>NC_045786.1:44617510-45855349 GCF_009873245.2 Balaenoptera musculus | reverse complement strand
CCATGATCAAGTAGGGTTTATTCCAGGAATGCAAGGATTCTTCAATATACGTAAATCAATCAACGTGATAAATCATATTAACAAATTGAAGGAGAAAAACCATATGATCATCTCAATAGATGCAGAGAAAGCTTTCGACAAAATTCAACACCCATTTATGATAAAAGCCCTGCAGAAAGTAGGCATAGAAGGAACTTTCCTCAACATAATAAAGGCCATATATGACAAACCCACAGCCAACATTGTCCTCAATGGTGAAAAACTGAAACCATTTCCACTAAGATCAGGAACAAGACAAGGTTGCCCACTCTCACCACTATTATTCAACATAGTTTTGGAAGTGTTAGCCACAGCAATCAGAGAAGAAAAAGAAGTAAAAGGAATCCAAATCGGAAAAGAAGAAGTAAAGCTGTCACTGTTTGCAGATGACATGATACTATACATAGAGAATCTTAAAGATGCTACCAGAAAACTACTAGAGCTAATCAATGAATTTGGAAAAGTAGCAGGATACAAAATTAATGCACAGAAATCTCTTGCATTCCTATATACTAATGATGAAAAATCTGAAAGTGAAATTAAGAAAACACTCCCGTTTACCATTGCAACAAAAAGAATAAAATATCTAGGAATAAACCTACCTAAGGAGAAAAAAGACCTGTATGCACAAAATTATAGGACACTGATGAAAGAAATTAAAGATGATACAAATATTGGAGAGATATACCATGTTCTTGGATTGGAAGAATCAACATTGTGAAAATGACTCTACTACCCAAAGCAATCTACAGATTCAATGCAATCCCTATCAAACTACCACTGGCATTTTTCACAGAACTAGAACAAAAAATTTCACAATTTGTATGGAAACACAAAAGACCCCAAATAGCCAAAGCAATCTTGAGAATGAAAAATGGAGCTGGAGGAATCAGGCTCCCTGTCTTCAGACTATATTACAAAGCTACAGTAATCAAGACAGATTGGTACTGGCACAAGAACAGAAATATAGATCAATGGAACAGGATAGAAAGCCCAGAGATAAACCCACGCACATATGGTCACCTTATCTTTGATAAAGGAGGCAAGCATATACAGTGGAGAAAAGACAGCCTCTTCAATAAGTGGTGCTGGGAAAATTGGACAGGTTCATGTAAAAGTATGAAATTAGAACACTCCCTGACACCATACACAAAAATAAACTCAAAATGGATTAAGGACCTAAGTGTAAGGCCAGACACTATCAAACTCTTAAAGGAAAACATAGGCAGAACACTCTATGACATAAATCACACCAAGATCCTTTTTGACCCAGCTCCTAGAGAAATGGAAATAAAAACACAAATAAACAAATGGGACCTAATGAAACTTAAAAGCTTTTGCACAGCAAAGGAAACCATAAACAAGACCAAAAGACAACCCTCAGAATGGGAGAAAATATTTGCAAATGAAGCAACTGACAAAGGATTAATCTCCAAGATTTATAAGCAGCTCATGCAGCTCAACAACAAAAAAACAAAAAACCCAATCCAAAAATGGACAGAAAACCTAAATAGACATTTCTCCAAAGAAGATATACAGATTGCCAACAGACACATGAAAGGATGCTCAACATCATTAATTATTAGAGAAATGCAAATCAAAACTACAATGAGGTATCATCTCACACCGGTCAGAATGGCCATCATCAAAAAATCTAGAAACAATAAATGCTGGAGAGGGTGTGGAGAAAAGGGAACCCTCTTGCACTGTTGGTGGGAATGTAAATTGATACAGCCACTATGGAGAACAGTATGGAGGTTCCTTAAAAAACTAAAAATAGAACTACCATACTACCCAGCAATCCCACTACTGGGCATATACCCTGAGAAAACCATAATTCAAAAAGAGTCGTGTACCAAAATGTTCATTGCAGCTCTATTTACAATAGCCAGGACATGGAAGCAACCTAAGTGTCCATCATCGGATGAATGGATAAAGAAGATGTGGCACATATATACAATGGAATATTACTCAGCCATAAAAAGAAATGAAATGGAGGTATTTGTAATGAGGTGGATGGAGTTAGGGTCTGTCATACAGAGTGAAGTAAGTCAGAAAGAGAAAAACAAATACAGTATGCTAACACATATATATGGCATCTAAGGAAAAAAAAAAAAAAGATCATGAAGAACCTAGTGGCAAGATGGGAATAAAGACACAGACCTACTAGAGAATGGACTTGAGGATATGGGGAGGGGGAGGGGTGAGATGTGACAGGGTGAGAGAGTGTCATGGACATATATACACTACCAAATATAAAATAGATAGCTAGTGGGAAGCAGCCACATAGCACAGGGAGATCAGCTCTGTGCTTTGTGACCACCTAGAGGGGTGGGATAGGGAGGGTGGGAGGGAGGGAGATGCGGGAGGGAGGAGATATGGGAATGTGTGTATATGTATAACTGATTCACTTTGTTATAAAGCAGAAACTAACACACCATTGTAAAGCAATTATACTTCAATAAAGATGTTTAAAAAAAAAAGAAAGAAAGGGAGAAAAGCTAAATTATATATTACACAAAATTTTGAGAGTAGAGAACAATATAAAAAATTAATTTATTTTTCAGTTTCTAACTATTTGTTTATTAGGAAACCTCCCTCTCAAAAAGGAAGAAAATTTATGTGTGTACCCCAAGAAAGAGGCTTCATCACAGTAAAACGTCAGATGAAATCCCAATATCACTACAATTAATAACAGTTATTTTGCCACTACAATATGATAAGTCATATAAAACAGAGACAAAAACACAGGAAAAGATGAAAAAAATATATATATATATATAAATTTCTACCTGGAATAGAAAGGTACCTCCTTAAACTGAAAAATGAGAAACACCATCCTAAGTAGAGAAATGTTGAGAGCATCTCTTCTAAAATATGCAGAAAAAACAATGCTCAATATCACCACTTCTATTCAACATTGTTTTGAGAAATTGGCCAATACAATAAGAAAAGAAAAAAATAAAGGCATTAATATTAGAAAGGGGGAAATAAAACTGATTAATTTGCAGTTGATAGGGTCTATGTAGAGAATGCTAAAATATCAATAAATTAGTATAAATAATATGAGTTTAGAAAGGTGCCTGAATATCCAGAGTCAAGTACATTTCTATACACTATCAAAGACAACTAGAAAATATTTTTTTAAAAAATACACCATTTAGGCAGGCTTCAAGATGGCAGAAGAGTAAGACATGGAGATCACCTTCCTTCCCAAAAATACATCTGAAATACATCTACATGTGGAACAACTCCTACAGAACACCTACTGAATGCTGTCAGAAGACCTCAGATCTCCCAAAAGGCAAGAAACTCCCCACGTACCTGGGTAGGGCAAAAGAAACAAGAAAAAACAGAGACAAAAGAATAGGGACAAGACCTGCACCAGTGGGAGGGAGCCATGAAGGAGGAAAGGTTTCCACACACTAGGAAGCCCCTTCGCAGGCATAGACTGTGGGTGGCGGAGGGGGGAAGCTTCGGAGCCATGGGGGAGAGCGCAGCAACAGGGGTGCGGAGGGAAAACCGGAAGATTCCCGCACAAAGGATTGGTGCTGACCAGCATTCACCAGCCCAAGAGGCTTGTCTGTTCACCCGACGGGGCGGGTGGGGGCTGGGAGCTAAGGCTCTGGCTTCAGTGGATCCCAGGGAGAGGACTGGGGTTGGCTGTGGGAACACAGCCTGAAGGGAGCTAGTGTGCCACAGCTAGCCGGCAGGGAGTCCGGGAAAAAGTCTAGAGCTGCAGAAAGGAAAGAGACTTTTTCTTGCCTCTTTTTTTCCTGGTGCCTGAGGAGAGAGGAAGAGTGCCGTTTATAGGAGCTCCAGAGACAGGCGCGAGCCGCGGTTATCAGTGCGGACCCCAGAGACGGGCATGAGACGCTAAGGCTGCTGCAGCAGCCACCAAGAAGCCTGTGTGCAAGCAAAGGTCACTATTCACACCTCCCCTCCCGGGAGCCTGTGCAGCCCGCCACTGCCAGGGTCCCGTGACTCAGGGACCACTTCCACGGGAGAACACAGAGCACACCTCAGCCTGGTGCAATGTCACACTGGCCTCTGCCGCTGCAGGCTCACCCCGCATCCGTACCCCTCCCTCCCACTGGCCTGAGTGAGCCAGAGCCAAGGAATCAGCTGCTCCTTTAACCCCGTCCTGTCTGAGTGAAGAACAGAGGCCCTCAGGCGACCTACACACAGAGGCAGGGCCAAGTCCAAAGCTGAACCGCAGGAGCTGTGAGAACAAAGAAGAGAAAGGGAAAACTCTCCCAGCAGCCTCAGGAGCAGCAGATTAAATCTCCACAATCAACTTGATGTACCCTGTATCTGTGGAATACCTGAATGGACAACGAATCATCCCAAATTGAGGAGGTGGACTTTGGGAGAAACGATATATATATATATATATCTTTCTCCCTTTTCCTCTTTTTGTGAGTGTGTATGTGCATGCTTCTGTGTGAGATTTTGTCTATATAGCTTTGCTTTTACCATTTGTCCTAAGGTTCTGTCTGTCCTTTTTTTTTTTTTAGTATAGTTGTTATCATTGGTGGATTTGTTTTTTGGTATGCTTACTCTCTTCTTTCTTACTTTCTATTTTTTTTATTACTTTTTAAATGTTTTTTATAATTATTTTTTATTGTTTATTTTAATAACTTTATTTTATTTTATTTTATCTTTTACTTTCTTTCTTTTTGTTCTCCATTTTATTCTGAGCCGTGAGGATGACAGGCTCCTGGTGCTCCAAACAGGCGTCAGGGCTCTGCCTCTGAGGTGGGAGAGCCAAGTTCAGGACATGGGTCCACCAGAGAGCTCCCAGTTCCACATAATATCAAACGGCGAAAATCTCTCAGAGATCTCCATCTCAACACCAAGACCCAGCTCCACTCAACGACCAGCAAGCTACAGTGCTGGACACCTTATGCCAAACAACTAGCAAGACAGGAACACAACCCCACCCATTAAAAGAGAGGCTGCCTAAAATCATAATAAGGTCACAGAGACACCAAAACACACCACCAGACGTGGACCTGCCCACCAGAAAGAAAACATCCATCCTCATCCAACAAAACACAGGCACTAGTCCCCTCCACCAGTAAACCTACACAACCCACTGAACCAACCTTAGCCACTGGGGATTGACACCAAAAACAACAGAAACTATGAACCTGCAGCCTGGGAAAAGGAGACCCCAAACACAGTAAGTTAAGCAAAGTGAGAAGACAGAGAAACACACAGCAGATGAAGGAGCAAGGTAAAAACCCACCAGACCTAACAAATGAAGAGGAAATAGGTAGTCTACCTGAAAAAGAATTCAGAATAATGATAGTAAAGATGATCCAAATCTTGGAAATAGAATGGAGAAAGTAAAAGAAACATTTAACAATGACCAAGAAGAACTAAAGAGCAAAAAAACAATGATGAACAACACAATAAATGAAATTAAAAATTATCTAGAACGAATCAATAGCAGAATAACTGAGGCAGGAGAACGGAAAAGTGACCTGTAAGATAAAATAGTGGAAATAACTACTGCAAAGCAGAATAAAAAAGAAAGAATGAAAAGAATTGAGGACAGTCTCAGAGACCTCTGGGAAAACATTAAACGCACCATCATTTGAATTATAGGGGTCCCAGAAGAAGAAGAGAAAAAGAAAGGGACTGAGAAAATATTTGAAGAGATTATAGTTGAAAACTTCCCTAATATTGGAAAGGAAATAGTCAATCGAGTCCAGGAAGCACAGAGAGTCCCATACAGGATAAATCCAAGGAGAAACATGCCAAGACACATATTAATCAAACTATCAAAAAACAATACAAAGAAAAAATATTAAAAGCAGCAAGGGAAAAACAGCAAATAACATACAAGGGAATCCCCATAAGGTGAACAGCTGATTTTTCAGCAGAAACTCTGCAAGCAAGAAGGGAGTGGAAGGACATATTTAACGTGATGAAAGGGGAAAACCTACAACCAACATTACTCTACCCAGCAAGGATCTCATTCAGAGTTGATGGAGAAATTAAAACCTTTACAGACAAGCAAAAGCTAAGAGAATCCAGCACCACCAAACCAGCTTTACAGCAAATGCTAAAGGAACTTCGCTAGGCAGGAAACACAAGAGAAGGAAAGACCTACAATAACAAACCCAAAACAATTAAGAAAATGGTAATAGGAACATACATATCAATAATTACCTTAGGGCTTCCCTGGTGGCGCAGTGGTTGAGAATCTGCCTGTTAATGCAGGGGACACGGGTTCGAGCCCTGGTCTGGGAAGATCCCACATGCCACGGAGCAGCTGGGCCCGTGAGCCACAACTACTGAGCCTGCGCGTCTGGAGCCTGTGCCCCACAACGGGAGGGGCCGCGATAGTGAAAGGCCCACGCACCGCGATGAAGAGTGGCCCCTGCTTGCCGCAACTAGAGACAGCCCTCGCACGAAATGAAGACCCAACACAGCCAAAAATTTAAAAAAATAATAAATAAATAAATAAAGTAGCTATTAAAAAAAAAATAATTACCTTAAATGTAAATGGATTAAATACTCCAACCCAAAGACGTGGACTGGCTGAATGGATACAAAAGCAAAACCCGTATATATGTTGTCTAAAAGAGACCCACTTCAGAACTAGAGACACATACAGACTGAAAGTGAGGAGATGGAAAAAGATATTCCATGCAAATGGAAATCAAAAGAAAGCTGGAGTAGCAATTATCATATCAGAAAAAAATAGACTTTAAAACAAAGACTATTACAAGAGACAAAGAAGGACACTACGTAATGATCAAGGGATCAATCCAAGAAGAAGATGTAACAACTGTAAATATTTATGCACCCAATATAGGAGCACCTCAATACATAATGTAAATAGTAACAGCCATAAAAGGGGAAATCGACAGTAACACAATCACAGTAGGGGACTTTAACACCCCACTTTCACCAATGGACAGATCATCCAAAATGAAAATAAATAAGGAAACACAAGCTTTAAATGACACATTATACAAGATGGACTTAATTGATATTTATATGACATTCTATCCCAAAACAACAGAATACACTTTCTTCTCAAGTGCTCATGGAACATTCTCCAGGATAGATCATATCTTGGGTCACAAATCAAGCCTTGGTAAATTTAATAAAATTGAAATCGTATCAATTATCATTTCCAACCACAACGCTATGAGACTAGATATCAATTACAGGAAAAAAAACTGTAAAAAATACAAACATATGGAGGCTAAACAATACACTACTAAAAAACCAAGAGATCACTGAAGAAATCAAAGACAAAATTAAAAAATACCTAGAAACAAATGACAATGAAAACATGATGATGCAAAACCTATCGTATGCAGCAAAAGCAGTTCTAAGAGGGAAGTTTATAGCAATACAATCCTACTTCAAGAAACAAGAAACATCTCACATAAACAACCTAACCTTACACCTAAAGCAATTAGAGAAAGAAGAACAAAAAAAAAACCAAAGTTAGCAGAAGGAAAGAAATCATAAAGATCAGATCATAAATAAAGGAAAAAGAAATGAAGGAAACGATAGCAAGGATCAATAAAACTAAAAGCTGGTTCTTTGAGAAGATAAACAAAATTGATAAACCATTAACCAGACTCATCAAGAAAAAAAAAGGGAGAAGACTCAAATCAATAGAATTAGAAATGAAAAAGGAGAAGTAACAAGTGACGTGGCAGAAATACAAAGGATCATGACAGATTACTACAAGCAACTATATTCCAATAAAATGGACAACCTGGAAGAAATGGACAAATTCTTAGAAACGCACAACCTTCCAAGACTGAACCAGGAGGAAGAAACAGAAAATATGATCAGACCAATCACAAGCAGAGAAATTGAAACTGTGATTAAAAATCTTCCAACAAACAAAAGCCCAGGGCCAGATGGCTTCACAGGCGAATTCCATCAAACATTTAGAGAATAGCTAACACCTATCCTTCTCAAACTCTTCCAAAATATAGCAGACAGAGGAACACTCCCAACCCATCCTACGAGGCCACCATCACCCTGGTACCAGAACCAGTCAAAGATGTCACAAAGTAAGAAAACTACAGGCCAATATCACTGATGAGCATAGATGCAAAAATCCTCAACACAATACTAGCAAAAAGAATCCAACAGCACATTAAAAGGATCATACACCAGAATCAAGTGGGGTTTACCCCAGGAATGCAAGGATTCTTCAATATATGCAAATCAATCAATGTGATACTCCATATTAACAAATAGAAGGAGAAAAACCATATGATCATCTCAATAGATGCAGAAAAAGCTTTTGACAAAATTCAACACCCATTTATGGTAAAAACCCTCCAGAAAGTAGGCATAGAGGGAACTTACCTCAACATAATAAAGGCCATATATGACAAACCCGCAGCCAACATCCTTCTCAATGGTGAAAAACTGAAACCATTTCCACTAAGATCAGGAACAAGAGAAGGTTGCCCACTCTGACCACTATTATTCAAGATAGTTTTGCAAGTTTTAGCCACACTAATCAGAGAAGAAAAAGAAATAAAAGGAATCCAAATTGGAAAAGAAGAAGTAAAGCTGTCACTGTTTGCAGATGACATGATACTATACATAGAGAATCCTAAAGAAGCTACCGGAAAACTGCTAGAGCTAATCAATGAATTCGGTAAAGTAGCAGGATACAAAATTAATGCACAGAAATCTCTTGCATTCCTATACACTAATGATGAAAAATCTGAAAGTGAAATTAAGAAAAATCTCCCATTTACCATTGCAACAAAAAGAATAAAATACCTAGGAATAAACCTACCTAAGGAGACAAAAGACCTGTATGCACAAAATTATAAGACACTGATGAAAGAAGTTAAAGATGATATAAATAGATGGAGAGATATATCATGTTCTTTGATTGGAAGAATCAACATTGTGAAAATGACTACAGTACCCAAAGCAATCTACAGATTCAATGCAATCCCTATCATAATACCACTGGCTTTTTTCACAGAACTAGAACAAAAATTTCACAATTTGTATGGAAACACAAAAGACCCAAATAGCCAAAGCAATCTTGAGAATGAAAAATGGAGCTGGAGGAATCAGGCTCCCTGTCTTCAGACTATACTACAAAGCTACAGTAATCAAGACAGTATGATACTGGCACAAAAACAGAAATATTGATCAATGGAACAAGATAGAAAGCCCAGAAATAAACCCACACACATATGGTTACCTTACTTTCATAAAGGAGGCCAGAATATACAATGGAGAAAAGACAGCCTCTTTAATAAGTGGTGCTGGGAAATCTGGACAGCTACATGTAAAAGAATGAAATTAGAACACTCCTTAACACCATATACAAAAATAAACCCATAATGGATTAGAGACCTATATGTAAGGCCAGACACTATCAAACTCTTAGAGGAAAACATAGGCAGAACATTCTATGACATAAATCACAGCAAGATCCTTTTTGACCCACCTCTTAGAGAAATGGAAATAAAAACAAAAATAAACAAATGTGACCTAATGAAACCTAAAACCTTTTGCACAACAAAGGAAACCATAAACAAGATGAAAAGACAACACTCAGAATGGGAGAAAATATTTGCAAATGAAGCAACTGACAAAGGATTAATCTCAAAAATTTATAAGCAGCTCATGCAGCTCAATATCAAAAAAACAAACAACCCAATCCAAAAATGGGCAGAAGACCTTACTAGACATTCCTCCAAAGAAGATATACAGATGGCCAACAGACACATGAAAGAATGCTCAACATCCTTAATCATTAGAGAAATGCAAATCAAAACTGCAATGAGATATCATCTCACACCCATCAGAATAGCCATAATCAAAAAATCTACAAACGATAAATGCTAGAGAGGGTGTGGAGAAAAGGGAACCCTCTTGCACTGTTGATGGGAATGTAAATTGATACAGCCACTATGGAGAACAGCATGGAGGTTCCTTAAAAAACTAAAAATAGAACTATCATATGACCCAGCAATCCCACTACTGGGCATATACCCTGAGAAAACCATCATTCAAAAAGAGTCATGTACCACAATGTTCATTGCAGCTCTATTTACAATAGCCAGGACATGGAAGCAACCTAAGTGTCCATCGACAGATGAATGGATAAAGAAGATGTGGCACATATATACAATGGAATATTACTCAGCCATAAAAAGAAACAAAACTGAGTTATTTGTAGTGAGGTGGATGGACCTAGAGTCTGTCATACAGAGTGAAGTAAGTCAGAAAGAGAAAAACAAATACTGTATGCTAACACATATATATGGAATCTAAGAAAAAAAAATGGTTCTGAAGAACCTAGGGGCAGGACGGGAATAAAGATGCAGATCTACTAGAGAATGGACTTGAGGACACGGGGAGGGGGAAGGGTAAGCTGCGACAAAGTGAGAGAGTGGCATGTACATATATACACTAACAAATGTAAAACTGATAGCTAGTGGGAAGCAGCCGCATAGCACAGGGAGATCAGCTGGGTGCTTTGTGACCACCTAGAGGGGTGAGATAGGGACAGTTGGAGGGAGGGAGACGCAAGAGGGAAGAGATATGAAGACATATGTGTATGTATACCTGATTCACTTTGTTATAAAGCAGAAACTAACATACCATTGTAAAGCAATTATACTCCAATAAAGATGTTAAAAATATATATATACTATTTACAATAGAAACCAAATTATAAAATATCATCATAAATCTAACAAACAAATGGGAAAGACAAATATGCAGATTTCAGAACTTCAGTGTAGGTCATTAAGGATGCTGTAAATAAATTGAGAAGTTGCACATTTCATGAAAAGGAAGAACATCTTTAAGATATCAAACCTCATTACATTGATCTATGTATTTAATGCATTTTCAATCAAATTTCTAATAGGCTTCTTCAGGGAATTTGACAATTTTCTTCATAAGTTTATATGGAAAACAAAGTATTGTTTGGACAAAGGTGGTTGTCCACCACCAATATACATCTGAGGAAGAAAAAAGGATTAGAGGGTTTTTTCCCTGCCAGATACTAAAACATATTATAAAAAAACACATTGTAGAGCTATATTATAGCTATAAAACATATTACAGAACTGTAGTAATTAAGACAATATGGTATTGCTCTCAAGACAGAAAAAATGACCAGTGGAGTAAATAGTTCCATGCATATCTGGAACTTTGATGTATAACAAATTCATGTAGGATCATTGAGAAAAGAAATTGTTATTTAAGAGAAGTGTAAGCTACATACTGGAAGAAAATGTTTGCAAAATATATATCTATATTTTTTAAAGAAATTAGTAAATATAAGAATTCTTAAAAATCATTAACAAGACGAGCCCAGTAGAAGAACTGGCAAGAAAACATGAGAGACATTTCACAGAAGAGGAAACATAGAGGCCCAATAAACATTTGGTGAAATGTTCAACAACACAGATCAACAACAGCATCACTAATCATGTAAGTGTAATCAAGAACAAAATGAGATGACTTTTCACTATTATTTGTATTGTAAAAATTAAGAATTCTTGATAATACCGAGAGTTGGAGAGGACGTGATTCAGTGTAATCTCGTAGTTTGCTCCTGGAAGTATAAACAGCTACAATCCATTTGGGAAATAATTTGGCATTATCTTGTACAGTTGAATATTTGCACACCCAGAATATTTCCACACTTAGGTAACTGAAAAGAAACTTTTGCATATATGTACCACAAGATATGTACAAAAATGATAACTGCATCACTTTAGTCATCCAGAAACAACATGAGGGTTCACCCACAAGTGAATGGATAAAAACATTGAGGTGCAGTTACACAAAGGAATTGCAGCGAGAATAAATGAAATGAAAGAAAACGAAATGAAAGTAAAAAAAAAATGAAGCATAGCCACACTTAATATTATGAATAATTTCTGCTGTAATTTAAATGAAAATTCCAGAAGACTACAAACAGAATGATATATTCCTCTTATAAAGTTCAAAACAAGAAAACTCCACAATATGTTCTTCATTGAGATATATGTGCATCGGTGTGTGGTGGCTGTCTTGCTCTCTGTGAAGGGCTGTGTGTCTTCAGCACTGTCTCATTTCTTCTGATCAGCAGAGATCACTCTCAGGTATCCTAAGATGTCACCAGCCTTTGGTGAACTACCCCTGTGTAGTCGGTGAAGACATGGGAGAAGAGTTGGAGAATGGGAGTAGACTTGCTGGGAGGTTGAAACACTGGAATTCTAATCTGTCCTGCCAGCCCACACAGAGCCATTAAAAGCCTATTAAAAGTTAGTCTGGTTTATCCTTACCTTGACCTACGCCCTGCCCACTTCCTCTTGAAGCTGCATCAGGGATGACAGTGGCTGTGGGTCTATTGTAATCTGTGAAGGGATCTTTACTGTCCAGAATTAATTTCATCCAGGTTTCTTTGTGTTCCTAGACCTCTGATGGTTTCTAAACAAACTATGACTTTGTAGCTTATCCAGCTTGTTGTGTTTGTTGGGGTGAGAGCAAAAGTCTCTTTCTATTTTCTGCACACTGAGCTTACATTTAAAGCTACAAACCATTTAAAGCAATCAACTCCTGTCAAATATGTCATTGTCATCCATCTAGCTTTGTCACTCATCTTTTAATTTTTTTCAAAATATATTGACTTATTAACTTATGAATCTTTAGGATCATTCCTTGTGGGGTTTGTATTTTGCTTGGAAAGACCTTCTTTAGTTCTGGATTACTTACAAAAAACATCTTCTCATGTTTTCTAATAGTACTTTAATGCATTTATTTTTAGCGTAAAATCTCTGGTCCATCTGGAGTTTATTTTGGTGTTGGAAATAAAGTAGGAATACAATTTTATTTTTTTTCCAGATGGCTACTAAGTTGTCCTAACTCCATTTATGGACCAAGATATGAACGGAGTTTTTACATATAAGTAATTTTTAAATGTATGAAAAGAGTTTTTAACTACAGTTACCATTTTTTAACTACAAATAATAACTATAGTTAAATATTATTTGTCCCTATCTACCTAAATTAAGTGTGTATATATTCTTTGACCCAACAATATTATTTCTAGATTAGCCTTTAGATGTTTTTTCCACGTGTTCATAAATACACACATATGTGGATACTCATTGCTACGTTATAAATAAATAGGGGGAAAAAGGTAAAACCAAGTAAATGCCCTTTAAGACAAAATGGTTTAAAAAAATCTGTACATGTACAATAAGGGACTATGCAGATTTTACATTCCTATTAGGATGTGATGTCTAAGACATGTTATTGAGTTTTAAAAGCAAAGTGCTTTTATGTATGTACCATATACTACTACTTTGCTAAAAAGAAAAACAAACACACACTGGCACACACAAACAATAAAAGGACCAGTTATAGAAATCTTATGACAACCACAAGTCTTGCTGGTTATTTTTTAAACAAATGCCAAACAGGCTTAAAGTTTAACCTGCAAGTGAAATATACTCTTTGGTTCATACAAATTTGCTCGATGCAAAAAGAAAGAAGTGCTGTTTCTAACAAACACCTCTCTCCACCTTCACCAGCATTACTAACAAAATACCAGCACACATTCATTTTCTCAGCCAGTAGTTTTCAAACTGGGTTTAGTGGAGACCCAAGTTTTTCACACATGGGTTTCAGATACTGACCTGAGAGATGGGACACAAGATAAGCTATGGCGGCATCCCTCCTTCCCTCACCTGCTCAACCAGAACAGTGTCATTATTGCCTTATCCAATCCCTTATAGATGGGGGGAGGGAGGATTCTGAATAATTTGTAGGAAACAAATCATCAGTCAATTAAAAAAGAAATAAAAGCCTAATCTTCTCTGTTCTGCCATTTCAATCAACATGATGTAATTAACCATAACACAGCCTCATAAACTTATACAAACTGGGAAGTTTGCAGATAATATAGTCCTTTCCTCTCAGTTGACACAATAGAAGGACAGTGATGTCACAGAGATGAAGGGGCATGTCCAAAGTCACATTTGGCATATTGGTGGCAAGTCCAAGATTAAGGAACCAGCCTCCAATTTCTCAGGGCCTTTCTCTGAATTCGTCATTGGTAAATGATTATCCAGACTCTCAATATTGACATTTGACAAGGGATCTGGATCAACATTTTGCTGCTGTGACTATAAGTTACTCATGTGATCAAACTCCCCAATTCCTCCCTTTGGTGAATACTTGTTTTTGAGTTCAACTTTTTGAAGATTTCCACCCATCAAATTCTGCCCAAGAAAGACAACTGCTCCCACTGGTTGTTAGCTTTGACAGCTATGTATAAATCCAAACCCAACCAAAGACAAAGTGACTCATCCAAAAGGGAAAAATGCATCTTTAGAATAGGTCTGAAGGTAAAAGCCTTGTGATCATTGTATCTTTATCTATGCATTTGCATTATCATTTCATAAGGCAAAACAGAAGGTGGTAAAAGCCTACTGCCATCCCTTAGTTTTTGATGGAACATATTCATCAAAAAAGCATCCAGTCCCCTGAGCTTGCAGCCATATGCTACAGGAAAATGTCACCAGTTAAAGATGTATTCATTTGCTGTTTTGAAAACTCTGTTTGATATTCATGCATTCCAAGTGTTTTGACCTAGATTTCTATAGAGGCATTAGATCCAGTCTTGTGCAGGCAGCTAGACAGCTGTTGCTTATGTAGTCAAAGGAAGAATCTAAAGTTAAAAAAAAAGAGAGAGAATGAAAAAATGAAAACATTTATTAATGGGTGCCAACATTTTGCACAGTCAATATGTTTAATACTAGATTAACTAATATAAGCATATGGGGATGCATTTGTTGCAAAGCTTTAAAGAAAAGAACAAAGAAAAAAGTTGGAAGTAGCTAAAGTTCAAGGGAAATGGAATTTGCACTTTCTTCTGTAAATGAAAGCTTGGTGAAATGGCAACATACTTTAATTATAAGCAAGTGGCTAATGTCACAGCATTTAAGATATTTTCAGAGGAGATATATGATGCTCCATGCTCTGCACACATCTTAGATAAAGACTTATATAGATAAGTCTATATATAACAGCAGATCCTTGAAATAATTTTTGATATCAATCTTGTTCTTAGCCAACGTTGCCTATTTTTTGATGTTTATAAGGTCTAGTTAATTCAACCATAAATTAATATTGAATAATTTAGTCATAATGATAATAAAAATATGAATACTAGTCTCTCCTCAGCTCTATGTCCTCCCAGCAAGGAGAACAAAGAAGCTATGTTACCCATGTAACAACTCTCATGCCACTATCTGCAAATTATACCAAACTACTCATCAGCATCTCCTCCCCATCTCAGAAGGATAACAGTACAGTAGGCAGTTGAGTTATAATTGCAGAATCATTTAGCTACACACTCCCAGACTCTCTTCCTCTACCTCTTGGGCCAAGGTGTTGCCAAAAATGTATTTATATAGCAGGTAGAAGCATGAATCCTTTCATCTGTCCAACCACAAGTGGTTATTGAGCCCTTACTAAAAGCAGACACTGTGTTAGATTCTGGGAATATAGAGATAAAAGGAAAAGTCCTTGTCTTTTAGTGGGCTAGAAAATTACAGACAATTACTCCTCAGAGACACAAAATGATTTGGTGCAATCAGGTCACCAAAATAGTTTAATTCAGTTAAAGTGTGGATTTGTTGGAAGCAAAGGGAGAGAGGGTAGAAAGTTCATGTGCCATGCTGAGTTGCTCCATCCAAGTAGCTGGGATCTGACAGAAGAACACAGCATTTAGACTGACCACAAACCATGTATTCTTAATCTCTGTTTATTGCTGCCCTCTTCCCAATTCCTACCATGAGCAGTTGACTGAAATGCTCCCTTTCACACCCAGATATTCATTCATTCAATAAACATTTATCTGAGTGTGTACTACGTTACAAGACAAGATGGACACCCCAAGTCCTTCCCCTTAAGTTGTTCAAAAGGGAAGATAAATACATACACATCTGATTACAAATACAAAGTAATAAACACTGCTTAATACTAAAGTAATACACGCATAAATAAATAAATATATAAATATAATATTGAGATTTATACAATGTCATTGAGTTGCAGAGTTAAGAATGATTATTTTTGACTAAAGAGATAATATATGAAATGGGTCATTAAGGATGCATATAACTTGGCTATTAGGAAACTCGGGAAATGGCATTTCAGGCAAGAATAATATAATGCTCATGGATAGAGAGGTCTGAATGAGTAAAGCATATTCAGGGAAGAGATAGATGACACAGTCAGTCTGAAAGGAAGGGAAAATATAGTCACCCTATAACTATGGAGAAGTAGAAGTAGAAAGAGAAGAAGAGGAAGAAGAAGGAAGAGGAGGAGGAGGAGAAGAAGAAAGAAACTGATTGGTTACTGGATGCTGGGATTGAGAAGCCCCAACACAAATATGACCATCCTCATTAAAGCCCCTACAGGCATAAGGTAAAAAAATCCAATCTTTATTTTCCAGAAGTTTTTTGAGTTATTTGAATAAGTATTTCTGTAAATCTCTTGGGGAACTGGTGAACAGCATGCTCAAACAAGAAAATAATTTGCTTTTACTGGTATACTAAAACAAAGAGAAAAGTATGTCTGTTTGCCAAAGCTGATGGAAGAGGAGAATGAGGGGAAGAGAAAGAAAGAAAGAACCATGGTATAACAAAAAGTTACTCACATTGAACACTTATTTTGGACCAGGAATGCTCTATATGCCTCATATATAATAATTCATTTGTTTTTCACAACCACCGTATGAGATGGAACTGATTTGTATTCCCAGTTTAAAGGTGAGGAAACTGAGGCTCAGAGAGGTAATTTGCCCAAGGTCACACAGATAGGAAGGGGCAGTGCAAGAACCCCAGTTTCAGAGTCAGCACTTTTAACTTCTTTACTCCACTGCCTGAGAAAGCTGTGAGGTGCATGACAGATGTTTGCCCAAGTCAAAACTTCAGGAAGGCTTGGCGAAGTAGGTTTTTAGTGGAAAAACCTAAGGAGCTAAGGTTTGCAGCTATATTTGTGTGAGGCAAGTGAGTGGAAGCAAATGAGAAAACATGGCAAAATGTTTTGGGTGGTCTTAATTCAGGATATCCTGTACTCATGGGACTAAGAAAAGGAGATGATTTGGACTTTCCATCCTAAATAACTCTTATCTTCACTTTGCAAAATATATGCAATCAAGCATAGGTAAAATAGGTCATCTTCAAAAGTAGGTCTATCCATCTGCCCTCCAGAGTTCTGAATAATTGAAAAACCACATAGATCCCATTGTGAAGTAGTCAATGTTATTTATTAAATGAGAAATAATCGGTGAATGCCTTTCAACCGAACAGGTCGATTAGCCCATTTGAGATGCACAATGTCATGACTAAGAAGACTCATTCTGCATTGTCAGCCCTACTGTTACCTGACTCAGGCTGCATGGGCTGCCTCTGATGGGACCAGAGAGCACTCCAGCTATACCAGGTATCAGGTTCCATGGTGATTCACAGAGGGAGTTTTTATCAAATGAAAGTCAAACTGTCAGATGGGCTCTTGCCTGACATCGGGTAGAGGACCATTAGGTGTTGATGCAAAAAGAGAATATGCTCAATGAGTATGGCTTCCTTCCATCTCAACAAGAGATGGAGGGTGTATACTCTTCCTTTGTCATGACTTGAAGCTCAGCCATAAGGCAAAATGGAAACTGAGAGGGCCTATAGACCAATAATTATTCACAAAATGGTTTTATGGTGAGCCACTAGTAGATGAGAAGCTAGAATCAACAGAGTTCGAGGTTTTAAAATTGGTAGATGTCAATTCCTCTGCCAAAGTGCATTAAAAGCCACCAAATCACCACAGCAATCAATTTTCTTTAGTTGGAAGGCACCATAGCAAACAATCAACTTCCTTTACTTGGAAGAAGGGCACTTATTTAATATAGAAATATACACATATGTAATAAATTTGAATGTAACAATTACATGAATGCATTAAAATCAGACATAAGACTTCAAATAAATTTTGTTCTGTGGGAGCACATGCCTATCCACACCTTCCCTGTCTTCCTGCCTCCTAGAGATTCCTCTGCCATTAGAAGCATTGTAGTAGAAAAGATTGAGACTGTCTGCTGAAGAACATTTGCTTCCCACAAGGAGTGAGTGTATAAAGGCAAAGAGAGGAGCTGGAGAAGAAAATGGCAGGGGCAATGAGGTGGGAGCTGACTTTTCCATCTGATTTTAAATACTTCCAGAGCTGGTGGTCTGATTAGCACTTTCCTATGTTATGAAGGGGACCTACTAACTTTATTGTTATCAATAAAGAATTAACCTTGATCAAAAAATGAAAGGTTCTTGCCCTCTAAGTCACAATTTTTCAAGGATGTAATTAAAAGTCTCAATCCTTCTGCAATAAATAATAAATAAATCCCTCACCTACTGCCAACACTCTAGATTAGGGAGATTTTCTTCTTCACTACGAGTGACAACATCAATTTTATTAAAATCCCTCCACCAATCACAATTAGAGTAAAATGAGAAAATGTTTGTTACAGTAGGTCAATTATATGTGGTATTATTTTCAGTTCAACAAGCATTGACCAATTTGCCATCTGCCCTGTTGATAACAGTGCCCTGTGATGCATATGTATATGTATGTGCATGTGTATCTGTATGTGTACACATGTGTATACATACACACAAACACCATAAGAATTTTTCAAAGTGAGAATAAACAAGTGTACTCAATTCTCATTTGAGTAATTGTGAGTGAGAACATTCCTTGGTTGTGTTTCTCTTTCTTACAAAATTATTCAAGTTTTTTGATGTGACATACATAATGGTGTCCTTTGCTTTTGGGTTTCACAATCTCAGTAAATGTGGCCTTCAAGAAGCAGTGTTCAACTATATTCATGTTACCACACGGTTCACAAAACATTTTAGTGCCATAGTTTCATGTTTGTCTCAAACCCATTAGGGATATTCTCAGAAGAGACTAGTTTCCACTCTGGCAACAACTACTTAGGCACCCATATGTAGTCTACCAAAAGACACAGGATAAAACCCCACACACAGTAAGGATGTTTAGAACCATGGAACAGAGAAGATGGGTTGTCAGTGCACATTCGCTCCTGACTGTTACATACATACACATGGGAGGCAACTTAGAGTAATTAGGACTGCAAATCCGACACTTTCCCTATGAGCTGCCACATTAGGTTAAGAACTGAGGATTACAGAAGACCAAATGTTTCTGTTTCAGCTCCAGAGGATTCATTTACTTTTTTCTCCTTTTTCAACTTGGCAAAGGAAGACACCTAATGTGAAAACAGAAAGAAACTAAAGAATTGTAACCAATGCATCTTAGTTAGTCATTATAAAGGTAACAGCCTCTATCTACCCTGTTTGAGACTTTTGAAAAATGGAAGTGTTTGGGTGTTGTTTGAGTTCTAACCTGAAGTTAGATTTCCCACAGATCTTCTTGATTATGACTATCCCACCCTGGGAGCCCAGATTACTGTATCAAAGGAGCTATGGGAAATTGTGCATAATTCTTTTCATTAGTATCATCCCTACTTCTAGCCATAAAGCTACATGTCTTAATGTGCACCAATTTAAAACTACATGCAGCTAGCTGTATTACAGCCAGTTTGAACAGATGGATTTAGGAGAATCAGAGTCAAATATATATTTTTTTAGAATTTGGCTGCTTTAAGTCACTCATGTTACTGTTAGAGAGAGTTGAATTACTGAAACCATCAGATGTTTACTCTCTTGCAAAGCTCTGTAGTAGGGTTCCCTTACTCCACTTGTAAGTAAAATTACTGTAAAGATGAATCTACTGGGAGAATTAAAGCACTCCCAGGATGTCTCCTTTTCTCTTGAGTATCTGGTATAGAGGTGCCTGTGTGTGTATGCCTGACAGGAAGTTTGTGACCTCAGAGATATTTCAGCGGAACAAATGGATCAACAGGGAATCTAGAGAGAGAAATATGCAGAGTCTTAGACTCTGACAGTGGATGGAGTTAAGTCCAGCTGGTCAGGACCTGGGCGACAGGGACCGTAAGTAGACAGGGCAGTCCTTGGACCAGTGGGTAGCTGCAAATTCAAGACAAGACTCTAGGAAATGGTGAAGGTTATTAAGATAAGGCATTGGACGAAGGCAGAAAAGAAGGGGAAGCCTTTACTAGAACTGGGACGAAAGGGTGAACAAGACTGAGGAAGGAGTTAATAACAGAAAAAGCCAACTTGAGCAAATGGAAAGTCAAATGAACCTAATGTCAATCAGGACTGATGCTAACTGAAGTCTGTGCCAAAAAACTCTTTAAAATATGCCAAACACCTATTCACGTAGCATTGAAGCTGTTCTACATTGAATTATTTGTTGTAACTATTTAGATATAACTTTACATCTTAACAAGAGCATTAAATTCTGAAATAAGCATAGAGGGTGAAAACCACGGTTGAGAATCCCTTCAAGCTCCCATGTACAATCTAAGAGAAATTTTCATGCACATTAAGCTTGAGAATATTAGGCTACTGAAACGAATAAAAGGAAAGTTTCTCTTTATATACAGATATTAGGATATTTAAACCACTCTCCCATAAGATAACTAGCAAATCTTTCTTGGCAATTAAGCAATGCAGGAAGAGTTCTAATGTGGTGTTTCACTTGCCTACAAGGTTATGTTATTCATATTTTACTATTAAGCTTCTAGAACTTGAACACGTGTAAATGTGTTTTATGAGTTAAATAAGATAATAAAGTTATATCTCACAAGTAATCAAGAGCCTGAAATCTGTAGGAAACCTAAATACTATGTAATGTAATCTAAGTTCTTTCAGCTTCCATTATTCCTTTTAAAAATGATATAGCACAAAATAGTGCAGATGCTTCAGGCCAGATATATTAGATACGTTCATTAATTCAATCTTACCTATAAGCCTTAAAGTTGGACATCAGTATGCCTAATTTACAGATGAGAAAACTGAGACTCAGAAATACTGACTTTGAAGTCCATACAAAATAATGTACAATGGAGCCATGATTTTTAAAAAAACAAAAAAAACAAAACACTATTTGCCTCTACAGATATTTTCATTTCACTTGAAGATGTAATTCAACATTAAAACATACATTTTTAGAAGAACTGTCATAGTGACTTCATAAAAGGTCCAAAGAACTCCTCTATCAGGTTTACATTAAAAAGATCAAGCTGCCTGAGGACCAACAATATACTCTGGAATTTTTTTCCAACTCTCTAGGCCCAAATCATCGGAGAAGTCAAGAATTTTTGGAGACTTAAGAGATGAAACAGACTAAACATCAATCTATCTCTCTCAAATAATAATAAAGATTAAAAAATGAAGCAAGATTTTTTTTCAAGGACATGACTTATAAACCCTCCTAATTTCATTCAGCTAATTGACAGAAGGGGGAAATAAATTCATTTTTAACTGCTCCTTTAGTGCCATTTTCTACTATGCCAAATGGCTTCCAGACAAAAATCTACATGAAAACCAAATTCAGTGACAAAAATAATCAATAATGTGGTTGGTAAGATTCTTTCCTTCCTTGCAAAAAAATAAACAGTGGATCAGGAAATATTTAGAGATTTGATCTGAATGTTAGTTGATAAGACTCAACTTTCTTACTTCTATTGAGTTCATTCTGTTTTTTGTTGGTTTGCTTGCTTGTTGGGTGTTTTGTTTCACTTTTCTCCTAAGTCCTTTACAAATGGACAACACTTGTTTTCAAGAATATATATATCCAGATTGGGCCATTGTCCTCTAATTTCATTAATCCTGTGATTAACCAACCTGGCTCTGGAGTCCCAGCCTTCTCTTCTCTTAGCTCTGTCAAGACAAAGGTGAGTTTATAAACTCTGCCTCCATGATGGATCAGATGCCACGTTCCATGCAGGGAGGCAGGGGTGTGCATTTGTATGGGGTGGTCAGGGAAGGTCTCTCTGAGAAGGGATCCTGTGAGCATGGATCTGAAGGAAGGAGGGCATGGCCTCTCTGCTCTGCAAGTCCACACATTTCACGGATGAGCAGGCTGAGGTTCAGAGAGATCAAGCAAATTGCTCAAGATCTCAAAACCATAGAGTGGAAAAGGTGATCTTCGAATCCAAGTCTGTCTGACTTCAAAGCCAGTCACCTTGTCACCACATAAAAAATGTGAGTGTGAGATGATTCCCAGAGAAACAGATATGTTGAGAAGATGCTCACACATACATGCAACTTGAGACACTTGGAAAGGTAATAGGTTATCTTGGTCTTTTCTATTCTAATGCACTGAGCCTGCTTTTAGCTCAGGGAAATTTGTCTCCTACCAGCCAAATACAAGAGGGACTATTCAGAGAGACCCAAGTCATCAACAGCCAAAAGAAAACTGGGAAAGTTGCTCTCCCTTAGCAAATTGGCTCTGGTTTTTTTAATATACACAAAAACAGAATGGTAAAAAAGGAAGAATTTAGACAAATATTTATACATATGGTGGGTAAGGACACCTGGCAAATCAGGTGAATCAGCTACAGAACGATATGTTGCCTGCAGATTCAACTATAAGGAAAAGTGACACATTTTACAGTTAAATTTAATGCAAACCTGTTCTCCAAATTATCCTTCAAACTCAGTAGAAACAAAGAGTTCCTTTGTTTTCTTTTATGTGCACAAGGAGATTTTAAAATTAGGTGCCTGTGTGAATTGACCCTCCATTCTGCACAAACTAATTTATGAGGACAGAATTTAAAATTTCTGCATCTTACCCAGATTTTGGATGGCACCTATATCATCCCAGAATAAAATCCAGCCTTTGCAAGCATAGCTCTTGCCATTAGTATAATGCACAAACTCAGGCAACTGTAATGATTATTTAATTGAATATAGATGTTGGCTGAATACCAGTGCAAAACACCATGTATTTTAAATCAATCATGATCCGTGTTAATTCAGCACTCATAATAGGCTATTTCCTATAACAAATGTAAAAGGACAGCATCTCAGCCTTGTGGGAGTTTATAACCTACATAAACACATATTCTACATTTAAATCTTTCATATTTCATTGGGAGATAAGGGGGAATTTGACAAAAGTTTTAATATGGCATCAATGAGTAATTTAATTTTGCATAATGAGTGCAATGTTTCTGAGGAAGTAATTTAATATTTTGCAGTATTATTAATTTTATTAATGGTCATTTTTGCACAAATATTTATTGAGACACCCACTATGTACCAAGCCTTATTTTTGGTGCTGGGTGAAGAGTAGTGAACAAATAAAGACTTGCCCTCATAAACTTATATTCTAGTGGGGAAAGACACAGAATAAGCAAATAAATAAATGAACATATAATACTGCAGAAGATGACCAGAGCTATGACAAAGACAAAAGATAAAGTAGAATCAAAGGAATAGAAACTAGCAGTAAATTAGGGGAATTATTTGATATTAGGTGTTTAGAGAAAATTCTGTTAAGGTACCAATTAACCGTCGACTTGAAAGTACTCTGAAACTAGTTATATTGATGTCTACAGATAAGGCATTCCAGAAAGAAGAAATGCAAAGGATGTATCGGGGTACACATGAGTCCTGGAGGTAGAGTAGGAAGGGCAGGGTCACTAAGGAAGAATGAACCTGGGGGACAGTGGTAGAAGCTGAGGACAGAGAGAGGGTGTCAACTAAATCACTAATGTTGTTAGTTCTTAGAAGCAATGAAGTTGAGTAAAGCATAACTCCTAAACTGATGTTTCATTCTTCTTCATCTTTATCTTTCTTAACTAAATTTGAATATGACTGTAATTACATGATTGTGTTTTAACAGATGTCGATTTCTATTGTAGACTGAGGTTGGGGGAGGTGTTCAAGAGACTGAAAAATGCTCTCCCATATCTTATAGAGTTATTTGACTCTGCTCAATGCATGTTTCAGGAAGTATCAAATGTGTGCAATGTCCAAGCCCTTTAACATACATTATAGAATTTAGTCTTTGCATCACTCTGTTATGTAAATGCTCTCTTCCATTCTAGAGCTTCCTATATTACCAGATAAAGAAACTGAAGCTTAGAGATGGAAATGGCTTGCTGAATTTCATTGTTAGGAAGAGGTAGGCCAGACCCATAAGTCAGGTGCTCTCTCTACAATATTCCAGCTGTCTCCCTTAGGAAGGGCAGAGTACCTCTGGTAAGGAGAAGAGAAGAAAAAAATGGAAGAGCAAAAATGAGGGATCAAAAATGAATAACACACTGTAGAAAACAGTTTGGTCGTTCCTCAAAATGTTAAATATAGAATTATTATATGACCCAGTAATTCCACTACAGGGAATATACCCAAAAGAATTGAAAACAGATATTCAGACAAATCCTTGTACATCGATGTCCATAGCAGTGCTATGTCCACTTGACAAAAGATGGAGACAACCAAACAAATTGTGGTATATCCACACAATGAAATATTATTCAACCACAAAAGAAATGAAGCACCGATATGTGTTACAACGTTCAGGAACCTTGGAAGCATTATGCTAAGTGAAAGACACAAAGGGTCACCTATTGTATCATTGAATTTATAGGTAATAGATATAATTGGTAAATTCAGGGAAACAAGAAGCAGATTGGTGGTTTTCAAGAGCTGGACAAAAGGAGGAAGGGGAGTACCTGTCTATTTCTCATGGGGTTTTCTTTTAGGGTGATGAAAATGTTTTGAAAATTGATAGAGGTGGTGGTTGCACAACATTATGAATATGCTAAATGGCACTGAATTGTTCACTTTAAAATGATTACTTTTATGTTATGTGAATTTCCCTCAGTAAATAAAAGGAGTAACAAAGGAAAGAAATGCAGATAAGTAAAAGGAAGGAAATGAATGATTCAGCATTGCTCACAGGTGTTCAGAAATGGTGGAACGCGACAAAAGCTGAATCTATGTGCTCCCCTTCAATACCATTCCCTTCAATTTCATTCATTCCTGCCTGCACTGGATCAATATTTCATTGTACAGAACCATCACAGCCATATCTATCCTGAGCTCTCTTTTCTGTTGTATTTTATAATTCAAATGAAATAAGTCTCATTGTTTAAAAGTTCAAGCAATACAGTAGTGCATAAAATGGTAAAAGAAAGTCCTCACCTATTTTCAATCCTCAGCATTTACTGCTGTTAACAATTAACCATGACTTCTTATTTCACTGAGTGACAGGTGACTCTCTGGAAGATCTGATGTCTTCCTTACGAAAACATTTTCATGGCCTAAGACAAATGATTCTTCCAAAAATCTTACTCTATTGTCTGAATCTGCCTGGGGATTGATAAAGAACACTTTTTCTGTGAGACATATTTTCTTCTTACTAGCTGATTAGTTCTATTTCAGTGAAAATTAAAAAGAACAAAAAAAAAGAAAAAAATTAAAGGAAAAAAAAAAAAAAAAAACTTCTGCCATAACCAGCCATTGACCTAGTTAAATGAACTGAGCACTGCAGTTTAAATTAGATAGACTGCCATTTCACTGCACTAGAGATGACAAACCAACTGAAACTGATGGAGGGGCACTGAAAGTAAATGAGCCCAAAGAGCTCGCAAATAAACCCTGCTTCACCTCATCCGAAAATACATGAACTTCCAATATATTGTTGCCTTATTGTACATTGCTATTTTTGAGTTACGGTATCATAAGTAAGGGCTTATCATCTGAATGATCACTGTTTCTGATTATCTCAAACCTAGGAGTTTTTCCATCCAAGAAGAAAAGTCAAGTGAGTGTTCATAAAGTCAAATAAAATATCTCCCATTACTATTACTAGTAGCCAAATACAAGTGGGAAACCCAGAAGTAAATATGAACAAATGTTCACACATTGCTTTAGTGTTATGTTGAAGATTTTAAAAGTTGTTAAATTTAATATGAATAGTATTCTCTCCTAGATAAGCTCTTTCAGTTTCCTCAATCAATGTATACAAAGATGAAACTTTGGTATGTCTCTCCTCACAGAAACAAATATCATGACATATACACTTTTATTATTATTCTTGAACCTAGCTATCATTACAGTAGGTGTATTAGCCAACACAGGTAATTATATTATTACTTTTAAATTCCAATTTCATTATTTTTCCATGCATGTTTGCCTTACAATGCTTTTCTGGTGATGATTTACATAATCAATCAGGACTCATGATGACCTGCAGCAGAACTTATGATAACATAGGTAAGAGTGTCATATGGAAACACTTTTCCTTCCAGATGTAAACTTTCTGAGAATTATTTTTATGCCATTGGTAAAATGGCACAAATGACTAAAATTTGTTGTTGTTGTAAATTTTACCCTTGGCCGCATTGAACACTTTGCTTAATATCTGTGTCCATGTACCTTGATATACTACAATCTGTGAAGAGAACTATGTGGCTTTCTTTGTTTCTTAAGAATTCCAAGAAACTAAATATTTATTCTCACTCAATCTATGCAGTGTGAGAATTTTATGTAAATTATAGAATTTAAGAGGTAAACTGGGATTCCATTAATATATTTGATAATGTGCTAAGAAGATGAACTAGAAACACACTCTTGACATAAGTCTGATATAGTTAATTCTTTAGAAAGTTCTGTATTGAAATCTAGCTGGTTTGTTATAAATTTAGTTTTCTGGACCCTTAGATACTACTTCCTAACATCAAAATAGAGCACATCTCAGAAACAAACAAAAAAAAAAAACAGTAAGAACAACAATGTTTGGCAAGTGATTTGCTAACTTAGACAAGAATGCTTTAAACTGAAATTTGAGGGTGCAAAGGAATGCCATTACACTAAAATAGAAGGATCTAAGATTAGCAAAGATCACAAGTAAGGCATGGAAAAAAAACCCCACTATAACTGTGGTACTCAACTGTTCTCAACTGGTCAAAAAATTACCTGGGAGGCTTTTAAGAATCTGAATATCCAGGCAGGAACTTTGAGGGTGGGATTCTGGAAAGCAGTGTTTAAAAAACTCCTCTGGTGATTATAATGTGGAGTCAAATTTGAGAACCACTGGACTATAGTTATGGATAAGAACAACCTCAGATATTGATGTAATGATACATAGAATATAAGCAATAAGCAAAGTAAACAGATGTCACTGAGCTTTCATCAAATCAGATTCTCTGGGAAATATTAATCTCTTCTCTCCTGTCTTTTCAAAGAAGGCACAAAGCCAAGAGGAGATAAAACAAAGACATTGGAGGAATTAGAATGCTCTGACGTCTATAAGTACAAAAAACATTAAGAATAATCCATTTCCTAGCTAGATTAACATAAATCCTCATACTAAAGGCCTATTTACCAGAGGTAGTATTACTACCTTATCATTTTCAACAAAAAAGTCATAAGGCATGCCAAAAGGGAAGAAAAAAACAGTCAGAAGAGACAAAGCAATCATCAGAACCAGATTCAGGTAGGACACAGACACTGACATTATCAGATGGAGAATTTAAAAATAACCATGATCAAGACATTAAAGAATTTAATGGAAAAATAGACAAAATGTAAGACCAGATGGGTATTATAAAAAGTGAGATGACAACTCTAAGAAAGAATCAAAATAAATGTTAGAAATTAAACACATATACATGAACAAAATGAACAAAAATGAAGAATTCCATCAATTGGCTTATCAGTATAATTGACACAGCTATGAGAAGAATCATTTAACTTGAAGATAGGTCAATAGAAACCTCCCAAAATGAAACAAGAAGAGAAAAATAAAGTATAAAATAAACATTATAGAATATCTAGGAATTATGGAATAATATTAAAAGGTTTATCATACATGAAACTGGATTATGAGGAAGAAATGAAACAGTGGGACAGAAAAATTACTTAAAGACATAGGAGCCAAGAGTTAAAAATAATAATGACAGACACCAAACCACAGATCTAAGAGACTCAGAGAATACCAAGAAGGATTTTAAAAAATGGATACCTTGACATGTCATTAAACTCAGAAAACCAAAGTGAAAACCCCAAGGAAGCCAGAGGGGTGGCATAAAACCTTACCTGCATAGGAATAAGGCAACAAATTAGAGCAATGTCTTATCAGAAACCATGCAAGCAGAAAGAAAGTTCAGTGAAATCTTTAAATTGTTGAAAGGAGAAAAAAAGAAAAACCCTGCCAACCTAAAATTTAATATCCCACAAAATTATCCTGCAACAGTGAAGGATGTAGAAAGACTTTCTTTGACAACCAAGAACTGAGGAATTCAATATCAGTAGAGCTGCCCCATAAGAAATTTTTTTTTTAAATTTCATGCTGGAGAAAAATAATATTCATTTTTTGTGTTTCTTTTTCTTAACTGATCTCAAAGGTAACTGCTGTTTAGGAGAATAATAGTAACAATGTCTTTGGGTATTTATAGCACATGGGCAAAGAAATAAATAACAGCAAGGTTGTAAGAAATGGAAGAGAGGATTTGTAATAGTTTTTTATAAAGTACTACACTTCATATGATGTGAAATAGTGTCATTTGAGGGTAGAATTAGATTAGTTAAAAATATATATTACAAACTATAGGGACCAACTTAAAAGTTAAAAGAAATTAAGTATAAATAATTGTCAAGAGAGGAGACAAATTGAAATCATATAAAATGTTTGCATAAAACCAGAGTATGCAGAAAAAAGACAAGGGTGTAAGGACAAAAAAGAAACAAAGAACACAAGCAATAAATAAAAAAGTTATAAATTTTATTTTTAAGATAAATTTTAACCTAACTATATCAATAATCATTTTTAATTTGAATTGTCTAAATACACCAGTTAAAATAAAGAGACAATCTAAATGGATGAAAAATTAAGACCCTACTGCAAGCTATCTACATGAGTCCAACTTTAAATATAATGATTCAAATAGGTTAAAGGTAAAGGGACTGAGAGAAATACCATGCTAACATTAATCAGAAGAAAGTAGGAGTAGCTGCGATAACTGATTTACTTTGTTGTACAGCAGAAACTAACAGAACATTGTCAAGCAACAATAGCCCAATTAAAAAAAATTAATTAAAAAAAAAGATGATCAGGGATAAAGGAAGGATATCACATAATGAAAAAGATCAATTCTCCTAAACATGTATGCACCTAACAACAGTATTTCAAAATACATGAGGCAAAAATGACATAACTTACAGGAAAAATAGAGAAATCAATGTTTATATTTGTAGACTCAACATTCTTTTCTCAGCAATGGGTAAATCAAGTAGGCAAAATATTCATAAGGATATAGAAGACCTGAACTACACTTGATCTAATTGACATTTCTAGAACACTGTAAGGATAGCAGAATACATAATCTTCTCAAGTGTATAAAAATCATTTACCAAAGTAGACCACATTCTTAGCCATAAAGCATTCATTAACAAATGCCAAATAATGGAAATCAGACAAAGTATATTCTCAGACCACAACAGATTCAAACAAGAAATTAGTAACAGAAAGATAACGGCAAAATTCCTATGGATATGGATATTCATCAGAACTCTAAATAATTCATGAGTCAAAGAAGAAATTTCAAGAGAAATTTTTAAATATTTTGAAATTAATGAAAATGAAAGTACATGTTATAAAAATACAAGTTATCAAAAGAAATACTTATGGAGAAATGTATGGTATCAAATGCATATAACAGAAAAAAGAAAGATCTAAGATGAAATATGTAAGCTTCCACCTTATGAAATTAGAAAAAGAACAAACTAAATCTAAAGCGAGCAGAAGAAAAGAAATAAAATGTGAGAAGAAATCAAAGTAGAGAAAATCAACAAAACTAAAAGCTGTTTCTTTGAAAATATGAATAAAATGCATTAACCTTCAGCCAACCTAACCAAATAAAAACGAGAAGACAAGGCATAAATAACCAAAAATAGAATAAAAGAGGGCCATAACTATCGATCTCATAGACATGAAAATGATAATAGGAGAATACATGGAATATCTCTCCGTATGTTGCTAGTAGGAATGTAAAATGATCCTGTCACTTTGGAAAATAATTTGGCAGTTTCTTACTCAGTTACACATATTTTTACCACATGATCTAGCAATGCCATACTGCTCTATAGTATTTACTATAGAGAAATAAAATCATACGCTCACACAAAGCCTGTCTGTACACAACGTTTATAGTAGCTTTATTCATAAGTGCCAAGACATGGACACAAGCTACATACTATATAGTTCTATTCCCATGAAATTTTAGAAATTATAGAAAAAGACTACTTCAGCAGTTGTTCAGAGCTGTGGAGGTGAGGGGTGGGGAGTTCACTACAAAGTGACATAGGGGAATATTGGTGGACTGTTTTATACCTTGGGTTGGTGGTTACCTGACTGCATGTATTTGTGAAAACTCATGGCACTGTACATTAAAGAGAGTGAAATTTTTTGCAATTATGTAAGAAAGAGTGAATTTAAAAATAAAAGATCCAAGACTTTTGGTTAACCATAATTATGTCAGTCTACAGTTTCAATGGATACAAAATGAAAACAAACACACAAAACATCGACAGCCAAACAAATTAATCACAGACATTTTGGCAGTGTTTCAAAAACTTGGGTATCCAGATTAACAGATTTAATAGTGAGATTCTAGATTTTTTTAGCTGAATTGGGGCCCAGCAAATTGACTAAGTGATGGTGTGGAAGCTGGTAAATAGATAAGCATTGACTCTCTTCTCAGTGTCCTTATTTGGTACTTATCAGCCACACCTGAAGTATTGTGCCGAATTTTTTTCTATATCTTACCTAAATCACACAGAGTAGGGCAATTTAGATAGATATCTTGAAATCATATTGCAAGAGGGATGGTTGATGAAATTGGTTACACATGGTCTACAGAGAAGAGACTTTTTAGCTGTAGAAGGAGGTCAAAAGAATAGTTTTCAGAGATTTGACTCTAATAAAAATAAATAAATTAAATAAATTTGTAAAATTAGGCTTGTCTACACGATAGTACATGTCCTGTTTGCTGTTGAAGGGATTCAAATAGAATGCATGTTGAATATCAGAGGCCTTATGAAAAGGGTAGGTGATACTTGATGACTATTGAAATTCCTTCAGATTCTTCAAATTTTTGGATTTGAACTGGAACTCTTATTAATGATATGAATGTTTCACAAAATAGAAAATTTCTCTTTATGTGAAGTTTTCAAGTAGACACTCAGGAACTGAACCTCAGGTGGGAGGCTGGCTCACACGACTTTTACATGTCCTATCAACCCAGAACATTATCAGACTTATCCAAAATGTTACAGAGAGAAAAGTCTTCACCGGGTGATAAGTTAAAGTTGCTGACCAGGTTTTAAGTCCTATTCTACAGGTTTTATGAAACAATAAGAAATGACTTGCTTCAAAAACTACTGAGCTCACATTTGGGTTATAAAAGTAGAAAACTTGGGGCTTCCCTGGTGGCGCAGTGGTTGGGAATCTGCCTGCCAATGCAGGGGACACGGGTTCGAGCCCTGGTCTGGGAAGATCCCACATGCCGCAGAGCAGCTGGGCCCGTGAGCCACAACTACTGAGGCTGCGCGTCTGGAGCCTGTGCTCCGCAACAAGAGAGGCCGCGATAGTGAGAGGGCCCGCGCACCGCGATGAAGAGTGGCCCCCGCTTGCCGCAACTAGAGAAAGCCCTCTCACAGAAACGAAGACCCAACACAGCCAAAAATAAATAAATAAATAATAATTAAAAAAAAAAAAAAGTAGAAAACTATTTTTTTTTTTTTTTGCCTCTTTACCTCCCTACTGTTATACTCAAAAAGCATAAAAGCAGATGCAGAGTTCAAAGAATATTGGTCAATAACATGTCTGTCCATAAATCAGTTCTGTGTTGAGGCAGAATAGCAATGACACACAGGAATAAGGAGAGGAGGATATTTCTATCCATCCCGTGTATTCTTACCTGAGAAAGGAACTTTCCTAACCAGAGGAATGGAGATATAACCCCCAATTCCATGTCAACACATGCACACACGCACATGCACACACACATGCATGCACACCCACTGACCAGAAGGAATTTGAGTTGAATGGACATTTCCCCTCTGCATCAGCATTCTGTGTCGATAGTTCTCAGCACTGCAACACAGATGAGGGCAGGAGATTTCTCCTCAAGAAAGAAAATGGGCTTAGTATGGCAAGAATAATTCACCTATCAGAAAATTCAGAAAGAAAGGACTAAAATGGGAATTCATTGAGCACTTTCTTACAATACACTAAGCAATATGGGCTAAGCTCCTTCAGCTATATGATTTAATCCTCATGTTAATCCAAGTTCTCTACCTCAAGAATCTATGAGTCTTCCAACATGTTCTACTGTTGTGTTCTGGGTCTCTATTTTGTTCTCTGCCTCCTATTTTTCTCTTTGTGATTCTCTTTCCCGTGCTTTCTCTGGGTAGTTCCTCTATTTCTCTGTTCCTCTTCTGCCTCTCTACCTAACTGGACAGCAGAACAGCATTGCATCTAGAGTCAGATTTCATCAGCTCACATTCTGGTCCTGCCACTTTTAATAACTGTGGCCTAGGCAAATTAACTGACTTCTCTGGGCTTCAGTTTCCTGATCTGAATGAAGCTAAAAATTGTACTCATTTCAAAGGACCGTTGTGAATATGGAGATTGCTTAGAACAATGCCTGCCAAGCAGTTAACTCAGTAAATGAGAGTTATATTTATGTGCAATCCATAGCTATCTGTGTTGCTCCCTTCTTGTCTGTCTTTACTTTTTATCTTTTCTTTATTTTGAAATATATCTTTTACTCTATTATTCAGATATCAAACTATCTAAAATATCCACCAGCAATACAAAAACAAGTTCCATGAATAGCAACATTTGGCATGGGTGGGTTCTTTATTTCATAATGTGGATCAACCTTCAGGTTCTTATGTAACAAATAAAAAACAAGCATAAAGGATAAGCTATAGTAGTGGGTAGGGAGTGTCCCATATGTATGCAGAGATTTTTGAGGGTCAGAAAAGCTGTTGAGGTGGAATTTTAATGGAACTTTAAACAACTGGTATACTTGGATAAGAAGAGAATCACATTCCAGGCAAAAATAGCCCACTTCCAAATTTCAGTTTAACATAAAATCCAAAAGTTATGCTTTCCATCCAGTGCTTTTCCTCAGTCCCATGGGTTCACTAATATGACACTAGTCTCCTGAGAACTAACTTATTAAATTACTTCTGTCTGTCTTTTAGAATAAAATATCATGGAAAATTTTTTTTCTTGAAATACTTCGAAGATGAGAATGTTTACATTTGTTATTGCTTTTTCTCAGGGATCGATTCTGGCGGAGGCAAGATGAGGGGAGTAGAAGAGTTAGAATGCTTCCAATTTATCCTCCATCCTCTCAAATGCCCAACTTCTTGAATGTCTTGCCTTTTCATTATGCTGCCTTCATCCCTGTTTGCTGACGCCACTGACAAACCTGCTGGCCCGTATTTCTTTATTATCAAAAATGAGAGCAGTTGGCTGGCACTCTTCCATTTCAACCTAAGACCTATGGTCATCATGCGTTAATTCAACCTGTGTTTGGAAGACTATCCAGCAGCCTGGACTCTCAATTTCCTATCCCCTTCATCTCCCATGACCATCTTTTCTACCCTACTTTATTCACTCACTCCATTGGTCATTCCCTGCATCAAGTGATCACCTGTAATTTACCGATTAAGCCATGTTCTCTCTAACCATCACCCACTTTATTTGCACATTTCAGGCTTAACTACAACTATTTCAACTGTCCTTTGACTTCATTTGACTTCCATTCCTTCTACTTTTGCATCAGCCCTCTCCTTTTATTACTTCCTCCAAAACACCTTAGATGACATGGGAAATACACAAACCCCCTTGACCTCCTGCCTTTCACTGCACTGACGATCTCATGAGTCAATGGAGAGCTGTTGCTAAAAGTCACAAAATAGAGTTGATATACTATAATTAATGAGTCCTCAATACTCCTCAGAAATTATTCATCATCAATGATCCCAAACCTTCTCTACCCAGGCTGCCCACTTGCTCCTCCCCCAATGAGAATATACCAAATATACAAATCTACCATATCTCCACCCTGCCTACCCTTCTACTCTTTCATTACAGTAGAGGAGATGTCTGTCCTCCATGTAAGGCCAATCCCATACGATGCTCTACTTGGTGACATCTTGATGACTCAAAGTCACCTAAACTCAAATTCCTAAAACTAAACTCATCACCATCCCCTCCAAACCTGACTTTTCTCCATATTTCCCAGTCTCAGAAATGGCCACACCTTTTATCTGGTTGCATACACCAGAAATTCAAGGTCATCTTTGTCCCATCTTTTTTCTTCCATCTCTCATCATGTTCTGTCTACTTGACCTCCTGAATACCTATTTCTCTAATCTGCCCCTTCTCTCCATTTCCACATTCAGTACTAGAATAGAATCAGCTATCATCTCTGAGCTGAATTAATACAATAGCTTCAATACTGCAGGGTACCTCTCAAATCTGTTCTCCATATCGCAGTCAAAGACACCTTATGGTGAGAGGGATATATATATTTCAATCTCTTTATAAACCTTTAAATGGCATTCATTTATCATAAGATAGAGACCCAAATGTCTAACATGGCCTACAGCCTGTGCAAGGCATCGTCCTGCCCATACTCCAGCCTCATATTCCAACACTCTCTCCCACTTACTCCAGAAGCTGCAGCCACACTGGCCTCCTTTCATTCTCCCCTAAGTACCATGCTCCTACCACCACAGTAGCAAACTTGACACATGCCTTTTCCTCTGCCTGGAACGCTCTTCTCTCCCATACTTTCCTGCCTTGACCTGTTCCAATCCTCCATTTTATACCTTAAAATATCATGTACTTCTTATCATATAAACCAGTAATTGTAATATTCAGTAATTATTTAACTCATTTCTTTTTTTGAAATTCACAACTTATTTTTAATGCATCACAGAAATCAGATGGATTTATGGGCATATAAATGGACAGATTCTTATAGTTATTCTTGCAAAGTTATTCTTAGTATTTTGCTCTATTACCTCAAATAGAATTTTACCATGTTTTATCACATTTATACATATACTCTTTCAAAACTTTGCTTAAATGTATATGAGTATTTTGACAGAAATATTAATGAACACCCAATGTTGGCATCTAGCACTCTTACTTTACTCATTTTTAAAGGTTATACTGAATTTATAGTTGTTATAAAATATTGGCTATATTCCCTGTGTTGTACAATATATTCTTGTAGCTTATTTTATACATAACAGTTTATACCTCTTAATCACCTAGCCCTATATTCATTTCTAAACTTCCTCCACTAGATTACAAATTCCATGAAATTAGGATGTGTTTGTGTTGTGTTTTGTTTTATTTTGACATGTCTCCACAATAATGAGATTCAATAAACATGTGTTGAATGAATGATTTCTTTTTCAGGTCATTTATAGAAGATAAGAGTGTTTTGAAGCATTTGAACCTCCCTGTAGCATTCTGACCCCAAGGGGGAAGTATTGATCCCTCATCTGTGTTCTTCTTCCATATTATATAGCACTTATCACGACAAATTTATTGTTATTGGTTATTATCTTTCCTGGTTAGCCAGTGAGTTATTGCTTTAGGTATGAAAAGTGTCTTATTCATTTGTGCATCCTCTTCCCCAAAGAGCACTGGACCTTACTGAGAATTCAGTGAACGTTAATTGGGGTGACCTCCACAGCTATAAGAGGCTGACTTCAACAATGTAGAAGGCTGGTCTGACATTTCTCTATAACAACGCACAGGGCCCAGACTTACACAAAATGATTCAGTCACTTATTAAAGGGGAATTTAGACCACACTTACCCAACTTGGATGAATTAGAAAAATGAAACTCTGGCCTAAATATCCAGATTGATTAATTAACTGATTTCAAATTTACTGGTGCTCATTTTGCTTTATTTTCCAACACTTTTGAACACTTACCATAGAAATGACAACATGTACTTTTCATAGAGAGGACAAATTCCACTTCCATTCCACAACCCTTCATCAAAAACCCAGAGAGCCCAAGTCCTAAACAGTGTAGAACCATGAATAAAGAAAAACATATACTGAACGAAGTTCCTTACCCCTCTTATCTTCTGTAAAATTTTGCTTTGTCGCAAGGTTTCCTAAATACCCAGTTGAGCAAGAGCATAGGCTGGAGAAATGTCCTTTATTTCAGTGATCGAAACAAATTAAACTCAAGGGCTTCCCTGGTGGTGCAGTGGTTGAGACTCTGCCTGCCAACACAGGGGATACGGGTTCGAGCCCTGGTCTGGGAGGATCCCACATGCCGCGGAGCAGCTGGGCCCGTGAGCCACAACTACTGAGCCTGCGCTTCTGGAGCCTGTGCTCCGCAGCAAGAGAGGCCGCGATAGTGAGAGGCCTGCACACCACGATGAAGAGTGGCCCCCGCTTGCCACAACTAGAGAAAGCCCTCGAACAGAAACGAAGACCCAACACAACCAAAAAAAAATAAAAATAAAATAAGTAAAATAAATAAATTAAAAAAAAAAAAATCAAAACCATGGCATTCCAGAAGTTAGGAGTATGATTCTGGAACTAGTAGCCTAGGCTGCCATCCTGGTGTCCCATCTACTAGTTCTGTGTGCTCCTGTGTTCCCTCTGAGCTTTCCTTTCCTTACCTGAAAAATGAAGATTAAAAATATCACCGCACTCACAGGGTTGTCACAGTGAGTAAAGAGTTAACACATATAAAATTCTTAACAGTGCCTGGAACATTTTAAGACTAGATGAATGTTGGTATTGGTACCAAAATTTTCATCAGCATCATCAGCATCGTATTACACTGGTGATCTTCGGAATTTTGCCTCTTAATAAATGTAAAGACCACCTTCTCAAAAAAAAAAAAAAAAGAAGAAGAAAAAAAAGAAAAGGTAATACACTTTTTAAAAGCTCAGTACAGTAGCGTGAGAATCATAAATGACAGAAGGGCAGTGTCAAAACAAAGAGGGGACCGTCTAGGATGGGCCTGAGATAGAATTCTTGGGCCTGGTCATCCCATTCAAAACCATCCCCGTGCACAATAACCCCGCTGTTTGTTTGACTGTCGATAGGTTGATAAGCGGAGGCAGGATGTGTTAATTTCTTGTTAAGCGCGTGTGGCCGGGCCCTCGGCAAACAATAGGCTCCGAGAAGGGGAGCTGCTCCCGGCCGGCCCCCACCGGCGCCCCGTTTCCGGGCTCTCAGCCTCACACATCCCCCCTTTGTTTTCCCGGGCTCGGCCGCGCGTGTCGTCGCCGCGGCCACCCCACCAAGCCTTTCCGCCGGCCGCGCCTGGCCGGGGGGCCGCGGGGTCGCGGGGAGGAAGCGCGGGAGGAAGCGGCGGGCGGCGGCGGCGCGGGGCGGCCGGGGGCCGGCGGGCGGCCGGGGGCGGGCGGCCCGGGGCCCGAGGAAGCGCCGCCGCCGCCCGCCGCGCTCGGGGAAGGCCTGCGCGCCGCGATAAGGCTCTGCCCCGGCCCATTGTCTGCGCGCCACGGCCGCCCAGTGAAAGTTCCCGGGGCCGGCGGGATGCGCAGCCCCATCCGCACCTGGAAGCCGCCGCCCTGCGGAGCCACGCGGGCCATTGTGACCCCCCCGCGCCCGGCCGCCCACTCTCCCGATCCGGAAGGGTGGAGGTGCCGTCCCTCGGGTGTCACCGGCCGTGCACTCCAAAGGACTCTTAGAGGAGTTTGGCACACAGATCTCGTCTCCAGCCATTTGCCAGGCGAAATGTCCTTGGGCTGGGGCCACGGTAGGACCTCACAGTTCTCAGTTATGGGAGGGTCAAGACCACTTAGAATGATGAGCCTCCTCGTTAATAAAAAATTTTTTAAAAAAATTCTTTTTAACGCAGCTCCCCACCCCCCAAAATATGTGTTATGTTCTACAAATTAACGCCTCTAATATATACACAGCCGGAGAACACAGCAATATAATGTTGCTATTTACAAGATGATTACAGGATTTCAAATAATATATATATTTTTTTAATTCTAAGCAGTTGTGATTGGAAATGATACGCACGTTGAAAGTTGTATAATGAAAATTTTCTTTCTTCAATCCATTTAGTGTATAGCTATGGTTGTTCAACTTCATTTAGAGACCACTGGGATTTGAAAAGTGTAAATTTGAGACCCTTCAGGGATGACAGGCTAAAGCCAAAGGGTTCTCACCCTCCTACTCCCAATCCCTGCCCCAGGCCATGGGCAAAGCAGTTTCAAATAGTGGATCTAAGGGAGCCAGGTGGTCTGGTATCCAGGGTAGAAGCATTTCAAGCTCATTTTCTCTGATTTGGTAGGTTTCTCTGTGTTTGCCTTCCACCAAACCTACAGGGATGTTAATCACAGAGACCACCACCCAGAATCAGGGATATAACATAGAAAAGAATATCCCATTCATTCATAAATCTATTATATGTGGGACTGTCAAATTATGTTTATTTCAAACTGCCTATTTATCATTGAGTACATATAATGCTCTAAGTGAGTTTCTCAAGACTACACCAAGGGCCTGATGGAAAAGAAAAATGTGTTTCAATGGAAATATATGCACAAATACAGTACATGTCGACTGAAAAAATGCACAACATGAGAGTTGTGAGTTATGTTTTTTTGGGGGCAAAATGAGGACTATAGCCTGGAGACAGCACTGCAGATAGATCTGAGAAATTGCTCCAAAGAGGTGGGAGGGGGGAAGTCAGTATACATGTGATTTTGGTGAAGGGGGGGTACATACAATCAAGCACAAATTTTTGCGGAAGATTTCTGTTAGTTATGAGGAGCAGACATCACCATGAAGGATTTTAGTGCTTTTCTAGATATGAGGAGATACAAGACTTGGGCTCATAAAGTCTTCTTCTGAAAATATCTAACTATCTGAAGACCTGTTCTGCCAGTTTTTCCCAGAGCACAGGGTGCCTCATTCCTGATCTCCACCCTGAACTCCTTTCAGGGGTTGTTGAAAGTCAGTTGTTGAAAGTCAGCAGCTGCAGCGGCTCATGATTTAATCCTCGTAGAGGTAGATGGCAAGTGCTAAGGGCAAGTGCCAATTTGTAGTTGACATACACCTTTCCTGGCTGCCCAGTTCTAGCCTTGTTGTCTAGAGGCTTGTTGCAACTCTTTGTAAATTGATAGTAATGTATATTCTGTCCTATTTACTAAAGATTTCATTGAACACCACCACCTCCATTGTGGGAAAAACCAGTTTTGCCTCCATTTGCAATTCATCTCAATATTCCTTTATACATCTGTGAATATTGTAAATATTCCATATACGTGTGTACTCTTGATTTTTCCTTTGCACTGCTTGTAAAATTTGCCTGGTTCCTTTATAGGGAAAATAAAGGAAGAAAAATAAGTTCTTGAATGTGTCTTTATATCTGAGAGTCATAATTTTACCTTTCTCTGAAAACTCTCTTTTATCATGCCTCCCAATTAAAAGGAGAGCATGAAGGAAAAGCAGAAAAATAAATAAATAAATTGGTGACAACTTTAGTTCACCATTAGATGCAGTAGGTAAATTCATTAATTTATTCATTACATATATGGAGCACTAAGTGAGAGCTTATTACAGTAGGAGGCTAAAGTAAAGCAATTATTATCTCTCTGAGTTATTTTTATTAACTAATGAAGAAGTTGAGGAGAGGTAGAAAGAGTCTCAGAATTGGGACTAGAAGATCTGTATTCAAATCCTGGATGCTGCCACTTAAAGATGGCAGCCCAAGGAAGTTACTTAATCCTCTGAACCACAGTTCCCTTGTCTATGAAATGGGACAAATAATATTTACTTCCCAGCGTTGTTGAAGAAATAAATGAGTTAGTCTTTGTGACAGAACTACACTGTACCTGATGTTCAGGAAATGTTCGTTGACTCTATACTCTGTGGCATTCTGTTAGTCATTTTGGGTAAAGATACAGGAAGTAGCAAGATAGTACAAGATACTCAAATTGAGGGGCTATCAACATAGAATGGAAACAGGATTTAGTGGCAGAACTAAATTTAGCATTCAGGTCCTATGGCCCTATGGGGCCTCCAGCAAGTAGTATAATCGCTCTGGGACTTCCCTGGTGGCCCAGTGGTTAAGAATCAACCTGCCAATTCAGGGGACACATGTTCGAGCCCTGGTCCAGGAAGATCCCACATACCGTGGAGCAAGTAAGCCCGTGTGCCACAACTACTGAGCCCGTGTGCCACAACTACTGAAGCCCGCACGCCTAGAGCCCCTGCTCCGCAACAAGAGAAACCACCAAAATGAGAAGCCTGCGCACTGCAACAAAGAGTAGCCCCCACTCGCCACAACTAGAGAAAGCCCGCGTGCAGCAACAAAGACCCAATGCAGCCAAAAATTAATGAATAAATAAATAAATTTATTAAAAAAATACTCTTGAAAAAAAAAAGTAATATAATCTCTCTGAAGCAACCCCTCTTCATCTGAACAGAGATGAAAACATCCGCCTGGGAAAGCTGTGGGAACCCAGACGGTGAATGTAAATGTTGGCTTGGCACAGTGCCCAGCAGGAAGATCGCGCTCTATAACTGCTACCTATCAATAAGGCGGATCAAAATAATTAAACTCAACTTCTCTCCAATTATAACCATGATTCCTGATTTTCAGTAACATATTTCATAAACAAGCCAAATACTAGAATTCCTTCTTTTTAAAGAAACTACCACCGTGGGTCAAAATCCTCCTTCCAACTTGGACATATTCTATTTTCTGAAGTGGCTGCAGCCTAAGGAAGGGAATGACAACCCACAAACAAAAATGACAAGTCTGTTTCTACAGGAGGAAAGGACATTTATGTGTCACCTGTAAACAGGACCACCAGTGAGGCATAAGGAAATTAAAACTTCTGGAAACAAGTAGAGAAATTCACATGGTTTAGTGCTTTCTTAAGGTGTTTGTAGAATGTGGAATATTTTTAGTCCATAACAAGCATAAAATATTCTGTTACACTGCGTCTGATATTTGATATGTGGGGTTGGGTGGGGAGCGAGCTATAAAGCAACATGTAATAGACAAGTAAAGTCAAGGTGGCCAGAATCCTTTCTATGAAAAACTCTGTCAAATACAGCCACTCAGTGGTCAAGTAACTCACTCAGCCCTGGCAATGAATAAAGACATAGCTGATTAGATTAAAGGTGTACACCAGACATACAGACACCAATTCCACAGACTGCCCAGTGACAGCTGAATTGACCTATCATAGATGAAAATATGGCCAATAGATCAATGAAATTCTCTTTCTGAAATTCACATTGGGAAGCAGAGAAGAATCAAGCAGTGAAGAGAAGTTAGAGCTCTAAAAAAACGTAGAGAGGCAGCGTGAAGTGGTGACAGCAGCTCTTTTGCCCCTTTCCTGTTTGCCCATTTCTGTTCTCCTCTAACCTTGAAAGAACCTACTTATAGGAATGAGATCACCAGGCAGTTTAAACTAACTCCTGACGTGTGCTCTCCTGAATGCATACCATGCCTTGTCTAACCTGTTGATTCTTTTCCTGGATAAAAAGATGTAAGGATGAAGAATTAAGTAGTTAAAGAGTACTAGCTCTCTACTTCCAGCAGCCCCCTTAGCAATCCTGCAGGCAGATCACAGGGCAAGATAACATCTGAAGAGAGGGTCAGCCAGTCGCACACAATGGAGAGTGATGCAGAACCCAACCTCCTGCCTCAGTGATTCACTGAGACTCTTTCTCCCTACCACCCCCAATTTGCCCTTTCAAAACTGTCATGGCTGAGCAGAACCTTTGGAGTCAGTCTCACGACACGAGTCCACCTTCTCCCCAGATTGCCAGATTTTCTGATTAAAGCGACTTTCTTTTCTACTGACACTTGCTTCTCAAATTACTGGTTTTTGAGTGGCAAGCATCCAAACCTGAGTTTGGTAACAGCTGGATGAGACACCTAACGTGTCAGGCCAAACCAAGTCATGAGGTAGCGTAAATGGTGAGTAAGTACAAGTATGTATTAGCAAAGAGCAGAGAAAATGACTAAGCCAGAGGGTTATGTGGCAGAGATTCCTGGCTGTGCACCTCCTTTTCCAAATGGATAGTTGTCCGTGGAGGGACAGTTGTCCCTGGAAGGACACCATTTCCCAGCCCTCTCTGCACAGAAATTGTATGTGTTACCCCCTGGCTGGGAACTAGGATAAAAAGAGACTCTTCTCTCTTACTCCTTTTACACAGGCTAGACACAGACGACCTTAAAACCCTAACGGACCGAAGAGCCAAAGAGCCTGGATTCCTGAATCACTATGGGAAGACAGCTGCTCGCTGGACGTGACTGTTTCTTGGCTGAGTAGCAAACTTCTGTTGTATTAAATCACATTAATTTATACGGAAATGGGAATAACCTAGAACAAACTCAAGATGAGTAGTAGAGAAATCATGTAACTATGATCAGGGTAAAAAGACCGAAAGGACAAGCCAATGATAGAGTAATCTGCACCAGTTAAGGCTCACTGCCACAAATTCTAATCCACATGTATCCCCAATACATGTCTCTATTTATTTAAGGTGACTTGAGACAATCCTCTCCAACCCTTATATATACTTAGAAGAGACTTACATTTAAAATTTTTTGTGCACATTTCAAATTTTCTAACATGAACATATGTTTTCTTTATAACAAATATGTGCATGTACACATACATACACAAACAATCACTGTATTATCTGTCATAGCAAGTTACTTTCTTATTTATTTAGGCCCTAAAACTCCCCAAAAGTAACATGCAATATCCTGATCCTCCCTGATAAAATATTTACTGTATGTAATGTAGGGCAAATAAGCAGTCAAAGAGTGGCTAAAACTTCTGAAACACAATAATTTTATATAGAATGAATGCCTAAGATTAGAGTTTTTGTTTTCCCTGGAAGCAGTCATATCAATGATATTCTGGGAGGCTTCAGATTGCTACTTACCACTGAATCATCACTAGAAGTGAGTCTTTTACCAAGCTGTTGTTATTCCTTAATGATTTGAGCAGGTCAGTTTTACACTGAAATATTTCTAGAGTATTTGTCAATTGAAACTTCCAACTCAGGAAAGAGAAAACATTCTTCCCAAATTAATTAGGAGTTTCTGGGAACTAATTTTGTGTCGAGAGGTGTTTGAGATCTCTCATGTGGCTCAAAAATATGTCAAGAACCTTAAAGAAAGAGAAAAAAGAAGAGAAAGAAAAGAGGAAGGAAAGAGAAATCAAAGGAGCAAAAATGCAGAGCAATATTTTCCCTTGACACCCAAGGCCACAGTATACAGAAACAGGGGACAAATGAGTGTCAATTTCTGTTGTGGATACAAGATATAATAGCAGTGTGACAACCCTAACGCAAATAAATGAACATCACAGGCAACTTTGAATGTCCTTTGAAAGTTAGTGGAAAAATATGCCATTATATATTTTGTGTGTGTGCAAAAAAAAGGAATAGGCAATATATATTTAAATAAACATATTTGTTGTAGCCAATATTTCTCGGCTCTCTATTTTCTAAATATTCATTCAAACTTCAGGCACAAAGGCATGAAACAAATGAATTGTAGAATCTCTACCGATTATTCTAGTTTTATTTTTTGCCTTTGAAATGTAAATTGAAGGCCTATCAGAATTAACAATCTCAATCCAAATCACAAAAAGCTATTGTGAGAACCTATACCTATAATCTGTTCCAAGGTATTGAATCTTCTTTGTAATATGATGTTCCTGGAACTCTTTGCACTTCCCAAGTGTGGGCTGGAAAGGAGCATATCTGTGTAGCATAGAAAACATAAGGTGCTTAATTTTAATGGAAAACTCTATTTTTTTTTTTTTGACACAGGCAGATCCTGCTGTGTTTGACAAATATGTTCTAGAGGGAAGCTCAATCTAGATGTTATGTGTAACTTTATCTTATTCCCCTTTGAGGACTGCTGTTCTTACCAAATGATCTCTCCACTGCCCAAAGTCATTACACTCTTTCCCTTTCACATCGTCCCTCTGTAAATGTCACACATAACTACATTTTTATTTGCAGAGATACCACTGCTATGAATGAGTAAAAATTTTCTGCTCCCCCGCCTCACTTTCTTTGCCCTCTGTGCATTCTACTAATATGATTTGTTGAACAAATTGTTCCATTAATCTGGGGCCGTTTGACAGAGTGAGAAAATAAGTGCCAAAGTGAGAAGATTCACAGGAATCGGAAATCTCAGTGCCTCTTTCTCAAGGTAAATAGTTATTATATCAGGGTGTCAGACTGGTGAAATGGATGTGCTTTCATTCTCAGTTTGTAAATGTCACTTTTCCTCAGCCCATCAGGGTGACAAATGAGGTGTGGGTTACAGTAAGAGTTCATTCTTTGACAAAGTTCTTAACAGTCTATTTCAACAGAAAGCATCCAGCCTTCCTCACTTTTATAGTCTAAACCCTGCATGGCTGCCAGAAACTTCTCAGGTCTCCTCTCACTGCTTTATCCCAATTCTCCAAAAGAAAAATTTCTGTAACAAATTTAAAATCTCGGCTAAAAGTAAAAATAGATAGATTAGAAAGTAGTTTGTAAGCCATAACACTGATTTCCCAGGGAAATTCCATTTACTGGTTCTCAAAATTTCATGATCCCAGGAAAATTTTTTACATTACAGTGTTTGTTTAAATTTTCTTTCAGTTTTTCTATGTACATTTAATCTTGAAAGAGATTTTTGACAAGTTTTTAATATGAGTTAATGAATATGTATTGATATGTTGTATATAAATGATTCGGGTAAATAAGTTGCTACAAGCGTAAATGAATGAGTGGCTGAGGGAAAGAGAATTCTGCATCTGACAAAAATTTTTCCCCCGCAAAATATGCTTCTTTGAATAACCTAAGAATATAATATTTGAAAAGGAATAAGATAGATTGGTTTTATAAGTAAAAGAAGCTTAAGATAATATGTACAAATATACAGAAGTAATGTCATTATGGCCAGACATAAGAGAATGAAAGATCAGTGTGAAAATGTAGTGTGTGGGTTGATGCCATTGCCCGAAAAATCAGATCTAATTTTTCTTGAGCGTAATTAAAAATATTTTATTGATGGGGCATCATCACCGCAAAGCATTTATCAGCCAGTTTGTTGCATCAGCATTTTGGTGATTAGCAGCACAACTAAAAGATTCAATTATTGATTCAAAGTGATCTACCTAGTTACATACCATTTGCCAGCTCAGGCCAAGTTAGTGGCCTTAGACACACACCCATATCAACCTTCAAAGGAGGGTCCCCCCATTTGGGGCCTTCCCAGGGTTTATGGGACTCTGAGGGATTTTCTGGGAAAAAAAAAAAAAAGCAGCTATGTTATTCCCTTAAACAACAAACAGCCATGGGAAACTAAAATTAAAATTAATGAAAACTTGCCAAATTCTGGTAGACCCTGGAGCTTCAGTCTCTACTTTAAACCCCCCTCAGAGTCTGCAGATGGGATAATGGGAAAGCTGGCAGCAACCAGTGAAGTGTACAAATTCTTACCGGAGTCTGCTCTCCAGACTCTCAGTCTGTGATGTTCGGTTGAGAGAGAAAAATAAAATTTCACGTGGTCCTTTCTTTTTCAAATCCAGACCCATTGGTTACTGATCCTTACTCTTCCAGAGGACAGCTGTTACCTTTTCATTTGTCTTGTTTGGGTCCTGAGAACTTGGCTTTGTAATCATCAGGTTAGGGGCCCCAATATATGGCCGGACAGAAATCTGGGTGGCACACCATTTGCAGCTGGGCCCTACCAAACTGATGCCAGCCTTCAGGGGAATTATCTAAGTTTTTCTCTATTTTGAGGAGTGGCTCTGAATCTTGGGAGGGTAATATCTTTTGCACCCTCTTTCGGGATGCCCCTTATATCCAAGGGAGTTCATTCAATAATGGCAGGACTATTTACTATTTATCCCAGCTGAAATTGGACAAGATATTTGAAAAGATTTTTTTTTTTTTTAAGTAACACTATGGTCAGAAGTTGGCCAGATTAGAAGCTGATATTCAGAGCGTGATAAGATTTTTTTGGGGAGGGACCTTATTCCTTAAGCTAAAATGAAACTATGTACCCGGAGGGAAATACAAACCTTCTGAAGGCTTTGTGGAAGGATTTACTAAAACATTCCAAAAACAAAGCTCTCAATCTAGAACATAAGGATCCTTTTGATTTCCATTTTAGTCAAAGATCATCTTCCTGATATAAAAAACAAATTGAGGATATTGTAGTTAGATGGGTGTGTCAGCCTCAATATCATGCAGATTGCAACCCAATTCATTGAGAAATTAGAAACAGCAGTCCTTGTCTTACAGATTGAGTCTTCATACAGTATCATAGGTGTGGCTTCAGAAACAATTCAAAGTCCACCTATACTTTTGCCAATCAGGAAACCTCACCTATTCATCTCAAAAGGCTTACAAGTATTGTAAAAATTCTGGCCCTAGGAAACAGAAGTCCTTCTTGGAGGAACTTGCATCCTTTCCCTGTGCCTTTGAGATATAATTGTTCTATTTGGTCTTCCCCAGGAACTACTATCTAAGCCACCTCTTTGAAATGCAAACTTCAGAAAGATAATTTTTATCAGAAGGAAAAAGAAAGAGGGGAAAAGGTTATTTGGAACTTAGGCAAATGAAAACTCTTTAAGTGTCTTTTCCACAAATTTAATAAAAAGCTTTAGCTGTCTGACCAGGCAAGCTTAACTTATTCTGTCTATCAGAAACACAATTTGGATCCAAATGTTCTTTTATAAACTAATGATTTTTTCATTTTCCTACCCATCATACGGCTAAAATTGTAAACAAAAGCTGCAAGATCTCTGTCTGCATTTGTCTGAATGTTTGTATATGTCTGTGTATGCATGTTATAGATATGTGATTTTTTTCTACATCCTGATGGTATTGCCAAATTAATTTATAAAAGAGCTCTATTTAATTGGCTTAAAAATTAATAAGCACTTATATGAATTAAGGATTCCTAAAATTCTCAGGAATATAGAAACTAACCTAAATGTTTTTCAGTTTCTCCTGATCTAGTAGTCTTTCGTAAATAAAAGCTAATTTAAGTTTGTTGGTTTAATTAAAATAGGTATGTCTTGGGGCTTCCCTGGTGGCACAGTGGTTAAGAATCTGTCTGCCAATGTGGGGGACGTGGGTTTGAGCCCTGGTCCCAGAAGATCCCACATGCCGCGGAGCAACTAAGCCCGTGTGCCACAACTACTGAGCCTGTGCTCTAGAGCCTGCGAGCCACAACTACTGAGCCCGTGTGCTACAACTACTGAAGCCCACATGCCTAGAGCCTGTGCTCCGCAACAAGAGAAGCCACCGCAATGAGATGCCCGCACACCACAATGAAGTGTAGCCCCCGCTCGCCGCAACTAGAGAAGGCCCGCGCGCAGCAACGAAGACAGAACACAGCCAAAAATAAAATAAATAAATAAATGTATAAAACAAAAATATAAAATAAAATAGGTATGTCTTCAGAGTGATCAACACTAAATATAATACAGACATACAACTTTTATTCTACTTGGGTTCACTACTCAAATAAGCTTATGTTATCTCTGTTACAAAATTTGTCAGCAAGAAAAATAGCTTGGGATTGAAACTGAGCAGGACCCTGTGGGGCTCCTGGGCTTGGAGGACTTCTGTACCCTGTTTCTTGTTTGTAAGGAAGACTCCAGTCTCCATGACCTTCCCTGAGTCCCAAAGGGTAGATTCAAACAGTTGCTAATCAAGGGAGGAGCAGCCAAGAAACCACCTGAGACAAGATGAAAGGAACCAGAGAAGCTTATCAAGAAGATTACCTGAGACCAGATTAGAGGAGTGCAGTCCCTGTACACACCTTAATCTTGTCAGCAGCCCCACCCTTGAACCATTGCTATAAAACTCCTCACCAAATCCTCCCAGGTGGGACACACAATTTTGAGAAGCATGAGCCTGCTGTGCCCCCCTTTGCCTGGCACTGGTGCACAGAGGCCGAGCTTTCGGCATCAAGATTATGGCCAGTTGTCTAATGTGTTATGAAGTCTTTATGGATAGTCTAAACATAATTTCTGGGAGCAAGTGATTTAAATAGATGTGAGTGGTAATAGTTTTTAGTGAAACTTTCAGCAATAATTATATTTTATAGTATGTCTACTTAAAGAGTTTCCCCAAATCTTTTAGGTAACTTGAAACCTTAAAAAGTTAAGTTAAATGATGAAAATTCATTTAATATTTAGATTATTTCCAAATAAGATAAAATACTGAAACATTAATTACTCAACATGGATTTATCTACTTTTGGCTTGTTACAGAGAAACTAAAGACATTTGGATCTGTTAGTAAATATGTCCTGTACCACATTGAAAGTTTGTACTATGAAGAAGCATATGTTTCTAAAAATTGTGAAATGTATGCATAAATTTGCCAATCTAAAGAATCCTGGTGTAACTGACAGCTCACAATTGGTTATTCTTAGTTTTCACTAGAAATTAAGGTTTCTAAGGGTTAAGAATTATAATTAATACGTGTAATTAAAGCTACTAGAAATAATAAGGAAAATAACTGTGTATAAAAGTAGATAAGGCCAGTAAAATGATTGATAGTTCTAAAATGAAAAAGAGAAAAGAAAATAGGACAAAATTACAGAAGGTTTGTGGAAAAGGAATCTTAGGAAAAGAATTCTGTGTGTGGTCAAGCTGGCTAAGATTGGAATAAATTTATTTAAGTTAAAAAATATAAATTTTGATATAAGAAATACAATGGTGCAAAATTAGAATTAGTTTTCTGTCTGTTAGAAGAACAAAGTTGTTTTGGACAATTGTTCTGATCCTAATATGAGTTAAGGTTTTTCTTAACCTTTTAAACTAATTTTCCTAGAAAACAAAGATTCTTTGTTTCATCAAAATAATTTTTTGTGTTTAAAGTTGTATTTATCAGGTCTTTGATTACTTAAGAAGACTAAATCTCCTCTACAAAAAGAGTTAAATTTTTTTTTGAGGGGGGAGTTCACAACTGTTTAATTTTCTTTATTTGCCTGCAATATCTTTAATCGTCACTATGTTCAAATGGATAACTATTGTTTCACAGTGACCTCTCATTCTATTTGACCAAGTGTTTTAAAAAACTTTTGATGTTTTTTGACTAACTTCCCCATATCAGATTCTAAATGAAGTCTTTTTATCTTAAATTAACTTTAGGATTTTTACAAGGGGCCCCTGGAACATCTCGAAAGATTTGTTCTCTCTCCCTTTATAAAAAGAGAGATTTTAAACCAATTAAGCTTATTTGCTATGTTAAATCACATGACTTGGAAAGCATTGTTAAATAGGAAGTAATACTAAGCCTTCTTATGTTGTATTTGTATAGGTATATGTTATAAGTGTCCCAGAAGTTGTTTGAAATTTCTGGCAAACTAATATGTCCTGATATAATGTTATTAGTCATACATTACAGATATTATGTTAAAATGTTATGTAACACAGAAATAACTGTATTTTCTTTTCAAATAAGGTTCCATTATATCTTTGACGATGGACATTTTAAGTCTTTTGTCATTTTCAGATAGTTATTGTCTTACTCTGATGGTTTTGCAAGACCTATGGAAAGGACCTTACCAAGTGCTCCTGACCACTAGCACTGCTGCAAAACTAGAAGGCCTTGAGCCTTAGGCACACATCTCACAGCTGAAGAAGGCTCCACCTGACATTTGTTCCTGTGGATACATTGGAGACCTCCAAATCCAACTGACTAGGAAGGGAAGTAGCCAACATTCAGGCAGATTGGTTCCACCGAGACAACAGATTAAGACTTCATATTTTAACTAAACATGAAACCCTGTCTTCTTCTTTTCTTCCTCTTTTTCTTACTCTGGCATTGGCCTGGAAAAATAACACCATCATCTGTATCTTCTAGGCCATTGCTAAGGGGAGTAACCTTTCAGACTCTTAGATTTGTCATAGAAAACTCTGATTTGTCCATGTTGTTAGAGACCCCCTGATCTGCCCTGTGGCCAATTCTCTTCTATTCCCAATGTTACTATCAACTACAATCAACCCTCCTTAGAAGTCAGTTACAGAGTCTGACTTTTATGGGTAGAACATCCAGAGCCTTGAGTTTACCTTTCCCTGATTATAATTGTACCTGCCCAATTAGACACAAATACCTGTGCAAATAATAGCCCATTTGCAACCCCACATTCTATGATTATCTAAATCAGATTTGCCCCCAATCACAAAGAGATCACATTGGCAACACTCATCTTTGAAAGGAATTTAGAACAATATATATTTTGGTTTTTTTGGCTGTGCCACACAGCTTGTGGGATCTTAGTTCCTTGACTAGGGATTGAACCCAAGCCCTCATCAGTGAAAGCATGGAGTCCTAGACACTGGACAGCCAGGGAATTCCAAAAATTTTTAAATTTTAGGCTGGGAGATTTACTTCCTGAATGTGCTAAAAACCTAACTGATCCCTGGCTTGAATGGGTAAATGGAACTATCCCTGCTAATGAATCCATTAACAGTGCTACCTTAGTAGGAGTGGTCTATGCCCCAGTAGGATTTATCTTTGTCCGTGGTGGTTATCATTCTCCTTGGGCCTCTAAATGTCTAGATGGCTGGCCTAGAACAAGACAATGTCTCTTAGGTTATCTAACTGTGCTCCTAACTGTTCACAATTAAACTGAGATGCCCCATTGGTCAACTCTGCTGATTTTACATTGAGTTTGAAAGAACCTACCAGGAGGTGTTCATAATTAGGATGTTCTTCCTTTGGCAGGTTCCTACTTCCCTGAGTAGGAGTGAGTACAAATGAAGCTATGATAAGGAACCTCTCCTTAACTCTTGAAAATATTATGGAATCTACAGCTAAAGCTATAAGTATCCAACCAAAATCCTTAGACTCACTGCCCAAGATTGTATTTGATAATAAGATAGCCCTTGATTATCTTTTAGCTGAGCAAGGAGGTGTCTATGTAGCTGTCAACACCACCTGTGCCTGAATTAACACTTCTGGGGAAGTTGAAACAGCTACATAAAATCACTGAACAAGCCACTTGACTTAAAAAAAAATGACTCCTTCAATGGGGTCTTTCTTTGACTTATTTGATTTTGATTGCTTTGGGTCTTAAGGTCCATGACTCCAAAGTACACTCCAAACATTGGGGATTATCCCGCTTATAATAATCATAGTCTCTCTGGTGTGCTATTCTCTCAAAAGTTTTAAATGTATGTTCACAGCCACTAGCCACCAAGCAAATGATCTGCATAAGACTGGAACATCAGAAAAGGAATGAAGAGAGAGACCCACTTTAAAACATGTGAACCTGAAGTTGTGACCTGTGAATACCACACAGAAGATCAGCAAAAACTGTGAGAACTTCAGAGCAGCAGCTAAGAATGGCGCTAATGCCTTATTTTGATCACATCTCTCAGGCTGAGAGTCTGATCAAATGGGGGGAATTGTTAAAAACAAGAACACAGACCCAAAATGGAGTAACTTCTAATAAGCCCCAAGTCACCAAATCGAGACTCACTACTTAACTTTATTATATTTTTGGTCTTTCCCAGAAATGGAATATGAAACCAGTCAATCAGGAATTACCTGTTCAGGACTAGTGAGGTCATCTGCCTAATAGACCCCTGGCATGCCCTAAAAGAAGGTGACCTTGCCACAGCCAGTCTGATTTTTGCTGCATAACTTCTTTGTCCTGCTCCCTTTTGCCTATAAAAGCCTTCCATTTCGTACAGCTCCTCAGAGCTTCTTTCTGTCTAGTAGGTGAAATGCTGTCCAACGTAGGAATCATTGAATACAGCCAGTACAGTTTTTTTTAATTATTCAATTGAAATTTTAAAACAGGACCAAATAATATAATGGAAGCATACCTCTGAAATGTTATGAAAAATGGTATTTATTTACATATATGTATTTTTCTAGGGAAGAGAAACAGTAGATTTCCAAAGAAGTACAGGAATCCCCAGAAAGGTAAAGAACCAGTGATATTTAAGTTGTCAGATAAAGAGGGGAAAAAAATAAACTACTAAGAAGATAGGTGAAAAATCAGGCATACTAGAAGCCAAGAGGAATGATGCATTATTGATAGATTCTGTCAAACTCAGAGAGAGAAGAGGTCCATTGGATTTAGAAACCAGGGTGTAAAAAAGGAAAGAGAAGATGAAAATGATCAGCAGGTCCAAAGGTTCCAAGTGTAGATCTTTCAGGTACAATGTGAAGATTAGCAGATCACAAGATTAGCTGGTAAACGACCAGCAGATCACTATGAGAGAGCTTTAGGAAGGAAGGATGGACAAAGAGGGATAAAGCACATGGAGAGACATTAGCTGAGAAGTGTGAGAATTCTGTCAGGGATCATCAGGCCTTGGATGGCATGAGTGGTGATATGGTGAGCAAGAGACAAGTTCATGGCTACAAAGGTACAAGGGATAAAAACACAGAGAAGGTAATTTTCCTGCTCCTTTTACATGGGGTGTGCAACCAAGCTTCTTAGCTACACATGCTTTCAAAACTCATCCATCCCTAATTAAAAAAAGAAAAAAAAAAAGATACAGAAAGCAGTAATCATAAAGGGAAATCTTACTACATTCAACCCAATTATAACTGAGTACTTCTGTTTATCAAAAGATACCACAAAGAGTGGGCAAAAAAAGAACCACACACAGGCAGAACCTGTTGTAAATGCATAAAACCAGAATCTACTGTCTAGAATATATATTTAAATATTTCCACAAATCAATAAGAAAATGACCTCTTACCCAAGAAAAATATGGCAAAAGACTTCAATAGGTACATAACAAGATAGAAAATCCAAATGACCAATGAACATAGGAAAAATGTGCTCAAAATCATTAGCATTCATGGAAATTAAAAAAAAAAAAACTACAATTGGCAATTTGGGAAATGTAAATTGGAAACAGATTGACTAAAATTTAAAAGGTTTGTCAATACCAAGTGCTGCTAAGAATGTGGATCAATGGGAATTCCAATACACTACGTGTGAGAGTGAAAATATTTACTACCCTATCAGAAAACAGGCTTTAGTAAAGTGGACAGCAGACTCAGATATTCCTTACCAAAATACATACCCCAGATGAATTTACATACATCTCCCAGAGTACATACAAAGAAAAGTTCATAGTAACTTTTTGTAAATGCAAAAACTTTGAAACAACCAAATATACATTGTAGAATGGTAAAAAAAATAACAATTTGGTAAATAAATTCTGACAACAGATTGCTATAGGTCAATGAAAATGAATGAACTAGAGCTTCATGCAATAACATGGGTAAATATTACAAACATGATGTTGAAAAGAAGATTCTATCTTTATTTCATGTACATACAATAAAAAAAAATCAGTCATAAAACGCAATATTGTGTTGAGATCTAAATCAGAAGACAGCAAACTACAACCCACAGGCCAAGTCTGACCTATGTCCTGTGAGCTATGAATAAGTTTTACATTTTTAAAGGGTTGTTAAAAAAATGAAGAAGAGCAAAGAGAAAAATGAGGCAGAGATCATAAGTGGTCCCCAAATCCTAAAACATTTACTATCTGACCCTTTTCAGAAAACATTTACTGGATCCCCCAGATGTAAGCTCTAAGGACAAGCAAGAAAACTATCATAACAGCTTGGCTAGTGCTTACATCTTGGGAGGGAATTTGGGCTGTGAAGGGAAGGATAACATGGGGAGACTCCCAGGATGTTAGCAATGTTTTATATTCAATCAGGGAATAGTTACTTGGGTGTGTTTTTTAAATAATTATTTTTAACCTGTATATCTGCACCTGTAAATTTAACTTGTATATTTATGCATTATCTATTTGTACTATATCTCACAAATGAAATAGAAAATGCACCCTCATTTACACATAGGCTTATACAGTACTCAGTTCTCTATTGCAAGGCAGGTGTGAACTTAGTGGGAGTGGTGACCACAAGACTTACATCAAAGTTGGTTGGACTGGGGCCAGGGACTCTAGGCCAGGTATTTACTCAGGGCTACCTGAGACAGTAGAGCCAGAAGTAAGGGCTTTATTATAGGAAGGGAACAAAAAGAAGGTGTTTATCAAGGATGAGAGTTGAGTGAGGCAATGAGTAGTGATGTCAGGAGCAATTTAGGATGTAGCCCCCAAAAGTAGTTTGGCTCAGGCAGTTCAGGACTAATGCCTGAATGGTGAGAGTATTTTAGAAATCAGTTATTAGGATGCTCCATCTCTGAGAGTGTGTCAGCTAGGTAAGACAAAAAAGGGACAGAATTCAAACATCAATATGATAAGTAATATGTAAATAATTGAGTTCTGCTTATAGACCAATGACTTACTTCAAATAACCAGAGACTAACCTCTAGCCAACTAACCCATGCGTTTATTTGCACATAGGTACTTCCATGTAAGTTACAGTACTCTCAAATTCCATGTCAGTTTCCCTCTCTCACCCTTTACTCATAATTATTGTCTGAGAGAAGCAAAAGAAGTATAAAAAGATAGATTCTGGCCTGATCTGGGTAGGAAAATCCCATCTAAATGTGCAGGTGGAGGCTTTGCAAATAGACTCAGCCAATAAGAAATCAGTACTTGCTATGGTGAAATAATATCCCTCAGAAAGTTAGTGATAACCAACTTATTCCACCCAGATAAAGGCTATCAAAATTTAGCGCAAACCTCTGAGTGACTCTAAATATTTTTGCTTGGTTTTGGCTCTATGTGAATTTTCCAGCTTTTTGAGTATTAACGAAGGATGCTGATGGATTGTGAGAACAGAAGACCATCTATGTGGCTATAATTCCACAACAGAATTTTTTTTTAAAATTCATTCACATTGTATGATCTCATGTTCCCAACCAGGCAATAAAGGGGGCAAGACAGGTATTGTGGTCCTCACTTTACAAATGAGGAAACTGAGACCCATAGAAACTGAATTGTTTATCCCAGATCACAATGTAAAGTGAAGAGCCATGATGCTAAAACTTAGGCTTTCTGTTTCTAAGTCCAGCACTCTTTCAGTGATATCATACTGCTTCTGGGACATTTATCAAGGGCAAGTGTGAAAGTTTGAATGCTACCTGAAAGAAAACTTCCATTTAGCATGTTCACTTGGAGTCATTAATTGTGCATGGACCTTGGGCCATACAGCACTCATGGAGGTGACAAAGTAGCAGAGTGAAGAAGGCAGTGACTTACAAGTGCTATGCCAGCAAGGACAGATCCTGAATGAGGTATGAAGGGTAGTGGCCTGGGGTAGATGGTGATACTGAAATGAGAGACAGATAAAAAAGGACTGGGAAGATTAAGGGTGGCCTAGGGGTGGAACTGTCAAATATAAACATTATTTCCTTAAATTATCTGAGGCTAAGTTCTATAAGGGGATTCAGTCTCTGTTTTCAAAGCACACACACATTATTCTTTATTTTCACAAAGAAAAATTAACCTCTGCATCCAGGGATGCAAATGTTAGGATACTAACTTTAAAAGTGTTCGTGTATGAAGAAACCATTTATCACCTTAGTAAATATTTTTAGATTACTTCTACCTGTGTTCTTAGAGGTTTTAGCTGAGAAAAATACAAGCTGGGAAAATATTTGCTACATATGATTAATATTCTTGATCTATAAAGAGCTCTTTCAAATCAGAAAGAAAAGGAGGAATACCCGTGAAAAAAAGTATAAAGAATGTGAACACTCAATTCTCAAAAGAATGCAAATGACCACAATAAATATATAAAATAATATTCTTGGGACTTCCTTGGGGGTCCAGTGGTTAAGACTTTGCCTTCCAATGTAGGGGGTGCAGGTTTGAGCCCTGGTCAGGGAGCTAAGATCCCACATGCATCGTGGCCAAAAAACAAAAACATAAAACACAAGGAATATTGTAACAAATTCAATAAAGACTTTAAAAATGGTCCACATCAAAAAAAAAAATTTTTTTTTAATATTCTCTTCACTAGTGATCAAAGAAATTCAAATTAATATGAAATCATTCTCATCCTTCATTTTAAAAAAAATTAATGATATTTTCTGGTATTAAGGAAGATATAGAGAAAAGATGTTATATATTGCTTTGGGAAGGTAATCAGTATGTTTTTCTGGAGGGCAATTTGGTAATATATATCAAAAGCTTTAAAAATGTTCATACTTTTGATTCCTAAATTTCCATTTCCAGGAGGAAAAAGTAAAACCAAAAGTGATTAACTCCTTATATGAAGCCAGCACTATCTTTATTCTAACACTAGACAATGGCATTTCCAGACTAGACAATTAGAGATCAATATCCCTCACCAATACAGATTTTTAAATCCTTAACAAAATATTTTCAAATTGAATCCAGCAATATATAAAGAGTACCATCAGTACCAACTGGAGTTTATTCCAAGGCCACAAGGTTAGTTTAGCTTCAGGAATAAATCAATGTAATTCTCCATATTGATAGAATAAAGAATAAATATTATTTTAATAGATGCAGAAAAAATACCTGACAAAATTCAATGCTCATTCATAATAGTCTCTAGTCCTATTGTCCTACTGTATAGCACAGGGAACTATATTCAATATCTTGTAGTAAACTATAATGTAAAAGAATCTGAAAAAGACTATATATATATATATATATATATATATACCTGAATCAATTTGCTGTACATCAGAAACAAACACAACATTGTAAATCAACAATAGTTCAATTAAGAAAAAGAGTCTCTACATACTAGGGATAGAAAGAAACTTCCTCAACCTGATAGAGGACATATATAATAAACCTACAGCTATCGTCATACTTTATGATGATAAAGAACATTTCCCCTTAAGTTGGGAACAAAGCAAGAATGTCTGTTCTTACCACTCATAATCAATATTGTATTGGAGGTCCTAACAAATGCAATAAAGTAATAAAAAGAATTAAAAGACATATATATTGGAATCAACTATTTTTATTTTTAGATGATGATATTATCCTATACATTTAAATGTCAAGTAATTAAAAAAAAGACAAGGAAGGAAGGAAGGAAGGAGGAAAGGGGGAAGAGGGAGAGAGGGAGGGAAGAAAATTTCTGCTCTTTAAATACACCATTAAGACAATGTAAAGTCAAGCCGTAGAGTGAAATAATATATTTACATCCTGTATTCAGAATGCTTAAATAACGCTTGAAACTCAATAATAAGACTGACAACCCCCAAAAAATGTGGGACATAAAGTTGAACAGACACTTCTGGGAGAATAAAAAAGGAATAGTCAATAAACAAGAAAAAATGCTCAACATCATTCTTTACAGGGAAATTCAAGTTTGAAACCACAATGAGATACCATTATATACCTACTAGAATGGCTAAAATTAAAATGACTGATAATACCAAACGTTGGTGAGATGTGGAACAACTGAAATTCTAATTCACTGGTGGGCGTATTAATGGTGCATCCATTTTGGAAAACACTTTAACGGTTTCTTACAAAGGTAAATATATACTTAACATATGATACAGCAATTCCATTTATACCTATTCCCCCAAGAGCAAAGAAAATATATGTCTATAAAATATCTGCATGCAAATGTGTCTGTTTTATTTATATTATCCATACTAGAAACAATCCAATTGTCCATTAGCCAAAGAATGTATAAACAGTTATTATACATTCATACAATGGAATACCATTCAGCATTTAAAAGGAATGAAGCATTGATACAACAACAGGGAAGAATCTCAAAAACATTTTTCTGAGTAAAAGAAGTCACATTCACATAAAAGACTGCATACTGTATGAGTCTATTCACAGGAGATACTAATCAATAATGAGAGAAAGAAGATCAGTGGTTGCCTGAGGCTGGAGGTGGGGATGGATTATCCCCACAGTGGGCCATAGGAGAACTTTATGGAATCACAGAAATGTTTTATTATCCTAAATGGGGTCGTAATTACCTGGGCATATATGTTCATCATAACCCATTGAACCATACTTCTTTTAAATTTTTATTTTATATTGGATTATAGTTGATTAACAATGTTGTGTTAGTTTCAGGTGTACAGCAAAGTGATTCAGTTATACATATACGTGTATCTATTCGTTTTCGAACCATACATTTAAAATGGGTGCACTTTATTGTATGTAAAGTATATTTCAAAAAACTGACTTTAAAAATGAGATTTTAACAGATACCCACTACTATATATAAAATAGATAAACAACAATGTCCTACTGTATAGCACAGGGAACTGTATTCAATATCTTGTAATAACCTATAATGGAAAAGAATCTGAAAAAGTATATAGAAGGAGTTTCCCATCTTGTAACTGATGTTATCATTCACTGGAATGGAAGAAGCACGTTGTATGGTAGGAGCAAGAGGATGAGTATTGGAAATGATGAGTTTGAAGTGCCAGGATATCCAAAGAGAGATGCTGAATACACAGGTAAAAATACCTGTCTTGTCCAAAATGTAAGAAAGAGGTGTAACTGTAGGAATAATATGCATACCAGTAATATTGCAACTTGCCATAAAGGATATGTAGAACACCAAGAGGTTGTTGAGAAGTTTAACATTTGAAAGGGAGTCAGCAAAAGAGAAGTGACACATGAATAGAATGTCACTTCTGATTTCAGAATCTTTTTAGTTTCCTGTAAACTGGGTACTTAACAATTGTTTGCCAAATTGAAAAATAAAGATGAAGTCAGGTCCTATTTTACATGAGGAGAAAAGTTTATTCTGAAAAGAGACGGTTAAAGTTGACTCCTCTAGTGCATTTTCTTTTTGAGAACTATTTCAGTCATTCTTACATTGATTCATTCATTCATTTAGCAAACAGTGAGTTTACTCATTGTCCAGTCATTGGAGATAAAAGAGAGAGAATACATAGAGCTTGCCTTCAAGGAGATTGCAATTTAATTAAGACAGACACATGAATATAAGTAAATGTTTCAAGCATGGTAGACATATGTCAGACCATGTGGGGGTCATATACAAGGGCATAGTCTTTTCTTGATGGAGATTCAAATAAGGCTACATGAGAAAAGTATAGTTAAAAGTGAACAGAGATTTTCCAGAAGCAGAGGGATGGTGAGGGAATTCTAGACAGCAGGGACAGCCTGAGAAAAGCCATAAAGCATGACACATCAAGGCACATTCAGGGAAATGCCAAGAGATCTGGGTGACTAGAGACTGCTGATTAGACCTAAGAGATGGAGGGTTGGGTGGTATAAAGGTGAAACCAGAATGGGAGGAAAAGGACAGATGTCAGAGCACATATATTATAATTCTGTGGTAAGCAGGCAACACTCAGATTGTGAGAGGTATTTATTCCTTTTCCTTGTTACTGTATCCCTAAAAGGGGACCCCAGCTGTTAGGAAAAGGGCTATGTTAATAAACAGAACAGACATATTTGGGAAAATGTTAAATTTCAAACCCCTGGGTCTTCTGAACACTTTTTCATCCTTACCATGCATTCTATTGGATTCTGAGTGACTGACAGGGAATAAAGGCAAGAGAAGCAGCTATTTCTTTATATGTGCTTGAATTATTGAGACATTTATAAAAAGTCTAGAAGTAGAAACTGTTAATGATTAGGAAGAAAAACTCAAATAGTCTGATCAAAAGAATTCAGCAAGCAAACAGATGGAACAATTTATTGAGAGCTTCAGGGATGTTTCACCCCACTCAAGGACAATATTTTACTAGTTTATGAATGAGCTATGGTTAAGTTGCTTGCAATGACTATTTCTGCTTGCATTAAAACTGAAAATAATCTAGAAAGCTTACTTGTATTTTTCTAATTATGGTTTATAAATGACTTTCATACAGACTATTTTATTTTGTTCTATGCAAGGGACATAAGGTAGGTGTTATTATGCCCATTTTAAGGATTAAAAAAAAAATCAAAGTTCACAGAGTTGGACTAAATTGCCAACAATCGCAAGGCAATTAACAATAGGCCTACCAAGGCTGTAAGGCAAGTTTCCTGGCATAGCCTTCCTAGGCTCTGGAGTGTGCTGGCTCTTCACACTGAACAGGTAGAAAGCCAAGATCCATGTCCAAAAGCATTACATTCGACAGACAGGTTAGACCTCCAGAGTCATGGTCCAAGAGATCCCGAAAATAGAGAATGACAAACATCATCTTTCAAAAAGTCAAGGTCTAGGAGGGAAAGTTTTTCTGGAATTAGGAGTCAAGAAGACAAAAAGGCGGGCACATGGATATCTGGGGGCAGTTTGTGTTTGTAAGGGAGTCATGGGAGAGATGAAGAGAGCAAAGGGAAAGTGTACAGAGAATTTGTTTTCTCTATCTGCAGCTGAGAAGTGTGTAAGGGTTGCAGAGGTCGGAGTACTTGACTAAACTTGGCAGTGCTATGGCATGTGGCTGTCATGGTGGAATTAAGACTACATGCTGGATATTTTGCATTTGTCACTTCAGACCCACCTTCTTCCTCCATGTTTGGATTGAGAGGCTGACTCCCATGTAATACACCAATAAGGCTCCCTGGCCTTCTGGCTTTCAACTGGGTTCAGGCAATAGGAAACACTGATAGGAGACTGGAGAGAAGGAGGAGTATGAGAAATTAGAGTATCTATGTCCCTGCCCTCAAGACACAATTGTCCCCTCAACAAAAGCCCTCTCCATACAGCTTACCCTTTCTCTGTATTCCAGTAACTCTTTCCTTCTCTTGCCCTTTAAAGCCTATGCACAGCAATGGCTAAATGTTACTCATCTAGAATAATTTATTATCCTTTTTAGTTCCTTAAATCCTACTCATACCTTTGTAGATCATCCTTTCCAAGTCTGTGATCTGTCTCTTACTTTGCCTGATAGTGTAAACTGGGGAGGTTTCAGAGGGCATGAGAGACCATCTCTGAGAATATAAGGGAATTTCTCCCTTAGCTATTTAAGTTGCTTAAGCAAATGAAAACTCCACCTTTTAAAAAAAATGTTAGACAATTTTATTTATATCAATGCTTTATAAAAAAAAAAGTGCACCTAGAATATCTTGTTTGAGACAAACTTTTATTCAGGCATCCATACTCAGTACTATCCAACTCCATTTTACTTTAGTTAATAGAGGACCTCTTATTTAAGTGCTGTACCCATAACTGAAGATTAGCTTGCTTCTTCTCATTCAGGCTGAGCCCCTGCTTTTATTCACTCAGGGCAAATGGTATGGGGAAATGATCTTACCCATCCCAGTAAAATGTCAAAGTCTTCCTGGCTGCTCAAATATCAAAATGTTGCTCCTAGAAGGGAGAAATACTAATCCCTTTAGCTGTAAGACCCTTAGTGCCCAGAAATACCTCTTTCGTTGGACATCAATTGCTTCCGGTGTTTAATCCCTTAAGAATATAAGCCCAGGAAGTAACTGCAGCCTAATTCTCCCACTATGAATGGGCTCCTTAATCTAAGATTCTCATGTATATTTTTGGAGAGGCTAATTACTTATGAGTGACATGGTTTATCAGAAGATGTACTATTCCTGGAAGCTGTTAAAGTTCTTTTTCAATCTTTCCTATAGCAGTGATTAGTACAGGACTCCTATAGGTTGTTTCCCTGTCAGAACATCAACATGGATCAGATAAATAGGGAATTGTACCCACCAATAAATGACTCAGGATCTTCAAACATGTGTGTGTGTTGGGAGGAGGACCTCTGAAAAGTCCCAAGTTGTGCAATAAATATATATTTTATTTTAGGAGTTCAATGCACATTTTGTAACAGTGTGTATCTTTACTCTCAATATATTATCATGTACCAGTTTGGTATCTATCTTTTTTTTCACTTAGATAATTGAGAAGACAGGCTATTTTCAACTTTGCTAAAATTATAATTGTAAAAAATATGTTCTCTGATTTAAAGCGAAAATGCCATGACATGTTATAGCAGCTTGTGTATAGGCACATGGAAGGTGCCAAATAAATATTTTTTGTCATATCAATTTTTTTAAAAAGCACCCCAGAGTGATAGTATGTAGGCTGAAGATATGCTAAATATGAGTAAGGTTGACATAAGGCCCACTCTTGTTACAATATTTAGACTTTGCACTGATGCTCTCTATTAGCAAACCTTGGTCTCTCCTACCTATGGGATCAGGTTGGAATTAATATTCTGCTTTTCCTTTTTCCTGCTCACAGCCCAAAGAGGATGGCCAAGTCAGTGAACAAAAGAAGGATATCAAAGGATATCAAGGACAAGATCTATCATGCCAGAACACCCTTTTATTTGTAAACACTATGCTTTACACATCATTATCAGTGATTTATGTGCTCACCGAGCATATAGCTTTATTACTATAATGTGAGCAAATTGCTTGTAATTCGTGGTCCTGGGAACACATATATATAATTTGGGTCAAAATATGTTTACTAACTATAATTTACAATAAACCCTTAGTGTAGCTCCAGTCACAGTGGGAATTTCTGAGTTTTCCTCTTGACTGCTTACCTTTAGATCTGCAAAAAGGAAAAGAAGTAGAGAATAGTTCTCAGCTTTGGGTGAGACTGATACAAGTAGGAGTTGAGATGCTGTAGTGCATACTCAAAAAAGATTATCTTTGCCTTTACCCAGAAATCATCAGAGCATTGTATTCATTGTAGGAAAGGTCTAGAATTTGAAGTCAGGAAGACCTATGTGTAAATCCTTGCACATTTAAGTATTTATTATGTCCTTAAGTGCAAGATAAGAACTAGCGTCAGTCTTCTCATTGTAGCATTTATGATGCCAACTTTGTGAGAATTATGTGAAAACATGCAGTTTAGTGTCTAGCAAAGTACCTATTACATTGTAGGTGTTTATAAATTGTGAGTTTCCTTCCTTTCTTGTGTTTGGTCTATCTTTGGGGGGAAAAATTTAATTATCAGCCCTGGTAGATTATAAAAATGGTCACAAATGCTTGCCCTCATATCATCCATACCACTGAAATGTGATGCTGCAGATTCTATAATCAAAAGGTGGAATCTATTTTCCCTCCCTTTGACTCTGGGTTGGCCATGTGACTTAATTTGGCCTATGGATATTACCAAACATGATGCAAGGTGAAAAAGCACTTGCACTTTAGGACTTGCTCTCTTGCTGTACTTGGAACTGTGAAACCATTATGTGCATGAGTCCAGGCTAAACTGTTGGAGGATGCGATGCCCTATGGAAAAGAACTGAGGCATTCCATCCTCTGGCCAACTCAATAACTGATAACCAGCTAGCTGTAAGAGTAGCACAGCACTGCCTTGGACCAGAAGACTGCCCACATGACCCACCGAATTATGAGCTAAAGAAAATGACTGTTGTTTTAGCTACAAAGTTTTGTGGTACACAGCAAAATATAACTGGTATACAAATGAAATTTCTTATACTCAGGATTCTGACATGGCAACAGTGGCTTTCCAATAATGAATACTGCTTTTTTTTAAATTTTTTTTTTTTTTTGTTTTCAGTGCTGTAAATTTAGAAGAACCAAAATTATGGTGGTCGTTTTAGCTCTGGCTAATAAAAGTGTAGACATGGTGTATCCTCAGTATCTTAAAGCTAAAGGGAAGGGAACTCTGGCTTGTTCTATGGAAAGAAGTACTCAATAAGGACGAGGAGAAACAAGCAATGTTTAAAGAGGTTAATTTATAGGAGGATCTAAGTCAACCATCCTTAATGTCCAAAGAGTGTGTAATGCTGCCAGTAGTAGGCTAAACAATCAGAGAAATGGAGAAGTGCTACCAAAGTAATAGTATGGTAACTGATTAAAACAAAGGAAAGCGAGCATCTCAGCAGAAATATTCCTAGAAACATAGCACCCATTGAAGGGAATGGAAGTAAAGGAACGACATGGGGAACATGGTGTCTTGCACTATCTGAGCACTTAGGACCTTATTCTCTAGGAATCAAACCTTGAACCTGGCACTAATGAGGGAGAAATACAAGAGTGAGACTGCAACTTCAAAAATTTAACGAGTGTTAGCTGTAATACTTTCTATATATTTCCTGCTTATAGAATGATGGACAGAGGACCTACGGGGGATTGGCAGGAGTGAATTTGCTGTTGGAAGAAATGAGTGGAGTCAATTCTGAGAAGCTGGCACAGAATTAGGCTGTGGGAACAAGGAGGAGGGCTGATAGTGAGGATTTTGTAATAGGAACTTTAATATAAAAGGGACATAAAAGTTATTTGTGTGTAGTAATTTTTATTTTTCACTTAAACATTTTTCTTTTACCATTCAACATTATTTTAAAATTTTTGGAAAACACAATAAGAAAAAAAGAAAGTATATATTAGACAGGAAAAGATAAAGTGATTAGTAATTGAGTATATTATATTCATATACCTGAAATTTCAGAAAGAATTAACTGAAAATTTATTGAACCTATTACTATCAAAATAGTATTGTAAGGTAGCCAGATATAATACAAATTAACTTTCCTTTTTAAAATTAATAACCAATTGTGAGAGATAATTTTGAAAGTTCATATCTAGAATAGCAACCAAAGCTATAAAATATCTAGAAATAACTAAATATGTAAGTCTCATAAACAATAAAACTTTCCTGAAGGGCATAATATAGGACCTGAATTGCTGACAAAATACTGACTTCCTGGATGGGATAACTAAAAATTGTAAAGATGTCAATTTCCACTAAATCATCTTGTAAACATGGTGCCACTCACATCAAAATCTGGATTTTTTTTTTCGTAAAACCTTGGCAACTTGATAATAACTTTTAAATGGAAGAATAAATACATGAAGATAGGCAAGAAAATTGTGAATAAGAATGAGAGAGGACAAGATATCAAAATTTGCCAGATATCAAAATTTACTGTAAGCTATAGTAATTAAAGTGCATATTGCAGATATAAGAAGCAACAGATAGATGATTAGAAAATAATAGAAATTTCCAAGATTTACCCATGTTTGTGTGGTTGTGTATTTCTTAAAGGTTGCATTTCCATCCAGAGAGGGAATGATGGATTATTCAACAATTGGGTTGGCATTTGGAAATAAAATTAGGAATAACCCACAACCTCTTAAGTAACATCAGACTCAAAAATACACCTACTAGATTAGATTTTTAAATTGACCTACAACTAAAGCCCTTGGACAATATTTATTATTCAGATGCAGGAACAACTTGTTAAAGCATAATAGGAAAGTAAAAAACAATAAAGGAAAAAATGGATAGATTTGGGCAAATAAAAATATTTAACTTCTATTTTAAGACAAACACTAAACTAGAAAACATTTGCAAAGAAAACTCCAGACAAGAAGTTAATATGCATGATATATAAAAAATCTCTACACATCAACTTTTAAAGATCTATTTTTTTAAGTGGCAGAGCATGAACCAGCACTCCACAGAGAAATAAATGTTAAGTCAACTCTATACATAAAATATCCTCTTGTTAGAAAAGAAATGCAAATTTTTGAAAAATCATATAAGATTTTCTATCATATTAGCATACACATTTTTAAACTGTGAGTTTGTAAGTCTGTAAAAAAAAAAAAAAATAATCAGATACATCTCTTGATCTGTATATCTAATATTGTATGGCCTTCCTTCGCTGTGATTACTCAATAGCTGCTTGCTTTTGTAAGCACCACCCACTCAAAAATGAGTTTATTTAAGGTACATGCATAAAATAATGTAACCACGATAATTGTCTAATTTGGACTTAGAAACATACACATTATTTTGAAGTTTATAACTTTCAGTGAGCTAGTCCCTGATCTGTTTACAATGAGATAAACACTGAAATAGAGAGAAGGTATTTAGAAATATTTATAGCAACTTGGCTGAGTAACTTTATGTGTATCGAATCTACTAATCAATAATTGCAGCTTGTAATTTTAATTTCATTTCTTTTTAGTAATTAATTTTTATGATATTTTACAAAAGTATTAGTACTCTTTCTTCCCATTTTCTGTTCCTTTTCTTTGCCTTTATATCTTCCCTTCACATGTCTTCCCTGACCTTCCAATCTCCCCTTCCCTCCCTTTCCTTTCCCCAGTGCAGGAATCAGCATGGTGGATGAATATGGGGAAAGGGGAGGGAAACAGAGCTATGCAGAGGCAAGAAAAAGGTGTAGGAGCCATGAACATGATGGGTGGAGGAAATGGCCAGTATAGGTGAGACAGCGGGCCTGTTAAGCAAGTAAGTATAATGGTTAAGCAAATCAGTAAATATACTGAAGATAATGAAGACAAGTTTCTCATTGTCAGAGAAGATATTTACAACCATGGAAATGAGGGAAGACTAGACAGAACTCTTTTATGTGGAATTCAAATTGGAGGTGTTAGTATGAAATATATTTTTAAATAAGTGTATACACAGATAAAGTAAAAGTGATATAGACATAGGTAGGTAGATATTGTGTATACTGTAATATAATATATATACATCTATCTATGTCTTATCACTATATATGTGTGTATATAAAAGTATATATGCATATGTTTACATATATGTTTGAGGAAATATATATAAAATATTTTCTAGCCCTATCCACTGATAGAGCCTCTTACTGATAACAGGGACCCACCCAGCTCAGTCTTCTCTGTCTGGAAAATAATGATGCAAACAGATCTGCTTAACTGAAGGAGAGTCTCACTCTGACTGGTTGAGAACAAGATAATATATCTGGGTGTCTGGAGCCTTGTGGATACTCATACACTTTACTTGGTAACCTCATTAAATTAGGAGATTTGAAGAAGGTAAAGGTAGGAAGGTTTACCAAGAAGGGTCTTTGGAAAGACTCAGAACTAGGGAACCAGTTTCCACAGACAGCACTGAGGCAGAAGCATGAATTCAGAGCAGGAGACAATGACTCGGCAGACCAAAATTCACTGTGCATGAGATTATTAAAATGAAGATTCTATTAGTGAGAAGACTGAGGCATGTTACTAGAAGGAACTCATTCACTCACTCATTTGGGTCCTGCCATTGTGAGAGGTGGGACTACAAAGAAGATCCTGCAATCAGAGATTCAAGATTTTTAGTTTTAAACATCTGCTGTGCATTCAACATTCTTCAATTTAATGTCTATCTAATTAGCCTAAATTCTCTTGCTGGCTCCTGGTACGGTTCTGCTTGCTCTGTACTAAATGAGTCAACCTTGCACCAACATGGCTGCAGAAGAAGAATAGGATATGTGCCAGATACACTTGAGGAAGCAATTTCACAGCAGAAGAAAATCATCAGATAGTGTTAGGTTGGCATGCTTCAAAGCAGACAAGACAAAAATGAACTATGGCAGTCAGAGAACCCAGGAGAGCTTCAGAAAGCTTATTTCTATGAGAACAGTTGAAAATCTTTGAAGACATTTTATTTATCCCTTTTACTTACAGTTGTTGCTGAGTTCTGTTCATGGGACAGTTCTTCTGAAAATATTCAAGAATTCTACTTTTCTAGGCCTTGTGCATCTCTAAAGGTTGAAGATCTCTGTGATATATCCAAGAGGTTTTTACCTCTGGGCAGGCCCTGACTTTACCTGTGAGTTCTGCTGGGTTGGACCTCTGGATAAGAAATATAATATTTTTGCGTCCTGAGAAACCCTCTCTTCTCTGGGTCTCTCACTTTCAGAGAAGGAGAAAGAGCCCTGACCAGAACACAGGCCACTGTTTGACAGTTAGTAGTAGTCATAAAACAGGTTTATTCTTATGAAGGGTAGTGAAACTAAGCAGGACCCTGTGGGGCTCCTGGGCAAGGAAGCCTTTCTGTCCCCCGTTTCTTGTTCAGAGGGAACAGACTCCAGCCTCCATGACCTTCCCTGAGTTCCAAAGGGCAGATTCAAACTGTTGCTAATCAAGGGAGGAGCAGCCAAGAAACCACCTGAGGCAAGATTAAAGGAACCAGAGAAGCTCACCAAGATTAGAAGGTCACCTGAGATGAGATTAAAGGAGTGGGTCCTGCACACACCCTAATCTTATCAGCAACCCCACCCTTGAACTGTTGCCATAAAACTCCTCACCAAACTCCCCTGGGTTGGGTCACATAGTTTTTCAGTGCAGGAGCCCACTCTGTCCCCCTTTGCCTGGCAAAGCAATAAAGCTATTCTTTTCTACTTCACCCAAAACTCTGTCTCCGAGATTTGATTTAGCATCGGTGCACAGAGGCTGAGCTTTCAGCATCAGTAGCAGAATATGCCACCTCTAAATATGTTATTTTGGCATAAGGACTATTTTGAGCTGAAGGCAATTGAGGAGAAGCAGCTATAAAAAAATGCTCCCTGCCCTCCTTCCCTCTATTTGCCTAAAAGCAGGACATAAATTTACAAAGGTGTCCCTCCTCCTCTCTCTATCAGGAAGGACAAGGGTTAATCCCTGGAGACAACTTTAGGCCTTATTCAAAGGGGAAGCCATCAATCTAAATCTGCATAATGAACCTTACTCTTGTTTACCTTGCTTTTCCAGATAACCTCCCTATTACTGGTGTCTCCATACCTTTCTTTCTTTTGTATTTAGCTGAAGATGGTATTTTAGCTGGAGTTCTAAGCCACCTCTAGAGTTACTCATTTTTCTCTGGTTATCTTTCATATATACCTCATGTTAATAAACTTCTATTTGATTTTCTCTGGTTAATCTGTGTTTTATTACAGGAGTTTCAGACAAGAACTCAGAAAGGTAGAGGGAAAATTATTTTTCCTCCTCTACATTAATAAACTACTTTTTTTTTAAGTTGGATTTTAAGAAGCATGCTATATTAAGAAAAAATATTTGCAAATTTTGTTTGTGGGGGACTTTAGGACTCATATTTCTGCAGAAGGGAAGTATGCCATATGCTGTGATGTGCAAAATTTTGAATGAGACCTCAAGTCACCCAAAACATGACTCCCTAAAATTTAATATGATATCTTCATGACATATATATGTCTGACACATTTTTTGTTTAATAGATTGATAGAATCCATTTTTTATAGCTTATGTTTCTTGAAAATATCTTCAACCAAAAATAGTAGATTGCAATTTGCATAATTAATTACTATTGTAAAAGAGAAATTTGGAATGATCTAGTTTAGACATTCAATCTATTTTCTAAGTTCAGCATATAGATTCAAGGTATAAGAGAGGTTTGTAGTAATCCTCGACTTTTATCTAACACACGCATATATAATGGTTGCTAAATGCCAGGCCCTTTTTTAAGCACTTTATAAACATGAACCCAGGGAATTCCCTGGCAGTCCAGTGGTTAGGACTCCAAGCTTCCACTGCCAGGGCCCTGGGTTCAATCCCTGGTCAGGGATCCCACAAGCCATGAGGTGCAGCCAAAAATTAAAATAAATAAGCAAACAAACAAACAAACAAAAACTCAGTAAATCCTCATCATAACCCCGTGATATGGATGCTACTATTATCTCTATTTGAAGCTTCACAATGTTTGACCCAATCTGATTTTATAAATATTTTTCTTGTAGGCTTATTTAAAGTTTAATGAGGTAATGGATTGGAAAGAGGGTCACAAGAGAGACACATGGCCCTTTGCTAACATGGCTTTTCTTCAAACTCTGGACAGAAGCTGAGCTTGATAAATTAGCTACTCCACATTTTTGACCACTAAAGACTTTGCATCATATTATTTTTGTTTTTTTATACCTATAACAGATTTGCCTCTATTTTGAATTTAAGCTTTCTGACTACTGTCTTCTGAATAAATTATCAATTTAAACAAAAAAGAAAAAAAAAGTATGGAAAAAATGTCCATTTTGAATCATCACAGAACAATTAGTTCTCCCATGAGATAAAGTAATTTGAAACATGTTGATGTAAACTGTAAATGATGTCACCCTTTCCCATAATCCTTTTACAACAGCGTGAGAGGAAGAGAATGCAGCATGAAATACCTACGCTCAACAGCTTGTTAGTTAATTTCATCATTTTTGTGAAAAGAAAGTGAAAGAAAACAGAAACATTCACTCATGTAGAATATCCCTAGAAATCTTGACAGGTGGTTGAAGAAGAAAAACTCCCTTACAGGCATACCTCATTTTGTCACTTTCACTTTATTGCACTTCACAGATAATTCATTTTTTACAAATTGAAGGTTTGTGGCAACCTGTGTTGAGCAAGTCTATCGATGCCATTTTTCCAATAGCACTTGTTCATGTCATGTCTCTGTGTCACATTTTGGTAACTCTTACAATATTTCCAACTTTTTCATCATTATTATATTTGTTATGATGATCTGTGATTAGTGATCTTTGATGTTACTATTGTAATTGTGGCATTTTTAGCAATAAAGTATTTTTAATTAAGGTATGTATATTTCTTTGGCATAATGCTATTGCACACTTAATAGATTACAGTATAGTGTAAACATAACTTTTATATGCACTGGGAAACCAAAACGTTCATGTGATTCACTTTATTGCATTGTTCACTTTATTGAGATGGTCTGGAACCAAACATCCAGTGTCTCTGAGGTATTTCTGTATTTACAATTGCTCAGATATTATGTGGAGATTTACAAAACAGAGTAAAAACAGGATTTTGATATAAGCAAAACCAATAAATAGCATTGGAAATCTCCCTAATATGGTCTGAAAAATCTAAAATTGGTAAGTGAGTGACCTTGGTATGTTAAAGAATTCTTAGAACTTCCTCCTTTGACATGGAAGAGATCTTCATATTATGTTATCTGAATGACACAGGACAGATATTAAGTAGTAATATTATTGTATCAATAAAGTTTTCAATAAAATTGGTAACTGGAGACCTTCTGAAACAATAGTTTCTATTCTAGGTAACTTAAAAGAAGAGGATCTGGAAATTAGAGATAGATAAGAGAACATAAAATACTACCATTACCTACATTTGTCAAATGAGTCACATTTCATGGTTTCATTTATTCAACTCATCCACTCATTTTTTTTTCAGTTATGCATATGTTTACATCATTTTTTATATTATTTTCCATTATGGCTTATCACAGGATATTGAATACAGTTCCCTGTGCTATACAGTAGGACCTTGTTGTTGATTCATTCTATATATAATAGTTTGCATCTGCTAATCCCAAACTCCCAGTCCTTCCCTCTTCCATCCCCCTCCCCCTCATCCACTCATTTAATCAATAGGTATTTATTTAGAATTTGCTATGTGCAGGTTCTTGTTTTTTAGTAGATTTGAACCTTAGACAAATATAGCGTAAAAATTATGAAGTAGGTCATCACACAATTTCTTAATTACATGCTGAGCTTTCCTAAAGTGAAAGAAAATATGTTAGATTTGATTATTTTCAGTAATATTACTTAATGAGAGTAAATGTTCTATTACTTATCTTCTTGGGGGAAAAACATACTTTTTACTAATCAAATCATCCAGTTCATAGAGCTATTCCTTTTAGAGAAAATATTATTTTATGTGGACAATATTTTTATTCAAAACAGCTTTCACTCAGCACCTTTGTCTTAATGAACACTTTAAGTCACTGCCAGACTGATAGTACTTTGTTTATCATCAAAAAAATATTAAATTGTGCCCACTTTATTCATGAATTTTTCATTTAATATATATATGTGTATATGTGTGTGTGTACATATATATATATATATGTATGTATAACGCATATATATAACAAATTGGCCGGGGAATCAGAAGCACTCTGTTCTATATCTGTCTCTGCCTACCTTGCTCAAATGAGCATGGCCTTTCATAAAGCACTTAATTTCTCCTGGGCTTGTTTACTTTTCTCCTAAAATAACCACACAAAAAAATCTGTATCTACAGAATTCTGCCATAAACATGGAAAATGAAATAATACTCATAGATTATTTAAAACCCTATGTCTTTAACTGAAATATCCACAGAATATGACTTGCCTTCTATGATGGACTAAATGTGTTCCCCCAAATTCCTATGTTGAAATCCCAAGGCTCACTGTGATGGTATAAGGAGGCGAGACCTTGGGAAGTGCTTAGGCCATGAGGTCCCCATAAATGGAATTTGTGCTCTTATAAAAAAGACACCTGAGAACTCTCTTACCCTGATACCATGTGAGGACACAGCGAGAAATCACTATCTATGAACCAGGAAGTGACATCACCAGACACGAAACCTCCCAGAACCTTGACCTTGCTTCCCAGCCTTCAGAAAAATAAGAAATATATGTTTGTTGTTTATGTCACCCAGTCTATGGTAGTTTGTTAGAGCAGTCAAAAAGACTAAGATACCCTCTGATATGCTCATGGATTTGAGTTTCTTCTTTTCAGATGGAGTGCACATAAGCAGGCCTTTATCATATCTTGGTTTGCTCATCTTTGGATTTAATCACTTTATTTTGAGGTCTGGGAACCTCACATATACACTCCAGCAACAACAGCAATTAAAAAAAAAAAAAAAAAAAAAAACTAATTTGGAAGTAAACCAAGAGGAAGCTCATTTCTTTTTGTTCTAGGAAAAAAGGGGATTTGGTCCCTGAAGGTGCTTGTACTTCTAGGTGTTCTCTAAGAGAAAAACAAAAAACAACACCCCACAGATCATTAGGGTCATTTTAGACAAACTCTACACAAATATGGCTCCTGGAGATGTCTTGTGTCTCATGAAGGAAAGAAAAAAGCTACCCTAAATGGGGACTCTTACCTTCAGCATCGTGAAACTCCTTCACCCTTTGATGTATGAAAATATTTAATCAAAATCAAATGCTGCTGCCCCTATTTATACAAGTGCTTTATTATCCTGTATATTATACCACAACCCGCCTTGTTCTTAATGTGACCTAAAGAGCTAGTCGGCATTTATTACAAATGCAAGGCAGTAAGCTTCTGGCTGAGCAATTAATCACTGACACCAAGGAATTTCTTCTCTTCAGGTGGGGAACACATCCAAAAACGAAGAAAAATAATCGGGCTAATTAATTCTTATCTGCAAAGAGCAATTAGATAAATGACCTCAAAAAAACACTTGTCACCCTTAGTGAGACACTAACTTTCTAAATAGAATGTGTCTGAGCCTCTTTTCACTGGGCAAGTGATACTGTGAAATGGAGATGACAGAAAGGAAAGGGAGGGAAATGATAGGGGAGCAGGTTAATTAGAATGAAGGCCAAAGAGAGAGAGGCAGAGACAGAGACAGAGACAGCGATAGAGAGAGATGGAGAGATTTGGCTTGATCCAGTCACCTTGCTCTCCCGTCTCTGTAGACAGATAGGCGGGTAACAAAATGGAGGAAATGTGTGTGTGGCCAAACACTGCGGATCTCATGAAGGCAGGCTGCTCTCTGTCTCATTCTCTGGAACACCTTGTTTTCGGCCAGTGAGCGGCACTTCCTTCCCATACACACTACTGCTCATGGGAAGTACAAAATGCTGTTAAAACCAGGTTAGCCTGTCTTTTGCTTCTTCCTTTCTAAACTCTTTGATTTTTATTCTCTGGTCATATGCCTGGTAATGGAAACAGGCAAAGGGACAATTCAGCCTTCAAAACTGACTACCACAGCTAACATTTTTAATGTCCAAAATACAAGTTTTAAGTGGTTTTTATACATAGAGTTTCAGGCTGTGTTTTTTCTTTCTTTCTTTCTTTTCTCTCTTCAGAAAAAATGGAAAACCGTACCTTTTTAATGGCAAGTTGATCTTTTCTTTTCTTTCTCCTCCTCCACTCCTTCCTCCTTTTCTTCTCTCCTTCTCCTTTTTTCTTTTTCTTCAGGCAAATTATTGTTAACCACAAGCAACATTTGGGGGAATCCTTCTACAAGCATTGTCTGCTACCAATGATCTTAAAAACTAAACCCACTGAGGGTCTCAAGCCAGTCTTAAGAGGCCAACTAACATGGAGAAGTTAGCCCTGAGGGAAGCCAGTCTCACCATAAATACATCCCAAATTCTTGGCTCACCTATACTTTGGTTCTATTGTTTTAAATGTGAGGACATCAACTTTTTGCCTTTAAGGAACTCTCTATAAGACTATACTTTTCTATTCTTCCTTACTGCAAAGATATCAGAAATATCTTTGTTTCAGAAATAAAGTAGATGTAAAATCCAGGCTAATCTGAGGCTGGGTAGAGCACGACTGTCATGATCGGGAAATGTTACTACACTCTTCGCCTCCAAAAACTCCTTTCAAAATAACTCTATTACTGGCTCTGGCATATGACCTAAATAATGTCTTTATCTGAGCACATATTTTTCTTTTTAGTATCTCTTCCTTTTTTATATATAATAAACTTTATTTTTAGAGTCACTTTAGATTTACAAAAAAATAAAAAATACAAAGATAGTATATAGAGTCCCCATACATCTTGCACCAAGTTTTCCAAATAATTAACATTTTATATTACTATGGGACATTTGTTAAAATTGCTGACCCAATATTGGCACATTATGATTAGCTAAAGTCCTTACATTATTTATAATTTTTTAGTTTTTACCTAATGTCTTATTTTTGTTCCAGGATGCCGCATTATCATGTCTTCTTAGGCTCTTCTTGGTTATGACAGTTTCTCAGACTTCCCTTGTTTTTGATGACCTAGACAATTTGAAGATTACATGTGAGCTATTTTATTGGATATGCCTCAACTGGGATTTTTGAGCTGACTCAAAACGGGTGTAAATTCAGGTAGATAGATGATAGATAGATAGATAGATAGATAGATAGATAGATAGATAGATAGATGATAGATAGATGAAGGAGAGATAGAGAGTGGGATTCCTGTGACCATCTAACAAGTTGACATATTAAGTTCTGGATATAGAACAAGCACATAGGCTGTAGGTACACAGTCAATGTCAGTTCCCCTTTGCAAATCTGGTTGTCTGGTGCACTGACCTGTCCATATAAGTATCTGCTTCACCAGTTTTGGTGGACATCATCACCAAAACATTACATGTGCATGCAAATTATTCTGAAAGCAAATGAGGTCTTCAAAATAGTGGGTCATGTCCAAAGGCTCTTGAGTTCTCATATAATTCTTTGAGTATATTGATCCATAACATTACAAGGGAGTAGAGACGTATATTCACAAAAGTGAATGACACTTGAAAACCTCTAAAATTCACTAATTACAAAAGACACCTTCTCTGGCAACAATTCTAATATTAATGATCAATATTTACCACTCTGTAAAACAGATACCTTTTCTAATTCAGCCTTCCAATCGGCCATGACTTCCTGATGCTAGAAATAAATAATAAATTATTAGAAATAAAGAATAAGATCAGAACATCGTTACAAAAGCCTGAGTATAACTTTAAGAATCAAATGTTCTTTCTAAATGGAGGTCACTTTATAGTGTCCACTTTATAGATATATTGGAGAAATTTTACATTTAAGAGAAAATAAGGAACAATGGAAATTTTGTTCACATACAATAGCCAATAATGCATCTACTGATTAAGTTTAAGCAATTAAATTAGCAAAAGTTTAGATGGCCATAAATTGACAATTCTTAATATCAACAATTTAATAATTGATATACAGTCATCCTTCAGTATCCGTGGGGGATTGTTTCCAGGAGTCCCCGTGAAGGTTTAAGTCCCTTATATAAAATGACATAATACAATGAATACATACAGTTCACCATCCATATCCAAAGATGCAAAACCCATGGATACAGAGAATCGACTTTAATGTCAAAAGTTGAGATACTACTTAACAGTTAAAAATCTTTTAAATCTGCTAAACCAGCCCCCAAAGACCCATGGTTGGCTTCTTTTTTTAAGAGCAATTTTGATTCCAGCCAAGGTAAACATTTAGTGGAAATGAATTTCTCCTTGTATAAATATTTCAGAGTTTATAATCCTTGTGAGATGAGGCTAAGGAGAAGTAGATGAAAAGAAATGAGATACACTTCAAAAATTATTTCAAGGTTTATTTCAGGCCAAAGACAAAATAAAAGGTTAATTTAGAAGATACTTCCAGCACTATCCCAATGTGTATATATTAGAAAAAGAAGTACAGCCCCCAAATGATGCAATTTGTATATTAGCTCAAAGAATTAACAAGCATCTGGAATTAGTAGGAGTCTCTTACCTACCTTACACTAACATGGTAATGTGTAGTAAGAGGGTTGCAATGGACATGATTCATTTCTATTAAGATGAGTTGCTAACAAAGGACCGCACCTCCACAGGACTCCAATCAGATTATTATAAAACTAAAGCTGTTATTCAGTGGTTGGGAAGTGTACCTGCAAATGAGTCTCTTAATAGACTGAATTCTACTCCACAAAACTCCACTGATGACTAGTGCATGTTGACAGCAAAACATAGGACATAGTTAGTGTTAACTCAAGTTTCCTCAATCTCATTACAGACACTTTTTTCCCCTGTAGACTTTGCTACCAGTATGTGATGTGCTCTCTACTTGTTTAGCAAAAACATAAAATATGTCTCTCTGAATGCTTCTCAAGTGCATGTTGGATATTGAAACTTTAACATTCAGAAAAATTATTTCTTGAACTCATAAAATAAGTTGAGACATGAGGAGAGAAGGCAATGAAATGTAGATGATGGTAATGATGATAATGACAGCTATTATTTCCTGCTTTGTCAAGTCCTGTACCAGGCAATTACAAATACTGACTTATTTATGTATTCTGGTTTCTAAAAAATTTAACCACTATTAGAATTACTTGGTTTAAATAAGAAAGGTTTAGAAGAGTTAGTCAGGCTTTCCTTTCCTTTTCAATTTTAGAAATCACAAATTTATATAGGATTGAAATAAAACCAATAAAATCTCATTGAGAGAGATTTCTGGCAATATTGCAGACAGCTAAACTTATGGATTTAAAGTTATGATATTATATGTGATATTTTAATTTTATGTAACACCTAAAGTATACTTTTAATTTTATCACATATAAAATGTGAAACATATTTTATGAAATACTGAATACAAAGAAACACATATTCATTCAATTCTTTTAATTGCTTTTATGAACTGAAAAGAAAATAAAGACTATTCAGAAGCTAAAATCTAACTGAAGTCTAAAGAAGTAAAGTTCTGTCCTGGCCTAAAACTTTAAGACTATGTATAAAACCAAGTAAATTTGAATTCAAGATTGCAAGGACTCATTGTGTCTGAAGGACAAGAGATAAATCCTAGAGCGCAACCAAGGAGGAGAGACTAATAGAACACACACATGAAGCTGGGACTCCAGTGACCTACATTTCATAGTTAGGGTAAATAAAAAATAAAATTGTACATAAAGACCACTCAGTAAGAAAAATTGCTCATCAGAAATAAGCACTGAAGGAGCAAAAGAATCCCACCATAGATCTGTAACTATAAGCTGGCCCTCCTATGGATTTGAAGCCTGAATTCATGATACCCAAGTAATCTGAAATATCTCAAGCTGAGAATTCATTTTAATGTTCTTCTGGCTGTGTAATGCTTTTAGACACTCTGCAGAAACAAAGCCAAACTAAACCAAATCAAAACAGTAAAACCTCTCCCTAGAAGACTTCACTGTCAAACTAGGCAGACTTTATCAGGATTCCCACTGATAAAGTTCCAAAAAATATGAGTGGGAAGTCAAAAAACACAAAGAACATAAAGAAATAAAGTCACCATGAGCTAAAGAGTAGAATTACACTGCAAAAGTCTTCTGATTTTGGAATTATCTGTCACAAAGTATAAAATAAATCTGTATAATATGTTTAAAGAAATAAAAGATTGAAAATGTGAGAAAAGAGAGAGAATAAAAGACTATGCATATTTGAAAAATAACCAAATATTACTTATAGAAATAAAACCTATAACAAGTGAAATTAAAATTCAGTAGACCAGTTTAACATCAGATAAGACATAGCTAAAGAGAGAATTATTGAAAAGAAGAGAAAGCTGAAGAAAGCATCCAGAATGCAGTATAAAGAAATAAAAAGAGGGAGACATATGAAAAATAGATTTTAAAACACAGAAGAAAGAGCAAGAGGGTCTAATAAATACATAATTTGAATGCCAGAAGGAAAGGAGAGAAAGAATGAGGGAGAGGCAATGTCTGAAGAAATAAGTCTGAAATAAGTCTAGAAATAATTTTCTAGAAGTGGTAAAATATACCAGTTCACAGATTCAGGAAGCCTAAGGTAAGACAAACAAAAAAAATGAAATCCAAGTTTAGACACATCATGGTGAAACTGCAGAACATGAATGACAAAGACAATGCATCTACAGAGAAAAAAGAGATTACTTTCAAGAGGACAGTAATAAGGCTGACAACTAACTTCTTAACAGCCAAAGTGGACGTCAGAAGTCCAAGACAATATGCTAAAGAACAAATTTCTTCAGGTTAAAAAAAGTGATGTCAGAAGGAAATTATGAAATGAAAAAGGAATGATAAGCATATAAGATATTTGTAATATGCATATTATAAGTAAATATTAGATGTATAAAACAAAGATATGTATAATTTGTGGAGTTAAAAGCGAAGGTAAAATATATTACTGGACAAAACAGAACTTGAATTAGGAAGAAAGTGATCAAAATTAAAATGTTTTCAGAGTTTCGAATTTTTTGTGAAAAAGTTAAATATGTTGATGAATTTACACTTTCATAAATTAAGTATGGATGGTAAACTTTTAAGATAATCAGTTGTGTGTATAACTCCTAATCTGATAGAGAGAATGAGAAAAAATAGTGAATCAATACAGAAGAAGGCAGGAAATGAGAAAAAAAAAGATACACAACAAGGTCAGGATAAGAAAAAGCCTCAAAATATTAAAGCAGAAATAAATCCAAATATATCAGCAATCTGAATAATTGCAAATGGAGTCAATGCTTCAGTTAAATTATAAAGACTGTCAAACTTTTTTTTTATTCCAAAATTTATGCTAAAAGTTTATGTTAATAAAGGAAAATTTAAACATCAGAATATAGAAAGGATAGAAGTAAAAGAATGAAAAGAAAGCTGGTATAGTTATATTAAGATCAGAAAAAATATAAAAGAGCAGAATGTCAGGCAAAAAGCTTTATAAGAATTAAAGGATTTTCACAATTTACATATTGATAAATCTGGACATTGCCCAAAAGAAAGTATCCTATAACATATTCTCTATATAGCTAAGATGGACAGATCCACAGGAAAAAAAATGACACATTCACCTTCTTATTGGGAGATACGTTATACAGACAAAAAAACCCTGCTAAGTCTAAAGGCAATTTGAACAGAACAATTAAGAATCTTCATCCAATGGGCATATATTAAAAAAAAACCTAGCTCCAATAATTGTAGAATAAGCTGTCTTTTCAAGGACACCGAAAAGCAAGTCTCAATGAATTGCAAAGGACTGCTAACAGAAAGACTACATTGTTTTAGTTACAGACATTTAAACATATGAAATTATTATGAACAAGTTTATGCTAATAAACTTGAGAATATATCTTCAATTCCTTCCCTAGGTGCATATTCTGGACCATCCTATATCTGTGCTATAAACTAAAAAATAACAAAAATGTCTAAAAAAATAAAAATGTCTATAAAAATAGATAAATCTTGTTTTCGTCATACATTGAAATACTACACAACAGTGAAAATAAATGAGTTACAAACATGCTCCATATATGAAACAACATGGAATATTCTAAGATTACAATTTTGGGCAAAAAGCCCCAATAGTAACAAATTGCATATACAATTCCATTACATATATATATGTATATATATGGAAAATCTAAATGGCAAGGGAATAACAAAATTAATAATTTAGAATAGTGTTTACCTCTAAAGGGAGTGAGAAAGGTCGGGATTTAATAGAAACATATAGGGACTCGAAAGGTAATGGCAATATTTTAATGTTTTATTTCTTGCATTGAGTTGTACTTATTATTTTTTATATCATACACCTATTTTTAAATCTTTTCAATATTTAATAAAATTGAAATATACCAATTTTTAGCACCAAGGTCTGGGCTGAGTGATAAATCAGATTAAATCAAAATGGACTTTTCATAACTAGTTCATGATGTAATTGACACCAAATTACATGATTCATTAGTTTGTATAATTCAGAAGTAATGGGAGTTTCCCCCTCAGACTTTTTGTTTTAGCAAGTTTCCAACATAGAGAAAAGTTGAAAGAATAATACAAAGAACATGTTTAACCTCTCTGTAAATAACATTTGTTGATATTCTCTCTCTGTCTCTAATATCACTTTGGATTTTTATTATAACACATTAAGTTGAATATGTTCTAATCCAAACAGTTTCAAATTTGTCCAGTAGCAGCCCTCCACACTGGCTCTTGTGTTTTTTTGGTCTGAGATCATGAATATTTGAGTCCTTCCTTTCTTTTTGGCATAACTTGATGTCCTTGGCTCACTGTGCCTTCTCTGCCAGTGGAACAAATTTGAACTACTAACTTTCGTTGAAAGCAGGTACACACCTCTGGTGTTGTTGCCAGTATTCGCTAATAATCGTTATGCTTTGAAATTGTCTTCTGATTTGGTGGATACAAATCAAGTCTCATGTATCTATCACAAAAGGCTCTTTCTAGAGGAATTTATTTACAAATAAAATCTGTGTGTCTTTGTTTTAACTAATTTGAATTCACAATTGACCCTTTAAACTTGAGTACCTGAACTATATCTTCCTTTACTCTTCCTCCTCCTGAGTCTGGCAAATATTGATATTCAATTAATATTTGTCAAATGGCATTAAATACCAGGCAGCTATGTGAGTGTGAGTGTGTGTGTGTGTGTGTGTGTGTGTGTTTGTGAGTGCACATGAACTGAAATGAAATAACCTAGAAGGAGGACAGGCAGGGGTCTGTAAGTTAACCGAAACCACATTTCATCTTTATCTCCCACTTAAAAACCGATTGGCCTCTGTTTTTCAAGGTTATCACCCTTGTCTGAAGAGGCTTGAAATGCTCCTCACAAATGCAGTTGTTGACTTTCAAGCACGAACCTTCTCCCCGACCCCCACTCCTGTTACCCACCCCTCCCAGAAACCAGTGGGTTTTTGAGCGACTTCTGCTTCAGCGGCTGAAATGATTGGAGCTGACTGGAACACTCCAGGCAGGCCTCTTAGCCACACGCTCGGCCTAACTTATGTAAACATCGTCCTGATGACAGCCTTCTCCTACCCCATCTGCAGCTGCGGAAGAATCCATTATTTTTCCCATCCCAGGGGAAGGAAAAGGTCTCGGGCATCATTACTCCTAGGCAAATGTAACTGACTCTACCACATACCCTAATTTGCTTGCCATAATTATAGGTCGCTCACCCGCTTTGTTATTTCCAACCCCCTCCCCTTTTTTATTCTTATCAATAATAAATGGAGCCCGTGAATCACGCTGCTGTAATATTTGGATATTATGAAAATGCTAATAATAATAAGGTGGCGTCAGCAACACCCTGGTTTTATCAGCTGGTCAGATGCTCTATTAGGCAGCCAGTGAGGAGTTCAAGCAAATTGGTTATGTTAATGTCCTGTAGTACTTGGAAAAGATGAGGAGTTGGCAATTAATTTTTTCCAGGCTGCAGGCCGACAGGCAAATTTATATTCCTCCCTCTCCATGGGATCAAGCTAAGAGAAGGTGAGGTAGAAAAGTGAGCCTCAAGTAGCTTTCCAGGATCTAATTGAACGATGCTAAATAAAGCCTGGAGAGGAGAGGGGAGAGGGGGAAAGTGCACCCAACAATGGGCGAGCGATGCTCTCCTCCATTCATTCCGCTGACAGGGCTTTTGCAACTTAAACCTGTTTTATTAATTATGTTTGACATTTCCTTAATTAGTTTCATTTACATCCCATCAGCCCCTACCAGACGATTGCTCCATACATCATTTTACTAGAGGAGCGTGATGCCTACGGAATTATAACAACAACAGATAATTTTATGTAACTTACAGAAAATTGTGGACAGTCCTTTCCATTTTCAGGGGTTTTATAAAAGGGAGGAAAACTTTACCCCACAGGGTTTGGTATTTTTTTTCCTTCTGAATTTATAAGATAACTAATATGTTTACAAACTTATATCCCAAAGCATAGATTGGTATACTCAAGTTTACGTCCAGCTTAAGACAATACTAAACCTTCAAAAGTATTCTTAAGCAACAAAAGATATAAGCCTGAATAAAAGGGATGGTCTTAGTCCTTACAACATAATGTCCCCTGATGCCACCAGCTAAGTGTACCCACTTGCTCCTTCCGTGAGAACTCAGCCCACACTTCGATACAGGAGCCTCAGGCTTACCAAGCCCTTAGGTACAAGGTTGAACAAAATTAAATGGATTAATTAAAGAATAAATTAGGATCCCAGGTCCTGAACTTACCTGCTGAAGTTCACTTTGTGACAATGAGTTATCTAACCCTCTGGCTTTGCTCTGAGATTATCAAATGATATAAAATAAACGGCAGGCATTTGTAAGCATGAAGCACTGTATTCGTGTAAGGCACTATTTTTGTTGCTGCTGTTGTTCTATGCCGGTTATAGAAGTGACTTGCAGGGCTCCTGATGCCTGTGACTATGTGTTTGTGCTTTAAGAGTCTGACTTCTAGCCCACAGATATTGTGCAGAGACCCCCAAGCCTTTATCTCAGGTTTCCAGCCTGAGTTCCTGATTCCAAGACACTGGTCTTGTTGCCCGCATAAACAAATGACACTTTCCCACTGTTCATTTACTTGGTTGAATTTCTTACTTTAAATCTGAACTTATTGCACTTTCCTTATCCTCACTCCCATTGCTGCCTTCTTGGAACTTGACTAAATGGAACCAACCAACCTTTCTCTTTGCTCTGCTTCCCCGAATATGTTGACCTATTACGACCCAGGTTCTACAGTGGTGTTTTCATAAAATACATATTCAAAATTAATATGAGATAAATGACCTCTGCCAAACAACTAGCACTGTAAGACTTGGTTATTAATTGGTACTACCAGTTCACCAAAACCATGTTGAATGGTGTCTTCCTAATTATCACTATTACTGCTAATCTGGCTTACATTCCCCAAATTTACTGTTACATTTAACTGGAAATCATAGTCTAGCGTTATGGCCGTTATTAGTTTTACAAAAGCCAGTCAAGGTAAATGCAGGGGGCTGGTCTTCAGGATGTGCAATGCATGTTTTAGGTTGAAATTCAGACACATGAGTTAACACTTCTTCCAAGTAATAATCACCATATGGACTTCAGTCAGTTGGCAACTTCTACTTATATTAATCCAAAACACTTAAAGCGTCAAAGAACCATCATTAACCCATAATTCATTATTCAATGTATAAGAGATTACATTTAAGGAATCTCCTCTTTCTCTAATCACCATCTCTCTGGATCTATTTTTTATTCATTCTTTTCTGTCATAGAGAAATTAGTGATTCTCTCTTTTTTTTTTTAACATCTGTATTGGAGTATAATTGCTTTAAAATGGTGTGTTAGTTTCTGCTGTATAACAAGGTAAATCAACTTAAATATACATACATCCCCATATCTTGTCCCTCTTGCGTCTCCCTCCCACCCTCCCTATCCCACCCCTCTAGGTGGTCACAAAGCACTGAGCTGATCTCCCTGTGATATGCGGCTGCTTCCCACTAGCTATCTATTTTACATTTGGTAGTGTATATATGTCCATGCCACTCTCTCACTTTGTCTCAGCTTATGCTTCCACCTTCCCGTGTCCTCAAGTCCATACTCTATGTCTGCGTCTTTATCCTGTCCTTTTTTTTTTTTAGATTCCATATATATGTGTTAGCATACGGTATTTGTTTTTCTCTTTCTCACTTACTTTGCTCTGTATGACAGTCTCTGGGTCTATCCACCTCACTACAAATACCTCAATTTAGTTACTTTTTATGGCCGAGTAATATTCCACTGTATGTATGTGCCACATCTTCTTTATCCATTCATCTGTCGATGGACACTTAGGTTGCTTCCATGTCCTGGCTATTGTAAATAGAGCTGCAATGAACACTGTGGTACATGACTCTTTTTGAATTATGGTTTTCTCAGGGTATATGCCCAATAGTGGGATTGCTGGGTCATATGGTAGTTCTATTTTCGTTTATTGAGGAACCTCCATACTGTTCTCCATAGTGGCTGTATCAATTTACATTCCCACCAACAGTGCAAGAGGGTTCCTTTTTCTCCACACCCTCTCCAGCATTTATTGTTTGTAGATTTTTTGATGATGGCCATTCTGACAGGTGTGAGGTGATACCTCACTGTAGTTTTGATTTGCATTTCTCTAATGATTAGTGATGTTGAGCATCCTCTCATGTGTTTGTTGGCACTCTGTATATCTTCTTTGGAGAAATGTCTATTTAGGTCTTCTGCCCATTTTTGGATTGGGTTTTTTGTTTTTGTGATATTGAGCTGCATGAGCTGCTTGCATATTTTGGAGATTAATCCTTTGTCAGTTGCTTCGTTGGCAAATATTTTCTCCCACTCTGAGGTTTGTCCCTTCATCTTGTTTATGGTTTCCTTTGCTGTGAAAAAGCTTTTAAGTTTCATTAGATCCCATTTCTTTATTTTTGTCTTATAATTCCATTTCTCTAGGAGGTGGGTCAAAAAGGATCTTGCTGTGATTTATGTCATGGAGTGTTCTGCCTATGTTTTCCTCTAAGAGTTTTAAAGTGTCTGGCCGTATATTTAGGTCTTTAATCCATTTTGATTTTGTTATTTTTGTATAGTGTTAGGGAGTGTTCTAATTTCATTCTTTTACATGTAGCTGTCAAGTTTTCCCAGCACCACTTACTGAAGACACTGTCTTTCCTCCATTGTATATTCTTGCCTCCTTTATGAAAGATAAGGTGACCATATGTGCATACGTTTATCTCTGGGCTTTCTATCCTGTTCCATTGATCTATATTTCTGTTTCTGTGCCAGTACCATACTGCCTTGATTACTGTAGCTTTGTAGTATAGCCTGAAGTCCAGAAGCCTGATTCTTCCAGCTCCGTTTTTCTTTCTCAAGATTGCTTTGGCTATTTGGGGTCTCTTGTGTTTCTGTACAAATTGTGAAATTTTTTGTTCTAGTTCTGTGAAAAATGTCATTGGTTGTTTGATAGGGATTGAATTGAATCTATAGATTGCTTTGGGTAGTAGAGTCATTTTCACAATGTTGATTCTTGCAAACCAAGAAGATGGTATATCTCTCCATCTGTTTGTATCATCTTTAATTTCTTTCATCAGTGTCATAATTTTGTGCATACAGTTCTTTTGTCTCCCTAAGTAGGTTTATTCCTAGGTATTTTATTCTTTTTGTAGCAATGGTAAATGGGGTGTTTCCTTAATTTCTCTTTCAGAATTTTCATCATTAGTGTATAGGAATGCAAGAGATTTCTGTGTATTAGTTTTGTATCCTGCTACTTTACCAAATTCATTAATTAGCTCCAGTAGTTTTCTGGTAACATCTTTAGGATTCTCTGTGTATAATATCATGTCATCTGCAAACAGTGACAGATTTACTTCTTGTTTTCTGATTTGGATTCCTTTTATTTCTTTTTCTTCTCTGATTGCTGTGGCTAAAACTTCCAAAACTATGTTGAACAATAGTGGTGAGAATGGGCAACCTTGTATTGTTCCTGATCTTAGTGGAAAAGGTTTCTGTTTTTCACCATTGAGAATGATGTTGGCTGTGGGTTTGTCATATACGGCCTTTATTATGTTGAAGTAAGTTCTCTCTATGCCTATTGTCTGGAGGGTTTTTATCATAAATGTGTATTGCATTTTGTCAAAAGCTTTTTCTGCATCTATTGAGATGATCATATGTTTTTTCTCCTTCAGTTTGTTAATATCGTTTATCACGTTGATTGATTTGCATATATTGAAGAATCCTTGTATTCCTGGGATAAACCCCACTTGATCATGGTGTATGATCTTTTTAATGTGCTGTTGGATTCTCTTTGTTAGTATTTTGTTGAGGATTTTCGCATTTATGCTCATCAGTGATATTGGCCTGTAGTTTTCTTTTTTTGTGGTATCTTTGTCTGGTTTTGGTATCAGGGTGATGGTGGCCTTGTAGAATGAGTTTCAGAGTGTTCCCCCCTCTGCTATATTTTGGAAGAGTTTGAGAAGGATAGGTGTTAGCTCTTCTCTAAATGTTTGATAGAATTTGCCTGTGAAGCCATCTGGTCCTGGGCTTTTGTTTGTTGGAAGATTTTTTTTTTTTTTTTTTTTTGTGAAACCCTTTTATTGAGCACTTGTTTTCTATTGGACAATTTTTTAAAAATTTTTATTTTATTTATTTATTTATTTGTGGCTGTGTTGGGTCTTCATTTCTGTGTGAGGGCTTTCTCTAGTTGTGACAAGCGGGGGCCACTCTTCATTGCGGTGCGTGGGCCTCTCACTATCGCGGCCTCTCTTGTTGCAGAGCATAGGCTCCAGACGCGCAGGCTCAGTAATTGTGGCTCACGGGCCTAGTTGCTCCATGGCATGTGGGATCTTCCCAGACCAGGGCTCTAACCCGTGTCCCCTGCGTTGGCAGGCAGATTCTCAACCACTACACCACCACGGAAACCCTGTTGGAAGATTTTTAATCACCGTTTCAATTTCAGTTCTTGTGATTCATCTGTTTATATTTTCTATTTCTTCCTAGTTCAGTCTTGGAAGGTTGTGCTTTTCAAAGAATTTGTCCATTTCTTCCAGGTTGTCCATTTTATTGGCATACAGTTGCTTGTAGTAAGCTCTCATGATCCTTTGTATTTCTGCAGTGTCAGTTGTTACTTTTCCTTTTTCATTTCTATATGTATTGATTTGAGTCTTCTCCCTTTTTTTCTTGATGAGTCTAGCTTATGGTTTATCAATTTTGTTTATCTTGTCAAAGAACCAGCTTTTAGTTTTATTGATCTTTGCTATCGTTTCCTTCATTTCTTTTTCACTTATTTCTGATCTGATCTGTATGATTTCTTCTGCTAACTTTGGGGTTTTTTGTTCTGCTTTCTCTAATTGCTTTAGGTGTAAGGTTAGGTTGTTTATTTGAGATGTATCGTGTCTCTTTAGGTAGGAGTGTATTGCTATAAACCTCCCTCTTAGAACTGCTTTTGCTGCATCCCATAAGTTTTGTGTCATCGTGTTTTCATTGTCATTTGTTTCTAGGTATTTTTTGATTTCCTCTTTGACTTCTTCAGTGATATCTGGGTTATTAAGTAGTGTATTGTTTAGCCTCCATGTTTTTGTATTTTTTACATATTTTTTCCTGTAAGTGATATCTAGTCTCATAGCATTGTCATCAGAAAGGTTACTTGATATGATTTCAATTTTCTTATATTTACCAAGGCTTGATTTGTGACCCAAGATATGATCTATCCTGGAGAATGTTCCAGCAGCACTTGAGAAGAAAATGTATTCTGGTTTTTTTGGATGGAATGTCCTATAAATATCAATTAAGTCCATCTTGTTTAATGTATCATTTAAGCTTGTGTTTCCTTATTTATTTTCATTTTGGGTGACCTGACCATTGGTGAAAGTGGGGTTTTAAAGTCCCCTATCATGATTGTGTTACTGTTGATTTCCCCTTTTATGGCTGTTTGCATTTACCTTATGTATTGAGGTGCTTCTATGTGGGGTGCATAAATATTTACAATTGTTGTATCTTCTTCTTGGATTGATCCCTTGATCATTATGTAGTGTCCTTCTTTGTCTCTTGTAATAGAATCTATTTTAAAGTCTATTTTGTCTGATATGAGAATTGCTACTCCAGCTTTCTTTTGATTTCCATTTGCATGGAATATCTTTTTCCATCCCCTCACTTCCAGTCTGTATGTGTCCCTAGGTCTGAAGTGGATCTGTTGTAGACAGCATATGTACAGGTCTTATTTTTGTATCCATTCAGCCAGTCTATGTCTTTTAGTTGGAGCATTTAAACCATTTACATGTAAGGTAGTTATCTATTTGTATGTTCCTATTACCATTTTCTTAATTGTTTTGGGTTTGTTTTTATAAGTGTTTTCCTTCTCTTGTGTTTCCTGCCTAGAGAAGTTCCTTTAGCATGTGTTGTAAAGCTGGTTTGGTGGTGCTGAATTCTCTTAGCTTTTGCTTGTCTGTAAAGGTTTTAATTTCTCTGTCAAATCTGAACGAGATCCTTGCTGGGTAGAGTAATCTTGGGTGTAGGTTTTTCCCTTTCATCACTTTAAATATGTCCTGCCACTCCCTTCTGGTGTGCAGAGTTTCTGCTGAAAGATCAGCTGTTAACCTTATGGGGATTCCTTTGTATGTTAATTGTTGCTCTTCCCTTGCTGCTTTTTATATTTTTTCTTTGTATTCAATTTTTGATAGTTTGATTAATATGTGTCTTGTTATATTTCTCCCTGGATTTATCCTGCATGGGACTCTCTGCACTTCCTGGACTTGATTGACTATTTCCTTACCCATATTAGGGAAGTTTTCAACTATAGTCTCTTCAAACATTTTCTCAGTCCCTTTTTTTTTCCTCTTCTTCTGCTGGGACCCCTATAATTCAAATGTTGGTGAGTTTAATGTTGTCCCAGAGGGCCCTGAGATTGTCCTCAATTCTTTTAATTCTTTTTTCTTTATTCTGTTCTGTGGTAGTTTTTTTCCCACTATTTTGTCTTCCAGGTCACTTATCTGTTCTTCTGCCTCAGTTATTCTGCTAATGATTCCTTCTAGAGAATTTTCAATTTCATTTATTGTGTAGTTCATCATTGTTTGTTTGCTCTTTAGTTCTTCTAGGTCCTTGTTAAATGTTTCTTGTGTTTTCTCCATTCTATTTCCAACATTTTGGATCATCTTTACTATCATTACTCTGGATTCTTTTTCAGGTAGCTTGCCTATTTCCTCTTCATTTGTTTGGTCTGGTAGGTTTTTACCTTGCTCCTTCATCTGCTGTGCATTTCTCTGTCCTCTTATTTTGCTTAACTTACTGTGTTTGTGGTCTCCTTTTCAAAGGCTGCACGTGTGTAGTTCCTGTTGTTTTTGGTGTCTGCTCCCAGTGTGTAAGGTTGGTTCAGTGGGTTGTGTAGCCTTCCTGGTGGAGGGGGACTGGTGCCTGTGTTCTGGTGGATGAGGCTGGATCTTGTCTTTCTGGTGGGCAGGAACATGTCTGTTGGTGTGTTTTGGGGTGCCTGTGACCTTATTATGATTTTAGGCAGCCTCTCTGCTAATGGGTTGTGTTGTGTTCCTGTCTTGCTAGTTGTTTGGCATAGGGTATCCAGCACTGTAGCTTGCTGGTCATTGAGTGGAGTTGGATCTTAGAGTTTAGATGGAGATCTCTGGGAGAGCTTTTGTTGTTTGATATTATGTGGGGCCTGGAGGTCTCTGGTGGACCAATATCCTGAACTCAGCTATCCCACCTCAGAGGCTCAGGCCTGACACCCGGCCAGAGCACCAAGACCCTGTCAGCCACACGGCTTAGAAAAAAAGGGAGAAAAAGAAAGAAAAAGAAAGAAAGAAAGAAAGAAGAATTAAAGTTATTAAAATAGAAAAAAATATTAAAAATAAAAATGTAAATAAAAAAAGAGAAAGAAAGAAGAGAGCAACCAAACCAAAAAACAAATCCACCAATGATAAAAGCGCTAAAAACTATACTAAAAAAACCAAAAAACAAAAAAACAGACAGTCAGAACCCTGGGACAAATTGCAAAAGCAAAGCTATACAGACAACATCACACAAAGAACCATACACATACACACTCACAAAAAGAGAAAAAGGAAATATATATATATATATATATATAAAAATAAAAAAGGAAGAAAGCAAGCAAATCAATAAATAAATCTACCAATGACAATAAGCTGTAAATACTAAACTAAGATAAACATAAAACCAGAAATAAATTAGATGCAGAAAGCAAACCCCAAGTCTACAGTTGCTCCCAAAGTCCACCGCCTCAATTTTGGGATGATTCGTTGTCTATTCAGGTATTCCACAGATGCAGGGTACATCACGTTGATTGTGGAGATTTAATACACTGCTCCTGAGGCTGCTGGGAGAGATTTCCCTTTCTCTTCTTTGTTCGCAAAGCTCCTGGGATTCAGCTTTGGATTTGGACATGCCTCTGAGTGTAGGTCGCCTGAGGGCATCTGTTCCCCACCCAGACAGGCGGGGGTTAAAGGAGTGGCTGATTAGGGTGATCCTGCTCACTCAGGCTGGGGGAAGGGAGGGGTAGAGAATGCAGGGTGAGCCTGCAGCGGCAGAGACCAGCGTGACATTGCAACAGCCTGAGGCATTCTGTGTGTTCTCCCGGGGAAGTTGTCCCTGGATCACGGGACCCTGGCAGTGGAAGGCTGCACAGGCTCCCAGGAGAGGAGGTGTGGCTAGTGACCTGTGCTTGCACACAAGCTTCTTGGTGGGTGTAGCAGCAGCCTTAGCGTTTCATGCCGATCTCTGTGGTCCACACTGATAGCTGCAGTTCGTGCCCGTCTCTGGAACTCGTTTCGTTGGTGCTCTGAATCCCCTCTCCTCAGGCACCCTAAAACAATAGTCTCTTGCCTCTCAGGCAGGTCCAGAGTTTTTCCCGGACTCCTTCCCTGCTAGCTGTGGTGCACTAGCTCCCTTCAGGCTGTGTTCATGCAGCCAACCCCAGTCCTCTCCCTGGGATCTGAACTCTGAAGCCCGAGCCTCAGCTCCCAGCCCCAACCCACCCGGCAGGTGAGCAGACAAGCCTCTCATGTTGGTGAGTGGTGGCTGGCACCAATCCTCTGTGCGGAGTCTCTCTACTTTGCCCTCTGCACCCCTGTTGCTGTGCTCTCTTCTGTGGCTCAGAAGCTTCCCTCCTCTGCCCATCTGCTGTCTCCACCAGTGAAGGGGCTTCCTAGTGTGTGGAAACTTTTCCTCCTTCACAGCTCCCTCCCAGAGGTGCAGGTCGCATCCCTATTCTTTTGTCTCTCTTTTTCCTTTTTTCTTTAGCCCTACCCAGGTACATGGGGAGTTTCTTGCCTTTTGGGAAGTCTGAGGTCTTCTGCCAGTGTTCAGTAGGTGTTCTGTAGGAGTTGTTCCACATGTAGGTGTAGTTTTGATGTATTTGTGGGGAGGAAGGTGATCTCCTCGTCTTACTTCTCTGCCATCTTGAAGGCGCCCCCCAGTGATTCTCTTCTTAACCTATCTGTGGTATGAAATTGTCCACTCACATTTTCTTCCTTAAGGATCCTCTTTTTTTCAGATTTTTGCATTAATCACATCCATGTTTCCCTTTTTACTGGGGGGAAAAAGGCAATTTTCTCCTATGAGCTCTTTTAATTTCCATTTTATTTTTCTTTTGTTTTCACTGTTGAAATTCTTAAGTAAATCATCCATACCTGCTTTACCCTGTCCCTCTGTGTGACTACATTACAAACTCCTTGCAATGTTTCTTACACTTCTACTGTTGAAGTAGGATTCCTGAAAGCCCCTATTTCCATCCTAATGAACACCCTCAACCCTGTTCTTATGCCTAGGTTTTTTTTCATGATCTTCATGGAAAACCAACACTTCCTTGTTGAAACTCAACTTTTTCCTCTTCCTTTTTTCCTAATCCATTAAAAAAAATCAAGGACCTACTCTGCACAAAAAGCAGTGCTTGTGGATTCACCAAAAATAAGGTAAAATTTTGTTCCTCCAGGAGTTTGAATATGGAGAGGTAAATGTGTAAACATGGATGTTATCATGTGGAAAGTAAAGGGCTCCAATGAACATATGGTCTTTTCTTCCAAACCAGCCAACCTTTCAACAGCTCTGTTCTTAAGATGAGATTGGTACTGTACTCCAACTCACTCAGTCACTAGTCTTGTTTGTTCCTTGCCTTTTCTTGTTCTCCAAATATTCCCAATACTCCAAATACTTCATCTAATAAATTCCCAATTACTAGTTATTCATCTTTAAGATGGCTTTAACCCTTGATTTTTTTCAAGTTCCCTTTGTCTAGTGATTTCATCTCTGGACAACCAGAATGACATCTTAAATGCCTCCTGAATTCCAGAATCTCCTGTCTCCAGTCCTTTCTTTCTGCTGAAGCCAGACTTATCTTGGCAGAGCCTTGTTTAGTGCATGTCATTCTGTCCAAACTCTTGAATAACTTCATTGCTGTTGACTAAAACTTCAAACCTTTTAATCTAAGATTCACAGTGCTTCCCAGTATGACTCCATTCTCCCATTCACCTCCCCAGCCATCCACAATGAGTCATGCTACCCTTTTCTCTGGAACCACACCTTGAGTGTTCTCTGCTCTTGTTTTGGCTGACACCATTCCCTCCATCTTCTGTGTTGTCCCCACAAGGGGGACCACCAATCCCGACCCCACACCCAGAGCTTAGCTCAGTGTCCTCCCAATCATCTGCCAGCTCACCAAGGTGACACTCCTCTCCTGAATTCTTACTCCTCTTCTCTCCACTTTTTATTTCTGATTCTGCCCTGACCTTGGACAGCTCTGGTGCTGTTGTTTTTGAACTAATATTTTTTTATTTCAGCTATCATCCAACTCGTTAGTTATTTATGTGTATTCCTTCCAGAAGACTGTAAGTCCTTATGTCTTTACGTATTTATTTTACTTATATCACATACCTGGTGTTCATTCTATACTGAGGAAGAGCAGAACAGCATGTTACCCTTATCTGTGCCAATACAATTAACTAGAGTATCAGCACATACTAATCCTCAGGGAATATATGATGAGTGAGAATTAATACCCTCAGAAAAAAGCTGAAAAATCAGTAGACCCCATGGTAAAACCTACAGTGTCATGAAGAATCATTTATTAAACTATCAGGACTATTGCTTTAAAGTATGAATCATTTATTTCATTAAGTAGACACTTAAAAAGAAAGAAGTATAATTCTTTGACATAATTGCCATTTAATGAATAATAATTAGCATCAATAGTTTGTTTTTCTAGGTGTCAAACATCATGCTAGGCCACATGGTTTATTTCACACATACACAGCAAAAGGTGAACATTATTATCTATGTTTTATAGGTAGAAAAAAATTGAGACAGAGAGAAGACAAAATTTTCACAAGTTCACAAATCTACATTAAATACTTGAGCTGAGATTTGAATTTGCATCAGCTTGACTGTAAAATGATGTTCTTTCTGGTATGCTGGGGGCTATCAATCATATTAGAAATTTACACCCATCAAATTAATCTCATAATTGCTCAGATTGGTGCACATTGAAAACAAAAGCAAGAACTGCTTATGATTTTGACTTATCTCAAGAAGTATAATAAGAGGTAATATCTATTGACAATTCACTACAGGTGAGGCCCTTTTCTAGGAGCTTTACTTGTGGCAGCATTAAATACTTCAATCACATCTACTTCATGAGAAGGGCACTATGATTCCTGCTTCATGGAATAAGAAATCAGAGCATAGAGAGTTTTGATTACCAGCCAAGTTCCTACAACTGAGAAATCACAGAGCCGTGATTTATCTCGTGCAGGATGACTCCAAGGGTTTTCAACAATGGTGTCAGTTCAAAAAATGTATTCCTCCGTGAGCAAAAAGGAAAATAACTCTGAAGCCTCTGTGGGTAAGCCCTTAGATAACAACTAGATTGCTCTGTACCTTAAAAAAAATTATATTCATACCTCCTGACACCCCTAAGTGGTAAGAAGCACTTCACGTTAAATCAATCCTTACATCATTTCTTTCACCAGGCTAGCACTACTCTTCTCATATTATGGAAGAAAGCATGAGACAAGGGAAGAAAAGAAATGATCTTATCCCTGAAACAGGCGCTCTTGAATTGGCCCTTGTCTGTTGTGCCCTGCCACTTTGTGGTGCACATGTATTTGTCATTTTCATCCTCTTCAGCCAGGTGCCCTATGTGATCCAAATATCAAGCCATAAAGGTCATTTTCTGATCTACTTCTTCTATTTCAATAATTCTATGTTACATTGGTATGGAGCTTTAGAGGGAGTAATTTTGGAATAGCTTCCTGCTTCCAGGGAGGTAGGACTAAGGACAATTAGGAGACCACATGGGATGTGAAAAATACAGCTGAGGTCATGGTATCCAGGACCATTAAGGGCTTTTCATCAGGGTCAAGGAAATAGATTTAAATAGTCTGGTTCTAAACTAGGTATTTATATTCTACCCTTTTACATTCTTTCTGAATTCATAGTGATGCAAATTCATCACACAAAGTCTGAAGTTTTCACTTATTATCTAGTCTATACTTGAAAGTGGCTTTATTTTGGTATTTGAATGAAGGGAGGTCTAATACCTGTTTTCTGATGTTTCAGAAATCTGACTGAAAATAGCACTAAGTATGAATTCAGCAACAATCTACCTGGTTATGTCCACCTAAAACTGCCACTGAAACCGCCTAAAAGCTTTATCTGTTGCTGATAATCACTTTAGTCTGGGTCAGTACAAATCGCCTCAGCCCATTTTTTCTCACTATATCACATGATAAATTCTTGGGTCTTGATTTGGTGGTGAATCCCTAAATGTTAACTCCAATCAATGGAAATTACTGAACACTTCTAGGCCTAAAAATTGTTCTAGGTCCTGCTGACAGAGGAATGAAGAAGACAGGTGAGGTTCTTGGTGCCCAAGAGTTTATATCCTACTGGAGAGAGCAGGTCACATAGGGAAGAATAGCCCAAGAAAGTGAAATGGTATAATGAGAGTGACTGGTCCGGGGAGGGGGCGGGGAGGCGAGGAACATCAGTCAGAGTGATGCGGGAGGGAGACTGAATGCAGAGGCCAAGATAAGGGTTGAGAGGGGGCATTCAAGACAGAGGGAAGGGCACGTGCAGAGCCCTTTTCCAGAAAAGAGTTTGGTGTGTTCAAGGTAAAGAAGCCAGCATAGCTCCACCAGAGTGGGCAAGAAGAGAAACACAAGAGGACATCTGAAGTGGACCTTTGGATGTTATTCTAAGCTCAACGGGAAGCCGCAGAGGATACATCTGTTTTATTTCAGAACAATTAAAAATATCAACATCAAAAGGACATGAATTTAAATTCAGAAAATAATTTCCATGATAATGAAAGTTTAATCCAATTTTAAATTTTTTTGTTTAGGTTTCAAATCTTGTGAATAACTGATGAAGAAAGACTTGATTGAAATGTTTAGGGGCTTATGGTGAGCTTATTAAAAATGGTTTTTCCAGTGGATTTTTCTCTCTCTCTCTTTTTCTTCCCAAATCATTGTTTGTTGTATCCCCAAAGAGTCTGTGAAGAGGTTAGAATAAGAAGAATTTTAAGATATATTTTAAGTAATAGATTGATAAGTTGCACATTTTTTCCCCTATATCTCAGAAGTCACCTCTGCAGTTGTTGGGAAGAGACTCAGAAAGATGAAAAGAAGATGTTCACATTGCCTTGCAGCCTCTGACAGCTCTGGATTTGGGGCTATGTTCATGGTTGTTTTTTTCTATTCTTGGGGTCACTGATGATCTACATGGCCTATTACTCTCAAAATATGATTCATTCCCTAATTTAAGATTCAGCAGAAATCCAAGAGACAATGCAGCATCCAGGACAATTAACTGCCTATATCATTTTCTAGAAAACACTGTGCTAGATTACAAAGGACTGCAAAGATCTGAAATATCATCAAATGGTGAAAAATCAAAATATTTTGCTGTCATATGCTGTCACATACTGTCAGAAAGCCTTGTGCTATGGCCACAGTCGAGTTGAATCTGGTTAAAAGATCAGCAAACAAGGCAGATTTCGGGGTATTTGACCTCATCAGGTCTGTGCCTGCAAGTACCTGTCAGCGTTTCAGTTGTTCTGTGCCGTGACACTATTGCTTATGCAGGTTGCCAATGGACATGCCTGATGACATCCTGGATAGGAAACAACAGATTCATGTGTTCGGTTTTCTATTTTCAAATACTGTTCATTGCTGCTAAGATGGAGATTAAATTTAATTCCAATTACCACTTCCAAAAACAATGAATTATTCAAGATAAACTGCCCAGTTTTACTGAAGCATGTGTGTAATATGCATATGTTTGCTTCTATCTACACATATGTGGATAGAGATGGAGAAATTAAATTAGCTTATTTCATTTTATTAGAATCCCATAATGCTATGTATTTCAAAGAAGCTGATCAATATTTGCTGAGTTGGGGTTGCAGAATTCATGAAAACTTCACCCTTCCAAATATGCATGTGTATCCATTAAAAAATGTTTAAATTATAAATAAATCAAATAAGAAAACATGAATTTGGGGACTTCCCTGGTGATGCAGTGGTTAAGAATCTGCCTGCCAATGCAGGGGACACGGGTTCAATCCCTGGCCCAGGAAGACCCCACAAGCCGTGGAGCAACTAAGCCCGTGTGCCACAACTACTGAGCCTGCACTCTAGAGCCCGTGAGCCACAACTACTGAAGCCTGTGTGCCTAGAGCCTGTGCTCTGCAACAAGAGAAGCCACTGCAATGAGACACCCATGCACCGCAACGAAGAGTAGCCCACTCGCCACAACTAGAGAAAGCCCATGCGCAGCAATGAAGACCCAACACAGCCAAAAATAAATAAGTAAATAAAAACATATTAAAAAAAAGAAAACATGAATTTTATCGTATAAGCAAGGAAAAGAAGCTCCAAGTAAGATGTGCATGCATGTGTATGTCTGTGTGTATATCTCTGTGTGTCTGTGTATTTTCAGGAATGGGGTGGAGTAAATAGAATAATAGTGCCAAGTCTTTTTTTTTTTTCTTTAAACCACTCTGATATTGCATTGCTGTGAGTGATGGCATCATATTATTGTCATGTCATAGACTTAGTAAAATTAAAATTTTAGCCAACTTTAAGAAGAAATAAAGCCCCCTTTTCATTGTGATTCATATGGTGAAAATATACACTTCACTTTCAGCAATTCTTCCCCACGAATTTTCATATAGTTGCCTTAGGCAAAACTGAAATTATTTTGTCCTTCTTTAAAATTTTTGCATTTCACAGGGAAGAAAAAATCTTGCATAGCTAGAGCATGACAGTTTCCCCATCTGTGAGAAATTGCTCTGAAAACACAGATGTAAGTCTAAAAAATATTTCCATTTTTTAAAGCCCTCAATTTTAAAGTAATCTTTTTTACAGAATTATAAAAATATAGACAGAAAGTGCACAGTTAATTAGTGTAAAGTTGGATGGATTCTCATAGCCAACACACCTGTAGAAATACCACACTGATAAAGAACCAGGATGCTCCCAGCACTGGAGTCCTCTCATGTCTCCTCCCAATCACTAGCCTCATATCAATCACTATCAAGTATTGTTGCATGCTTTGAACTGTCTATGGATGGAATCCTACAACCAGTCCTCTTTTGTGTCTGGCTTCTTGCACTCAACATCATGTTTGTGAAATGTATCCATGCTGCTGTGTTAAGCAGAGTTTCATTCTCATTGCTGTATAATATTCCATTGATCAGTCAGACAAAAATTTATTCATCTGATCTAATTAAAAATTTAATTGTAGATAGTATTGTTATAATCATCCTTGCCCATGTTTCTTAGTACACATTCGAATATATCTGTTAGGAATATAGCTAAAGTGGAATCACTGCGTCACAGAGCATGAATATGTTCTATGTTAGTAGATAGTGTTAAGTTGTTTGCTAAAATAGGGTCATAAATTTACACTCTCAGTTCATAAGGGTTCCAGTTGTTCTGCATTCTTGCCAGCATTTGGCATAATTAATCTCTTTAATACTGTCATTTTGATGGACGTACATTGATATCTCAGTGTAGTTTTGATATACTTAACCATGAGACTAATGTGTTGATTCCTTTCTTATATGTATTGACTACTTGGATATCTTCTTTTATGAAGTGTCTGCTCAAGTCTTTCCATTTTCTTATTTCATTGTTTGTTGTTGTCTGTTGTTTCAATATTACCCTGTCTACTATGTTTCATGTGCCATTTTAATAAATCTTTACCTACCCCGAAGTGGTGATGATAGTCTATCATGTTATAGTCTAGAATCTCCATTATTTTAGTTTTCACTTTTAGATCTTCAGTTCACCTGGAATTGGTGTGAGACAGGGATTGGGACCATTTTATCTCTAAGAATGTCCATTTGATCCTGCACCATTTGTTGAAAAGGCCATCTTTGCTCCCACTATACTGCAATGTCAGCTTTGTCATAAATCAAGTCGTCATATATATTGGTCTGCTTCTGGCTCTTTATTTGTTCTATTTCTTTATTTGTACATCCTTGTGAAAATACATTATTTTCTTTATTACTGAAAAGTTATAATATTGTGATATCTAATAGTGTTATTCTTCCAGCTTTATTCTTTTTTTAAAGATCATCTTTGCTATTCTCAAGCTTTTGAATTACCATATACATTTGTGGGAAAAAATTGTTAATTTTCACAAAGAACCTTTTGTGATTTTAACTGGGATGGATTTGAATACATAGATCAATCTGGGAGAAATTGATACCTTTATATTACGGTGTCTTCCATCTATTAGCTTGGTGTATCACTCCATTCTTTAGGACCTTTAAGTTTCTTTCAAATACTCTTTACAAATCTCACACATCTTTTGTACATTTATTCCTGAGTATTTGATGTTTTGATTCTATATATTAGTTCTTAAATTTCATTTTCAAATTATTTTTTCTGTGTGGAAATAAAATTGACTTTTGCATATTAGGACCCATATCCAATGACATTGCTAAGTTGACTTAGTAGTTTATTTTGTATAGGTATTGTGGGTTTTTAATGTATATAATGAGAGTTTCATTTTTTCATTATAAATCTTTTTTACATTTTATCTTTGTCTTATTGAACTGCCTAGTACTGCTAGAACAGTGTTGAATAGTAATGTGCATAACAGATATTGCTGGTTCAATCTTAGGATCTCAGGGGAATAGCTTTTAATATTTCATGACTTACTGAAATTTGCTATGGATTTTTATGGAAACACTTTTTTCAGATGTACCAACTTCTAATCTCAGATCTCATGCCTAATTGGAGTTTTTAATCATGAAGCTATACTGAATTTTATCAAATGCAGAATTTTATCAAACATGAGATGTTAATATTTTCCTCTTACTTATGTTAATGTGTAGAATTGCATTGATGGGTTCCTTGATTAACACAACCTTGAATTTCTGGAATAAAACCAACATGGTGTGATACGTCATCTTTTTTAATATATGAATGAATTCCATTTGAAAATATTTTATTAGAATTTTATATCTGTTTAAGGGAACAATTCATCTATAATTTGTCTTTCTTGTGTTATGCTTGGTTATCAAAATTAAGCAGGCCTAATAAAACAATTGAGAAATGTTCCCATTTTTAAATTATCTTTAAGAATTTGTGTAAGAATGTTGTTATTTGTATTTCATTAGAGAATTTGCTAGAGAAACCATCTGGGTCTGAATTTTGCAAAAGGAAGATTTTTAATTATAATTTTAATTTAGATAAAGATATCATAGTACTGAGATTTTCTATTTCTTTTTATGTTAGTTTAAGGGGGTTGTGTTTTACTAGTAATTTGTAGATTTCTTCTAAATTCTCTAATTAATTGACATAAAGTTGGATGTAATATCCTTTTATTATCTTGATTATGTTTGTAGGATCTGTAGTGTTTTCCACTTTGTCTTTCCTAATACTTGTAACTTGTACCTTCTCTCTTTTGTTCTTAATCAGTCTTTCTAGCAGTTTATTAGTTTTTAAAATCTTTTCAAATAACCAACATTTGACTTAGTGATATTGTTTTCTTTTATAAATTTATTTTATTAACTTTCTTATCTTTTCCCTTGTATTTATTTTGGTACAATTTACTGTTTGGTTTCTAAATTTTTAAGATAGAGACATAGATTGTTGATTTGTAGCCTTAGTTCTTTCTGGAAAACACACACACATAGACACACACAAACACACAGAGGCCCTGAATGATGAGTTTTTCATTAGTGAGCCTTCCATATTTTTCTCTTCTAGTCAGAGAGGATGAGGAATTGACCACTTTAATCAAATCAGAGACTACGCTAAATTGAGATGGGGTTGGAATTTTGTTAAGATTTAGTTTACCTTTGGTTCATTTATGTTCCTAGAGTATGATCCTTGAAAGACTGGCAATCTCTGCACTTCTCATATTTGCGGCTTGATGTCTTTCATCATTTGGGGGTAATTCATGGCAATGATCAGTTCAGATATAGCTTCTGCCCTATTTTTTCTCTCTGTTTTATGGAATCTTCCATTTTAAGTAGACTGCAACTTTTCACTGTATCTGATATGTCTCTTACACTTTTTTCCTCACCCTCCATCATTTTCCATTCTATTTCCTCTCCATGCTTCAGTGTGGGTATTTTCTACAAATATAAATACTGATTCTCTTTTCAACTGTGTCCAATCTGCTGTTAAACCCATCTGTTGAGTTCTAAAGTTCAGAAAAATTGTATTTTTTAACATCTAGAATTGCCACTCATTTTTTAAAATAAATTTTGATCCTGTAGACCACTTCTCCACCTTTAGAACATTTTTCCACCTTTAGAATATTTCTATCTGACAGAACATCTTATTTTCAGGTATTTTACAGTCTATAGTTGATAATTCCAGTATCTGTATCATTTGTGTCTATTCCTTTTTTTCTTAATTGGGATATAGTTACTTTACAATGTTGTGTTAGTTTCTGCTGTACAGTGAAGGGAATCAGCTATATGTATACATATATCCCATCCTTTTTGGATTTCCTTCCCATTTAGGTAACCATAGAGCACTAAGTGGAGTTCCCTGTGCTATACAGCAGGATACAAAATTAATGCACAGAAATCTCTTGCATTCCTATACACTAACAATGAAAGACCAGAAAGAGAAATTAAGGAAACAATCCCAGTTACCATTGCAACAAAAAGAATAAAATATCTGGGAATAAACCTACCTAAGTAAGCAAAAGACCTGTACCCAAAAAAGTATAAGATACTGATGAAAGAAATCAAGATGATACAAACAGGTGGAGAGATATACCATATTCTTGGATTGGAAGAATCAATATTGTGTAAATGACCATTTGAGTCTATTCTGCTTGTAACTTTTTATTCTTGGTCATATTTCTTGGTGTGCTTGGTAAATATTTATTAAATTCCACGCTAGTGTACACAAAAACTTTAGAAACTATGGATTTTTTTCTTTTTCTAGTGAGAATCCATTGTATTTCCTGGCAGGCAGCTACTGGAGGAGCAGATCATCTTATTCCAATAAGCTGTTTTGAGTCAAATTTTAAGACTTTTTAAGACTTGATCAACCTCTGATTTACCCCTAGTGCATGGGCATAGTTCTTAGATGATTCGGTTAAGAGCCTGAGGTTATTTTTCAGGACCTTTTCTCCTTAGTGGGTCCTGACTCTAATTTTTATCTACCCACTGCTGTGAAAATTTTATCAGCTTTTTAGCCACTTTTTGTCAGGCTTCCTGGCATTGTGCTTTGTGCAACTTTAGAATTTGCAATTTCTTCATGGGGAAAACTGATACCAAGTATCAAACTCACTTTACTCTACCTGACTTTCTTCTGGCATAATAGGCTTTTAAGTTCTGGATACCTTGGCAAGCCCAAACTTGACTTTTTGTCTGGAACTATGTGAGATTGTTGCATGCTCTGCCAGTCGCATTTTAGCAGTGGCCTACTAGCTGGTCTCTCAGCTTCTTCTCTTGCATGGCTTACAAGCCAACAAATGCCCTGAGCAAAACTTTTGCTGTACAACATTGGGCTCATTGTAATGGGCTTTGCATTTCTCCAAAATCTTGGCTTCTCAAGTACTAGCTGGCTTGGAAGCTATCTGATTCCTCCAAACACAATATTTTTGGCATTTTATATATACATACCAGTTTTTCTTAATAGGAATTCTGGTCTGCCTTAAGTAACGCCATCATAGCTGGAAGCAGAAACTCTCAAGTCTTTCACTTTTAAATTATGGAATATTTTATTTTTATTTTTCACCAGTTTCCTCCCCACCAATAATACTCATGTACTATGCTGCCTTTGTTTCTTAAATTATGCAAGGAACAAACATCTGATGGAACATTCGATAACATACCAGTGAGGATAAAAAGGTCAATAATATAAATAGAATTTTGCACATTTGAAAAAAATTAGAATGTCTTAGGCAAATACATGTCAGTATTTTGAGTTCTGAGTTGACCACTTTTTTGCAGACTTAATAAAACTGCACACATTTTATACCAGTACCAAGATCATTCAAAAACCAAAAAGTTAAGTCAAAAAATGAGTAAATTTTCCCTTTGGGTTTTAGGAGACCTCTCATTACATATAATGTCATGACATACTGACTGGCAGAGTATCTGATGGATTGTCATTCATGACAGAATGACTTCAATTAAGCTGATAACAAGATGACATGCTCTGTAGTTGATATCCTACTTCTTGGTCTTGTCATTTTTTTTTCTCACAGTAACACTGACTTTAAAGGACCACATTCTTGGTTATTTGGTGAGACTTTATTTTCTTCTATTTATTTTCAGAGTCAAAAGAAATGCTCATCAATTTTTCCAAATGAAAGCTTAGGAAACCTTATTTGAAGAGGATTTTCCTGCAATCTGGACCCCATAAGCACAATGTTATTTGCCTAACAGCCCCCATTCTCTAAACACACACACACACACACACACACACACGCATGTGTGCTTCGTCCTCTCTCTCTTCGTCTTCCTTTCCCTTTCTCTTTCTGCTGTTTCCCAAATGATGGGCTCAGATGAAAGAATGACAAAATTTCTTTTTAAAAAGTTATAGCTGAATGTTGTTTGTTGGCACTCAAAATCCTTCCTATTTAATTCTTAACCTTAAAACTCATCCGTGATTAAGCCTATCCTACGTTGACAGTTCCTTTATCTTTTTTTTTTTAATTGGGATATAGTTGATTTACAATACTGTGTTAGTTTCAGGTGTACAGCAGAGAAAGTTCCCTTATCTTGAAGTCCACTGTCACCTTCTTGAATTCTGCTTTGGCTCTATTTTGCATCTGTAGAAAGCATCTTTGGGACCATCCTTTCCACTGTGATTTGTTTTCCCCACATGAGTTAACTTAGGTCAGGCTCCTAGATGCAGAGCCTAAGCCTAAGGTAGGGATTTGGATGGATAATATTTGACTGAGGGAGTATTCTGTAGACAAAAGAAAACACTACACAGTAGAGGATGAAGCAAGATGGGGAAAGGGAAAGAACCAAGCAAGAAGATGGTCTCAAAGAATATCTTGCCTTGGTTTAATCCACTGGGTTCTCTGGAGTGTAAATTCTACTGCAGAGTTGTTCCCTTTAAGGCAAGGGGACTGGGGTTTTGAGCCTGTTACCATTCAGTTATTGTCTATGAGGCACTCCTCCAGAGAGGCTTGTGTAACTTCCGTTGTGAGGCAGCTCCAGAAGACTGAGGGAAATTCTGTGGGTAGGTGGATAACCATGGACCCTTGCTAGCCAACATTAATGGAAACTGACAAGACATTCAAACAGTCTACCCTGCGAGCCAGGTGATCTTTTAAAAATATAAGTTAAGTTATGTCACTCCTCTGCTTAGAGCCTTTCCTATTTAGAATAAAACAGAAACCTCTTATAATGGCTCCTACTCCCTACTCACATGTCCTATGTGGTCTGGCTCCTTTACCTCTCAAACTCCATCTTGTACTACTCTTGCCTTCATGTATTCTCTTAGTAGTAAATCTTCATTGAGTTTGTACTTAGTGCCATGCACTTTTCTGGCATGGAGAATACAGCTGTTAACAAAGCAAGGTCCTTACAGCAAGAGAGCTTCTCTGTTTTGTTTTATTTTTTGTTTTTTTTAAGTCACCTCATTTGAGCCACCCATGCCTCCTTTTTCCTTCAGAAAACATGAAGAATTGGAACTTAAGTCTCCCTGGTGGATGTCACGGTAGACTCCTTCCCAGTCTCATCCCAGATGTTATCTCCTCATAGATGATGTCCTTCCTGACCCTATCTAAACTGCAAACCCACCTTAGTTAACTTGAGTTGCTATGATAAAATACTGCAGGCTAGTGATTTAAACAACAGACATTTATTTCTCACATTTCTGAGGCTGGAAAGTCCTAGATCAGCACTTGGATTGTCTGACTCACTTCTGGCCAGAGCTTTCTCCCTGGCTCGCAGACTGCCATCTTCTCCCTGTGTGCTGACATGGCCTTTCCTCTCTCTCTCTCTTCTTCTTCTAAGGCCACTAGTCTCCCCATGAGGGGCCCACTCTCATGACCTAATCCAAACCTCAGTACCTCCCAAAGCCCTCACTTCAAGCACCATCACATTGGGGGTTAGGGTTTCAACATAAAAATTTTGGAGGGGCACAAATATTCAATCCATAACACCAGCTTTTTTCAGATATTTTCTATTAGTTGTTTACTTTAGTCACACTAATCTCAATGTACAATTTTTATTTAATTATGAATTTTATTTACTGATGGGCTGTCTCTAGGCTGTATGTTAGCTCTGAGAGAACATGCACCTGATTTTCTTTGTAACTAAGATAATGTCCAGTTACTGGGAAATCCCCGGATGCTTAGAAGGTGATGGAGAAATTGGTGATAGTAACCATCTAAATGAAGGAATGTAGTTTAACAGGTAGTTTGGATGTTTAAAATTTTTGATTAGCTTAAATCTTAGTGTCAATCTTAATGGTAGAGTTCGTATCATTACTCTATCTCCCTCAAAGCAATGCATACAATATTCACCTTAATAGTCCCAATTTTGATTAATTGCATTCGCCTTCTTCAATTGGATAATCCAGTACCAAAAGTCAGAAGTAACAGAAGTTACTGCTACCAGTAACAGAAGTTGGAAGAATTTTTGATGTACTGTGATGCCCAAGTCGGGGGAGTGAGCCATATAAACTCCTATTCACTACAGTTACTGTTTGTCACAATTAGAAATGAGAAGTTTCTTAATTTTGGTGTGCAAAGAGGTTACAAAAAAGATGATGCCTGGAATGAGTTCTCAATCCTGCCACAAGTAATGAACACAGAACTGGTGGTCAAGGCCATTTATAAAGAAGCTTGCAACCATCATGGCAGGCTGGGGGAAGGATCGGCTGCTGACATTGGCTCTTATTTGGGAGACTAGAACTTTGGATGCGTACTTTGATTGGCACAGGCTGAGGAGGAGGAAAATTCATACGGCAGGTAGAAATTGGGAAGTGAGGCATGGTTTCATCATCCCATACCTCACTGACTCCCTCCATCTCCAAAGCAGCTTCTTTTGAAAGGGAGCATTTTCTTGATATATTATGTGAACATACCTTTAAGGATAAAATGCTACTGAGGGTACAGCCTATGCTCAGTGTCCTGGGAGCCTCTAGAGGAAGGAAGCTGGGGGTAAGGAGAAATCATGGAAAGAGAGAAGGGAGAAAACCCTGCTGAGTTTAATCTGAACACTGTATCCATCACCGAAAATGATACAAATCAGCCATTACTGGATCATGCAAAAGCAACTCTCCTACCTGCGATCCCTTCTTTGCTTTCTAAACCTCTTTTCAGCTCAGCCTAATGAATTGTCAGAACTGTCAGACAGCTCTAAGGAATGACAAATGTCTATGATTTGCTGCTGCTGCCGCTATTTTGCTAGAAACACCTGATGTATGTAGTCTTGCATTCTTCAGTTTCAAATTAGAGACTTGGAAAACAAAATCAACCTTGATAAATATAGCAATTTTTCCCCTGTTCTGTAAGCTGAACTGAATGGATATTTTTAAAGATAAAGAACTCTCTTTTGTTCTTATAATATGTACATGGCACAGGGTAAATCTCAAACAAAGAGCAAATACCCCAGTGGTGGGGGGAAGGGTAATCGCCAATTCATGAATTAGAGTTCTGTTTACATCACTATTGTCAAGATTAATCATCTGTTCCTTTTAAGTAAGTTGTGCTGCCTTGATTAATGCTATTAGGGACCATAAGGAATTGGAAACCTTAGATTTGCCATAGCAGACATCCAAGATCGGCTACCACTTCATAAGATCATTGGTGATATTTACCTACAGTTAAAGAAATAAGACCAATTTTCAAAGTTTATTTGATGCCTTAAGAAATGAAAGAAATAGCTTTATTATTAAATAAGTTCCTCTAAAGATGTGAAGAGGATTCTAGATACCGAATATTAGACTTGTTTAACACAAAGATAACAGCTGTGGCTTTCATGGGGTAATATATATATATGTTTTTTTAAATCTTCAAATAACTGGAAATTTAGTGCAAATTTGAATATGTTGGAATAAATTTAATATTTTAATTGTAGAGATTCCTCCCTAGATACTCCATTACATTTTTATGCATATGCACATATTCTGATTATGGAGTTTTAAAACTGAAATTTTATAATAGCTCTTTCTACCCTAGTAGCTCAACCTTTTTTCCCCCCATGCAATGATTTCACATTCACTGGAATAGGTAGAAAGATTTACAATACTTGCAGAGATCAAAATATCACTAAATAAAAATCCATTTTAGCTTGTCAGTCATACTAGGGCCCTGAATAAAAAATCCCAATTATAAAATGTTACAATTCTATCCAGTAAAATCACGTCTATTCCTTCCTATAACTATTGCAATAAGATGAGCGGTGTCAATTCCTCAATTCCATGCTTCCATTTACAGTCCTTTCTTTTTGGTTATCTTCTAAAAGAAATTTCACAGAGCCAACATTTACTAACGTTGAGGAGGGAGGCCTAGAGATGTTAATTCGCAAGGTTACAAGTGAGTACATTCTACTTTCAATGCTCTAGTTCCTTCTGCAATGGGTGGCTGTCTGAGCAGGGGCCTAACAAGTCAGTGAGGGGACACATGCCCCCATGGTACAAAATAGAAGCTCCATCACTACGTAGATAACTTGGGTCATGCTAGTTTGTCTATATTAATCAGTAGATAGTGGATAATGGAAGGGCAATTTGTTTCAGCATGCATGAAAAATAGAGCACAGGTTTTGGATTCAGAAAGATTGGTATCCTCAAATGAACTTATCTTTGAAACAGAAACAGAATCAGGGACATAGAGAATAGCCTGGTGGTTGCCAAGTGGGAGGGGGTAGGAGAGGGATGGATTGGGAGTTTGGGATTAGCAGATGCAAACTGGTATATATAGAGTGGATAAACAACAAGGTCCTACAGTATAGCACAAGGAACTATATTCAATATCCTGTGATAAACCATAATGGAAAAGAGTATGAAAAAGAATGTGTGTGTATATATAAATATATATATAACTGAGTCACTTTGCTGTACAGCAGTAATTAACACATTGTAATTCAACTATACTTCAATTTAAAAAATGAAATAAAATAAAGAAATAAAGAAAGACTGGTGTCCTCTTTCTTTTACTGTGAATTTTGGGCAGGTCCTGTAGGGATGGATGAACAAATATTTATACCATGACCTTACATGCTAATAACGATTCTCCTTGTCAGATGTTTTTGTTTTCTAAGTAGTAGATTTTTGGATCTTTAAAAAAAAAAATCTAACTTCTCACTTCAACATCCTATTTCTCTAGAAAACATTCAGATTCACATGTTGGTGACAATTCTCTAGTTGAAAACTTTTGCACTTGAACTGAGAAGTGATCTTTCTAAGAGCTTTCCTCTTCAGCACTGAAGACTCTCAATCCCTTAGTCAGAGAGAAAAGAGAGGAACTGTATTTCTCTACATAATAATGTGAAAGGAGGTGGAAAAGGAAGAAAAGATTAATGCCTGGAGAAATAGGAAGGCCACAATGATAATACTCGATAACCGTATATAATTTTATGCTTTCAAGCATTATTTGTACTGGATAAAGAACTTCATATTTGTAAAATGCTCTATAATGGCTAACTAGATAGTTTTTCCCAATAACCCTTTGAAATATTCTAGTATGATGACCTCCATCTCACAAGAGAGGATGCTGTGATACAAGGAGATTAAATGATCTATTCAGGGGAAAATGCTTTTGAGCTTCCATGGAGGGCATCAAAGAAATAGTGAGCTTGGTTCATTCCCCAGGGCCCTGTTCACTTCCTGATAGCAAGTTAAGTGCTAGAATGGGGAGTAGGAGGTGGTAGTGGTGGATTAAACTCTTTGAGTCAACAACAGTACTTTTAAAAGCTGAATAACTACAATGAGTACATGATTCGTCACCTCTTTTCCCCAAGGGGATTCTGGGCTGGGTTTGTCAGTTAATTGGAGAAGACCAACGAGGTCAAATGGTTACAGGTGCTTTCTTTTCACAGCACACATCACACGTGACCTCATTCACAAAGGTTAGCAGGGCTCTAGTATACACCTATATCACCATGACTGAAAAAATACGTCAAATAAACTTTTTATATTATTTTCATAGATAAAAGGAAGACTGATTCCTGAATTTGAGGTATTTTAAGTCTCATTTTAGGCTAATAATAATAATAATGTTCTTGTTACATAAAATTTTCAACTATTCATTCAAAATATGGAAAACTGTAGGGGAATTTACCTTTTATTTCATATCCATTTTTCTTTCTTTAACCTCTCCCTAACCTCACTACAGATTCCCTTCATCTCCTCAGATTGATGATTAAAATAATGGGTAACTGAGCTGAAAAGGGGAGAAGAGTGTCAGTAGGATTAAAGAAACCCAGTTTAAAAAAAAAAAATCAGCTTTGGTCTCCGAGATTGCAGCAAGAATAAAATAACAAAGTTCAGAATTTGGGCAATGGATTTGGAAGTATTGAACAAGAAAGAACCAAATGGATTTGTTCTTTCAGGGTACAGCATATGAGACAGGCCATGTTTTAAATGCTGGGGCAGGTCCAGACCACTTCATAACACAACCACATTATACAAGACTGAGGAAGATGGAACTGAACACAAGAAGAATGATAGAGGGACTCGGGGATCTGAGATTGTCACAAGGGATGGGCAAATGGTGTGGATAAAATAAGAACCAAACTGAACTTCCACCTGAGCCAAAGTGAAATCAAACTCTTTTAAGGGAAAATAATTTCTGAACATTGTATCATTTCTTTTCTCATCACATTATGTTTCATTTTTGCCCCCTTTGATATCAAGAAAATCCCAGCAATATGAGAAGATGAGAAGACAAAGAAATGACAAGACCTCTTCTAGCTTTATTTCCCTACTAGAAAAAAGTAAAAGCCCAGTGCTGCTAGATATAACACTGATGCCCAAATATATGTGTAAGTGATATAAATACAGCTATGTGTATATTTCCTAGCTAGATGGATAGATAGACTGATTATAGATATAGATAGAGCTATAGTCGTGCAAATTCCAGCAACCAGGAGGGTAAATGCACTAAATTACACCCATGCTCAAATTCCCACTTTCCCATCTTCTGGACTTCAATCATCTCTACACACACACTTTGGCAGATAAAACACTCCAGCGCCTTCCTTTTCTAGCTATGGTGCCAGAGCCCTTAGTTTATGAAGCCATCCTAAGGCAATCTGTGTCAGATGGCTGGTGAATGGGCACTGCTTCTGATGTACGGCTGTTGAAGAGTCCAGTCATCACACATCTGCTGACAACAGACCTTCCACTCCTTTGTCTTGGTGCAGCATCACACTCTTCTCTCCTTTTCAGCTCAGTGACCCATTATTTTAATCATCAGTGTGAGGAGATGATTGTTCTCCTCCTCCTCAGGGAGGAGGGTGATTAAACATTGATGCTTAGGAACTGATGGCCTCTGCCCCTGACATCCCTCCCCCTTATTCTGGTAACTGCGCTAGAGGGCAGAACCTCTGAGGTCCCATCTCCTCTTTGTGCCCAGCACCTACTACACAAGATCTACAGACGTGGGCTATGCAGAGTGGCATGTTTCACTTTCAAACTTCCTTTCCTCCACCTCCCCAAGGGAAAGCCATTGCTGCTGCCTTCCAAGGCACAGTTCAGAGGTGCCCAGCAATCATGAGTCAGTCTATTTGGCCACTCAGCTCACCTGTGAATTAAAACCAGAATATTGAGATGAAATAAAAAGGAAATTTCAAGGGACATCAGTTGCTTTGGGTCCCTCTTCTCTTCAGTTCCACCTATGAAAATAATACTAAAATAACCATAACTGCAAGTACCACTGTGTGTGAAGGAATTCACATTTTCTATCTTAGAAAGCACCATTTAGAGATGAAACTGATGTCAGAGAAAAGAGTGCCTGGGGCCCCTTATTAATCATCTGCGCAGGGACAGCTGGGGAGTGCACACTTGGAGGACACACTCTGCTCCCTGGGCTTCACCTGACTGCATTGCACACTGATGGGAAAGGAAGACCTTTGTGTAGCCTTTTAACATTATTGTTAAAATTGGTAAATAGCAGCCTGTCAGTAAAGAGCTGATGCTCTGGAATTTAAATTCCAATAGCCCTATGATTAGGAAGTTTTCTGGGTTTTGAAAAGACACATTTGAATAGTACAGTCTACTTTAAAAATCGGCAGAACAAGAGCTCTGCTCTTCTTCTACTTGTTTCTTTTATTTGGTCATCATTATAATCATTCAAGCAATGATGCTTTTGCTAGGGACTCCCATAGATGAACTGGAAACACATGCTGGTGGAGGGTACTGGGTTGCCTATCACCTGGATGCATTGGCCCATAATCACCTAGCACACCTGGGTTTAGTTCATGTCAATTTGCAATGAAAAAAATTTTCATAATATCCTTGTCATATTGCCAGAGTAAGTAGGTGACCATGAGCAATACGGAAAGTTTGAGCATCTTACCCAGACTGCTAAATGAGGCTGGGAATAGGGGGCATGATGACTTGAAAATAAACTGTTTGAAAGCACACTTTTTATCATTGCAACATCATTGATCAATTTTTTGTATTTATCCATTCATTGTATTCATTCATCAAGCATTTTGTTATGGGTTGAATTATGCCCCCCCCCCTAAATTCATATGTTTCATCCTAAACCCCAGGACCTCAGAATCTGACCTTATTTGGAGATTGGGTCTTTACAGATGTAATCAAGTTAAAATTAGGTCATTAGGATGGATCCTAATCTAAAATGACTAATGTCTTTATAAAAAAGGAAATTTGGATACAGAAATGTACCTTAAAAAAAAAGACAATGTAAAGAGACATAGGGAGAAGACAGCCATCTATAAGCCAAGGAAAGATCTGTAACAGATCATTCCTTCACAGCCCTGAGAGGGAACCAACCCTGCCAACGCCTTCATCTTGGACTTCCAGCCTCCAGAACTGGGAGGCAATATGTTTCTGTTAGGTCACCTAGTCTTTGGTACTTTATTACAGCAGCCCTAACAAACTAACACACATTTATTAGGATTCTATCGTGTACCAGGCACCTTAAAATAAATCACATTTAATCTTCCCAATAACTCAGTAAGCTGTTCTTCTACACCTGAGGAAACTGAGAGTTACCAGTTAAACAGCTTGCTCAAATCACCATTTCTTGAGTATCTTCGCTGGGGTGCAACCTCAGACCTGCTTGACTTTAAAGTTTGTATGGAGCTCGTGGTGACAGGGAAAGCAGTATTCTCTAATGTGCATTTATATCCTTAGGGTTTGGGTTAAATCCATAAATCTATGTATCCATATATAGTTGTACGTGTGTCTTTATCTATGTGAGTGTGCTAGTACATAGACAGTGAGCAAGTTGGCCAGGGGTCTTCCTAAATCCTCTTGGGGGTACAGTTCATAAACAGTGGCGATTCATAGACCCATTCTATGTGCAAAACTGAGGACAATGTCGAGAAAACTGATCAAAGACGTTAAGGAAGAAGGATGATTGTCATTTACTGGGATCTGCTTCTCCAAAGGCATTTGGGCCACTAGTAAAACCCTAGATCATACCTCGGGAACAGAGAAAGGACTCAGAATTGCTTCGCGGTAATCGCTGACTTCCATTATTGCATTAGCAGATAGATAATAGGCAGGTCTTCCAGGATTTAACCATAGGAAACCCCCTTAAGTGGCCTGAACCTCACGCTCTATCATCACTCGCTATTGTCACAGAAATAATCATGCAGATTCGGCAGTGAAGGAACGTCTCTGGTAGAACAGAGTTCATGCATGACATATGATGTATCTCTTCAAAGGGACACATACATCTTTCTTACTGCCACCACACAGCCGCTCTCCTCTGCCATCCCTCCCATCCAAATCACCTCAAATAAATGTGAGTACTGCAGTGCTCACAGTAATTCCTTCATTTTTAAACACATAATGGAAATGTATAACTAGTCCTCATAAAAATTTATATCTCAATCCGTCCCTTTAATTTATAACAGGCCCTCTAGGCGGTTATTATTCAAACATTAATAAAATGCCTATGGATCACCAAAAGCAAGCGTCTCCAAGTTCGCTTCTCTCTATATTTGTACATATATAAAACTAGATTAGTGTTAACGCCACTTCTGCTCCTAACAACAATTATGCCTTTAATAAGAGAGGGCCTCATGATGTATTATCTTAATCATGTTAGGAATTCGGGCTCCCGTCATGAAACCAAAGTTGAATTTTTCATGCCCTTTGCAATAATTGTTACTCTTAATGCCCTGTATGTTTGGATTCTGCAGTTATGCAAATGTTCCCTTTCTATAAATTTTAGATTTATCTCCATTTGTCATTGTATGCATTCTCATATAAGGTGATTGTTTTTTTTTTCCCTCAAATATGATTAAAACCCATTTCAATTATTTATACTGGGCGAGGAAATAAAATAAAAGTAGATAGGGTTTTCCTCTACTGCAGGGTTAATTATATGACTTTTAAAATGTTAATAAATTTAACACAGGTCCAAACCTCTCCTGAATTTTTAAAAATACTTGTCTTGAAAAAAGACTTCATTGAAACTAGAAAAGAAAATAAGAAACATGTAGCTTTTATTTTCATTAAGCAGCTGAAATGTTCAACTCAGAATGTTCGGTAAAAGATTTTTTCAGTCTCGTGATCCTGCAGTTCAGCTCTTGTTCTTATGTTTGCCCAGAAGCCTTACAACCTTGTAACATGTGTTTTTCTGAATTAAAGAATAAATAAATAAATAGCTGACCTGTTTTCTCCTCTAAACTTGAGTCATACATTTCAAACACTGCCTGATGCTTTGTAGCAATGTGGTTTTGTAGGAGGCAGGGCTATACCCATAGAACAATGCTGCTATAGATGAAAGTCTTGTTCTAACATCTTATTTCCATGACAAATATTTTCTGATATTAGCAACAGGTCATAGTCAATGCTTCACAAACACTGGCTTAGAGAGATAACCATTCATACTGTGAGAAATCCAAGGCTTCTTTGTGGTATGTGCTCATAAGAAAAGTTTGTTTTCTAATAAGTTACATTTCTTCCCATCCATCTCTCTCCCCAGCCATTTAAAAGTACCATGGGGAAAATAGATGCGAGGTTTCCAGTGGACCAAGAAAAATCTTTAGTAAGGCCCTTGACTTCAGTACATTATCCAATTTCCCACAGATTTTATCATGACTATTGATTTTTCACCTCTGTGATCCCCTTTCAATAAATTCACAGCAACAAAGCTAATATCACAGGTTGATTCTGGTTAAATGTTAGTCGTTATTGCTAATGAGATCTTGTACCTTTAAAAAGCTAACTGTGCTTGGGTCCCTTTATATCCTGCAACTCTAACGGTCTCTCCACTAATTGGTTCTGTGTAAATGAAACAAGCTGAAAAATACTGTGGCACCAATAAATATTAATAAGTTATTGTTTGTTTTCTTTACCTTGCTTATGAATTCATACAAAGACAGTGCTAAGACATTAACTCCAGTCTATTAATTGCCACCTGATAATTGCCACCTGATACTTTTCTCCTGGATAATTAGGTACCCATTAGTTCTAATCAAGTAGTTACTTAATTATTGCAGTAATTAGTCTAATGGACTAGCAAATTGAACTTTATCACTTTTGGATACTTAATGTTCCTGACAGAGTACTTCACAAGTATCAGGGTTCCCGATTCAGCAACCCGTCATCTATGAACCCCTCCTCCACTCCCACCCTCCACCCATTATCCTGCCATCCACTTTCCCTGACATTGTTTGGAGCCTTCCAAGAGGCATCCTAAGCCCAAACCCAAATTTCTTTTGCAGGTGCCCTTCCTGCTGAAACTTCATAGAAACGTGATGCTTTATCTTCTGATGGGCAACTGTGCATTGAATGGTCCAACGTCTGGACAACATGAATTATCAGCCAACGTACAGAAACCATTCAAAGAAAATGCAGAGGGACTGCAAAATATGCCGATAAAGGGAAAGCCTTGTTTAGTAATGCTAGGGATCTAATTAATAATAGGATGGCATATCTTTCCCACTGAACAGAAAGAGGATGCATAACAAGCAGAGCATTCCAAAAAATTACATTTGTTTATACAGGAACTGAAAGAAGCCATAAGTACAAATAAAATTCAGAGGACCAACTAAAGGTAGCCCTGAAAAGTGACAAAATTGCTTATTGCATAACAAAGAGCCTCCTTTGTTATGGAATTTCGACAGACATTGACTTTACTGATTACCTTCTCAGTAGAATGCACTCCACATTGCCCAGACATTCTAGAAAATTCCTTCACTGAGTGTGCATCTTCATTTCCAAAGCCAATCATGACTTCCTTCTCCAGTATCCTCTCCTAGAAGGTCACATGGCGGCTCTATTTTAAGTGCCCTCTTTTTTCACTGTACAATATTTTCCATTCTTTTTGGTTTGTGTCACCTCCTCTGCCAATCTCTCTATGTTGGTGGATCTCTAGGGCTGTGTGCTGAGCTTTATTTATGTATGTATGTATGTATTTATGTAGATAGGTAGGCAGTTATTTGTTAATTTAAATTTATGTCCTCTCATTAGGTAATCATAATTCTGCCAGTAGCCTAGCAACAAGATTCCATCACTTTCTGGCTTAAAAATCTTTCAAAGGTTTGCACTGCACTCACAATACCCTCCAGACTCCTGGCCCAGGAGGTCGTGCATCATTTGGTCCCTGCTCCCTCTTGGATTCTCTGTGTATCTGCTTTCTTCCTCACTTGGGACCTGCCAGCCACTTGGCCTTTTCTAGTCTTTGTTCACACCTACACTGTTTCTGCCTCAGGACCTTTTCACTTGCTGTTTTCTCTACATTTGGAAAGCTTTTCCCAGCTCTTCTCATGCCTGGTTCTTTTTGTTTTGGTCCTAATGCAGGTGTCACCTCAAAGAAGACTTCCTTCAATATCCTGTCTAAAAACACCTCCCCAAGTAAATCTCTAAGTCATAACTCTGATTATTTCCTTTATAGCACTTAACAGCAACTGCCATCTTCCCCACTGGAACCAAACCACATGGAAACAGAGACCTTGCCTGTTTCATTTGCCACAATGATCCCCTAACATCAGCAAATCTTGCACCAAGTAGGCACAAAATACATATTTTTTTCAATTCATCAGTAAATGAATGAGTGAAAGAGGAAAGTTATTCTTCAATTCTAAGATGTGGATTAAAGATGTTTCCTTGGAAATTCTTCCTGTTGAGAGTAGCCTTGTGATCTTGTTAGATTCTGATTTCAAATGAAACTTTTAAATTTCATTTATTTCCACCCAATCCAGTCCTCTGAGTCCTACTGTGTAAAATACTACGGAGTGTACAGAGGCGGAAAAAAAGATAGGACGCCATGGTTAACAATCTGGAGTCAGAGAGCTCTGCTTTCACATCCCAGCTTTCTTAGTCATGGACCTCAGGACTTGCTTTCTTCATCTTTGGAGTGAAAATAATACCAATACCTAACTTAGGGAGCCTATGTGAGTATTTTTTGAGATAATAAATATAAAAGTCTTATTAAGTGTGTGACACCTAGTAAATACTCCCTAAAGATAGTTAGTATCACTTTGAAAAGATGGCTCCTGTGTTCCAGGGGCTCATACTGAGGCAGGAGATAGATGGGCCCCAGGCTGAGCAGCTGGAGTTTGTCCCTTGTGGACAAATGCTCCAAAATAGCAGGCAGGAGGAGAAGCTAAGCCCTGCCCAGGTAAGAGGTAAATGACCACATATTCCTCATTCTCGAAGGCAAGGAGACCTTCCAGACTACACATGCGCAGAAAGGCTCCTCAAGGGTCAAAAAGGGAGGGGGCGCCACCCCATAGTAGGTGATATCAACCTACCCATAGGCCTCTTCACTAGAATCCATCTTGGCTAAGAGATGTGTGAGCACACACGGGAGGACCCTGAGATAAACCAAATACGGACTCAGAGCCAGGCAAAGCAAGATGATTGGCCAAAGGAAACCCAGAAGAAATGCCCCATATAAGTGATTCCAACTACCACGAGGGCACGACTCTCTCTGAGCCCACCCGTGTGTCTATCCACACGTACTCTTTTTCCTCCTAATAAACACTTTACTCATTTCACTACTTTCCATCTCTATGTGGAAATTCATTTCTACACAGCTGATGGGCCGGGGCCTTGTCACTGGCCACTGGTCCCTTGTGGTCTAGTGGCTAAGATTCAACACTCTCACTGCAATGGCCTGACCTCAGTCTCTGACCAGGAACCAAAATCCTGCTTCAAGCCGCTGCAGACCAAGGCCACCAGAGATCAATACCACTGTATCCAACTCCCTTTTCATAACTTAGCATGTCACCTACCTTGGTGATCTCAGTGATGGAGGGCTCACCAGAGTTGCTTCTCTGCATCTACATTTGGACCCATTTTGCTTGTAGATGCGCCAGAGATTTGCTTCTGTAGGTTTCTCGCTGCTTGGTCTGCACTGGCATCCAATATCCCTTTGTGTGAAAAACCGTATCATAAGGTAAAGTTTACAGAGATTTGAAAGAGGAGGATTATGTTGGCTCTTTCCTTTTTTTCTCTGCCCAGCTGCCTAATGGAAAGCCTAATGGGCATGGTGCTAGGAAAACAGAAGTGATCCAACCCTGGCTTGATGAGAAATGAGAAGGCCTGGCAGTGTCAATCTCGGTGGAGGTCCTGCAGCTTTGTCCCAGAAAAGGTACCACTCACCATGTCACCACGCTAAACCTGGACTTTATCTCATACATCAATTTGATTTGGACTCTTCAGTCCTCAAGTCAGATTTGTATCTGAATTGATCACCGAGACTTTGACAAGTGTCATCTATATTGCAATTCATGACATTTAAGGGCCTATTGACCTAGAAATTCCATTCCCATGTGGGAAACAGGATACCAATTTCATTTTAAAATGTGGTGCAATTGACAAATGCTCATATTAACCAAAATACCTAGCAGGAGGTGAGAGATTAAGTGTTCTGAAATCTATTTATGCTATCTATTTAGTTTTACCACATCTTTGTCTTCTACTAAACAAGAATATGTTTATTTAATATTAAATGCATATTGGGAACTCCAACTTATCTTCCATTGCTGTTGTGGAAGTGTCTCAATTTTAGAAATCATAAGAGTTTTAGAAAAGAAGTCCTGGTTGTATCAGATTCTTAAAAATAAAAAACAGATAAGTAAATATTTAATGCATTATGGCAATCACTTGAATGAAAAAATATATTTCTAATACTAATATATTTGCCAAGGTATATTAAGCATTATATAAAGTAATATTAGTAAAAATAATATGTAGAACAAGTTTTCTGGAGGAAATAGGCAAAGACAGTCATGAATATAAATGATGCTGTAGAATCAACCTCAAGATGTAGTGGTTAAACACACACTTTACTTAATCTCAGTTTTATTATCTATAAAATGGGAAAATGAATACCTATCTCCCCTACCCACTTTGCAAAGATGCTGTGAGGGTCAATTGGGTTAATACATATAGAATTATTTGGAAAATTAAAGATTTGTTTTATGGGAAAGCAAGAGATTATAAAGAATATAGCATACATTTTATTTTTCAAAAGAGAAATTTTTTGATCTCATACTTTATTAATTCAAAACAACTCAACATACCACACCTTTCCTGTATAGTTTTAACATGCAAAGTTAGAGTATATGAACCAGAGAGTCTTCTAACCCCACTCTCGGCATGGCACCTAAATTGACAAAAGCAGAGAGACTCTAAGACTACAGATGCAGTCAAAACAAAAAAATGGAACTTCATATATGTCCACATATACACTACCACTCTCTCACTTTGTCCCAGCTTATCCTTCCCCCTCCCCGTGTCCTCAAGTCCATTCTCTAGTAGGTCTGTGACTGTATTCCCCTCTTGCCCCTAGGTTCTTCATGACCATTTTTTATTCACACTACCAAATGTAAAATAGATAGCTAGTGGGAAGCAGTTGCATAGCACAGGGAGATCAGCTCGGTGCTTTGTGACCAGCTAGAAGGGTGGGATAGGGAGAGTGGGAGGGAGGGAGACGCAAGAGGAAAGAGATATGGGGATATATGTATATGTATAACTGATTCACTTTCTTATAAAGCAGAAACTAACACACCATTGTAAAGCAATTATACTCCAATAAAAATGTTAAGAAAAAACTTACCAAAAAAAAAAAAAAAATGGAACTTCAGTGAGGAAAGTCCCTGGACAAATTTAAGTTTTTTGTCCTTGGTTCCAACTTGATGAAGTTCCATCACTGCTTCCCCGCCACCAATATTCTTTGGAGGAAAATACTAACAAGAAGTTAACCATCACTTAAATTGCTATTGGCAGACACGTGTTACATATCTTCAAGGTAGATATCACCCATGAGAAGCTGGAGGTCAAGGAACTTAAGGTAATTTCTCCAGGATCACATGGTGGTGCATAGCAGAGCTAGGATTTAGCCTCTGTCAAAACAGTGCACTCTTCTTTTCATAACTGCCCACCTCCTAAAAAGCCTGGTGCATTACTGAGTTTTTTTAAACCTTCTTTTGAGGAACGAGAATCAAGGCTTATATATCTTTGCCTCCCACATAGTTTTCCAGCAGAGTGCTTAGCACATGTTGAGTATTTGGGAGATGCTGACTATCCTTAATCCATTGGCCATATCTAGCTGCACATTTTTCTGTTATGTTGTCTGAGAATAATCGTCTCTTTTCTCATCTCTGTGATATGAAATATCTCTACTTGCAGTCTATGTTCACTCTAAATTTGTCCTGCTCAGATGAGAGAGCCAACAAGACCAAATTAAAAGCCTCTATGGAAATGCTAATTTCACAAAATGCCTTTTTTTTTTTAAACATCTTTATTGACGTGTAATTGCTTTACAATGGTGTGTTAGTTTCTGCTTTATAACAAAGTGAATCAGTTATACATATACATATGTTCCCATATCTCTTCCCTCTTGCATCTCCCTCCCTCCCACCCTCCCCATCCCACCCCTCTAGGTGGTCACAAAGCACCGAGCTGATCTCCCTGTGCTATGCGGCTGCTTCCCACTAGCTATCTATTTTACATTTGGTAGTGTATATATGTCCATGACACTCTCTCACCCTGTCACATCCCACCCCTCCCCCTCCCCATATCCTCAAGTCCATTCTCTAGTAGGTCTGTGTCTATTGTAATGAGGTGGATGGAGTTAGAGTCTGTCATACAGAGTGAAGTAAGTCAGAAAGAGCAAAACAAATACAGTATGCTAACACATATATATGGAATCTAAGGAAAAAAAAAAAAAAAAGGCCATGAAGAACCTAGTGGCAAGACAGAAATGCCTTGTTTTAACTACTGACCGTATAACTGTCATCAGTTTGCTGTGGGTACATGAGAAGTTGATTGCTCATTGGCTCCCAGCCTTACACTAAGTTGTTTTACTAGAATTATTTTTTACTGACTGTAGGTAGGGTATTGATTTCTCCCAGAGGAAGATCACTTGTGTAAAGATGAGTGCTGGCTTTGGAATATGGAAGTGAAGACACTGACTCGTGCTGAAATCTTTGGTGGATACCATTGTTGGGGTTGTCTGGTAGTGATCAGCCTCTTTCACGCTCTGTACTCTTGTACATAACCAAAGGCATACATTGATCTTATTAAGGGTGCATATATTGACCGAGGATGGTGAATAACAGAAATTAGAAAAAGAATGTAACACTAGTATAATCATTATGCTCCAACCAAGTGAATTAAAATAGACTTATAAAGTAGGCACTTATAAAGTAGTGACCAATCTTGGTTTTTCTGAGCCCGTGTGGTATCATGAAGGGCATGGTTTTTGAAGCTTGGTTCTGCCACTTTTGAGCTGTGTGATATTGGATGAGATATTTAGCCTCAGAGTGGCTTAGTTACCCCATCTTCAAAATGTCTTTTCAAGAATGCTCCTACACTGTTGGTGGGAATGTAAATTGGTAGAGCCACTATGGAGAACAGTATGGAGGTTCCTTAAAAAACTAAAAATAGAGTTGCCATATGATCCAGCAGTCCCATTCCTGGGCATATATCCAGAGAATACTTTGAAAAGATACTTCAACCCCAATGTTCATTGCAGCACTATTTACAATAGCCAAGACATAGAAGCAACCTAATGTCCATCAACAGATGAATGGATAAAGAAGATGTGGTACATATATACAACGGAATACTACTCAGCCATAAAAAGAGTGAAATAATGTCATTTGCAGCAACATGGATGGACCTAGATATTATCATACTAAGTGAAGTAAGTCAGAGAAAGACAAATATCATTGATATCACTTATATGTGGAATCGAAAAAATGATACAAATGAACTTATTTACAAAAGAGAAACAGATGCACAAACTTAGAAAACAAACATATGGTTACCAAAGGGGAGAGGTAGGGGGAGGGATAAATTAGGAGGTTGGGATTAACATATACACGCTACTATATATAAAATAGATAACTAATAAGAACCTGCTGTATAGCACAGGGAACACTACTCACTACTCTGTAATGGCCTATATGGGAAAGGAATCTAAAAAAAGAAAAAAAAGAGTGGATATATGTATATGTATAACTGATTCACTTTGCTGTACACCTGAAACTAACACAACATTGTTAAGCAACTATAATCCAATAAAATTTTTTTAAAAATAGATAATCAACAATGACCTACTGTATAGCACAGGGAACTCTACTCAATACTCTGTAATAACCTATATGGGAAAAGAATTTGAAAAACAAATAGATATATGTATATGTATAACTAAATCACTTTGCTGTACACCTGAAACTAACACAGCATTGTAAAACAGCTATACTCCAATATAAAATAAAAACTTTCTGAAAATGCCTTTTCATGGGGTTGTGAGGATTACACATGATAAATAAATAGAAAAAAATGTCTTGTTAATCATAATGCTCTCTGCAATATTAGAGATACTTGTGCCTGTGCAGAGTCAGATCACCTTATTTTAGTTATCAGAAGTCCCTTTCTATCATTTTACTTTTTACCCTGCCCAGCAGTGTGTGGGAGCTGGCACATTCAGCTCAGGAGACTATCTGCATCTCCTCCCTGCATTCAGTGATGGCATAGCATTAATTGAAATAGGCTATTTTGGGAGTATCTATACACAGAAATTGTCGAGTGCTACAAATCAGGGCTTCCCCACTTCCTCCAAGACCCTGTTGTCACACGTTTTATCGGCATACCTCTGATACTATCCTCTCCCTAACCTCTGATCCTTCCCGCCTTCAGCCTCCACAGAAGGCACAGATATCAAGGATGTAGGATTTGTAAACCCAGGATGACAGAGACCTTCCTTGGTGTGAAGTTTTTCTCACTGCCTAGCACAGAGCCTGACACATACAAGTGTTCAATAAAAATTTGTTGAATGAATGGGTTAAAGGACAAATGAATCGCTTTAAGGATGCAGTGGAAAGGCATGCTGGAGTATAAATATTGACTCTAACCTATGAGAACTTGACCCAATTAACAGCTCTGAGTTTAGATTTCTGCATCTGTAGAATGGATAAGCGACTATGTACTTCACATAGGATTGATGTGAAGATTAATTAAGGTAACACCAAAAACAAACATTGGGCAGTTAATAGATGTTAGGTGTCTTTCTTTCCTTCTCGAAGCTAATGGGTAATTCTGTTCTTTCTTCTGGTTATCCTCTTCCTTGACTACACCCCCTGTTTCCTCCAACCTGTTTATATACATATTTATGTTTACACACAAACACATATGTTTAACAACTAGCTGCGGAACTATCATTTCACACTAGGACGCCGAGCTCAGCCAACACATTCAGATGCTAACACCTGTGATGGAGACAGAAAGAATGACTTCCATAAACCGACATTCAATTTTTGAAATTGGAGTGGGTAATTCAGAAGGGTAATTCATGAGTTTCTTAATTGTTTTTTTTTTTTTTCTTTTTTTTTTTTCAGGCTCTAAACTGGTGAGGAGGATCCTTTATTCATTTTGCCTACCTGTTAGAGTGGCTGTAAGGTTCAAATGAGATGATGTATATAAAACACTGTACATGCTAATTATTGCTACTATTTTAACAGGAAAATAACATCAATGAATCCTAGAACCTTAGAGCTGGCAGTGAGCTGAGATTACCTTTATTCCAATCCTGTTAATTCATACATGAGCAACTTTAGGAATAAGGTTACTTTTTTAGGTCACCCAGTTTAATCAATGACAAAAATTAATCTAGAATCTACTGACTTAAAATCTAGCACCCTTATTCATGATAGTGCACACCCATATCTTCAATTTGACAATAATTAAAATGGCAACAGCTGGGAAGAAAGTATGATCTGAAGCACATATATAATGATTAAAAGAACGAGAAGAAGGGCTAAAATACGTCAAGAAAGTGTGCAAGAATTTTGAGTCAAAATCACTCACTTCTGTCAGATCCTTTTTAAAGCATTGTCACTATGAAAATATAGTTACAGTTACTTAGTGAAAAGAAAGCAAATACCAGGACTTCCTGGGGGTCCAGTGGTTAAGACTCAGGGCTTCCACTGCAAGGGGGCGCTGGTTCAATCTCTCGTCGGGGAACTAAGATCTCTCATGCTGCGCTGTGCAGCCAAAAAATAAATAAAGAGATAAATTTTAAAAATAAAAATAACTGTATATTTTTTAAAAAGAAAACAAATGCTTCTTAGAAGTTTCATAAAATGGACAAAAAAATCCTCTTTAATGATCTAAAAGAAGGGGGGAAAAAAGAATAATTGAGACCTACATTACTTTGGATACAATGAATGGTACTGGAGAAAAAGGGACAGAGCAGGAATCACAGCACAAAACCCCACATATACTGAACACCAAATTTTCCAGCCATGTTCTCTCATTCTGAAATTCTCCAGCTCAGGTGTAATCAATTTCAGCTTGTAGTGATCCAGCAGCTTAAGATCTCTATAAGAGTTTAGCCTACTGCTGTTCAACTGCCTGCAACTTCTGGAAAGGAAGACGTCCTAGTAAGACACATGGTGAGGAGGGAGTCGATGGCAAGAGGCTCTCGGGGACAGGAGAAAAGAAGGGGGGGTGAAGCAATCAGACTCTGGTGATATTCCAAGTAATGGGTGATTTCATTAACTTCTAACTCAGGGGTGACTTTTAAAATATTTAACAACTAGGAGGGTACAGGCATCAACTAATCTGAACTGATGCTCGCTATCATGTTGGAGCAGGGTTCTGGAGGGCCCCTGCCGTGCTGGATGTTAACAAGTCCCGGGGTCAGGGGCAGGGCTGCCGATGTAGGTGGAGGTGGGCGGGGCTTCCCAGAGCTCAGAAGGGCAGCTATTTGGCAGCCAGAGTGGGAGGAGTGTACGTTTCTGTCCCATTTTGTTTTAAACAACAAACATTTATTTCTCACAGTTCTGAAAGTTAGGAAGTCCCAGATCAAGGTGCCAGCAGATTGGGTGTCTGGTGAGGACCCACTTCCTGGTTCATAGACCACTGTCTTCCCGCTATGTCGTCATATGGAGGAAGGGGTGAGGGAGCTCTCTGGAGTCCCTTTTATGAGGACACTACTCCCATTCATGAGGCCAACATCCTCATGACCTAAGCATTTCCCAAAGGCCCTACCTCCTAATACCATCACGCTGGGAATTAGGTTTAAACATAAGCATTTCGGGAAGACAAACTTTCAATCTTCATTGTTAACAACCAGAATAGCAGTACTTCTGCCTATCCACTGAACTGTTGATGTGTCTCCTTTTTCCTTAGGTCTCCCCTTCCAAACCTTCCAGTCTGATGGTTGCCAGAAAGAAGTCCCATCAGTGGCATAGTTCAAAGCTCCAGGACACGAGTTCTCCTCAGAGAGCAGGGTGGGAGCGGCAATGGTCACGGGTGACCCCAGGCTGAAAATGAGAGCTGCAGGAGCTGGGCAAGGGTTATCCAGAAACGAGGCAGTCACATTAGGACGGTGGTGAGCCAAAAAGCAGATTCTGTCCAGAACCACCCGCCTCAACTCAGCTCCAGCCTCACAGATACACAGGTCCAGGGTTGTCTTCCGTGGTTACTAAAAGAAGTCAGAAACTCAGAGTTTCTAATTTTTGCCATCATGCAGGCCTATGGTGGAAGGGTGAGTTTGTAATGTCACGCACCCAAAACTGAGTAGAAGCACAGAGGCTGATATGCTCCGAGGATGAGCCGAGGTTGGAATTTTTCCAGCTTCCTCTTTCTTCCGGGACTAACAATCCAGTGTATTGTGAAATTTACACATAATTCATCCTCCCTGGAGCTACCCCTCTGCTCTCTGATCTAAAGGCTGGTTCGTGGCTCTTGACTGCACAAGTTGAGCTTTCTTTGGGGACACTCTGCTGTCATTCCTTTTTAAGAAACAGCTGCCTCTGAGAAAGACTTCTTGTCCTTTCTTTACTGCTTTCTGCAGCAAGAGGCTTCTCAGCTGCCTATTTTCCTGGGCCCGATGTCGCCAACATCTTGCAGATATAAAATGGAAAATGGGCTTCTCATCAGAACCATGGCAGCTGTTTCACACCATCACAAAACAAAATCATCATCCTTGAAAACCAGATTTAGCAGTTTAAAAGAGCTGCTAAGACAAAATTAGATGGAGACAAGAGTGTGGGTTTGTAACTGACACTGCTTCCACCAAACCCTGTAATTCATGTAAAAACAACTTTAAAACATCAAATGGCTGAAGTTTCTTTTTTTTTTTTTTTCTCCATGGGATAAGCTTTCAGTCTGGCAATGCATGCTTGAAAAGAATGCATAGATTTATCTCATTACCCTTTTTAACAACAAATTCTAAGTAAGCATTATGTCAAAACTGCTGTAACTCAAATTACAGAGATGATACATTTTTTTTGACCCCATATCCACAAAAGTGGCTGGGATGTTCTCTTTTTTGGCAATTGCTCTATCCTCTACTTTGTCTAGGTGGGAGCGAGTAAGGTGATACACACAGTTTTGTTCACTAATCAGATATAAATCTTACATCTGAAATATCTTTAATGATTAATATATCTTAAAGTCATGTTTTCCCTTTTGAGCCAGCAACTGGTAAATTCCTGGTGCTAAAGATTATTATTCCATTGACCAAATTGTTTTAGAAGCCCTCTTGTGACTTTATTTTTTGTTTGTTTGTTTGTTTGTTTGTTTTATTTGTTTTGCATTGTTTTCGATCTAAGGTATGCCTGGAAAATAAATTTGTAAAGAATACCCCGCAAAACTTACGATTATTATAGAATTACCTGTCTGCCAGCCATGTTTGCTCTTATGCTGATAAAATTTTGATGGGCAGGTATATTATTTTTAAATTTTTTGATGGGTATAACATTTTTTTTTTTTTGGCTACACCATGCAGCTTGCAGAATCTCAGTTCCCCGACCAGGGATCAAACTCGAGCCGTGGCAGTGAAAGCCTGGAATCCTAACCATAAGGCAGGCCACCAGGGAACTCCCTAACATTTTTAAATAAAATGTTGTAAGTAAACTCTTTTACCTCTCTGTGTGAAACAAAATAGTTACATTTTTGCTGGCTCTTTGCATCTCCTATTGCAGAAGTTAGATTTTGTTTTTCTTTTTTCTTCACTCTTAGGCTTTTTTTCTGAACCAGGTAATTAATTTCCCTGCATAAGTCACCTGGTTTTTAATCCAAGACTTTTTTTAACAGAGATCATTTTAGGTATTAATCAAAGATCAGGACCAGTCATAGATCAGGACAAGCATCAGTTGTCAATTTTTATTTTGATTAGTTAAAAGTAAATGTACTGAGATTGAAATCTACCTGATAGAAATGCTAGAGAATGGGGAAGGGGGTGTAGAAAGAAGAACGTATTGGAAATTGTTTAGGATCCCTTGGAATGAGAAGCTTCGATGAGGATGTTTAAGGAACAGGCTACCATTCTGGAAACATTGTGCCTCAGGGCAATAGTAAGAAGTGGTTCTGCACCATGGATGGACCTAGAGATTTTCCTACTAGGTGAAATAAGTCAGACAGAGAACGACAAATACCATATGATATCACTTATATGTGGAATCTAAAATACGACACAAATGAACTTATCTATAAAACAGAAACAGAATCACAGACATAAAGAACAGACTTGTGGTTGCCAAGGAGGGGAAGTGGGGGAGGGATGGAGTGGGAGTTTGGGATTAGCAGATGCAAACTAGTATATGTAGGATGGCTATGCAACAAGGTCCTACAGTATAGCACAGGAAACTATATTCAGTATAGTTGAACCATAATCCATAATGGACAAGAATATGAAAAAGAATGCATATATGTATATAACTGAATCACTTTGTTGTACAGTAGAAATTAACACAACATTGTAAATCAACTATACTTGAATAAAATAAATAAATAAATAAAAAGAAGTGGTTCTGTATGGAGAATTGGAGGTGATCCTCTTTTCTGTAGGAGATTTTGCCAAGAAAGAAGCGATCAAATGTGAGCGTTAAAAACTTAGAAACAAAGGCAGAAGGTCCAGGCCTGACCCACTGAGTTCAGTAAGATGAGAGTGAAGCCTGGAACCCCAATGGTTTGGGGAGGACTCTCTGCAAGAGGGGCCCCAGATGTCCTCTCAAAGGCATTTGGGACAAGCCCATCAGCTGAGGAACAGTGACCTGCCTTGACCCACACCGGCGGGTGGCCAGTCAATCATCCCATCCAATATAAAGCCTCATTTTCTTTAAAAGAACGTTTGTGTACTTTGTTCCAGGCAAGGAACTCAAGTGACCCCAGACTAACTGCAAGCTGTGCCCTGACCCAAATCAAAGGAGCACTCCAGCACCTGCCATTTATCAGGTTCCTTTCAGCAAAGTAGTCATGAAAGAGAAATAATTTTCCTCACTTTTAAAGTGTAGTTCTTTGGGGAAGCAGATGTTGAACAGCAGCCCGGCAACCTGGTACAACAGTTTAGGACAGGAAGTAGAGAAAAACCGATCCAATAGAAACTGCAGAGAGAATTGAAATAGGCAGAGTATAATTACCTGCATCGGAATGGAGCCTGAGGACCGATGCTAACATCATTACTCTTACATTAAGGGGAAGAGGATTTTTTCTCTAAATACAATCAGCACTTTGCCCTTAGATACCAACAATTCTGTAGAGGGCAGTGGAGGCGGGGAGACTTTTAAGAAGGTGAGAAGGCAGAAAGAGTAAATTAGACAGAAGGGCACCTTTCTTTATCACTACTCTTGGCTTCCCTGTCGGCTTCTCCAATCCACTTACTTTTTGGCAGGCACCAGTATCGTATTAAAAATTCATCCTGTGATTCTAATATATTATCTCTGCATTTGCACTGGATGACAGGGTGGTGCAGACAGACACTCAAAAGTTGAGGCTTGCATGTATCCCAGAGTTGCAGTGAATTTTCAGTCATCATCCCATATATAATTGTGACAACATTTCAGTTCCTACAGTATTGATGATTGCTTCTTATTTTTTTTTATTGAAGTATAGTTAATTTACAACGTAGTGTTAGTTTCAAGTGTACAGCAGAGTGATTCAGATTCTTTTCCATTATAGGTTAATACAAGATATTGAGTACAGTTCCCTGTGCTACACGGTAGGTCCTTGTTGTTTACCTATTTTATATATAGTAGTGTGTATCTGTTAATCCCTAACTCCTAATTTATCTCTCCTCCCTTTCACCCTTGGTAACCATAAGTATGTTTTCTATGTCTGTGAGTCTACTTCTGTTTTGTAAATAAATTCATTTGTATCATTTTTTTAGATTCCACAAATAAGTGATATCATTATCCTATTAAGGGAAGTAAGTCAGACAGAGAAAGACAAATATCAGATGATTGCTTCTTATGAAAATAGAGAGGTATTGGGTCCTAATCAAGGATGGTCAAGCACCTGGATTCAGATTCTCATTTTTCCTGTTCCCAACTGGGTGATCATAGGCAAGTTACCTAAGCACTCTGTTACTTCGTCTGTAAAATGGGCAACTGATAGGACATACTCATGTGTGTGTGTATGTGTATGTATTCATTAAGCAATATAACAATTGAAAATTGACGGTCAATAGCTATTATCTGGTATTATTATTAATTAAACTCCAAAATAAAAAATTAAGATCAATCTAAACTACAAAGGCTATTTCAGCTTCCAACGTTCGCCTAAGGTCAACAGGCATGGAATGAGGTCTCTGCAAAACCACGAGCCCAGGAAGACCATAAACCTTCCCAAACCAAGCTGAATTATGTCATCCATATCAACTGACAGCTGGGTCCATTTTCTGAGAATTGCTATGTCATGCATGCAGAGCTGGTTAAAAGGCCTTTTTAAACAGCAGCCCGATGAAACCATACAGGAGAAAAAGACAGAGGGGAAAAAAAAATTCTCACAGGCAAGTGACAGAATTCAGGATCCAAGCAGGCAGTGACGCCCTGAGCTCAAAGTCTTTACAAGCTAAGTGGTCGATATGGCTCCCTAACATCATCCCCCAATATGGCCCTGAGAGAACTAATAAAGGACCTGGCAGTGAGGGGAAGCGAGAGGAACGCACTCGGCTGAAAGATTGACTGATCTTGCTACAGATCAGATGGATGGTTCTAAATGACCTGTAAAGACATTCCCGGAGCCCTGGGCCACAGCAGGAAGAGCCCAGACAACACTCGCACTTCTGAAGTAGTTATTAGTGACTGAAGTCGCCGTTGACAACTGCGACTTCAGTTTCAAGTAATGGTTTAACAGCATCAACTTGAGGAAAGGTTACATCTCGGTGTGTCTGGTGTACTGCTGACACTTAAAGGAAATAATTGGTAGATTTAGAGCAGAGAGAGAAGCCAGTGGGTAGAACAGGAGGGGCGGTCAAAACTTCGGGGAGAGTTTCTGTGTGACTGTGCGAAACAGAACCAAATCACCTTCACACACAAACGCACACCCTACACATGTGCACACAGACACCTCCCACCATCTCTACTCTGATCTGCTACCTGACAACGAAAGAGTTTTGTGTTTCCCTCTGTCGACTAGTCACAGAATTCTTCATGTGCCAACGCTTTGCCAGTTGGAATGCATTGCAATTTTACAAATGCCACATTCAACAAGGAAAGAAATGTGCTTAACCAGCACCTTTGGGGTGTGGGAGGTCTGTGAACAGGGCAATTAGACCTTTTTTGTTCTGCTTGCTGTTCTGCAGCTTGACATAAACCATCAATAAGACACGTGGCTCCCACACCTACCTGATGGTCATCAAGTTTCAATCAGCAGGATTTGATTTTGGGGAGGTGCTGAAGGATCGTGTTGGCAGGAGGGAGGCTGGAGACATGCTGCAGGCAAGGAGAGAAAAGTCTGTGTGTGTGTGTGTGTGTGTGTGTGTGTGTGTGTGTGTCCTTTCTGATTAATTCCTTAGCAATTCCCACATACAGAGCTACCTTTGCCTTCGCCAAAGTAATACATGTAAATGGTAAGTTTGTTGTCAAACGTATCCAGATTTTGATACCCAGCATCTTTTAATTTAACCATCTTGATACCATGGAGGCTTTTCTTTAGAAAACATTATTTCTAGAATTTTTATTAAGAAGTGACAACTCAAGTAAATTTTTTAGTGTTTTTGAGTCTCAGAAATAGCACTGTTACAATTTACATATTGCATGTAAATTGCATTGTATTTGTATTTACACATTTGTATTAGATTTGTATTTTTTTATTGCCTTCCTGCCTTCCCTCTGTTTTTTCTCCCTCCCTTCTTAACTTCCTTCCTTCCTTCCTCTCTCCCTCCTTCCCTCCCTCCCTCCCTTCCTTCCTTCTTTCCTTTCTCCCTTTTTTCTTTGAATTGTGTTTCCTCTGTTTATCTTATTCCTGTATGTGTCTATCAGCGGGAAGATACAGAATAATAATACACATTTAAATGACACCGATCATGACCTAGGATCATAAAGCACATTAATAGGTTGATCTGAACAGCATGAAAGGCCTGAGAATTGCCCTAACTTCACATAAAATGGATCAACCTTCAGTTTGAATGAGAGCAGCTGTGTTAGAAGTAAAAGCAATATGGCAGATTCGAAGGATGTTCTCCTAAATCTCTCCCAGTTGCCATGGATTGAAAATATTTAGATGAGGATCTGACAAGCCAAGTTAAGTGTCTACCCTGACTCCTGTGAAGAGTGTCTGGGGAATCGTTGTAATTCACCACTGAGATGGGCTCAGACACTTATTTTCTCTGGGAAACCACTAAGCTAAGGTTAAAGGCATAAAATAAAGAGAAGAAAGAGAGAAAGAAAAAAAGAATAAAAGAAATGACAAATGAAAAGAAACATCAGCCAAAGGTTGGCCTGCCCTGCAATCTGGCTCCTCTCCAGTGAAAGATAACTCATTGCTGTCAAGGGCATCCCCAGAGCCCAGCTGGTTTCATCAGGTGTACCCTGTGGTCCATTGTTATGTAGAACAAGCTCCCACTGTATTGAGCCCACAAGCTTCTTCCTCAGTCTAATGGCAGAGTATTCACCTGGGAAGTTGTAAATCTTCAGTCTATTCCTAGAGGGACTTCATGTTCCCCATAATTAATTCTTCCATTGGACACTTATATAACTCCACACTCTCGTGGTCCTTATGAACTGGTGTGATGGCTCCTAGAGATGGCGCCACGGCTTCAGCACGGTGCTGTGGGAGGCCCATGGAGACTAGCTCTCGTGGCTGTAAGGAGGGTGTGACGTGAGTTCCACAAGCACAGGTGTACACACACGCAGGGAGACTCACTCAGGAGAGCTGCTGAGATGGCTTTTATTTTGGCGTAGAAGATGCTTGTCAGACCCATCAACTGATAACATCCACGGAGCTAGAAGAAGGAAAATGAACTGCATGACAACGAACTCAGATTTCACAAGCAAAAGCTGCACACTGATGTTAATGTTAGCTTAGTTTGACATGACCTGAGCTCAGATTGGATGAAGAAGAACTCTTCTTGCACGTTCACCTACCCCATCCCATAAAGGGCACTGTTCCCAGGTCTGCAGGGGTAATAGATCATGCAAAATGTTGCAATAATCCTGCTGGCTGTTGCCCCGGAATGCAGAAACCCCCAGATAGTCAAAAGCATCATGTTTTCTATGGAATTTCTAAATATGGGGGGAAATGATCCATGCGTCGCAAATGTGGAGAAGCATTCTAACTAAAGCAGTGGTTCTCAAACTCCACTAAGCCAGAGCTTAGTGGTTTAAAATGCAGATTCTGGAAACTGCACCCTAAGCAAAATCATTTGGCCTGAACTAAGGCCAGGGAATCTGCATATCTGACAAGCTGATCCCTACTATGCTATAGCTATGATTACAGGTATTAATCAGGTATTACAGACATTAATAGGATAGAATAATATATTATTTTTAATTTATGGTTTTAAAAATATTATTAGGTTAGTAATTATATACACACACATATTTATTTAATCATTTGCTATTATTACATAGAGTGAACTTGTACTAGGAGTCAGGCTATAATGTGTTCCAGACATTCAGAAACATCTAGTAAAGGAGAGCAGACTGGCCTCAGCATGTGTCAAGCCACTTTGCAGTTAGTTCACAGACTTGAGACTTTTCACCAGCAAGTTGAACATCCCCATGTGGTAGAGGAGGCACAGGGAAGTGAAGTTATAAAAACCAGTTTAGGGCAAACTGCCATTAGAACTTTGATCTGACTGTCATTCTCTGTGAGGAGTTTCAGACTATAATGAGATCATCGTTCTACTCATCTTAGTCACAGATTTTTAACAAGGATTATCTAACACATTCCTTATGCTCAGTCTGTGAAGTAGGTAGTATATTTTAAAAAGAAATTTGTCAATGAAGAATGTGCAGTTTAGGGAATTTAAGTAACTTGGCCCATGGCCACCCTCCTAGTAAGTAGGGGAGCAGGATTCAACTGTAGGACCCACTCTCTTAATCATCATGTGCTTTATTCATCTACTCATCATTTTACGAGGATATGCTGAATACCTGTGATCTGCCAGGCCTTGGTTCAGGTGATGGGGACACAGTGATGCTCACGACACAGTCCTTGTCTCTGGAGCTTAGAGGCAAGTGGGATGGAAAAGCCCCCCACCTGGGCAATAGGGCATCATACAGCTTATGCCATAATGAAGGAAGGACATAGACTTGTTTCTTGTGGTGCACTTAGGGAAGACTTCCGGTGACAGTGAACTTGGACAGAAGGGTGACTAGGATCAGGACAGGGGAAAGTGAACCAAGCAGAGGGAACAGCATGTGCAAAGGCCCAGATGTGAGAGCGTATTTGGAGAAATGGTCAGGCAAATACACTTGGAGGCTGTGCACTTACACATGCCACTGCCAGCTAATTCAGTTGAAATCTGCAACTCAGTCAGCAAGACCTGCTAAACTCACAACTCCCACTAGCTAAGTGGACCTAGAGGATTCGCTCGGCTTCATGGTCTAGTGAGGATGATGATGTCCCCAAGAGAGGTGGTTGGTGAGATATGGCAGGAAGAATGTGGGCTTTCCAGTCACAGAGATCTGAACTCTGCTCTCTCCTGCCCCCACTTCCTAGCATGGTAATATTGAGAAAGCCTTTAACCCTTTCAGATCTGCAGTTTTCTCAACCATACATGAGAATGATTAAAACCTACCTTGCAGGATTCTTGAGGATTGGTAACTATCTATTTAAATGCCTGACTCATATACAAACAGCAAAAGCAAAGTCAAATTATACACTGGGTAAAAGTATTTGAGACCTATTAGGTAAAGCAGTAATTTCATTAATATAGAAAATATTCCTACAAAGAGATAAGAAAGAGACCATTAAGGCTGTAGGAGAATGGACAAAAAAATGTAATCAGAGCGTTCACAGAAAAGGAAGTACAAAAGGGTCTTAGATACATAACATTTAAAAAGAAAACATGCTTGCCCTTACTCATATGAAAATAAGTCCAGATTAAAACCACAATGAGATTTCATTTTCAAACTTTCAGATAATCAAAGTCCAAAAAATTTACCATCACCCCATGTTGGAGTTGGGGGGCTAGTTTTAGCAATATCTGTTAAAAGTTGAAACATACAGGCTCTGTTACCCAGTGATTCCACTTTTGGAAATTTATCATGCAGATTTACTGACACATGTGTGCAAAGAAGTATGAATGAGAATGTTCATTGCAGCATATTGTGATGTAGCAAATTATCTGAACAACTTAAATGTCTATTGCAAAAGGATGGAGTTCAATAAGTCATGGTGGAGGGAAACAGTGTAATACAAAGCATCTGCTGAAACAAATAAGGGAGCTCATTCAAGAAATGGTGCTGAATGATCTCCAAGTTGGCAGCCATTGGTATTAAACAATATATTTATTCCTGCATGTCTGCATATGCATAGTGTATCTGTGGGATAATATACCACGACCTGATGGCATTGATTCTCCCCAGAACCGGGGAACTCAGTGGCTTGAGAACAAAATGGGTGGGAGGGTTTTCACATTTTGAATTTTTTACCTACTAATAACATAAAAATACTTTGTAAAGGACCAGAAGATTTAAAAACATAACGAATAAAGTATGAAGACCTAATACATGGTGGTCCCTGACACATAACAGACTAATCTTGGATGTGTTATTTAGAGAGGAGGACTGCACGGGACCAGCCATACTCTCACTCTGTGTCCCTTGTGACAAATGTCCCTTTCCATCCTAACATTGAGAAAGAGGTGCCATAAGCAATACTGAAACAGAACTAAATGGGCAGGTTAGTCATCACACATGCTGTTGAACAAAACATAGAACTTTGCTCTTTCGTGCACCGTAGCAATGGAGTGGAACAAAAGATAAGCAAATTCCCTTTGTGCAGCATTGTCCAGCACATCCATAAGACGTTTGGTCCAGGCCAAAAGGTTCTTTATATTTTGTCCTGTCCAAAACCATTTCGAATGGACCAAATTTGCTCATGAACATTTTGGGTAGGATCAAATCCAAGGACCTTTGGGCATGGAACAAATATCTTATGGACATTTTGGACAGGATGAATTGTCTGCTAACCACAAATTCCAGCCCCATCCATCATCTTACAAGCTGTGTGAACTTTTGCAACTAACTGAACCTCTCTGAGACTTACTGCATTCATAAATTAAAGGAAAATATTTCTTTCACTAATGATGAGAGCATAAATGAGACAATGAAGTTTCAGTACAGCAATAGATATACAGTTGTTGTTCAGTTTTGCTACTACACCCAAGAAGAAAATGTCTTTTAACTATTTTTTGTTTGTTTGTTTGCTTCTACTTACTGAAGTTAATGTTCAGATATTGCCAGCTTTGGTGTTTTAGGTTATTATTTTTCAAAAGTCCTAATAAGAGCATAGATCCCTGTTCTTGGGGTCTGGCTCAGACTCAGGCACTAACTTTCAACACAATCTTGGAAAAGTCACTTATTCTGTCTGCTTCAGTTTTTCTTTTTTTTTAATCTGCAAAATAGTATTCATCATAATTGCATCACTTCATGGAGTTGTAATTTGCAGGTACAGGTGAAAAGTGTACTCATACATAGCGATTTAAAGTCGAAAGCCTTTTAATAAATAAGCCAAAGTGAGTGATTTACATCGTGTAAAATGATCATCCCCAGGATGAGTAGCAAGCTGGGGGTACTATGCAGGAACAGCCCAGCCATACACACTCCCTCATCCCCATCCCTAAACCAAGCCCTCTTGCAGTGAACAGGATATTCATGTACAGTCTTCTTTAGACACTGATATAAGCTCATATTTTAATAGGTAACTGACAAGCAATTGTGAGAGAGAGAGACTGTCTCATGGAAATATGAACAATGGTGGAACAAGGTAATGATTGGCCCAGAAGCTAATCAGAAGCAGTGGAAATGGAGGAAAAAGAAGAAAATCACAATTATCGTGTGGGACTTCCAGGCATCCACAAAGTACACTGGGGCTCGGGAATCCAAGGCCCACCTAATTCAAGAGGGTCAGGCTAGATTAGGAGAACTTGAAAAAGGGATATGGATCCAACTGGGCAGGAAAAGCCCACCTCCTTGACAGCTATGCAAGAGCACCAAAAGCAAGAGTCCAGTTGGTCTCAGATGACTGAGCAGAGCCTCATGGAACAGAGGAAAATTCTATGTTAGATTTAATTTCTCGGCTGACCAAGCTGGCCGCTGTACTTAGTCTTTAGTCATATAATTTTTCTGCCTAATACAATTAATTATGTGCTAAATTCCCACATGTAGTTACTCTGTACACAAAACACTGAGCTGAGTGTATCCTTATTAAGAGTTTGCCACTAAGAGTAACCATATTACATTGATTTTACAAAATAATCCTAATTTTTCTTTTTTAAAAATAATATCACATGCATTCTGGGTGTTTTTTTTTTTTTTTTTTTTTCTTGGCTGCTGCACGACATGTGGGATTTTAGTTCCCCGACCAGGGATGGAACCCATGCCCCCTGCAGTGGAAGTGTGGAGTCCTAACCACTGGACCACCAGGGAATTCCCCCCCAAATAATCTTAATTTCAAACACAGTGTTATTTTGGCCCCATGAACCATCAAGATAACTTGGGAATTCTCCCCTTTGTGCAATTTTTATTAGATTTTTAAATTTTATTAGACTCCAGAAGGCATTGCATTAAAACGTACATATATGTTAGAAAGAGTCTCATAAAAGAATGAATGTTTGAAAAATATCTAGTTAATCCAAAGACAACCAACACTTGTTTTTGAGCCTCAAGTGTCAATGGACATGTCCATGTCCTGTGGTCCTATTCACTTTGCCGTGAACTTATTTGGATAATCTTCCAATATAGAAACCCGCACAATTGGGGCTATAAGGCGAAGCTGATGGAATACAGTATAAAGAGAAAGTAAAGTTTTTCCACTTGCTTCTGTAAACAGTCATTGTGCCTGCCAATCAAATCACTTCAAGTGTTCCAGTCCATTTAATTATTACATTTTATTTTAACGTCAAAATTAGTACAAAGAGCAGGGAAAGAAATACATGTTACGATCAGAATACTCTTTAGGAAAATTATACATTAGGAAAAAAAATGCTCATAGACCTATATTCTTAGTTTAGAAAATATGATTCCCCAAACTTTAGCTAAAATGAAAGTGCCCCTAGTTCATAAGTTATGGCAGCAGATGTGGCGGCCAGAGCAGCAGGCTGGGAATGTCAACATGGCTTGGGAGGGCTGTGAAACCCAGGATAAGCAGCAGGCCTTTTTGGATGACAGCTCAATGTGAAACGAGAAACGAGCCTCCATCCAACTCCCAGTGCACGGGTGTCAACCTCAGAAAATGCTCCATCACACAGCTAGTAGAAGCACAGCCTGATGGACACGGAGCCTGACCTGGCTTCCCCAGGGGACAATCCCTGAAGGTCATGGGTGAGGGATACTGGCAAGGGTCACTGAGGGGGGCTTGCAAGTACAGCTGCTTGTTCAAAATCCATCCCCTAATCAACAGGACTCAGCCTCAAGGGGTTGTCATGCCAGCCCTCTCCCCAGCACTCACTGAACAGATGAAAAGCAAAGCCCAGGAAAGCGCTCTCACTTTTCAAGATCCAAAGCTGTATGGAAAGGAAAGCATGAAGAAAAGGATTAAAGCAGGTCCAGCTTGCATGGGAGGGCCAAACTAGCTGGTTGTATTGAGCAGCACCTGAGTGAGTCCTTTATTGCAGAGACAAAAGAGAACTCTGTTTAAAAGTGATGTAAAGTGCTTCCCTGGTGGCGCAGTGGTTGAGAGTCTGCCTGCTAATGCAGGGGACACGGATTCGAGCCCTCATCTGGGAAGATCCCACATGCCGCAGAGCAGCTGGGCCCGTGAGCCACAACTACTGAGCCTGCGCGTCTGGAGCCTGTGCTCCGCAACAAGAGAGGCCGCGATAGTGAAGAGGCCCGGGCACCGCGATGAAGAGTGGCCCCCGCTTGCCGCAAATGGAGAGAGCCCTCACACAGAAACGAAGACTCAACACAGCCAAAAATAATATTAAAAAATAAATAAATAAATAAATAAAATATTAAAAAATAAATAAATAAGTAAAAATAAAAGTGATGTAAAGAAAGGGGGAGAGAGACAATAGATGGATGGATGGATGGACAGATGGATGGATGGATGGATGGGTGGGTGGGTGGATGGATGGACGGGTGGGTGGATGGATGGATACATGGATGGATAGATGGAAAAATAAATGATAGATGATACATTTAGGTTTATAGTTACACCTTTGTATCTATAATTATATCTGTACTTATAGCTTTCTCTCTTCATACACATGTAGCCATGCCTGAGACACACTGACTCAGGCAATGAGCACACAGCCCTCACTTTTACATAATCAGAGATGTTTAACTTCCCCAGTTGATTGCTTCAAAACGAAATCCTGCCTTGTGGCTTTCTGTGATGTGCAGGATTCTGCGGAGCCCTGGAGGCACCTATCAGACTCTCTGGTTTATTGGGTAGCTGGAAGCTGCTTAGATTCAGGGCAAGGGGAGTGACACGTCTGCCTCTGGAAAAGCGGTTGTCGGCTGCACGGCACTGTGCCTTTAGCAGGTGCCTCAATGTCGAAGGCATTAAGGCTCATTATTTTCTGCACTTCCCTCAGTGCTGTCTCTTCCCTCTCATCACCCACCCTGGCCTCCTTCCTCTGCACCGACCCCTCTCCCTCTCATTAGGTTTATCGTCAGTGACTACTAGCTGGCCTGGAAGTGGAGATGTCAAGCTGAGCCTGCAAAGTTAGCAGCTCATGAGCCCTTCCAGCTGGAAAGAAAGAGGACCTGGTGGTTGTCCTTCCACGTGGAAAAAAGAAATCTGTTTCTCATACGTTTGTTCAGACCAATTATATACACGTAGGTAAATTCTTTCTGACACAGACTACCTTTGTCCTGATTTTTAGCCCATCCTAGGGAAAAAAAAGAAAGAGAAAATTAATAAGACATAGTCATATGATATTCTGCATGCTTGCAAGGATCTGATATTAGAGGTGGAATTAATGAATTCACTTACTGAGTCAACAGATACTTAGGATAGAGCAAAAGATGTATTATTACATATGTGTTCTCTAATGGTAACAAACCGTTGAATGCTTAAACGTTTTAATGCTTGAGGGAACTACCTCCATGTTTCTACGTGTTTGGATTTCATAAACTTCTAATAGGAAAAATAGGTGAAACTTACCAGTAAATGTGGTAGTGATAATAGCTAATACTGTCAAGTGCTTATGTCCTTAATTGCTTTACATGGATTATCTTTAAACCCGATGATAACCTTACAAGATAAGAATTATGACTACAACTCATTTTATAGAAAAGAAGACTGAGGCACAGAAAGGTCAATGGCTTATGCAAAATCTTGCGGGGGCAGAAGGTAGATCCAGGCAATTGAACTCCAGAATCTGTTCCCCTTAAATACCACACTATGCTGCATCCCATTATTTTTGCTGATAATTGACATGAACAAAGTATTTGGTTTTGCAGAATATTTCAAGGCAAATAGAAGTGAAAGCACACATTTTGTTCATCTATCCATATTGTAGGTTAGAGGCATTAGTACCATTTTATGAATGAGAAAACTGCAGTGAGAAACCAGTGAGAGGCTATCCCGTAATCGAGACAGGGATGTGTTGGATTAGGGTCTTAGAATTTACAGTTCTGATTTCCTGTCAAAGGTTTAATTCCATCTTCTTGCACTAAACCAGGAAAGAAGGAAAAGGTCAGTTCCTCATTTTCAAAGTAATAATTATGCAGGAGGAGAATCAAAATGGAAGCAAAGAGGAGATGAACTTGATGTAATGTAATGCAGCTTAAATATTCTCCAAATGATGTAGACTTTCAGCAAATTCCGTTCCCCTGGGTTCCTAAATTTGAAAACAGACTTAAGAAAGAATGTTACTGTGAGAACTTTAATGAATAGAAAGCCTCTTTGATCCTATAAAAGCAAAAGAATCTATCACATTCTAATCAAGTTTCAGTCATTGGACCATAAAGACTTCTTTGGGTATAAATGTGAACAGGAAACAGAAATACTGCAGAATAACTCTAGGTAGAGAAATACACCCACTTTGACTCAGACATGATCCCCTATCTGCCCTACTTTTTCCATCACTGTGAAATTGCCTACATTTAATAGTGAAACAATAAAACAAAGAGTTAAATGACTTACAGCCTGGTGTTGGTGACAGAATTAGTTAAAAGAGATAGTAAAACAGAGTGTCAGTTCATTGCTGTATTCGAAACGGTTACCTAAATCAGTGTAACCAGTTACCTAGACCAACGTGAGCAAATCATATCTTGTGGAATACTACTCCAACAAAATGTTCCAGAAAAATATGTGTGTGTTATGTTGGAACACATTTAGGAAATACCACACACTCTTCTTGAAATCTACTGTAAACTTTTCAAAATTCAAAGAGCCTGTTTCATGTCCATAATTATTATTAAACTAGTATAAAACAACTAGTAAAGGCACTGAGAAGTCCTGCATAAAGAAACTTCCTAACTTTCTTTAAAAGAGTGTGTCCCAAAATGATTTGTCTTTTTCGGATTATGTCCATAGACTTTTATAAGAAAGTCTTCATTCCTCTTTTTTCCATCCTCTTCCGTAACTGTTTTTCTAGAAGAATCCTCTCAAGCTCGTAAAAGGCTCCTGTCTTTAAGAAAGAACCTAAGGGGAAGCACAGTTATGGCTGCCCTGTATCTTTGGATCAGCCTTGGCCACTTGTTCAATATACAGCTTATCATACACCCAACCCTCATGTTTGGGCATCTCAGGGCTATTGATATAAAAAGTTCTAGACCTCTCTTCTTTGATCTTGTCTATATTCTCTTTGCAGTAATGTCTTTTTGCAGACTCTGGTCTTTTGGCTTGATTTGCCATTCCTGATCCAAGTTTGCCCTTGAACTTGTTTGCTCTTGCTCTTTTTCTTCTGGACCTGTATTTGTACTTACCCTCAAATTTGGTCATATCAGGCCACGTGTGGTAACCTGCCTGATAAAAGCTCAGGCCCAAGACCCAAGCACAGAATTGATCTCACAACCCAGTGCCCCAAGTGATTGCCCCTCTTGAAGGAGAATCAGTAATAAATGGACCAATCTAGAAACAAATTATTGCATCAGTCACCTAGAGATCTGGGGCATGATGTGGATGCACAGATGTATAGCATTATCTATGATGCTAAGCACACACAGCTTCTTTGGTCCTCAGTTTATTGGTCTATAAAATGGTGACTTTCTTACCTACCTTTCTTATAACACAGAGGGGACAAAAAATTTCTATACAGAAGCATAGCCTTTTAGATTTTTATATATCATTGCCCTTTTCTTCTGTATCAACTTGGTCAAAATATTTGTATGGCTCTCAGTAGTTTACAAAATGATGTTACACATATGATTTCATTTATTTCTAATAATTCAAGATGAGTAGAGATTATGATGGTGGTTTCAGATGAGACAACTGAGACCCAAACCATTAAATGAGTTGCTCAAAGTTGCACAGCTGGTGAAAAAGGTGCTTATCTTAGACCCCACTGTGTTTGGCCAGGGTCAGGAGGGCTGCCACTGGAGTCTCCTAGCTAGTGAGTGTCTTCTCTTTTGACACCAGGCCATTGCCAAATAGAGCTGGTGACCCGGTGACCTTCTGCAAATCAGGCTCAGTTACAAGCTTCCCACACAATGCATTCTCTCTAAATAAAGGAACTTTGACCAAGCAGTTTACTGTTGCTTCTTTCTCATCAAAAGGAAAGCTTAAACAAACTCCTCCTTCCAACTTTTACACCCAAAGCTGCATTGTCTCTGGATACCCATACGCTTGAGGGGTAGCAGTTTGGCTAAGTCGAGGTTAGTGAATGCTCTGCTTTGTGAGGTAGGGATAGAAAACCAACATGTTCCTTCATTTATTCACTCACTCAGGGATGCATTCATCGATTCCTTCAGGACATATTGAAAACAACTCTGTGCTCAACGTTCTTCCAGAAACTAGTGATATAGAGATGATCAAAACAGAAGGTTTCCTCTCTTCATAGAACTGACCTTGCAGTGGGGAACCAGATAACAAATTAATAAACACACACAGAGACAAGGTGATCTTTGATGCTAATAAGTCTGAGAAGAAAATATGACAGTCACGGTGAGAGTGACACGGAGGCAGGGGGAGGACAGCAGACATCATTTGTTAGGATGGTCACAGCCATCTTCTCTGGGGAGAACAAAATAAAAAACATCGCCTAATACCTTCTAAACAAGAGAGCAGGCTAGTAGCAGGATACATTGGACTGGACCTGTTATTAGTCTGTGAGGTTTCAAGTTCACCAAGCTAGACTCCTGTAATTGTAGGTTAGAAAGTGATTCTCCAGGTTCTTTTGGAAAAACTTAATGGAAGCTATCAGAAATCAACATTTATAGACTGGCAAGGGGCTGAGGAAGAAGGGAGTTTGGGAGGAGAGTGACAAAAATTAAGGCCAGTCTGTGTTCTTCCATTGGAAGTCTTCCACTTTCATTGTTAAAAGGGGGAGCAAAAGGAAATGAAAAATTATCTTCATGAGAAAGGGTCAGGGGTCATCTGCTCACCAAGCAAAGGCAAGGTCAGCGGTTGCTGTCTTTTGGCACCGTTAACCACGCTCTTGTTTATGCAGTTTGAATTCCGACTGCTGAGGAGTTTTACGCTATTCAATGAACATCTTCTGTCATGTTCCTTTTCAAAAGGATATAATTTCCTATCCAAACTGTAACATACCAACTTTCAAAGGCAGCCACTGTGGGTAGGTGGTGATGGCACTGTGTTTCCTAACTGGTGATTAGCAAATTTATTGCATGATAAACCATTTTCAGTGCAGTTTTGAAAAATAAAAACATGCTTCTTCCTGAGTAATTAGTTGCTCTTTACCGCCAACAAACTGTAATTTTTATTCCTTTTACTCAAGCCCATTTATTAGGAGAGAGAGCTAGCAAGCATTTATGCTTTTGTGTTTATACTGCAGAGAAGACATGGCATCGAAAACCTGCTATGAGAATTCTGAATGCCGTTATATTTTAAAATCTACATTAATTATAGATCCACTTATTCTTAGAAAAGACAGGAATTGCAGCAGGATGGTAATGGGGGGGAAGGGATTCATGTATAAATTGCCTCCCAAGGACCCCACTGAAATTTCCATAACATTCACCACATGACACTGATGTGTGAAAATTGACACAAAGATTTGAAAATTGGGACCGAGGGAGCCCAAGCATAAAATAACTTCAATTTTGTGCTCCCTCTGTCTCTCAGAGGAATAGCGCACAGGACTGACCACACAACACAAACAAGAGAAGGGGGGGGAGGGGGAAATCCAGGAGAAGGATAGGAGTTATTAAGGAGAAAACACACTTCCACACTTCTCACTCACAGAGAGAAAGGATGATCAATGGATTTAGTCACAGAGAAATTCAAGCAGAAAATTGCTGCTGTTTTTTATCTGAACAGCAGAAAGTTTAACCAAACCAGAATTCTCAAGTCTGAGGAAGGCATCCACAACACCTGTGCATGAAAGGATGGGAATTGGGTCTCCGAACCAGGGAAAAATGGCCAAGTCCTCTTACTCTTTCATTATGTAATGAGTAGATTTTTGATAAAGGAGGCTTTGCATCTGAAATGCCTTAGGTCAAGGCTAACATTCATTACAGACCCCAATAGTTTCAAAGTGTATGAAATAAATAATCCGCTTGGTTCCATTACTTGCCCTTGGATGAAAATAATACCCCAAATAGTATCCAAAATGAATGTGAAAACAGTACACCGTCCACGCATAGACTATCTGCTAAGAGTGACAAATATAAAATCATCGCTGACAAAAAGGAATGTACCAGCAATTCCTCACCTGGTAAAAATATTTAAAGAGCTGTTCAAATCACACTATTTTGGCAAGTGCACTTCTGAAGCTTGAGGAAAACAGAATTGGGGGGGAAAAAAAAAACAACACTTCATCTACCCAAGACTTTGGCTGTCCTGGGTTACTTTTAATGCAAGAAAATTGATAAACCAATTACTTGAACTACATACTTTTAAATGAGAAGTAGCTGCCCACCCTTGGAGGATGACTTAAAGAATGCCATTTCCAACATCAGGATTTTCAGACCAATTGGAAGGAACAGAATGGCCCATGTGAACAGCTCTCTGCTGCTATTCCTCTGAGACAGAGGGAGTAAACAGTTCAACTTTCCTCTAAAAGAAGTTTAAAATTTTTGAACACTATACTAGAATTTAAAGCAGATTTAGAAAAAAAATAGGAATTTAATGAGGGCCTTCAGCCCTTGGTAGTTATGATTTTAGGCACATGACTTGATTTCTCTAAAGCTCGGTTTCTTCGCGTAAAAATCAGGAAAAAGATTTTTCTTAAGGAGGCTGGGAGGAACAAATTCAATACACTACGTGAAGTTTGCATCCTGTTTTCATAAGCATTGAATAAATATCAGCCAGTAGTATTTTATTTCACTACAACTTTAGCAGTTACTCCCAACACTTTATGCAACTACACCAATAAAAACCCTGAAATCTGTACAGGGTTTTAGAGCTTGCATGATATTTTTACATTTAGTTTATCCCCACTTGATTCTTGTATTAATTAGGATAATACTAGCTGCTGTAACAAACCAACCTTGAAACTTCAGTGACCTAACATAAAAAAGAAAAAGAACTTTATTTTTACTCCTGTATAAAAGTTCAACACAGGTGTTCTTAGTTGGGACACAGCCCCCTTCATGGCAATTTAGGTACCCAAACTCCTAATGTCGATTCTGTGTTTGTTTTTCCTGGACTATGGGAACCTCTGTGTTTGGCTGGCATGTGGGGAGTCAGCATGGAAGGGCACTCACGCTGGGAGGACCAGTGATCACCAGAGAGGTTCCCGTCAGCCACATCCTTCCATTTACATTCTATTGGCTGGAAGTTACAAGGCCCCACTGAACCTCAGGGGAGCCTGGGAATTGCCTGGAAGCTCTGTGCCTAGGAGCAGCTAAAACAATCTCTACCCAAATCTCCTCCTCACCTGACAAGCCCAAGACCTACAGAGAGTAAACATGATTTCTCCTTTTTATAGATGAACAGAACTCCAAACAGTAAGATGACTTCTGTGAAATCGCAAAAGACTCATAAACTCAGTCTCTGGACTCCAAGTTCATTGATTTTTCCTTCCATCCACCTCAGCTTCACAGGGAGCATCATGATGGCTTAAGAGAGAGATGGTGATGTAGGTTATCAGTTTATCAGGACTCTTGTTTGTGCTTCCCTTTCACTCTTCTCTCCCCCCCTCAAGCTGTCTGCATCACTTCAGCCAGAGAGGAAAAGGATGTGACAGACCCCTTCACATTTTTAAGGACCTGAAGTCTTCCCTATCCTTCCAGCACTTGCATTTTATAAAAGGGTAGAGAAGTTTAATTGTTAGGACAGTGTTTTCCCCACTGAAAGGAACTGGGAACCAGCTCACCCATAGTTCAGGCTGTGGGACCTCTTCTACTAGGTTCCTGGCCCAGGAAGGAAACTAGTTGCTTTCCATTTCCCAGCATATCTGAATCCACAAACTGAGGATACAGAGAAGTTAAGACCTAGTTTGTTCTGCTCCCTTTTCTCCCAAAACTGTCCAGATAAGAGGGCCAGAGCATCTCGAGTTTTCCAGAGGCTTAGAGATCCACCAGGTGTCCTGTTAAAATGTACTAGGGAATTGCAAGCCTTTGGCCAGAAAGGCCTCATTTATCATCTCAGAGGGCTTTCAGGCCATCAAAAATTGAGCAAAGAAATCTTGGAAGATTGTGCAGGACAGCCACAACCTTTTCTCACCTGGAGTAGCTCTGAATAAATATTCAGATGGTGTAAGACAAAAGGCAAACGAAGTTTACTGCTAAAGAGTCTAAATTCTTTTGCCCCAAAGACAGTTATTTTCTTTCACCTCAAACAACTTCAGGATATTGCCCCGGGGCCGTGGGAGTATTTTGCTATTTTCTGTGTGAAATATTATATTCCCTGGTGGATGTGGGGAGATTGTATTCCTGTCCTCTGATTCCCTTAGTTGACACAGCCAGCAGTGCTGGTGACCTCAACATTCCGAGTTGCATCCAAATGCGGGGCTTTTCTGCTGAAGGACCAAGATAAAGCCCGAAGACTGAAAGAGGCCACCGAAAGCCAAGGCACTGGAGAATCCGTGCGCTCTGCCGGGCAGGGATGGGTATGTCACGTGTCCACTTGCTAGCGTGCTGTTACTATCCTGAAATACGAGGTCTGAGGCACTGCTTGGCATAGGTAGCTGATAAAACCCTCATAATTCACGCCACTTACCAGTCAGTGATCACCAGGGAGTGAGTCAGGTGAAATATGACTTGGTCTCAACTGAGTTCTTCTCTACCCTTACATATAAATAAATCTCTTTCTGCTGGTGAAAATAAGTTGGCATGAGGACAGAGAAAGATCTAGCACCTTTCTTTTTTCAACCACCATTAGAGCCCTGATACATCTCAGAGGCACAGAAACTTCTAGGGAGGGACGGAATGCTATAAGAAGAGAGTTATGGTATCAAATTTTACCAAAATGACTGTCCTCTGGGTTCATTTATATTTTTACTTTGTGCTGCAGTTAGGTCTGTGATTTTCCCGAAGATGATGATCTACAAGACGGGCTGTTTGCATGCTCTGGATCTCATTTATTAGGAAGTGAAGTACGTAATGGTGAAAAATAGCTCTCAACGGGTTTCTTCTTTCTCTGGGGTATCTCTCCGCTGCCCCACGGCTGGCTGCACACACAGTCACTGCCACGGAACTAAATGGATGGGAACCGGGGTCTCGGGATGCGCAGCGTGGGAGACCCTCGTCTGCATCTGGAAGCCTCTGACAGCCCCACCTCCTCCTCCTTTCTGCCCAGGACTCAGGCTTGCGAAGGATCTGGGGGGGTCACTAGGATGACGACTGCAAAGACACATGTGAGCCCCACACTCAGTAATTTATTTTCTTGACGGACTCTGTGTGTGTGTGTGTGTGTGTGTGTGTGTGTGTGTGTGTGTGTGTGGAGTCGCGGCTCACAGCGTTGATGGGGGAAAGGCAGACTTCTCCGCCTCCCAGTCTGCGAGATGCCTTTCTCCAATCACCTTGAGGACTTGCCAGCAGTGAGTGGAAAATCCCTGAGCGCAGAAAAGGGTTTTAAGGACTTAGCGGGAAGAAAAGACGTGGAGTTTGATCTACTAAGAAATCTTTAGCAAATGCATTAATAATTTATACGGCTGCGCTTCTAGCTATGGAACAGACACTGTTCCTTACGGACATCACTCCTTCAAACTCTTGTTACTCCTATTTTAACACTGATATTCTGGAATACAGAGACAGGGAGACGACTCCTGAAAATATCGCGGTCGGTCCGGAAGAGAACTGCTACCCAACTCCAACTAGACCCTGTTCTCCATAAGGCAGAAACCTTGGCCTTTCCAGCTATATCATTGCTACTCATCAGTATGAATGCCCTTTCACTGTGTGTTTAGCATTCTCCTAGGCACCAGGAGAAGCAATATTTTCCAGAAAGGACAAAATGTGTTATGATAACTAGTAGGTTATGATGCAATTCTGTAGAGTTAGAAATGTGCACAGAAAAGATAGATCCTGAGACTGTGAGTGATGCTGAGGCTGACTTGTGTGCCAGTCACTGGGTGAGGCATTCTGTATACCTTACTCACTCAGCTTCATGGTGCCTCTGAGATGCTGTTGGAATGTTATGATGCCCATAGCGCCAATGAGGAAACCCAAGCTCAGGGAAATGAACTAATTTTCTGAAAGTCCTACAGCTCGTCTATGAGAGAACCAGAATTTCCACCCAAGCTGTGACACCACAATACACAGCTGGCTCACAGATGCACCTATGTAAGAGGAGAGATGGGGAGACCTGAGAATAAAGTCACTGAAGTTTCCTCCAAGAACAATTATTTAGTAAGGATCTCTGGTGCTCAGGGATTCTTCTCTGCAAGGAGCCTCGGTTGCATGCCTGCACTCACCTGTTTTTAATTTTTAAAAAGCAGTGGAAACCCGCAAGTTCATGTACTCAACCCCCTTGTGTTATACTTGAGGAAATCAAGGACCAAATAAGTGAAGTGAGATTTGCAGGGTAGTGTAGACAGTGAACAAGTTGAGGCTAATACCTGGGTCTTCTAGATGCCTTGCTGCTCTTGACTCTGAGACATTTTAGCAATAGATTCTGCCATCTCTTTGGTTGCCAGGATTGACTCCATTTTTCCAGAAGGTGGGCGGATGATTGGCCTCCCTACCTTGCTTCTCACACAAGGCCCTTGGTGAAGGTCACAGTGGCTCTAAAGAAGGAAACTCATTGGTGAGTCAACGCTATGGGACATGCTGAGCTCCAGGAAGAGACCCTCCAATGTTCAAGACTTTTATTGGGCGTGCCAGTTTTGTTGTCCATCTGAGCCAAAAGCAATTCTGTTATTGGTTCATTTATTAGGTATTATTTCTTAGGTAACTTCTGCCAGATCACACGCCTGCTCTCAGGTTGCTGCACAGGCAGGTAAGTAATGATACCCCAGGACAGGGAATGGTAAGGCACTGACCCTTGGTGGCACTCCCAGATAGGGAGCACATTCATCATTTGGCTTCTGTCACCTTTATGCTTGGTCAGGGTGCCCTGCTAGGAAAAGTTACAGAGATGCACAGGCAGACTTAGGCAAGGGCAATTTTATCTCTGAATGCCTTAGCCATTCTGTAGTAATCATTTATTCTCTAACATTTAAATTCTGATATCTTACTGCTTCCCCACATAAGCTATGTGAAATTCCCTCTCTTCTTGAACTTCTAGTCTAGAGGTTCTCAATCCTAGATGCACATGAGAATCCCCTGGGAAGATTTTTGAAATCTCCCATGCCCCCCACAGATCTCTGGATGGATGTAGGGCCCAGACATCAGTGGGACCCAGTCAAATCCCATGATGAAGTTAGGTTCCTATCATATCCCATCATCATTTGTGGAGAGAAAAGAAAGACAAATAGGCATTATTTTTGTGCAGGGTGTACCCAACACTTTACATCTGTTATCTCTTTCAGAATTTACCACACTTCTGTGTTGTAAGCTTTATTATCCCTCTTTTTAAGTGAAAAGCTTCATGCTCAGAGAAGTTGAGTCCTATACCTTAGGTCACACTAGATGTAGCAGATATGGAATTAAAACACGGTATTGCTAAATTCTCCCAACCTCACATTTTGGTTTTCTTATGTAAAATGTCTAGTATGGTGCCTGGCACACAGTGGGATGACACTATGTGTTAATGTCCTTCTCTTTCAGTCTCAAAAATCTATATATTTCCTTATATCAATTCTCAGTAATTTTGGCAGACTACCCTTCTGTTAGATTTAACTCAAGTCATAATAACCTCTGAGGAAAAAACTTTGAAGAATTTCCTTTTCCTATGGTATCAAATCTAAACTACTTTACTTGATTTTCAAGAACCCACTTTATCTTTCTGTCTAATTTTAAGATTCATTCTTTCTAAATTATATCTTCCTCCACAAGTCAATTTAATATCCCATGAAAATGGTTTAAATTTACTGTCCATCTCTATCCTCTCCATTTCTTAAATCCTATAGGTTACAACAATCAGAAATGATTTTAGGAGAATTATTAATGAATCAGGAAAATGTCTAGATATAATATTAAGTGAAAAAGTAACACCCAAAAGATATATATATATGGATCCTAATTATGCAATACATATAAACATATAAACAAATATAATTATGCCATGATCCTAATTATATGATATAAGCATATGTTTATACATATGTATGAATACATTACATATGTTATTTTATTTGGGTATATAAGCACACATTTTAAATTACAAGCATACATGCCAAATAATAGTAGTAGTTACATCTAGGTAATAGTTAAATTTTTATTTGCTTCTTTTTATGCTATTTTCCAAGTTTCTTTTAAATTTCTGACAAAAGAACTTATATTTTACCTTATTATCAAATTAAATAAATTCAGCCTGTCTTCCAGATATAAATATGGCCTCTCTGTAAAGTCTTCTTAATCACATTCAACCTAGTTGATCTCCCCACTTTGAAGACTTAGAGCACTCAACATACACCTGGTGTGCACTTCAACACATTTATTATGTTTTTTGTCTAGCGTTCATTCTCTCACATGTTGTAGAGGAATTGATGCCAGCACCTGGCTCAAGAGTTAGAGCAAGGGACTAGGGCTAAGCCGATTACCAGATTTTATCTATAGGGCCATAGAGATGGGCCTTTTGTGAAGTAACACATTCCCTTTACTTAAAAAAAAAAAATTTGCTATTTTTTCTGTTGCTTGCAACTAGTATATTTCTAACTAATATGAGTCCCAAAAGGTTTGTTACATGTATATAATTTTTATCTTTGCAACCAAGTTGGCCTTCATTCAACAAGCATTTATTAAGCATCCTTTCTGTGCCAGACCCTTTGGAGACGCAAAGACAAGCTAGCCACCATTTTATCCACACAGGCCTTGAAGTCTTGGCTGCTTGTTTGCACCCCCCATGGCACAGAGCTAAATCCATGGTAGGTTTCTTAGACCTTGATGAGTACATGATAGCTCAAAGATTCACATTAGGAATTTATTCAACATAGTGAATATCATATATCTTCCTTTTCAAGGTCTTCTTTTCAAATCTGGCTAGTACAGTTCTGTTTTACCACCTACAGATCCCTTCTAGTTTTATGGTTCATCCCCATAATAATAACATTTTCCACCCTAAACATGTATATTTTAGTGACTGATGGTATAAATAACTTTTTTGTTTACTTTAATGCAATCATTAGCCCTTAAGACTTTATATAATTCAATTCATCTTGACAAGAAAGAAAAAGAGAAAGAAAGAAGAAAGACAGAAAGAAAGGAAAGAAAGAAAGAAAGAAAGAAAGAAAGAAAGAAAGAAAGAAAGAAAGAGAAAGAGAAGGGGAGGGAGGGAGGGAAGAAGAAGGAAAAAGAGACTCAAAGATCTTAACTACAAAGGCTTCCAGAAGTACAGTAAGAGAGATGGAAGAGATAAGCTGAAATTAGGCTAGCAAATTCTGAAACTGATTTATGGCAACAATAAATATTTTAAAATTTTCTTTTAACCTCAGAGAAATTACAGCAAAAATAACTCCAAGTTTGGCATCCAACCCAGTGATCATACCTCAAATTTATTAATCTTGGCAACTGAAAACAAAATTACAGGGTAGGAGCAACCACATAAAGTAACCCTTATTTGTAATTGCGGTAAGTGGGAGACACAGAGAAAACATCTATGCCAGCTTTCTAAGAACTCCTTCTCAGCCAAGAGCACCTGGGGCTAAATTGTGACTCTTTCACAACATCCTGCTGAAGGAAAGGCTGGGGCAAGCAGAAAACCTACCTAAGGAAACCTGCTGAACATAAGTGTGAGTCTGACTCATGCAAACATTTCCCTCCTTCTCCAGCTATGTCCTAAAGCAACCTTCAAGTTTTCTAACAGATTGTATTGGGGAAGGGATGGGGGCTTCGCCACCAAGCAGACTCCAGCTTCAGTTCCTATTCGGCCATTTTCTAGTCCTGTGACCTTGAGAAGATCCCTTAACCTCTCCCAGCCTCATTTTCCGCATTTGTACATTGGAGGAGGTATACACTATTTCACAGTTTTGTTGGAAGATGAAATAAGTGAAATTATTTTACTTTTCTCCTATCAGAAAGGGTAAAGGTGGATATCATTGCTTTTGGAAGTGTTTAGTTCAAAATTAAGTAAGTGGGCCATTTTTTAATTCGGGGTTGAATACGAAAGAGATCCAAAGTTTAAACTAATATTTGTACCTCAGGCAGTATTATCTCTAGGGAATATTATATAAAATAAACATAAAGGCACCCACAACATTTCTCTGCCTAGTCATTCCGAGAACATTCAGGAAGCAGTGAGACAAAATTTAGTTTAAATACATTGCTGTATTAGGATAAGGAAGAGATCTAGCCTAGCATTTCCTACTGAATACTAACTCATGGCAGGTGAAATGCTAGGTATAAACACAACTTTTGTTTAATTCTTTCTAACAACACTAGAAGCAGATATATTTTCATTTGAGCAAAAGAAGACATTGAGGCTCGGATAAATTAAGTAACTTGCCAAAATTCATACACTTTGTAATTTTAAGAACCAGGATTCATATCTGGATCTTTTTCAGTTGAACTGGTTTCTATAGCAGCCAGACTCCTCAGTTTTTCCAGTGTTGTGTTTTAGTCTGCTCAGGATACCATAACGAAATACCACAGACTGAGTGGCTGAAACAACAGAAATTTATTTGTTGATTTCATTACTAGTGAGGGCTCAGTTCCTGGCTTGCATATGACCCCTTGCTCACTATGTCCTTATATAATGAAGAGAGAGTCATCTCTCTGGTGTCTCTTCTTATAAGGACACTAATCCTGTTGTATCAGGTCCCCACCCTTATAACCTCATTTAACCTTAATTATCTCCATATAAGCCCTATCTCCCAACACAGTTACATTAGGGCTTCAACATATGAATTTGGGGGGAGGGCATAATCAGTCCATAGCAAGTATCTTTCATAAATTTCTATTGTATACAGTAGTTTTGAGACTGTCTTTTATTCTACTTTAGATATTGCCCATTCTCTTCTCAATTCAGTGAGTTTTTAAATTCTACAGATAAGCTCTCCATATTGTTTGTCACATTACCACATCTTCTTAGAATAGACCATCATCATGTCTCCCCTTGAATACTATAAAACATGCTAACAGATTTCCAACAGTCAGGCTTCATCTTCTCAAATGCATCCAACAGACAACCACAGGACAGACAGCCCAGCTCAGACTCTCTTAGTCCACATCTTAAAGCCATTCATTTGCTTAACAAATAAAGCCCAAACCCATCTGACTGACATTCACCGCCTCCCACTGCCAGGTCCCAGGCTGCCTGTCCAACCTCTTCTCTTCCTTCTAAATCTCTTTTCCTTCTCATTAGTATATCTTGCACCAGGTGACTCACTAATCATTTGTTTGCTTATTCACTTATTTATTGAATAAGTATTCAATGACACATTAGTGTCACTAATGTGCCAGATAGTGTGCTAGGCTTTGGTCATTCAGCAGCAGACACCATTTCTACCCAAATGAAACATGTTTGACTAGGGGACAGTTACTAAGTGCTTTCATGCATACCAAAAAACTATTATTCGCCATGTCCCAACTCCAGGCATACCTCCATTAAAGTTGTCCCATAAGAAAATATTTGGAAAATATTTATCCAATAAAGGTTTGTGTCCAGAATATATAAAACTAAACAGTAATCAAACAATCCAATTGAAAAATGAAGAAAAGATTTGAACAGACATTTCACCAAAGAATATATACAAGTGGCAAATAAGCCAATGAAAAGACATTCAACCTCATTCAAATTAGGAAAATGCAAATTAAAACCACAATAAAATATTACTATACATGCAACAGAATGGCTAAAATAAGAGACTGACAAATATGAAATGTTGCCAAGGTTGTGGAACATTCATACATTTGTCAACTACAAATTGGCACATGCCATTGGCACTTGCCATCTACCTCTACAAAGATTAAATCATGTGCTGCTGCAGCTGCTGACTTTCAACACCCCCTGAAAGGAGTTCAGGGTGGAGAGCAGAAATGAGGCTCTCTGTGCTCTGGGAAAAACTGGCAGAACAGGTTTTCAGATACTACGATAATTTCAGGAGCCAATTTTATGAGCCCAATTCTTGTGTCTTCTCGTATCTAGAAAAGCACTAAAATCCTTCACGGTGATGTTTGCTCCTCATGACTAGCAGAAACCTTCTGCAAAAAATGTGTGCTTGATTGCATGTACTCCCCCTTCACCAAAATCACATGTATACTGACTTCTCCCCACCCCCAACCTCTTTGGAGCAGTTTCTCAGAGCTATCTGGCATGCTGTCTCCTGGGCTATAGTCCTCATTTTGCCCCAAATAAAACTTAACTCACAGCTCTCACATTGCGCATTTTTTTAAGTTGACACATGCTGGTAAGAATGCAACATGGAATAGCCACTATGTAAAACAGTTTGTCAGTTCCTCAAAGCGTTAAACATGCACTTATCATAGGACGCAGCAATCTCAGTCCTAGGCACTTATCCAAGAGAAATGAAAACATACGACCATATAAAGACATATACGTGAACTGAATTTATTTATAGCAGTATATTTACAATAACCTAAAAGTGGAAAGCACACAACTGTCCATCATTCGGTGATCAGATCAACAAAGTGTTGTATATCTATACAACAGAACACTACTCATCACTGAAATGATTTAAACTACTGATACTTGCAAAATGAATGAAATCTCAACATTATGCTAAGTGAAAAAAGCCAGAAACAAAAGACTACCTATGATTCCATTTATTTTAAATATTCTAGAAAACTATAGCTGGAAAGTGATTGTCAGGAGCCAGTGGGTAGGGGGAGGTTATGGACTGCAAATAGGCACATTGGAACATTTTAGGATGATAAAACTCTTCTGTACCATGTTTGCGAAGACAGTTACACAACCGTATACATTGATCAAGTCTTATCACTTCTTTCTCATCTTCTTAGTTAAGTTTCTAAGGAGTAAATCCCATTTTAGAGAAGGCATATGGAAAAGATAGAAATAGGAGACACACCCTAATGTGTACCTAAATCAGAACATATACATTAATCTGTGTTAAACTTAACCCCTTCTTTCTCAGTTCTCCAGATGATCAAACCATGGTTCTCCCTCTTCACTAGCACCTACCTGAGTGTATTTCCCATTATATCCATGATTTAATGAGCCCCTGTGCTGGAAAGGGGCTAATCACTTTCATATCCACACATTAATTCAGCACCTTGCACGGAATAGGATGTAATCAATACATGTTAAATTAAATTGGCTATGTTTTACAACTGTTCCTCTTTCACCCCCAAACCAAACTTTTACTCTTTCAAGTAAAAGGAGTGTCTTATACAAGTTTCCAGTCTTAAAGAATCACTACACTTAAGTTCCTTAAATGCCAGCCTTCTTTTTAGCATTCTTCTAAACAGGACTTTTGGCCAAATAACCTAGGAAAGACCAACTCCACATGATGGATAAAGCAGGTTGAAGTGAAGGTTGGGGGAGGAGGAGAGTTACCTGGAGTCCATGGGCTTTATGCCTTGCAATTCTAGTCAGAGGATATGAGAGAGAAGCAATGTATATTACTTATATATATTTATGTAACAAATAAATTATATATATTATATATCACATATATAATATCAACTTATATAACACATGTTATATAATATAAATTATACAATAAACAGCTAAAATGCTAATTACTATATTTTTATTTTGATATATGTGTCAAGAGATTTTTTTCTTTTTTTTTTTTGCAGGTAGGATGCCACTATACAGATACACTGCATCTTCTTTTTAGAATGATATTGATGTATCTTCATTCAGAATATAGAGATTTTTTAAATATAAATTGATTAATTTAATAGGGATTTGTGAGATAATAGAAAATATGTATTGGTCTCTGACCCCTGTTCCTGGCACAGAGCTTCTGAAACCCTTGTAAATTCCTAAGTAATAAGAGCACCAGGAGCATTTTTGTTCTAGTGAGAGGATTCTGGGTGGGCTCCTGGATGGCCCAATGTATCTCTTCATCTGCCTGTTCGTCTATATCCATTATCACATCATTGAATAAACTGGTAAACATAAGTAAGTGTTTCCTGAGTTCAGTAAGCTGTTCTAGTAAACCATCAAATCCAGGAGGGAGGTGATCATGGAAACCTCTAATTTATACCCAAGTCACACTGAAGTACTTGATAACCTGGGGAGGGGACCTACTACTTGTGATTGGCATATGAAGAGGGGGCAGGGGCAATCTTGTGGGACTGAGCCCTTAACCTGTGGGATCTGACTCTATCTCCATGTAAATTATGTCAGAATTGAGTTAAATTGTAGGACACCAAGCTGGTGTCACAGAGAATTGCTTGGTGTGGGGAAAACAACCACACATTTGGTGTCAGAATTGTCAGCAGTGTTATGAGTGTGGTATTGGCGTGAGCGTGAAGGAGAAACACAAGAAGGAGGAGATTGAGGGTTTTTTTCCAACACACAATTCCTCAAGGACAAAGACGGTGTCCATTTTGTCATCACATCCTCAGAGCCTGGCATGATACACAATGGGTACTTAAAAAAATACTTGCCAAATAAATTTTAAAAATTGAGTAAATGAATCTGTCAGCTGGATCACATGACCTACTCATGACAAACGGAAAACCCAACACTGTGTGTGCACACCCCTGGTCACAGAGGTGTGATGAGCCTTACCTTTCCCATTTTGTTTTTATTTACACTGATGTCTATTCATATGCATGTATAATTCTTGGTAGGGTGTATGAGATTGAGACCCTAAGGGTAGAAAGACACAGTTATAAAGAAGGCACAAGAAGAAGGAGGGGTAGGGGATGCAAAATTTATTTAGATGAGAATACATAAACTTACTTTTGTTAAACTCAAAAATCATTCTGTATATCTATTTGCTGTATATCCAAATCCTTGTCTTTAACATCTAATGGAGTGCACAATCCACACCCGTGTGCACCTCGGCTGTGGAAGTGTGTGCTCGGCTTTCCAAGGCACCCCTTTCCCCTTTGAGAGTAAAGCCTGGGTATAGAATGTCACCATCCTTTTCCTGATTTCATCAAATAAGCCTTCCTATAGCTTTCTCCTAGCTTCAGTCCATCTTCTACAGGATGACCCAGCCATGTGGCTGACAGGGTCTTGGTTCTCTGGCCAGGTGTCAGGCCTGAGCTTCTGAGGTGGGAGAGCTGAGCTCAGGACATTGAACCACCAGAGACCTCCCAGCCTCTCGTAATATCAATCAGCGAGAGCTCTCCCAGAGATCTCCATCTCAATGCTAAGACCCAGCTCCACTCAATGACCAGCAAGGTACAGCTCTGGACACCCCATGACAAACAACTAGCAAGACAGGAACACAACCCCACCCATTAGCAGAGAGGCTGCCTAAAATCATAATAAGTTCACAGCCACCCCAAAACACACCACCGGACGTGGTCCTGCCCAGCAGAGAGACAAGATCCAGCCTCATCCATCAGAACACAGGCACCAGTCCCCTCCACCAGGAAGCCTACACAACCCACTGAACCAACCTTACCCACTGGGGGCAAACAGCAAAAACAACTGGAACTACGAACCTGCAGCTTGTGAACAGGAGACCCAAAACACAGTAAGTTAAGCAAAATGAGAAGACAGAGAAATACACAGCAGATGAAGGAGCAAGGTAAAAACCCACCAAACCAAACAAATGAAGAGCAAGTAGGCAGTCTACCTGAAAAAGAATTCAGGGTAATGAAAGTAAAGATGTTCCAAAATCTTGGAAACAGAATGGAGAAAATAAAAGAAACGTTTAACAAGGACCTAGAAGAACTAAACAGCAAACAAACAATGACGAACAACACAATAAATGAAATTTAAAATTCTCTAGAAGGAATCAATAGCAGAATAACTGAGGCAGAAGAACAGATAAGTGACCTGGAAGATAAAATAGTGGAAATAACTACTGCAGAGCATAATAAAGAAAAAAGAATGAAAAGCATTTAGGACAGTCTCAGAGATATCGGGGACAACATTAAACACACCAACATTCGAATTATGGGGGTCCAGAAGAAGAAGAGAAAAAGAAAGGGTCTGAGAAAATATTTGAAGAGATTATAGTTGAAAACTTCCCTAATATGGGAAAGGAAATGGTCAATCAAGTCCAGGAAGTGCAGAGAGTCACATACAGGATAACTCCAAGGAGAAACACACCAAGACACATATTAATCAAACTATCAAAAATTAAATATAAAGAAAAAATATTAAAGGCAGCAAGGGAAAAACAACAAATAACATGCAAGGGAATCCCCATAAGTTTAACAACTGATCTTTCAGCAGAAACTCTGCAAGCCAGAAGGCTGTGGTAGGACATATTTAAAGTGATGAAAGGGAAGAACCTACAACCAAGATTACTCTACCCAGCAAGGATCTCATTCAGATTAGACAGAGAAATTAAAACCTTTACAGACAAACAAAAGCTAATAGAATTCAGCACCACAAAACCAGCTTTACAACAAATGCTAAAGGAACTTCTCTACGCACAAAACAAAAGAGATGGAAAAGACCTACAATAACAAACCAAAACAATAAAGAAAATGGAAATAGGAATATACATATCGATAATTACCTAAAATGTAAGTGAATTAAATTCGCCAACCTAAAGACATACACTGGCTGAATGCATACAAAAACAAGACCCATATATATGCTGCCTACAAGAGACCCACTTCAGACCTAGGGACACATACAGACTGAAAGTGAGGGGATGGGAAAAAGATATTCCATGCAAATGGAAATCAAAAGAAAGCTGGAGTAGCAACTCTCATAACAGGCAAAATAAACTTTAAAATAAAGACTATTACTAGAGGCAAAGAAGAACACTACATATTGATCAAGGGATCAATCCCTTGATATAAAGATATAAAAATTGTAAATATTTATGCACCCAACATAGGAGCACCTCAATACATAAGGCAAATGCTAACAGCTGTAAAAGGGGAAATTGACAGTAACACATTCATAGTAGGGGATTTTAACACCTCACTTTCACCAATGGACAGATCATCCAAAATGAAAGTAAAAAAGGAAACACAAGCTTTAAGTGATACATTAAACAAGATGGACTTAATTGGTATTTATAGGACATTCCATCCAAAAACAACAGAATACACTTTCTTCTGAAGTGCTCATGGAAAATTCTCTAGGATAGATCATATCTTGGGTGACAAATCAAGCCTTGGTAAATTTAAGAAAATTGAAATCGTATCAATTATCTTTTCCGACCACAACGCTATGAGACTAGATATCAATTACAGGAAAAAAAACTGTAAAATATACAATCTCATGGAGGCTAAACAATACACTACTAAATAACCAAGAGATCACTGAAGAAATCAAAGAGGAAATCAAAAAATACCTAGAAACAAATGACAATGAAAACATGTTGACGCAAAACCTATGGTATGCAGCAAAAGCAGTTCTAAGAGGGAAGTTTATAGCAATACAACCCTACCTCAAGAATCAAGAAAAATCTCAAATAAACAATCTAATCTTACACTTAAAGCAATTAGAGAAAGAAGAACCAAAAATACCCCAAAGTTAGCAGAAGGAAAGAAATCATAAAAAGATCAGATCAGAAATAAATGAAAAAGAAATGTAGGAAACAATAACAAAGATCAATAAAACTAAAAGCTGGTTCTTTGAGAAGATAAACAAAATGGATAAATCATTAGCCAGACTCATCAAGAAAAAAAGGGGAAACACTCAATTCAATAGAATTAGAAATGAAACAGGAGAAGTAACAACTGACAATACAGAAATACAAAGAATCATGAGAGATTACTACAAGCAACCGTATGCCAATAAGATGGACAACCTGGAAGAAATGGACAAATTCGTAGAAAAGCACAACCTTCTGAGACTGAACCAAAAAGAAATAGAAAACATAAAGAGACCAGTCACAAGCACTGAAATTGATAACGTGATTAAAAATCTTCCAACAAACAAAAGCTCAGGACCAGATGGCTTCACAGGCGAATTCTATCAAATATTTAGAGAAGAGCTATCACCTTTCCTTCTCAAACTCTTCCAATATGTAGCAGAGGGAGGAACACTCCCCAACTCATTCTACGAGGCCACCATCATCCTAATACCAAAACCAGACAAAGATGCCACAAAAAAAAGAAAACTACAAGTCAATATCACTGATGAATATAGACGCAAAAAAACCTCAACAAAAATACTAGCAAACAGAATCCAACAGCACATTAAAAGTATCAGACACCATGATAAAGTGGAGTTTATCCCAGGAATGTAAGGATTCTTCAATAATATGCAAATCAATCAATGTGATACACCATATTAATAAATTGAAGGATAAAAACCATATGATCATCTCAATAGATGCAGAAAAAACTTTCGACAAAATTCAACACCTATTTAGGATAAAAACCCTCCAGAAAGTAGGCATAGAGGGAACTTACCTCAACATAATAAAGGCCATATATGACAAACCCACAACCAACATTGTTCTCAATGGGGAAAAACTGAAACCATTTCCACTAAGATCAGGAACAAGACAATGTTGCCCATTCTCACCACTATTATTCAACATAGTTTGGGACGTTTTAGCCACAGCAGTCAAAGAAGAAAAAGAAATAAAAGGAATCCAGGGCTTCCCTGGTGGTGCAGTGGTTGAAAATCTGCCTGCTAATGCAGGGGACAAGGGTTCAAACCCTGGTCTGGGAAGATCCCACATGCCGTGGAGCAACTGGGCCCGTGATCCACAATTACTGACCCTGCATGTCTGGAGCCTGTTCTCCACAACAAGTGAGGCCGCGATAGTGAGAGGCCCACGCACCACAATGATGAGTGGCCCCCGCTTGCCACAACTAAAGAAAGCCCTCGCACAGAAATGAAGACCCAACACAGCCATAAATAAATAAAACAATTTTAAAAAAAGGAATCCAAATCAGAAAAGAAGAAGTAAAATTGTCACTGTTTGCAGATGACATGATACTATATGTAGAGAATCCTAAAGATGCCACCAGAAAACCACTAGTGCTAAACAGTGAATCTGGTAAAGTAGCAGGATACAAAATTAATGCACAGAAATCACTTGCATTCCTATACACTAATGATGAAAAATTTGAAAGAGAAATTAAGGAAACAGTCCCATTTACCATTGCAACAAAAAGAATAAAATACCTAGGAATAAACCTACCTAAGGAGACAAAAGACCTGTATGCAGAAAACTATAGGACACTGATGAAAGAAATTAAAGATGATACAAATAGTTGGAGAGATATACCATGTTCCTGGGTTGGAAGAATCAGTATTGTGAAAATGACTCTACTACCCAAAGCAATCTACAGATTCAATGCAATCCCTATCAAACAACCAATGACATTTTTCACAGAACTAGAACAAAAAATTTCACAATTAGCATGGAAACACAAAAGACCCCGAATAGCCAAAGCAATCTTGAGAAAGAAAAACGGAGCTGGAGCAATCAGGCTCCTGGACTTCAAACTATACTACAAAGCTACAGTAATCAAGACAGTATGGTATTGTCACATAAACAGAAATATAGATCAATGCAACAGGATAGAAAGCCCAGAGATAAACCCACACACATATGATGGTCACCTTATCTTTGATAAAGGAGGCAAGAATATACAATGGAGAAAAGACAGCCTCTTCAATAAGTGGTGGCTGAAAAACTGGACAGCTACATGTAAAAGAATGAAATTAGAACACTCCCTAACACCATACACAAAAATAAACTCAAAATGGATTAAAGACCTAAATTTTAGGCCAGACACTATAAAACTCTTGGAGGAAAGCATAGGCAGAACACTCTATGACATAAATCACAGCAAGATCCTTTTTGACCCACCACCTAGAGAAATGGAAATAAAACCAAAAATTAAAAAATTGGATCTAATGAAACTTAAAAGCTTTTGCACAGCAAAAGAAACCATAAACAAGATGAAAAGGCAACCCTCAGAATGGGAGAAAATATTTGCAAACCAAGCAACTGACAAAGGATTAATCTCCAAAATATACAAGCAGCTCATGCAGCTCAATATCAAAAAAAAATAAACAACCCAATCCAAATATAGGCAGAAGACCTAAATAGACATTTCTCCAAAGAAGATATACAGAGTGCCAACAAACACACGAAAGGATGCTCAACATCTCTAATCATTAGAGTAATACAAATCAAAACTACAATGAGGTATCACCTCACACCAGTCAGAATGGCCATCACCATAAAGTCTACAAACAATAAATGCTGGAGAGGGTATGCAGAAAAGGAGCCCTCTTGCACTGTTGGTGGGAATGGAAATTGATACAGCCACTATGGAGAACAGTATGAAGGTTCCTTACAAAACTAAAATAGAACTACCATACGATCCAGCAATCCCACTACTGGGCATATATTCTGAGAAAACCATAATTCAAAAAGAGTCATGTACCACGATGTTCACTGCAGCTCTATTTACAATAACCAGGACATGGAAGCAACCTAGGACATGGAAGCAACCTAAGTGTCCATCGACAGAAGAATGGATAAAGAAGATGTGGCACATATATACAATGGAATATTACTCAGCCATCAAAAGAAACAAAATTGGATTATTTGTAGTGAGGTGGATGGACCTAGAGTCAGTCATACAGAGTGAAGTAAGTCAGAGAGAGAAAAACAAATACCGTATGTTAACACATATATATGGAATCTAAAAAAAAAAAAAAAAAAAAAAAATGGTTCTGAAGAACCTAGGGGCAGGACTGGAATAAAGACCCAGACATTGAGAACACAGGGAGGGGGAAGGGTAAGCTGGGTTGAAGTGAGAGAGAGGCATGGGCATATATACACTACCAAATGTAAAATAGATAGCTAGTGGGAAGCAGCCGCATAGCACAGGGAGATTAGCTCAGTGCTTTGTGTCCAGCCAGAGGGGTGGGATTGGGAGGGTGGGAGGGAGATGCAGGAGGGAGGGGATATGGGGATATATGTATACGTATAGCTGATTCACTTTGTTATAAAGCAGAAACTAACACACCATTGTAAAGCAATTATACTCCAATAAAGATGTTAAAAAAATAAAAAAACATCTAATGGATTACGCCAAAAGTCATGTTACTACTAACTCTACTAGCTAATACTTAAAGTGTGTTGATCATGAGCACAGCTCTGCATCAAGGATCCAGTCTTCACAACAGCCCTACAGTGTAGAACATATTTGGCTTCTCATTCCTTCTCTACCTTCTTTTTCCCAAATTTAATGTTCTTCTCTACGAATGGAATCAAAACAATTTATCTTCAGAGCAGAGACCATCTTAAAAATGGAAAGCAATTTTCACTTCTAGACACAGTATTAAGATCCGTATCACTTTTGTCACCACAAACCTCTTAATACCTACTTTGGCCATAGACTAGTTTTCAATGCTCTCTGGTAGCTCAATACGTTAGTATCCCTTTCTGTGTCTTTAATCTGAATGAATGGTGGCCTGCCATGATGCACAATTACAGAGGGCACCATTCAAATCCTAGTTCATGTGGATGGTACAGCAAGAACGCGGATGGTTCTACAGTGTTCAGCCGGGCAGGGTTCAATATGGCGGCCCTCGGTGATAGATTTGAATTCTCAAAGGTGTTTTCTTTTTAAATCTGCATGAATTTGTTGCTCCATTTCCTCATCCGGTAATGTAATGACAATGATACATACACTTTAATGAGTGAACATTCTGTTTCAAGTACTTGGCTAGCATTATCTCATTTAACACTTATAACCCTATATGTAAATACAGTTATTGTTCTGATTTTACCGTTCCAATACATCTGGAAGGAAAGTAACCAGCTGGGAATAGTTATCGAAGCCTGGAGTAGAACTCAAGCATTTGGATTTCAAGCCCCAATAAGCTGATTTTGAATAATCACGCATGAAAGTTAATATACTTCCTAAAATTCTTGCTCCTGACATTCATTTTTCTTTGTGCATTTTCTTGGATTGCTTGAGGCATTCACTTGGGCTGCATCGGAGGAGTTGGTGAGAGCAGGCTTCTTTCTTTGTGCTGCACTTTGTTAAAAAAAAAAATCTCTTCCCAAAGTGAGTAATGATGATGGGGCTTCCAGGACGCTAGAGACTGTTTTGCTAGAAGAAGTCATCAGAAGCCAAAACCAATAAAGCCCAAGGAGGAAGTTTTGTATCTATGAACCAAGGCTTCAACAATGATGTGAAATCATCAGGTCAAACAAGGACTTTGCTCAGCAAAAAAAGAGTCACCTCCAGACACCTGGAAAATTTTCTCTGGCCGCCTTCTCCTTGACTCCCCATCATTACCATGCCCTGCCTCTCTTGTTTATTTTACAAATATTTCATCTCAAGTTATGACTATGACTAAGAAAAATCTTATCTGTCTTCTTTCTTAGAGATTCATCTGAAGTCAGGTGTTCTTTTGTCCCCTTCATGTTAAATTTAGTTTATTAGTCAATTCATGTTATATTTATATGAAGTAAAATCACAGCTTCTAGGAAATTTTTTCTTTTGTTCCTCTGCAACTCTAAAGTTCAAGGCTATGGACACTGTCAAAATACTTGACCTAGAAAAATAGTCAAGGCAGTGCACTCTCCTGCTGGTTGGATTGGGGTGATAAATTGCAACAAACGTTCTTGTTCTGCTTCTAGGACTTGGTGTTTCAGGCAGAAACTGGCTTCCTTCCCTTGCCACTGGCATTTGAAATTAAAGAGGATGATACAGCTCAAGGGATATTGGTACTCTTTGAATATATATTCTAAACTACTTTATATAATCAAAGGCATAGAAGTATTTTTTTACACCAAACAAATTAAAGTTAAGCAGAGCTGTACAAGAACTGGAATTATAACTTGGAAATTCAGCTACTGAACTTCAATATTTTTTTCTACCCAATCACGCACTCTGCATGGATTTTTAAAAACTGTATCCAGAGTTTTTCTCAAATGTTAAATTGAATTCCAGAACAATGCTTGAATCAATATACCACCATTTCAAGTGTCTACCATTTGCAAAGAGTTAATGGCTTTTAACTACAGGATTAGGTCTCAAATTAGCCACCCAAGGGCCAAATCCTTCCCACTATTCAAACCCAGCCTACAAGCATATTAAGATTTTCCACAGAACTTTTTCTTTTTAATGGACTAATATATAAATCTGGAAACTTCATATAAATTTTGGGTACCCAGCTTTTTTAAAAAAATGAAGAACCTAGTTATACTTGGATATATACACACACACACACACATACACACTTGGTTATTCTTGCGTTCTGCATTTATTTATTCAACAAATCTTGAGTGCATGCTGTTTCCCAGATAATCTATTTAGGTGCTGGGCATAAAGCAGTGGGGGAAATGGTTGCAAACAAAAAGTCCCTGTCTTCCCAGGAGGAATGGAGCTTCCATTCTAGTGGAAATTTATCTAGAGAAGAATAGAAGCTCCCCATGTAGATGGGTCAGTTTTTCTCCATTTCATGATAGCCTTTATAAAAATGCCTCCTGCATTTTTGGAGTTGCTGCCACTAATTTATATTTCCACTCTACACTCCTATCTTCTAGCTTCTGAGTTTTTAAACTCCCATCTAAAGAGACCTATGCAGTATGAGTTTCTGCACTGAAGACCCCAGGAGTAGTGGGAAAGGCAACATGGTATGGAGGGCGGGCACGTATTTGGAGCTGGACAGCATAGGTTCACACCTTGGCTCTGATTTTTATATGCTTTGTAATCTTGGGTACAGCGTTTAATCCCTCAGTTTCCCCATCTGTTACACCGGGATGATAATGGTCCCTAAGTCATGATGATTAAAAGAGTTAACACTTGAACGTGCTTAGAAAAGAGTCTGGCACGTGGAGAAGGCTTGTTAAATAAAGACTTTTAAAAGTATGGTGAAGTCTTTCTATCTTTTTCCAGGTAAGGTCAAGAGAAACAGGAACAAGATACAAAGCCAAACTTCTTATGTAGAATTATTAACTGAGCAAGTAATCTTCCTCAGAATCCTGAGATACATGCTCTGATCCAAATATTTCATCATTATGGAACACCCAGAATGCTTTCAAATGTCTTTTAAACACACAATGCATGGTCTTCTCCCCAATAGATTCATAATATTTGAGAACTATTCTTGATGACAACTAAAGAATTTTGTTATTTATTAATGAATAACATGACTTAATTTTCATGTTTTCATGACCTAATTTTCAGATAGGACTTAAATGCAGCATTAACTTGGAAATATACTCTGATGCACTCCAGCTGGCATATACCACGCTAAATGAGGCCATTTGCTTTAATAAACAAATGAAACAAAATAAATAAAAAGCCTTCCTTTTCTCCTAACTATATTCCTTCCTTGCCATTTATTAAATAGTCCAAATCCTCTTCATGTCAGATTCAACTCAACTAAAAAGCATTTACTGTGTCAGACACACTGCTAGGTGTCTGAAACACATCATTGCAGTTAAACATCATGGGCTCTTTGGATACAGTTATTATTATCTCCATTTTCAGAGGAGAACACAGAATCTCAAGGCAGTGAAGTTGACACAGCCTCTGGTCGTGATGCCAGGCTCTGAATCTGGTCTCCTAACTCTGGATCCTGTGTCCATCAGGGTTGTTTTGGGTAGTGGTCCTCAGAATATGTGCCCAGACAGCTGTATCAGCATCACCAGGACCCTTGTTAGAAATGCAGATTCCCAGGCTCCACCCAAATCTACTGAATCAGCAACCCTGAGGCCAAGACCCAGCACTCTGCGTTTCAATAAGCCCTTTGGATGCTCCAGATACTCACTCAAGTTTGAGCCTTCGGCTCATCTCAGCTGACCATCCTGACCTCAGTCTTTCTCCCACCCTCTAATACACCTTGCTTAGCTTTGCCAAGCTCTTCCTTCATGAATATCCTTTTCATCACACTCCTCTCTGCTCAGAAACCTGGAGTCAGTCTCCATCCCCTGCTCTGTGACAGAAGGCCAAGTTGCTGACAGTTCAGGGTTCCCGTGCTTCTCCCCTAATCTATTGCTGTCTGATATCTTTCTGCCCTCAGACCAGTCAAATCAGCATGCTATGGGGAAGGGGGCCTGGGAGGGATGGATTGGGAGTTTGGGATTAGCAAATGCAAACTATTATATATAGAATGGATAAACAATAAGGTCCTATTGTATAGCATAGGACCTTATATATATCAATATATAATATATCAATATATTGATATATATTCAATATCTTGTAATAAACCATAATGGAAAATTTAAAATTAATTAATTAATTTTAAAAAATCAGCTTGCTTACTTTGCCATGAAATGGCCAGTTTCACAATTTCTGTGCATTTGACTGTGCTGATCTTCCTTATCCTCTGTTTTCTCCCCAAACCAGCTCAGACCCCACCTCTTCCACTCAGGTCTCACTGAACACTCAAGTCCAGAACTCCTGTTAAAGAAGCACTTGGGCTCAGCCTACCTCACCCACCTCAACTCCTGTCACTTCCCCTTCACTCTTTGGCTCCAGCCTCACTGGCCTTCCTTCCATCCCTAGGACACATCTAACGTTGTCCTGCTGCAGGCTCTTTGCCACTGATTTTCCCCCTGCTTGGAACACCCTTCCCCCAAATCCTTGCATAGCTTATCCTTCCTTCTCATCTTTTAGACTCAACTCATATGTCACCTCCCAGGAGAGGCTGTTCGTAAACTCCTGCTGCCTAAGCCCTATGTCACTCTCTTAATGCCCCACTTTATTTTCTTCATAGCACTTATCACCATCTGCACTCATTTTATGCAAGTATTTACCATGTTGCTGTATGTCTTTCCACAATTACAAGGAAACATTCTGAGAGCAGACAGTGTAATTGCTTCAGTCTTTGCTTCAATCCCAGTGCCTGGAACAGTGTCTGGCGCATAGTAGGTGCTAAATAACTGTGTGTGAATGATTAAATGGATCATTTAGAATCTGCATCACACCATGAGACCATTACTTCGAGACTATGTTACAGGGTGAGCTGTTTCTATTTTCAGTGTCCATCCTGACTCCTCCCCCTGGATCGTGAGATTTTGAGTAGCCATGCCTGCCTTCTAACAGTTTTCTAGTCCTAGAGGACCCAGCAGAAGGCTGGAATGACACAGACCATGTAGGTTTTCAGATCTACCATCTTCACACTGTCACACTATACATCACTGTACATAATTACTATTTCTTTGCCATTGCATGGCAAATGATATTTGAAGTGCTATAGAAGAGCTTTATGTTAAAAGGAGTCCAATGATGATGTCCTTATAGAAAATAAAAATACATTTTGTAAAGTGACTAATTCCCTCAAACTTTTAACTTCTGAAGAAAAATCCTGCTTTGTAACATTGAATATACAAAAATTTTATTTGTAAATTGAATAATACTGACATAAATTAATTTTAATGCTTACTTATTTGCAGCCTGGTATTAAACTAGGCAAATTACATGCATTATTGTCAACGTATTCAATCCTTATAAAACCTTTGAGGTTAGCTTTGTTATTGCCTCTTTTAGAAACCAAGTATCATGTCAGTAGGACCTTTACTTGTTCAAGATCTCACAGCCAATAATGTTGAAGTTGAGTTTGGAATCCCAGTTTTATCTTACATTCCATCACTTTGCTGTCTATCTCTCATTATATTTACCCCTGTGAGCAACTAGAAAATTTTTAATTAAATCAAAAGAGCCAGCAAAAGAACATTAGAGAAAAACATTGCCCTCTAGTTTGGAAGAATTAAATATATATTTAACTAATTCTAAAAGCAGTGACTAATTCACCATAATATCAGTAATTTAACAAATAAAATATTTGGAATTCATTCACATTTTCCATACCAGGAAGGCAATTCTATTTGAATCAAATTGCAAAATGTTGTTTCCACCACCAAATTCTTAGCAAACCACAGTAAAAGCTTCCATTTGCTTATTGCTGTCAAAGTGATTTTACATATGCAATTTTGTCATTTACTGGGACTTTACCTGAAGGAAAATGAGGATGTACACTTGATAGATGAGGACGTTGAGAGAGGCAGTGAGGTCCAGGCTTGTCTCTGGATCTGCCTACGATCATGGCATTGCTGGTCCATGTAGGTCAGTTTGAGACAGGCTGGGACCTAGGACCCTTTGCTGCAGTGCTTGCACCTGGACAAATGTTTCCTTAAGCAACAAAATACAAAGAAATTATAAGGGACTAAAAATAACTGCATGCATGCACAGTCGGCGCAAATTATGGACAAGATACAAAAAGACCAAAAAAAACCAACTGCCACTTCTGAAGAGCTGGGAGCAAAAACACGGTACTGCGCATGCCCCCTGCACTCAATACCACCAAAGCGGTGGGCAAAACACCTAAGCCACCCCTCCAGCCTGAACCCTGGACACACTCCTACCCTCACCCCATGTAAGGAACCAGCTCACTCACCCCTCGGGGAGCAAGCAAGGGAAGTTGTTACTTGTTTTCACTCCCCGCCTGCTGCAGCAGAGGCCCCAATAAAGCCTTGCCTGAATTTCTTGTCTGTCCTCTTATCAATTTCTATTTATTGGGGAAGGCCAGGAACCCTGGTCAGTATCAAGTTCTGTTGCCTCTTTATCAAATGTTCTTTGTACATCAAAACAAAGAACTAGTCCTGCTGACAGGTACTTTGTGGAACTTCTGAGACACCAACAGTTTCAGTAGGCCATTTGGACCAGTACGGAAAGTCCAGACTCTTGCTCAACTCATCCAAAAAGAATTTGGATGAGGAACACAAAGGAAAACACACACACACTGAGGATGAGTAGCAAAAACAACAAAGCAGCAGTTTATCGAGACAAAATCGAAAGTTACACACTCAGAGAAAAGTGCGGGCATCCTCACGAGTGAGGTGTGCCCCACAGGTTTTTTGATCCCCCTTTTTATCTTATTTTTAGCCCTTTGAATGGTGGGGGTCTTTTTGATTAGGGGTGGAACATTCATTGAGGCGAATGCTGAGGCATGGCCTGGATTGCGCCAGGTTGTATCAGCTCCTGGTCCTGTGCATTTGTCTTCTGAAGCCACAGTACATGTGCTCTAAAAGCTGTTTTCCCTTAAATTGTCCCTTACTAGTCAAGCGGCCACACATGGAAGGTCGTACAGGGTCGTCAGCAACCTGTGCATTTTTATTGCGCATGCTCCACGGTTTTTCTGGTCAGTTCCTTGTTCAGATGCTGCAAAATTTCTGTTTTAGAGGTCATTCCTCCATGCATCATGGCCTCGTTAAGTGTAAAACAAGGAGGTGGCTTTGTCTTTTGCCTAATATCTATACATGAGTAGGCTGTCCTTGGACCTGGTCCTGTCTTTTCCTGCCTCACTGGTTGTTGGCTTTTTGTGTCTTGGTTACATCTCAGACACTTCCACTGCTTATCTGGTGGCAAGAACATCCAATAGTTGACATTGACTTGCTTCACCCTACTCCTCTTTGTCTCATGGACTGAATCCTAAACCTACATCTTGGACCCAGGACCACCAATCTTCCTACTTTGCCTCCCTTCCTTTTACTTGGCAGTGCTCACCACACTATATCTCCATGTCTGAAATGCCTGTCCCGGCCTTGACCCACCATGGAATTCTGGAGTCACACTCTGTCATGCCAGTCCTCCCTACACTTATGGCAAATCCGCTTTTTTAGTAGCTTGGCTGTCACTTGGCTGAACAGGAGGAGTTCTTTAATCTGTGCATTTATGGCTGGTAGATCATCAGTGTTGAATTTAAAAATCCAGTCAGCAGAGACTCATAAAAAAGAAACATCATATATTAAACTTTTAAACTTAAAACCTCTAAAAATGTATGTTTAATTTGTCAACCTTTTGATATAGGGCCAAGGCATCCTCTCTGCTTATGGGCCAGCTCTGTCAGAGTTCTGCGGCGTCATTTTGCATAAATTACACCCATGAAGAAGCATCCATGATTTTTCAGTTGCTACAAAGTGGAGCAAGAACTTAAAGACTTGCAGAGCAATCTCAGAAGAGAATCCATCTAAATTTTAATGATCTTTCCCAATCTTACACATTTGTCTAACTCACACCTAATTTAACAGCAATTACTTTTCAGCAAATCGCCTTCATCAAATCTCTCCAAAGCACTCAACTTCGTTTTCATAGACACAACATCTTGCTTTCTTCTAACACTAATATTTCACCAGTTTACATAATGTTTAATGAAACTAAGCAATTACAGTAACAGATGCAACTGGTTTAAATAGAAACGGGGACAAATACACCTGGTTCTTGGAAAGCATCCAGCTCAATGGAAAGAAGCAGAAGTCCGTGGGTATCTTAGTGAGCAGCATACTCCCTGGTGGGGACAACTCCATCCATTATGGAAATCTGAGGGCATGGGGAGTACCAGTTTGTATGGTAGGTCATAAAAGTGGAGACTGTTTACCAGAGGCAGGTGGCTATGCAGACTTATCTCTTTCTGTCACAGAATCAGAAAATAGCAGACATCGTAGGAAGCCTTCCAACCACCGGTTTGTGGAATTCAGATTTCCAACAACTATCTTCTTAGCAAAATCCACGATGGTTTTTTTTTCAAGTTTTCAAGAATACTCTCAGAGACACGGTGCTCATGAGCTAACAAAACATCCTCTTTCACAGTTGGACAATGGAGTAGTTAAAACATTCTCTAGAATAGTCAGGATTTTCCCCTTTTTCATGGCTCTAAATTCAACCTCCTTGTTTCCATCAAGTACTCCTTCAATGGAGTGGTTGCCAGACCCCTCCCTCTCTTTCTCTTTCTCCTCTGGACACACTCTAGTTTGTGGTTATTAATTTTCCCCTTCAAGGACTTTGCCCAGAAATGAAACTATTTGGCTCAGAACTGATCAACAAGAGCAGAAGACAGAAGAATGTCAGGACACTCTGCCTATATTCGTGGGGTTTCTTATTGCATTCATTTACTGTTTCAAAATAATTGCATTGGACTTCTGGCTCATTGTTGACTTATAGCCAGACCAAACGTCCAATTATTCTTTTCCTGAATTATAGCCAAATTACTTATTTGTTTTCTGCTTGCTTTTCCTTTTTCTTTTTTGCCACTGATTTTCAACCAATAATTCGTGTTATTCATCTGAGGCTAATTAGTTTGGTATACATTGTTACCATGACAATAATAACAGCTGATATTTATTGAGTGGTTACCATGCACCAGGAACAGTTCTAAGCATTGTCCATGGACCATTTAATCCTTAAAACCATTTTATGAGGTAAGTATTATTTTACATACCCATTTCTCAGCTGAGAAAACTGAAGCAAAGCATGTTTAAGTCTATTCCTAAGGGTCATCCGTACAGCAACTGGTAGATGAGAGATACAAACCCAGGCAAGATGGTGCCAAGTACAGGGCTCTTAACCGCTACACTCTGTCATCTCTTGATTCGTGTTTGATTCATCTCTCTTCTTAAATAGGACTTTATAGTTTATGGAATCAAAACTTGACAAAAAGTTGTCATGGACCTTTAATTTCTTCAGTCAAGAAACTGAAAAACATTTCTAAACATACCTTTGTGGTAATTCTATGTCGTCCATTTTCTATTGGCTTTTCTGGGGGAGAATAACATACGTATGCTCCATTATAAGGCACTTCTGTGGTGAATTGTGTGTTCAGGTGGGGAGGCAGCCTTGTAGATTGCAAAGGCAATGCGCTCTGGGTTGGGGAGACTTGGGTTCTGGTCCAACCCCTTCCTAGCTGTGTGAGCTCGGCTCCTTACTTTGTTGATTTTAGCCCCTTTTATTTGTAGAATACAGACAATTATACCAACCTTATGGGGCTTCTGGGAGGTTCACAGGCAATGACACTGGTAACACCCTGAGCTAAGAGCAGGCACTCCATGTGAGGAGTGCAAATACTCTCACAAATGCTCAAGAAATATGTAGGAATGCATGGTACTCTCTAGAAGAAAGAAGGTGTGAGCTATGCAAAGGTGACATCTCAGGCAGTTCTCCAGAGAGGAGACAGAAGGACTCATTCCCTGGCCATTTCCCTGCAGGGGACAATGGGGCCATGGTACTGGCCATGCCTGGGCAGCTGGACCCGCCAGTGTGGGCTAGCTCCTCTTCTCGAGTCAGCCTGCTGGTGAAGAGGAGAGAAAGGGACACTTGTGTGTGCCTCAGAGGAATAATTAATCATCTTGGCAATTACTCTAGTCTCAAATCAGCTTCCCACTGAGCTCCCTGACACCGCCTCTCTCAATTTCCTGGGACCAGCAGCTCTACTTCCCTCCTTCAGGTGGCCACCAACCAGGGAAGCAAATTAAGGACATCTTCCTCTATAGCCTGTTTGCGCAGATTGTATTCAAAGAAAATGACAATATTAATAGGTAACTGATTTTTCACTAATGACAAAAGACTCCTACCAAGAACCCGGTTTGTGTCCAATAATGTCATCAGACTTTTTTTGTATGTAAATGTTTTTCTCCTAGAGATTCTGGGAGTGGATTTCCGTCCTTTTGCCCTTCATATAGCAGTTGGATGCAAGTGTAAAAAAACAACAAATATTGTCAGTTTCTGTAGATACTTCATTTAAATATCACGGAAGACTCCTGAAGCTTATAGGTTTATGAGAACTAATGGAAATAAGTATTGGGAATTTGCATGCCACCTTATAATTTTACATCTAGCTATCTTTTCCAAGGTCACATACTCTGAACCCAGGAAGAGGGAGTGGTGGGCATCTTAGTCTTCCCCGAGGGAACGGCCTTTCTCCCATCCTGACTTCTCATTTTCCACATGGTTCCTGTGGCTGTCATCATAATCCCTTGGATATGAGGACAGAATTGGCTTGTTCTATTTATTCTCACCATCTTCTTTTCAGACATTGCTTCGTGCTCACATTTTAACTCCTTTTGTTCCTTCTAGACAACTCAGTTCAGCACCAGACTCTATATTCTCATCTTGGCATTCGCTGCAGCTGGGGCATCCCCTTGACCTCCCTGAAGTACCTACATCTGGTAGCTGCCCACCTTAATTTATTGTTTGCTTTGTTCGTTTTGGCATATTTGTTTGAAATATTGCTGCTGTTTCCCTTACAGCAATTAACAAATAGATAAACCATATGAAAGATTCTTCATCAGTTTGTGCTTTTATGTTTATTTTGCTCCAGCTCTGTTTTTTTTTTTTTTTTCCTTTCACTTATATTGTAATTGTAGGAAGGAAAAGTGATCAGTCTTTAGGTTATTAACAGCAAACTTCACCCTTCTGGTTTGTCTTAGGGTCAGTAAAGTTTGCTAAATTGTATTTTAGAACTACAACAATAACCCCACTATTCTGGCAGAATCCACAAAAAGGCTAATAGTAGGTTACACTTTGCTGAGTATTGGTGCTTATGTGTTTAGCATTCAACATGTTTCAAAGCACCTTCACAACTATAATATTGTCTTGCTTTTATGCCCAAAGTCAACATATGTCTCAATAAGGAGGGACTCCTGGGATGGATGAGTTAGGGAAAATGATCAATCTAAAATAGGAAGTTCTGAGTTCAAATTGTGCTGTTGGTATAGTGGGTGAGAAATTTGACCTACCTGGCCTTTGGTTTAATGTATAAAATGAGGGGATTCAAGTTCTCTCAAGTTGCATTTGGCTCTAACATTCTCTTCTTGCTTGAGGTCATGTAACCAAGGATTGGCAGAGTCCCCATCAGGACCCTGGTGTCTTCATTCCTGGTACCCACCCTTACTACGCCTTTCCATCCTGTTAAGAACAAGGTGAAGTGTATCAGCACCACATGCGGAGGTACTGAAGATGTTTGAGGATTAAAAGTTTCAAAAATGTCAGAGCAGAGGAGGGAGCAAAGAGAGAAGGAGAGGGCAGGGAAATGGATGATGGACCAGGATTTTGAGACAAGTTTATAAATGCTGCATGTGGTTTATGAGGACACAGAGAAGGAAAAGTCATTCTGCCTGGGGGTGAAGGAGAGGAAAACCAAAAGAACTGGAGAGGGAAAAGAATATTTGAGCAGGATCATGTTAACTAGACAGAAGGGAAAGAGTAAATTGAAATTAAATAATGAAATGGTTGATCTGAGCATAACCAACAAAAATCTATGAACTTTTCCTTTTATTCTTTGAGTTACTGTAAGGAGAAAAGTCACCTCTGATGGAAAAAGAAATACTACATACTTGTGCACATAGAAAAAAATTAGAAAAATCCCTCTCTGTTCTTAATCTCCTCCATAGTCTATGTTTACCATAATAAATACCAAGATTTCATATTCAGAAAGTGGACCCTGGGGAACAGTAAGGATCTAAAACATCAAATCAAGAATGAGGCAAGTTCAGTTTACTATGATTGCTGAAGCAAGGAGGTGGATTTATCCATTTTGAGAAAAAAACTGGATAATAAGGGCAATGGAAACAAAAGATTTTAGTTTTGCTTGATCATCAATTAACAACAACAACAAAATCTCAACTTACCTGGAAAGCCCCATTTCCTAAGCATTCGGGTTAATTGACATTTTCCATTTAAGAGTGCAAAAGGAATTCTAGTAAGGAGGTGCAAGGAGTTGTAAAATTATATCCATCCGCTTAATCACATGTGAATTTTCTGAGGTGGATTTTACTACTGTTTTCTACCTCAGTGTGAAAAGCTCTCTTTTGATAGAACATTTTCCTTGTCCCTGTAGAAATATGCTATTTAATAAAAGGAATACAAAATGAGGGTGCCGTGGATGGTCATACTGGGATACTGGCCAGGACAGATGGCACTGGTTTCAGGTCCAAGGGGCTAAAACCCAAGCAGAAGATGTAGGATATTGGGGGTGAGGAATAAGCAAGACCCGAGTCCACAAGGAAGACAGAGGGTGAACACCAGGTGCGCAGTTCAATCACCAAGTCCAGCTGTGATCTTGAGGACAGAAATTAGAACAAGACTGACTCGGGGTGAGAACTTCAGCACTGACATTGGACTGCCTGTACTCAAACCCCAGGTCAACTCATTCTTCTGGTACAACTTTGTGCACACCTCTTAATTTTTATAGAGCTTAATTTCCTCATCTGTAAAAAGATAAAGAATAATAGTATATACCTCATAAGTTTTTTTGGGGGGGGGTGGATTCTCATCATAAATGAGATGATGCACATAAAACATCCAGCCCACAGTGAGTGTGTGATAAATGTTAATGGTTACAATTCACAAATGAGACAAGAAGTCAAGGATTGAAATAAGACTTGACCAAGAAAGGAACAGAGAGAATGGGGGTAAGAGCAGGCTAAAGCAAGGAAAACTTAAGACATTGGATCCCCAAACAGAGTGGGAATATATGTAGCAGCCTAACTTATCCATCCAACTGACTTGCTATAATAATAATAATAATGGCAATAATAACAACTATCATTTTGTAGCCTTTTTTATGTGCCAAGCACTGTTCTTAGCACTTTACATATATTAATCCATTTTATCCTCACAACAACTTTATGAAATAGGTAGGAAATAGCAGGGCTGCCATTCATTAAACTGCAATTGAAGTCCAGTTATACAGCAGGGAGAAAGTTCTTTAACTATTATCTTAATTTAGACATGTATCTTGAAACCAGGGCCTTGAAGAAAATAATCATGTCGGGATGGAGACCGAAAAGGTCAACTTAAAGGTCACATGAACCACTTGATATTAAAAAATAAATTAGAAAACTTTCCACAAGCAAACTACTCCCCGATCAGTGTCCTCCGACAGAGAGGCAATGATGTTTCTGACAGTAGATGAACTGGACAAAAGATAGGAGAGTAGCCAAATCTGGAATTCACTTCAAGTTCTGTTCCTTAGATACTGTAACACTTGCCAGTCGGGGCATTTTATTTCATCTGATGTCGCTGCCAGAGGTGCCCAGGATTCAATGCCAAGGCAAAGAGAAAGCTTTTAAAAGAGTTTTGTTGAAATACTGTCACAAGGTCCTATAAACAATTCCTGTCTCCTTCCTGTATCCTGTTATAAATTGTAATCTATATTTTACCTACTGTACAAATATCATTATTCCTTTGTATAATACTCTCAACATCTTCACTTGACTACTTCTAAATACTTTTCAGCTTATTATGATGTCTTATCTATTTTTTAGCTTTGCTTATTTGGTTTGGTGCCACCTTCCCCTTTCAGGAATCAGATAACCTTTTTTAGCTTTTAGTCACCTCCCTCTTGTTACCCAGTAGTTCATATCTCAACAAAGACCCTCTTTTAATAAGCGAAGAATGTGAGTTGGTTACAGGTGGTTTTTTAAGGTTTTAATGAAAGTCAGGAAAACAATAATAACCAAAAATCCCCGCCTCCTTGATAATGATGATATATTTGACTTAATGATTGCATAGCCTTTTATCAATTTCTAAAATTATCCCATTGTTTGAGGTGGTAAATCATAATTGTGTGACATTACACTCTTTTAGGACAATAGGAATAATAATTATACTTTGCAGTTATGAAAAGAAATATATGGCAGGGAAATAAAAGGAGATTCAATTGTTTTTATACACTCAGTGTTTCATATTCTGTACTTTAACCTCTTTCCCAAGAGTGCCCATATACTACTTTCTCATTCATCATATGCTAGCATACTGACCTCAAATTAAATGACAATTAGGATATATCTTTCAGGATGTTAAGATATCTGGATGAAAAGTGAATCATCTCAAGGTATTGTCTAAGTGATGCCAAACATGGATATATTTGGAAATGACCCTGACGTTTGGTGTCATAGAAACAAAACAACGAGTTGACAATTGAATTATTCATTTTTCAATGAGATGTTTTGGCATCACAAGGACCCTCCTCAAATCATCTCTTCCTCTAGTGGGCCTTGAGCTGTGATTTCAGCTGTTGATTATTGTTCAGGTAGACCACAGGAAGTTTGCAAAGCCAGAGTTCTTTTTGAATGAATTGGTAAATGTTAGAAGTTCAGTAGCAGCACAACTTTTCTGGGACATACTCAAGGATTTTTCCTGTTTCTAAGATAATGTAAAGCTCACCAGCTATTGGGTCTATTTCTCTCTCTCTCTCTCTCACAGACACACAGACACACAAGTCATCTCATTCATATGCTTCCTAAGGCTTACTTAAGGGAACCGGTCATTAATAATTGGTTTCAGGATTCAGGGGCCTATTGTGGTGAAGGTCCCTTAGAGAATTCTGAGATAGATGCCAGGGGAGACCATCTGCTGCTATGGGTTGGATAAACCCAGGCCACTTAATAGTGATGTCCTGAAGGATCCCAAAGCTGACCAAATGATTCTTCAGTCCTGCAGGAGATGTCAATGGAATTAGGGGATAGAACAGTCATCCTGCATTCACACTCCCCTGGCCTTCATCAAGGCAGTACCTCCAGGAAGACCCTTTACTCTTAACCATCTGGCTGGAGCTTCACTTCCTTCCTAAAGACTCAGCCTCACTTTTTCTGTGAAACCTCCTCAAAGTCCCAGAAGATGGGTGGCCTCTGCTCTCCCATCACTCTCTGGTCATAACCTTTATTGTTCTGGATTCACTATTGCTCCTGCCAGACTGTGGGCTTTTTGTAGCCAGGGGTAGTTCTTACCACCTTTGGAGTCCTGAAAATTAGCCCAGTACTTGACAACTAGTCAGTCTTAGTAAGCACTACCTAACCAAATGCCCTCTTTACTCCAAGCTGACACACTTCCTCTGTGGGTAAATTTCAGCAGCCAATGACAAATTGTGTGTATATATGTTTCTGTATATTATACACCCTCCCGGTCCCAAGTTCATAGGAGTGCCTCACTTCTAAGAGGTAAGTGTTCACCTAAAGTGGGTGGATGAGTGTGAAGGGGAAGGAGACAGCCAGTGCCACAGAAGCTGAGCATAGTCAAGGAAAGAGCTCATGGAATTGCCACCCTGCAACTCCTTCCAGAATCCCTAAGGAAGAGTTTTAACAGTGTCTTTTATTCATTCACTCAACAAATCATTTGAAGGCCTACTGTGAGCTGAGACAACAATGATGAGCAAAACAGAGAGAAGATTAAAGTCTTGGGAGGTAACATGTAATAAGTTATGAAAATAAATACTGCAATAGAGCTGTGGTCAGCCCTATAGAGAAAAGGTGTCTGTGCAAGGTGCAAGGGGAGATGGGAGCGGGGCACAGTGTGAGCTGCCCTGAAGGAGTGTTATCTGAGGGGAGGACGGCAGTGGGAAGGAGTTCATTGGGGGAGAGGAGGGAGCAGGGAGAAGAGTGACTGGGTCGTTTTGCCACAGGAAGAAAGGGAAGCTGGAAGAGGCCAAATGTGAACATGTGAGCGGGAGGTGGGAGAATGAGGAGAATGTATGAGAAATCTACTTTTTAAAATTTTTTAAATTTTCTTTATTAGTTTTAGTAAGATTTTTTATTGAAATATAGTTGATTGACAGTGTTTCAGATATACAGTAAAGTGATTCAGATATATATATCTGAATATATATATCTGAATATATTCTTCTTCAGATTCTTTTCCATTATAGCTTATTACAAGATACTGAGTATAGTTTCCTGTGCTATTCAGTAGGACCTTGCTGTTTATCTATTTTATATATAGTAATATGTATCGGTTAATCCTAAATTCCTAATTTATCCCACCCCCCCGACATTTCCCCTTGATAACCATAAGTTTGTTTTCTATGCCTGTACTTTTAAAACCAGAATTCCAACTCTTCTTCACAGAAGAAAATATACAGTCAGGAATACTGGCTTTAAAATACCTTAAGACAAAACTGGCCATGAAGGAAACCCCCAATAAATATTTATTGCAATTAGCCTAGTCTTAAAAATTTTGCAAATAGTCACTTCAGCCCAAGTTTCTGTTAAATGTTGAGCCCTTGGTGGGTGAGGCCCTCTGAGGCCTGGTGCTGGTAACTGATAGTCCTGTATCTTTTACTGCAATACTTCCATTTGCAAAAAAAAGGAGTTTTCAGGGTTAAGTTCAAATCCCAGCTGGCTTAGAAGATGGCATGAACTGAGGAACCCACTATGAAAGACCATGCTTTGCAAGGAGGACATGGGGTGGCCTCTGTCAGTGTGGCAGGGGTCCAGTTAGGGCTCCAAATGTTCCCATCCTGCACAGGACGCCGTCTGCTTGGAAATAAAGCCAGGTTGGTGCTGACTTTAATGACCTTTTCCGTTTCTCTGTCGACAAAGATGAAAGTTTATAGTGGTGCATTCCGATCTTATTAAACACCGAGTGGCCCCCCATCAGAAATCGCAGGAAATGAGGGACACAGCATCTAACACAATACGCATTCTTTTGTGTTTCTTCTTCTGCGAAGGGGTGAGTTAGGCCTGGCCTTCAGAAAGGGGATGAGGCAGCTTTAATAATAAGAAAAAAAAATGTAAGGAGAAGGGAAGAAAGGTGCCTCAGTTGTCTCGGCAGCTGATCAACAAAGGAGCAGTCGTGAGCTGTAACCTCTTGGAGCTGCAGTCTGGAACATGACACATGTCAGCCTATGATAAATGGTGCAGAGTGTGTGCAATTTCAAGCGCAATGCCCTTGAGATGCGCAGGACCCCAATCGCAAATGTTATTGTTAAATTAAACCTTAAAGGAAGGATTGGAAAGAGGAGTGGGGGAGGAGTGGGATATATATATATATATTAAGAAATGCACAAAAGGAAAAGGAAGAGAGGAGGAAATAATAGATAGGAAGGTGAAGAAATTAAACTTTCTCTTTTTCACATAACAGAATAAAAAATTATACCCTGAGAACTATTCAAGATATGAGACTTCTGTTTGTTTTTCCCTTATTCAGTATTCCAAATTACTTCTATGGGTATAGCTAACTTATAGCCTCTGGTTTGTGTATTTGCTCTGTTCTTTTTTCTCATCTTTGGTCACCCTGACAGCACTGGCTATCTATCCTGTTTTCACATTCTGTGTGTGTGTGTGAATGTGTGATATATGTGAGTGTGCGGGGGCGTGGTGTGTTTTTATCTAGCATTAAAGGCTAAAAATCTCTCTCTCTTCATCCCCCTATGGACACATCTTCAACACCTAAACTAATTAATTTAATGCAGGAAACATGGGATGGGATGGGAAAAGGTAAAGGAGGGAAAGGATGTTGGAGGAAGAGGGAAGGGGGAAGGGGGGTGTGAGTCTGAAACCTATTCAGCTACAAAGGCTCAAAGTCGTCAGCTACATGAGTGACGTGAAAAATTAGCTAGAGAGGTAACAATGGAAAAGCCACAGAAGTAAACTAAAATCAGGATGGCAAAAAGTGAAGAGTTATTTTCATGTAGAATTTAGAGTAAAAAAAAATGTAGGATAATTGAACATCTTTATCACATGACCACACTTGCCAATCACAATCCAGGATTCCTCTCATGGACTCCAAGTATCATTATTGGTCTAGAAGTGATTGAAGCACAGGGATTGGCTAGTGAAGAGAGGCACCTAATTGTGTTCTGGAGAGAGTCCATGCTGAAGCGATTTATTTTCCTTTCCCCTCCCTGCAACACATTTAGATGAAAGAATGTTTACTAGAGGGGAAAAAACCCAAATCACAGAAGAAAGGGCACCCAAGGCTTGTTTTGTACATTTTGGCCAGGGGTTGCCTAGCATCTTTAAAAACTAGAATCCTTTTTTGGTCTTTTGGAAAAGTTCACCCAGGTTCCTTGTTATGAAAGAAAATAAACATCAGACAAAACAGGACTTTATCAAAACTATAAATAATTCAATGTGGAAGGATTTAAAAAGCAAGCAGATTTTCAGAGTGTGTAGCACGGCAGGGTTTGAGTGGAAACAGAGAGGGACTATAAACAGAAAAAAGAAATGAAATTATGAACTTGTTGAGGAAAATAAATAGACACATAAAACTAATTGAAAGGAAAATAAAGAGGGAACACTCTGAAAACAAGGCAAGCTTCCCAGAGTTCTGTGCAGTGGCACACTGCCTGGGGCCACTGACTAAAGGCATCCCATCTGAGAGCTGCCATTGAAGGCAGGCTGCTGACCACCAGAGCAAAAATGTACAGCAGAGAATGAAAGCTGGTGAAATTTTCTCTGCCTCAGGTTAGTGTCAAACTGCAGTTAGAACCCAGTGGTCTGGGGTCAGTGTCCAGTGCTTTTTCTACCACGTTGCACCAGAAGTGGTGTTAACCCCTACGTAGCATCTCAACTGAACATAAAACCCAGCTCACCCTGGACCCAGGGCCAATCCATCAAGCAATCAAATGGTTTCAATTTTGCAACTCCTTGACTCCCCCAATACAACACTACAGGAAATGCCAGGAACCAAAGGAAACTGAATCATGCATTTAATCAATATCTCTGGAAAGATTCCAAGGGGAGCCTGCAAGTCTTATGATCTTGGAAAATGTCCTGATTCTTTGGGTTGGGAGGAGAGGTTGCACTCCCTGAATTACCCAGAAAAAAATGCGTTAGCTGCTACAAGTTTGGGAATTTCCTTCATCAAACCACCTCCATCCTACTTTGCAGACAGGAAGAGAAATAAAAGGAGGTAACCTGCTGAAGCTGTCCTGGCTGAAGCAGGGGTCAGGCTTCAATTACTGCCACTTTAGTTGATGTCTCAAACTTATTTCATTGGTGGGTTCCTCCCTGTCTCCCTTGCACAAGCCCTTGTGGATGTATAAGATGGATGTATAAGTCTTTATTGATTTATTAAAGGTGGATTTATCAAGTCTCGTTTTGAGTTATCTGTGTCAGGTAACCACAGAGAAGATTTTTTTTTTCCAGACAATGTGAATAAGTCTTCAGTGAAAGTCATGAAGTGGATGTAAACAAGTTTGCAAGATATGTGGAATCTGTTTTTAATCAGTCAACAAACACTTTCCACACAACTACTGAAGGTGTATTCCTTTGGTAGCTCCTATAGATGGACAATGAAAAATTCCAGTGAGATCACACAGCTGGATCCCACAGCTTGGTTGGTGATTACCCAGTATGCTCACAAACGTGAGGGTTCTCCCCTGTTCATCATGGCTGTTTCCAAAGAAGTGACAATTTTGAGTTGGCAACTGAGCCAAGAGGTGTCAACTGCAACTATCACAGCATCTTTCTCTCTGCCTTGGAAAGTCACAGGCTCAAACGTTACCTGGGAAAGACTGTGAGACAATCAACAATGTTGAAGTGTTGCTTTTGCATCTTTAAGGGGAGAAATAAGCCTTTCTTCCACCAGGTTAATCATTTCATTTTACTTTATTTCATACACAAGTCATTTCTTTTCCAACATCATAAGGGTAAGCTACCAAAATATTGTTGATACAGAAACAGTAGAATCCACATCATAATTCCTATTCATATGGCGTATGCATCCCATCCCCTCCTGGGGAGGGGATCCCCTCCCCCCAACTCAACTTCCTACATCTGGAATCTCAGATCCAGCCTTTCAGGAAAGCAAGTGCCTTGGGAGGGCATCCTTTCTTCAAAATAAATGACTAGGGTAATTGCTACTAGAGTGATTTGAAATTACATATTTGCAATCAAACTCCAATTTCAAATTACCCCAACAAGCAGCCCTACCTTATAACAATTTAGAAAGCCTGGTATTATTGACATGAGTGTGCATCGCTTGAAAGAAAATGAGCAAGGGGACCTCACCAAGAGTAGCTTTTACATGGTCACAACTTGATTATCATTCACCCAGAGTGAAGCGCATCTATTAAAAAAAAAGTTTTATTTTTGCCATGTTCTTTTTTTCCCCTCCTTCTCTTTTTAAATCTATTTCTTAGCTTCAGTCCTGCCTGGTGAATTGTCAACATTGACCCTAAATCTAAGGCCAATCCAAATTCTACACACTTAAATCTTGAACCCCATGAAACTTGCCTTTCTCAGTTTAATGGAAACTCAGCCCAGCAAGTAAAAGAATCAGCTCTGGCAGATGAGAAAGCTGCTCAGAACGGCCATCTCGCTGGTATCCAGGCTTCAAGCTGATTGTTATTCTTGTTTCCTGTAAGTTAATGTTCTGAATCTTAGCGCTGCTCATAAGGGCCTTCATTCTCTAGCTTTTACAGTTTCATCTTCTATTAGTATCCATTAAAAACTCCACCCTCTGGTCGTAGTGAACTTCTTACTTTACAGGCTGTCCCTATTTCTTAGCACAAGTTGTTCTCTCCGGAATGACTCTTCCCTTCTGCTCCTCACGTTCCAGTAGAAATGCAAGTTATCCAAGTTATCCTCTTTGAGGCACCCTGCCTCCCATCCTCATCCTCTCTCCCACCTTATTTATTGAGCATCTACTATGATTAAGGCATAGCGCTAGGTACTGGCTACAGTAGTTAGAAGATGTGACCATTATTCAGATGGAAATTGTAGTCACCTTTGCTTCCTTATTTCTTCCATACTGCCATAGTATTTGGATCAAATCACATCAAATTAAAGTTGTTTATGCTCATGTTTATAGTCATAGGACCCAGTGGGCACTGCCTGGTCCCAATCCCGCTTGATTCAATGTCATAGCTTCTGTACCTGGCACAACACTTAATACAGTTTTGTTGAATAATTATTTTTTTTAATCTATAATGTCAAGACAGAGAAGAAAGCCTTATCTTGAATTAATAGAAAGGAATGTAATTCATAAGCAATAGGATGAACAATAAGGTTAAAAAAAAAATTGGCCAAAACACTGTATGCCAGACTCTCTTCCCAGGATCCAGTCCTGGGTCTCTGATTGAGGGGACCAGACGAGGGTTCCAGATGCTCTGGCTCATCTCTATAAACTCTGCCCCCTCCTATCACTCTGCTCCGTTGATGATGGCCTTACATTATTAGGGTTGACTTTCAATTAGTGTCAGTTTTCCAAAAATAATATTTTCAGGAACCTTCTACTCAGATTCCAAACCGACTTACCACTGAGATGAAAATGCTCAGAGAGATTCCAGCCACCTTCAAAGGAAAAGCTTTGATAAAAGTAAACAAGCAAACAATACACATCTTTCCCTCTTAGTATTAAAAAAAATGAATCGTAGGACTTTTCTCTTCTTATTGGAAATATGAAGCTCATGTTGGTTTATTTGTTTGATTCTATATGCTGATTTTATAAAGTCTGGATCTGACGGTGCAAAATGACAGTCCCATTTAGACAAAAGAAATTCCATCTAAATTGGATCAAGAAAGAAGCATAAGCTTACTGTGATTAAAGAAACAACTGAGAAAGTCTTTTCTCTTAGAGTGTATAATGATTGTTGAAAATTCGAGGGAAATTCAAGTGAGGATCCATATGGAGGAAAAGGAAAGAAGAAAAAGTGTGTGTGTGTGTATAATATATCCATACACATTAACACATATATATACAAACACACATACATATACACTTACAGACACATTCATATATACCAATTAATATATATCCCCAAGCTACAATAGAATATGAATGCTTTTGCCAAATTGCATTTAAAAACTTATAAGTAAATTTAAAGCTCTTGATAAGTCATGAAGTAACTTATTTCATTTTCCTGATGCTCCTAAATGTGTACCTCATTTTTAGTCATGATATTAACATAATAAAAGCTGATTATCCATGAGTAATCTTTAACTTTAAATATTTAAAAACCGGAATTTTACCTACTCTACCATAATATAGATATTTTTGATGATAAATGTTATGTAAGGCCCTAAAAGAGTCACTTTGTAGATATTATATATACACAATATATATACTACATATAGCTACAAAGTGAATACATTTTAAATACATAAAATTGGTGTTTAAAATGGGTTCTTTGAAGACAATAATAGTTACAGAAACTTTGGCTTGCACCAGATTAAAAGCAGGACATCAGAATCTTAGTTCCACCTTTGGCATTGACAGTCTGATCTTAAGTGACTCAGTCTCTCCAACCTTCCATTTTCTCTTCTGTAAGATGAGCTAGTCATCCCACTCTACCTTCTTCATTTAGTTATGTAAAGATAAAAACACTAGTGAACATGTATGAACACTTAACTCTGCCAGGCGCTTTCATTTTATTTCTCTCTTCATCTTGCCATCTCACCAGATGTAGGTATTATTACATCTGTGTTTTACAGGTGAACTTAGGGGATAGTGAGGTAAAGTAGTTTGCTGTGGGTGACACAGCTTGAAAAAAGCAGGCACAAACTTTGAAATAAGTTCTGTTTGTTTGCAGAGCCTGGACCCATCATCATTAGCTCAGCCTAGTTTGCAGAGAAAAACATCCCCACAAAAGCGATTCAAAGAATTGAAGGACTAATCAATGTGCACAATAAGTTGGCAGCAATCCCTGTGCCCACCATAGGGTCGGTGCCCATAGAAGACAGCACTAAACTTATGTTAAAAGTTTTTCTTTTACAGGGAAAAAGATTCTCCATTAGATAGAGACATACTTGGAACCCCCCATCATCTGACCTATGTCTAGAGGTTTACGATGAGATTTTATCTTTGCTATAGAAAGCACAACTAAAATGTAAAAGTTGATGGAGGCTGCATGTTAGATACCCTTGATTTCATGCCTTTTAGGTATCTCATAAATAAATTGATTGCTATTCTGGGATTTAATTCTGAAGTCAAGGGCTTTCTCTTTGACAGGAATCACAGAGGAGGGAATTAAGTGCTGCCTTTTAAGGATTTTAAAAGGCAGAAATCCATGCTGTCTGATGCTGGATACAGGTGCATTTTACAAGGTAATTTGACTTTGCTTGCTCTGTGTGGCTCCTCTGCTTCTAAACCACCAGCTTCAACTGTCCAAAGGAGATACAGTTTCATGGATGTCAAGACTTACAAAGTATCTTCCCATCATGTAAAGAACTTCCGTGGTTCTTTAGCAGTGGGTTCTTTAGGAGTGTGTTCCTCTAGCTAAAAAGGATGATTCTGGAGAGTATAAGATAAAGAAGCCTCATGGGATATGTAGGGGGATAAGGGAATGGGTGTGATGGATTGGATCATGCTTATATTTGAGCCTGAAGAACAGCAGCTCTCTATAACAAACTTTTTTTTTTTTTTTAGGAAGAATTTTTCAGTGTGTAAGTTTCTTCCTGAAATGATAGAGAACCCAAATGCCTAACATCAAAGAAAGACATGCTTAGCCAGGGAAGATATAGTAAATTGTACACCATTACTATGACTGGAGCAGCGTGAGAGTGGACATTTAGCATTATCTTTCTGGTCTACCATCTGTCAGCCATGGAGTTGCATAGGTCACTTCTATTTTTGCATTATTGCACCTCAGTCTCCATGTTCTGGGAACTCATGGGGTTAGAGTGCATTTCAGGACTAAAAAATACCTGAGACTGAGATTATCCTTTTGTCTTTATCATTTTGTCAGTGTGCTTATGACCTTTTATCATTATCAAAGATGATGAGGGAGTCACATGTTTTCAACAGGAAACAATGAGTTTCTGATGAGAAGTAAAGGAGGACTAAGGTGTTCATTCCCAGCATGGCAGGAAGCAGCCTCACTCTTAGTCATCCTGGCTTGGGAATCCTGCAAAGAAACCAGTTCATTTTTCTTCCTCTTTCTTGACCTGTCATTTGTGAATCTCAGAAATAGAAAAACTGAACTAGAACTCTGGGCTTCAATATGTATGAAATCCAACTGCAAAGTCAATGCCTCTGTGATTCTGTCCTAGGTTCCCGAAAAGTTAGTTCCTTTCCCTCTTTACTTCTGAAGCATTTTGTGCTTAGAATTCCTGTAAAGCTTCTCATATTAATTTAGGAATTTTTTTGTATGTCTCTTCCATCAGACTGTGAGTGACTTTATGGGCATGAGCAAAGTCGTATTCATCCTTGTGGATCCAATTCCTAACATAAGTGTTCATCACATAGTAAAAATCCAGTAATTCTTTGGTGAATAACTAAGTGCATTTATTAATCAATCTGTATATGATTAGCCTAATATGGTGAGGAATTATGTCAAGCCTCATTCCTTCATTTCATGAACATCTGCCATATATAAAGTCAAGTACTAGACCTCTGAAATTTATAACAGTATAGCATTAACCAAAAGTTTAAAATACTTTATTTAACTGGCTTATAATTGACCCTCTTACTCAAATATATGGGTAATGAATGCAAGATTATATCTAGTTGGGATTGAACTTCTGGATGTCAGATGTTAACACATAGCAGATATTCAAAAAATATTTGTTGAATGAATGAATAAATCAGGGAGTAAGCAAACGACTTCAGCATCATTAACGGTACCCAGTGACCAGTGATCTTGTACAAGGCTACCTTTGGGAATAAGAGGTCTCTAGGGGTTTCTTCTAGCTGTCTGAAGATTTAAAGCCCTGCAGATTAATTTGGTGGGAGTGGCTTTCAGAAATATTGATGGCTTTTGAATTCCTTATCCATTTTTTTTTATTTAAGACTTTATTTTTTGAGCAGTTTGATGATCACAGCAATACTGACAAAAAAGTATAGGGTTTTCTATACACCCCATGCTCCATCCACACGCATAGCCTCCCCATTATCAACACCTCTACTAGGGTGGTACATTTGTTATAGTTGATGAACTTACATTGTCAGATTATATTCACCCAAAGCCATTTCTGTTTTAGATCTACTGAAGGCTCTGTAGACACAGAGGAGAAAAAGTCTGTTTGGTGTTGGGTCTGAAACAGTGCCTGGTACATAGCAGGTCCTCAATCAATATCTGTTGTATAAATGAATAACTACTCTTAAAGTACTGAGTTTTCAGTAGTATATTGTCTTCCATTTCTCCAGCCTATTCTGAAAGGTTGTGTTCTTATATCTCAGCACCATCTGTTCACCGTTCCTTTTGTGATGCCACTGTCTTTCATTGAATCCCCCTCACCGATCTCTTTTTTACCTTCTAGAGATGTGGATTTAAGAATGACACAGACTTTATCAGTTTTCTTCTAGTGATTGTTATGAATAGACTATTAAGAAAGTGTTTTAAAAATTTCCCTTTCCCAGGAGGGCAGATGTTTATCTAATCATAGAAAAGTAAGCATCAGAATATAGAAGCTGAGTTGAGGTTCTCAGCCTATCAAATGAGTCAACATGCTAATGAATTCCATTAGATATAGCTCTATATCATGCTCATGAAATTGTTGTTTGAAAAAAAAAAATCTTGAACCAGGATTTCTACAATTTCATTCATAGCATAGTGGATATGGGGAAAAGCATGTAATTCCATAGAATCAAAGTTCAAAGAAAATCTGTTTATAAAGTAAAATGCCAGGGATTTTCACACGAAAGGAAAATTAACTCTAGGCATAAGGTTTATTTAAATTTTGTAGAAACTTTCTATTATTTGGAGAAATAATCAGATTCATAAAATTTGGTATAAAAGTCTAGTATAATTAAAGGAGGATAGTCCTGGGGGGCACAAGGGGGTGGTTTAAATTCCTAGTTCTGTGTCTCCAAGAGGAAGGAATTTCACTCTTCTGAGCTTTATTTTCTTCATCATTAGATGAACGAAGTTACCATTCAGTAAGGTTGTTGAGTGAATAGAGTAAAAATATCTCTGAGAATGCCTAACATCAGGTTACTTTACCCTTTACCACCCTTCCCTTTGGAAGAAAGTAATCACTTAGATAAAATTTCTTGAAAGATCATGGTAGGTGAATAGGGTGACATAACTGACCATTTTAACAATGATTAAATAGAAGGAGAATTAGAGAATGAAACGGAAATTTAGAGATTATCAAGTTCAGGGGTTTTCAAATACTTTATTTAAAAAGAAAACTTTTTTTTTCAATTAAAAAAATGTTTTTAACATCGTTATAATTGCTTTACAATGGTGTGATAGCTTCTGCTGTAAAGCAAAGTAAATCAGCTATATATATATATACATATATCTCCATATCTCCTCACTCTTGTGTCTCCCTCCCACCCTCCCTATCCCACCCCTCTAGGTGGAAACAAAGCACGGAGCTGATCTCCCTGTGCTATGCGGCTGCTTCCCACTAGCTTTCTATATTACATTTCGCAGTGTATATATGTCCATGCCACTCTCTCACTTCGTCCCAGCTTACCCTTCCCCCTCCCTGTGTCCTCATGTCCATTCTCTACGTCTGCGTCTTTATTCCTGTCCTGGCCCTGGTTCTTCAGATTCTTTTTTTTTTTTTTTTTTAGATTCCATATATATGTGTTAGCATACAGTATTTGTTTTTCTCTTTCTGACTTACTTCACTCTGTATGACAGACTCTAGGTCCATCTACCTCACTACAAATAACTCAGTTTCGTTTCTTTTTATGGCTGAGTAATATTCCATTGTATATATGTGCCACATATTCTTTATCCATTCGTCTGTTGATGGGCACATAGGTTGATTCCATCCCATGGCTATTGTAAATAGAGCTGCAATGAACATTGTGGTACATGACTCTTTTTGAATTATGGTTTTCTCAGAATATATGCCCAGTAGTGGGATTGCTGGGTCGTGTGGTAGTTCTATTTTAGTTTTTTAAGGAATCTCCATACTGTTCTCCATAGTGGCTGTATCAATTTACATTCCCACCAACAGTGCAAGAGGGTTCCCTTTTCTCCACACCCTCTCCAGCATTTATTGTTTGTAGACTTTTTGGTGATGGCCATTCTGACCGGTGTGAGGTGATACCTCATTGTAGTGTTGATTTACATTTCTCTAATGATTAGTGATGCTGAGCATCCTTTCATGTGTTTGTTGGAAATCTGCATATCTTCATTGGAGAAATGTATATTTAGGTCTTCTGCCCATTTTTGGATTGGGTTTTTTGGGGTTTTTTGATATTGAGCTGCATGAACTGCTTGTATATTTTGGAGATTAATCCTTTGTCAGTTGCTTGGTTTGCAAATATTTTCTCCCATTCTGAGTTGTCTTTTCATCTTGTTTATGGTTTCCTTTGCTGTGCAAAAGCTTTTACGTTTCATTAGGTCCCATTTGTTTATTTTTGGTTTTATTACCATTTCTCTAGGAGGTTGGTCAAAAAGGATCTTGCTGTGATTTATGTCATAGAGTGTTCTGTCTATACTTTCCTCTCAGACTTTTATAGTGTAGGGCCTTATATTTAGGTCTTTAATCCATTTTGAGTTTATTTTTGTGTATGGTTTTAGGGAATGTTCTAATTTCATTCTTTTACATGTAGCTCTCCAGTTTTCCCAGCACCACTTATTGAAGAGGCTGTCTTTTCTCCATTGTATATTCTTGCCTCCTTTATCAAAGATAAAGTGACCATATGTGTGTGGGTTTATCTCTGGGCTTTCTATCCTGTTCCATTGATCTATATTTCTGTTTTTGTGTCAGTACCATACTGTCTTGATTACTGTATCTTTGTAGTATAGTCTGAAGTCAGGGAGCCTGATTCCTCCAGCTCCATTTTTCTTTCTCAAGATTGCTTTGGCTATTCGGGGTCTTTTGTGTTTCCATACAAATTGTGAAAGTTTTTGTTCTACTTCTGTGAAAAATGCCATTGGTAGTTTGGTAGGGATTGCACTGAATCTGTAGATTGCTTTGGGTAGTAGAGTCATTTTCACAATGTTGATTCTTCTAACCCAGGAACATGGTATATCTCTCCAACTGTTTCTATCATCTTTAATTTCTTCCATCAGTGTCTTATAGTTTTCTGCATATAGGTCTTTTGTCTCCTTAGGTAGGTTTATTCCTAGGCATTTTATTCTTTTTGTTGCAGTGGTAAATGGGAGTGTTTCCTTAATTTCTCTTTCAGATTTTTCATCATTAGTGTATAGCCTTGCAAGAGATTTCTGTACATTAATTTTGTATCCTGCTACTTTACCAGATTCACTGATCAGCTTTAGTCATTTTCTGGTAGCATCTTTAGGATTCTCTACATATAGTATCATGTCATCTGTAAACAGTGACAGTTTTACTTCTTCTTTTCCAATTTGGATTCCTTTTATTTGTTTTTCCTCACTGATTGCTGTGGCTAAAACTTCCAAAACTATGTTGAACAATAGTGGTGAGAGTGGGCAACCTTGTCTTGTTCCTGGTCTTAGTGGAAATGTTTCAGTTTTTCCCCACTGAGAACAATGTTGGCTGTTGGTTTTTCATATACGGCCTTTATTATGTTGAGGTAAGTTCCTTCTATGCCTACTTTCTGGAGGGATTTTATCGTAAATCGGTGTTGAATTTTGTCAAAAGCTGTTTCTGCATCTATTGAGATGATCGTATGTTTTTTACACTTTAATTTGTTAATATGGTTTATCACCTTGATTGATTTGCATATATTGAAGAATCCTTGCATTCCTGGGATAAACCCCACTTGGTCATGGTGTATGAACATTTTACTGTGCTTTTGGATTCTGTTTGCTAGTATTTTGTTGAGGATTTTTGCATCTATGTTCATCAGTGATATTGGCCTGTAGTTTTCTTTCTTTGTGACATGTTTGTCTGGTTTGGGTATCAGGGTGATTGTGGCCTTGTAGAAGGAGATTGGGAGTATTCCACCCTCTGCTATGTTTTGGAAGAGTTTGAGAAGGATATGTGTTAGCTCTTCTCTAAATGTTTGTTAGAATTCGCCTGTGAAGCCATCTGGTCCTGGGCTTTTGTTTGCTGGAAGATTTTTAATCACAGTTTCAATTTCAGTGTCTGTGATTGGTCTGTTTATATTTTCTATTTCTTCCTGGTTCAGTCTCAGTAGGTTGTGCTTTTCTACGAATTTGAACATTTCTTCCAGGTTGTCCATTTTATTGGCATATAGTTGCTTGTAATAATCTCTCATGATCCTTTGTATTTCTGCAGTGTCACTTGTTACTTCTCCTTTTTCATTTCTAACTCTAATGATTTGAGTCTTCTCCATTTTCTTCTTGATGAGTCTGGCTAATGGTTTATCAATTTTGTTTATCTTCTCAAAGAACCAGCTTTTAGTTGTATTGATCTTTGCTATCATTTCCTTCATTTCTTTTTCATTTATTTCTGATCTGATCTTTATGAATTCTTTCCTTCTGCTAACTTTGGGGTTTTTTTGTTCTTCTTTCTCTAATTGCTTTAGGTGTGAGGTTAAGTTATTTCAGATTTTTCTTTTTTTTTTTGAGGTAAGATTGTATTGCTATAAACGTCACTCTTAGAATAGCTTTCGCTGCATCCCATAGCTTTTGGGTCATCGTGTTTTCATTGTTATTTGTTTCTAGGTATTCTTTGATTTATTCAGTGATCTTTTGGTTATTTAGTAGTGTATTGTTTAGACTCCATGTGTTTGTATTTTTTACAGATTTTTTTCCTGTAATTGATATCTAGTTTCATAGCGTTGTGGTCAGAAAAGACACTTGATGTGATTTCAATTTTCTTAAATTTACCAAGGCTTGATTTGTGACCCAAGATATGATCTAGCCTAGAGAATTTTCCATGAACACTTGAGAAGAAAGTGTATTCTGTTGTTTTTGGATGGAATGTCCTATAAATACCAATTAAGTCCATCTTGTTTAATGTGTCATTTAAAGCTTGTGTTTCCTCATCTATTTTCATTTTGGAAGATCTGTCCATTGGTGAAAGTGGGGTGTTAAGTCCCCTACCATTATTGTCTTATTGTCAATTTCCCATTTTATGGCTGTTAGCATTTACCTTATGTATTGAGGTGCTCCTATGTTGGGTGCATAAATATTTACAGTTGTTATATCTCCTTCTTGTGTTGATCCCTTGATCATTATGTAGTGTCATTCTTTGTCTCTTGTAATAGTCTTTATTTTACAGTCTATTTTGTCTGATATGAGAATTGCTACTCCAGCTTTCTTTTGATTTCCATTTGCATGGAATATCTTTTTCCATCACCTCACTTTCAGTCTGTATGTGTCTCTAGGTCTGAAGTGGGTCTCCTGTAGACAGCATATATATGGGTCTTGTTTTGGTATCCATTCAGACAGTCTATGTCTTTTGGTTGGAGCACTTAATCCACTCTCATTTAAGGTAATTATCTATATGTATGTTACCATTACCATTTTCTTAATTGTTTTGGGTTTGTTATTGTAGGTCTTTTCTATCTCTTGTGTTTCCTGCCTAGAGAAGTTCCTTTAGCATTTGTTGTAGAGCTGGTTTGGTGGTGCTGAATTCTCTTAGCTTTGCTTGTCTGGAAAGTTTTTAACTTCTCTGTCGAATCTGAATGAGATCCTTGCTGGGTAGAGTAATCTTGGTTGTAGGTTTTTCCCTTTCATAACTTTAAATATGCCCTGCCACTCCCTTCTGGCTTACAGAGTTTGTGCTGAAAGATCAGCTGTTAACCTTATTAACCTAGGAAACATTTAAATTAAATATTAAATATTGTACATAACCTCACATCACATAGAACAAATGAAGTGGAACTTCAATGGTGGAAGCCAGTGTCTGGGCTTCTGCATACAGCACTGAGCCTGTCCATTCACCCAGGAAGCTCCTCCCCAGAGCCTTCAGGCACTAGCGCCACTGTACATCTTTTTTTCTTTTTTTCATGTAATATGACTCTCTGTCTACTCCACCCCACCACCTATAAATTTTGAGAGTAGATGAATGATTCAAGTGGATTAAATGACTTGCACAAGGCCACTTAGTTAATTAGTTGTGGAATACAATATAAATTAAATTCTTTTAACTACCAATCTTTTACTCATTCAATCATGCCATACTGTACTAGTCAGGGCAGGCTAATTTTTGCTCCAGTAAGCACAATATATTTCAGTGGCTTAAATCCATGATTTATTTCTCACTCATTTAACATATCCATCTTTAGATTAGTGAGGTCTCTCTTCTACAAAGTCCCTACTCATGGACTCAATCTGACGGAGTCTCCATCATTGGGAATCCCCCATTGTTATAGCAAGAGGAAGAAAGAGTTGGAGAGTTAAGCACTAGCAATTAGATGCTTTTAGACAAAGAAGACACACATCTCTCTCACTGGTCAAAGCAAGTCAATGGACACATCTAAATATAAGCAGATGGGGAATTACAATACTGGAAGGAGAAGAAAAAAGAACAGTAGACGATTCTGCCATAGTCACTGATTTATGTCTTTCTTTTAGTTTTATATTCTAAAACTGGTTTAGAATCAATTATATTAAAGCTTCATTTTATGGTATTAGAATTAAAACAATTTTTAAGTAAAGTTGCATCATGACAAGCATGAAGTTATATAAACATCTTATTATAATAGTAGCCACATCTGATGTCCAAATCACTTGATAAGTCTCTGTTGACCCTAACCTGTTGGGGTCCCAGAGGAACAGTATAACTTGGATGTTTGAGATGAGAAAACCATAATGGGCAACTTTAAAAATAAAAAACAAACAACTATGCACAATTGCACTATGTTATTTGTAAGGTTGCTTTAGTTGCAAGGAAGTGAAGCTGATTCTAACTAACCTAAGGGAAAGGAGTTTATTGAAAGACTATCAGGGATTCTAAAGAAGGTTGGAGAGGCAAGTATACCTCAGATGTGGCTGCTGTTATATGACAGTGTATATATTTTCGTGACACAAGGCAGTCTCACGGGCCAGGAAGCAGGAACCACAGTCAGAGATTTGAAGCTCACATAGTATGATCAGGATGCAGTGGAACCGGACTATTTTCTGTCTCTTTATTCCTCTACTCAATATTCACAATCTAGGGCAAGAGCATCCATTTATTTTAATTATGCCCCTTGGTTAAGAGAAGGCTTTATCCACAGAAGAAGAGGAGGAAATAAAATAGTTGTTCAGAAATAGAAAATGATACTGGGAAGCCCCCCCCCAAAAAACAATGTGTTCACCTCCCATAGCTAAGAAAAAATGTACTCGTGCATCCAGGGACACACACCCACCCTCCTTAGATGCAGGATTATCTCCCTCCTACCCAGCAGATGCACTGGGTTATTCCATGTCTGTACTGTACTTCATCTCAGCTTCTGGTTCACTCTTACTATTTTATTTCAAAAGCAGCTACTCTAGCTTCAACATCTACTGTTCTTCTCTTTCCTATTGCAAACCTCCAAATTCCCATCTTTATACCTGTAGCCATATGATTCTAGAATCTAGAAAAGGAAAGATACAGACTCAAGGTCTTTTGAAAGATTAACCTTAACTACAATTTATTATTAAAGGAGAACTCACTGCTTTTATTTCTGTTTTTATTCCACCAAATAAAACTCCACAGTACAGATGTTTCTCTAAAACAGACTGCTTTATAAAATTAAAAGAAAAATAATCTCTTCACAAAATGCAAGTTCCATGATATTATAGAGCATTTTCTTCTCCTTTAGATTTATTTAAATTCATTATCCCATACAAGAGGAGTCACAGCTGTTCTGGAGTTTTGGCATGTCAATATGTCAAACAACTTATGCTGATTTTAGGCTCCTTTATAATACATATTCTTGTCTAAATAAGAAATTTACTTGAGTACAAACTTTCCCCCTAGAAGTTTCCCATAAAGTGGCTTACTTTATGAAAAAAAGTTCTTAACCTTAGGGTCAAAAGAAAAACTTTCATGCTTTTAAAATCATCTCTCTCATGATTGAAATTCTAATACAAGTAAAAGTGTCTTAAAAATACTAGTTTATAATGAAAGAAAAATAAAAATAGAAGTAACTAGACTCTCTTATGGAAATGCCTATCTTTTAAAATCTGGAGATGATTCTCTAGGTTCAGATTTCTCTCCCAAATCTCAATCATCATCACGCATTTGTTGGTCTAATTATTTGACATACTATTCTGTGGTAGACTTAGAAAAAGAACTGCGGGGTCAATATCCAAAACTCTCTGGAATAATCTTTAAAAATTAAAGTCAGATATTATTGAAAGCAACTAGATTAAATGTTAAAGCAAACAAAATTTCACCTATCTATCTATCTGTCTGTCTGTCTATCGTATCGTATGGTATCATATGTGCACCCTTTTCTTTTTTTTTTTTCTTTTCACCGACAATGAAAACTTTGGCTGTGCTCAATAATGTTGCAAGAAAAACTTCCGTGCTGCCAACAGTTTCTTCTAAGTCAGAGAACCTCTATTGTCTTTCCTCTGGTAATAAATGATAATAATTAAAGGCAAATACACAATAATTAGTCACACTAGGTTTATCCATCTGGTCTACCTGTATCCTATCACTGTGTCTTTGAAACAGATGACAAGCAACATATTGCAGCACATCCTGCTAATGGGTCTAAGTGGAAAATGAGGAGGTAAAGAGGTCACTGGAAAAAAGGTCAGCAGCAAAGAACAAGAGCATTATTCCTTTTTTAAAATTCAGAGTCGTCATTGTCCATTTAGCTCTGTATCCTCCAAAAACATATGTGCTTCCACAAGATAGTAACAAACTATTAAGAAACTTACCAGGCACGGGGAGGTGTATAGATACTATTGATTTCATTATTGTTTAAATCACAAGAACCATGAACATGATCATAGTTACTATTTATTGCTTGCTTACTATCTACCAGGTACTATGTTCCATTTAAAATATATTTTCTCTGCTTCTGAAAATCTTGCAAGGTAAATATTAAGATCTCATCTCCATTTATAGGTGAGAAATTGAGATACAGAGAGATTAAGTAAATTTTCTAAGACTACTTTATTCATCAGTACTGAACCAAAGTTTAAAGAAAAGATAAGACATTTCTGGAAGATTTAACAAAGTATATTGGAACTGCTTGTCAATTATCTTAGTTGGAGGCTGACTTTAAAATAGCTCAAAATATTTTTGGCCAAGCTTTTATGCACAATATAGACTTTCAGAGCTTCAGTTAACATGGTCATCAAACCCTTCTAAGGGATATGATGCCAAAAATAAACATAGGAGCGAAGTTTTATATGTGAGAAAGGCACATCTTGGATAGACTATTAAAAGTGCATTACAAATGAATTCTTCTTCCCCTACAAATCCAAGAGAGATGGTCCTTCATGAGGGTTATTGTACTTCACATGTATTCTTCAAGGAAGAGGAATGATATTACTCAGTTTAGCAGCTGCCCCTATAAACTAAGAAAGACCTGAATTCTCTCTTTAACCCACCTAGCATATTATGTACTTGGTTCACGTAACTCCAACCTCTATTCACATTTTTAAAGCTTAAAATGCCCTCAATGCACACATTCATATATACAAGATGGGCTATTACTTGTCACTCCATCTTTTTACACTCTCTGAATTTGTCATTAACTTCCCACAAGTAAAAAAGTGGAGATTTCTTTGGTTTTTTTTTTTTTTTCCCAAAGCAGAAGATTAGGCACTTCCAGATTATTAAAGATAACCGTCTTATGTTGCCAGTGTTTCTCTGGGAAAATATTCTTTGTTCATTGTTGTGAGATCTGCACATTATCAGGCCCAACAGATGGGAAAAGAGTAAAAAGGTATGGTGGGAGATAGGACTTTCAGAGTAGAAAAAATTCATAAGTGCATGTTTAAAATAGATTGAATAAGAAATGGTACCTCCACTTGCTCAATATAAGAGGGAAATTTGAGAAAAACAAGATCAGGGCTTTGCAATCAGTGTAAATTGTTATTCACCAACCATTTCGGAGTCTCAGCTTGTCTTTGGAAGCACAGAGTTCTACAAAAGCAACAGCACCTGTTGCTGACTGTGCAGTCACAGCCTCACCAAGCAATCAAGGCACTCCCATCTGTGGTGAAATTTCCCAATTTTTCTTGTAAAGATCAGATCTGTCATTGCTAATGAGCTAACTGGAGGCATGCAACGTCGGATTCAATTCTATGGCTGTGGTATAAAGCAGTGGGAATTAAAAATTAAAATCAGCTGAGGTTTTCCCCAACTTCTAAGGCTGATGTTCCCCTCTTTCCAAAATTCCCTACTTTGTACAGATTTTCAAGCTTTTATTCAAATCAGGACCTTAGGCATGTTGGCTTGATTACATTTCTTTCTTACGTGTCTCTAGTCTTTCTTTGCAGGACAGATCTAAGGTTGGAATGTTATCCTGGTCTCTTCCTTTCCTCTTAATTCCACATCCAATTTGATAACCAAGAACTGCAAATTTTGCACTTTTAATGAGTATTAAATCTATTGTCTCTGCATGTGTTTCATCCCTACCACCAAGGTCTTAGGATAGAAACTCATTATTTCTCATGGATTTTTTCCAACAGCCTTTAAATGATCTCTCCCTGCTTCCCACTGCCCACCCCCCTCAACTTTCCCTTTCAATCTAGCATTCACATCACTATTAGAAAGGATATTCTAAAATATAAGTAGGATCACAACATTACATTGATGAAATAAGTCAGAAGCCTGAGTGTGACTTTGAGATTCCTCATGACCTGACTGCAATGCCCAAGTCCATCATTACCTCCAGCCCCTTCTCTGCTCTGAATTCCTTGCTCCTTTTTCAATCAAACTTTGCTGTTCCTTTGAACATTGTGCCTGTCCTTGCCTTGTATTTCTCCCCACAATGTCCCTGTCTCCCTGTCTTACCTAATGCCTTGCTTCTTTGCGGGGATTGGGGGGATCTTCTATTCATCCTTTAAGGGAGGCGTGGAAATAGGTTACATTTTATACGGTAAATGCAATGTTGTTCAGTAGTGTTGATTCCTGAGCTTCTTTACTCAGTGGGGTAATGATGCTGTGTCTGGGATTGGTGACAATAGTGCAGAAATAGGTTAGCAATGTCTTCCCAGGGTGAGGAAAGGAGAAGGGTTGCTCTGGATAAAATGTTACTCCCTCCGTGAAACCTCCTCCAACTCCCCCAGAAGGATGTATCAGCCCACTCCTTTGCATTCCTGAAGCATCCTGAACTTCATTGTATTTAGTTTCTTATGTGTCTGTTCTCTACATTAAACTGTGAACTTCCCTGGGGCATGTATTAGACATGCAGCACTTACTAAGTATTTGTTGAGTGAATGATTGGCTACTCATTCTTTTCTGATCCCACCTTAATGTGGTCTAGAGCAGAGTTTGGCAAACAACTATGGACTGCCTGCAGGACAAATCCAGCTGACCATGTGTTTGTGTAAAATATTACTGGAATAGAGCCTTGGCCAGCCTTTTATTTAGTACCTATGGCTGCTTTCATGCTACAACAGCAGACAGAACTGAGTGGGTGCGACAGGGACCTGGTAGCCTGCAAAATCTAAAATATTCACTAACTGACCATTTACAGAAAAGGTCTGCTCACCCCTGTTCCTAAAAATAAAGGCCGAGGTTTCACATGTTGTACCTTGTTTCTCTAACGCAATACAAGGAATTTCTGCACCATGGAATCTAAAGTGTTCAGCCTAAGTGAGAGACCCTCAAGGTCAAAGTTGCTCCCTGAATTTCACTGGGTTCTGCAGATTCCAAAATGATTTTTTACCACTTTCAAAAGTTTTGCCAAAAGGACACTTTACTGATCCTGGAAAGAACTCTGATCATTAATATGGTATTTTATGGCTCTTACGAGAATGTTCTGGATTCTGTGGCTGTGTACAGCACTGCTCTTTGAAGTCATTCTGGCCCTTTGCCTTGTATCCATTTGTCAATATAATTATGCTTAATGAAGAGCAGGAAATGTTCCTCTTATAGTCGTACCCTTGTTTCCCCTTCTTCTATCCCTAAATCTCATCTCCTGATACAGTTCAGCTAACTACAACCCAAGCAATATGACTATTCCCTAAACATTAGTTGGTAACTTACTGTTATAGCCTAACTGTTGTAGAATCAGATCATCTGGGTTCTAATGCTGGCTCATCTCATAAACTACAGGGAAGATCATATATTTTTCTCATCCTCAGTATCCTCCACTGTAAAAAAGGAGATTATAGCAGCAAAAATATCTGTAGATTGTGAAAAATCAATTAACCCTGAAAAGCACTTGGCAGAGCTGTTGTCAGAAGCATACCATTTGCTTTTTGTCTGTTTTGCTTTCATCCTTCACATCACTTCATCTTGCCAATTTCTTATGAGGAATTAGGTCTTAAAGTAAATGTATCAACCTCCAGGTGTCCAGATCACAGTCATGGCTCTTTGACTTCTGGTATTGAAACCGAACAGGACGCTATGGGGCTCCTCAGCATGAAAGCCTTTCGGGGTCCCCTGTTTCTTGACCTCCCCTGAGTTCCAAAGGGCAGGTTCAGACAGCTGTTGATCAGAGAAGGGAGGGCATTCAGAGACAAGGGAGGAACAGTCAAGAAACAATAGTGCAGCCTTGAGGCAGGGTCCTGGTTCTGCCTCAAGGGATACACATAACAGTATCTTTGAGCTCTTCTACAGAACTTAAACCCCCAACAAATGGGAGATGTTAACTACTTGATGAAGCATTCTTCATTCCAGAGAAGGTCACAGTTTGATAACCTTGAGAATCAGAGAAGCTCATCAGGAGACCACCTGAGGCCAGATTAAAGGAGTGCAGGCCCTGCATACACCCTGATCCTTATAAGCAGCCCCACCCTTGAACCATTGCTATAAAACTCCCCACCAAATCCCCCTGTGTTGGGACACAGTTTTGAGGAGCACAAGCCTGCTGTGTCCCCCTTTGCCTGGCAAAACAATAAAGGTATTATTTTCTACTTCACCCAGAACTCTGTCTCTGAGATTTGATTCAACACCAGTGCACAGAGGTCGAGTTTTCGACATCAGTGTCAAGAAATCACAGTTTACAGAAGCCTGAGGGGGCAGGTCATATCATTCTGAGTGCTCTGGTCTGCATCAAGGTGAACCTGGAATGGTTCTAACAAGTCAAAACCAGCCTCATAGCAGCATATGTCTTGAAAAGTAAAACAATTCTCAAGATATCTGACCTGTCAAGTCTCTTCAGGAATGCGTTCTAGATCTCAGAGTGGAAGAAAATTACCCTCTTTTTCTAACAGCCAAGGGTGTCCTAGTTGTAAGCTGTGGGGCCAGTCTGTTCTGATATACCTGTGCTTTTCCACAGCTCAAGGCCTCTACGAATGAAAATGCCTGCATAATCTCGCTCTAAGTGTTTTGATTCTAAGTTCATTGGCCCAGAATCAGAAAAAAGAGGCAGAAAAAAGAACGTTTTTTTTTTCCCTTGAGCATTATTTTTCTGATTCCATCCTGGAAACCAAAGAAAAACATGTTTTGATTATATTTACAAATTTATCTAATCATCCTGGAATGTTGAATTACATTTTATCTTTGGAAAGGGCCATTAATAGAGTGCCTCTGAGCATGGAGCTTGTTAGCCTTCAGGGACTTCCTCTGTGCGACACCAGGCACAAAGGGGCAGCCAGGGCAAAGACATCCTTCTTCTGCCTAGCACGTGGTAACCCAGCATGCATGGCTCCTCCCTCAGGGGCCTCCATGCACAGTGGGTATTCTGATATTTGTCTGTTTAACAACAAACATATTTTGGAAGCCTAGACAATTGGAACCACCTTCAAACTGCTGTCACTGATGTGAGTTTCTCTCCCCTCACCCCATCCATCTTACTCTGCCACCAGAGCCATCTATCTTAAACACAAATCTGATCATGTCACTGCCCCTCTTAAAAACCATCAGTGTCTCCCCATTGCTCAAAGGATCATGTGTTAACCCCTTTAGTAAGACTCACTAGCATTCATGATCTGGCCCATCAGTCTCCTTGGCAAATCCATCGTTTCTTTAAAAACTCAAACTCAAGTATCTTTCTTCATTCCTTTTTTTTTTTTTTTTTTTGGAATTTCAACACAATGGATGCATGTGTTTAGCACTGAAATATTTTAGATATAAAGTAACGTGGACATAGCTACCTATCTCTTCCCTATTATACACACCATGAAGACAGAGACTATGCCAACCTTTTGGAAAGCACCCATCTGACACAATGATTGGTTAAATGTAGGCTCTGTGGAAATGCTGAATGGATGAAGGCAAGACTTGGTTCTCCCACAGATTCCTGACTGCAACTCACTCTCAGAACCTTCATGTTCTATTGCAGCCCCAGTCTCTTCTAACAGATTTAACAGTCCTTGATGGCAGGAATGCTGTGTCTATCTTATCTTCACCTGTCTCAGGCTTCTCTATATTTCTGATGTGTGGGGAAAGCTTCATAATGATCTGTTGAGGAAAAGGTTAAGTTTTTATTGTTAAAAAGTAAATAGACCTGGAATCTATTCCCAGGCAACTTTCTCTCCACTTGGATGTGGAAGACAGGACTCTGATATCTGGCAGAAAAAAGTCTAACATCTGTTTTAAAAGTCTAAGGTTTAAGAAGGAGACATGAAAATGAAGCATGACAGTGTGAGAGGAAGAAGAGATTACCTTTGGTTGCAAGGATTTATTTTTTCAACAAACATGTATTGAGCACCTAGTGTATGCATGGCATGTGATAGGCTCTAGGAAGAAGAGGAAGAAACATAAGTATAAGACTTCTTCCCTGATGTCCAAAGCTCAGGACTAAGACAGACCATTGCCATTTCATGGTAGGGGGGGCGGTGATGGTAGAGGCAGCACCAGACACTGTGGGGACAGAGGCATAGCTCCTAAATCTCCTGGGAATTGGGAGAAGGAAGGGAGATGGGAAGCGTAATGGAATTATGCTATGAAATGTCAGCCAGCTCCTTAGCATGATCTGGAAACTAGGGGAGAAAATGTGGGAAAGATGACTAGCTTGAGAGTTCCTTCATCAGTCTGATAAGCAATTCTAGGTCAGTTGCTGTTTCTCTTACTGTTGTCTCCTGGCTCCAAGGCAGCCACCCAAACCATGGACACCAGGATATTGAGGCTCTGAGGAAGACCCAGAAAGGCCAAACTCTGAAAGGAAGACTGGCCCCAAACCAATGTCCCCAAAGTGCCCCAGCACAGATGTGCAGAGAGGGTCAGGTCAAACCCTAATATTTCCTGAAAAGCCATTCCAAACCTGGAACTATCAAGATGGGCTTAGTGGAGATACAAGGTAGCAAGTTCCCCTTTGAGCAGGTTTGCACTGGGTGTTTTCCTTTTCTTAAAACGGAGGGGGTGATTGATCCACAGCCTTTGATATTTTATTTTTGAGAAATCAAAACCTAAATTACATAGGAATTTAGGAAACTCTCACACTCCTTCTTATAAATGCTCTATTTCCAAAAACATCTGTGGGTAGTCTCAGAGACACTACTTCCACTCTACTTACACAGAACTGAGCAGATAGTAGGTTCCTGACAACTGTTTTTAAAAATGAATTCAATTGAATAATTTTATATTTAGTTTCCATTATATGTCTGGCAGTAAAGATATAAAAAAATGAGATAGACTGGGTATCTCTCTTCAAAGAACCAAGAATCGAGTGGGAAGGAAGCATGGGAAAAGGTAAAATAAGAACATAGTAAGTACAGCTACAAACCATTTGCTATAGAAATTCAAAAAAGGAAGAAATAACATTTTTTAGATCAATTAGGAAGAGCTTAAAGGAGAAGGTAACACTTGAAGATCATTGGTTTTCCTGACCTAGATTTGGGGTTAAACATCTCTTATTCATCAGCTTACAAAATGCTTTAATGAGGTATAAAAATTAGTACTATCCCACAACAATGATTCCACAATTTAAATTAGAAATTAAAGTAAGAAAGAATCAGGAGTTTGAGAAGAAAGAAGAAACAACTTATCAGTAGGTTTATTCTGTGACAGCCCACCATTCTTTATCACCATTATAGAGATTTCCAATAATAGCTATTGCTGTCTAAAGCTCTGACCACATGGCACATTTATATTTGTGTATTTCATAGGGTTTACAAAGTCCTTTATTACAACCTGTTTTATTTGATTCTCTATTAACACTGTAAGATAGATTACCCAGGTAGTGGCAGCCCCAAGCTTATTTCACATATGCTGTAGCTCAACAAAACTCATCTTCCAAGTTTCTTCAAGGAGCATTAGAATGGAACCAGTTTTCAACTCTGTTCTTCCAGCTCCCTCAACTCTACTCTGCTGTGTCCCATAGAGTTTTGAAAAGTTCTTCAGCTGGATTTACTTGAATAAAAATAATTGCAAAAGCCTTCCTGAAATCAAAGTCTATTTTTAGTTAGCCAAAATTGGCCTCCCTTGCTTTCTTCTACCATCACCCTACATCATTTGCAGAGCACTGTTCTTTAGTGTTTCCATTTCCATCTGAAAAACAAAGTTTTTGTGTTAGAAGGAAATAAGTCCCTGAGAATAGAGATGATAGAATAGGATACATTAGCTCCTTCAGGAAACGGGAAAGGTAAGATATTTTAATGGTGTGACTTTATCATCTCAAATGGAAGGCTAAGGCTTGTTAACAAGAACAGAGGTTCCCCAACTTCAGTAATGACAGATAAGCGCCCTCTTATGGGTCCATTAATAATGGCTGTCTGAAGCAGTGTTAAGAAGGCTGTGAGCTCAGCATGGAGAACCCTATGTCAACTATCAACGTATCCTGGCTATAATAGGCATGAGGTCATGCAGTTCCAGCCCAGGAGATCCTGATTCTGTCTTATTCAAGATTTCCCTAGTGAGTGGCACATTTATAGATGATGATGAGAACTGAGAGCTTATACCCCTGCTAGCCTCTGATCTCCTGTTTTCTCCGGAGCATTATGCTGACTTCAGGTCTCTACTATAGTACCTTTCAGAGCATCTCTCTGATATGTGGCTCATTCATTATATACTGTAATGTAACTATTCACTCTCTAGTCCTTTACCTTTCAGGTTTGTTTTGTCTATACATTTCCTAGAAAAGGGTCTAAAGCCAAATTAAACCAAATAAGAGTCAGAATAATGAAGCTAAATTATCTTCTGTGATGACAAACTATTTTTTTGGCTCATAAATTTAATACTGTAATGTAAAAAATGTGAATACAGAGAGTATACTGAAGAGAGTATTTGCTATAATCCTCATCTACAAAAATGAGCATTAATAATATCCTCTAATAATGTTTCCTTTATTTTTTTCTATTAATACATAAAATTATTGAAGAGATACTTTATACGTAATTTTGTTTTGTACATTTTTACATCCTATTATAATAAAAATAGTTCCTACATATTATATTATGAAGTCTTTGTAAGCATAGTTTTTAATAGCCAGACTTAACACATTCATACAGAAGTTTCGAGTCTCCCCACTAAAAACATACTTCTTCCAAGTCTGCCAATCTAATGAATTGGTACCACAATCCACTCAATAATGCTTGTCCCAAATTGAGGCATCTGCCATGATTCTTTTTTCCCCTTATAGCCCAAGTGGTATGATTGCTAACTCTAGAACTCATCCTCATTCCACACGTCTGCCTACATCCCCACCCCCATTGTCTCTGCCCTGGACCACATCATTTCCCTCAACTGGCCTCCCAACTCTGTCTTTCCCCTTGACCCCTCCAAAGCCCATTCTGCACAGAGCAAGCAGTAAGACATTTTTGATAAATTGCATCATGTCCCTCCTCTGTTTAACACACAGTAAGACCTTTTTGATAAATTGCATCATGTCCCTCCTCTGTTTAACACCCTCCAACCACTCCCCTTTCCCTGTGGAATAAAATCCACCTGCCTCCCCATGGCAGATGAGCCCCACCATCCTCTGTGCCTGCCTGTCACCCTGCCCATTTCCAACTCTTGCTCATTCATTATCTGAAATGATCATACTTTTTATTGATTTGTTGCCCATTTGTTTATTGGTGTGTTTATTGCCTGTTTCTCTTCACCAGATTATAAGCTCCATCTCATGCCTGGGCCTGTCTGCTCGTGGCATATCTTCCCAACCTTGAGTGATGGCTGGCATACGGCTGGCACTCAGCCAGCATTTGTTAGGCAGATGAATAATATTCCATGACAAATTGTTTTAGCTCTCCTTCAGTTTTAAAACATTTATCGACTCAATACATTCCTTCAACTTCAAAAACATCGACATATAGCTTTATTCCTCTGGTCCAAATCCTCACCCACTTGATCTCTGCAGCCCCGACACGTGGAACTTCAGGATTTGAGCCCACATCTCTTCCCCTGGCCCCAGCTGGAAGTCTTGTTCGTGTTAGTCCTCACCAGACAGACAGACACCTCACTCTTCCTACTCCTGGGTATTTTCACTGCCTGCTCCCTTCCTTAAAACGCTGACTTTCCCTCTGCCCATGACCCAGGCTTCCATCTCTTCCTGAGGAAATCTTACGGTGATGCCTGCCCTCTGGGGACTTATATCCTAGTAAGAGGAACAGACAGTAAACAAATAATCGGAATAAAAACACAGCAACACAAGGTGATAAAGAGTTACGAAGCCAAGGTGTAGTAAGAGATCAAAGAAGATATCGTTGAAAAAGTGATGATTAAGCTGAAACCGAAAGCAAACTACCTCGATACTTAAGTTTTACTTTTACTGTGCTATGTGTCATATGTTCTTATATTTAGGTGCCAGTTTTACTTTTCCTCTTAGGTTTTAAGCGGCGAGAGGACTGATTTCCTGTGTGATTCACAGCACTTAGGCACTACACACATCTCCTTAAATGAGGGAGAAGAGGCAGAGAGAAAGAGGCGGGGGTCAGGGGTGAGCAGTAGGAGGGCAGAGGGGGAAAGAAGCAGAGGGGAGTCAAGGGGGATGGGAAGAAAGGAGGGGAGAGGAAATCGTCTTTCAGGTGATGCTTGTGACAGAGAATCTGACTCTGAACATTACAACATCAAGGTGGCATTTGGCTAACCAGTGGGCTCTGAAACTCAGCGAGGATTTCAGCGCCAGTGCGATAGATTATTTTCTTGATGTCAGTCACCCTTAGCATCGCCTTAGAATGGGATCAAGCTGATGTTTTTGGCATTCTCTCTGCTTCCTTAATTTGCTTGCACCGTATTCAAGTGAAAAGATCCCCTAGCGATCCATCGTGCCTTTTTTATTAATGGAGCCTAAGCCTTCTAGCCAGTGCAATCTCGTCAGGGCCAGCTCTGATTTGGATTTATGAAGCCCAGTTAAGTTGGAGCTGGCTTCGAACCTTGCCCTGTGCAGGGGAGCGTGGACGAGCTCCAGGTTGCGCCAGTTCCTCTGAGCCTGTACGACGGGTGAGCAGAGGGGCTGCCCTGGACTTGCAGGTGACACCCGGGGCTGATGAGAGGGGAGGTGGAGAGTGCAAAGGTCCCAGACTATCTCCTCCTTTTGGATGGCTTCCCTAAAGTCAATGGAAAGCAAAGTGCCCCCCTCTGCTTGCTCCCATCCCTGCTGCCCTACAATCCTTCCCCAACCCTGCGGAGAGGTCTGGGGCTTTAACGGGGCCACCCAGACTGCCTGAGAGCCAGATGCAGCTTAGAAAAAAGCACAGTTGCCAGAGAGCAGGGAGGCCACCAGTCTGACCCCAGGCACAGAGGAGAATACCATCGCAGTGGCGAGGTGGAGGCCAGGAAGGTAAAAAGGACAAAAGTTGATATTTACAGAACATCCACTTGCATGGATGTTAGGCAGCTGACAAAAAGTCCCCTCTTTGAATGCTCACCCAGCCCTTGAGATAAACACTAATAACATTTCACAGAAGAGAAAGCTGAAGTTCAGACCCGCTGACTGTCTTGTCCAAGTTCACACCACTGGAATTCAAGCCACTCTGCCCTGATATCTAGGAGAACAGTGTCGGCATCTCCCTGTGTTTCTCAAGCATCTAGAATTGCACTGAAAACTTAGCAGGCTGTGAATAGTTTCATTGCAACTAAATGAATAAACTACAGAGAAAAGCACAGAGTCCTGTCTTCGGACATGAAGTTATTATTCATGCATGTGGCTGATATTAACAAGTCTGGAGAGAAAGTCCACCTAAGGCATGGATGGAAAAGGCATCAGAGTCTGTGACCCTGGGCACATCAATTAACCTTCCTGGGCTTTATTTTTTTAATCTATAAAACAAAGATCAAACTGCCGACCTCATAAGATCCCCTGTGAGGATAAGAGGCAATAAGATAATACGGCACCTAACCCAGTGCCTGGCACCCATGGGTCTTCCTTCAAGGCATGTTCATTATTTCCCCGTTTACCAGTGAGCACATGAGGTAAAGAGCCGTGGGAGAAATATGTTGGATATTTGAGTCCTGTGCTCCAAGGTCATGGAAATTCCTTCCTGCTCTGGCCCAGGCTACCCCTCCAGGGTTTAATCTGGCCTTTCTAGCACATTTGTCATTTTGATTTCTCTTTTCCTCTTTCCTTTTTAACGTCCACGGATTGGAATAAGATCAAGAAGTTCTTTGCAAATAAGCTTGGAAAAGGTGTCATGTGCTGAAGTTTGGGGTCCTGGACACGAGACTTCAACATCAGGGCCAGATTCTCTCTTTAGGAAGGCTTTGGGCTACTAGTACATGGTGCGTGGACACTGATAGAAAGACAGATTCCCCCAGGGTGGGGCTCACATGATCTTGCTGGTGTAATTCAAGACCCTTTGGATACAGATGAGAGTTAGTTAGGATGGTCTCCATCCCAAACTAACAAAACCCTACACGGATCCGCATAAGGTCAGAGCTCTGGGCCAGACAATTTAGGAGCAATATTTTAAACATATTTTTAAAACGACATCATTGTTTTCATACATCCAGGTGCATCCCTGAATGGGGAGAAAATGCCAAGTCAGGGGGAGAAACTTCCCTGCCATTATCACCTCCCTTCATCTGCTCCTGGCCTGAGCTGTGTGGGTTGCCATGGTGACACAAGGCTGACCTCTCACTTTTTACTCTTCCAGGAGCGAAAAAGGTAAAAATGAGCCATTTGGTCTCAAATGAAAATCAACCTCTCTGAGTTAAAAGATGTTAAATCGCTTTCCCTTCATCAAACCTAATGTTCCGTAGCCAAGTTTTTTAAAAAGGCAAAGAAGGAAGGAGCTGGGGATGGGAAAAAGGGAAGAAAGCCAGCCAGAGGTCTCAGAAGCAGAGATGCAGGGCTAAGGCACTGCAGCCAGGAGAGAGGCAGCGGCAGCCCCGAGGCAGCGGCAACTTTCCCCGAGCTCACAGTTGGCTGCTGTTGCACTTCCTAGACTTGTACTGGCCCCGTGATGCTGGCTCCAGCTTTCTCTCTGCCTGCCTCTTCCACCTGCTTTGCGGTGGTACCTGATGTGGCTGATCTCTTGGCTTTTATTTTTTATGTGGAGGGACATTTGTTCAGGAAATCAAAATATTGACTGAACCCCATCACACTAGTGCAAGCCTGTTATTAGCACCATGCCCCATGCGAGAGCCAGAGCTGGTCGGGCACTGTGATGAATTTGCTGTGATGAATTGGCCGAAGTGGTTTTCTGCAGCAAGCCAGGCTGCTCTGCCGGGCTGCTGGGAGCTCCATCACTCACAGCCGCGAGTGCAGGACCACCCAGGCCAGGGATGCCTCCTGTCGGATGAAAAGCACCACACTGGTCTGGCAGTGGAAGAGGTGTGTGGTGTGTCCCTGGGCAGCAGGCCTGGCCGTGCTTGGGAGCTGGAAGCATCTTGCTGCCCATTTGTGGCTTTTTGATGTGTGGCAGGGCAGCTGGAAATTTCCCCTTCCTCTTCTTTCCTCTCGCTCTTGGTCAGTGGAGTAGCAGACTGCAGCCTGCCCACCTGCAAAGCATGTGCAAGGGCAGTGGGGCTGTACTTTGGGTTCAAACGATTCATTGGTTTCATTCTGATGCAAGTTTCTGAGCAAGTGGGCTAGAGCTGTTAAACCATCCTCTACATGTGAATTACGCTTAATTATAAGCTAGGCAAGAACCACCGATTTATCACTACCAGACTTGTTTTTAATCCTTCAACTTCCTGAGAGTGGTAACATTGAGAAAAATTGGAAAGAGTAAGTGTATGTAGGGAATGGGTCTAATTCTTATCAAAAAGATTTATTTACAATATCTGGGAGCAAAATCTTAGGTTTTTCAGAAAATACTGTTAGGAACCTCAGAGGTCAAGCATACAGAACAATTAATTAGTGACCAATTTCACTAAGCCCAACATCAGAATAAACAAAACCAAGTTATAAATGATAACCTGGAGAGGAAGAAAATGATGCCCAGATTCATTTGCTCTTTCACTCATTCAAAGGATGTACATTCTTGAGTCATATTTCTCCCAACATTTGGCAAAGATCTGCTGGTTTAATATTCCTAGGCTTTATTTATACCATCAGCTTTCTGTGGCAATAAAACTTACCAAAAGAACCTTTCTCTGCTGCATTCATGACATCTCTTGGATTCTACCTGAAATAAGCTGTCCCTGAAATGTAAGAAGAAAGTCTTTTTCATGTTACACACACACACACACACACACACACACACACAGTCCATATTCCTAATGAGATCTCTGTGGTCATCTTACTCTTGCTAAACCCATGCTCTGAAGACAGCTTAGTTGCATCAGACTCTTTAATTGGCTTGCATTTTAAAAGTTTAAAGGGTTAATGCTCATAAGGGAAAGAGAAAATACTCTACAGCGCGCGCGGTTTGATCTGAGGTTCAAAACATACATGTAGATGAAAATGCCAGCCTCATCACTACACATAATCCCTTTCTCTGCCATCTCGTCCCTCGCCTTCCCTCTCCACAATCTTACAGATCTCAGTGCGATGAGAGAGCAGCAAAGTGAATGGCCAGTGGTATTCTATGGTTTCAGTGTAGTCTGAAGATTAAATCCCTATGAAAATAATATATCTCTTCTCCTTTTCCCTACCCCCTCCCCACTAGAAGCAGCTGCTTTTCACATTTAAATGTATCAGGGGTAACAAGAGCCTCTTTTATCAGCTACTCCTATTCATAAGGCATTAAAATACATGCCTTCTTAATCCCTAGCGCAGCTCTAACGGGCTTCAGCTTTGTGCTGAAATAGTACGTATCTTTTTAAAGAGGCTGATGGAAATCATCTTCTAAACCAAATCAGTCTCATAAAAGCAGCTCTCCCCAAGGTTTACACAGAACATAAATGGAGTCCCGGACACAGTATGTGTCCAACCAGAAAGGGCTTGAGAAACAAAGCCAAAGTTTGTTTATAAGTAGCCCAAGCGACTTGGCAAGCTGCATCCTCCTCTCTCCCCTCCTTCCCACCCTGATTCCATACCCATCTTTGCAGCAGCAAAACTTGGCATGGTACAGCACCTCTTCTGGGAAAGGCATTTCAACATAAGCCAATCAGCATTTGCTGAGCAAGGTCACTTTCAGAGGCAGCTCTTTCTGAAGGCAGAATCTCCAGGAATGGTGGCAGAGGGAGTGGGGACATGGGTCAGGTAGAAAATCACCTGGATTCCCAGTTAATCCACAGACCTCAGAGGAGCATGTGCAGGACTAGTGAATTTCACAACCATTGAGAAAGCTATTTTAGAGACAGGTGGCTGATAGAAACTAACATAGCAACATGATGTATGTATAATATACATACCTACAGATTCACATACAAGCATACATTATCCACATCAGATAATAGCATTGGTTTCATGTACAATTATCTAAAAATAGCATTAGAAGCACTATTAGTACAAAGGGAACATTTAAAACACGGACAAAAATAAATACTCTGAATTACAGTTAACTATCATAGCTGTATTGACATTAGTTCCCTGAAACCAACTCTTTCTTATATGTTTTAATTAAGACTGACCCTTTAAAATAAATCCTTTATATATTTATACATATATTTTTTGTCTGTTTGTTTTGGTTCTTTTTTTTTTAATTTTTATTTATTTATTTATTTATGGCTGTGTTGGGTCTTCGTTTCTGTGCGAGGGCTTTGTCTAGTTGCGGCAAGCAGGGGCGCCTCTTCATCGCGGTGCGCGGGCCTCTCACTATCGCGGCCTCTCTTGTTGCGGAGCACAGGCTCCAGACGCACAGGCTCAGTAGTTGTGGCTCACGGGCCTAGTTGCTCCGCAGCATGTGGGATCTTCCCAGACCAGGGCTCCAACCCGTGTCCCCTGCATTGGCAGGCAGATTCTTAACCACTGCGCCGCCAGGGAAGCCCTATATGTTTTTTATATACATATATTTTAAGGATTTCTTTTAAATAAATATATTATTTTATATATTTATAAATATATATATTATTTTATATCTATTATATTTTAAATAAATATTATATATACTTAAATAATCAAGCTGTCTTCACAAATATATGTAGTTTTCTATCTTTGGTAAAATTAGCGGCTTATCAGTCTTTGGCATTATTGCTAATGAAGAAGTGAAAAAGGTAGCAGAAATATCTATGATATTTTGTGTTCAGCTCTTGCTTAACTTCCACTTAGAAGCTTATAGAAGATATTTCAGGGGGGGAAAAGTGTCACATTCTTGTAACATTGTTTAACTCAAAGCTCCAGTAAACGTGTAATTTTTTTTCCTCAAAGCAAGTAAATGTTGCTAGAAATGTTTTGGATTTTAACTTCCTCTGGCATACCTGTTTTTCAATTGCTGTGACTCTTCTATTTTCTAATTCTCTCTCTCTCTTTTCTTGATTTGCAGCCAAAGTGCTGATGAAGGGTCTTTGCTTTGTGCAAGGTTTCTTTTTACCTATAAAATGTCACAAAGTTATAAAGTAGGAGGACTGTCTACAGGATAAGATCCGCCCCCTCCCCCATGCGCTAGTCAAACATTGAAGATGGCCAACAGGAACAGAAAAAAATGCATGCGTGAATGAAATGTACACATAAATATGTACCAGCATTTCATCCCTTTTGTGAAAAGTATCCATCTCGCAAAGGTAGTAAGGTTTTTAATAAAGAGAGGAAAATCTTCAGGTAATTTTAAATGCCCTTTAATACCATTAAAGGAAAACTTAATTCCAATCACTGAAATTTATTGAAAATCTCACTTTCCGAGGTAATGGTGATTTACTTCTCTATCATGTAACCTGACTGCCCTCTTCTGGATATAAAGAGAAATAGTAACAGCCTGAAACAATGTGGGGACCTATAAATTGATTACTCTTTCACTGATTATTCCTTTACTGCTAGGAAATCTGTAACAAATTTCTACTTGCATATTAAAAATTGAGCATGACTGTACCTACAAACTAAATAATCTGATTCCCCTTCACCTGGAATGATATGCTCCCTAATTTTTTTGGATAGCATTTCTGACTTGTGTACTATTTTATTGTATGTTTGAGACCCTCCTGTTGGACCCAAGTGTTCAAATAAGGCTAAATTGAAAAACAAGGAATTCTTATGATATTTCCACAACTTTTTGAAAAACTGATATTGAAGTGAGCCAAGCTTTCAGAAACCTTGCATTCAGTTTATAGGCGAGACTTACATTTATTGAAACTTCTCAAAGTAGCTTGTCAATAATGAACTAGATCACATTTTAGAAATTAAAAAAGTGAAATAAAACTTTTCACAAATAAAATAAAAACATAAAAAAATAACTATTATACTATGTCATAATTAAGTAGGACTTCACTTGGTATTTGGTAGAAGAATTATCAGCTGAATAATCCTAGGTCCCTTCATTTCTTCCCTTTGTGTTAGGTGATACAATCTTACATATCAGTATCATAATTAAAGAGCTTTATATTTCTCTCTTTTTTGCCATTTTACATCTGAAAAATGGTGTAACAAATTCAGGTTGACTGATAATTCTGGATAGAGAGTCGTTAAATTCCAACAGGAAGAAAATTTTACCCTCAATTATAATTGTGATACTACGTCAAACAGATAGAGGAAATCCTAATTCTGAGCTCTATTAAAATGCACTTATTTCAATTTCCAGTTGCTATGTATGTCCTATTAGCAGCCTGACATTTTGAGTAGTACACTAATTCATATGAAGTGGGTTTTAAATGAAAGCTTTCAAGTCAACCTTTATGGAACACTGAATATGCGATAAGCCCAGAATTAGCAAGAGAATGAGCTGATACTTTTTCACCAAGCGAGCTTCTTATATGAAGGAGCAAACCCCGAACACTCCAAATTATAAAATGTTTTCATTTCAAGGGCCTTGCTCATAAGTAAAGTGCAAGCTGATTTCATCATATTTTTCTCTTGGTGTAATTCTAGTCTGCAGTTAGAAAATTAAAGGTCAGAGGTTAAGTGCGTGTCTTACCAGGTAGGTCGCAGCTGGATCTTCACCTGTCAGGCACCGGAGCTGGGGACAAATTCCAAAACATCAGGCAAAGTGGGCTAAGAATACACATAACTGGGCAAAGCTTATGTAGTCAAGGTTAGCAAGAGAAGAGAAAGAAGGATCCCCTGATTGTCTAATTATCCTCTAGAAAGGCTGTCAGACCTGCAGTGGGGTTCTGTGTTTGAATGGAGAGACCCCTCCTTTTTTTGGGTCTCTTCTGAGAGGACAAGTGTAAGAGGCATTGGAGAGGGGCAGGTGGGCTGTTCATCTCCAGGTCATCTGGCTCGAAGATACACATACTTTGCCGTTGTCAGGGAACACTTGCTGTGCACACATGGAAAACTTGGGCGGAAGGATATCACAGTCTCCCTGCTGGAGGGAAGATCCATGACTGGCTGGGTGACCGCGAGCGGCTGTTTTCAGCCAGCTTGTTGTCCGGGGACCCCAGAATGGATTCCTAAGATCACGTTTCGCCAATCCTGCTCAGGCACCTCATTGTATTAATAAAAGAACACTAGACTAGGAGTCAACTTCTTCCCAAGCTCTGCCATCTTGTGATCACCATTTCCATCATGGGACCATGTTCCCTATACCTCAGTTTACTCTTCTATAAAATAAGGGGCCTGGATCCGATGTTCCCTAAAACACCTTCCCGGTCCTAATCCATATATTCTTACGAAGTCACTTTTTTCCATTAAACTACATTAGTAGATTGGGTATCCAGTTACCACCATGAGCGAAGGACACCAGTTAATTATAAGACAAAAATCTCGTTTTATGAAAATTTTATATCAATTTTTCTCCTCTGATACTAGATCAAACAAAATGAGTGTAAACCGTGATTTTACAGCTTGCTCAATTATGTAATAAACCTGGCAATACCTGAGACTCTCTCTCTCTTTTCAAGTTAATAAGGTCACTGGTTTCTCTTCCTACAGAAATCCTCTTCTGTCCAGAACCAAGAGAAAAGTCATCATGGTCCAGGGTTTCGGGGGAGAAATGGAGAGACCTGATGGCATCTTTAGATAGAACGTTCATGAGGCAGCAGGGATATTTGGTCCTCTGGTCTGGGGAGGATGCTAGGGTGGAAGATGCTGAACCCTCTGCAAGGAGTCCTGTCAGGTGTAGTTTCCTCCTGTTCTTCTGGACAAAGAATTGTGACGATAGAGGCTGCAGGCTCAGCTGTCAGCTGTTTGTGCCAATGAAAACTCCCCAAGCAATGACAGATGTGGGGAAATAGGACCAGAGATAGGGAAGCAGAGAAAGTAAGAAATCAATAAAGATAAAGGATAATGTAAACCAGATAGTCATGCCCGCCTTGACTCCCAAGCAACACACCCATCACCCTTTAAAATACTTGCCTGCATCCACTTGAATCCATGTGACTCCCTTGATGGAATTACAAGAAAATGTACTAGAATCCCGTACTATGTAAATTCTGTGTGGGCAGATATTTTTGCCTCCTTTGTTCTTTGCTAGACCTGCAGAAGCTGGAACAGTGCTTGGCACCTAGTTGGAATGCATTACAGATTTGGGGAAGAGGTAGAGGTGGTGGAGGTGAAGGGAGAGTTGGTAGTGGAGGTTTTGATGGTGATGGAGGTGAAGCTGATAAAGGTGAAGGTGACGGAAATGAAGGTGATGGTGGTGGAGGTGGTGAGAGAGGTAGAGCTGGAGATGGAGGAAGCTGTGGAGGGGAGGCAGTGGTGGAGGTGATGGAAGTGGTCCTGGAGGTGATGGAGGTGGTCCTGGAGGTGATGGAAGTGGTACTGGAGGTGATGGAAGTGGTCCTGGAGGTGATGGAAGTGACGCTGGAGGTGATGGAGGTGGTACTGGAGGTGATGGAAGTGGTCCTGGAGGTGATGGAAGTGACGCTGGAGGTGATGGAGGTGGTCCTGGAGGTGATGGATGTGGGCATGGAGGTGGTGAAGTTGGAGGCACGGTGGTGGCCATCATGGACTGTGAGAACTTTCTGAGATGGATTTTGTTGACTCAGAAGCAAAGGGGCCAAAAGAAATGTAGATATCTGGAGAGAGGGAGACAGAACACCTCCTGTGAGGCAGCATGAGTCCCTGCTTCCAGCTGAGTTTACAGATGGAGGACTTCTTCAGGTTTGAATGACAAGAGTCAATAAAAACCCCTTTGTTTTCTTATGCAAGTCTGAATTCCTGAAAGTGCATCCCCTGCATCTGAAACCTCAGGCCCTCACCTCCCAAAGCCTGTCAAGCCAGCTCTGGTCCTACTTGAATTCAATCACCACCATGGCTTGTCACCACCTGGGCACCTTCACTGCAACGTTCAGACCCTCTGGCAGCTCTGTTGAAGAAGTCCAAAAAACAAATCGAATGCATCCATTTTCCTCCTTAAAGGCTCCCAATGGCTCCCCGGGTACTACAGGCTAAACCCCTGCCTCGTGTCAAAGCCGCCCTGCTCTACTCCCTTTCTCTGGTCTAAATCCCCTTCAGAGCCTAATCCACCCACCGTGTCCACTTGTGTGCACTTCAGTATATCTGTCACACCATTCCACATTTTCACCTACCCTTTTTTTATCCTTCACTCCTCTCTCTTCCTGAAAAATCTTTGTACCGTCTTTGAAATCCCTTCAAGACCCCTTTAAACCCATTCTTCAGATTCCATCCTTCAAACTCATGTTTTCCTCTCACTCCCTTTGAAGACTCCCACCCTGGCACCTTATCTTTTCAGCCTTCATCCAGAGTGGCCCTTCTTGGGGTCTCCTTGACATCTGGGCATATTCCTGCCCCAACACACCTAGCTCTGTGGAATCACTGATGATGCACTATTTGAGAACAGAGCTGACACATGTACTTAGCATGGAGCTGCTACAGTAACCAAGGATGGTTCTCTTTCTTTTCCATCTCACAGTTTGTGCAGGATGGCAAGCTGTATCTGTACTAGCGCATTATCTGAAATAAAGGGAACTTATGAGAAAAATAAATAAATATTGAGAGACCAAAGGAGAATTGTGTCTCTGATCACAGAATACAACGGTGTCCCCTGGAACAGGGGTCCACAACCCCCGGGCCGCGGACTGGTACCGGTCCACGGCTCATTTGGAACCAGGCCGCACAGCAGGAGGTGAGCCGCGGGCGAGGGAGCTAAGCTTCATCTGCCCTCCCCATCGCTCACATTACTGCCTGAACCATTCCCCCACTCCGGTCCAGGGAAAAATTGGCTTCCACGAAACCGGTCCCTGGTGCCAAAGAGGTTGGGGACCACTGCCCTGGAAGGAAATATAAATCCACTTTCGTACTTAAGAATAAAGAGAAACTGATAGAGACTTCGGAATTTCCGCACAGGGTCGGGGAGGCCATTTAGGTCCTCCTCTATGGAGGGACCATGGGAATGAGCAAGAAGTAAGCATTTACCATAGAAGATACTCATTGTGTTTTAATATTTTCTACATACGTGGCTCTGCAGGTATATTTGGAAGGAAAGGGACACTGGGAATATGTGAGATGACTCTTTGGTTGCCTGTGTTCCCAAAGCTCTGACTGATGGGGGCTCTGACCTCAAAGGTCACTAAGAAATGGTACTTTCGAGAGCCAAGAACTATCACAAAGGCATTCAAGGGCATCCAGGAAGCCCTCTACTATCTGTGTCAATAGACACAATAACAGAACATTTTTTTAAAAAAATAGAGGGAAAAACAGCAGATTTAGATGTCTATAAGGGCCCAGATAATAAGGGGCAGGAAATAAGTGTGTCGTGTCCAATTATACCTCACAGCAGGGACAGAAGCCCTTTTCAAGATGACAAGCTACTTTTCATTTCCCTGAAGCCTTGAGATCAACAAGGTGGTGGGGACTGTGGGAAAGAGGGAAGGAACTGAAACAGCAGAGTCCTCGGTCAAGGCAACTGGGGATGGAGGTTGGAGTGGAGAGAGAGGAAAGAAGACAGTGGTGCTGAGAATCAAGTCTTCAGGCAAGTGGATGTGGGATGGGGTGGGGATTTCATTGCTGTTTTTTTTAATTTCCTCTCTGTTTTCTTCATTGAGCTTCTGGGTTCTCTATCAGTCATGAATTAATCCATAAATGTTATTTCTTTTTATTGTTCCTATTATTAAGAAAATATTGTTACTATTATTAAGAAAAGTTTGAAATGTATAGAAAAATATCAAATCACTATGCTGTATAACAGGAACTCATAGTGTTGTAGATCAATTATACTTTAAGCAAACAAACTCATAGAAAAGGAGATCACATGGACTTCTCTGGTGGTGCAGTGGTTAAGAATCTGGCTGCCAATGCAGGGGACACAGGTTTGAGCCCTGGTCCGGGAAGATCCCACATGCTGCGGAGCAACTAAGCCTGTGTACCACAACTACTGAGCCAGTGCTCTAGAGCCCACAAGCCACAACTAGTGAGCCCACGTGCCACAACTACTGAAACCTGTGCGCCTAGAGCCTGTGCTGTGCAACAAGAGAAGCCGCAACAATGAGAACCCACGCACCACAACGAAGAGTAGCCCCTGCTAGCTGCAGCTAGAAAAAGCCCGTGTGCAGCAACAAAGACCCAATGCAACCAAAAATTAATTAATTAATTAATTTTTTTAAAAAAAAGAAAAGGAGATCACATTTGTGGTTACGGGGTGTGTGGGGAGGAGGTTGGCAATTACATGAAGGTAGTCCAAAGGTACCAACTCCCAGTTATAAGATAAATAAGTACTAGGGATGTAATGTACAACATGATAAATATAATGAACACTGCTGTATGTTATATATGTAAGTCAAGAGAGTAAATCCTAAGAGTTCTGATCACAAGAAAAAAAATTTTTTCAATTTCTTTAATGTTGTATTAAAATAAAGAAATTGGGGCAAGTGGAACTTGTAATAAAGTTTAGACTGTAAAATGGCTGGAGAAGTGAAGACAAAAAATCGACTCTAAATACATGTGTAGCTAAAGAATGAGAAGGATCCAGCAATGCCAAAGACAAAGGGCTGACCTACCAGGCAAGATGTTTAAAGCCAACAGAGTTGTTACACACGGTCAAAACATTGGAATACATTCATCTTTCTCTCATGCTGCAGCAATTTGGAAAAATGAGCTCTGACAATGAGCTGTCATACAAATCACATACAAAATTTTTGTTATTGGAGATTACAGTTATCAAGGGCTCGTGGGATTAACAAAGAGGGGAGCCAGAGAAACTTCAATCAGAAGAAAAATGATGCTTACTTACGTTATTCCTTTTAGCGTCATTTGCACATTTTTAATTAAATGTGAAATTTTAGAAGAATGGTTTGGTTGGTTGAATAGGAATGGAGTATATGTAAAATTCTGGGCTTTGCGCTAACCCAGAACATTATTCTAAGCAAACGGCTGAGGAACCACACATGAAAAACTTCATGAAAATGTCCTATGAGAGCGATACTGCACGGATACGTGTATGCTGGCCTTTGTTCCTTCATCTTTCATCAAAGAGCTATGCACGCCCTTCTCTGTGCCAGGACTCATAACTGGTGCTAAGGAGAGAGGGTTAACCAGACATAATCCCTGCTGTCCTAGAAACTCCAGAAGGAAATGTGTTCATTCCTAAGGGAGAGCTCTGATTGTCTGAGAATGATCATGATTTGTTAGTCCAAGTAGAACTTTCTGCTTGTGTTTTCCCAACAGTCCATGAAAGGTCAGCTAAGCAAACCTGTCCTTCAGAGCCCATCTCATGGAGGCAGGGTCTAGACCCTGCCACATACCATCTCCTGGTTTCCAGGAAGAAAGCCTAGTACTGATGCCTCAAGCTACTTTCTCTTTGTTTCCATATGTTTTCCTAGGGGCTCTCTCATCACAACACGTTACAAAACCCGTATCAACATCATGTCCCATTTGGTCAAAAAGCATTTCCAATCCAGTGCTTCCTAACCCCTTTTAGGGGAAGTATTACATGCAAGTTAACATTACCATGCCCTGACAGATCAAATGAGGAGATCCAGCCAGAAAGCACTGAAAGTTCATGACAAACCAGGTCACTTTCTATTATATTTACATTTCTGTAATAGGGTCCTTTAAGGACTCCTCTTAAAGATGGTTTACAATATCTCACGTCAGCATTTTTCTCAAATTCCACTCCACTCATATCAGGATTATCATGTGCATGGTTGAGTGGACCCTGCTCAGTTACATACAACAGGATGGCAGGTAGTTGTAGGTGGGTGCAGGGAAGACCAAGGCATAGAACCAGACCCACCTGGAAGAACAGCACAGGAGCTGAGGGTACAGAAATGTGATATCTCATGAAGGAGGCCAATAGAGCCATAGGGAGGCAACCCAGAATGAAGATTAGACAAGTAGGTAGACGATCTTCCCCCTCAATCAGTAAGACTGGGTTCAGCAGCTGGGTCCTAGAATTTGAGAGAAAGCCTAGAAAAACCACAGAGAGTGACAAAAGTTTGAAGAGGAATATTTGGATGTAGGTATATCAGCGGATTCTGCCTTAGAAAAAAAACTTTTTTCCATCATAGGAAGCAGGACTCACAATATGGAAGAGGTGAGCAAGGACCACCTGGGCTCAGTCACCGGAAAAGAAGTATTCATTGTCCAAATGGGCCATCAAAGACCTGGGAAAGGGGCTTCCCTGGTGGCGCAGTGGTTGAGAATCTGCCTGCCAATGCAGGGGACACGGGTTCGAGCCCTGGTCTGGGAGGATCCCATATGCCACGGAGCAACTAGGCCCGTGAGCCGCAACTACTAAGCCTGCGCGTCTGGAGCCTGTGCTCCGCAACAAGAGAGGCCGCGATAGTGAGAGGCCCGCGCACCGCGATGAAGAGTGGCCCCCGCTTGCCGCAACTAGAGAAAGCCCTTGCACAGAAACGAAGACCCAACACAGCCATAAATAAATAAATAAATAAATAAATAAATAAATAAATAAATAATAAAATTAAGGAATTCCTTTAAAAAAAAAAAAAAAAAAAAAAGACCTGGGAGAGGAAAGCTGAGTATCAGGGATGAAAAAGGAAGCCAGTGGTCAGAGCAGGGCACCATGAGGGCAGCATTGTGTGACAGCCCAGGAAGTTAGGTCCAGCCATCAAGACACCGTGCTATGTGTCTGCATGTGTATGTGATAGTGATGGTGAGGACATGACAGTGAAATCACTTAAATATCCACTGCCATGGGCAAAGATTCATCTGGAGCTGGGGCGAGGCTAAGCTTGGAGGTGGCAATTTCACTGTCATAGCTTTCCATGGACAGAGTTGAAGGAATCTGACAGACTTAACTCTCCTCTGGTTCACCCCAAGCTCTGCACTAGTTATCTCCAATCCCTCTACCAACTGCCAAAGTAAACTTTTTTCTTTAAGAATCAGAATCCTCTTTAGCCCCTGGCTCCCTCTTGAGTAACATTGGGTGCAAACATCTTTCACTGTTAAAGGTTCAAAAACGATCTGTATTCAGTCAGCCTATCATTTTTTACTGAGCAAATGGTCACCTCTCTTATTGGTTGTTCTCAATTTTCTTTAGCTTTTGGTCAAGCTCAGTTCCTTCATGCAGGAAGTGTTGATTGAATCCTATTCTGTGCCCTACACTGTCCTAAGTGCCACAGGTCCTCTGCCCTTATGCAGTTTCCAGGTTAGAAGCAAAAATAAATAAATAAATGGGTGGTTTTGATTTAGTGTGACAGTGTGTGGGGGACAGTCCCCTCTGGAGTCTTAGAAGAGACTTGTTCAGGGACAGCTTTCCAGAAGGATTCAGAACAAACAGAGAGCTTTGCAGGTGCAGTGGCCTTATCGTGGAAGGGCCCGGTGCCTCCATGGAACCATGAACTATTTGAGAAGTGGATTTTCTATTCTTTCAATGTGATAATACTTAATAGGAAATCATCAGGAGCATAATAGGATGTAGAAGGTTCATGTTACCTGATATACGTAAAAGGAAAATCTGATTAATGTTCCGATATTTGTGACTACTATGAACAAAGCTCTCAGAATAAGAGATATAAGAGTTTGCAATTATTTAGGCTAAGAGGGTGATTCCCTAGGAGTGCCAGTTAGATAAAAAATTTTACTGTACTCATAAAATTTATGTCGAACTTAATGCAGTCAAGTAGTGAGAGAACTGGATCAGAAGTTAGGATTCTCGATTTGCCTTTTCCAGTTTTGTTCCTAAACGCCCCTCTACTAATGACAAATCATGTGTGTGGCTTCCATGTCTTCATTTCTAAAACAAAGGAAATGAACCAAGTTTCCTACTAGTTATAAAGAACTGTGATCCTGCCCTAAAATTATTCTGAGAATGGTGTTATAATCATTTATTATGATCTATGAAAAAGATGACTTAGAACATAACGTTCTTTTTGAGTAACGCAGTTCAAGACAATAGACAGGACGTAATAAATTATCTGCCTTGGGGTAAAAATAAACTCCAGTCAAATGTATGTGCTTAATACCTGGGTAAAAGTATTTAAAGTTATTTGTCTATTTAGGCTAAATAAATAATGACTGGGCTTATACAAGCAAGCATGTTAAAATCATACGCTGTGTAGTCCACCTGTCACTTCATGGGTAAAACAGACACGTGTTAAAAAGGCAACTCTATAGACTGCTTTGAGGAACAAGAATGAAAGTTTCCTCTGGCCAAAAAAGGTCTCTCCCACTGCCCTACTATAGTCCCTGAAACCCTCACCATGGTTTCTTGGGGATTAAAGATAAATTCTAAACTCCTTATCTTTCTTCACTCTCTGAGCCTCACAGGACCAGGAAGATTAACTAAAATATGTTATGGAAATGTGACTGGCACGCAATAGTCAATCAATAAGCATGAGTTCCATGTCCCCTTTCTTTCTGTGGCATTTAGCCCCCTCCACAGACAGCCCTTTCCCCTGCTCTCTCTCCCCGAGCCTGGTAGGTGTGGCGCTGTCTCTAAACCCTCGGGGGTGCTATTTCCTCTACCTGGAATGTTCTTCTCCCTTCTCTGTGTTCATCCAAGTCCAGTTTGTGTCAGTCAGTCAGTCAAGGCTCTCGGCTGCAAGCAAAAAAGCCTATTCTGTCTCTCTTGAGCTAAAAGAGAAAGGTTCCCAGGGGCTCTCATACCGATGAGGGGCCGTAAAGCTGGCCACGGAAAATGAGATAGAAACCAGGGATCTCCAGAGGACCCAGGGCCTCACCACAGGAACCACCTGGTCTGCACACCTCCACCACAGCTGTGACCTCTCTGATCTCCAAGTGGCCCTGTCTTTGGGCACTAACTCCACAGTCAGAGCCCACAGGCCATGCATCTGTTTGGCAAGACTTACATCATGAGCTGGCCTTCTGGCTGCACCTAGTCAAGGTGAGGTGGGAGATGACTCCTTAGCCCTAGCAGAGGAAAGTAACGATGAGAAGAGGTGTCAGCATTATCTTCCCAACAGCAGAGTGTGCTCAAAGAGGAAGCCCACCAAGGTGATCTCAGGACGAATGCCAAAGAGCCCCTCAACTACCAGTGGTGCCCACAGAGTCCATTCCCCAGAACACTTACCCAAGCCTCTCCCTCATGCAAGGGCTCCCCTAACTGGCTTCTCTTGGCCTCAGCATCACTCCTCTGAGGATCTTCCAGTATCATTTCTGCCACACATTTCAGGAAAAGCATCACACTACCCTGAACACATCGCCTGACTCTTCAGTGTCTCCACAAATAGCTCCTGACTATTTAGCGTTGTGTAACTCTGCCTGTGTTGCCTTCTTGCAAGGAGCACACCAGGTCTCTCAAGAGGCTCTTTTTGGATGAGGAAGAGAGTGGGTTCATGACAAAACCTGAATTAACAAAGGAAATCAGTAATGTCCAGAGTCTGGTCCTGTCAAGGAGCATGGGCTATAGTGGGGCACGAGGTACCATGAGGTTGTAAGCTCCTGGAGCAAAACCATACCTTGAGTCTGTTTTTCTAGCATTGAGTCTAGAGAATGCTTTGCTGGAAAGACCTGAGCCTGACTGTCTCCTGCCTCTGCTAGACCTCTGGAAATAAAAAGCAGGTAAACTCCAAACGGAACTTAGCAGAAGCCATGCAACCATATTAGGAAGTACATATCTGAAAAAAAAAAAAAAAAGCTAACTCCCTTAATAAATAAGATGCCCTAAGAAATAAGATTCCCAAAGAAAAAAGTATTCTCTGATAAAATGAAGATTTATTTCAAGCCAAAAGCCAACATCTCCATAAAATTTTAAATCAAACCAAAGATGATTACTGACTCCAGTTATCACTCATCATTAACTTCTTAGCATTAAGCAATATAATAAGAAAATATTTTAAACTATTTTTAAATGATGTGATTGTACACTTACAAAGCTGAAATGATGGTCAGATCAAATGAAGCATAAAGATCTACTCCCTACTTTCTCCTATAACTAGTTCCTAAAAATACGTCTGTAAAAAAGTTAAATAATAGATTTACATGTTCTAAAGTTTGTTTAATTCCAAGGGAACTTACAATTTTTTAAATTAATTTAAATTCAATTCATTTAAATTATATAAAGTGATATATAGCCATGAATGTTCTAGAATATATCCATTAAGTGCTTTAAATTCTAAAACAGTTTGACGTCTCTCCACGTTGTAAAAATTAATTTTCAAAAGGAATTTTTACTCCAAATTATGTTTGCTTGTTTGAAGTAATATTTTTAATTTCAAGGGACTGATTTTATTTTTGAAAAAGAGGTTTCATTTTTTAATCTATTTTTCCCATTTTCTAATTTTTGATTTTCTACTGTGATTCAGGCATTCTTCAGTTTTTATTCCTGCATCTTTCTAAAAACATGCGCTTTCATGCATAAATCATTAGCACTCTAAGCCACATTTGCTATGTCTATTTAGACTTTCAGATATAACCTTATAAACATAATTTCTACTTGCCCAACTAACAGTTCAGTCTCAGCAATATCGCCATCAGTTTAGGCAAAGGGGTGTTTGTGCAGTTAATTCAATACATTATTTCATTTTGGCATACAATTTGTAAAAGTAAAGCAGAGTGTAGAACAATGAATTAAATATCAAATGAATTAAAATCAAGAATAATATAAGAATCTCTGGCCTACCCATACAATGGAATACTACATGGGCATTAAAACCATGATATCTAAGAGTATCTACTCCCATTTGGAAATCTTCTTGACACATTTTTAAGAGAAAATTCCAGAATAAAACTTCACATACATATGACCTTCATTTTGCATACTAGCCTTCTTTTCCTCCCCCTAAATGTATCTTTCCTGCCATCCTTACAATAGCTGTACAGACATGTGAACTCTCCATGTGTGGGTGCAAAAAGTCTCAGCAGCAGAAGCAGTGTTGTGACTGAAAGAGGTCAAAAAAGAACCCAGGCAAAGGCACATTTTCATCTAACTTTGCCTAGAGTTGGCCTTCTAAATAAAAAAGCACTAATAATAGCAGAAGTAGTAGCAGTAGCTATAGTAGCAGTAGTAGTAAAAACAATAATTTACATAAAAGAATGCAGGTACAATGGGTAACTTTTCACTATAGGCATCATAGAAAAAAAGAAGCAAACAAAAACATCTAGAAGAAGTAAGAAGATTAATAATCTATTAACCACGAAGCTACAAAGGTTATTTTGGGAACAAAGGACACATCAGTTGGAATCAGAGGCATTCTTTGACCTTGAAATCAGGTTAGGAGAAGGATGGCTTGGGGAACACTAACTAAAAAATATTTTGGTGCGTCCCAGGAGTGGGAGTCATGTCAGGTAACTGATCTGTTCAAAGCAGGAGAAGAAATGGAGCAGGAAAACTGCTCTGGTCACTTACAGTAGATTCCCAAAGATCTGAACTTTTCATCTCAAATGTTATATCACATAGTTACATATCATTTTTACTGACAAATTAAAAACTTGTTTCCCAGTATCTCTCCAAGGCAGGCAAATTTTGACAGTTGCTATGTTGGCGACAGCATATTTTTTAGCAAACTTGCTCAGTGGAATCTTTGCTTTTAACTTTTCAGCAGTTCTTAACTTCTGTTTACATAATTTCAAATTTCCTAATAAGAGCTAACATTTATTAAGCATGCTACTAAGTTATTTGCACATGTTATTCCATTTAATCCTATTGTTAGTATTATTGTTTGGTATTAGTATTATCTCCAGTTCAGCCCTTTTTGCAAGGTCTGGGAGGCCCCCAGGGGGTGCCTCACAGGAGCCCACCCATGCCTATTAGCTGCATTTATAAAGTTCACACTCTATTCTATTCTATCCTGCATGGGCACCCATCTATCACTGTCTATTACCCAAGTTATTGCTTGAAAGAGCATCATGCCTGCTTCTAATGGTGCCACCAAGAGTACAAAGTCCAATGTTTGTGCTGAGAACAGGACTCACAAAGCTGATAATCCTTGAGGTGGCAGATCCAGGTCAGGTTCAGGGCCCAGGCAGGGTGACTGGCCCTCTCACTATCTCCGCGTCATATTTTGTTATGGGACCTGAAGGTTCTCTAGAACAGTCTTAATGCATCGCTCAGGCGAACAGCCGCCAACCTCTTCCCCCAGCTTAAACCAAAGGACTCCAAAGGCAGTGGAGGAGAGGATGGAAGCCGATGCCCGCCCCACCCTTCCATCCCCTCCCCACTCTTCTCCAGAAACAGTTGCTTTTGCTTGGCCTCTGGGTGACCCTGGCTCTTCCACAGAAATCTTCTCTTTTCCACTTTGAAGCTTTATTTATTTTTTTAAGCCCTCAAGCCATGTCTTCATCTCAGGAAAGGAGTTTGGCTTTGCATTTGTATAACTAAATAGCTCATGTAGGTGTTTTTTTTAGGAAAGAAGTCTCCCCAGTGGTAAACTCAAGCATGCAAGTCTAAAGAAACAGAAATCTCTCACTGCATTTGACTGACAGTTATGCACATGTGGTGGGTTCTTGTGGTTACGGCTTGGTTTTACTTTCTTCATCTTTTGCCCACTAGGCCTTTGAAACCCATAGTGCTGAGATTCAACATCAACCCTCCTCTTTCCGAATGATTTCACCAGCTCAACCCCATCCCAGCTGGCTCCCCTAAAGGTCCCAGTATTGTAAAACGCTACCTCCCTGTGTCTCATCACTTCTAGGATCGTCTCTAGCTTGGCCTCTGAAGCAGCTTGCTCAGTCTTTCTGGCCTCTTAAGTAAACGTTCATTGGTCCCCCTGGACTTTAGCTTCTTGAATCTACCTTTACGAAGATGGATACTTCAGCTTCCATTGATCTATGCTCAGCAGATGCCCAGCTACACTCTCTGCAGACTCCCTCTTTACCCCAACTTTCAAGGATCCCAGTTCAGATCAAAGCTTTGAGGATTCAATTATCCAAGAGTAGAGGTTGGGTATTAAGAAGTAGAGGCATCTGCAATGACAGTTCCTGTACAAGTCCACCAGCTGATATCTGTATCCTGGTGATGAGAATGAGCCAGAATCTGGGCAAGCCAATGAAATACCATGCAGGGGGAGGGGAGCCAGGTGCACATGAGTCTCCATCTACAGGAGAAGTATGTGGACATACAGTATGCAAAGAAAGTTATTCCAGTTTATGGAAGTGAGCCTGCCTCCATTCACTCAGACCATAAGCGTCTCTGCTCCAATAAATATTAGGCAATGGAACTGTATATTAATCAGGTGTGAGGCTCCTTTTTTCATGGAGCTGAGCATTTATTTAGATGGGAGGTACCCCATGTCACGAGACACCTTCAACACTTGTATCCAATAGCAACTTTTTGATCTGTGTAAATATGAAAGCTTTTGATTAACATTTTAAATCTCCAAGTATGTGATGTGCGGCACAAAAATACAGGTGAAGTCCCTAAGGTGAAGCTTTAAAACTATTTAAAACAGGTTTTAGCCATTACTAAGTAGTCAAATTTTCAAGCAGAAAACATCATGGACGGGGAACTCACAGGATACCCACCAGATAGCACATTGGGTATTGCTTACCTTATCAAAGTTAAATTTGCTTTCATTGAGGATAATTCCCATTTAAATGGGTGACCTAGACAAACTAGTTTAAGCTGCTACAAATGAAAATGCAAATAAAACATCTGCTTCTAACAAATTTTCACTCATTATTTTAACTTCAGAAGAGGAAAGGTTAGGAAGTTTTTACAATCAATTGAATGCCAATTGCTTTGATCATATATGCTATAAGGATCACATGAACCAATGGGCTGAGTTTTTAAGAGGTAAAATCCCTCCAAGCTTTAAGACAAGTAGAATACAAACAAGATGGCAAGCTTAAGAGACTGGAGAGTCCAGGTAGAAATGTCTAGAAAGCAAATGAGAAATTGAGGAGATGTAATACATTGCAGCAGAGGGAGGGATGAATGTGAGACATAACTCAATGTGGGAGAGAGACCTGAGGAGGAAAAATCTCATTTGTGCCGAATATATCTTCTTTAGAGACTCAGCAGTCATGTTGAAATAAGTGAGTCAATGCAAGAAAGCCTCATTGATTTGGAGGATGCTTGACAAGTACCAGAAGCCAAGGAAATATGGAAGGACAGCGCAACCCAATGATACATACACAGAGAAAGGACAACACTGCTCTGACAAGGTGGGTCATGTCAGACACTCACTGTTAGTTCTTGGTCCTTTTGGCACAGGTTTCCAAAATTTTCAAGTGACATTTGAAAGGTGGGAACAATATTTATGGTTGTCATTTTGGGAAATGGCAACTGTTTTGTCCGATGTAGTCATTCCACCAAAATAAGATGGAATAAAGCAGAGAATCAGACATATATGGGCTCCAAGCTCAGATCTGCCATTCTTGTCCATATGACTTTGGGCAACTTACTTAAAGGCTCTAAACAATATTTGTCCCATTCCTTAAAAAGAAACAGGTGTCTGGGAAGAGAGTTTTTCTATGTAAAGTGCATGAAACATAGCAGTTGATCATTAAACATAGCTATTTGCATTATTATTATTAATTCTTCTACTAAGAGTTGGGAGATGTTCCAGAGAAAGAACCACCATATTGCCTTGAAGGAAAATATTTAAATGTTGTAGGTATATATGCATTCTTTGAGGCATGTTTCCATTTGAAATCCCCCATGTGAAACCCAGCATCCTCTTCCTTCAGAAAAGATGTTCAGATTTAGTCTCTAACATCTTATTTTATTCTCTTAATATTTTGCTTCTCCTACTCAACACACGTGTACTTTTTAAAAATATTGATTCACTGATCCACTTTTCTCTTTCATTTTACTTTTATTTCTTTGTAATGTGGTTTTAGAGATTCCACAGGAATCAAGGAGGAAACTAATGCAATGGCTTTTAAACCCATCTGGGTTCACACATTACTTTGGAATCTGACAAAAGTTGTGATCCCATACCCCCTACAAAGCAGATATACATAATACAAACATAATTATACAGGTTCATAGAGCTTCTTGGAGCTCCAAGAAAGCATATTAGGTTAAGGACTATTTAGGCATAAATAGAAATTTTCAGAATTTTTCCCCCACCCCCTAAAACAGTAAATTAGGAATTACTCAGTTCTTTATCCCCAAGAAGAATCATTTGTTTTGAAGTTTGGTTCTAAGTCCTGTTCCCTGGATACTCATGAGGAACATAAAGGATTTATAGCCCATATATGATTATGGAGAGATTTAAGGCAATCAACCTCTAGATATTCACCTTCCATGTAACCTCTTTCAGAAAATTAATTTGCTGGAGAACTCACTTGAATGTCCGTTAGCTCTTCTATTGATAGTTTATAAAGGAAAGGCATTCACCTCAACCATCCCCAAATTAATGCGGCCCAATGTCCTAAGGAATGAAAATCTTTAAATGTCAAGCAAAGGGGAACCTCCTCTAATGATTATGATCAAGCTACCATAACTCCATAAACCTACTGAAGGGTTTGGATTCTTCCATTCCTTGGCTATTCTCAAAGTAGTCCTAGAAAACAAAGTAAAGAGAGTATTGGTAAGATAAACAGAATGCTAAAAAATTGCTTTTTATTTTTTGTATATCTAAATGGAAACTATTCTTTTCAGTTACCCTCAATATTTATCTTTAGGGCAATTTAATAGCTGGAAAGCAAATCGCTGTCAAAATAGCATAAGTAGAATAGGTAGCTGACTGAAACGTTTAACTGCAACTAGGGTATTTTATGGGACTACCAAAGTTTTCACTAGACACTGAATAAAACCTCAGATAAAACTTTTATGTGATATATTTCATATTCTCTGTTATTCAAGGTGTTTTTAAAACCTAATTTTTATCAATTATCATTAAATATTTATATGAATTGAAGTCAACTTGTCATTTTATTTCATCCTGTAAAAGGTTTAATCATTTCTACTTCATATTTTTTAAAAAATAATATGCTGGTTTCCAGACAGACTAGTTCTTGCCTGCATTTCCCTTTCTCTTTCATTGATGCATAGAAAAATTCTGGACATAATTTATCTTATCAAAATTCCAATAAAATTTCATTTATCTTTAATAATTATCAGAATTTGTAATCTACTTATGTTGTTTCTAGATCAACATAACTAACTAACTGGGTACTAACAGTAATGTAGCAATATCCCAGAAAAATTGTTCTTAATAGTTATGTTCACAGGAAACAAAACATATTAAAATATTTTACATATGCATACATACCATATATAATATATGTATATATTGTTGTAGATATGTATGATAGAGTGATTAGTAACAGATTTTCAAATACATAACTATAATACACTAGATAACACTTTATGGAGAAAGAAAAAAATTTGGAATTCAAGGAGTAAAAAGAAAGACAAAATCACTGAGTTTTTTAAAAGTGTGTTTGTGTATTTTTTAAAGTGTGTTCATGAGTTTCAAATGATATTTTGAAATGATATTTTGATTTTGTTGGATGTATTTAAAATTGTGACATAACTATTTTATTTATAAAAATCTGCCAGAAGTCTATAGTTTGAAATTATTTAAACTTATGATAAAAAGTTATACATGCCATTATTTGTACTGAGAAAGCACATTGTTTTTTCAAATTATTTTAAAGGCTATGCAAATAAAGAATTCTAAAGACTGCTGCTTTCAATTATTACGTATTCAGTATGTGATAAACATAATGTTAATAATAGTAAGAATAACTCAAATTTTATATATATTATATAAATTAAATTACACATGTACATACATATGTTTGTATATATCTCTGATATTATTGTCATGTCCTCTTTTCTTATTAGTTTTTTCAATTTTAGCATGGTCTATTACATGAAGAATGAATTTATAGACAATGTTTTGAGACATCTTTCTAAATTGTCTAGGGATTTTGTCAATAATAGCAATAAAGTTGTACTCATCCTACTCATATTTAGTATACTGTGTGACCCAAATTTGGAAAGTTAGTGCTCTTAGAGTTAAGAGTCTGTGATAAAACAAGCTCAAAGCAGTCATATTGGCTTGTTTTGCTCCACTGGAACCAGATATGATTAGTTTTCCAATCCTAGTAATACTTTCTTTCAAGTGTCTTTCTTCAGCACTGACTCTCCTAAAGGTCCTTACTAAAAGCTATCAAAGACACACAGAGGAACCTATCATGATTCTTTCAGACTGTGGAAAGTGCTCTGGAGATGGAGAGGTGGGGGCCACATCACATGGATTTCAGGATTTCACATGAGGAAGCAATCACTTTCCAATCATTTCCAACTCCACAGACAATGGGAAGCTTATGGAAGAGACAGCACTTTTGTCTGGAAATACGTGTAGGATATGGACATTCAGAAATCAGGGAAGGCCACTTAAGGGGCATATTAAGAATGTAAATAAAATAAAAGGGGTAAGAAATATCATTAAAAGTTCAAAGAATACTAATCTAGTGTCTATCATGTATTACATATTTTAGCAAAGGCTTTGCATTTATTTCCTTATGTAGCTCATTTTCTGTGGTTTTCCTCTTGGTTATGTTGTTCAAACTGCAGGTTGCAACCCATTAGTGAGTTGTGACATCAATTTAGTGGAGCACGGCAGGCATGTAAGGAAGTGAAATAAAATAGAACAGAACAGAATAGTAAATTATTAATGGGTACACCTAATAATTTGCTATTATATAAAGTAGGGGTTGTTATTGTTTTGTGAAAGTGTTATTTCACACGTGTGTGTATATGTGATGTGATGTGAAACATAATTCTTATTGTAAGCTGTTGAACAAAAAACTTGGGGGAAAGTCTGGGATAAACACAAACCTAATAAAAAGGAGTAGAGAAAAATAAGGTTGTAGTGGAAGTTTACAGCCCATTTTCTTCTTTGAGTGATTAGGTGGATGGTGCTGCATTAACCAAATTGAAGAAAACAAGAGGAGTGGGACATTTGGGGAGAAATTGGTTTATGGGGGAAGTGTGAGATGTGTTGCACTGAGATGCCTTACTGACTCTAAGTGAAAATTTCAAGTAAACTGCTGACTTTCAGGAGAGAGGTTTTACCTGAAGACATAAATTTGGAAAATATGAGCAAAAAAGATGGTAGTTGAGGCTTATTTTTGAGTAAGGCTACCCAGTATTTTCCTAAATATTAAAAAGTTGAGGAAATTGAGACTAGTTGCCGGGAGAAGATATTAAATTTTCATTAGAATGAAAAATGTCACATTGGGTCAGTTCCTTTGAGTGACTCTACTCAAAGACACATCAAGGGAATTGAAATGGTGCCTCTCCAGTTTTTTTCAGCATCACATCCAAATGGAGTTGCACTGCACTTGTGCTAGACCAGAGAAGGGGTCATTGTCTTTGCATTTTGCAGCATCTCAATGTCTCTAGGTTTTTACCATTTAAGATATTATTGAATTTGGGGGGTGGTGAGTGTGGAGTAAAGTCATAAAGTTTCTCAAGCACGGAGCTTCAGAAATGTCATTGTCACTGAGCATCCTTTCCCCTTGGAAGCTCTCTCCAGATCAGTGACAAACAAGCTCTACGGAGATTCCCTGGTATCCACAAACATCCCCTTAGTAGGGGACAAGCAGCAACCCCCAGACCATTCCAGTTGACTTTATGCTCCCACACAGGTCCACTGTAGTCCTGGAGGTGAGCTGTTACCCACACAAATGTGTCTCAGAAAGGAGAACAAGAAGGCTGCGAAGTTGAGGATGTGAACTCAAATCTGCACTTCAAAGTACAAGTACCGTATATTAACACATATATATGGAATCTAGAAAAATGGTTCTGATGACCCTAGTGGCAGGGCAGGAATAGAGACGAAGACGTAGAGAACGGACTTGAGGACACAGTGGGGAAAGGGGAGGCTGGGAAGAAGTGAGAGAATAGCATTGACATATATACACTACCATCTGTAAAATGATAGCTAGTGGGAAGCAGCCACATAGCAAAGGGAGATCAGCTCGGTGCTTGGTGATGACCTAGAGGGGTGGGATGGGGAGGGTGGGAGGGAGGCTCAAGAGGGAGGGGATATATGTATACATATAGCTGATTCACTTTGTTGTACAGCAGAAACTAACACAACATTGTAAAGCAATTTTAATCCAATAAAGATGTAAAAAAAAATCGGTTTGAGGTTGAAGTCCATAGCCGCTCCCTTGTCCAGGATGTTTAATGAACGTTGTTGTGAATCATGGTACAAAAATAGCTGAGAGGATATGACCTGGTAAATTTTTCAGATTTTTAATTTTTTTTCTCCCTGCATTTTCTCTCTCATTTGGTTCATTGAAGCAGGTCATAGCCTCTAGGTTTTCTTGTCCCAGTTGAAGTGTGAGATGGGGAGAAAGCATTCCAGCATTTTCTTTCCAAAAGTTGAAAACCACAGAATACATTATATTAAGTATCTGGGAAAGTCAGGCGTAGAGGAGATATAGCTCCAGGCAGAGAGGAAAAGATTTTAATTACTGGAAAGAGTCTTCCAAAGACTGGGGAAATAGAAAGAGGTCTGTGGGTTCTGGAGAATGGAAACCTGTGCCCTCCTTCTGGGTAAAGCTCAGAGGGGGATGAGCATTCATTTCTTACCCTCACCAAGGAACCTGGTGCCCTGAACAACATGGGAAAGTATCAGGGAGCCAGCGAACCTGAAGAGATCATTCAGGCAGGAGCAAGGAGGTTCTTGGCAACAACGGAGGGTTTGGAGCACATAGTGATGAATGAACATCACTGACATGTGGCATTACAGAAGATTCTGGAAACTTGGCTCTGTTTGAGAAGGACCCCTAAGAATGACTAACTTTAAACTTCCCATAGTCCAGGAGGACAGGAGCTTATGGTTGAAATAAAGTCGATTTACACAAAATAAATAGATCTACTCTACCTGGTAAATCCTGGTCTGGGGACTGACATTGGTACCCATTGGTACCTCTTTGTGGTTATTGGGCTGCTGGAATATCCTTTGACTCCACTTATCCCCACACACCCCTCAGAATCATGGTCAAAACTCTCCTCTGAGAAGCGTCCTGACCACTCTGGCCACAATGTATGAGAATAAAAATGTGAAAAAGGGAAAAAAAAGTAAACCAAAGTTGAATGTGTTACAAGTCATAGGGATATAAGGACCACTACTTCCTCAGTTCTTTAGATTCCATCAACAATCATTTTCTTACGTAAGATTAATTTCCTTCTAGAAATGCCAGTGCACACATCTAGGTCTAATGAAGTTGGGAGCGTGCTCGGTCTGGCAGAGGAGGGGCTGCTGTCTGCTCACTGCGGCTTTGTGGGGCTGCCTGTCTCTTGATAGTGTGATTTCAGCCAGTTGTGCAGGGCCTCTCCTCACTGGTATATCTCTCCCCAAAGAGTCAATGTTAATATGACAAAGACATAAGCCACTTCCTCTTTGGTTTAATCTCCACCATTTAGAGCTCAGATACCACAACCTGAGTGCATATTCAGCATTGAGTTTCTGCCTGTTGGCCAATGTATTAGTTTCTGTGACTACCATAACAACTAACCACAAACTGAGAGCTTACAACAGAAATGTATACTTTCCCACTTCTGGAGGCCATAAGTCTGAAATCAAGAGGTCTGCAGGGCCATGCCCTCTCCAAAGGCTCTAGGGTAGATCCTGTTCCTCATCTCTTCCCAGTTTCTGGTGGTTACTGACATTCCTTGGTTTATGGATTATGGCTACATCACTCCAATCTCTGCCTTCATCTTCACATAACCTTCTCCTGTTCTACTCTACGTATCTCTTATAAGGACACATCATGAGATTTAGGTTCCACTCAGATAATCTGGAATGAGCTCAACTCAAGATCCTTACTAAATCTTCAGATGGTACCTTCTTCCAAAAAAAGGTAACGTTTACAGATACCAAGAACTTGACATGAATATCTTTTTAGAGGAGGAGACAATTTTTTTTAGCCTACCACAGCCAGCATTTAACTTCAGTCTCCACAGAAGAATATTCTTCTCAGTCACGGTGTCCTCCATACGATCTGACAATAGAGCTGGGCTGAAGGGTGGTTTTCACGAAAGCCTGCCCCTTATTTGTCCCTGTTTTGTCAAGACTCCTGCTTTCCCCAATTTGCTCTCACCAAGAAGAAGTAGTTCTCTTAGATCGGTAGTTACCAACTATGTCAGATATAAAGAAATCCGTACTTGAAAATGCCTTATTGTTTTTGTTACAAAAATAATTGTGCAATCTATAACATCAGAAAATATGCATGCATATACACAGAGAACAAAATTTAATTAACCATAATTACACCTACTGTACAACATGTTAAACTTTTAAAGCCTGTATATTTTATTCATCTGATAGTGTCATACAATAGGTTCCAAAATAATAAATCATTAATTCCCTTAAATGCTTGAAATATTCCATTATAATAAATAAATCATAACTCATAGCTTACTTCTTTCCTTATTAATGGGCAGATAAGTTACTATTTGAAATCATGCTTTTTAAAAAATATCTCAGTGCCTATGTTTCTGATCATGTATTCTGAGAATTTCTCCACCATGGGCTCTAAATTAGGACTGTCAGGTCACAGGCTGTGTGCATCTTAAACTTCACTGGACTTTGCCAATTTTCTCTCCACAGAGGTTGTGCATGTTTATACCTCTATCATCACGCTTGGAAGAGTCCATTCTTTCTTCACCAATTTAATCAATCTTTGCCATATACCAAGTTTTAATATATGCAAGATACACTGTCAATATATGAAAGTGTATTGTTTCCATGTCCTCTATTTTATTCTATTAATTTAATAGTCTGGCTTATTATTGATAAAATACCCTAATTGCTGTATAAAATGTTTTTGATTGTGGGAGTTTCTTTATATTCTTCTTCTTCAATATGTTCCTGTTATCTTTGCTTTTTAACTCTTCCATATACATTTTTAAATCAGATTATACAATTTTATAAAACTCTACTGGGGTACTGAATGGGATCACATAGTATTAATTTGTGGAGAATTTTCACCATTACCATAGAGAGCCTTACTACTCATATCCATGGTATATTTATTTAGGTATTCTTCTTCTTTCCAATAAATTATATAATTTTCCTCATAAAGGTCTTAGGTATATATTTTGTTATGATTATATATGATATTTATGGCTTTTAATGCTATTATAAATGTTACTTTTTAAACAGTTTTATTTTTGAATAGTTGCTTGTGCAAAATTAACAGTATTGACTTTTGTATGTTGACAGCATATCCAGCAACCTTGCTGAATTCTCTTTTGAGTTATAATATTTCATAACCTTTATTATTTGGCATTTAAATTGATTTCAGTTTTTCACTGTTATAAACAATAATGCAATGAATATCCTTGTTGAGTAAATCAATGAGTATATAGTTTGATTATTTTCTTGTAATAAATCCTGGAATAAATTTGTTGGGATAAATTTTATTGAGCATTTCTAGATCTATGAGTAGAAACATATTAAAGCTTTTGCTACATATTGCCAAATTAGCTTCCAGAAAGTTTAAAACCATTTTTATGGTTGTGTAATCATTCATCCAGTGGATACACTAAAATTCATTCAAGTGGAATTTCAGTAATTTACCATTCTAGGCATTGCTTTATCTTTGCATAAGTTCTTAGTTATGTTAGTTAAAAACATTTTAAGAAGTGAAATTCTCAAGTCAGAAGGCATTTTAAAATATAATATTATAACAACAGCCATTCTGTTGACCTCTTACTATGTACTAGGCAATATGCTTCTTTACTTACATTATTTTAAGCCTCACAACAATTCCATGAAAGGGTATTCTAATTTTGTTATGAGGAAAAGAGAAGGCCAGATTGGTTAGGTAAATTACCAAATTAACCCAGCCAGTGAATGTCAGAACTAGGATTCAAAGTCACATCAATGTGATGCTTTTAGTCCTAGTCTTACACTATATCTCAGTACTAAATGACCCTCCAGAAAGGGTATAATAAAGGGCATACTGAATTGTATATACTAATATTGAATGAAACTTCAGTTTGTCACATGGTCACATAAACAGTAGTGATATTAACCTCCTGTTGTTCATACAAGTTATAAATATTTTCATAGATTGTCTTTTGCCTTTAACTTAGTTTATTGAGGGTACTTAGTTTTTCAATATAGTCCTTATCAGTTTTTGCATACCTGACTCTATGAATATATTTTTTTCTTTGTTGATTTTAGCTTTGTAGCCATGGCTGGAAGGTTCTTCTTTAACACAAGGATGTTATTTTATATTTTAAATTTATTTTTAAAATATATATTTTATAACAATTTAATTGAGATATAATTCACATACCATACAGTTCACTCATATAAAATACACAATTCAATGATTTTTAGTGTCTTCCCAGAATTGTGCAGTCATCACCAGAAACAACTTCACAACATTTTTACCACCCCCAAGAAGTCCTATATCCTCTAGCTATCACACCCAGCCCCCCACTTCTACCCCATCCTTGAAGAATATGGCAACCATTCATTTACTTCCTGTCTCTATAAATTTACCTGTTCTAGACATTTCATAAAAGTGGAATTATACAAAATGCAGTCTTTTGTGATTGGCTTCTTTCACTTAGCATAGTTTCAAGATTCAATCATTTTGTAGTATATATCATTACTTCACTCCTTTTATGTTTGAATAATATTCCATTGTATGATTATACCACATTTTATTTATATATTCATCACTTGGGCATTTGGCTTATTTCCACCATTTGGCTATTCAGAATAATATGATTATAAATATGTATGTGTAAGATTTCATGTGAAAATATTTTCATTGTCTTTCATTTCATTCTTTTATTCTTTCATTTCATTTCTCATATAACATCAAGTGGAATGCCTGGTTCAAATGGTAATTCCAGGGTTAATTTTGAGGAAATACCAGACTGTTTTCTAATAATCTTAAATTTTAATTCATATGTAATTTATTTTGAGGACATAGTATGAAGTAATTCCTAAAATAACTTAATATATAAATTAACTTCTAAAATAATTTTCACACAATTGTTGTATTTATGCCTTGGTATGTAATATATTTATCTTTATATATTTTTTACTTTTTATGATTTTTCTACATGTTACAAAATAACAAGATATTTCCCCTAACTTTAATGGGAATACATCCAAGTTTTCATCAACGTTTGTAATAATCATGGTTGCTCTCAGATATTTTTTATCATATCACGAAAGAATTCTCCTAGAATCAGTTTGAGAATTTTTATGAGAAATGGATGTTGGATTTCAAATGGATTGCTGAATATATTGTGATAATCATGTTTTTCTCTTTTGGTTATTCATGTAATAAATTATTTTAATAGCTTCCTTAATGTTGAAACATTCTTGATTTCAACTTAATCTTGTTCATATTTAATTTATAACATTAGCAACTATATTGATGGTAAATGAGAAAAGTATGCAACATTTTTTTTTAGCTGCAAAGTTATGCTAATATAACAAAATGAATCTGAGAACACATCCTCCATTTTTCTCATTCAGATATTTTAAATAGAGCAGGAATTCTTTGCTCCTTGAAAGTTCTCTGGAATTCATCTAATAAACTATCTGGGCTCAGTGCCCGATTCTTTGGTGATAAACAAATAGTACCTGGACAAGCTTGTACATTTTTTCTGGAATCAATTTTCATCATTTTTACTTTCCCTAATAATCATCTATGTTATGAGACTGTGTATAGAATTCTTAATCTTCCTAATATCCTACATAGTTGTATTTGCACTCCCTTTCTTAATCCTAACATTATGCATTATGACTTTTATTCTAGATTAAATTCAGCAGAAATGTGTCACTTATTGTGGGTCCAGAATCAGCTTAGAAGTGTGGCCATAATCAGCTCTGGAGTTTATCAATTATACCATTTAATTTTTTCCTCTTTTTTCCTTTTCTAATGATCACTACTTTTAGTTTAGTCCTCAGTGACTTTTGATGTGACTTTACTTTCAAAAATGTAAACCCCCAGATAGGGAACCTTCAAGATGGCAAAGGAGTAAGATGTGGAGATCACCTTCCTTCCCACAAATACATCAAAAATACATCTACATTTGGAACAACTCCTAGAGAATACTTACAGCCAGAATGCTGGCAGAAGACCTCAAACTTCCAAACAGAGGTCTGAGGATGACCTACAGGCAGAGGTGGGGCCAAAACCAAAGCTGAACCCCAGGAGCTGTGTGAACAAAGAAGAGAAAGGGAAATTTCTCCATGCAGCCTCAGAAGCAGTGGGTTAAATCCCCACAATCAACATGAGCCGTGTGGCTGGCAGTATCATGGTACTGCAGCCTGGTGTCAGACCTGAAGCCCTGAGGTGGGAGAACTGAGTTCAGGTCATTGGAACACCAGAGACCTCCCGGCCCCATGTAATATCAATCAGTGAGAGCTCTCCTAGAGATCTCCATCTCAACGCTAAGACCCAAGTCCACCCAACAACCAGCAAGTTCCAGGGCTGGACGTCCCATGACAAACAACTAGCAAGAGAGGAACACAACCCCACCCATTAGCAGAGAGGCTGCCTAAAATGATACTAAGTTCACAGACACCCCAAAAAACACCACCAGACACAGCCCTCTCCATCAGAAAAACAAGATCCAGCCCCACCCACCAGAACACAGGCACCAGTTCCCTCTACCAGGAAGCCTACACAAGCCACTGAACTAACGTTACCCACTGGGGGCAGACACCAAAAACAATGTGAACTACAAACCAGCAGCCTATGAAAAGGAGACTCAAACACAGTAAGTTAAGCAAAATGAGAAGACAGAGAAATGTGCATCAGATAAAGGAGCAAGGTAAAAACCCACCAGACTAAACAAATGAAGAGGAAATAAGCATTCTACCTGAAAAAGAATTCAGAGTAATGATAGTAAAGATGATCCCAAATCTTGGAAATAGAATGGAGAAAATAAAAGAAATGTTTAACAATGATCTAGAGGAACTAAAGAGCAAACAAACAATGATGAACAACACAATAAATGAAATTTAAAATTCCCTAAAAGGAATCAACAGCAGAGTAACTGAGACAGAAGAACGGACAAGTGACCTGGAAGATAAAATTGTAGAAATAACTACCGCAGAGCAGAATAAAGAAAAAAAAATGAAAAGAATTGAGGACAGCCTCAGAGACTTTTGGGACAACATTAAATGCACCAACATTTGATTTACAGGGATCCGAGAAGAAGAAGAGAAAAAGAAAGGGACTGAGAAAATATTTGAAGAGATTATAATTGAAAACTTCCCTAATATGGGAAAGGAAATAGTCAATTCACTACAAGAAGTGCAGAGAGTCCCATACAGGATAAATCCAAGGAGAAACATGCCAAGATATATTAACCAAATTATCAAAAATTAAATATTAAATATTTAAAAATATTTAAATACTTTAAGTATTAAATATTTAAAAAATTAAATATTTAAAAAAATTAAATATTTTAAATATTAAATATTTTAAAAATTAAATATTTTTTAAAGAAAAAATATTAAAAGCAGCAAGGAAAAAGCAACAAACAACATACAAGGGATTCTCATAGGTTAAGAGCTGATCTTTCAGCAGAAACTCTGCAAGCCAGAAGGGAGTGGCAGGACATATTTAAAGTGATAAAAGGGAAAAACCTACAACCAAGATTACTCGACCCAACAAGGATCTCATTCAGATTAGACAGAAAAATTAAAACCTTTACAGACAAGCAAAATCTAAGAGAATTCAGCCCCACCAAACAAGCTTTACAACACATGCTAAAGGAACTTCTCTAGGCAGGAAATACAAGAGAAGAAAAAGACCTACAAAAACAAACCCAAAACACTTAAGAAAATGGTAATAGGAACATACATATCGATAATTATCTTAAATGTAAATGGATTAAATGCTCCAACCAAAAGACATAGACTGGCTGAATGGATACAAAAACAAGACACGTATATATGCGGTCTACAAGAGACCCACTTCAGACCTAAGGACACATACAGACTGAAAGTGAGGGGATGGAAAAAGATATTCCATGCAAATGAAAATCAAATGAAACCTGGAGTAGCAATTCTCATATCAGACAAAATAGACTTTAAAGACTATTACAAGAGACAAAGAATGACACTACATAATGATCAAGGGATCAATCCAAGAAGAAGACATAGCAATTGTAAATATTTACACACCCAACATAAGAGCACCTCAATACATAAGGCAAATGCTAACAGCCATAAAATGGGACATCAAGAGTAACACAATCATAGTAGAGGACTTCAACACTCCACTTTCACCAATGGACAGATCACCCAAAATGAAAATAAATAAGGAAACACTGGCTTTAAATGATACATTAAACAATATGGACTTAACTGATATTTATAGGACATTCCATCCAAAAACAACAGAATACACTTTCTTCTCAAGTGCTCATGGAACATTCTCCAGGATAGAACATATCTTGGGACACAAATCAAGCTTTGGTAAATTTAAGAAAATTGAAATCATATCAAGTACCTTTTCCAACCACAACACTATGAGACTAAATATCAATTACAGGAAAAAAAAACTGTAAAAAATACAAAAATATGGAGGGTAAACAATACGCTACTACATATTCAAGAGATCACTAAAGAAATCAAAGAGGAAATCAAAGAATACCTAGAAACAAATGACAATGGAAACACAACAACCCAAAACCTGTGGTATGCAGCAAAAGCAGTTCTAAGTGGGAAGTTTATAGCAGTACAATCCTACCTCAAGAAACAAGAAACATCTCAAATAAACAACCTAACCTTACACCTAAAGCAATTAGAGAAAGAAGAACAAAAAAAAACCCAAAGTTAGCAGAAGGAAAGAAATCATAAAGATCAGATCAGAAATAAATGAAAAAGAAATGAAGGAAACAATAGCAAAGATCAATAAAACTAAAAGCTGGTTCTTTCAGAAGATAAACAAAATTGATAAACCATTGGCCAGACTCATCAAGAAAAAAAGGGAGAAGACTCAAATCAACAGAATTAGAAATGAAAAACAAGAAGTAACAACTGAAACTGCAGAAATACAAAAGATCATGAGAGCCTACTACAAGCAACTATACGTGAATAAAATGGGCAACCTGAAAGAAATGGATAAATTCTTAGAAAAACACAACATTCTGAGACTGAACCAGGAAGAAACAGAAAATATAAACAGACCAATCACAAGCACTGAAATTGAAAATGTGATTTAAAATCTTCCAACAAACAAAAGCCCAGGACCAGATGGCTTCACAGGCCAATTCTATCAAACATTTAGAAAAGAGCTAACACCTAATCTTCTCAAACTCTTCCAAAACTTACCAGAGGGAGGAACACTCCCAAACTCATTCTATGAGGCCACCACCACCCTGATACAAAAACCAGACAAAGATGTCACAAAAAAAGAAAACTACAGGCCAGTATCACTGATGAACATAGATGCAAAAAATCCTCAACAAAATACTAGTAAACAGAATCCAACAGCACAATAAAAGGATCATATGATGATGAAGTGGGGTTTATCCCAGGAATGCAAGGATTCTTCAATATATGCAAATCAATCAATGCGATACACCATATTAACAAATTGAAGGATAAAAACCATATGATCATCTCAATAGATGCAGAAAAAGTTTTCGACAAAATCCAACACCCATTTATGATAAAAACTCTCCAGAAAGTGGGCATAGCGGGAAACTACCTCAACATAATAAAAGCCATATATGACAAACCCACAGCCAACATCATTCTCAGTGGTGAAAAACTGAAACCATTTCCTCTAAGATCAGGAACAAGACAAGGATGTCCACTCCCTCCACTATTATTCAGCATAGTTTTGGGAGTCCTAGCCACAGCATCAGACAGAAAAAGCAATAAAAAGAATCCAAACTGGAAAAGAAGTAAAGCTATCACTGTTTGCAGATGACATGATACTATACATAGAGAATCCTAAAAATGCTACCAGGAACCTACTAGAGCTAAACAATGAACTTGGTAAAGTAGTAGGTACAAAATAAATGCACAGAAGTCTCTTGCATTCCTATACACTAATGATGAAAAATCTGAAAGAGAAATTAAGGAAACACTCCCATTTACCATTGCAACAAAAAGAATAAAATACCTAGGAATAAACCTACCTAAGGAGACAAAAGACCTGTATGCAGAAAACTATAAGACACTGTTGAAAGAAATTAAATATGATACAAATAGATGGAGAGATATACCATGTTCTTGGATTGGAAGAATCAACATTGTGAAAATGACTCTACTACCCAAAGCAATCTACAGATTCAATGCAATCCCTATTGAAAAAAACCAGTGGCATTTTTCACAGAACTAGAACAAAAAATTTCACAATTTGTATGGAAACACAAAAGACCCCGAATAGCCAAAGCAATCTTGAGAAAGAAAAATGGAGTTGGAAGAATCAGGCTCCCTGACTTCAGACTATGCTACAAGGCTACAGTAATCAAGACAGTGTGGTAGTGACACAAAAACAGAAATATAGATCAATGGAACAGGATAGAAAGCCCAGAGATAAACCCACACACATATGGTCACCTTATCTTTGTTAACAGAGGCAAGAACATACAATGGAGAAAAGACAGCTTCTTCAATAAGTGGTGCTGGGAAAACATGACAGCTACATGTAAAAGAATGAAATTAGAACACTTCATAACACCATACACAAAAATAAACTCAAAATGGATTAAAGACCTAAACGTAAGGCCAGACACTATAAAAGTCTTAGAGGAAAACATAAGAAGAACACTCTTTGACATAAACCACAGCAAGATCCTTCTTGACCCACCTCCTAGAGAAATGGAAATAAAAACAAAAATAAACAAATGGGACCTAATGAAACTTAAAAGCTTTTGCACAGCAAAGGAAACCATAAACAAGACAAAAAGACAACCCTCAGAATGGGAGAAAATATTTGCAAATGAAGCAACGGACAAAGGATTAATCTCCAAAATATATAAGCAGATCATACAGCTCAATATCAAAAAAACAAACAAACCAATACAAAAATGGGTAGAAGACCTAAATAGACGTTTCTACAAAGAAGATATACAGATTGCCAACAGACACATGAAAGAATGCTCAACATCATTAATCATTAGAGAAATGCAAATCAAAACTACAATGAGATATCATCTCACACTGGTCAGAATGGCCATCATCAAAAAATCTACAAACAATAAATACTGGAGAGTGTGTGGAGAAAAGGGAACCCTGTTACACTGTTGGTGGGAATGTAAACTGATACAGCCACTATGGAGAACAGTATGGAGGTTCCTTAAAAAACTAAAACTAGAACTACCATATGACCCAGCAATCCCACTACTGAGCATATACCCTTAGAAAACCATAATTCAAAAAGAGACATGTACCACAATATTTATTGCAGCACTATTTACAGTAGCCAGGATATGGAGGCAACCTAAGTGTCCATCGACAGATGAATGGATAAAGAATATGTGGCACATATATACAATGGAATATTACTCAGCCATAAAAAGAAATGAAATCGAGTTATTTGTAGTGAGGTGGGTGGACCTAGAATCTGTCATACTGAGTGAAGTAAGTCAGAAAGAGAATAAAAATACTGTATGCTAACATATATATATGGAATCTAAAAAGAAAAAGCGGTTCTGATGAACCTAGGGGTAGGACAGGAATAAAGACACAGACGTAGAGAATGAACTTGAGGATGTGGGGAGGGGGAAGGTTACGCTGGGACGAAGTGAGGGAGTAGCATTGACATATATACACTACCAAATGTAAAATAGATAGGTAGTGGGAAGCAGCTGCATAACACAGGGAGATCAGCTTTGTGCTTTGTGACCACCTAGAGGGGTGGGATAGGGAGGCTAGGAGGGAGTCGCAAGAGGGAGGGGATATGGGGATATATGTATATGTATAGCTGATTCCCTTTGTTATACAGCAGAAACTAACACAACATTGTAAAACAATTTTACTCCAATAAAGGTGTTAAAAAAAATGTAAACCCATTTAGTAACAGTGGTTCTTTTAGTGTTTGCTGAAACAGTAAATAATAATCAGCAATATCCATCACTCACTATACACGAGGAACTTTTCTAATTAATACATTATATGTATCATCTTGTTTAATCCTCATAGTCATCAAGAAATAAGAATTGTTATTTTTTTTGCATTTTATACATCAGAAAACTGAGATTTATGAAGAATCTACCTGCCCAAAATTGCATATGTAACATGAGATATAACTGGATTTCAAATCATCTGGTTCAAGAGCCCAGAACTTAAACCAGCCTGTTATGAATTCAGTCAAATCCCTACTGTTGCTTTTCCTTCATTTTTGCTTAGTTTAGAATTTTTCCTACACAAAAATGAATTAAGATCCCATGGAATCTTAATGCATTCCTGTACCTTTACTTTATGTCATGATTCATGAATATGACAAACACTATATTGACATTTCATCTTCCAAGTGAAGAATGCCAAAAAGGAAAAGTCTACTCCACATTTGGTATTGCAACAGGTGGAGTGGGTCTTGCAAAGGCTCTTAGACCTTAGCATTTGCATCTTGCTGTTAACCTCGAAGATAAACACCATATTCACAAATGCCAAGTGCTGTTGGATTGTTGGGATATATATGATGGAGATCAGGCTTCTTGTTATTAGATTATAGGGAAGTTGTTTAATTATAGCTATAATATATATTCCCTTGCTATGAAAAATATTCATTTATATGCGGTAATATTTCTCTACCACTGTAAGTAGGGATCTAATAGAGCTAATGGTTTGGATTTAAATTAATGAAGCATACATGTGACTAGGATTTTATATACTTAGTTATTGAAATATTTGTCAATATTTGCTTGAGGTTTTTTCACACACTGCATCAGCCTTTGTGGCAATGGAGGGTGCCTAGACACATTTAGCAGAGGAATAATGAAGAAAGAAAGGCACTTAATTTATTTGGGATTTTTAACAAATAAATAGCATTCCAATTTGGTGTTGCTGGCTTTAAAATAGGAACAGTTTTAGAGATTACTTAAATGTCTCTATTCTCCCAGCACATGCTGAATAGAGATAAAAGAACATTTGATATTTATGAAATGCTGTTTTTCAATACATATTAAGATTTATTCATTAACCATAGGAATAATTATGAATGTTAACTAATGAGATGTCTTTTTTGCTGTTGGCATCTTTTTCAATGGCAAAATTAGATCTTGCAGAAAGTTTTGTGGATAGGGGTGGGAGGGGAATTATAGACAAAACCACAGTGGTGCAAACAGAAAGATATCATATTTAGGGTATTAAGGAATTCTCAGAAATTCACAACCAGCTTCCCACATCCCAGGAAAACGTACATTTCCAGGTTTCAATGCCAGTCTCATTCCCATAACTCAGTCCAATTTACCGTTATCTTGAGAGGGAACCCTAAAATTATAGACTATAAAGCTGAGAAAGTTTAGGTTGTCTAAATCAATTCCTCCCTTTCCAGTGAAGATACTGAAGCCCAGAGGGGGGAAGTGGCTTGTTCAAAGTTACACAGAAAATTTGTGGTATTTCTAGAACTGGCACTTAAGTTCCCTTGCCCTTATTACACTAACTCTCCTGTATAACCAGGATTAGCATTCTGCTTATACAATTTGTAGAGTCACGCTGATCTGTATCTATAATGATTGGCGTTTTCATGCCATGCATACTGTTAAATATTTTGAATTTCACAATGACCACACCACATCTTAAAGAAAAGTTTCCAATATGTCTTTGGAATTAAAAATAAATCAGGGGCTTCCCTGGTGGCGCAGTGGTTGAGAATCTGCCTGCCAATGCAGGGGACATGGGTTCGGGCCCTGGTCTGGGAAGATCTCACATGCTGCGGAGCAACTAGGCCCATGAGCCACAATTACTGAGCCTGCGCGTCTGGAGCCTGTGCTCCGCAACAAGAGAGGCCGCAATAGTGAGAGGCCCGCGCACCACGATGAAGAGTGGCCCCCGCTTGCAGCAACTGGAGAAAGCCCTCGCACAGAAACGAAGACCCAACACAGCCATAAATAAATAAATAAATAAAATTTAAAAAATAAATAAATAAAATAAATCAATTCAACCTGTATTTTAAGGTTCATGAAACATTGCCCTTGACAATTTTAGGAACCTGTACAATAGTCTTTAAATGACCACATGTGCACTTCTCTAAATCAAAATGACTAGTCACATTTTTCCATCACCTTCAGAACAGCTTCACACCTGTTCTTGTGAATGTGCCAAGTAGGCTCAGTCTTAATGAACACATCACTATCTAAATACCCAGCTGACTATCAAATGGGAGGTAGAGTTTTAGGCATCTACGACACTTAGGTATTCTGCATCTATTGTTCTATGTTATCCCAAAATTACTGTAGTTGTTGTATTTTTATACAAACATGAACACTGGGCTTCCCTGGTGGCGCAGTGGTTGAGAATCTGCCTGCCAATGCAGGGGACACGGGTTCGAGCCCTGGTCTGGGAAGATCCCACATGCCACGGAGCAAATGGGCCCGTGAGCCACAACTACTGAGCCTGCGCTCCGCAACAAGAGAGGCTGCGACAGTGAGAGGCCTGCGCACCACGATGAAGAGTGGCCCCCGCTTGCCACAACTAGAGAAAGCCCGTGCACAGAAACGAAGACCCAACACACCCAAAAATAAATAAATAATTAAAAAAAAAAAAAATCATGAACACTGAGACTGGAGAGGGTAGAGGGTAATCCTACCATGATAGGTCATCAGTGTGACCCACCAGAAAGAAATCGTGTTGGGATCAGGAGATGGCAGCCAGAGGAGGACACAGTGCTCTCCCCTCACTTGTAAATTTGAGGGCGTTGAAATCAATCAATGACTTTCAAATGTCTGACTGAAATGTATAAAACAAAAATGACTCTTAGTTGAAGTAAGGATGGATGTGCCATCCTGGTCTCCTACCCACCCTCAAATTGGAGTACCTCTCAGGATTCCATGTGTTGGAAATCCCTGAACTGGAGTCTTTACAAGGTCGCTAAGTCACTAACAATTTATGATTCTGACACAGGCTATTACCATGCATGGTGGCTCAGGAAAGGAATAGAATAATTGGTTTAAGCCAATAGTTCTTTTTTTTTTTTTTTTTAGAAATTCACGTTCTTTTATTTATTTATTTATAACTGTGTTGAGTCTTCGTTTCTGTGTGAGGGCTTTCTCTAGTTGCGGCAAGTGGGGACCACTCTTCATCGCGGTGCGCGGGCCTCTCACCATCGCGGCCTCTCTTGTTGCGGAGCACAGGCTCCAGACGCGCAGGCTCAGTAATTGTGGCTCACGGGCCCAGTTGCTCCGTGGCATGTGGGATCTTCCCAGACCAGGGCTCGAACCCGTGTCCCCTGCATTGGCAGGCAGATTCTCAACCACTGCGCCACCAGGGAAGCCCAAGCCAATAGTTCTTAAAGTGTGGTCCCAGGACCAGTAGTGTAAGCATCTCCCTGGAACTTGTTAGCCACGCAGATTTTCAGCCCCACCCCACACCTCCTGAGTCAGGAATTCTGGAGATAGATCCCAGACATCTGCATTTTTCCCAGCCCTCTGAATGATTCTGATGCACACTAAACTTTGAAAACCATTGGATTAAATAAGAGTAAGAATATTTACTTAAAAGTGGGAGGAAAAATGAAGGATACTTCTCTCACTCCCAAGAAGTTTGGGTATAGGCAGTCTGGGCCTTATACGGTACTCAAAAATAGTGTAAAACTCACGGGTCCTTTCCATTACTCTGCTGTGCTATCTTGACAGGTAATACTTTGTGATCATGCTTGACACTCCAGATTGCAAGACGGCTGCTGCATCCCCAGGTCTTGCTCTCTCTGTGGAAGAAAGAAGGAGGAGAAAAGGCAAAGAGTGAAGGATTAAATTTATCTTAAAAGGCATGCCTTCAATATTTGAGAAGGGACACCGTCCTCTGGGACTTCCACCTACACCTCATTGGCTGTGATTGTCACGTGGTCATCTTGAGAACTCGGACAAATGTGGGAGGTGAGGTGGCAGAGCCAGCCCTCCTGCTCAGCCTATTTAGCACAAGAGGAACAGAGGCAAGGGCACGTGCTCTTCGGAGAGCCTAAAAGGGCTTCATTTAGCACCTATGAAAAGAACTCCTTCTACTCAAAGAACCAAAAAAATAGTATAAAGAAAAATGTGTAGAAATCAAAAAGCAACCACGTGAAGCCCTGGTGCCAGGGGCTGGCAAAAGACAAGGAGGGGGCTCTCTTGGGGAAAAGGCCTCAAAGTTACTACTCCCCAGGAGGTGCTAAGATGAAAGTCATCTGGAGGCTACTCCAATTGGGTGGGAATTTCCTGAGGTTGTAAGGGTCCACTGTTTGGGGTATAACTGTGAGGTGGAGCATTGTTAAACAAATTTGAAACATTAGTTCAAATTAGCATTTGCATCTTTGGGTGGGAATTTCCTGAGGTTGTAAGGGTCCACTGTTTGGGGTATAACTGTGAGGTGGAGCGTTGTTAAACAAATTTGAAACATTAGTTCTAGCTTCATCCCTCCACCTGGAATGTGGCTCCCTGATTTTGTCCTGTAGGTTCACCTCTCCCACATTCTCTGCACTCTGAAATATGCATTCTACTTAGCACAACAAGCAAATTTCCCCTAAGCTTTATCTTGGCCTTTCCCTCATTTTACGTTTCCACTAGAATAGATTTGCTAATACTCTCTGCCCTCTTTAAGTGGTTTAAAGAGGTGAATTTGCATACTTGTTAGATGAAAAAACATAATGTCTTGCTTTGATAACTCCTCCTCAAAAACAATATTTACACAGGACTTCTGAACCAGGAGAAATCATCAGAAATACAAGTGAACGGCTTCCCTGGTGGCGCAGTGGTTGAGAGTCTGCCTGCTAGTGCAGGGGACACGGGTTCGAGCCCTGGTCTGGGAAGATCCCACATGCCGCGGAGCAGCTGGGCCCGTGAGCCACAACTACTGAGCCTGCGGGTCTGGAGCCTGTGCCCCGCGACGGGAGGGGCCGCGATAGTGAAAGGCCCGCGAACCGCGATGAAGAGCGGTCCCCGCACCGCGATGAAGAGTGGCCCCCACTTGCCTCAACTAGAGAAAGCCCTCGCATGAACCGAAGACCCAACACAGCCAAAAATAAAATAAAATAAAAAAAAAATACAAGTGAAGAAAGTGGATTTCCAACAATACCTCACAGCATTCATCTGTTGCCTATTTTGGGAAACAGCTCATAGCCAATAATTCTGGTGACTCTGTGTGCAACTGACTCTTATTTCACCATTCGGATCTTGGGAATCAGAGCAAATTCAATTAATGTTGATAAACTGACCCATAACTGCCAAATGAGATGAATGACTAAGATATTTTTATTCTATGTGTGTATTTTATTTTCCTTTTATATCATACAAGGTGAGCAACAAACCAGCACAAATATCCATAGACCAAATAAAATGGGAAATAACACCGTACCAATCACCATCACCATTACTAAGAACCACTATGTATCAGGTTCTCTAACCATGAGTCAGAAGATTAGCTGCAGTACAAACTCATCAGAAGAAATCTTTTGAAAGTCTGTAGAGGGGCAAAAATCTAGAAAAGCTTTTCTCCCCTCTCACTCCCTCAGCACATCCCTAAAGAAAAGAGGGTATTGGGTTCCACTGTTACTGAGTCCAAACCCATACTGCTCACCACATGATAGGCCAATAAACTGAGAGACCTGTTGGGGCAAGGAATAGCGACTTTATTCCAAAAGCCAGAAGACTTAGAAGATGGTGAGCTAGTGTCCCAAAGAACCATCCTCCCCCAGTTAGAATTCAGACTTCCTTTATACTAAAAGGGAAGGAGGTGTGGTTGGTTGCTGCAAGCTTCTTGGGGCCAAAATCCTTTGTTCTTGCAGGTGTCCACGTAGATCTGGTCACAATGTTCTGATAAACGTCCAACAAAATGAATGTTATTTTCTGTTCTACAACTTTTTATCTCTATATAAATAGAAATGTATTATACCATTAAAGGTCAGAGTCTTGGGAATGGGCTATCCTGTGTATTTCAAGCTGTAGGCAACATTCTTAACTTGTAGCAAAAGCAATAGAATATAAAGTTTAAAGTAAAAGAAACAGATCCAATATGGAGTCAGATTTGTTCTTCCCTATCACCCCACTGCCCACTCAGCTTCCCTCTGTGTACACAGCACCTGGCCCACCCCCACATCCCCTCCAAGAGTCTTCTGAGATCATGCATGGTCTTCAGAGCAGGGGGTCACTGACAATCTTGACACTGGGCCCCAGAGACACATCCCATTTCAGGAATGCTGAGAAACACCAGCATGCTACAATTCTACCACAGAAATCAAATCTGTCACAAGAGATGTCAGTGCTGTGTTCCCCATTTTTTTTTGACAATAGTAACACCAGTGGGAAGAGAGCTCATGGAGTCTCTGACTCCAAGGTGAGGTGGAGGTGAGATGACGTGGAGATGAGGTGAGATGACCCTGAGGTCAGCCGAGGCAGTCCGAGAGCCGGGATTGAAGGAACACAGATGGATGTCCTCCAGACTCCAAACAAAATGCCACATGGTCCAAGATGTGAACAGAGACAAGTTCGGAAAGTAACGCTCTGGAAGGGGATCATGGGACTGGTGTTTAATTTATTAATTCATTTTTATAATCCAGGCACTGAGGTCTGGGAACAGAGCATAGCAGATGGGCGGGGAAGTCACCCAAAGATGTGAAGTGTGAGGTGGGTGGGGCTTGGGGTGAGGGGGTAGAGTGTAGAGAGACAGAAGACAAGGCTGGCTGGTAAAGGGCTTGGTGGGTAAATAAGGAGCCAAAGTGTGTGTGTGTGTGTGTGTGTGCGTGTAAAACAGGAATGACAATCAAATGGCCACATCTGTCAGTGCGGAAGATGGAAGGACAAGAGAGAAAAGAGTGGTTAAAGACCGGAAGAAAGACAATTCCAATAGTCCCCCAAAGACCTAGGATGTGAAGAGTAGCAGGCACAGTGTGGATTAAGAGGGGCTGCGATGTTCAGCAGAAATCCAACAGGGTCCCTCGTTCACATCGATTTTGGTCAGCCCAGTGGTGGTAATCAAACTAAAATGCACACAATAACCCGTAGTGTGGCCCCGTGTTGGGAGAGGCACATAGAGAGTGCACAGAAGTCCAAAGAGAGGCACGTCGCTTGCCTGGAAGGCCAAAGAAAATTATTGCTCATGTTTTGTCCTCTTTGTACACTAGAAACTTTATAATATTGCTCTGCCTATTTCTTCTTTCTTTGTACCACTTTTTTGGTTATGGATATATGCATGTGTGTATGTTTGTATGCATTGAGTTTATTTATGTATTTTCTGTTTATCTTCTTTGAAATCTCCACTTTCCAAAAACGATGTATTTATTGAATGAGGGTGCCAAAAAGCTTTGCCATTTCTATACGCGTTCTGACACATCTGTATCTTATTCTGGCTGCAAATCCTCAAGAAAATAGGTTGATATTAGCAATAGATTACCAGGAGCTGAATTTTTAGGAATGGGCTACGTTTTAATTTTGTATAATCACTACATGTCCCTACTCTGACTATTCCTAGGGGTTGGCTGGAAACATTTTTCTCTCACCTGAACACAGATACGTGAGATTCTGCAACACATCAAGGGCTAATTGTATAATGAAACCTAGTCTCCAAACCCTCCCATTAGTTTCCTGATGCTTAATGGAAACGGCATTACCTAGCAACAGTCACCAATAAACCGCAGGAAGAATAATAGAGATTGTGTCCCGCATCTTTCCACTGAGGCAAAATTGACAGCAAATTGTATTTGCCCTTTCTTTTCATGTGGAAAATCTATTGTTTACGGGCAAAAGGTATAACTGCACACCTGAGTGAATGGACACCTTGACCCCTGGTTAAAAGTAATCTTTAAGAGAATGAGCTAAAAGTTAAAGACTCTAATATCTGCTACCCAAATACTACAAACCAAGCATGCTTGTGTATTCAGGTGGGATTATGGGTATTGGGAAATACTACTTTTGAATTTCTTGGGTCTGCCCTCTGTGTGTTTGAGGTCCAGATGCTTAGTTTCCCTGCAAAATAGATCTTGGATATGCACCACTCTCACAGACTGGAGACACCAGAACTCTTTGTGCATCATACACAGATGCAAACTTGTCAATTCCCTGCTGATTATACCACCACTGTTACTGGTAACCAATGGGAAAAACTCAGCTCAATCATAGCTAAATTTTTTCAGCTCTGGGCTGAAAGTAAGGACCTGTGTAACACAAGCATTTAGTAAAACTAAGTTGCCATGTGTCCACTAAACAGTGGTTTTACGGACATCTAGGGGTAGAAATTTAAAAGTGCTCTTTCTGATGATAGCTGTACTAAGGCAACTTTTTTCCACTTTGGAAGAAAAACACCCAAAATGAATGTTATAGATATAATTTTTCTAATGAGTGTGATGCATTCATTGAGAAAAAATTGTGGCTGCCATTCTAAATAAAAATAATGGAATAAATGAATTTTATACATCCAATGTACCTCTTTTCTCAAAAGGGAGAAATTGTAAGTATATATTGTTCAAAGGCATAAATCTGTTGTTAAAGATAATCACACCAGTAAAGAAAGTGTTCTTATATTTTGACAATATTCAATAAATGTATGTAGTAACAGCTATTCAAGAGCCTTATTCCATGGAAATCATACACTTCAGTGACTTTATTTCTAAGAAAATATAATTCTTCCCTTTCTTGCTAGAAGTAAAACATAAGCTTTCAAATAGAGGATGAAATATTTATCTTTTGTAGTAAATGATGATAAATGCACAGTTTTTTTTAAAAGTCTGCTAATTATTCAAAACACCATTAACTTCTTAAATAAAGCAGTTTAAATAGATGTCTATATATTTTGATGAGCAAACATTTCTATTTTTGGGGAGGGCATAATTAACACATACACGCATGTATAGACATATACAGACACATGTACACAAGCATTTGGTGCTCTTAACACTTTGCAGGTTTTTTAAATTTTTTTAAATAAAAAGGTTAATCTGATGTTCTTAAACTGATGGCATTCTAACCTTCAGAAGCATGTGTTTATCATGAGTTTCCACCACCCCAAATAGTTTTGACCTGAGGTTACAATGCAGGCTCAGACTATTTCAAAGGGGGTAAAAATGGATGATAAGCAAATACTTCATTCTGGAGTCTCGGGATGTGTAAGACTCTTTAAATCCCCAGGAAGATTTTTCAGCATTTCCAGAGAATGGTGGAGGAGTTCAAACTCAGAGGGTACAGTCAATCAGAGTCCTGCTGTCACATAACAAAGAGCTCAGCCTGGGGCCTCTTGCATCATCATTTTGCTGCCACATTGGCTGGCTGAGGTCATTAGAATTCTTGGGATTTCACTCAAGGTGATGCCTCATCGAAGGTAAGATTTTTTTTTTTTTTTAAGATTTTAAGTCTTAACTGAAAATGCTCCCCTCTCACAAAAGTCCATGCCCTTTCCATCCTGGATGTCACGAAAGAGAGAGAGAGACAAGGATGAAAGGAAAGATACTTCTTAAAACCACCTTCTTAGAACATTACAGAAACAGTGTACCTCCACCTCAGAGCAAAATTTAATTTTTTATAGTCATGGAAATTGTGGTTTCAGAGAAAGATGGAGAAAAAATCAAGAAGTGCAAGTACTTTGCATCATCACTGCAGCTTACACACAGGTAAACTGAGGACGGCGGAAGTAAAGAAAAGGGTCCCCATTGGATAGTGGTTCACTATTTCTACTGCACAAATTACTCTGCACCACAGCACTGACACCAGGCCACCATGGCCAGTCTTCATTGGGACAGGCCTGTTTTACATAAGGATTAAACTGAAAGGAGGACTCAGCCGCCATCAGTATTGACTAAATGAGGGTCATTTATCATACACACCCATTTGCACAGCACACTTAAACTGTTTTCCATGCCCTTCAACTTTTCCTTCTCCTGAAGGCCAGCTTCCTGCCCCATTAAATTTTTAACCCTCGGATCCCTGGCATTTTCTGGATTGACAACCGAATGAACACAGGCAGTATCTACCTCCTGACCCCCCCTCTCACCCACTCTCCCACCCTACCCCACCTTCCAGGAGATCCATGGAGAAAACTAATTATGTTTCCCTAAGTAGGCAGAGTACTTCTATTTTGCAGAAGCTGGGACCCTATGTTGACCTAACACTGAGTGTTTCAAGTAAACTGCCAGAAGCCCCATCAAATTGCTGAGAGTAATTTAGAGTATGAAATGTGTTAAATTATTCAAAGGGCTGAATAAGCATAAACAGGCAGTACCATGGGAGAGAGACGCACACCCAGCGATGCCAGTCTGACATTTAATACATCATATTAGCACTCCTGTTAGTGCAAATCGCCCCCCTCCCAACACACAGCTCTGCACCTTCACTACCAAATGCAGAGACAGCATCCTTCTCCATCAAGATTTCTGCTATTTCCACTTTCAGTAATTTGCCCCACCTTCAGAGCAGCCTGTATCTATCCTGTAGCATGTTCTGCTTATAAATTGGCCTAAGTAAGTCAAGAAATGTTCATGTTGAATAATAAAGGACTTGGTTATCTCTCTCCTTTCAAAGCCAGTATGTTGTCTAGCACCAAAATTGAAGGGAGTTGTTCAAAGTAAAAAGACTACATTTCTGAGGTTCGCTTGCCTACAGAGGTGGCCATGTGATTAGGTCTGGCTGAAGGAATGTGACCAGAGGAGAGGTTTCATTGCAAGGCATCTACTTCTAAGAAGTGAGTGGATACTAGAACCTCTTGAGGCACTATTTCCCCTGCTGCCAGGGCATAAGTAGAGCCACTTGGAAGGAGCCTAGTTTCCTAAATCAGCTGGTGGTGAAAAGCTGCCTCCTAACTTGGAATACAGGAATAAGAATTAATCTTTATTTTGTTAAGCCACTGAAATTTGAGGTTTGGTTTTTTGGGTTTTTTTTAGTTGAAGTATAGTTGGTTTACAATGTTTCAGGTATACAGCAAAGTGATTCAGCTATACATATACATATATATGTGTATATATATATATTCTTTTTTCAGATTCTTTTTCATTCTAGGTTATTACAAGATATTGAATATAGCTCCCTGTTTTATACAGTAGTTCCTTGTTGTTTATCTATTTTATGTATAGTAGTGTGTATCTGTTAATCCCAAATTCCCAATTTATCCACCCCCTACCAAGGTTTGTTTTTTTAAAGCTGTAATAGCTACCTTAACTAGAACTTTAGGTCAGTTATTGATTGATTGATTAATTGATTGATTGATTGTACCAGCTGATACAACCCTCTCCTTTGTCCCATTCTGCCTCTCTGAATGCTTCTATCTTCACCCTGGTGACCTGCCCCAAAAGCAACACTGGTCAAGGTGATATCTAAAACTAAGCAAAGTAAACATTTTGACAGTGGCAGATCCTTCTCTCTAAAGAGCAGTATCTTGTGAAATGTATGTTATCCTCCTTCACCTGTTGAAGACAAGAAGATCCAAGAAGTGAAGCAACTCATCCAAGTTTTCACAGCTAGTAAGAAGACATATAGGACCTGGTTGGCCAATAAGCATGTGAACACCTCATTGACAATTAAGGAAATGAAAACTAAAATCCCAAGATATACCTTTGTACCCACCAAAATAGCAAAAATTAAAAATCAAGCAATCCAAGTGTTCATAAGGATGTGGAATGGCGGTGTACAAACTGGACCAACAAATTAACAACTGGGCACCAGAATAAAAAGTGGAACATGTAGATACACTATGATCCAGCATTTCTATTAGTGGACAGACTATCTAGAGAAATTCTTGCACATTTGCATCATGAAATATGAACCAGAAATGTTTATAGCAGCACTGTTTGTCATAGCAAAACAGTGGAAGCAACACAAATGTACATCAACAGTAGAAATGGATGAATAAAATAGGGCACATTCATACAATAGAAAGTAAACAGCAGCAAAAATAAATGAACTTCACTTCTATGCATCAGCATGAATGTGTCTCTGAAAAAGAAAGTTGAGTGAAATAAGGAAGTCACAGTGGAAGGCATACAATATTATTCCATTCATATAAAATTTTAAAACAGGCAAAATAAACAATTTCAATGTTTAGAAATGCAGTCACAGATGGTAAAACTCTTTAAAATAAAGCAAGAAAAAATAATAATAATTATGCCCCACTCACATCTCTGTTTAGACCAGTGATTGCCAGAACACTAACCTTTGATGATTCATCAGCCTCACCTGCTTTGTTCAGCTCTTTCCCAAACGTCTCCTCTGGTCCCTCCACCACACCTCATTCTGTAAGCAGCATCTTCTTCGTTATCTTCTTTAACTATTCCTTCAATTGCTGGACCTGGGGTCTCTGGTCTTCTTGAGCCCCACTGCCAATTTCACACCATTACACCTCCAAATACCAACTTGTAATAACCTACTTTCAAATCTGTGTCATCTGATTTCACTGTTCTTGAATCCTCTTTGTTGCTACCATCCACCAACCTCCCAGTGACTCCCCAGTTGACTGAAGGCATCAGCTCCTGGCTCACACTTTCTCTCCGTCAAATCACCCATCATTTCTGATGCCTTTAACATGCACATAGGTGAGTCATACAACCCGGAGTCTTCCCAGTTCTTAGACCTCCTCATCCCTAAAGACAATCTCCTTTCCTTCCAATTTAATCTTTCACTCCTATGCCATACCTTATCATCATCAGAAATGGCCCCACCTCAAAAATAACAAATTTTTGCATGCACATCATTCTCCAAACATATCCTCAAGTTCATCTGCTCAAACACTCTCATAAAATCGGTTTTTAAACCACAATGAGATGTCTTAACTATTGATCTCATCACTCTCTCACTATGTATCAACACCCTCTGTTTTAAACTTTCAAAAAAATTTTCCTATGGGGATTAATTTTAATGAGGTGTAATCAACATATAATAAACCACATATATTTGAAGTGTATAATTTGATAAATTACAAATAAAGTTGCAATGAACAATCATGTATAAGCCCTAGAACAGGAATGGCTGGATCACACAGTAGACGTACGCTTAACTTTTGAAGAAGCTGGCAAACTTTTTTCCAATGAAGTGGTACCATGTTACATTCCCACCACCAATGAACAGGAGTTCCAATTTCTCCATATCTTCCCCAAGATTTGGAATGGCCATTTGTTGTTGTTGTTTAGCCATTCTACTAGGTGTAGAGTACCCTCCCTTTTTCCCTTGTCTTCGTATCCAGCTGAAAGCCCATAGGTCTTTATTAACTCTTCCTTTTCAATGACCCTCAAATCCCTTGCTCTTTTCTCCCTCCATTGCACTCATACAGAAAGAGTTACAATATTTGTTGTACACCTATTCACTTTATTTGTGCCTGTACCATTGCAGCCAAGTGTATTTGCAGAAAAATCACTCTGAAAGGAAATTAGATGCCATTGTAAGTTGATGAACTCTGACCTTAAAAAGTGGTGATAAAATCTGATTGAGATCTCTTTCATGGTTCTCTATTCTGTGGACTTTTCCGCTTCTCACAATTATATCACACCTCTGCCTCACTGAGAGACCCACTGCTTTTCCACCCCAGCCCACCTTATTTTCAGCTGATGATTCTGAATCATGTCATTGTGTGAACGAAAGTCATCAATGGATAGTCTCACATCTCTCCAGCACAAATCCATGTGGGTCTGTGTCCACCTTCCCCTTCTTCCTCCTGAGCTCTGAAAGCTCTCTGATCACATGGTCTCATCAAGAACATATCCTGCATTTATGCTCTCCCTCTCTCCCACATCCCAATCCCTCCCTCTTTAGTGAAGCATTCCCATTAGCTCAGAAACATATTCTAGTATCTCCCATTACTTAAAAATTGTTCCTTGAACCCCAGAATCTCCTCCAGCTACTATCTCATTTCTGTCACAAGAAACTTCTTGCAATTGTCCCCAGAAGCTGTCCTCCATTTCTTTCATTTTATCCATGCTTCATTCCATTGCTATGTCTTCCAGTCATCAATCCACTGAATTTTCTCTTATTAGCATCACTAATGATTCTAGGTCATCAAAATCAATAGACCCTTTGCTACCTTCCCCTCACTGAAACTCAGAAACATTTAAAATGTTGACTGCTCCATCTTTCCTCAGACACTGCCCTTCTTTGACTACTGTGTCAATATAATCCTGATTTTTCTCCCACTTCCCTGATCGTTCCTTCTCTGTTTCTTACATGGGCTTCACCTCTATTAAACCTCTGAGGTTCCTCAATCCGTTACAGTAGACTCTTCATTTACTTCTTTTTTTCTTTTTGAATTTTATTTTATTTATTTTTTATACAGCAGGTTCTTATTAGTTATTCTTCATTTACATCTCTATCCTCTGTTCTCAGATGATCTCATCCATTTCCAAGGACTTAAGTGCCATATGTATGTTGATAACTCTGAAGTTCACGTATCCAGTCAGCTGCCTCTGCCTTCTACATTCAGTTGCCTAGTTAGATCTGCATCTGGATGTCCCACGGCATCTAATGGACAACATGGCCAAAAATGAACTCCTCGTGTCCCCCTGAAACCTGTCCCCTATCTCTATCCCAACCTTTCTCCTTCCAGTTGTTTCTACCAAACTATTCAGGTGAACAAGGTAAACATCTGGCAGTCATTCTAATCACTCTCTCTCCCTTATTAGCACACCCCCCCCCACCACAATGCTACCTAACATATTGGGAAATAGTATTAACTTTCTTCAAACTGTATCTTCAATGCATCCATTTCTATTTCTCCTTCCACCACGATAGTACCAGCCCCCTTCATTCCTTGCCTGGACTTCAGCAATAGCTTCCTAACCGATTCCTCATGTTTCTTTATTGTATTCTTCCATAGTAGCCAGATGATCTTTTAAAAATATGAAATCGAATTGTGTCCCCAGCATGATTAAATCCCAGTTTCCTATTGTGTTCAGAATTTAAAAACTCCTTACATTGATATATGTACCAACATCTGGCCCCATCTACCTCTCTGACCACATATTTCATGCTATCCTGAACACCTCTCTGCTCTCAGCCTCCTTCTAGTCCTTTATTCAAGCCACATGCTTTCCAGTTTAGAAAAACAGAACACCTTGTTCTTTCTTTAAAGGACCTTCCTCCTCTGGGTCTTCGTGTGCCTGACTCCTTATCAGCCTTCAGCTGGTCTCCTTGAGACCACCTCTACACTACCCAGTATAAAAAGGTCCCCTCAACATGCTCTATCTCAGCAAAATTTTTATCTCCTTCACAGCACTTCTTAATTTGCAATTCCTTGTTCATTAATGTATTTATTAGATATTATTTTTCTCCTTCTCTTCTCTATACATTTCTCTGGGGAAAGGGACTTTGGGGGCTCTTCTCACAATTGTACATTCCCCTACTCGGATATCACACACTATGAAAGGGCCATGAATCCTTGTTCTGTGGTACAAGGATTAGCAGCAACATTGTCAGAATGCTTAGTGACTGAGGGTTTAACAAACTGTCAACTTGCACTTGAGTAAGTATTGAACTAATAGACATCAACATGAATGTTGCACGTTCTAGAGTTACGGTTTTTTGTTGCTGTTTATAATCTATTAAATCCATTATTTTCCATTTACCTCACTGATTAGTAACTTTTACACATTGTGCGATGGGTTCTATGTCCTTAAAAATAATTCTTACCAAAGAGTAATTCATCTCAAGTGCACAGGAATTTGTCATGTTTTTCATCACTTTCAATTTCCTTAACTTTTGCTAATTATTATAGGTATACCTTTTCTTACTTTCATTTGCATTGGCTTTCATTAGAGCTGATAGAGTTACTACTCTTTTAAAACATTTCAAACCTGTGCCAGGCATAACAGATATGCTGTCAATGACCTAGACTTACATGACCTTGAATTATTTCCAGAATCATCTTCGGTTGTGGGCTGAGTTGATGTCTTTTTGCTCTGGAATATAGTTTTGCTTGTGTCTATATAAATGTATACCATGAAAGCTCATAAGTTGATTTCTGGATTCTAGTCCAACTGACTAGAAAGGAATTGTTTCCTGGTTACTTATATATTATTAACAAGGTCCAAAAGACTTAATAAATACTGACCAAAATCCAACTTAAACTCAACAAAGAGTTGATCTTTATACTAGTGAAAATGTATGCTTCTCTTTTCCTTTTCCACCTCTTGCTGTCTTGTTTTTGCAGTCTTCTCTCTTTCCAAACTCTTCTTTCTATCACTCTATAACTGCTGCACAGACACACTCATCTCCACCACTGTCTTTGCCCTGCCTCCCTCCGCTTGTCCGCCTCTCTCTGATCTCCAATGTTCTCACTGCACCCATTGCATTCCAATATTGTTTCTGGTTTACATGTTCTCCATGGTTAACTTGTTTACCCTTGATATTAGCTCATTATTATAATGCTTGGTGGCTCAAAAATTTCATTATCCAGCTTCTTTGTTGAAATAATATCCCATGACTTAGACTATATTTTTCTATAAAATTCAATGTTTTAATACTTTACAAAATATTTTACAATATGTTTCCACATTAGCTAGCTATGTGGCATGTAAAGATCATAGAACTTCAGTGCATTGACTTGATCCACTATAGTTATTTTTTGCATTAAAATTAATTTTAAATAATTATACAATAGTATGTAGAGCAAATAATATAATTAAGTTACAATTTATTGTATTATAATTATGTAATTTATTGACATTTTGTGAAACTCTAACCTTAGAGAACTAAGTATTTTTGCTTCATTTATCCTTTTCAGTTTAACCTTTTATTTTTTGCATGCTCAGGGCTGGGCACTGTGTTTTGCTTGTTTTCATCAAATCAACATCATACGAATGATACAATATGTATTAAAATACTTGTTTATTTCTTTTTCTCTTTTACAATGCAAATCTTTGAAGATAGTATACTCTTTATGTTCCTTTAATAACCATTAAATAGGGTGATATTATCTAAAAAATGGAGACAGTGCATAGTTCATAGCAAATATCCATTAATCATTTGTTGAGCAAAAGTTTTGATAAAAGAACAGAATAGGTTATATTCGTTTTAGGAATTGAAGATCAAATAGTGATGGTAGGTGGGACAGGGTGGGGGGCAGGGTGCAAAAACATGAGGAATGAAAGAGCCAACCGTGGTTGGAGAAGGATGACAAGTCCACTGTTGAAGTTTTCTTCTTTTTTAAAAAAGTTTATTTTATTCACGTATAGTTGATTTACAATGTTATGTTAATTTCTGCTGTACAGCAAAGTGATTCAGTTTTACATATGTATATATAGATACATTCCTTTTCATATTCTTTTTTTTTTTTTACAAGAGATAAATAGACTGACACCAAGCATTGTACATGGATGACCACAACAAAAGCAACAATGATTGCAATTACCAAACACGAAACACACTCATACTATGTCATAATATTGACATTCAGTCCAGTAATCCTCCACTGTAACAGCTCCTTTACTGTGCAGTGAAAATTGATTTGTATATTTTTTGCCTCTGAGTCCTTGTGGGATTTTTTTTTTTTAATTCAGACAGAAAGTCACAAAAATTATACTCATCCTCATCAGTTCAGTCAGTCCCATGTAATTAATTTTTTTTTATCTTGATCTTTTGTTAACACTTTTATGAGTTCATCAGTTTTTCATTAGAGTTCTGAAAATGCTTATTCATTCAGTTCAGCAGTACAGTCAGTTACCAGAAACCTGTACTTGTCAGAGTCTTTTCCATGAATTTCTTGAAGATGAAAGCCTTTTATAGGAACATATTTGCAAAAGCATCAGAGTACACCCAGAACTGTCTTTTTCATATTCTTTTTCCTTACGATTGATCACAGGATATTGACGATAGTTCCCTGTGCTATACAGTAGGACCTTGTTGTTTATCCATTCTGTATATAATAGCTTGCATCTGCTAATCCCAAGCTTCCAATCCATCCCTCCCCCACTCCCCCACCCTCTTGTCAACCACAAGTCTGTTCTCTAGGTCTGTGAGTCTGTTTCATAGATAAGTTCATTTGTGTCATATTTTAGATTCCATATATATAAGTGATAGCATATGATATTTGTCTTTCTCTGACTTGCTTCACTTATTATGACAATCTCCAGGTCCTTCCATGTTGCTGCAAATGGCATTATTTCATTCTTTTTATGGCTGAGTAGTATTCCATTGTGTGTGTGTGTATGTGTGTGTGTGTGTGTGTGTGTATAGAGAGAGATTTAAATACACATACCACATTTTCTTTATCCATTCATCTGTCGATGGACATTTAGGTTGTTTCCATGTCTTGGCTGTTGTGAATAGTGCTGCTATGAACATTGGGGTGCACGTATCTTTTTGAATTATTTGTCTGGATATATGCCCAGGAGTGGGATTGCTGGCTCGTGTGGCCACTCTCTTTTTAGTTTTTGAGGAACCTCCACACTGTTTACCATAGTGGCTGCACCCATTTACATTCCCACCACACTACTGAAGGTTTCTATGTGGCTAACCTGCTGAATGATAGCAGGGCAACTGGGGAGATGGGCAGGAGCAGGCAGATTCTGGAGGGCAAGAAATGACCATTGTAGCATGTTGAGCAAGGCATGATATGATGATCTGTGCTTTAGAAAAATAGCTTTGGCAGCCTGTGGAGGATCAGAAGCTGGAGAAGCTGGTTGATGAAGATTTTATCTGAGGCAGAGGCCAAGGGGATGGAAGCGGGGGCCACAGCTGAAAGCCATGTTGACTGAATACATCAAAATCAATGTATTTTGATAAACCTCAATTCCTGCCTTTCAGTTAGAAAAATACTCCATTAACCATGTTCTTTTGAAAGAAAATACTGAGATTACCCAGTATTTTTGAAATCTAGTGGGAATAAGTGTCAGAGATAAATGAGACTGTAGCTAGGCAGAGATCTGTGATTTTCCTGCCCCCATACCCGCTTCCTCCATCACCTCTTTCAGTAGGATATATTTCTAATTTTGGAACAGTCTCAGATTCTACTGAGGCTGGGCAGGCAGACAATTCTCTGTTGCTTGACTGCTCAATTAAAATAACAACTTCTAAGATCCATACAGTGAGTTCATAACACTGAAATTAAAAAAAAAAAAACACCCCAAGAGAAATGGTCAAAACTCCTATTACTGGACTGATTAAAAAGAAGACCAGATGAATCCTTTGCAGTATCCTGCAGGGACCAGGCCGACACTGAAGAGAGAGGGCACCAGGGGCTTTCTGATATAGAGGGATAGCTGCCAGAGAGGAAATGGAAATATTTCCTTTTGGAGAAAATCTATTAACGACTCTGGCAGCCACTTGGATAGTGCTGTCTTCTCTAAAATGTATAAACATGCAATCTGAGGGTCGGAATCCCTATTAGCTCATATCCAGGCAAATGCAGGGTCTGGCCTCCCTCCTCGATGCTCTTCCACACATATACCAGCAAATATCCATGCACTTGAGGGATCGGCCTCCTCTGGTATTGGAGGCAGGGGAAGAATGGAGGTTCGGCTCTCATCTTTCTGCTGATCACACTGCAATATGCTTAGCTGCTCTAGTCCAGTTAATTACCAGCATCTCCCCTTGCTTGCTATCCTTAGGGCCTCCCTTTTCCTTGTCCCCAGGCATGAAAAGTCTGCTTTTCTTCCACTCATTCCAAAAAAACATCATTACGAGGCTAGCCGTGTGACCTAGTGAGGTTCAGGGTGTGAGACAGAGGGACATCTGCTTAAAACACAATAGAAATCAACGTGAACTTGAATATTAGGTCTTGCAAAGCCCCCTGCACTTTCCAGGCACGCATTCTCTTGGAGTGTTACCTGCTGCTTTGTTGGAAGAGATACTCTCCCTACCAGGATTCTTTCCCTCTGTCACTCCTCTTATCACTCTCCAGTCATTCTGAAATGCACACAGAGTCACCAAGGGACAGATTTCACATAGTAATAATTTTATTAAGAAGACAAGTTCGATTGTCTTTGTTTGAACTTTGTCAACTTTTTTAGCAGGAGAGAGAGAGAGAGTGGAGTGGGTTAAAGGAGCTGGCAAAGAGTTCACCAGCTGTTTTCCCTAAACATGAAAGAGCCAATTCCCCAGGTGCCTAGGAGGAATGCTCCTCCTTCCATAGAATGCCACCTTCATTTCCTTCTTTAAAAAAATAATTATTGATTTTAATTCTTCATTATTGATTCTCCCTACCCAGTCCTATGTGGCCAACAGAAGGCAAGAAAACCATTCCCACTAACCTCAGCTGAAAAGGGTAGTCTTTCCTCTGGCCCATGACCCTTCACTGAAACCTCTTGCCTCTAGGACCTATGACATCTGTACCACTAGTTTGAGCTCTTAGTTCGTGATAAGTCAAGACATCACTTAAGTTTTTGATCAGCCACCGCATTCTTGATGGGACAAGCTATGATCGCGCATTCATTTACCAGGTGCTCTTCCCACTTTCTCTTGGAGGAATGTGTTTGCACCCTTGAGGGCAGACTGCACACCCTTTTTCTCTTGTGTGTTTTCCCAACTACCTGAAGGACTCAGAGAAAATGCTAATTCACTACAGTCTTGAACCTTCTAATATCCACCTCTAAATATATTAAAATAAGGGAAAAGGACTTCAGATCTTCAAAAATTAAATGCACAATTAATTAAGGTAAAATTTTTGTTTGAAAAGTTAGTTTCTCAAAGGCCACATTTCAACACAAAACTCAGTCTGTGCTGTGCAGATAAATTGGCAATTTAATTATTCCCAGACTGTAAATGAGACATCTGTGACCTGTACTCTAAATAATATTTTTATGACTTGAAACCAAGTTGAAGCTTAGTGACTGAGAGACTCTGACTCATTATGAATTAGAGAGAGAATGCATGTATTGATGGTTACAAACCTATCAGGTTATAACAATTTGTCTGTTGGTTAAATGTGGTGTCAAACTTACATGGCAGTTTCTCTGAAGTCTCTTTTTAATTTTAACAATAAAAGAAATTGGAGTTTTGATCCAATATTTCCAGATATAAAAGTGCAATGTTTTCAGAAGTCATTTGATCATTTATTTTGTAGTGCATTTTTTGGATTCCCTTTGATGTCTCAGGTTGATTCTTCAAACAGAAATTCAAATTAAATTTAAATGAGACAATCTGATTGCCTAGACCTGAGAGAGTATTCACAAATATGAAAGAGACAGCAGAGTAGCAGCCCAGTTGTTGAGCTGGAAGGTGGATTGGGGAAGAAGATGAAAAATAATATCAGCTACACTTCGTAGGAGACTCAGCCTAAAGACTTGAGTACAAAGCCCTGAGGCACATCCATCCCATTGAGTTCTGGAGTCTATGCTCTTAATGAAGATAAGATTGCTGTAATTTCTTACCACCTCCTGTTACTCCATAGCCAGCTAGAATCTAACATGCTTTTTAAAAAATCAACTTGCTTAATTCACTCGTTAAAAGTACCAAGACCTACTGGTTGGGCTTACAGAGTGTAAAGAAAAGTCTATGTTCTAGGCCTGGCCATTTGGCTTCCTAGCTGTGCCTTTTTAAGCAATCACTTTGTGGTAGATTACAGATTACTGAAGACCTTTTGCTGCTTCTCCCAATGAGATGTGGAGTTCGGTTCTCCATCCCTTAAATCTGGACTGTCCTTAGTGAATTGTGGAAGAAGTGTGACTTCCAAGGCTAGTTATAAGGAGCTTTCTGCCTTGGTCTCTTGGAACACTCTTTCTGAAAGAAGCCAGCTGCCATTGGGAGAAATCCAGCTCCCAAATACTGCCATGTTGTAAGGAAGGCCAAGCTAACCATGTGGAAAAGCTCCTTGGAAAAGGAAGATACCAGGCCAGTCCCAGCTTCTCTGGCCATCCCAGCCAAGGTGTCAGGCATGAGAGTGAATAAGCCATCTAGGATACAATACAGAAAAGAACTGAGGAATCCAACTAATGCCAGAAATGAGTCCTCAGACATTTGTTCTCAGCCAAGTCCTCCCAGCCATTTCTCTCTCTTCAGTCCACTCCAGATGAGGCCATAATCCTTGTGGTGCAGAGAGGAGCCATCTCTGTTGAGCCTCACCCAAATTCCTGACTACAAAATCTTGAGCATAATAAAATGTTGGCTGTTTTAAGTCATTAAGTAATAGATAACCGCAATACAGTTGGCAGTAGATAACCAGAACATTCTTAGACTCACCATACCTTTGAAAAGTTGGGGTGGGTTGTGGGGGGGAGTGCATGATACCTACTGCAGCAGGCAGTCATAGCTGATCACAATGTCCTTTCTCCCTGTCTGAGCACAGGTTGACCAGCTGAAAGACTACAGTTTTCAGACTGCCTTGTAGCCGGAGGAGACTATGAGACTAAGTTCTGGCAAAAGAGATGTAAGAGGAAACCAGAGATCACACAGCTGGGCAATACTCTTAAAAGAGAGAAGATACAACTTTTATTATTTTCTCCATTCATCCTGATTAGAATATGCACGTGATAGCCGGAGTTCAAGCAGCTACTTTGAACCAAGGGGAAGATAGTCTAAGGTTTGTGGAACATCAAGATAGAAGGAGGCCTATGGAGCCATCATATTTACTGTCCTTCTGAATTCTTTTACATGAGTGAGAAATAAACTTTGATCTTGTTTCAGCCACTGATACTTGGGGGAAAGGGACTCTGTTATGTCATACCTAATACTAAGGCTGCACCTACCTCACAGTTTGTAGGAGGGTAAATGTACAAAATGTAAAATTTATGGAAAAACATTCTGACTCATAACTCATATTCTACAAATACCATTCCCTTCCCTGTCTTCCTCCCATATCTTTAACTTATGCCAGTGCTTACAACAATGGATTCCAATCTTTCTCAAACTATTTAATCTTCTGCAACATTTTTGGTAATAAATATTTGGAAAGACAAGATGCAGCATGGTCCCATCTTGTAGGATGGAAGACCACTTCTCTGTGGATTAGGACCACCTTAAGTACAAGAAAGGGAAATGCACCTTCGGATAGCCTATCTTCAAAATAAATGTAATCCACGAGGAGGATGTGTTTGTGGAAAAGTTATGCAACTATGGATACAGGAAAAAGTTGAGTTATACTGGGATCCTTTAAACACCCATTGATGCCTCCAGCTGGAAAGTTCAGTCAGGGAGTTTCCTTTCTCTATGGAAGGTGAAATAAGAATGAGGATATTACACTGTGTCAGAAGTTTTGTACTTTTCATAACATTCAACCCTCACAGCAAAAAACCAAATTAGGTTATGATACACACTTGTCAATAAATGAGGCTCACACAAGCCAAGTGAGCTAAGATAGCAGAGCTGACATATATGAGGTTGCAAACTAGATATGTAGGATGCCTAAATCTATGCTATTTCCTGTATATTCTATTGTTAACAATGACTCTATAAGAGTAAAACCAGAGCAGCAAAACTGTGAACCCACCCAAGAGCCTTTAATGGAATCTGCAGATACCTGAGAGGCACTTGCAACTCAGAAACTTCTGCACCTCCTTTGCCATGACTGGAGGTGTAGCTGACACTGATGTCCCAGGCTGGGCTCTGCATTGTAGGTGTTTTCACCCTGCCCACTGAGAGAGGGAGAGGTTTCACCATCTACCATCCAGGCAGCACCCACAAAGGGAGAAGGAAGAAGGGGCAGGCGTAGCCTATCATTATCTGGGAATAATTAGGCAGGAGGTGGTTTATCCACAGGTACCACCCTGAATAGAAGAGGACAGTGTCCTGCCTCCTTCACCCTTGATTTGTGGTGGAAGCAGAGCCTCTGGCATATGTCAATCAGCTCAAAGAAAACATATGTTTCCCCACCTCTGGTTCAGTTAAGACTGCTCTCAGGAGGGTGCTTCAAGATGGTGGAGGAGTAAGACGTAGTGATCTCCTTCCTCCCTACAAATACATCAAAGATACATCTACAAGTGGAACAACTCTTACAGAACACTTACTGAACACTGGCAGAAAACCTCAGACTTCCCAAAAGGCAAGAAAATCCCCACATACCTGGGTATGTGCAAAAGAAAAAAGAAAAAACAGAGACAAAAGAATAAGGATGGGACCTGCACCTCTGGGAGGGAGCTGTGAATGAGGAAAAGTTTCCACACACTAGGAAGCCCTTTCACTGGTGGAGACAGGGGGTGGGCAGAGGGAAGCTTCGGAGACAAGGAGGAGAGCACAGCAACAGGGGTGCAGAGGGAAAAGTGGAAAGATTCCTGCACAGAGGATCGGTGCCAACCAGGACTCAGCAGCCCAAGAGACTTGTCTGCTTACCTGCTGGGGCAGGTGGGGGCTGGAAGCTGAGGCTCGGGTGTCGGAGGTCAGATCCCAGGGAGAGGACAGGGGTTGGCTGTGTGAACACAGCCTGAAGAGGGCTACTGTGCCACAGCTAGCCGGGAGGGAGTCCGGGAAAAAGTCTGGAATTGTCTAAGAAGCAAGAGACCATTGTTTCGGGGTGCGTGAGGAGAGGAGATTCAGAGCACCGCCTAAACGAACTTCAGAGAAGGGCGTGAGCTGCAGCTATCAGCAAGGACACCAGAGATGGCATGAAACGCTAAGCTGCCGCTGCAGCCACCAAGAAGCCTGTGTGCAAGCACAGGTCAAGATCCACACCTCCCCCCACCCGGGAGCCTGTGCATCCTGTCACTGCCAAGGTCCCGTGATCCAGGGACAACTTCCCTGGGAGAACACACGGCATGCCCCAGTCTGTTGCAACATTACGTCGGCCTCTGCCGCTGCAGGCTCACCCCGCATTCCGTACCTCTCCCTACCCCTGGCCTGAGAGAGCCAGAGCCCCCTAATCAGCTGCTACTTTAAACCCCTCTTGTCTGGACGGGGAACACATGCCCTCAGGTGACATACACACAGAGGTGGGGCTAAAACCAAAGCCGAATGGCAGGAGCTTTGTGAACAAAGAAGAGAAAGGGAAATATCTCTGTGCAGCCTCAGGAGCAGTGGATTAAATCCCCACAGTTAACTTCATGTACCCTGCATCAGTGGACTACCTGAATAGACAACGAATATTCCCAAAATTGAGGAGGTGGACTTTGGGAGCAACTATAGACTTAGGGTTTGCTGTATGAAACTGACTTGTTTCTCACTTTTAGGTTTATCTTAGTATAGTTTTTAGTGCTCGATATCATTGGTGGATTGTTTATTGGTTTGGTTGCACTCTTTTTTTGTTGTTGCTACTTTAAAATTTTTTTTTATTTTAATAATTTTTTTATTTACTTATTTTATTTTATTTATTTATTTTTCTTTCTTTTTTTCTCTCTCTTCTGAGCCATGTGGCTGACAGGGTATCGGTTCTCTGGGCTGGTGTCAGGCCTGAGCCATTGAAGTGGGAGAGCCGAGTTCAGGACATTGGACCACCAGAGACCTCTCCGCCCCATGTAATATCAATTGGCGAGAGCTCTCCCAGAGATCTCTGTCTCAACGCTAAGACCCAACTCCACTCAAAGGCCAGCAAACTCCAGTGCTGGACACCCCATGCCAAACAACTAGCAAGACAGGAACAAAACCCCACCCAATAGCAGAGAGGCTGCCTAAGATCACAGTAAGTTCACAGACACCCCAAAACAGACCACTGAATTCAGCCCTGCCCACCGGAAGGACAAGATCCAGCCCTAACCACCAGAACACAGGCATCAGTCTCCTCTACCCGGAAACCTACACAAGCCCCTGAACCAACCTTACCCACTGGGGGCAGACACCAAAAACAACGGGAACTACGAACTGGCAGCCTGTGAAAAGGAGACGCCAAACACAACACATTAAACAAAATAAGAAGACAGAGACATATGCAGCAGATGAAGGAGCAAGGTAAAAACCCACCAGACCAAACAAATGAAGAGGGAATAAGCAGTATACCTGAAAAAGAATTCAGAGTAATGATAGTAAAGATGATTCAAAACCTTGGAAATAGAATGGAGAAAATACAAGACATGTCTCACAAGGACCTAGAAGGACTAAAGAATAAACAAACAATGATGAACAACACAATAAATGACATTAAAAATTCTCTAGAAGGAATCAATAGCAGAATAAATGAGGCAGAAGAATGGATAAGTGACCTGAAAGATAAAATAGTGGAAATAACTATCACAGAACAGAATAAGGAAAAAAGAATGAAAAGACTTGAGGACAGTTTCAGAGACTTCTGGAACAATATTAAACATACCAACATTCGAATTATAGGGGTCCCAGAAGAAGAAGACAAAAAGAAAGGGTCTGAGAAAATATTTGAAGAGATTATAGTTGAAAACTTCCCTAACATGGGAAAGGACATAGTTAATCAAGTCCAGGAAGTGCAGACAGTCCCATACAGGATAATCCCAAGGAGAAACACATATTAATCAAACAATCAAAAATTAAATACAAAGAAAAAATATTAAAAGCAGCAAGGGAAAGCAACAAATAACAAACAAGGAAATCCCCATATGGTTAACAGCTGATCTTTCATGAGAAACTCTACAAGCCAGAAGGGAGTGGCAGGACATATTTAAAGTGATAAAAGGGGAAAACCTACAACCACAATTACTCTACCCAGCAACGAGCTCATTCAGATTTGACAGAGAAATTCAAACCTTTACAAGCAAAAGCTAAGAGAATTCAACACAATCAAACTAGCTTTACAACAAATGCTAAAGGAATTTCTCTAGGCAGGAAACACAAAGAAGGAAAAGACCTACAAAGACACACCCAAAACAATGAAGAAAATGGTGATAGGAACATACATATCAATAATTACCTTAAATGTAAATGGATTAAATGCTCCAACCAAAAGACATAGACTGGCTGAATGGATACAAAAACAAGACCAATATATATGCTGTCTACAAGAGACCCACTTCAGACCTAGGGACACGTACAGACTGAAACTGAGGGGATGAAGAAAGATATTCCATGCACACGGGAATCAAAAGAAAGCTGGAGAAGCAATTCTCATATCAGACAAAATAGACTTTAAAATAAAGACTATTACAAGAGACAAAGTAGGTCACAACAAAATGATCAAGGGATCAATCCAAGATGAAAACATAACGATTGTAAATATTTACACACCCAACATAGGAGCACCTCAATACATAAGGCAAATGGTAACAGAAATAAAAGGGGAAATCGACAGTAACACAGTAATAGTAGGGGACTTTAACACCCCACTTTCACCAATGAACAGATCATTGAAAATGAAAATAAATAAGGAAACACAAGCTTTAAATGACACATTAAACAAGATGGACTTAATTGATATTTATAGGACAGTCCATCCAGAAACAACAAAATATAATTTCGTCTCAAGTGCTCATGGAACATTCTCCAGGACAGATTATATCTTGGGACACAAAAAAGCCTTGGAAAATTTAAGGAAATTTAAATTGTATCAAGTACCTTTTCTGACCACAACACTATGAGAGTAGATACCAATTACAGGAAAAAAAACTGTAAAAAATACAAACACATGGAAGCTAAACAATACACTACTAAATAACCAAGAGACCACTAAAGAAATCAGAGAGGAAATCAAAAAACAGCTACAAACAAATGACAATGAAAACATGATGACCCAAATCCTATGGGATGCAGCAAAAGCATTTCTAAGAGGGAAGTTTATAGCAATACAATCCTACCTCAAGAAACAAGAAAAATCTCAAATAAACAACCTAATTTTACACCTAAAGCAACTAGAGAAAGAAGCACAAAAAATCCCCAAAGTTAGCAGAAGGAAAGAAATCATAAAAATCAGATCAGAAATAAACGGAAAAGAAATGAAGGAAACAATAGCAAAGATCAATAAAACTAAAAGCTGGTTTTTTGAGAAGACAAACAAAACCGATAAACCATTAGCCAGATTTATCAAGAAAAAAAGGGAGAAGACTCAAATCAATAGAATTAAAAATGAGAAAGGAGAAGTAACAACTGACACTGCAGAAATACAAAGGATCATGAGAGATTATTACAAGCAACTGTATGCCAATAAAATGGACAACCTGGAAGAAACGGAAAAATTCTTAGAAAAGCACAACCTTCTGAGACTGAACCAGGAAGAAATAGAAAATATACACAGACCAATCACAAGCACTGAAATTGAAACTGTGATTTAAAATCTTCCAACAAACAAAAGCCCAGGACCAGATGGCTTCAAAGGTGAATTCTATCAAACATTTAGAGAAGAGCTACACCAAACCTTCTCAAACTCTTCCAAAATACAGCGGAGAGAGGAACACTCCCAAACTCATTTTACAAGGCCACCATCACCCTGATACGGAAACCAGACAAAGATGTCACAAAAAAAGAAAACTACAGGCCAATATCACTGATGAATATAAATGGAAAAATCCTCAACAAAATACTAGCAAACAGAATCCAACAGCACATTAAAAGGATCAGACACCATGATCAAGTGGGGTTTATCCCAGGAATGCAAGGATTCTTCAATATACACAAATCAATCAATGTGATACACCATATTAACAAATTGAAGGATAAGAAACATATGATCATCTCAATAGATGCAGAAAAAGCTTTTGACAAAATTCAACATCAATTTATGATAAAATCTCTCCATATATTAGGCATAGAGGGAACTTACCTCAACATAATAAAGGCCATATATGACAAACCCACAGCCAACATCACTCTCAATGGTGAAAAACTGAAACCATTTCTTCTAAGATCAGGAACAAGACAAGGTTGCCCACTCTCACCACTATTATTCAACATAGTTTTGGAAGTTTTAGCCACAGCAATCAGAGAAGAAAAAGAAATACAAGGAAACCAAATTGGAAAAGAACAAGTAAAGCTGTCACTGTTTGCAGATAACATGATACTATACATAGAGAATCCTAAAGAGGCTACCAGAAAACTACTAGAGCTAATCAATGCATTTGGTAAAGTAGCAGGATACAAAATTAATGCACAGAAATCTCTTGCAATCCTACACACTAATGATGAAAAATCTGAAAGAGAAATTAAGGAAGCCCTCCCATTTGCCACTGCAACAAAAAGAATAAAATACCTAGGAATAAACCTACCTAAGGAGACAACAAAAGACCTGTATGCGCAAAACTATAAGACACTGATGAAAGAAATTGAAGATGATACAAACAGATGGAGAGATATACCATGTTCCTGGGTAGGAAGAATCAACATTGTGAAAATGACTATACTACCCAAAGCAATCTACAGATTTGATGCATCCCTTTCAAACTACCAATGGCATTTTTCACAGAACTAGAACAAAAATTTTCACAATTTGCATGGAAACACAAAAGACCTCGAATAGCCAAAGCAATCTTCAGAAAGAAAAATGGAGCTGGCAGAATCAGGCTTCCTGACTTCAGACCATACTACAAAGCTACAGTTATCAAAACAGTATGGTACTGGCACTGAAAACAGAAATATAGATCAAGGGAACAGTATAGAAAGCCCAGAGATAAATCCATGCACATATGGTTACCTTATCTTTGATAAAGGAGGCAAGAATATACAGTGGAGAAAAGATAGCCTCTTCAATAAATGGTGCTGGGAAAACATGACAGCTACATGTAAAAGAATGAAATTAGAACACTTCATAACACCATACACAAAAATAAACTCAAAATGGATTAAAGACCTAAATGTCAGGTTAGAAACTTTAAAACTCTTAGAGGAAATCAAAGGAAGAACACGCTTTGACATAAGTCACAGCAAGATCATTTTTGACCCACCTCCTAGAGAAATGGAAATAAAAACAAAAATAAACAAATGGAACTTAATGAAACTTAAAATCTTTTGCATAGCAAAGGAAACCATAAACAAGATGAAAAGAAAACCCTCAGAATGGGAGAAAATCATTGCAAATGAAGCAACAGACAAAGGATTAATCTCCAAAATATACAAGCAGCTCATGCAGCTCAATATCAAAAAAAACAAGCAACCCAATCCAAATATAGGCAGAAGAACTAAATAGACATTTCTCCAAAGACAATATACAGATTGCCAACAAACACATGAAAGGATGCTCAACATCTCTAATTAGAGAAATGCAAATCAAAACTACAATGAGGTACCACCTCACATCGGTCAGAATGGCCATCATCAAAAAATCTACAAACAATAAAGGCTGGAGAGGGTGTGTAGAAAAGGGAACCCTCTTGCACTGTTGGTAAGAATATAAATTGATACAGCCACTATGGAAAACTGTATGGAGGTTCCTTAAAAAACTAAACTAGAACTACCATATGACCCAGCAATCCCACTACTGGGCATATACCCTGAGAAAACCATAATTCAGAAAGAGACATGTACCACAACGTTTATTGCAGCACTATTTACAATAGTCAGGACATGGAAGCAACCTAAGTGTCCATCGACAGATGAATGGATAAAGAATATGTGGCACATATATACAATGGAATATTACTCAGCCATAAAAAGAAACGAAATCGAGTTGTTTGTAGTGAAGTGGATGGACCCAGAATCTGTCATACAGAGCGAAGTAAGTCAGAAAGAGAAAAACAATTATCATTTGCTAACACATATATAAGGAATCTAAAAACAAAAAATGGTTCTGATGACATAGGGGCAGGACAGGAATATAGATGCAGACGTAGAGAATGAACTTGAGGATACAGGGAGGGGGAAGAGTAAGATGGGATGAAGTGAGAGAGTGACATTGATATATATACCCAACCAAATGTAAAATCAATAGCTAGTGGGAAGCTGCTGCATAGCACAGGGAGATCAGCTTGGTGCTTTGTTACCACCTAGAGGGGTGGGATAGGGAGGGTGGGAGGGAGATGCAAGAGTGAGGGGATATGGGGATATATGTATACCTATGGCTGATTCACTTTGTTATACAGCAGAAACTAACACAACACTGTAAAGCAATTGTACTCCAATAAAGATGTTAAAAAAAATGACAGCCCATAGAACAGGAGAAAATGTTTGCAATCATATATCTGATAAGGGACTTTTATTCAGAATATAATAAAAAATGATTACAACTTAATAATAAAAAGATAAATAACCCAATTAAAAATTGACAAAGGAGTGACTTCCCTGGTGATCCAGTGGTCAAGACTCCTTGCTACAAATGCAAGGGGTGCAGATTCGATCCTTGGTTGGGGAACTAAGATCCCACATGCTGCATGGCACAGCCACACACACACACAAAAAAAGACAAAGTATCTTTACAGGCATTTTTCCAAAGAAGGTATACAAATGGCCAATAAGCATGTGAGAAGATGATCAACATCATTATCCGTCAAGGAAGTGCAAAGCAAAACCACACTGAGATACTATTTCACACCCCCAAGGAGGGCTGCAATCAAAAAGGCAAATGATAGCAAGTGTTGGCAAGGATGTAAAGAAAATGGAAACCTCACACGCTGCTGGTGGGAATGTAATAATGCAGCCACTTTGGAAAACAATCTGGCAGTTCCTCAAAAGGTTAAACATGGAGTTACCATATGACCCAGCAATTCTACTCCTCAGTCTATACCTAACAGAAATGAAAATATATGTCCACACAAAAACATGTACACAAATGTTCATACAAGTATTGTTCATAATGGTCAAAAAGTGGAAACAACCCAAATACCCATCAAGTAAAATGTGGCATAGCCATACAATGGAATATTATCTGGCAATAAAAAATGAATGAAGTACTGCTACATGGTACAACATGGCTGATTCTTTAAAGCATTAAGAATGAAAGCTACGTGAATGAAGTCAGTTACAAAGAATCACAAGGTGTATGAGTCCATTTGCTTAAAATGTCCAGAATAGGCAGATCTATAGAGACAAAGTATATTAGTGGTTGCCTAGGGCTGTCGGGAAGGAGAAGTAAAAAGGGAAATAATTGCTAATGGGTATGAGAGTATTTTCAGGGTGACCAAATGTTCTAAAATTGATTGCAGTGTTATTTTTCAGGATTTTGTGAGTTTATAGCATTTGTCATCTTTTAAAAATTTATAATTTGTTGTGATTTGTTCTCATTCTAAATAAGCAGTCTCTTCTGTAAAGATAAATAAATAAATAAATACATTTCGTCCACAAAATCAGTAAAAATAAAATTAAATTAAATTTTAAAAAAGACTGCTCTCAGACCATGACGTGGACTCAATGGGTGGGAAAGGATCTCAGTAGTTAACTGAACCTTTGAAATAATTCTCTAATCCTTCCTCTCCTCGCCATTCTCACTGTCACTGCCTTCGAGCAGCTTCATCATGCTTTTCTGGACTCCTGCATACACTGGGGGATGGTTTGTTCCTCCTTCAGCCTCTTCCTCCAACCTTCTTGTCCTCTTCGCACAGAGCTTTCATAGCAAGTTTTCTAAAACACTTATCCAACCAGTCTCTCATGGGCTTAAAAACATTCCCAGCAATCAGGCTCCAAAGGAATGTCGGCGTGACATTTGCAATCTGTCCTTGCTTCTCACGGCTCCCTCCATTCCCAACTCTTGGACTGCCCCACTTTCCCTGAGAATGGGTGGGCTTTGTATATCCCATCTCTTTACAAGTTTCTTCCCCAACCCTCCTGAACATTCCTACTCATCTCTTGTCTCCTGGGAGTGCTGCCTTTTCTGTGGCATCTTCTAGAATTCTCCAAGCGGAGTTTCTGTTCTCTCCTGTACTCCCACCTTCTGTGGGTCCTTCATGACAGCACAAGTCCCTTCATGTGGGCTGTATAGATTTGTTTGGGCTTTTCACTACCCCTCCAGGCTTATGGGTCTTTATGGTCTCAATGTCTAGCACCATGTTGTGATAAAATAGGTGCTCAGTAAATTCTGGTTAAATAAGTAAGTGAATTGGAAAGCGTTTGAGTTGCTAGATAAAATAGGTACATCACTTATGGGATCTCTTGCCAGTCTGCACACTTCTTGTAACTGCTATATATTTACCATGTAATAGTTGAGAATAAATATGCATTATATCATTTCTGTAAACAACATGGCTAAATCGGCTCAATTTAATACAATCTATAAATGACAAATTTGCAAAATGCCTCTCTCTCTAAACCTAATTTGAGACAACCACTGACATAAATGTGGTGAAGTTCGAAAATAAAAATAAAAAAACTTCAAAGTGGCCTGCTTTTCCCATAAGGCAAGTTACAGAATCACACGTAATAATCTCTGTTTTCTTCTAAGTGATGAATTTGAGCATCTTGAAAACTGTGGGGAAAAAATTGAGAAAGACAGAACGAGAGTGAGAAAGAATGGGCAGCACTGAATTGCCATGATTATGCCGGCCACGGTGAGGCTGGCCCGCTGCTGCCTCCAGAAGAAACATTAGCTTAATGCGACCCTGAGTACATGGTGGCAACCATGAGAAAAAAGTATAAAGGAAGAAATACAGGTATTTTTATTCATTTATAATTGCACAAATGTTACAATTTATGTTCCCTTTCTCTTACTGCCAGTGTGACAAAATAGAAAACTATATACCAGTTTATTTTAAAAATCTACACTACATAAAAAATAAAAGATGTATCAAGTCTGTCAACTTTGTTTTTTTCCTTCATTATATAGACTATTAAAAATTCCAGAGGGAAACTTGTAGAAATAGCATGGAGCTGATTGTTGTTAACTTAACTCTCTAGGCAAAGTATACATTATTCCCTCTCTGTGTACCTACTAGGGAAAAAGAAAAACCAAAACCTCCTTTTGAAAAAACTCACATGATTAATGGCAGAATCTTTACGGAATTTACTCTAACCATAGGTTTTTAAATTAATCCTATCAGCCTCTTCAAAACGGAACTAAAGTGTTGGTATATTATCAGAAACTGTCCTTTTGTTGTTTGCATTGAAACCCACCTCCTCCAACACACAGCTCTTCTCCGGTAAGACCTGTGAGTTGCATATTATCCTTTTACAGACAAAGAAATGGCAGCACTGAAAGAGTAAGTACTGTTTGTACATTTCACAGCCACTAAACGGAAGGGCTGAGGGTCAAACCTAGGAAGGCATGACTTTAAACCCAAGCTCTGTCGACAACTCCAGGTTTGACACATACCTGTCACATATGTCACAAGCCACCCAACATTCAACAGACTCTGTACCACTCCTACCGTGGGCCGGGCCTTGTGCTAAGAAGGACATAGCTGTGAGGCCCACACAAGGGTCCCTTCCTTCATGGAGATATTCCCTCAGTCCCTGGCAGACAGCATTGATTAACAGTGAGTTTTCTCCTAGCCAGGATGCAGCTTCACCATGCTCACCACAGCAGCCCTGCCATCCAGGCAGAGAGGGCATTATTATATACCCAGGCCACACTGTGCTGCCTCCTGAGATGGGATGCTTAGACTAAAGACCAGAGTCATAAAAACAAATAGAAATGGAATGTGATGGGGCTTCTGATCCATTTGGCTATGCCATCCTCAGTAGTGGCGTGTCCATGTAAAGGAAGGACAAAAACTAAAAGAAACATGTTTACTTCAGGAATTTTTTAGAAAATGTAGCACATCAATTCCACCTGTTCTACCTGCCAAAATTTTAGCCTTCCTTCAAGGCCCTTCCAGCCCAATGTCACCTCCTCTTGGAAGCCTTCCTAGATTCTCCAGCCAGTTGTTTGTCTTCTGTGATCCTGAAATACTTTGTACCACTAAGTGTTTCTGATAATTACCCCTAGTCGAGTGAGTTGGGTATATGGTACCGCTGTGAGTACACTCATATCCAAGCTTGTCCTAGAATATGACCACTGTTGCTGCTTCAGCTCTTGCTGCCATATTACCCGCTCCCAATGCTCTGGGAGTATCTAAACTATGGACAGGAAAGCAGGCACTTTTAGCAGCATTCTAGTCAACCTAGTTCTCACCAGTTCAGGGGATGATGTATGAAGCTGTGTAGTCTTGCTTCTCCACTGCTGCTATATTTCCTGTCTTGGGTGTGTCTGTCACCCCACGCTCCAGGGTTAAGATGGTGGGAAATGGTCACCTCCCTACATTCAGTAGTCACTGGGCACTGCTAGCCTGGCTGGACACACTGAGACCCTCACCCTACGTTCAACTCCCAGAGCTTTCATGAAGAGAAAGAGGACTAACCTTCTTGCTCTCCGAATCACTATCGTCTTCTTTTTGCCACTGACCATTTTCTCTTCCTTCTTTTTGCAAGTTTTTTTCATCATTAAGCAGAGGATCTATCCCAGTTAAATTCATATTATTTCACATTGAAAAAATCTCTGTCGCCTACAGGAAGAAACCTTCATAAGGGCAGATATTTTTCTATTTGTCAACTGTTATACCAGCATCTGTCACATAGTGGATGCTCAACAGATGTTTGTTGGATGAAGGGATGGGTGGATGGATGGATGGATGGATATATCTGTCTACACCTACCCTTGACTTACATGGGCCAAAGTAGTAAGGCACATTTGCACAGAATAAATTGTCACTGTCATAGCCTCTGATGTCCATGGGCCCTTAAATTTTATTTCTGCTCCAGAATTCCAGTCCCACTTTGAAAACTTTGTCCAGGTTTGCTTCTTGTGCCTATCCCTCTAGTTACCTGTTCACTGTCTTTTCCAGGACATCCAGGGCTTCTCTGGTAGTGGACACTCTTTAAACAGCAAGATCACAGCATCTGTATCTTAGTGAAACGCACCCTCCCCATTTAGTGCACTCCAGGGACTAAACTAATCATTCCCAAACACCCGGAAGCGTGTGGTCTTCTTAAAATGAGTATTATAATCACTGGCAGTCATCTGGCAGGTAAATTACGGACATGGGATGCAGTTTAAGAAGTTGAAAATATGGTTGCTTTCTAAGGGTTAAACTAATTAAATCAGTACCTAACAGGAGGTGACAGAATTGACTTTGAGACTCAGGGGAAAGTCACTTCACCAGGGCCTGCTTAGGAATATTAACACATCTAAAAGGAAGAGGGAGGTACAGACTGAGAACAGAGTGTGTGGGAGGGGGCTGTGTGCATGCTCCCCCAGCTGTGTCCAGCAGCAGCTGTAATTACTATGTTTAATGCTTGATTTATGCCAACTCCAATACTTATATTGATTTACCACAGTGGTCCTCAGACTGAGCAGGCATCAGAATCCTTCGAAGGGTTTGTTAAAGCCCAGAGCTCTAGTCTCGATCCCGGAGTTTTCCATACAGCACGTGGGGTTGGCGGGTGCCCAAGAACTTGACTTTTCTCATAAACTCCCAGCTGATGTTGCTATTGCTGATCCAGGGATGCCACTTTGAGGACCACTGACTTAGGTGGATGTTTCACCAACGCTTTGGCAAAGCCCAAAGAGGCAGCCCCACTGCATTTGGCTTCCAGAGAGTTTAAATGAAATCCCCTTCCCAGCCACAACGCATACCGTAGGTATGATATAACTGACATAAATCAAACACAAAAGTAGTTACAGGCCCTATAAAATGTGAAGTACTTACAGGCTTAGAATTTCAATTTCAACCTCTATAAGGCTGATTATTTCCCCCCAAGCACTGATCCTCTCACCATGATTACTGCCACCTGGTACTTAGTAAAATCTAGATATTAGCAGACAAATTATTTAGAGTATTCCCTGGTATAAATAGTAAAAAGAGTAGTCCAGAACTTCATATTTATTTATTTATTTAGTGTTTATCTACTTACTATATATTTATTTAGTCATTATTAGTTGTCATTTTTATTATTTAGATTTTCTTACTTTTATGTTTATTCTTGTATTTGTTTATTATTTCATTATTTGCTATTGTTTTATTATTTATATAATCAAAGAATTAGTATTAATAATACTATCTGACACCGTGTTTCAGGCATCGTTTGAAGACTTTTGTTTATATTAACTTAAACAATTCTCTCTACAAACTTATCCCCATTTTGCAGATAAGGAAATTGAGGCCGAGAGAGGTTAAGTGACTTGTCCAAGTTCTCACAGCTCCTAAGTGGCAGAACTGGGTTCCAATGCCAGGTAGCCTGGCTGAACCATTCATGCTTTTAATGACCATACTCTGTGGTGACACGATAATTCAATAAATTGTAGTAAATGCATTTAAGCATCAATTATTCACTAGGTATTAATTTTTGTTTAAGAATTGACAAGATAATTCACATTTGGAGAGACCATTTTATAAAATAAAACGAGATACAAAGATTCTCTTGTTCACGTGCAGCACTATCTGTTCTCAATAACTCAACATCTCTTTGATGCCTTTATCTGCCCAGCTTAACTTCTTTGCATTTTTTCAGACAAAATATTGACTCTAGATCAGTCAGTTTCCTACCAACTTAATACACCCTGCTCCTTAATAATAACAATCTGTTTTATTATTATAATAAAAGCATACACGTGTGCTGCTATTAGGTTAAGTCCTTGATGAATCCTCACCAGAGCCCAAGGAGTAAGGTGCAATTTCTTTTCAGTGTACCTGTGGTAAATCTGAGGCTTCTGGAGTTTAGAATGACTTACCTCAGATCATATGGCTAACGAGTGGCAAAGCTCAGATCTGAACCCATCCTCTCTTCTGACTCAGAGGGGCAAGCCTCTCATTGTTGTAGCACATGAGAATCACCCGCACAGACTTCAGAGAGGCAAAAGCCAGAGGCAGAGTGGTGTCGTGGAGGACAGAGGTACCAGCCTGGCTGGCAGCTTGGCTTGCTCTTGGGCCCCCTGTGACGTGGAGCAAGGCACATCCTTCTCCAGAATTCAAGGTGCCTGAGGTCAAGGAGGCAGCAGCCCATATGAATTCTAAGGTCTATTCCAAATCCAAATCTTACATTTCCCCTTCTAGGTTTTTATTAAAGACTTCCTTCCTGGCTCACTCAGACAGAACACCTCCATCCATGGGCTCTCCCTGACTCATCCCCCCACCTTCCTTTACCCAGCACAAGATACTTCAGGCCCCTTACCCCGCATTCCATCAACACATAAAGGCATAGGATAAATGCTCCATTATTTGACAATGATTCAAAAATGTTCTGCGTTCTTCTCTACTTTTTTTATATATGTCTTTTCTTTCAAACTTATTACTAAATTGTTCCATGAGTAGGACCGAGCTTTTTTCTTATGTTTTACCTCCAAGGCCTCAATGAAGGTATCAATCAATAAAATTGTAAATTTCTTAAGGAAGAACGACCACTTACTGTTCATTTCTTCTCCTACATTGAGTCTAATTATAGCCCAGTTTCTGCCAAAGAGTAGCTAAGACACTAATGTTTGTTAAAGTGTACTGATTTCTCAAAGGAAGCTGTAAAAGGGAGGCAACCATCAATTTCTGTCTCCCAAAGGAGGTTTCTGGACATGTTTCCAAACTAGTTATCTGCCATTCTAAGTATTTTCACGGATTTACTTTGCCATTTGGAAGACCTAAATCTACAGATCTTCAGATCATACAGAATCTGAATGCTTCTGTCACTTTTTTTCTAAGTGCTCCCCCCACGAAGGGCAAAGTGAATACAGGTCTGGAGGGAAGGGTGTGGGGAGGAGGACGGGAAAAAGAACATTTCGTATCAACATTCAGATTTGATGTACATTATGTGCGGCAGGATCCAGGAGGTAAGGACTCCGCCAGCTGGGGGTTGTGATTCCAGAGGAAACAGCTGTTTTGAGATTAGAGGAACAAAGGAAGTTTCGGGCCGGAAGGAGAGCAGGAAGCCACTTCAGTTCCTCTGAGTGTCTGTTGTAACTACTTCTCCTACTAGGCCTGTGAGCCCTGCACTCCATGTTCCCTGAGACAAATTAATGTGGGAAAAAAAAATAAAACAGCAAACAAATTTTTTATTGAGTTTGTCCTTTGGCTCGGTTTAAGCTAATGGTTCCTGGGTTTTGCAAGCTCAACTCACAACCCTGCTGCCTCATGGAATTGTCCCCCCTGCCCTGGTAGCAGGTCATAAAACATTTTTAAAACAGCTCCCTACTGTGGGAATGAAATTTTTGTTCAGTAAAGACGCTGTATTTTAAACTCTCCACCTCCCACGTGCAGCTTTAGACTTCTCCCACACAAATGTCTCTCCCTCACAGCTGCTTTCCTTCTCTCTCTTAACAGAATAAAGAATCCTCTTAAAATATCAAGTAATTAAAGCTCTTCATGGGTGAACTCACCCATTGAGAGGGATCCTTGAATATATGAAAAGGTGGCTCCATCAAATTCTAAATTTGTTTTTAAAAAACCCAACATATTAACATGTTATTTTTCTGAAATTTGCCAGTAAAAGAACTAATTTTGTTCCAACACAATATATATCCATTTTTCTTTAACTTAATGGCTTTATATTTCCAAGCTCATCTAGGGGAAAATTCCCATTGACCAGAACAGGTTAGAGAGAGACTAAATAGCTACCTACATTTATTATTTTTTCCTTGGGTGCAATCATAATTTGTGTTCCCAGATAAATGGAGTGAGAAACCAAGACTAGGGAAAGTGAGAAGAAATGACGATAGGAAACAAATGGAGTGGTCTTTTCTTTTTTTAATTGCCTCCTTGTTACTTGGAGGGAAAAGAAAAAAACCTTCCTAGACAGCACACTCAAGTCCATGTCTGCTAATCGGGCTGTGATGTGTTTGACTTTAATTTGTGCAACCAGCCCCCCTCTCAGGCCTTGTGCAGATGTCATGTCCTTTTAACATCAGCAGCCACTGGCCTCATTCTCATCCTCTGAAACATGTTCCCTGGAAGAATCTTATAACCAGCCAGGATGGGGAAGCAATCCTGAATTCAGGCAAAAGCAAAAAGCAAATTGGGCTTGTGTTGAAATATTTAGGCAATTTTACTTGCAATGAGATGTTTTCATTTTCCTCTATTTGGGCTTACGTGTAAACAGAGGGTGTGTTTAAGAAGTAACCATGGAAGGGAAATAGATTTAATATCCTGTGATACACCATAAAGGAAGAGACTATGAAAAAGAATGTATATATATGTGTAACTGAATCGCTTTGCTGTATAGCAGAAATTAACACAACATTGTAAATCAACTATACTTCAATTAAAAAATGTTTAATAAATAAATAAAATAAAATAAATAAATAAAAATAGTCATGGAGAAAAGCAACAGTCAGGCGCAATTTAATACCTGCTCCTGATGTGTACACGCACAGTGTGGAATTTCCTCTTCCTGCGAAGAAAATGGTGAAAAGGACAATTCTTTCACTACCCTTGCTGCCAAGGAACCCAGGTGGATATTTCATTCCTCACTTACAGTCAGAAGAAGGATGAATACAAGAAACCTGACTTGCAGCTGTCCATGAAAGAGCCCCAGAGTAGAAGTTCATGTTGGCTTCCAGGCAATGATCAGAATTCCAGAACACGCATTCAAAAAGCCATCTCACTCCTCACAGGTGAATTTGACTCTTCTCCTCTTTAAGTGACATTTCTCTTTAAAGACAAGGCTAACCATAGTTAGCCAATTGTTGAGAACTCTGAGGTTGCCTCACGGTTGTAGATTGCTTTGCTTCCTGTAGGAGACTGGGAATAAAAACCAAAAAAAGGGGGGTGGGGCAGCCACGTGGGCCTGGTGCTCTAAGGGACTCTAGATGCCATGTGGTCCAAAAGCAGCGTTTCACGGAGGAAGAAATGGAGCCAGGGAAGATGTAGTGCCGGGCGAGATCCAAGCCTTGGATGGTAGGGCCAGGCAGGACCCCTATGACCTGTGAGCCTGCCTTTGCACAGCTCAAGGTGCCTTTCTCAATGGGTTTCAACCTTGTAGGTTCTCTTTGATAAGACAGAAGGCTAAAACTGTAGGCCAAAGAGACCGATGAAGGAGGGCAGGAGAGGTTAGAGGCAAGAGATAAGAGAGACACTAGGGGTGCAGGGAAGCCTGTGTAGGGAGTCAGAGCCGGAAGGTTAGGGAGGGAAATCTTTAAATTTCCATTCTGCCCGCCCTCTTTTTCCCATGATTACTTACGATGGTGAGAATTGGTTAAACTACATTTTGAGGCTTCTTTCTTTTCCTTGGATAGCAATAATTAGTTGTGTCAAGATGACTACTCAAATGACAATGTGATTTCAATGAGAAAAAGTTGCAGAATAAACTATAATTATTTGGACAGTCATTTGATCAGGTTTTCTTTTCCTTGTCACATTTTAAATGATTTATGAAGTTATATGTGGGTGTCTGCTGAAGAGGTTACTTAACATGTTTTAAAGTCATTTTTTTTTTTTTTATTCTTTTCCATTTCAAGTGCATAACAGTTTGGGGGACTTTTTTTTGTCCCTTCACTTTCAGTTTGGTTTAGATAGAATAATAGGCCAGTTAAGCTAATTTAAACTCCAATGTCACTTGCTCTTGACATTAGCAATCTTAAAAAGTAGCATTTTTCTTTGTCAAGTAGTCTAAAATATGCATCACTGCACCTAGCAACACATTTCCTAAAGTAAATTCCTTGAAGCATTAGACCAGTAAAGATGGTCTCAGAAAAAGAGATTTGTGGTTAAAAAAAAAAAAAAAAAAAAATAGAGGAACAGCATAAGTATATCCTCCACTGAGAAACTACAAGCTACTTTGCATATTAAAGGTTCTGGGAAGTTCCACATTTAATACAACTCTTTGACAAAGTTTAAATCAGCATTTCTCGCTTTTTTGACCCAGAGTCTCTTTAGTTTCCTAAAATTTACTAATACTTTTGGGGATTATGTTGCACAAAAAGCACTTTGGAAAATGTTGATTTAGCTGATATACACAAAATTCAATTGTATAATGTTCAGCCACTGTCTTTCTCCAACCAAGAAAAAATAATTAGAAAATGAGTGCACCAAGGGTGAATGTTCTGAAAATCGAAAATCGAAATATTTTGACCATGGGGGAAATCACAGCTTTAAAGGAGAGTTCCCAGAAAATTTTGCCTTGAAAATATTTTAGAGAGGTGTGAATTTGACATAGTTTAATGGCAATTCTCAACACCCATCACATCCGTACTCTGCAAATCCTGAGTCTTGCTTTGTAATCATCCTCTTAGAGCCCTCCTGGATTCAAACAAGTTCTGCTACAGTTGATTTCAAGTGGCAGCTAGAGGAGTCATTTATAATCACTAGACCTGGAGTTCAGTACCTGGGATGCTTGTACTGGTTAGAAAGGTCAAGTAACAAGGTCGTGTCTATGAGCAAGGCACAGTAACATTTTTGAATGGCAAGGGGATTGTTTCCCTTTTATCTTTTATTAAAGGGGATCAGGTGTTTGCCCATAAGAATTGCACTCCAAGCAACATTCAGTTCTATTCTGGAATATGCCCATAAACTAGAGATATGTCTGTTTAAATAAACATAAAAGCATGAATATCCTACAGCCAAATGAGACAGTGGCATTTAGGAGTAAAGGCAGACAAAAATCCACTTAACTTTACTTACTTTTTTTTTTCCTTCCTGAATGAATGACTTTAACTTTGAGATTATCTAGATTTTCCCAGAACAAAGAACAAATAATCACACACATTCTAATATTTATATATGTCCCTTGGTATATTTTCTAATTTGCATCCTTCAAAAACAAGCACATAAAAGGGGATTTTTTAAATCGAAGGACTGTAAATATTGTCCCTGAAATGATAGAAAATTTATTAAAGAATTCAGGCCAACGTTCTTGCTCAGAATAAGGTGTATTCTTTACTTTTCTGTGCTCGGTCGCACTCTCCTATTCTTCAAGTCAGACTAGAGGGGGATTATTAGTTGCACTAGCCTCAGCGTTTTTGTATCTACTTATTTTGAAACCTTTCATTTGTTGCGACAGCTGCAAGGTGTCCCTTCAAGGATTTTGCTTTTTTGATTTATACTTTTATACACTCAGATCTCAATTGAGATATCCGAGCTTCATTCTATTTTCTGACCTTACACTATCAAGCCGGAGTGACCCCCAATCTCTTAGGACTGGGCTACATTCCAAACCAGGTTATGGAAGGACAAGGGCAGAGAATCAAAGCCACACATCACCCCGGCCCCAAGGAGACACTTCATGTAAAGCCGAGTGAAGGCCAGCCAATCGGCAGACCTCATTTATTCACCCACGTGAGAATTCTCAACTCTCCACCCTTTGAACTTTTGACATTATTCTTGAGTGTGTGTAAGTCCTGTTTATTCCAAACACAAAAGCCAGACAGATGTTCAGTTTGGCATGGAAATTGGCTTCATGGAAATAAATGTTCTTTCTTTTCCGATCTTTTTTTTTTCCTTGTGGGGATGCACACCGCCTGACATGCATCGTAGTTGCTGACATATTAGTGACTCTTCCCTGCATCTGTTTCTGGCTATTGTTCTCCTCATGACACACCTGTCATTGTGCCCACGCAGTGAGGCGTTTCAGATAATATAAACCCCTCCGAGCCTGGTCAAATGGACGTGGTAGTCAATAAGGCTGTGCGCTAATGTATCTGGAAATCAACTCAGCATGAGTGCCCGAGCACTTTTCTGCCCTCCCAGCCCCCATGTCAGGAGGATTGTGTTCACTTAGATAGATGCTATCTTGGTTGGAGAGAGAAATACACTGGAATCCACCTTCTAACAGAAATCTTTTCAAAATGCTTATTTCCACTGAACACCAAGTCTGATTTTTGGGTGGGGAGGGTGGGTATTAACCTGCTTAAATATAGATTTTAAAATATTATTCACATTGATGTAAAAATGTAACTTTGGACTCTGTATGATGTATCCTTGCTTGTTACTGAGTGTGAACATGGATGTTGAGCCCTGGGTACCATGCCTAGACATGATACACATTCAACACACTAAGTTGTTCTTTTTATGGTAGTCACAGTGAGTCTAATAACACCCCAGGGAACTAAACATATGTTTATATCTTTGGTGTACATGTGAGGAAACTGGCTCATGGGGACCAAGTGGCTTGCCTCGCCCACATCACACGTCCAGTAAATGGAAGAAGCTGTCACCGCCCCCACGTCCGTGGGAAGTGGTGATGACGTCCTTGCCGTGGAGAAGCAGGAATGAGCACACTTCTTTGCAGTGTAAACCAGATTCATGGTCGGTTTATGGCAGGCTACCAAACAACTAAATGATCCCTCAAGTTGTTTAAATAACAACTCAAGTTTGGGTACAGGCTATTTCTAAACCCCAATTTATGTCCTATTGAAGAGCTATCCTCCTCTGTGAATGAGACCAAGATTGGGAACAAAGGAAAATAGCATCCTCTCTCTTTTCAATAGTGTCTTGTGAATGTTGTAAGTGGCAGTTGAATTGTCCTATTTATAAGGCTTTTGTTTTTCCTTACTGTAAACTCTTAAGGACACTCCATTGCCCAGTGCAATTCAGTATGACTGGAGATCTCAGGGGTCTTGATCTCCACATATAGTTCACCACAGGAGTGATTTATAAACCACAATCCCAGAGCATCCCAGGACCGGGAATGAATTGAGGCTTCTAAGTGAACACAAGTGCTATGAATCCCAATGTTAGACCAACACAAGAAATGTCCCTAAACTCATTTCCTGAAAGTGAGAACGGGGATGTGGTTGGAGGGAATTAGGGGGAACGGCAAACCCCATAAGGAATGAGGCTGGTACCCAATTAGCTTCTTTTCATATTATGGGTTTAGGGAGGCCAAGTAATCCCAAGATGGCTCCAGACATTTTCACGTTGGCAAAGAGGAACAATATCTCTTTTAATAGTGTGAGGTTGGAGGAGAAAAGGGCAGAGGGAGGAAAGGGGAGAGTTATCCTGAGGACTGTGAATGCTCATAATTCCCTGGGTATGAACATCCTTGCAAACAAAAGAAAGAAAGAAAGGAGATTAAAAAATTAATAACTTGAATGTGTGATCAATAAAAATAATTATCATCCCACAGTCCATTTTTCATAAAGCACTCAGTGGCCTGAAAGTAATTTCTGACATGGATACAAGAGCAAAGCACTTGAAATGCACAATTACCCCAAATTTTCTCTTTTACAAAAGACTTTCCTGGTCAAATCTCAATGTGTTTTTTCTTCATGTCTTCTCTGCTCAACCGTTTGGTCTAAAGACAGTCAGGGAACTAAATATATATTAATTAGAGCTCTTGGGGCTGGCATCAGTGAGATACAATTATACCAAAAGGATGCCATTCCGGGCTCTGATTGCTTCATTTAAATTCCTGAATAAAACATGAAATATCTTTAATGAGAAATGAATATAGTTGTCAGGAGGGAGTAGTTCTGATATTGTTACTGGTTGAGATGTAGAAGATGAAGATATAGTGTGAATACCTCCCATTTTATATAAAAATGATGGTTGTTAGAAAAGACAGATCCATCTTTGGAGACGTCACGTGTGCAGCAAAATCAAAAAATTACAGAGCCTAACAGCACCATCTCCTCCAGAGGAACGGCAGCATTGGAGCTTCCATGAATTCGCCGGCACAAACCCTCCCTGTCACCAGGAAAACGGATCGCCACCAACGGCATCGGTGAGAGCAAACACGTGTGGCTCCATTCAGCAAGTCACTTCTTCCTTCCAAGCAAGAGTCGGATACGATTTCACAGCCATAAACATTTTGTTGAGAGGAAAAGAGATCCATGCGCATGCGCACTTATCTCCGATCGCTGTCCTCCAAAACAGCCAGTGCTCCGAACAGGGGGGAAGTGGGTTAGTAAAATCAGACTGTCAAGGAGATGAGCTCCGCACGACTTGTCTCTCAAGAGGCCAGGCCTCTTTGATCACAGGCCCTGGGCAGCCCGAGCCTGAGCCCCAGGCTCCGGAGAAAGCCTATTCACCTGTTGGGCTGCGGCTGGTATTTGCTTCTCTTCTTTCCAGGGGCTTCCCTTTATTCATCTTGTCTTTGATAATTCAAATAGCAGCACGCTACCTTCCATTCAGGCTGCACCTGTCTTAATCCCAGGTGACCTTCAGACGCTTTAGAAATATGACCAACAGTAATCGGTGCTTGGTCTGCCTGCCATTGAAACGGGAGGGCCAGTCTTCAGCCTGGGAGACTGGGAGGTGGGAGGGGCAGACGTGGCCAGCAATTGGTCTGGAGCAACAGAGGAAGAGGAGGGTCTATTTTTCCCCTGGATCACCCGTCACAGTGTCCCACCCCACACCCCACACCCGTGTCGCCCATCACAGTGCTGAGCTATTTTAAAAGATAGAATGCCACCTCCTTCTCTTTTTTCTAAGAGACACGATACGACTCTGCCTTTAGAAAGTAGATTGAGAGGCCAGGTGAAGCGACTGGGACGGTCAGTTGATAAAGATCTTGGCTTCCTGTTACTTTGCACAGCATCCTTTGGACAAGCAGGTGGGTATCCGTGTACAACTGCCGCAGGAAGGTACTGAGATGAATTGGGCTGGGTCGCTGCCTTTGCAAGGCTTATGGCAGCAATTTCCAAATTGCCGTTGCATGTGGAGTCTCTCCAAGATCTGCTCCCTGCCAGCTCTGCAGTCCGTCTCTCACCCTGTGAGAGTGGAGGCTGCGATGCTGTGCTTCTAACCAAGTTCCCGGGTGATGCTGGCGTTGTTTGTCCCAAATGAGACTTTGAGTAGGAAGGATGTAGCTGGCTGAGCTTTCTGACTCTTCCATGCCTCCAGGTCTTCACTTGCATCGCTCTCTCTACCAGGACTCACCTCTTCCCCTGTCTGTCTCTCAGGACGTTGCTGTGTTCCCTGCAGTCCTCACTGCTGGGGCCCCCAAGAGTCCTAAGGGTGTCTTTTGTATCAAGTATGTATAACCTTTTTTTGTACTTATTGATTTGACCCTTGCTGCCTCATCTGCTAGGTTGAAAACTACTGTTGAAAGAAACCATACATTTTATGTGTCTAGGCCAGTGCCTGACACATACTAAGAGTTCAAACAAAAAACCAAACTCATAGATACAGAGAAGAGAGGTGTAGTTGCCAGAGGGAAGGAATCAGAAGTAGGGTAAAATGGGTAAATGGGATCAAAAAGTACAAAGTTCCAGTTACAAAATAAATAAGTCATGGGGATGTAATGTGCAGCATAGCAGCTGTAATAATAATACTGTACTGCATATTTGAAATTTCTAAGAGAATAGATCTTAAAAGTTCTCATGACGAGAAAAAAAATCTGTAACTGTGTATGGTGATGGCTGTTAACTAGACTTGTGATCATTTTGTAATATATATTGACACAAATATTGAGTCTTATGTTGTACACCTGAAACTAATATAATATTATATATCAATTATAGCTCAATAAATAAGTGTTCAAATAAACATTTGTTGACTAAATGGGTAAATAAATAAATGACGGAAATAGATAATATAACCTGTTGAGCTTTTCTAGGTTTATACCTTGCTGTGTAAAATAAATCCAAAGATCTGCTTTGTCCATGCTTGTATGAAGTGAAGAAATCCGGATAAGTAGGAAAATCACATTAAATTTTGTGTTTTCCTTCCATGAGACCAAATAACAATTTGGCTAACATGCTTTTACTTTTCACTAGTGACTTTTATTTTTCAAAAATTGATTAAATCAACCATTTGTTTTGATCTTGTCCTTTCGTTTTTAAGCCTGTTCTATAATTGTCTTTTTGTTCAGGGATGGATCGATAATAGCAATGACGGTCCTAGCTAACTTTTACTGAGTGCTGCAGGAGTGTTTCACATATGTTAACTCAATTCATCCTATCCAAACAATTTTCATACCCTCGCAAACAGACAAAGGAACAAAAGAACTGAGAGGTTAGTGTTCTTACCCAAAGTCCACCAATCATTGTACGTAGCTAATGGCCTAGTCTTTATCTCTGCAAAACACAAAGCAAGAATATGAATGATAAAATTGCACAACAAGAGACTGAATTGACATAGGGAGAAGTTCCCATGTCCTGACATGTTGAAGCAGGTTGCCCAGATAGATTAGCCTTGACTTGAAACAGTTTAACATAAAATAACATAGATTTTAAGCATTTGCCGGCCTGGTCAGGAGATATGGAAAGCTGCATCTCGACCCAATTTGTGATTCCATGTTGTTGTCTCTCTGTGTCCACATTTAGGATAACTGGGTGGGTCCAGTGAAAAGTGTCCTTGTTTCACTGCCAATTGGTTTTGACTTTGATGTCCTAGACTTGCCCTGCTCAGGCCATCCTGGTCTTCCTCCCTCAAGGCTCTATCTTATGGCAGCCTCCCTCACTCCAACAGATGCAGCTGGGGGTTGGTTTATGAGCACAGACCTAGGGGTCCCTCTGCATGGGTGGAGCCCCATGAGTCACAGCCTACCCCACTGCTTGTCATGTGTAAGCCAACATGGTTTCAAGATCCCTCCCCATTTCCCTGTCGCCTGTGTACCCACTGGAGCTAAAGCCTCATCTGCTTGGCTTAGTATATTTAGGTCTTGCGAATTCCATTCCCTAAGTGGGGGGCAGGAGGCATACAGAAGACAGAGACTGCTTTCTGCTCCTTCTAATGTTCTGCAAATCTGTGTGGCACCTTCTCCAGGGACGTTGGATCCTTCTCTGCTTATCCCTGGTCACTGTCTGGGGTCTTGCTAAGAAAGCCTGGAATATTACATTAGAGATTCTCAACTTTGTGGAACTGGCAGAGCCATGGGATGGCATCGCTAATCAGTCAGCACTGAGCTGGACATAGCCTCAGGACCTTCCTCAAAAGACAATGCCTGACAAAGCCCATCTTTCACCCCTAGATCCCAGCCTTGCTCTCAGAGCCTGCCCACCAGATCCTAAGCATCCTCCATTGCCTGGATACCTGACTGTGTCTGACTTTAACCCTGGTGCCTACTTGAACCACAGATGCTTTGCCTCACTCCATAGACGTCCCCCCCCCCCCACTGGTCTTCTCAAGCCAGAATGGGTTCTCCTTGCCCACCCAACCCTGAAGTCTTCCTTTTTACCCTCCTTCCACGTTGGTGATGATCCACCATGGTTTTCAGGTCAACCTTCCCAATTGAAGCTAAGTAGCTAAAATAACTAAATGAAGAATGACAAGCCCAAGGAAGAGATGCCTCTGCCATACATAAATTTCAGCCGTATTCAATGTCAGCAAGATTGTTGGTCATGTGAAAGTCTAACCATGACAATAGCTGTCAGTTAGTGCATGCATCCTTTGTGTTCAGCTGAATGCTGGTCATGAATTATCCTATTGGACCTCAATGAAATTAAAGACACTTTATGATCTGGCCTCACCTACTTCTATGGATTCATCTCTCACCTTGTCTCCCTTGAACTATATTCTCCAGCCACACTGAGCTCAACAGACTCTTGCATGCTTACATGTGTCCTATGAGGTGCTATTTTACAGAGGAGTAAACTGAGGTTTGGAGTGGGAAGTAAGGTTGCACAATGGGAATGTGACAGAAATGGAGATCAAAGCCTCGCTTCTAACTAAACTCTTAACTACTAAATTATACCAGGAGAGGACCAAAAAAAAAAAATACTTTTCAAGTTTCTCCCTCTTCCAAACACCAGGAGAGAGAACATTCAATACGTAATGGCTTTGAAGGACTGGATTTGGTGCATCCTGGTTGTCTATAAATACTTCCATTAAACAAGCACATTGGAGACCCTGGAGGCAGCTGCAGTTCTCTGTAAACAGTGGTCTAGACAGGAAATGGGAACAATGTATATTCCCCATTAGCGGACACATAACCTTCAGATTTTAGCAGTTTGGTCTGGGGCACCAAGAGTCCAGAAGTTGCCTATTTGGGGTTTGAGACCTCTGACTACAGAACGGAAAGTTTTTGCAGGAAACTATTCCTCATCCTAAGGGTTTTTCCTATTTCCTCCTTCCCTACAGGATGGAAGCCTGTGATAATGGGATTGAATTGGGGAAGGTAGGGCAGAGACAGGACTGGGATTAGGGTGAGGTGAGGGAGTCACTGGCCTTGGGCATAAAATTCAAGAGATGCCCAAAAACTAGGTAATCAAGATAAGTAATAATTTAATGCAATATTTTAAAAAGTCAGAATTAATGCAAAAATCCATGACCAACAATCAAAATTTTAACTAAACACAGGATCAGTACTATTAATTTTCCCTTTTATCTTGGGATCCAAAATGGCTCACTGTGGCACTGGCTAGGGATGAAATTGGGGGAGGAAATTTAAATTTGAAGAGCTTGTAAAATCTTGACTAACTAGTCACTTCCTGAGTCAGACCCAACCAGAGAAAATGAAGTTATCCAGCCTTTTTTTTGAGGGCTCAGTGGTTATAAGCAGGAAGTAATTGATCTTTTCTCCCCAGAGCTCTGGTACAGCCATTCTGGGATCCCAAACCTCCTTACCTGCCTGTAACCTTGAGCAGGACCAAAGCTTTTCTACTCATCACTCCTCAATGAATAAATCATCTGGTCACTTTTGGGTAATAAAATATCAAGCCCAGGACCACTTCAAACTTCCATGCTCAATGCATTGAAAAACTCTCTCTTCGTCTGGCTCAGAATTCAATCCCTGGGCAAGGGAACTTGCAGAGGAAAAGAAGTCAGGGTGAGATTTTCCTCTTCCTTGAGCCGCTTTCTCTATCACTTGTTCTTTCTTGTTAGGACCCTTCAGTGAAGAGGAGAGGTGAGGTGCAGGAAAAGACTTCTGTCTTGGGCAATGTTGCAAGCTGACTTTGATGGCTTCTGGGTGTGGCAGAAACCAGATGCTGAATCTTTTTCTCATAGGACCACTTGGGGTGGGGGATCTTTAGACACCTCCTTATTGTTCATGGTCTTTAGTCCCCAGTTCCCTTGATATAGACAAAGCCTCCTTCAGATGGACACTTAAAGTCAACAGTAGTCCTGTTTCCATGGTTCCACTCCTAAGGCCCCTCCCATAGTCTTCTTGGTTGGAGCTCTCTCGGGTGGACTCAGTCCTGCTTCTTTCCAAGAGGCCTTTGCCAGACTCTGAGGATTTCAAGTTCATGGGCACATCCAACCTCAGAGCATAGACACCTCCCAATACAGCCTGGTCTCTTAGCTCTAATGCTCCGTAAGGGCATCACTATCTCTGGCATCCATCTGAGAATCAAATATCTGTCCCCACTTCCAATACCCACACATACTCATCAGTGGGCACAGGTCAGATTTTCCAAGTGGTTCTCCTAAGGTACCTACCAATTAGCCCAAGAAAAAGGGAAAGATACACCCTCCTCTAAAAGGGTGAGGTTGGGAATCACAGGGAACAGACACCACTCTCTCTCTAAAGAAATCTTTCAACTTCTAAACTGACTCTTAGCCTTTTCTTACATAGCCTAGAGTTGTTCCCATAATGTCACACCAAAAAGTTATATAAAGGTTATGGGTTTTTTTTGTTTGTTTGTTTTTTTAAAGCTTCTTTCTTTCTTTTTTTGGCTGTGTTGGGTCTTCGTTTCTGTGTGAGGGCTTTCTCTAGTTGCGGCGAGCGGGGGCCACTCTTCATCGCGGTGCGTGGGCCTCTCACTGTCGCGGCCTCTCTTGTTGCGGACCACAAGCTCCAGACGCGCAGGCTCAGTAGTTGTGGCTCACGGGCCTAGCCGCTCTGCGGCATGTGGGATCTTCCCAGACCAGGGCTCGAACCCGTGTCCCCTGCATTGGCAGGCAGATTCTCAACCACTGCGCCACCAGGGAAGCCCAAGGTTATGTTTTTAATTCTCCCTAAGCAATATGGGAGAATTTGTATATGGTCGAATTGTTTATTTTATTTTATTTTATTTTATTTTATTATAAATTTATTTATTATTAATTTATTTATTTATTTTTGGTTGTGTTGAGTCTTTGTTGCTGCGTGCGGGCTTTCTCTAGTTGCAGCAAGCAGGGACTACTCTTCATTGAGGTGCACAGGCTTCTCTTGCTGTGAAGCATGGGCTCTAGGCACATGGGCTTCAGTAGTTGTGGCATGTGGGCTCAGTAATTGTGGCTCACGGGCTCTAGAGCACAGTCTCAGTAGTTGTGGCACATGGGCTTATTGCTCTGCAGCATGTGGGATCCTCCCGGACCAGGGTTCGAACCCATGTTCCCTGCATTGGCAGGCAGATTCTTAACCACTGTGTCACCAGGGAAGTCCAAATTGTTTATTTTAAACATAAAATATAGGATAAAAGCGAAACACAGTTCAATATGGCATTATTAGAAATAGTGTCTTTCCTAGATACAGTGCAATTTTATATAGTGAAAATGATAGCACACACACACATACACACATACACACACACACAGCAAACTAAATACAAATGGAAGAAATAAAGTTAAATATCAAGCCATGTTCTCAGATCATGTGGGGGTAATTTCTCTCAGCCAGGTTTATGGATTTTTCTTTCAAAGCTAACTCCTATCCATTAATTTCCTCTCCTACTGCCCTCAGGCAGGACTCCGTTGATTCATGCCTGATCTCCCATGCACTGAGCCTCCAACCTAGTCTTCCTGAAAGCATGCTGCATCCCCTCTTCTAGGACACACTGCATACCTCTGACTACTAAATCTTCCTAAAATAAAAGTTGATCCTGTGTTTTCCCTCTACAGCCATCAATGGCTCCCTAGCACCTACTGAATAAATTTCAAATGTCTAGGCATGGTTTCCTTCTGTGACTTCACTTCTTGTCTCCTTCATACAAAATACTTCTATTTGATCCAAATTTATTGTGATCCAAAACAGCCACAATTTCCTACCTCCACACACAATAGATATTTAATAAATGTGTTGAAGAAGGTTTTAAATGTTCATGCTATTGAAAGATTATTGAGGAGGCAGTGCTTAATGTGTAAAGGATATTTGAACAATGTCCATGAGTATATACCTATCATATTTCAATTCAATTGCCTCGTTTTGTGTATATTTTCCTAATTCATTACGAATTTTTTAAGGGCAAAATCTGTGCCCTTTTATCAATATAAGCCTGGTGCCTGGCAACCAATAAATGTTTGCAAGGCAAATAAATGAATGTTTCCTAAAGTATAACAGAGGTCAACTGTGTTTAAGAGATTGAAAAACATTAAACTGACATTAAAATATAAGAAGTACAAAGCAAATGAAATAGACCAAAAATATAAGATAGGTAAGTTTTGGTCAGGATAGGCTAGGTTAGCTGCGTAACTAAAAAGCCCTGCATCTCTAGGGCTTAATGCAACAAAGGTTGATTCTTGCTCCCACAATGTCCACTATGAATGCTCCTGGTTGGCAGTTTCCTAGGAGACTCTCCTCAAAGTGGTCACTTAGGACCAGATTCCTTTCATCAGCTCACTATCCTTTGGGTCTTCCTTAAAGTCCTGTCCTGGGTCTTCTGCATCCAACCAGCCAACAAGCCAAGAATAAAAGCCTGAAGGGATCTCCTAAAATGTCGTGTTTCCAAAACCAGGCTGTGTGCATCTGCCACTTTTTTATCAGGTTCCTCCTCCATCTGGATTCAAAGTGAACTGGGAAATGTGGTTTACATTGTACATAGGAAGGGGAAGAAAACCAGATTTGGTGAATATTTACAGTCTTTCCTGCACTAGATTTTTCTGTGTAGTTTCAGAGCAACTTCCATCAGTCCTACAAGCTAGACCTAGACAACCCCAACTGAGGGAGATTATATTAGTTATCAATGACTGCATAACAAATCACCCCCAAATGTAGGGCTTTATACGAGGACATTTATTTTTGCACAGTGTCTGCGGGTCAGGCGTCCAAATGTGACTTAACTGGGTCATCTAGCTCTGGTCTCTCCCAGGCTGCAGCCAAGGTGTCAGCCAGGGCTGAAGTCCTCTCTGGGCTCAACGGAGGAGTCGATCCGCTGCCAAGCAGATTCAGCGGCTGTTGGTGGGATTCAGTTCCTTGTGAGATCTTACACTGAAGCCTCAGCTTCTTACTGGCTGTTGGCCGGAGGCAGCCTTCTGACCCTTGACGAGCAGACGTCTCCGTAGAGTAGCTCATAACGTGGCAGCTCAGCTCATCAGTGTGAGCCACCCAAGAAAAGCCTGGGAGAGAAGATGAGCAAGCCAGAAGTCAGTCATTTATAACCTAGCCTCACAAGGACATCCCATCACATTTGCCATTATCTGTTCATGGAAAACAAGGCACAAAGTCCAGCCAAACACAAGGGAGAAGACTCCACAAGGGCACGTGTATCAGCAGATGGGGATCACTGAGAACTATTTTGGAAGCCTCCTACCACAGAGATCATGGAAAAGACAACTCTAAATGCCCAAACTATGGGAGTTGAGTAATTGGATGGGGCACTTAAATGGTGCCATCAGGAGATTTGGTACACAGCCCTTTGGTGATGGAAGGGAGAATGACAGAGGAGATTTGGGGGAAAGAAGAAGTCAAGTCAATGAAAGTTTGTTCAGCATATGGAGGGCATGAGGTTAAAGTGAAACTCTACTGTGAAAAGGGGAATTGCTGCTGAGACGCTGGAAATAGCCACACTGAAGAAGAAAATGTAATTAAAAGCCAAAGAGTGATTTAAGAATAAAACATATTGCAAAGATTTCCACGGTGAGAATCATACCTCTCACAAAGGTTAGCGCTGAGAATTCAGTGCGATGATGGGTCTGAGATACCCTGATTCATCAGAGCTCAGTGGCAGCTGAAAGTCCTTTAACAATCTTCTCCAATGACCTGCATGCTTCTGGCCTGAGGACCATACTTGGAGTAGCAAAGAGCCAGCAGAATGAGAGGCCTGTGGAGATGCAATGAAAACCTTATCTCAGCGGTCCTCACACTTGAGTGGGCATCACAGTGGCCTGCGGGCTGTGTCACCACGCACCTTGCTGGTCCCCTCAGCCAAGTTTGGGTTCAGCAGATCTGGGACAGGGCCCCAGCCTCTAAGGATAGTAAATGAGGAAGTTATGTCATCATCCTGCCCTGGAGAAGTTACAATTTATAATTTGGAAGGCTTCCCTTCTCCTCTTGAGGAAAAGCTGTTTATGAACCCAGCTACCTGGAGTATAGGACACCTCAGAGCTATTAAAACACAGTAACGAATGCCTTAATTAGGGCAGGAACAGGGAGTGTTGTAAATCTCTCCGGGTCCCTCTGAAATAGCTTCCCACACTCATGCAACCAGGAGTTCTTTTTCACTTTATAAACATTCCTGAACAACAACATGAAAGCCCTCTAAAAAAGAGATTATAAACATTAAATGCTATTTATGACTCTCATGATAGAAACTACAGTCGAATTCATTTTAATATTGTCACTTAATAAATGTATTGCATGTTTTTCTTTTCCCCTGTAAATTATTTCAAAGATCTTCAAAATCCTAGCTCAGAAATAAGGTAAACTCTGATCGTGAATGGCAAGGACTGGGGGAGGCACAAACTTCAATGAGCTATAGGCCCACCCCACCCCCGGGAGCCCAGCACGCTTAGATCGTAGAAGGCAAACTGGAAATCACCTGACCAAGTTCACTTCCAACTCGGGCCTTTGCATTGATTTTCTCTGCTAAAATATGCTGCCTTCCAAAGTTTGCTGGGCCTCTACCTTTTCTCCAGTCCAACATTTCACCTAACCTGGTTTTCCTTCCAGAAGAGGAAAGATCTTTATATCAAACTGGAAGATGGGGACTGTTTCCCAACAGGAATTGATGGCAGCTTGGAGTGACCTGTGAGGGATAAGAAAGCATCTCTCAGATGTTGAGGGAGAGGATGAGTGGTCCAGGCAGAAAGGAGAGTCCAGGTGCAGGCGCTGGAAGTCCACGAGGCATTTAGGTGCCCCACCAGCACCCGTGTTTGAGGGGAAGTGACGCACAGCCCTGTGGAATCTGGGGGTGGGCAAGGAACAGACCGTAGTGTCCTGTTGGGCAGGATTTCAAGGACTGGAACTTCATGATGAAATCTGAAGGATGCTGTTGAGCAGGAGGCAGGCATCCTGGGGCGCGTTTTAGGAAGCTGACAGTGAAGCAGTCAAAGAATGGAATACTGGGGCCCCGAGTGCAAGAAGAGCTCCTGGTTGGGAGACCACTGTGTTCCTACAGGCAGAAGGGATGGATCCTGAGCAGAGACTCAGGCAGCAGGGCCATAGGGCGGTCATTTCTCATGTTTAGGAAGCCCGGCTGAGCAAATCCACCTCGTTCACATTCGTTTCACTTTTTCCAGAATGAGACTACCTGGATGTTTTGATCCCAGGTTTGAAACCTAATCCATAGGCCAAATCCTCCCTCTTTTCACAGGTTCCCTAAAGGGCCCAGGTTGCTTTAATTGCCTGATCTTTCATCATTTCCTGCTTTCCCTTCTCTCAGGACAGTGACCATCTATTTCTCAAAGAAGCTAAGCTCATCTCCAACTCAGGGCTTTTGCCTTTGCTGTTCCCTCTGCTTGGAACACCATTCTCTGTAGTTCTGACATCACTGACTCTTTCTGCATTCCACTTACTGCTCGACCATGACCTCATCAGGGAGCCTGCATCCCAGGGCACCACATCACCAACTTTTCTTTTCCCTGCACTATCACCATCTAAAATGACCCAGCATCCTCATTTGTTAAAGTGTTTATTCTCACCTTTCTCTCAGTAGAATGTCTGGGTCACCAGAATAGAGATTTTTCTCTGACCAGACGTCTTCATTACCTCCATCTCCATCCTTACCAGAAGGTATGCCACATAGTAGATGCTCAATAAATTCGTATTGAATGAGGGTCCTGAGGAACTGGAAAGATGGAGAGAATTGAATTACAAGATGCTGTGTTGCTACACTTTACTTCCCTTTTCCCAAGGACATTCCCTTGCTCTCTGATCATACTAATTCACCCACAATGAAGGGACAGACTAGCATCATTGGAAAAGCAAATTCCCAGAGAGGGGGTATGTGAGAGGAGAACAACCCACAGCAGGTTTCCCCCGGTGGATGTCAGTTCCGGCAGTGGAATCGCTCACTTTTTCTCCAGGCCAGGTACATATCTGCACGACAGCCTCTGACTATAACAACTACCTCAGAGACCAGACAGGAGGCATTAAAAATTAAACACCATGAGAGTCGATTGGCTTCCAATCTCGAGTTTATAGACAGGAAAATGCTTAATGACAGGTGGTCTCTGTAACAGAGGTGGCCTCTGAGAGACATTTCTCTTGATTTTATTTTTTAATTAACTTTTATTTTCAGTATTTTGTCCCTTTTTTCTGCTCCTGCTGGCATGATATATAAATGATAAAAGGCCCAGCACTGTTTCTGGAGCAGTCCAGGCCACCTCTCCACCCAGCTGCAAGCAGAGGAAATCTTTAAAGATCACCCTGTCTCGGAATTCTAATGTTGCCAAGTGGCACACACAGATCTCATAATGCAGCCCTCAACTGCAGTTCTGAAAGCTGAAGAGTGCAGTACTTCACGGCTTCGCACTGACAGGCTCCTAATTACCCATTCCAAGCCCTGGGAAACAGCATCCTCCTAGTTAAGGATTGCTACCATCTGATGCGAAACACACCAGTGAGTTGAGTATATTTTATTCAGCATCTATCGAGGGTGCATGAAGAGCAAAACAGGCACAGTCCAAGTCTAATGATGTGACATTAAGATGAATATATCCTGACTTAGAATAAGGTCATGATTGGATTATGTATGTATATGCACACATGTATACACACAGACACATATATAATACAGTCATTAACAGCAGGAAGCAAGTCTTATCTCAAGGCCACTGCTCTCTCAAGACCATGATCTCATCTGATTCTCACAATCACCCTGGGAGATAGCAATCACATCTTAGTCATTTTATAGAAGTCAAGGCTAAGGCTCAGAGAGGTTGGGTAACTTGCCTAAGGTCACACAACTAGTGACTGCCGGGGCTGGGATTTGAACCCAGGCAGTCTGACTCCAGAGACTGTACTCTGAACCCCCTCACAAGTTAGAAGCATGTGGATGTGTCCTGGGGAAAAGGGAAGGAGAAAGAAAAATAATTTGGGAAACGTAGCAAGAGCTAGGTTGTGCAGGATCTTAAATGCCGCCAGAAGTCATTTGGCTTTTATTCTTCATGTCTCAAGGAAATATCAGGGTTTGAATGTGAGATCTTTGAACAAAGGAACTGACAGTCAACTTTAATCCTCTAGTTTAGCACCATCAAAAATTATACACATACATGTTTATTTGTTACGTGCACATTGTGTCTCTTCCTTTGTCACATGAATACGTTCTAGTTTTCTGATGCATCCTCAATGCCTTAACAATGCCTGGCACATGTAAGGCATTTAATAAGTGAATGAGTCAAGGACTCCCAGGTTTAGAGTTCTAATGCTACTCCAAGCCTGGATCATCTGGGTTCTTTGAAATAAACATACCCCAGGCTCCTTAAGCAGCTTTCCCACCATAAAACTGATCAGAATGGCTTCCTGGACCTGGCTCCATCCAATGCCACTCATCCCTCACCCCAGACTTGGACTACAAATAGCCTGGCCTCAGGTTTTCTCTGTAGGCAAGATAACCTTGTTCTGGTCCGCTGATTGCAGGCTACCTCTCTGGATTATCTAATTTTATAGGGAGTCCTGTCAAAAGAGGTCATCCATGCCTACCTGCTGTTCAATCTCCCTTTAATATTAAATGTTGTATCACGTAGCTTTGTTTGAACAATAATAGAGGAAAAAAATTCATCCCTCCCTGTAAACTCTGACCCTCGCTTCATTACCTCTTCCAGATCCTCCACATTTAGTATAGAGCACTTAACCTTCCACAGGATATTTTTATGCTCCATTTTCTGTGCCATTATGAAAGGAGATGAAAGTAAATGGACTTCACTTTGGATGGATGCTACCATCATCCATGGGTGTGCTTTCCCACCCTCCCTACTTCCCAAAAGGGAAACACAGATGCAAAGAGAGGGAAGGTGTTTTCAAATTAAATGCATTTCAGAAAGTCAGGTGGCCGGAACAAATGCCTTTTTTGGGGAATTTCGTACAAGGAAAGCACCTCCAATTGACCCACACAGACAAGAGTATTTACTTAGTAACAGAACAGACCAGGACAAGACCAGGTTAGCTTTCTTATTTACTCTCCCCTAGGGTCTTGTATGTCTCCTTTCTAACACTTAGCACAAATAACTACTTGTTTAATGTCTCCTTTCAAGGATATTGTTATGGTTAGCTATGCTTGTGTAACTTGTAGCTTAAAACAAAAACAGGCATTTATTTGGCTCACAAATATGCAATTTGGGGCAGGCCCATCAGCAACAGCACATGTCAGCCCCCCACAGGGTCCATTGTGTTAGCTCCACTGGAGAGCCAGCTTCCAAGATGGCTCACCCACAACTGGCAAGTTGACGCTGGGGAACCAAGTCAAGGCTGTTGGCTAGGAGTCCCCAGTTCCTCTCCAGTTGGGCCTCTCCATGAGGCCATTGGGTTTCCTCACAATATGGTAGCTGGTTTCCAAGAGATAGGAGGTAGAAGTGGTCAGTCTTTTATGACCTGGTCTCAAATACTGACTGTTATGGGTTGAATTGTGTTCCACAGCAAAAGATGTATTGGAGTCTTAACCACCAGTTTCTCGGAATGTGACCTTATTTAGGCTCTTGGCAAATATAGTCAAGTTAAGATGAGGTTATTCAGGCGGACTTGCTTCCAACATGACTGGCATCCTCATAAAAAGGGGACATTGGACAGGGACTCAGACATGCACAAAGAGAAGACAATATGAAGACACACAGGGAAAATGTCTTGTGAAGATAAAGGCTGAGATTGGAGGAGTGCAGGTACAAGCCAAATGTTGGCAGCAAACCAGCAGACACTAGGATGGAGGAGTAGATCTCTCCCAAAGTTTTCAGAAGGAACCAATCCAAGCCAGCTCTTTATCTTGGACTTCTAATCTCCAGGGAGTACATGTCTATTATTTAAGCTAACAGCTTGTGATATTTTATTACAGCAGCCCCAGGAAACTATATACTGACAGAGCATTACTATTGGCCAAAACAGTCACAGAGCCAGCCCAGTTTCAAATACAATCTCAGTGTCACAAAATCCTTGGCCATCATGAAGCCACCGCAGATACTGAATCAGAGGTTGTGGCTATCTTGCTTTCTGCTCTTTTACCAGTGTCTAATATGTAAGTGGTGTACAATAAATACTTATTGAAAGAAAGAAAATGAAGAAAGTTCAATGTTTTGTTTTTCTGACTCCAATTGGTATAAAGTTACCCTTCTTGGGCTTTCCTGGTGGCGCAGTGGTTGAGAGTCTGCCTGCCAATGCAGGGGACACGGGTTCGAGCCCTGGTCTGGGAGGATTCCACATGCCGCGGAGAAACTGGGCCCGTGAGCCGCAACTGCTGAGCCTGCGCGTCTGGAGCTTGTGCTCCGCAGTGGGAAAGGCCGCAACAGTGAGGGGCCTGCGCACCGCGATGAGGAGTGGCCCCCGCTCGCCGCAGCTGGAGAGAACCCTGGCACAGAAACGAAGACCCAACACAGCCAAAATTAAATTAATTAATTAATTAATTAATTAAAAAAAAAAAAGTTACCCTTCTTAGCACAACATTTCTTTCTGAAAAAGCCTAGCTTTCAGTAAACAGACAAAATGGTACCATTGTGATCAGTGGTAGCTGCTTCACTTCTGCATTCCAAATCACAGTGTTTCAAAGAAATGTCTGACCTCCCATCCTCTGAGCCCTTAGCCACTGTATGTGTGTAGGAAAGGGGACTCAGAGCCTGGCTGAAGCGCTAAAGATTGAGAAACTGACAAATAATCAGGCTTGCACTATATTTATAGTTCCTTTTGCATTCATGACACCAACGAACCTCTGTATCCATTTGAGAAGGTCTAATTGGAAAGCCAAGCCTCTGTGCATATGACCATGCCAAACAAGGTCATAGTCAGCTGAGACCTTCTCATAACAGGACTCAGAACTAACCCTTATGCTCCACGGTTCCCAGAATTACAAAAAAAAAAAAAAAAAAAAAAAAAAAGGAATCACAATAATAAGAAAAATAAGAGGAAGAAGAAATAGAAGAAAAAGGAGAAGAAGGAGAAGAGGAGGAGGAAAAGGGACAGAAGGAGAAGAAATAGGAGCAGGAGAACAGTTACCATTACGACACTACCACCTACCTGATATTTTATATATGTGGCGTTATTTAATTACCATGAAATGTCTATGTCATAGGCATGCTTCTACCTGTTGTACAGCGGAGGAAACTGACGCTCAGAGGAGTTACAAGACTTGCACCCAGAACACACACTAGAGAATGGTGAGATTGAGATTCAAGTTCAAACAACTCTGAATCTTGTGTTTCTCACCACTACCCTGAGCCGCGCAGGCAAAGTGGATGAACTAAACTTAACACCACAGGACGCTGTGCAAAATGGGATGCCCCAAAGAAAGCAACACAGAAGGAGTTATCAAAAGTCACCTGGTGGTGTAGCAAAAGAGATGGAAAACCTGGGACTCGAGTCCATGTTCTTTATTTGGAGACACTCTACCTTATCCTCTGAAATCAAAGAACAAATTTTCCCCAAAGTGCATGAAATCCCACTGTACAATTTCATGTCAATTCACACGCACACTTCCTCACTCAGTGCTATTCCTCTTAAATATACCATCGGCACTTTCTTAATAACTGTGGTCTCCTGGGGAAATCATGTGAAATGTATCCGTTTCTATTTAAGACTGACAAAGGCAGGAGGAGAAAGGGGGACCCTGGCATTCCAGTAGCCTGCCTGCCGCCTTTTCCTGACCAGCATTGCTGGACACAATGGTTCAGGTCCGAGAAACAGTATTCATTATGCTCCCCTTGGCTTTCTCGGCTTGATACTTGAGGCCTCGCAGTCTGGAGGAAGAAGGAAGCGGGGAGAGGGAGGGATGGGAGACAGGAGGGCATCACTGATAAGAACAAAGGCCCAGCAAACTCCGGAAGCCCATGCAGCAGGCAGCCAAGAGGAGCTGACTTCCAGCAACATGAAAAGATGAGTGAGGAGAGGATTACGGGAACTTCCTTTTCTTGCGGTGTGGCCAGGGTCATTATGGTGTTGTGGTTACACAGCAAAGACTCATTAAAACAATAAATAAACCACAGTCACTATAGCTAGGAGTTCTCTTTTCCAACATTGTTTGCTGAAAGAGGCTGGGTGCCTGTCTGCTGCCATTGACTAGCAGTGCTCCGGGTATAAGGCGAGATGAATTTAGAACAGCCAAGGAAAGCAGAAATCCCTTACACTCTGTTATATAGTATGAGATGAGGGTGAAGAGAGGTGCAGGTATTTAAGTATTCAAGAAAAAGCATGGCCGTTGGATCTTTCTGGATAATAATGAGGTCTCAATTTAGAGTGAAATTCCACGTTCAGAGCACAGTTTTCTTTGGGATCTACAGAAAAGTCCTATTCCATACTCTCACTCAAGAATACCTGGCTGCGTTTTCTAAATGCTTCCCTAGGTGGTTCCATGCATTTGAATTAATGAAAGAGGTGAAAATGAAGAGCTGAAAGCAGGTAATTCAACATAACCAGTTGGCACTTTAAAAATTCCTTACTTCTTTAGGACCTTTTCCTTAACTCATCTAAAATGCCAAACAGCCTCTTCTAGGATAGATACAAATAGCCCTATAATTTCAACAATACAAGATCGTAGGAGGATTTAATTCTAAATTGTCCATTTCTAAAATGTAAGTCTGAACAAACTATAGGTCATCCAAGCTCTTTCTCAATTATCATATAAATGTATGTGGCAAACACATTTGTTATTCCAAATCTTCAAATCACTATTTTTCCCCAGTCAGCACCAAGTGATATCCAAACTTTTCAGTTTGTCCTTGAAGAACTTTCAGATTCAAGTTCTAGCCTGTCCTAGCTCTCAAGTCTTTTCCCCAAGGCAGTCACAGAAGCTAATGTGGATTCCTCTTTGTCTCCAAATAGGCCAAGCGTGTCTGCCCTTGGTGGAGCTACCTTCACCTCATGCCCTGTCTAAATCACTCTACCCCATGGTGCTGCCCCAAGGGTTAAGAGCATGAATTTGGGCATCAGGCAGACCTGGAATTGAATTTCTGTCCCACTACTTATCAGCGAGGTGATCTTGGGCAGAGAAAGCACTGACTCAGTTCAAAATGATAATAAGAGTATTTACATCATAGAATTCTTGCAAGGATTCAATGATAAAGTAAATACAGAGAAGTTAGCAGAGCACTTGGCATAATGTAAGGAGTGACTAAAGCAAGGTTGTTGTTGCTACAAATATTATTACCTGCAGTTGTCAAAATTCTTCAATCCAATCAAGACCCAAATGCAACCTCCAAGATTACTCCAGTTAGAAGCAACCTCTTTCCCCTCTGAACTCCTAAATGGGATCTCACATAGAGCTTTTTAATGTCATTATTGCAGTACAATAATAAAACTATCTCGTGCTTATATATGTGTTAATCACGACTCTAAGCACTTTATATACATTTGTTTGCATTCACTCCCCACCAGAACTCTGGGAGCCGTGTACTATTATTATCCCCATTTTACAGATGTGATACAGTGAGACCAAGTCATCTGTCTCAAGCTTACACAGGTATTTAAAGGTGACACTTGGATGGGAAGGCAGCCAGGTAGGCTCCAGGGGCCCTGCTCTGAATTGGTGTGCGTACTTCACCTTTGCTTACATCTTATCAGGGTGCGAGTGAGTGCGACAGCCACCTCACCTGCCTCACTGCAGTCCTGGCCCGTAATCTTCTTGCAATGGAAAGGAAATGAAATTTAAGGTCATAGACTTGGCCTCAAACTCCATTTTAGCCACTCGATAACTGTGCGATCTTGGGTAGATCATTTAATATTCCAAATTTTTTTCTAATTTAAATTTCATTTGCAGATCTGGAAAGTGAAAAGTCTTAAAAGATTAGGAATAATATATATCAAACACTTGGTATCCACCATATGGTAGGTACTCGACTAACATATTTCGTTAATATGTTTGAATACTGTAGGTAGCAGAAAAATCACATTTTATATATTTTCTTTGTTCCTCTGAATCTCAGAAAGAATCCCACATATTCCCTTGCACAGAAGAACCACTCAGCATATATTTATGGCCTGAATAAGTCAATGCGTAAATAAATGCCGGTGTGACATAAGTAAATAGTTCTAGAAGAACATGGAAAATGGTGAATTTGGCTGAATTTATACCTAAAACCCTTATTAATAAAACAGCACACATTCTTTCATGTTGCAGTGACATTTAGAGTTTCCTCTAACATAACAAGTGATCTCTCCAACCCTGAGGCTGCCCTAGTTCAAGGCCAGGGTCCGATATGAGGTTCAGGCAAAGGTAAACAGCACCACCTACTGAGCTGTGATTTTTCCATATTCCAGAAGGCCACAATGGGAGCTACGTCAAGGCCACACCACAGCACTTAACTCCAAGTCTAAACAGAGCTTAAGTGAAAGCTACATGATTGTGAAAAGGACAACGTGTCCAGGAAGCAAAGGGTTATCTTGCCTGCTCTGACGTCCATGCTCTGATGGGCTTTGTCAAAGAGCTTCAGTGACTCTGGAAGGCAGGCAGCCAGTGGCTCTGGTCTTAGCCATCAGTGAGGGACCACACCGGAGTTTTCCAACACTCGTTTTCTGCATAATTTGGCTGCACATTACTAAGAAGTGTGACTTTGTACAAACACTGACTGAGGTCACTGAGTCTCTTCTGAGGACAGTGGGCATTTAACCAAAACATTCAGCAGCACAACGGCCTCGGATAAAGGGACAAGGTCAGCACTGCCTGGAAGTCTGTCCTTGATGAGTCACAAACAAACAACATTTGATTTTGACTTAGTTACCTGCTCATCTCTTCAGCATCTGCCCACTTGCCTGCACATCATTAATTAAGGGGAAGAGTGGAAGAACCCAAACTTTAAGATCCCGTTATGTTGGACTTGCTAACCCCAAACCCCATGAAGCGTCTGACCCAGGTCCTGGTGTATAGTAGATGCTTAATAAGTGCCTGGTACATGGATGAATGAAACTCACCAGCCATCCGGCCTGGAAGTGGGACGGGGCATCACTCCCTTGATGGCAAGCACTGCAGGTACCACCTGGGCAAATCCACTGGGAGCACCCCCTGGCCTCCTTCTTTCAACACCTCAGCTTCTGGCTCCACTTTTCTGTCCCTACATTTTATGCATCATGATCCTGGTGACCATCACGTGGGATGCTTGGGGATCCAGATAGTAAAGCCCTTAATTAAGGAGATCCCCCACTAGGTTCATTTCACTGATTTATTCCCAGTGTTGCAAAAATTTTGTAGAACATAGTAGGTCCTCAGTGAATATCTGTAGAATGAGTGAGTGAATGGAGAATGAATAAAAATACTAGCAAGGAGAGCCTTCACAGAAGAAAAGATGAGGAAGAGAGGAACAGACCGATGGAGGGGAAGAGGGAAGGAGAGGAAAGAGAAGGGTGGGCCTCTGGGGAAAAGAGAGACAGGGGTGATGGGAGAGAAGAAGCCAATACATGTGTCTCCAGCTCAACCAGAAGGAATTCTCATTCCTTCCACCTCTGTTTCTCTACCTGTCCAGGCCACCCCTTAACACTTTCCCCAAGCCTGCCCTGGATCTCCATTCTTAGGGGAGCCCCAAGCCGAGGGCTGGTGACCAACCATTCCCTCCGGACCAACAAACCTATGGCTAAAGCCCTGCTTTCCAGATGGCCACGCTCTTTCTCCACTCCAGAGCCCAAAAGGTCTCTTCCCATAACAAGCTCTGCCACCTTGTCTGTGTCTTTCCATGTCTTCTGTTCTGTCTGGAGGTCTGTCTGTCTCGTGCTCTTTTTCTGCTGTCCTCTTTTTGTCTCTCTTTCTTTGCCTCACTCTGTGTTTCTCTTTCCCTCTGAGTGTGTACGTCTCTGTCTCTCTCTGTCTCTGTCTCTGTCTCTGCCTCTCTCTCTCTCTCTTCTTTTTGTATATATATCTCTCTCTTTGTCTCTCTCTGTCTCGTTGTCTCTGCTACTCTCTACCAAATTGTTTTTTCTTTATGTATGTCCTAGTGGCATCTTAAATATAAAACAACTGTGTTTCCCATTCCTCCCCTCATCCCAGACTAAGATCCCTGGTCAAGGATCTCTACACCACTTATTTAAATCACGGGATTGCAGAGTCCTTTATGGTGACGGCCGCACTTTGGGGGGAATAAGCATCACCATCCTCTCAGCTTCCATAACCACATGAAGGCCTGAAATACAATGTTCTGTAAACACATTACCTCCTTGACTCTCCCTGGAATGTCCAGAGAAGTCATCGGTTCCTGGGTCATTTGGAAACTCCCTAAACTGTGTCCACTGGGGTGGCCTGGGCTATGCAACGGGGGGTGAGCAGAGGGCCTGAGAGAGAAGGCCATTAGGAAGATTTCGTCTTGGTGCCTCCCTGTGATGCAGTCCACATCTCGGCGCGCTGACAGATAATTGGCAGCTCTCCCTCCCTGGAACTTGGCTTACCAGACTGAGCCACCCAGACAGCAGTTTAACCCGAGGGTCAGAGGGCATCCAGGCGTTGTCTACCAACTGGCTGCCTTCCTCCGCCTCACTGAGTTCCGCCTTCCTGTATAGACACTGACAGGAGGGGCCCAGCCTCGGGGCTCCCCGCCAGGATTTAGAGATGCGAAGAGCCTTTCCAACCCCCATCCCCTTTTTTAAATGAATGAAACTCAACGCAGATTCCTTATTAACAACATATACCGGAGGGTACATCCTGAGACCCAGGAGATGAGAGTGAGAGCTCATCAGTTTGGGGTGTGCACCACACACACACACACACACACACACACACACACACACACACCCGTGTGCGTATCAAAGCCATCTTGCAAATCTTCAGTTGATTAAAGATGAGGTTTGAAACACATCTTAATAACCAGAAAATAACTTACAATCTAACATCTTGATTGTACTAGATTTCAAAGAGCAGCAAGATGTGTTGAAATGCACATATCTAATCACTAGTGGAATTAACAGATTTGCCAGAGTTATGCTTGAGAACATTATGTGTAGCTGTAACACAGCATAATCAAATTTCCATTTAATTTTATTAATGCTAAAATTCAGACTATTTGCACATGACCCTTTTTTTTCTCATTTTAATTTGGGGGTTCTTGAAAAAGCACATTTTGAAATGTTTTCTTTCTCCTCGCTATTTTTAAAGCAGAATCACATGCTTTCATGGCATATGATTCACTTGAATGAGAGCATTTCCCCTCTGTTTTTTAACCTTGATTTCACAAACCCAACTCAGGTCTGTGGAAACCAAGTTGGAAAGCTACAAAATCCTCAGCCTCCTGGTCCAGGAACTTGTGGCATGCATTCTTTTGGCTGTTTTTCTTTCCTTTTCCTTTATCTGCCCACCACTCCCAGTCTGACTGTCAGTAATGTTTACACATTCAACCCATTGTCCTTCGCCTGCTGGCAGGGGCCCGTGCTGTTTCCCTCTTGCTCTGCAGCTGGCCTGGCCTTGCATCTCAGGAACACAAATCCCAGAATACTCCTGTCACTCACCTGAGCCCTCCCCGGGCCAGAATCCCATTCCCTCTGTGCATCAGATTCACCCTGATTAGGGGGTGGGATATGGCACAGAGCAGAGCGTGAATTTTAAAACAGGGACTCCCATGATAAAAATGGCATCAGGATTTTATTTTAAAAAATAGAAAGAAGGGATACGGATTTGAGTAACAAATAGTTCAACGGCGTGGCAGTGGTTTTATTTAATGCACACTGCAGTCAGGCACATAGAAATCAACATATTAAACCATTTATTGTGATTGGGCTTAACATTCAGGTTACTGGTTATGTGAGGGATTCAGAGAAGGGAGGTAGAGGATAGAAACATGAAAGGAGAAAAAGACTAGTCTTACTTGGATTACCTAGCAGAGTTTGAAACATCACATATAAAATAACCTCAAAATGGTCACATCTTTAGAAATGCCATTTTTCCTGTTCATTGGAGAACAGTGGCTTGGAGTCAGAAGGTTTGGGTTCAAGTCTGTTTTATCACTTTATAGCTGTGAAACATTAGTCAAGGAACCAAGTCTCTCTGAGCCTGGAAAATGGCCTCTGTGCAATCGTAATGATTATAATGCCAATTCACCAGAATTACTTCAATGATTTATTGAGAAGGACGGTGTATATCTTAGTACTCTGCAAAATAAAAAGCCATACATATAAGGTGTTATTTATATATAATGTTATTTATTAACATAATTCTGGATAAATTTACTTTTTTCACATATAAAAAAAATAGCATGTCTTGGGGACTTCCCTGGTGGTGTAGTGGTTAAGAATCCGCCTGCCAATTCAGGGGACACGGGTTCAAGCCCTGGTCCGGGAAGATCCCACATGCCGCAGAGCAATTAAGCCCGTGCACCACAACTTCTGAGCCCAAGTGCCACAACTACTGAAGCCTGTGTGCCTAGAGCCCATGCTCCGCAACAAGAGAAGCCACCTCAATGAGAAGTCCGCGCACTGCAGGAAAGAGCAGCCCCTGCTCTCAGCAGCTAGAGAAAGCCCGTGAGCAGCAATGAAAACACAACACAGCCAAAAATAAATAAATAAAATATAAGTAAATAAATTTATTTAAAAAATAGCATGTCTAAATGCTCTTCTTTTCTGTATAATGCCTACACAAGTGTCCTTTTTATTTGTGCAACCGTCTGTTTTGGCCTGAGACTTTAGGCAATGTCTTATTTATTGGAACACACAAAAAAAATGATTGGAATTTGGGAATGTGCTTGTGCTTCAGAGTCATTCAGTCCTGAGTTCCAGCCCCAGTCCGACCAGCAACAAGCTGTGTGACCTTGACTATTCCATCTAAGCTCTCCATGTGTCTCTTATCTCAAAAGGAAGGGAAGAGATGATACTCACTGCTTGATTGGGAAAGATTATAGATGATGTAAAAGAAAGCTGAGACATAGAGACATTTTATATTGGTCAAGAACCATACAGATATTAGTATCAGAAACCAAATTCAAGTTGGTCCATGGGAATTTGTTGCCTCAAATCACTTGGAAGTCCAAGTTTGGACACAGCTCCACTCCCAATCTCAAGATCTATCATCGAGTCTTCATCTCTCAGCTTCGACCCTCATAGTGCCTTGGTCTCATTCTTTTGTGCTCCAGATGGCTCCTTCCTTATGGCCAGAGGCAGATTGCAAAGGGAAGAGTCTTGCATGTATATATCATAGCCCACTTAGCAGAAAGAGAGCATTGTTTTTCACACATACATAAAAAGTACACACACACATGCACTTTCATCTATGGCCACCCATCTACAGATATATACCTATAGACAGATAAATAGAGAGATAATGGATAGGTAGATAAACAAAGAAAGAGAGAGAGAGAGAGAATATCTTGAATCCTATGCCCATTGCTTTGACCTGGAACTGGGCAGAGTGCTGTGTTGGAAGGTCCCACTGAGTCATATAAATTGAGAGAAGAGTCAGTTCTCCCCAAGAGGAAGGGATATCGAACAGACAAAAACAATACACATCCCCTACAACTCACCCATGGCCATGAAGCATCCATGTACCTGCCATTTTACTGTATATTTATTTAAAATCATTTCCTTGGTGACATGAACAACTGCAACCCACTCACCTCCTTTCCAAAAGGAGTCTGCACAAAGGCACGTCCACGTGCTTCATCTTGCTCAAACTACAGACTCTCTGGGTGATATGCATTCTTCTTAGTTGGGTCCAAATGTGGAGGCCTCCAGTCTGTTAATCTGGGATAACTACAAATAAAATCCCTATTTGGAGAAGGGAAACAGCATCCTGTAATCATCGGTGCGTTAGGCCACTACCGTTCCAAAGGCTTATTCCCAGAACCTGCAGATGAGGTCTTAGCCACGCAATCAGTTCCACCTAGATCATGGGGAGGATCACAATTATCCATCGCCCTCTATGGCTGCACCTGAGAAGGGTAAGAGGGATCAGTCCCCTTTGGGGGCTGAATCACTTTAGCAGCAGCCACTTTCATTTAGTTAAGCTACCAGGACTGGGAGATTACTTTAGAAATGGAGCAATCGCAAGTCCCCAGTTGCTGAGCTTGGACTTTTTCTGGCAGCACACTGCCTTAGCTTGATTTCTGGAGTCTTCCTGTTCTAATAAGTAACATCAAAAATCTTGCTGAATCGTGTTTCTTGAATAACGAGCCCACTTTTGCATGTGTGTCTCCTAGCGACATAGCTGATGCTCTGGCCATTCCTCTAGCCTTCACTGACTCCCTCTGTGGCTTGGGTCTCAGGGTAATGTAAAACATCACCTTTAGAGGCACGAGTCAGGGCTAGCACACTACCCTTTGTTCCCTTTCCTCCTCCTGGCTGGATCTGGTGGCCAGCATTCTCTAGGCAGGGAGTGCGTACCAACAGATAAATTTAGGGAAATACATGGAGATCAGGCTTCCCAAAATTCTTTCTGTGTTGTGTCAATTCACCTAGGCTGAACCATATTTCGCAGAATTCCATTACCTATATGTTTCCTTCTGGGGACGGCCACAAGAGAGTTTCTGGTGTGAGATTAGATGTGCAGGGGCCATTTTGTAGCTCACACACGTAGTTGCTGACAGACTGACCCTCCCCATTTGGCATGAGGCAGTAGCCTGTCCTGCAAAAAGTTCAGCTTCCTCATGGATCCTCCAGGAGCTTCTCTGATTCCTGGGCTGTGTTATGTTTAGCTCCACGATGTAAGACCCAGCTTCCGCAGGACACGCATCCACACCCACAGCAAGGGCAGAAGCAACCGGGACTAACACAGGTGAGAGTGCATCCTCGTGGGCTTTGGCTCATATTTGTGGGTTCCTGCTCAGTCTGGCTCCCCCTCGTCTTGTATCCACCTGTCCATCTTCTCTCCCTCCCTGTCCCATGGTCTTCAAGTTCCAGCAATAGACAAGAACACTGTAGCCTTACAGAGATTGTAACTGTGGATGGTCAAATCACTGTAGGTTAATCTGCAGTTACACATCTATATCTATCTATCTATCTTAGTGGTTCTACTTCTCTGATTGAACCCTGACAGATTCACCTTTCCATTCTAACGCTTTCCTCATTCCTTGTCTTTGATAACATTTAACCCTGGGTTGAAATGTTGGCTTCTACAGTTCCAAAGGTACCTGATTATCTAAGCCCCATTCATCCCGTTTGCTACTCACAGCACAGTGAGTTTCAGTGATAACTCTGGATCCACTTGCCCTCTGCTCCCAGAGCACAGACCAATGGGATTCTTCCATACACCTGGAGAAGGTGGCCATTGTCAGCCAGAGTTCTACATCCTTCCAGATTGCCTGGTTCTTTGAATTCCATTATTCCCAGCCATAAGTCTGTGTGTTCATATCAATGGCAACAACGTCTAGGTACTTGTACTAAAGTACAAGTGATTGTTCCCGTCAAGTAGGATAATGGGAAACTCCCAGTTCGTTTTTTGTTTTTTTGTTTTTCAATTTCCCCTGGTGATAGTAAGAGGGGAGTAATGAGAATCTCTGACTCTTCCAGCAAATTTGTCCTTTTTCTGTCAGGGTTCCCACAATAAGGAGTTTCAATGCTTACCCTAACCAATTTCATAGCCATATTGAGTAGATTTATTGTTAACCACTCAACCGATCACTTTTCAATGAGTTGGGTTTTCATCTTCTGGATAAACAGTTTCAACACGAATGGTCTTATCAGATATGTAGTCAGCCCAATTCTGTCTTAAGAGAAGATGCTCAGATGGCTGTTTTGAATGTTTTCCACCACAACAGTCATGTTCTCAGTTCCCTACTATGACCACAGCTGGAAGTGTTTGCACTTTATTAATGACACTGAGTTCAAATTGTTACTAAAGCAGCCAGCCATAGGGGGAATCTGGAGGAATCAAGGAATATACAGTTGTTGTCTACAAGTGGAGATGGTTTAATCTCACCTTTGGGTCAGTAACTGACCTCAAGACCCATACACTAAGTTGAACCACATGAAATTGCCTTTTTTTGTAAGCAAAGAATCATATATTGGCATTCGCATTTGTTACCCTAATAGAAAGTCCTTTAACACAGCATCTATAATTTGAATATTTGCAAGAAGATAAAACAAGGAAACAACCAAAAAACAAGCTCAAAATTTATTTAAGTGAAGAAAATAATTATGAAGAACAAAAGCATCTCCACTACCAAACAGATAATTTAGGGAGAATAAAAATAACAATATAAACACACACACACACACACACACACACACACACACACACACACATAACCATTTTTATTCCCAGAGGCCAGGGCTAATTGTGAGGAAATTAAGAAAGAGTTTATTCCAGATTTTCAGTAAATTAATTTAACCTCAACATTAGTCTATTTCTTGAGAAATTCACCTGCTTAACTGTAAAGCATGTTCTCATCATACTTCCTAATAATTTAGCTGTCAGGGTGACCGAAGAGACAATTACATGAAAAGATTCTGACTACCCATACCATTGAAACTCAACTGGAGCTCACAATAATTACAGTTCCCCCCTTTATATTATTTTATATATGTATTTTTAAATCTGACTTTAGAGTGTAAGGTTTGTTGTCTGTTTCTCTCCCATCTTAACTTCGTATCCAACTCAATGCAGCATATATTGTCAACTAACTATTGCTTCACACTAAGTTCATCCTTCTAAGTGAAATGGAATAGATGGAACTAGCAAAGAGACTTTAGTTATGATGCCAGAATTACATGATGCATTCTAAACAGGTGCTGTATATATAATGGGCAAGATTTTTTTTTTCAAAAGAAAGAGAGAAAAAGGAAAAAGAAGAAAATGATTCCATAGCCATGGGCTCTAAAAGAAATTCCTGAACCAGAATAACCAAAAGCCATTTGTATCTCCAACTGTCATGATGGAGAGGCTCAGACAAGGCAGAGAGAAGTCTGGCGGTGATACAGGACTAGGGAGGAGGTGAAAGAAGAAGAGGAGGAGAAGGAGAAGGGGGAAGGGGAGGGGGAGGAGGAGGAGGAAAAGGAGGAGAAGGAAGATGAGGAGGAGGGGAAGCCTCAACTTAGCTGGACCTCAACCAGGAGTCAGGGTATGTTAGGACATGATCTCATTTCCTAGGGAGGGGGCCAGGTGGCATCTCAGGGCTCCAGTCAAGAGAGCTTGGGTTTAGGGTAGTGCCCCTGGGCCAGGAGGGCTATGGGAGTGCATGTATGTGTGGCAGAGAGTTAGGCAGAGTAACCAAGGAGAGTGTCATTGTAGTTTTGGGAAATTGGGTAAGATAGAGACAAGGAAACTGAGGCAGGGGCACAAGGGACATGTTTGTGGGTTTCTGTGACTAACCAGTTGTCACTAAGTGAAGGACTTGGATGATGTAATAAAAAATGTTATTTTCTCTCTACATTCCACCAACCATCACCTTCAAAAATACTCTTTGGGGCTTCACTCATGACACGGTGGTTGGGAATCCACCTGCCAATGCAGGGGACACAGGTTCGTGCCCTGGTCCGGGAGGATCTCACATGCTGCGGAGCAACGAGGCCCGTGCACCACAGCTGCTGAGCCTGCGCTCTGGATCCCGCGAGCCACAACTAAAGAGCCCGCGTGCTGCAACGACGCGGAGCCTGCGCACCTGGAGCCTGTGCTCCGCAACAGGAGAGGCCACTGCAATGAGAAGCCCACGCACCGCAGGGAAGAGTAGCCCCCACTCGCCGCAACTAGAGAAAGCCTGCACGCAGCAGCGAAGACCCAACGCAGCCAAAAATAAATAAATAAATAAATAAATATATTTTTTTAAAAAAGGAAAGCTCACATTTCTAAAAAAAAAAAAATACTTCGTGGTACCAGGCTCTCCCCATCCCTTAGATGAAATCCAGGGCAGGGCTCATGATTTTTCTAGCCACTCAAAAGCATTGTTCTGCCACATTACTCACTAAAACAGTCAGTTAGTAATTAGACAGTCCAATATGATAATCAATATTAGAACTTCATCAAAACTAAAACTTCTCCACTCCCCTGGGCTGCAGCTTGACGTTAATAAGGTGATGTGTGATCACTTTCTTCCCTCTGCCAGCTCCTCCTCTCTCCACCTTCGGATAAGATTCCAGTCTCCCCCAGCCACCTGCAGGTAACTCCTCACTGACTGGCTTTCACCTGGCCCAGAGTGCCTACTGTCTGTTGGAGAAGGGGCACCTCCTATAGCTCTCCACTTTGCTGCCCTAGCTGCTAAGCCCAGACTCACACCCTCAAGACTTTTTTTTTCAGTTGAATCAAGCAACATAGGCTTCAGGCATGCATGGCAAATTCTCCAAGAGGTCTTTACTCATTCGTCCAGTTCGAGCCTCTCGGGACAGCCAGACCATGCTCACTCATCTCAAACTTCTCCTGTCCGGGTCTCTCCAACCTCTTTTATAAACGGTAGGTAGTACCTACCTACCGTAGGTAGTATAAACGGGGTAGGTAGACACTTGTAGTCACCAAACCAGTACTCACCTTCCTCCTTTAGAAATCTGTCTGAGGAGCTCTGGAACTGTTACCAACCAGGGTTCTTGGCCTCCTCAATCAATAATAGAAATTGATGAGAGGCCAGACAAGAATTTCAGGCAAGGCTTTCTTGGGGCCCCTGCTGCAATAGGTGGCATCGAGGACAAACAACAGATTCCGTTGCTTGCTCCTTCCCCGGGAGCGGGATGGGTTGTGTCAAGTTGGTTCCTTATATGGGATGAGGGTAGGGGTGTGTCCAGGAGTCGGGCTGGAGGTGGGGCTTAGGTGGTCTACCCACCCCTTTGGTGGTGTTGTGTGCAGAGGGCATGCACAGTACCCTGCTTTTGCTCCTGACACCCTGTTTTTGCTCCTGGCTCTTCAGAAGTGGCAGTTGGGTTTTTTGGTCTTTTTGTATCTTGCTGTCCATAATTTGCCCCAACTGTGCATGCACGCAGTTATTTTTAGTCCCTTATAGTTTCTTTGTATTTTGTTGCTCGAGGAGATGTTTGTCCAGATGCAAGCACTGCAGCAAAGGGTCCCAGGTCCCAGGTCCCAGACTGTCTCAGAACCAAGCTTTAGAATAAGGAGTAACTGGCACCCAGGATTGAGACTGTACCATTTTATCAGCCTGAAATCCGGACTCATTTGTAAATGTGAAGATGGATCTAATACCCGGTCCATACCTGTCTGTGCATAAAATGAAGTTTTATATCCTCTTAATATCTGAAAATATTCTTAGTCCATGGTCCCTTTTGAGGAAGCATTTGGTTCAATATAAAATTCTATTGCATTTGCTTTTAATGACCTAATTATGGCATTTGAGACCCTGCAGTTCTGACTGTTGAAAATTAATATCCCTCCAAGTGCCCTCCAGTTATTTCTGGTTCAAACCACTCTGTGTTCTGCAGTCTCCATACCACACTGGGCCTGCTCTCCGTTCCTCTCTCAGCTATCCAGGGGGCCTTGGTCTGATTATTACTACTCATTCTGGGACCTAGAAACAGGATGCCAGATGCTCTGGAAGCTTCTAGCCCTTGGTTGCCAAACATCACTGTGTTCTTGAGACAAGCTGGGACCTGGGACCTGGGACCCTTTGCTGCAGTGCTTGCACCTGGACAAAAGTCTCCTCAAGCAACAAGATACAAAGAAACTGTAAAGGACTAAAAACAACTGGGTACATGTGCAGTTGGGGCAAATTATGGACAGCAAGATACAAAGAGACCAAAAAGACCAACTGCCACTTCTGAAGAGCCAGGAACAAAAACAGGGTGTCAGGAGCAGAAGCGGGTTACTGAGCATGCCCCCTGCACACAACACCACCAAAGGATGGGCAAACCATTTAAGCCACACCTCCGGCCCAACCCCTGGACACACCCCTACCCTCACCCCACATAAGGAACCAGCTCGCTCCCCCTTGGAGAGTGAGTGAGCAAGGGAGCTTGTTACTTGTTCTCACTCCCCCCTGCTACAGCAGGAACCCCAAGAAAGCCTGGCCTGAATTTCTTGTTTGGCCTCTTATCAATTTCTATTGATTGAGGAGGTCAAGAATCCTGGTCGGTAACATTCTGAGCAGAGAGGGGGAACAGCTTCTCTCTGACTGTCCATCAACTATTTTGACTCGGAGTAGCCCAGCTTCTGCCCCCAAAATCTCCCCTAAACAATTCTACCAGCTTCAAGCAACGGTTCTTGTCTGAAATCTTCTGAAAAATTTCATCAAAAACAGTTCCTTCAGTTACTCCCCTTGCTGTCTTCTGACGGAGAGGGCTCAAATCTAGCTCTGGAGGCTGGACCAGTGTTAAGGATTTCAGGTGGGGTGACCTGAAATGTTAGGGCTGGGGAGCAAACTCTAAATTGGCTTTGCAGGATGCAGCAACAGGCCTGAAAATGGACTAGGGCCAGGAGCATCTCAGTTGTTGTTATCATGTCAGCCACTAATCAAGAGGTCCTTTCCCTGTTAGTAGGCATGGGTTAACCAGTCCTCCACCCTTGCATTTTTTGTGTCATCCTAGAAAAAGGAGACACCCCAAAACTGGTATACATTCAGATATCTCACATCTAGGTGTGAGGGCATTTAGATTGAGATTGAGTTCATTTTACAAACATAAAATGTGGCAATTCTTACTCACATATTCCTTACAACATCCGAGAAAGGAGCTACCATTATCAGACCCTTTTTTTGGATAAAGAAGCTGAAGCATGGAGAGTTAGTCATGCAGACAGCACGTGGCTGACTTGGGATTTGAACTCCTGAAGCTTGACTCAATGTACTCTTCAGTAAAACAGTCAATTACTGTGCTGTTCACCAGGGATGAAAAGATAACTAGAAGATTCTTACCTTTGAATTCAGTGTCTAGCACACTCATATTTTTCTACCACTGGAGGGTGATTTATTGGAGCCACACACTAATCTTAATGCATAAGAAACAAACATTTGACCTTGTCCACATTAGGTCACATTGGGTTCCTGCAGAAAATCTGCCCAGTAACCAGGTCTGTAAGGTGCTCTTATTTCGTTGTCTGTGGCGTTTTTATCTAAGCTGAGGACGGCCTCGATCTATCAGAAATGCTGCCCTGGGAGAATTTCTAATAACCACCAGCATAAGAGTCAGTTAGGTGGGTCTCAACCTGAGTTCAGTTGGAAATATTTTATCTTTGGCCAAGGCCAAAAGATTTGACCCCACTCAAAACCCTTCTCCTGTATCAGACATCCAATAAAACTGATATTTAATGACATATAATCACTTGAATAATTAACCTCTAATTAAGATTGCTTAATTCTGAATCCTAGTTAATACAATTTCAAACATATTAACTCATGGTGTCCAAACCCTAGCCCCAAGAGCAAAAATATTCAGCCCTACTTGGCATCTTACAGAAGAGAGGAGGCACTGTCTCTCCTGCCATAAATTACCCTCTGACCCCCAAAGAGGAAGCTTGGGGCAGGTCTCCCTACAGCTTGGAGACACAGACGTCAGATAGAGGATGTCCCAGCACATTCTGGGCTCAGCTACAAGCTTGTGGTAAAATTGACTGAACTCTCCCCTACCTTCCCCAGAAGAGGAGTTTCTCTAATGGCTGCCATTGCCTCCCATTCTCTACTTAACCAACCAGAGTTTGGGATGCTGAACCTCTTCTGTAGCCAGGAGCCCTAATACTGACCTTGTCCATGGACTGCACGGAGCACTTGGGTCCCAAGCAGGAGTTATGAGGGTGTGGAGCATGCGTAGACCATGAGGATCTGGGGTCCTGATTTGGAGTAGATGACTAGGAGAGACAGCATGATTGTACCCGAGGACTTCAGGGTTCATATGCTCTTCGCAGTGGTGTATGAGCCTCTGGCCATAGTACCTTGCATGGCTGTGCTTCTGTTCATCCACTCTGGCTCTCCCACTCTCTCACTCATTTATTTGGTATTTCTCCTCCATTCTAGGCTGGTACAAAAATATGCACTGGACCTGCCATGGAAGAACATGGCACCCTCAAAACCAAAAGCTCTGTGCAGCTGAAATGAGGAGGCATGGCGTAAAGAAAGGGGGATTAGGAATGGGAGGTTGGGACCAGGTTGGACTTTTTTGGAGACAGTGGGGAATCACTGGGGATTATGTTGGCCTAGGAAAATGTCCAACATTGTTCTTCTGCATTCAACACAATGTATTAACATTGTAAAATTTTGGTTTGACTCTGCACAAGAATAACAGATCAGTTCATACCTGAGAAGCACTTATTTCTAATTTTTAAATATAATGGATGTCATTTTAGAGATCACTAGATACATGTGATAGTTTTATGTGTCAATTTGACTAGGCAGTAATCCCAGTTATGCAATGAAACTCTTATCTAGGTGTTGCTGTGAAGGTATTTTGCAGACGTGATTAATATCTATAATCAATTGACTTTATATAAAGGCGTTTATCCTGGATAATGTAGGTAGAACTGATCCTATCAGTTAAAAGGCCTTAAGACCAGAACTTTCTCCCTGGGGAAGAAGAAAGTCAGCCTGTGGACTGTGGAGGTAGCTTCTGGGGGAGAGTTTCCTGCTTGGTCTTGCTGACTGCCTGTCATTCAGATTTCAAACTAGCCTAGCAAGCTCCATTAATAGCACAAACCAAATCCATGCAATAAATCTGTTTATAGATATGTCTGATACAATATGCATTGAATTAACTTTATTGTAAAGTTGTATTGTGATCCTGAATTTTTTATATAATTCAATATCATTTTCTTTCTTTCTTCCTCCCTCCCCCCCTCCATTCTTCCTCTCCCTCCTCCTCCTCCTCCTCTTTCTCCTTCTCCTTCTTTTTCCTCTTCTTTCTCTCTGTCTTCTTTTTTTGACCCTGTAGAAAAGTAACTCTTGAGAGGCAGGTCATGTTCTGTTCTGGTCCAAAAGTATGCTCTTCATTAAACTACATGGAACAATCTAAAAAGTTCATTCCCAGCACATCCCAGGTCTTTCCATGACTTCTTGCAACTTAATGTGATATCACATTGTTATTCACCCGAAAATATCAATGTCAATCCAGCCCCTTCTTTGCCAAAGTTCACAAGAAAAGAGGACAGGGAGGTTCTCACCTTTTCCTAGATCATCCTTACCCTTGAAGGACAGGGTTCCACCTCTTGAGCCTCAGCCTGATTCTGAGGGTCAGGCTGAATGTGACAGATGTCCTGGGTGACCACCATCTGGGTCACCTTTACTGGGTCTGCCCCAGCGGACCCACTAATGCCTCATTGACATGATGATTGTAATAACTGTACATTAATAGACACCAGCCGGTACAGTTGGGTCTTGGGAGCCAGACCCTGTAACTGAGACCTCAGATCTCGTCACCCCGGGCACAGACCATGAGCCTCATCCCAGAGACCTCCTCCAAAGGGCCTGCCTGAGGTTTCAGAGCCATATCACCTCCTCAGTCCTAAAACCAGACTTCTGTAAATCTGAGACATATATTTTTACAATACATGTCTGAAATCAGAATTCATCTTATCATTGATGAGTACTCCAGCCGTTTTTGTTCTCCATTTTTTACTTTTGTTTTTATCCCTTTGTTTTTCCACAACTCCCCACTCCCACAAAAAAAAAATCTATTATCAAATTGGTTCATCTACAGTCAAAGGTGTCTAGGAAGTGACACTTCAGCAAAAGATATGGGGTTCAGTAATGAGGGAGAGCCCCACCCCAGCGTCCCAGTAGCCCTGATATAAACAGCCACTAGCTTTGTGAATTCTTTTGATAAGCCCATCCTTCGTCGAGGTCCCCTCAGGCCCTCGTTAATTCCAGGAAACTTTGACCTCAGACCAGCCCACGGCCTTGCAATTCCCCTGTCTCTCTACTTGGATTTGACAAGCCTCATTTTGTTTCTCTGCGTCAAACCACAGCCACACACATAACACAAGTCTTATCTCAGAAGTTAGATTTAGGTATCACAGCAGAATCTCTACCAACTGTCTTTATGTTCTATCACAGGGAGTCACTCATAGCACCTGCGTGAACTCTTAGGCTGTCTAAGAGCCTTTGCTTATTGGCATTTCTATGGATCTCTTACTTCAACTCCCAATATCAACTGCTTGAAGGTCTCTGCTTTAGACAGTCACCAATCAGTAGGGATAGAGTGACCACATAACTTATTGTCCAAACTGGAACACTCTCAGAGTGCAAAGGAGAGCTATTAATTATGCCAGGATAACATGGATACATCAGGATCTTCCTGGGTAAACTAGGATATACGTATTCTCCTCAAGTATCAGCCACACTGGATTGGCCTGCAACAGATCAAGGAGAAATTTATTGGAGACTTCCTGGAACATCCCTTTGAATTCCAAATATTCCAGCAGCAACATCCAGAAATCAGGCTCCACTATCAGGAAGACACAACACGGTGAATGCCGAGCTGAATGATGACCACTTAACTCCCACAGCCAAATTGTTTTCTAAGGAGATGTTGGTGGGGATGGCTGAAATGAATCAGGCAGCTAAGAAATGCACTTTGCAAAAGGAAAAAGATGATTGGCGCTTCCACACTAACAGATGCAGAGCCAACAGACGTAAACACTACATTCATAAGTTCTCAGTCTTGAGGTTGAGAAGGTTCCAAAGGAAATGGGAAAGGGTAGGGGTGGAGCCATCCAAGGAGAAGTTTGTTGCCCCATCTGGGGAATCAGGAAAGCTGCAGTCTCTGAGAGAGGGGCAAAAACTGCAACACTGAACTCCACTCCTTTGTGTCCCCCTACCAAGGTCAGTTCTTTCTTGCCCAAAAGAGAGAAACACCAATGGAATAAACATCCTCAAATGTCAGGGAAGCAGCAGGAGCCTAACCAATGTGGCAAACCTATGTGCAAACCCAGTGTGATTTGACACCAGAGTAGAAGTTAAATGCTTCTACTTGAAATCATTAATAAAAAGGAAGAATTATTATCAAAATCTTTGTAGATGAATTAGAAATGAATCTAAATGCATCTCTGTGTGTTTCCTCAATAATTATTTTGGAACTACAAGGTCAAATCAAGGAAACCTAAGTTGTTCTCATAACCTTTCTTGGTTCCCTCATTCTCTTCACCAGAGGCTGTTACTGATTTCTTATTTAAACTTTACAGATATCTCTGAATATACACCCATTATGAATGGTCCTTAAAAGGAAAAACAAAAGCAAAAACAAAAAAAAACAAATGACAGTATACTTCACACATTTTCCAACATCTTTCTTCTTTCATTTAAGGATATCTCTTGAAGCTCCTTCCAAATAGCTTTATATAGAATTGCCTTATTCTTTTCTTTTTTTTTCTTGTCTAGTATTCTTGTCTAGTATGAATATGCCATAATTTATTTATAGTACTCTATTTATAGCCATCTTGTAGTTTTACAGACTTGTACTATTAAACCAATGCTTCCATAAATATCTTTGTACCCATATAAATTCCTTTGTGCTTTTCTCAGTAGCATAAATTCCTAGAAGTCAAATTTCCAGATCAAGGAGTATACCGGAATTTAAAATTGAACAGATTTTGCTCAGTTTCCCTCTTAGAGGTGTACCATTTTCTTTTTAATACATTTTTTTTTTTTGGCTGCGCCGGGTCTTAGTTGCAGCACACTGGCTCTTCGTTGCCATGTGCGGGATCTTTGTTGCAGCATGCGGGATCTTTAGTTGAGGCATGCGGGAATTTTAGTTGTGGCATGCAAACTCTTAGTTGCAGCATGTGAGATCTAGTTCTCTGACCAGGGATCGAACCCGGGCCCCCTGCTTTGGGAGCATGGAGCCTTAGCCACTGGACCACCAGGGAAATACCAGAGGTATACCAATTTTTATTCCCATTAGCAAAACACGAGAGTGTGTATTTTCCTTGAACTTCTTCAACCTCAAAGTTTTTGATCTTTGCCAATCTTATACATAATAAAATTTTTCCCATAGTTTTAATTTTTATTTCTCTTATGGTAAGAGTTATTGTTTGAGCAACTCTTCATGGGTCTAATAGTCTTGGGCACTTCATTTTCTGTTAGTTGTCTAATACTTGCCCTTTTATCCTTAAGTTCTTGGTCTTTCACTGTTGATTACCCAGAGAATTTAATATGTTAGTGAAAGTAGATTTCGGTCTGTTATATGAATTGCAAATATTTATTTTCCAATTTTGTGGTTGGTATTTTAATTTGATGGACTTTTATTGTTTTTTGTCCTGTAGCAGTTTTTGACTTTTATCTAATTGTATTTAGACTTTTTCTGACATCTGGGATTTTGTCATTCTTAGAAAAACCTTCCCTGTTTCATAAAAATAGATTTTCCTATTTTATTTATTTATTTATTTTTGGCTGCATTGGGTCTTTCTCTAGTTGCAGAGACTGGGGCTACTCTTCTTTGCAGTGCGTGGGCTTCTCATTGCGGTGGCGTCTCTTGTTGCGGAGCACAGGCTGTAGGCTCATGGGCTTCAGTAGTTGCAGCATGCGGGCTCAGTAGTTGTGGCTCATGGACTTAGTTGCTCTGTGGCATGTGGGATCTTCCCAGACCAGGGATCGAACCCATGTCCCCTGCATTGGCAGACGGATTCTTAGCCACTGCACCACCAGGGAAATCCCTCCCATATTGTTTTGAGCATTTTATGGTTTCAATATTTACTTTTAAAAATCTTATGTATCTAGAATCTATTTTGGTATAAATTGTGAGATAGGGATCCAACTTTTTCCTTTTGATCAAGATTAGCATTCACTCTCTATTAGGTCAGTCGTATTTTGTTCACTAATATAGCCTTCATTATATAAAATTCCTATATGCATTCCAACTATCACCAAACTTTCTCTTCTTCATGTCTTAATTATTATGATTTTTTAAAATAGTAAGGGTGGTGTCTAGTGTAGCTAGTTCTCCATTATTTTCTTTGAAATTTTTTTCCTGGAAATTCTGTTTATCTTTTCTACTTGAAACCCTAGAATTTTTCTTTTTGTAAGACGGGCTCATGGTAACTCTATTTCTTGAATTCTTGCATGTTTGAAAGTGTTTTTCTGTTGCATTTATACAGTAATAGGACTTTGGTTGGATATAAAATTCTGGAGTCATCTGTTCTTTTTTCCTTGTTGATATTGTAACCACTACTCTAATCTCTTGTTTTATATGTATATATATTCATGATAAAATCTCTTATATATAAATTATATTGTTATATGATGGATGGTGGGGAGAGAGACAGGCACGGAAAGAGAATAAGAAGTCTTAGGCCAGTCTGACTTTTTGTACTTTTTAGGGATTAGGTATTTTTACCTGGATTTCCAAAGGATATTTCTTTATTCTTTAAATGCAGTAACTTTAGTAGTATATGTCTTACTGTTAGATTGTTCTGTGTTAATTTTTTATTCCCTAGACACTGAGTACTTCTTAAATCTATAGCTTCAAGTGTTATTTTACTCATGGAATTAAAAATATATTTCTTTAAACAATTTTTATTTGTTCCATTAATTCAGTTTTCTTTTTGGAAGTACCAATAATACATGGGCTGGATCTTCTTTTCTTCTTCATTTTTTCTTATTTTCTCTCTAGGCCTTGTTCGTTTTTCTTTTATTTTGCTTGTTTATTTTAATATGTCCCCACTTTCTTTTTGTATTTTCAAAAGAGCCTCTTTTCCTTTACATTCTTGGCAATGTGGCCCTCATTTCTGTGATAATTTATTTTCTTTTCTTAATGCCACTCCCAGGGTTTGCCAGCTCAGTGTTTTATCTCTTCCTATTGCCTGGCTGTTTCTCCCTGAATACCCATATCCCTTCTTGATACGCTTTTTTGTTTTTATTGAAGACCACAACTTCATTAAAGTTAATTAAGTTAAATTAATTTAACTTCATTAAAGTTAATCAATTTACTGTTGTTGTTATTTCATAGCAATATATATTTTTGAAATTTTCATCTGATTTGTGCCAACATTCTTAAGTGTTCTGACATTTAGGTAGAAAAAAGGGAAAACATCATCTTTACCATTTTAAAACCACAAGTGCCATTTGTATTTCTTTATCATACCTTTAGTTTTTCATTCATTCATTCATTCATTCACTCATTTGACAAATATTTATTAACTGCACTATATGCTAGGCATTGTGTTAGGTTCTGCAGAAATAATAACAAACAAAATCATGTAAGACTTTTGATTGTATGGACCTTATTGGTATGCTACCTTACATTGTTTGTCAACAATATGTGAAAGAAAATGAGTCACTTGTAAATTTATGATTTTGTTTGAAAATCATGGTAATCTTGTCCCTTTCTTCCCTATTCTCTCTGTTCTCAACAGACAATTCATCTATCCCAGGAATAAACATTAATTAGTTACCATTATACCACAGTTGTAGGCAAGAAAACAAGAACAAATTTGTGAGTTCTAGTCTTTCAGACCAACTAAGAAAATGATACCCAAGATAAGGTCTTATTTTAAGCCTAAATAGATATGCTTCCTCACCAACAATATGTTAAAATTCAACATCAATGATCATACTTTTCATTATCAATGCAAAGCAAATCATACAGAAAAATTAATAAACAATCCCCACCATGCTCTGTCTATTGACTGTAAGTTGTGCTACAAAACTCATATCATCCTTTTGACCCTCTTTGAACAGAACCACACATTTGCTTTGAGATTTATCTCCAGACTTTAATAACAAAAGGTTTTGTCTTAGTATGTCTAAGAGCATGTAAACTATAGCACCATTACCACAAAGTATAGAGACAGACTTTAGAAGAATGGACTCTCCCAATTAAATGTATGCAATTGACTGGACATGTTGGCAATTTATTGAAAAAATTAATCGGCCCTCTATGTGACATTAAATAGCCTTTTAACAACAGTGCACTTAGATCCCACACCAACTCACACAAAATAAATAGCACTGAATTGCCTAACAATCAAATAAGGATTTGTCTTCCATTTCAGTTTAAATTACTCTGAACGATAAGCAAACCTAAAAAGCTAATGGAGGAATAAATCCCTATCTATTATGTTCTATTTGACACATATGTAACCCCAGTTGTCTTTGGGAAAATAAAGCCACATTATTTATTTGTATTTTCCATATACCAGTCATTAAGGCATTCTAAGTAAATAGCACTAAATGGAATACAATAAGGTTATAATATTGTCACCAGTGAACACAAAGGGAGAAGAATTGGATGTTTCCAGAGAGAGGGACACTTCTTCTTGTGCTGTGAAGGATGAAGGAGAGTAAGAGGGGGGATATGAATTAATATTTGGAGATAGCAAGGAAAACAATTGATAGAACTCAAATCACATGGCTTGAAACATCTTCATGTACCAAAGACCTGTTTATCCACCAAAATGAAGACATTCACAGTGGGAGTGACACAGAGAAAAAGAAACATGGAAGTTGCTTTAATAGCCACAAATAACATAGGCACTATGATGTCAATAGGACACTGAAGGAAGACTATAGCTGTAAGGACCCCACAAAGTTATAGCCACGTAGTGGACTCAATCCACAGTTTTGTTCTCTTCCCCTTTACTCATCAAAGCACACACACGCACACACACATACACAGTAGAACTAGAATAAAAGAAAAATAAGCATAGAGGAAGTTAACCTGAAAGACGGAAATGGCAGACAGTCAAGTGGGTATGAATTAGCAGATTACTCCCTTGGTATGAGGGTAAAGAAAATACAGAGCTGAGTGACAGCAGCATATGTGATAGAATAAGAGAGCAAGAAAGAATCAAGGGGTTCAAAGCATTGTAGCAGATTGTAATACTGTACCCACATATTTGCCTACCCATTTCCTGTAAGAGAATTATGTATTCTTGCCTGTTGCTATTGTCTAGCAATTCATTACCTGCCCCCAACCTTGAGACAGGTACAGTCCCACTCCATTGATGTCAGGCCCAGCCATACACGTGACTTAATGTGGCCAGTGGGAAGTGAACAGACTTATCCTATGCCATCTCCCAGTAGAAGACATAAGAACCTTTACTCACTTGGCTCTTGTACTTTTCCCACTATCATGCAAATATTACGTCCCAGGGTATAATCCAGATAGGGGCCACCAATAGCCTGCACCCTGGAATAAGACATGAAACAGAGCCATAACAGCCCACAGCCAACTTAAAATGAGGACAATTAACTTTTCCTATGATGGGATCTAAGAATGAGAAGAGCATCAGTGACTTTAGGAAGAGCAGTTTTGGTGCAGTGGCAGGGGTAGAAGCAGACTTCAGCAGATGACAAAATAATTGGAAGGTGTTGGTGTGTAGATAGCATCCATAAAACTCTTGAGAAATGTGGCTGTGAAGGTGAGTAAAGTGAAATGGTGGTAGCTGGAGTGATGTGAATTTCAAGGAAAGGTTCTAGCTTTCATGTCTGTTTTTGTTGAGGAGAGAGCATCAAGCAAACTTATCTGCTGATGATGGGAAGATGATTCAGATATTGGGAAGAAAGAAAATAATAAGGTAGTGCAATCCCTGGGAGCCAGCACTTGGAAAAATCTTCCTTTGATAAGACAGTGAGGTGCAAGCTGATGAGAGAAATAAAATGTTTGCTAGACATTAATGAGAGCCCAGCTGAGGCAGGTGATTCAAAGATTATGAATTCATAATGATCCTAATCTGCCTAATTGTGTGATTTTTTTCCCCCAGTTGGGCTTAATTTTTAGGATGGATATGAGATGGAGAATGCAAGTGATTGAGTTTGCCTGGGTTGGGATTTTGCTCTTGCTGAATGGACAAAGAGGCAAGGGAGATAAGCATAATTGCAAAAGAATGTCTGCCTTAACAGAGCAGATGCTCTAAGCTGATGAACACAAATTGGATAAAAGAGAAACTGATTGATAGAGAGAATGGGGAGGGGTCAAGATTGGAACTCCAGGTGTGATAAAGTATTGTGGCAGAGGTACTTGAGCAGGGGCACTCGGAGGTTAAAGAGTTACCTTGGGAAAATTAGTTGTTTCTATTGGTGATTTCAGAAATGGTGCAGTTTCTGCTAATTCTATTCAGGGTGTGAGAATGGAAGTGAGTGGCTGAGGTGGGGAGATGAGAACAACATTGGAAAAGGTGAGAAGCCAGGATTGTCATTGGTTAATGGGAAAGAGTTGAGATGGAAAGGGAGACTGTAAACCAGTTGCCCAAGTTTTCAGTGATTAAGGAGGAGTGACAAGGAGGATAGTAAATGTTTGACATGGGGAAGAAAGAGGGATGTATAGGCAAGCAGATGGAGCCTCAAAGGATTAGAGATTTTGGGGAAAAGTAAGGAGAACAATCGTGTAAGAGCAGAAATAGGGAGCAAGAATGACTCACATCCACCGCAGACCCTGATGGCCGTGAGGGGTGGAAGAATGCCCAGTCATTTTGCTTTAACCACTGTTTTTCTCTGATCCATCCTGCATTCCCAAAAGATGCAGGAGTCCTGTAACTTGCCAGATAGCTCTGCTTCCTGTTCACCAACTACTGAAGAGTTCACTTCAATGGCATCCTCTAGCTGGTGAATTACAAGGTGGTGATTGGGTAATAGGTTACCATTGTTTCTGGGTCCTCGAATCTGCATCCCAGATACAGTACCTGAGTATGAGGTGCTTGACCTGGGGGAGGTTCTCAATCTTTCATCTGCTTGGGAATCAACCTAGTTGCTGATTAAAATGTAGGTGGCCAAGGTCCAATTCCAGAGACTGAAATTCAGAAGGGCTGAGCACAGGTGTGAATTGGTGCTTTTAACCAGCATTCTCAATAATTCTGAACAGGGGAACAAGGACTTCACTTTGATAAAAACTGAAGTATGGAAGAAAACATACAAACTGAACTTTAATTCAGGTTTCAGCCAAGCTGTGTGGCTGAATCACACTGACTACATTTTGTGAGCTCGATCCTAGACCTGCAGTCCTACCCTCCTGCTCTTTCTGTATGACTTAGCTTTAGCCTGCTCACAAGGAACATACCCAAGCCAGAGAGGTTCCCTAACAACTTTTACCCTTGCCTTCATCTGATAGGAAAACTGGAAGAATGTCTTTTTTTTTTTTTTAATAGATCTTTATTGGAGTATAATTGCTTCACAATACTGTGTTAGTTTCTGTTGTACAACAAAGTGAATCAGACATATGCATACATATGTCCCCATATCCCCTCCCTCTTAAGCCTCCCTCCCATCCTCCTATCCCACCCCTCTAGGTCATCACAAAGCACTGAGCTGATCTCCCTGTGCTATGCTGCTGCTTCCCACTAGCTAACTATTTTACATTCGATAGTGTATATATGTCGATGCTACTCTCACTTCACCCCAGCTTCCCCCCACCACCCTGTGTCCTCAAGTCCATTCTCTACATTTCTCTCTACATCTTTATTCCTGCCCTGACGGAGTTGGAGGAATCAGGCTCCCTGACTTCAAACTATGCCACAAATCTACAGTAATCAAGACAGTATGGTACTGGCACAAAAACAGAAATATAGATAAATGATATAGGATAGAATACCCAGAGATAAACCCACACACATATGGACACCTAATTTACAACAAAGGAGGCAAGAACATACAATGGAGAAAAGACAGCCTCTTCAATAAGTGGTGCTGGGAAAACTGGACAGCTACATGTAAAAGAATGAAATTAGAACACTACCGAACACCATACACAAAAATAAACTCCAAATGAATTAAAGACTTAAATGTAAGACAGACACTATAAAAGTCTTAGAAGAAAACATAGGAAAAACACTCTTTGACATAAACTACAAGATCTCTTTGACCCACCTCCAAGAGTAACGGAAATAAAAACAATAATAAAAATAAACAAATGGGACTTAATTAAAGTTAAAAGCTTTTGCACAGCAGAGGAAACCATAAGCAAGACAAAAAGACAACCCTCAGAATGGGAGAAAATATTTGCAAATGAAACAGCAGACAAAAGATTAATCTCCAAAATATACAAACAGCTCATGGAGCTCAATATCAAAAAAACAATCCAGTTAAAAAATGGGCAAAGACCTAAATAGACATTTCACCAAGGAAGACATACAGATGGCCAAGAGGCACATGAAAGCATCACTAATTATTAGAGAAATGTAAATCAAAACTACAATATGGTATCACCTCATGCTGTCAGAATGGCCATTATCAAAAATCTAGAAACAATAAATGCTGGAAGAATGCCTTTTGCTGACGCAGGTGATTAATGGTCATGGGAACCCCAGAGGTAGGAAAATACCTCGGTTCCCATGGGTGCAGACATGCTTCTCCCTAGTAGTCAGATTTTATTTTTAGCTTTGGCCCCTTTTACACCCCCTGTGCCCCTTGCAGTACTGTATGTAGAGTGCTGTTGCAAATGCCTCTGAATCATTGTCTGCCTGATCGTAAGTTACCCACAATCAACTTCATAATGGCATTTCATGGAGCTGCCTGCTTCGTTTTTGGTCTCAAAGTTCCTTCTCAGTCTACGAAACAGAAACAGACTCACAGACATAGAGGACAGACTTGTGATTGCCAAGGGGGAAGGGAGGTCGGGGAGGGGTGGATTGAGAGTTTGGGATTAGTAGATGCAAACTATTATATATAGGATGGATAAACAATAAGGTCCTAATGTATAGCACAGGGAATTATATTCAATATCCTGTGATAAACTATAATGGAATATAATATGAAAAAGAATGTATATATATATATGCATAATTGAATCACTTTGCTGTATAGTAGAAATTAACACATTGTAAATAACTATACTTGAATAAAATAAATTTTTAAAAATATCCACCTTCCCACACAAGCACTGGGGCTGTGTGGTCATGGATGAGTCATATCACATCCCTGAATCCAAGTCTTCTCCTATGTGCAAATGCTGTGTGTTGGTTAGAGATGGGTTACATGGCTTATCACAATAAGCTTCAACCAGCCATCTTAAATTAGATAGAGCTTTGTTCTTCTCTCATAGCAAAGAAGAATGGAGAAAGGCAGGACAGGGTTGATATGGTAGCTCCATGAGCAGCAGAGAACCCAGGTCCTTCCACTGTTCTGTCCTACTATTGTAGCACTGGCTTCCATGTCTCCTGGAACTCCAATCCTCATAAGTGAATTGAATTCCAGAAGAATTAGGAAGCAGAGTAGTCTAAAAATGAGAAAAAGAAGAAAGAAATTGTCAATTATACCTCAATAAAGCTGAAATTTTTTAAAAAGAAGGGGAAAAAACCCCTCACTGTTCCCTCTCTTTTTAGAAGCCTTTTAAAGTTCTCCACAACTTTTCACAGTACCTTTTATTGGCCCAGCCAACTGCAAAGAAGGCTGGGAAATATAGGCAATATTTCAGGTGACAATGTAACCAGTTAAAAGTTGAGATTGTTTCACTAAGGAACAATGGAGACTGGGTATTTGGAAAGTAGCCATATTTGCCCCGTGGGTGTGATACCACTGTATTAGTTTGATAGGGTTGCTGTAACAAAGTCCCACAGACTGGATGGCTCCAACAATAAAATTTATGGTCTCAGAATTCTGGGGTTAGAAGTCTGATATCAAGGTGTCAGTGTGCTTGGCTCCTTTTGAGGTCTTTAAAAAATAATTTATTCTATGCTTCTTTCCTTGCTTCTGGGGATTTTCTGACAATTTTTGGTGTACCTTGGCTTGTAAATGCATCCCCCAATCTCGACCTTTATTTTCACATGGCATTCTCCCTGTGTCTATCTGCATGTCCAAACTTCTCCATTTTATAAGGACACAGTCATCTTGGATTACAGCTCACCCTAATGACCTCATATTAATTTGATTATCTGCAAAAACCCTATTTTTCAAATAAGGTCACATCCACAGGTACTGAGTGTTAGGACTTCAGTTTCTTTGGGGGAGACACAATTCAACCCACAATATCTACTTAATAGCTGAAATAGCTGAAATCCTGTGGCCCAGCCTCTCTATCCTATCCTCTCTACTCCTTGCTCCATATATTTCTTCTTTTCTGGTCCTGGGATATTCACCTCTATATGTTTGTCATCCTTGATTCCTGGCCTTCAAAACTAGAAGCTCAGTGTCTGACCACCTCTTTTTATTTCTCTGCATTCATTTCAAAGGCTCAGACTGAGCTGGTCTTCATATCCAGCGCCTCATCTGCTTCTTTCTGCTTCAACACACCACTGGGTCATAGACCCTAATATCCCACCTGCATTTATTAGTCCTCCATCTTCAATTAACCTCCTGGCTGTGAACCCTGATTGCTCAGGATCTCACCATCCATAGATACCACTGGCCCTAAGGCACTACTGGCTGTGGTGCTGCCTCACAGCTTGCCCTGTTCAAGTCCTGCCCAATTCAGCTCAGAAAAAGAGAATGTAAGACCATCGTTGCTAGGCAGGATTATTATTATTATTATTTGCACCTGATAAAATATCTCCCACTGGAAATAAAAAATTCTCTACCTGTGGCTTCCCAAATTGGCTGCTGGGGTGGATTATATTGTTTCAAACACCAGAGGATGGTCTCAGGTAGAGATTAAGAAGCTGATGCACTCCTCAGCAGCCCATATCCAGCTTCAATTCATGCAGTTTCCAGAAATAAGGGATTGAATGGAAAACAGGGAAGCCAAGAGAATCTACAAAGAAAGAAGTTGCTCTAAATTAAATATTTTTCAATTTCTTGAAATTAGTATCAGTTGCTTGTTAAATATTAAGCAGAGAAATCTCCATCTGCCTGTTACAGGAGTATTACAAGGGGAGGAAAGGCTGGTTTTCTAATCTCTGACATGGTAGGAGGGGGATAAGGGGCCATGGAGCTGGGATAACTTATCAGAAAAAAACAGTGGCTTCCAGCAAAAGGTTCACAGATGTTGCCTTCTAATTAAAATTTTTTAATTTTAGAATACAATTTTACAGTCTCTATATCTGCAAATGAATGCCTCACACCACATGGTGTCTCCCAGTGTACTGTGAAGGGAAATGCCAGGGCAGCTTTCAATGGCTTATGCCTCACTCCATGCCCCTGATCTTCTGTTTTGTGCTGCCAGAAACCACAAAATGGGAAATTAAATTAAAATAAAACACTAGGTGTCCTGCATGGGTTTCAAAGTTACCTGGGCCAGTGAGATTGTGTTCTTTAAGATGGCGGCAGTTTCACAGGCTGCGTCTGTTGTTTCTGAGGATTAAGGAGTCAATAAATGAGCCATGAGCCCAGGAAACAAGCATGGTGTTGTCAACATCATCCAAAGGGAGGCTGTTTGGTAAAAGAACAAGAAGAAGTGTGGGAAATTTATAGCATCTTTCATCCTTGACCAAAAAACTCTTTTCCCTGAACCCAGACATGACCTTATTACTCTCAAGACTCCAATAGCCGCTAATAGCTGCTCAGAATTTGCAACTTAGATTGAATGCATTTGTCACCCTTTGTCTAGAGAGTTCATTTTATTGAGGAAGAAAATTGAGACCCTGAGAATTCTAAAAGGTGAGGAAGAGATCTAACCACCTTCCCTTAGGATATGAAATAAAAAGGAAGTTAATACTTTTGAGGTGATATCTTCTGTTCCCTAAAGTGAGAATGCCAAATTGTCCTGAATACAACCCATTGCTATTTGAGACATATTTGAGATAGCTTGAGAAGTGGCATTGGAGATTATCTGGACGAAAAAAGTACTTTGATTTTTTTTAGCAGTGTCTACCATGGTCATGGAGGAAGAGAATGGTCTCTATCCCAAAGGATTTATTCCTAAATCTGGTGCATCACAAAAAGGGGACAAACCCAAATTACATTTTAGGTTGCAGACCTCAGACCCTTAGACTCTGGCTTTTTGGTTAGTATCAGAGCCCCAACAAAAATCTATATGTATATATTTGTGAAGAGGCTGAGTCCAAGGAAATTAGGTTCCTACCCTAAAGCCACCGACTTTCCATCCTTGATTCATAAGGACTGGGAGTTAGGGCTGATAAAAGAAGGCAAGTTCCAACATTGTACCATATCATGAGCTAAAGGCTAATGGATGCCTCAACTCAGGGACTATTGTAAGAGCATCATGTTAACCATTGGCACCCACACCCTAGTGATGTCAGCTGGTCCTCTCAACCCAGGTTAGTACTTACTAAGCCTGGAGCCAATTGTGACAATGTTGTTTTGGTCTTCAAACTTAGAAACTTTGTTAAAGCATGTCCTATAAATTGTCTATTTAATAGAAAATTCTAGGTATTACATATCTCAGACACCCTTAAGGGAAAAATTGGAACACAAAAATTTTTAATTTGACTTTTTGTTCATTTCATTTATAAAACAAAATATCAGTAGTCAGGGTCTCTATTTTACCATTATAAAGGTTAGTGGGAAAGTGTATCTGTAAATAATTTTAAGTGAGAAATCAGTTAAGACAGAATGTCAAATGCTACTTAGCTGTATAAAAATAACAAAAAATTAAATACTTTAGTTTTCTCTATCTCTCTCTCTTACCTGGATAAGCAGAACATAAATCCACCAAATTGGTAGATTCTGAGCTACTCATTAAAAATTCAGAATGGAATAGCATATGTGACACTTATTTTGATGACAATTAAAAATAGTGGTCAAACTTCCTCAAAAGAAAAGAAGATTCATTAATTTTAACTTTACTGATTTTCTGATCAAGTTAACATGTGCATTTTAGTTTGTTTTGACTAAATGCATCCTGTAGTAAAGAGTTTTGTATTTTTCCTCAATGATCATAAATAAGAATCAAGTGAATTTCTAGAGACAAATCTATACAAGAAAATGTTTCAAAACTATCCCATCACAAGTTCAGATATCTCTTTAATGTTTATTTTTCATCATTCTGTCCTTGAGAATTCCAATAATCCAACAATTGTACTGAGATACTACAAGGAAAATTACATATTTATTAGTTTATTGATTTGAGTTTGTCATTTGGTTTTCAAAGAACAGCCATTCTAAAAGGTCACCCAAGGTTTTGAGAAATAGTTGACCTACCTTATCTATATAACCCAAAAACCCCAAGACTCTCCAAGGAGCAGCATGAACTCATAGTTCTAATGAGGACAGAAGACCGAAAATGATCAGGCCATTTCAATGCTGAGTTACTCTAATCATCACAGGAAGGTGCATACAGAATTCCAAGCTCACAGATCAGGAGGTTAGCCCCAGGTGCCCCTCTGGGGGTCTGATGTAGGCCAAGAGTAGAAGTCCACTTACCAGAAGCTCCACAATACAAGACAGAGGAGGCGAGCAATTATTAAAATGATAAATCTCCTAAACTCAGGTAGCTCTAAGCCATGTGGCCTAAAATAAAGATTTTTTTTCCTGGAAATAAAAGTCCTATACACTATTTGTGGAAACATTCCAAAGTAAAAGATAATGAGAAACAAGTAAATAAAGCTAACTGTCTAGAAAATATAGAGGTATATCTGAAACAATAAATGTTATCAAAATTTTTTGCATAATAGTTATATAATTATGAATATGTGATCATATGTTCTATACAGTTTTATGTTTTTGTATCAAAATGTTTTTGTATTTGTGTTAAAATATTTCTATGTTTTCAAAAATTCTTTGATTTTAGCGGTGCATGATATTTCCTTATAAGGATATAGTATAATCCTTCATTCTCAACAAATATTTATTGAATACTACTATTATACATACCAGGATGTATGCTAGACCCTAATAATACAACAATTTGCAAAGCAGACGTATTGTCTGAATACATGTATCTTATACCTAAAGAACCTCACTAAACAGTCATGAAGGAGGTATGCATTAATCAATGACTCAAGCACATAAACATACATTTATAACTAAGAGATATCATATAGTAAATGTACATTGGGATATGAAAGTGTGTGATGGAGGAATTGACCTGATTAGAGCAGTAAGAAAATGGAGAAAAAATTAATGAACTGAGATCTGAAGGATCAGTCAAAGTGAAATGGGAAGAAAGAAAGAAAGAGAGAGAGAAAGGAAAGAAGGAAGGAAGGAAGAGATAGGGAGGGAGGGAGGAAGAAAGAGAGAGAGAAAAAGAAAGAAAGAAAGAAAGAAAGAAAGAAAGAAAGAAAGAAAGAAAGAAAGAAAGAAAGAAAGAAAGAAAGAAAGAAAGAAAGAAAGAAAGAAAGGAAGGAAGAAAGGAAGGAAGACTATTCCAGGCTGAGTGAGGGAATAGCTCATGCAAAACCAACTGACAAGAGAGGTCTTGGTATATCTGAGGAAATGTAAAAAGAACAATATAACTAAAACCCAAGGGCTAGGAGTAAATGATGAGAGAGAAGGCTGGAGAGGTAGGTGGGGTTCACACCAACTAGGGATTATAGATCCTGCTAAGAGTTTCTTTTTGTTCTGTGATGTGTTTTAAACTGCTGAAGGAAGCCATGTGAGGAGGTGTGGAGATGGCGGTGAGGCGATTTGGGTTTCAGAAAGATCATTCTGACTATATTGAAGAGGATGGGCAGGAACATAAGTGAGGTGGAAGCGTCAATTAGCAGCTGATTTCAGGGGATCATAAAACAGACTGGTCTCCAAGGTGGCTCATATTACCGCAGACAAATGGAACTAACTAGAAGGTGATGCACAGGATTGTCTAGGGTTGGGGATTTGTCAGATACAGGACAGATGAAATCAGTCCAAACTGCCCAACCCTCTTGGGTTGAGTGAATCACCTGAGCATCTATTTCTGGGCTCACAGATCTTTGGTGATTTACTCTCACTACTTCATAAAGTGTCAAATCTAGTGGATATTTGCCAACTATTTCTTGAATAAATAAATGGATTAATAAATAAAGTTTTGCTCATCTAGAAGAGAAGTTGGTTCTAGAAGACTGGGAATTACCTACTTTAGTGCTAAGTAGATAACTTCAGAGCTCCAGAGTCCTTATCTGTAAAATAAGCATAATAATGTCTTCCCTACCAACTTATTAAATTATTGTTGAAGATATGAGATACTTTGCAAATTATTTAGTGGTATATAACGATGAGTTGTTTGAAGAATATTAACTTAATATATGCTTACTCATTGGCTGGGAATAGCTCATGGGAGGTGTGGCCCAGGTGCAAACAGAACAATGGTTTTCAGAGCACAACAGCTGGGACCCTTGGCCACTTAAACTCCATGAAGCTGAACATCAGAAGGCACACTGTCACGGCCATCAAATTTACTAATAGTATCTATTGATGCTTTTAACTTATCATTATGGACCAGCAGAATTAGTTTGTTGGGATGGCTGAAAGTTTCAGGGGAGAGGTAAACATCATGAGACCACAATGCAAACCCAAAATGCTTTTAGCAGGCAATTCCAGAGTTACACTAAATTTCCATACACATAATTTTCTTTCACAAAGGTTGAAGTTTTGGTCCAAACCATTCCACAAATACTCCTTATTCATAGTCAGTTGTTTTGCAATGTTTGTACCACAAAAATATGTGCTGTTATTGACATATCTTGCCACAAGAAACCAAGAATATATCACAAGAGACACAACGGTAAAACAGTAGGATGTAAAATTCTTGGCCAAACTAATTCGATTGGCTTTAGGTAACGCCAAGAGTTAGACACCTTCTTGTAAATATTCTACTTAATAGAAAATGCCAAGTAGTTAACAGTTTTAGGTATCCAAAAGGAAATTTTGGAAAAATTATGGGGAAAAGTGAGGTAAATTTTTTGAAGTCAGTTCTAGGAATATCTATGATTACCATTCCAATAAAATTCAGAAGGGTCCACACCTCCTTACCTTCAAATCAGTGAAATAGCAGCACCATTGGGAATTAACTGATGCTTCAGGTGAAGCTGACTCAGGTTTATTGCTGATGTTGTCATATGGATATAGCAGAGCCCATCCAGTTTACCTGTACTACCTTTTCACAGAGGAGATCTAATGGAAATTCCGTACCAACTTTACCTGAAACGTCAAGTCACACCTGAACAGAAGAAATGAGAAGAGTACAAATAGATAGGGTTGACCTCTCAACATCCTCCCAAATTGCCAGAAAGATGGCAATTTAAAGTGCAGCCAGGACATGCTAATTTCAACCACCCCCCAAAAAGGGAAGAACAAGTCAAAACATCAACAAAATGGTTCCAATGTGGTAATGATATCCCACATTAAGTAGCTCAAACAAGGACTTGTTTGTAACCAGTCAAATTTAGAAAAGACTGACTTAAGTTCCCATTTTCTCTCTGTGGTTTCTTTATACAAAGGAAGTTTTCATTTAAAAAAAAAATGAAAAAATCTCAAGCTATGCCACTTAATTTCCCCTCAATAGACCCTCTACATTTGGAAAGTAAAAAAAAAAAAAAAAAAAAAAAAAAATTTTAAGAAAAAAATAAAGGAAAAAAACGGGGGCGGGGGGAAGAAGGAAAAGAAGATAGAAGAAAAGAAAAAGAAAGGAAGGACAGACAGAAGAAGGAAGGAACGAGGGAAGGAAGGAAGGAAAGAAGGAAGGAAGGAAGGAAGGAAAAGCCTGCCTTTGTAAAATTTCTCTGAGTATTTATACCACTTTGTTTTTCATTCACACTAGGGAAATAACAAGAGGTCCTCTGATGAATCTTACAGATCGCCATGGTTACGGTTCAGAGATGCGGCAAAAAGCAATTATGGTGGAACAGAAGAAAGAAATGTACCTCTTTGTCAGAATTTCATAGCAGCTGTAATAACACTAGAGCACCCAAATGAATGTAAAATAACTGAAATATTGTGGCATGTTAAATGCCAGCACATTAAAAAATTGTATTTCAATGTCACATTATTTAAAACGACAGGAAGCATTAATTCCAGCTGCACCAAGGAGCTTGTTAAGAGATACAGGGGTGGGGGCGTGTAATCCAGCATCTACACAGGGAGGAGACTTCCACATGATGTATGAAACACAATACTGTTTAGAGAGAGAAAAAAAGCAGGAATGTAAAAGAGCAAATTTAATCTGATACTCAGAATTAGTTCCCTTATTCATTATTGAGGTAAGCCCCTCACCTCTGCCAAATCCTCTACAGAGTTAATCACTTAATCTTTCCTTGCACAGTGTGCCCCAAATATTTATATTAATTAAAAGTTTTCCTGCTGAGGAATGTTATACCCATTTTATAGTAGAACTAAATGAGGCAGTGATGCCCAGATTATTGTTTATACTTCATCCTTAGGAGCTGGATTTGAGAATGAAGTCTTCTGCAAACAGCAGAGTTTAGGGATTCCTTTAGTTTCCAGTGAGAGAGAATTCTCTTTCATCTTGAATAGCTCAAAGTTCCTGGTTTTGAAACGTTAGTGTCAAAAGATATAGGATCTAACATTTATGGAAAATCATGTCTCTATTTAGTACTCTTCAAATATCATTCCGCTTAGAGTGAAAAAATTAAATAGATGAGACGTGCCTCAGCCACAAATACAGATTGCTCGGTTCTTCTGACACTCAGCCTGCTATTTCCTCTAGTTAGAACCTGTGCTCCCTTCCTGGCTCATATGCTGTCACAAGAACCAGATTCAAAATGGACCATGAGCCATGCCTTATATTTCAACGACCAGTATGATGGATATTATGGATATTCTCAATGGTCCAGTCATTCTACTTATTCCTGTGGCCTCTTACAATATTAACTGGGCTAGAAGACAAGCAGTTGTCAATAGGATCAGTATGAAATCATCTTCACCACAGAGAACATGTAACTCTTAAGAATAGCTATTACTTCTGTAACGATATATAGTTTAGAAAGATAATGTTTCTGTGTGCATTACCAGGATTCTCTTTTTTTTTTACTAGAATAGAACTTTATTTGTGGCATCACGTTTTTTAAAATGATTTTATATTTTAAAGTGTGCAATAAATTTTGATACATTAATCTTTATATTGATATATTTTCCCATATAATCTTCCCCCATGAGATTTTAAAAAACAATGTCAAGTGGCTTATAATCAAAGCAAATACTTTTTTTTAATTTTTATTGGAGTACAGTTGATCTACAAAGTTGTGTTAGTTTCAGGTGTACAGAAAAGTCAATCTTTCTTTTTCAGATTCTTTTCCCATACAGGTTACTACAGAATATTGAGTAGAGTCCCCTGTGCTATATAGTAGGTCCTTGTTAGTTATCTATTTTATATATTGTAGTGTGTGTTCATCCCAATCTCCTAATTTATCACTTCCCCCCACATTTCCCCTTTAGTAATCATAACCAGGATTCTTATAACTCTGTGACTGCGTTAGGGAAGGCATTGGAATTCCTCTCCTGGGGAATAGCACAACCAAAGCTGAGTCAGCAGCCACATGTGGCATCAAAACCCATGTCTCTCTGACATTGACCCCCCAAGACCTCTCCATTGCACACCTCAAGTGTGGCTCATTCTTGCATACACAAAGAGAGCTCAGTCTCTCTAGCAGAATGACATTGGCTAAACATAATTAAATTTTAGATTTTTTTTAGGTTCCTGTTCTTATGACTATTGCTGTCAAACAAACTACCCCAAAACTAACTGACTTAAAATAACGATTTTATTATGCTCATGGGTTCTATGAGCCAGGAATTCAGTGAGGGGACCATGAGGATGACTAGTTCCTCACTGTCTGGGGCTTTGGCTGGGATGACTGGCAAGGAGTGGAATCATCTGAAGCCTCCATCCTTTATATTGTCTGGTGCTTGGGATGAAATGACTCGAAGACTCGCCATCTATGACTCAGCCTCAGAACTCATATTTACATTCTATTGGCTTAAGGTGTGTTCAAGGGATGAGACAAAGACAGAACTTCTCAATGAGAGGAAATGTCCAGGAATTCTGTGGCCATGTTTTAAAACCGCCACAGCTCCTAACCAAAATCTACTTCATCATGTTTGTATACATGCCCTTGACAAAAATGCTAAAAAGAAGTCCAGACTAATGGTTAACTTTGGAATAATTAAACCCAAGATAGTATGGTATATGGTGGTTAAGGTTGTTTACATTTGCTTCTGATACAAGGAGAGTGGTTTTTGAAAAAGTATAGAGAGCTTTGGGCAAATTATAAAGAAGATGAAGCATTATAAATGTCATAAATTTATGTCTCTCTAGAAAAACTATAAATTAATGCTTCTAGAGAGACCTAGGACTGAGGGTGAGTGAGGGGTTCTGCTTGCTCCAAATTGGTCGTATTTGTTCACCGCTACACTGTCACCCATTTTAATGGAAAGGATTTCAATAACCCTCCCACATAGCCCCTAGTCTTCAGGGACATAAATGTCTCATTATCTTCCTTATACAGATAAAAACCAGTGAGAGAAGCAAGTGGCATGTGATACGGTCTGGAGACATCCTTCAATCCAGGCCATTAATCTGATTTCTAAGGTTTTCCCCTAGAGTAAGGTTTGAAAAATACAAATTAAAAATCAGCCACATTAATTTTGAAATTCAGGGAACACTGACCTCAGGGTAAAAAATATTTATGTAAACTTTTAATTGAGATACAGCAAAAGGCCCTAATCACTGGTGAACAGTTTGATGCTTTTTCACATAGTGAACACAGATGCGTAACCAGCACTCACATCAAGAAACAGAACTGAGTTGCCACATGATCCAGCAATCCCACTCCTGGGCCTATATCTGGAGAAAACTATAATTTGAAGAGATACATGTACCCCAGTGTTCATAGCAGCACTAGTTACAATAGCCAAGACACGGGAGCCACCTAAATGTGCATCGACAGATGAATGGATAAAGAAGATGTAGAATATATACACACTGAAATACTACTCAGCCATAAAAAAGAATGAAATAATGCCATTTGCAGAAACATGGATGGACCTAGAGATTATCATACTAGGTGCCAGAATGAGAAAGGCAAATACCATATGATATCACTTACATGTGGAATCTAAATTATGATACAAATGAACTTATTTACAAAACAGAGACAGACTCACAAACATAGAAAACAAACTTATGGTTACCGAAGGGGAATGGGGGGAGGAGGGATAAATTAGGAGTTTGGGATTAGAAGATACAAACTGCTATATGTAATATAGATGAACAACAAGGTCCTACTGTATAGCACAGGGAACTATACTCAATATCCTGTAATAAACCATAATGAAAAGAATATGAAAAAGAATGTATATATATATGTATGTGTACGACTGAATCACTCTGTTGTGTACCAGAAGCTAACACAACATTGTAAATCAGCTATACTTCAATAAAAGAAAAAAAAAGAAAAGAAACAGAACTTAACCAGCACACTTAACCTCTTCCAGCCACCTCCTTCCCCCAGGTGGAAATACAGCATGTGCTCTTTTTGGTTTGAATTCTTTATAAAACTTACTGCGCTTACAAGCACTGTGTTTCACCTAACTTCCTAATTGTTCCCTAAAACTCCTTAACATCTTTAAGTTTCATGTGTATTACATTTCATTACTTGTCAAAATGGTGTGATGACTGAATGTGTGACCAATATTACTTAACAATTCAATACTATGTTTTGGCTTGTTTATTTCTTTTGCTTTTAAAAGTCAGTACTTATGCAGAGAGTATTGCATTGTCAGAATAAAATGGAAGTCTGAGGTTCTTGTCTCAAATAAGCCCTTAATCATCTGTATGACCTTGAATAAGTTACTTCCCATTTCCATCCTTGATCGTCTCCTCAGAAAAGTCAGTGTAGAAATATATAATCCCCAAGGTTCTTTCCATCCTGAAACCCTCTGCTGTTGAGCCATTCACACTAATTTCATGTCATCATACTTTTGTATCTTTCTTTAAAAAGAAAGCCGAATAAATATTCCATAAGTCCTTTCTTCTCAAAGAGGTGACTATTCTGGAAAAAGAAAATCTTGCAGTAATGTTAGAATATTTGCAAATTGCAACGTTTAAGGTGTGACTGTTTGCCTGTTTGTTGTCCAATGAACAAGTGTCAATTGACTGCTGGGTGACAGCAAAATAAAAATGCTAATAATCTGGGCAAATGTGGCAGTGACAATGTAATGACTGAATATGTCACTCCTTGGAGTGGTTTCCCTTCTGAGTTCAGCAGAATAGACTGGAGAGAGGAAGCAGTTTGAGCCACTGCCACTGTGGCATCTTCTGGAGGCAAGGATAGGATTGTCACAGCTTCTGTTGTGCTCTGGGCAATTGGAATTTAAACAGAGAGGAGGTAAAAGACTGGATTTTAAAACAAATATTTCATTTCCAAGTGCTGGTGCCTCATCGCTTCTTGTTTGCTGTATTCTCCTGTCAGATAAGTGGGCTTGGAAAACACCTTAATTAGAATTGAGGATTATGCTGGGCCAGAATGTACTGGACAGCAGGCCTTTTGGTGTGAACCAAAAATACAGCCCAGACTCATCAGAACACTGGGCAGACTTGAGGGTTTTACTGGAAAATAGACTTTAAGTAGCACAAACTTCTCCTGTGTCTTTCTCCTCCTTCCAAAATCTATTAATAATTTTCCCCTTCTTTAATATCTCAAGGGAAAAGAATAATAAGTAGCTTTTTTTTTCCCAGGAAGAAATTCAAAGACCTGAGAAGACAGCATAAATATCCTATGATTACAGAGGAATTAATTTAGAGCAACAGAAGGAAATATTTGTCAGCTGGTTGCAAAATATTGGAGTTGTTGGTATCTCAGATTGTCATTTGGAATTTTCTATAAATCTAGGTATTTCTCCTATTAGCACTATAACTGGTCATTAATAAAGTTTTACTACCATGTCTATCTTCCTTATTAAAACATATGCTCCATGATAGAAGGACCAGGTTTCTCTTATTCTCTACTATATTCCCAGCATCTTTGATGACACATGTTCTCTTTCCCCTGGTGGCACTCCACACTTTACTAACTAATGATTTATACTTGTTGATACCAATCGTACAGAGATAAAAGAAAATGCACTATAATTTTCTGAGCAACAACCTGCTCCTGTGGTTAAATGAATAAACGTGTTTTAGAGGGACAATGCCTGAGGATATTCTATTGAGGGACTTTCTTGGATGAACCAAAATATGTGGTTGACACCTCCTTTTAGGACTACTCTGAAAACTATCTTTGAAAAATAAGCACTAGGTTCTGCTTCCATGTTAGCAATGTACTTTGGTTGTCTTGCTCTTATGTTGAATAATAAAAGTTTCCAATGTCTCGATATATTGATTAGTTGTTGCCTCTGGGTAAGAATTATTAATGAGAGAAGTGAGAGTTGGAAAGGAAGCAGTTAGGTGAATTAGGCTTCATAACAGCAGTGATGGCTTGGGGAAACAAAAGAAAGGTGAGTCAAAACACTGGGGGCTTAGTCTGACTTCCTGTCAATTTGGGGAGAAAGGAGCCAAGATGTAGAGGAGGGTCTGCTGGCTGCATGTCAGAGAGTTCTTCAGGTCCTTAATCTGATTTGGTCCATGGTAGGTGATTCTGAATAGAGGAGGAAGGGATTCATCAGAGAAACAGCGGTGAGTAATTTGACCCTAATGAGTCTACATATCCTTCTTTCCATCCTCCCTCCCCTCCTCCCTTTCTTCCTTCCTCCTTTCCATTCTTTCCTTCCTTCATTCATTCTTTCTCTTCTTCCTTCCTTCCCTTCTTTCTTCCATCCTTCCTTCCTTCCTTCTTTCTCTCTTTCCTTCCTTGTTTCCCTCCTTCCTTCCTCCCTTTTCCCTTCTCCTTCTACCTCATCATACCCATATCATTTACATTTTTCCTTGCTTCCATGTAAAGCTGGACATTAAGTCCATGAAGGAAGGAACCATTCTATATGTAGCTCTAGTGCCTACACCAGACCCTGACATAGAAAAGAACTCAGTACTGTTAGGTGGGTGGGTGAATTCCACAGAAAGCAAGGTGGCTATTCAGTTTGATAGAGAAATTAAATCTCGGAGGCAAAGTTCATCCCATCTTATGTTAAAAGCAAAGAATCTCATTAGTAATAGCTACCCGCCTGCCCAGGTATATAAACTTTCCTAAAACCTATAAAGTATGAACAAATTAGTCTTGTTTTCTCTAGTCCTAGTCTTAATGGCATGATTGCTCCTTAGGTTGGAGAGGCATCCAACATTAGGGATGAAGAGGAACCATGTTCCCAATGGCTTCTTCCTTACATGGAAAGGTGCAAAAAAGACAGGTTATTACTCAGACCACTACAGTAAGTCCCCTACATACGAATCTCCAAGTTGCGAACTTTCAAAGGTGCGAACGTGCGTTCGCATATCCAATCACGTAAGTTAGTTCATGTGTCTGGCATACATTGTCATGTGTGGGCATCCTCTACAAGTGGTTGTGCTTTTGTGTACTTTACTGTACAGTACTGTATGGAGTACAGTAGTACAGTATCTTTATTTCAAGCCCAGGATGTTGGAATCAAGCGTAAAAGCAGCGGTGATGTAGCTGGCACTGCTAAGAAGCGCCAGCTGTTGTACTGTACTACTGTACTTCTCAAGGTACTGTACTGTAACATTAAAAGTGTTTTCTTTATTTTGTGTGTCTGTTTGTTTTTTATGTATTATTTGTGTGAAAAGTATTATAAGCCTATTACAGTACAGTACTATATAGCCAGTTGTGTTAGTTGGGTACCTAGGCTAACTTTGTTGGACTTAACGAACAAATTGGACTTACGAACATACTCTCGGAATGGAACTCGTTCGTATGCAGGGGACTTACTTCATGCAAATACACTGTGGAAGTAACATGCTAAACAATTTCTCTAAAAACATGAGTGGGAAGAGGCTCTTCCTGCCTCAAGCTTTCAGTGGTTGACTCCTTGGCCAAGGTTTAGCATTTAAGCAAAATAATTGTTTACTTACCACTGATCTTCCAATTCCTTCCAAAAGAAGAGAGTAATTTAACAAAGCAAAAGTGGGTCTGCCTCTCCAGGTTGCTAATGCCTCTCTTGGCCAAGGATACACACAAGAACTAAACTGAACGGTCCCTGATAACCACCTCAGTTGATTTTATCAACATTGGCTTGATGGGCTTTTAGCAAAAGGGGCACCATCAACATCAATGTCAAACCCCCTTTTCTTTTTTCAAATTTTCCTCTAACTCATATTAATACAGCCCTTGCTGCCTTTGGGTAGAAGGGCTAAGAGAATTCAGACAGTGATAACTGATCGGTGTAGTTTATACTTCTGCATAAAATATTGTTTCTAGAAAAACATTTTCAAACCTTAGGCTAATATTTTGCTAATGCCATGAGGCTTATAACACACCAGAGGACATCCACACCTCATTATGTCTAGTTGTCTCAGAGTTTTAAAAATAACATTCATAATTATCAGTTTTGACTATTTTCAATTTTCAGTCCCTACTGTATTCTTACAAAGAAGCTTTCAGTTCTGTGCCTGAAACCAGGTGATGGAATCTGTTTACCATTTAAGCACCTACTGTTAAACAGCAATTACTTATGCTCATTCCAGTCTTGAAAGGGAAATGGGACAGAGGGTATAAGACAAGATCAAATTCATAAAAAAGAGGAAGGTAATACTAAAATCAACTTGGTTATGGACTTTTCAGGTAAGATAATGAATTTGTCCCATAACCAACGAGACGTCATTTTTATAATTCTAACAACTCCATGAATTTCAAACCCCACCTAGCCCTATAGGCATCTCAATATCCCAGTAAGCTAGGACCTGGATGGTTGTCACTAAAACGTTCTCCTTTTAAGCTAAATATATTTTTCTGCCTCGAAGAGAAAAATTAAAAAAAAAAAAAAACACGTTTAAAGAAAATCTAAAGACTGAGAAAAGAGAAAGAAGTCTAATAAATGTGTGACTGCAGTTTCAAGGGAACAAAAAATTGACAAAAAAAGAACTGTTGATTCCTGACACAACATAAAGCAGGTCCTCCTTCTCAGTTGTGTAGAGGATGCTGTGACTGACTTTATGTTGTTCAGGAGGTCTCTGTCTGAATCCATTATTGACAGCAGAGTGAGAGCAGATACCGTTATGCCCCACCCAACCCACTAAGCCCTCTCCATTATGGGATATGACAATGGAATTCTACCCAAGCAACTACCCAAGCATCTACATCCAGTATTCTTCCCAGGGCTTTCTCTTGGGAAGAGTTCTGGGGATTAAAGTAATTTAATGTCAATGAGGAATGGAAATTAGTGTATAAATACTCCAGTTTCCTCACCCACCTCCCAAATTCCCCTGGCAAGGTGGAGTTCCAGTTGTTGGCAGCAGTTACTTACTCATGAATGCACCTCATTGGCTTCTTTCTCCTTATTCTCCATCCCACTTCCCCTCTATTCTACTGGTGCTTCTTGGAAAACCACTTGTTCCTTGTCTCAGAGAGAACTGAGCCCGAGATAGTGAAGATAGTCAAAGAAAATGACCAAGTTGCCCTCTCCACTTTCATAATAATACTCCTGATTCCTTACTTAGTGAGCTCTTGGCCTGAATAAACATGACCCCACACAGCCCCAAGATCATTGTAACAGACTGAGTTGACTTCTTCTGCCATCAGCTCTCCTAGCCAGCTTTTGATGTCATAGATGTAACACTTCAAACAGCTCTATGATGATGGCAGAATCATACAATCACATTTTTCCTCTTACCCTCCTCCTGTATCATTTTGTCTTGTTTTGTTTCCAGTGGAAGTTAATTAGGGGCTAGGAAGTATAGAGAAAGCTTCATGAGCACAAAAATATAGTCAATATATAACTGACCACATTGATTAATCAATATATAACTTTTGTGTCAATAGAAATTGTGCTATAGACTGAACATTTTATGTCTCCCCCAGCAAATTCATATGTTGAAATCTAACTCCCAAGATGATGGTATTAGGAGGTGGGGCCTTTGGGAGGTGATTAGGTCATGAAGGTGGAGCCTGCCTGAGTAGGATTATTGCCCTTAAAAAGGAGCCCCCAGAGAGATTCCCCAACCCTTTCTGATATCAGAGGACACAGTAAAAGACACTGCCCATGAACTAGGAAGTGGGCTCTCACCAGACACCAAACCTGCCAGTGTCTTGTTCTTGGTCTTCTTAGCCTCCAGATCTCTAAAAAAATAGATGTTTGTTGTTATTAAACCATCCAATTTGTGATATTTTTTATAGCAGCTCGATGGACTAAAACAAATGACAAACCTTATGAGATATATTAGAAGTATAATGCATGATCTCTGTCTTCAGTGAGCCAGAAATCTAAGAGGCAAAGAAAAAAAAAAAAAAAACTAAATAGATGGCATACAAGGAGTGTGCTATGAGGAACAGACTGTCTCAGTGGCCCTTAGCTATGTTCCCACAGACCACTTTTGTCCCCCAAGACGGTCAACGATGCTAACTGTTAAAATCATATATAATCTTATTTTTACTAATTTATGGAAAGTATTATGCTATTGGATAGGATTTTCTTATTTTTAGGTTTTGTTCTCATTTATTTTTTTCTAGTACATTTGGTACCTAGTACTACTTGACCATTCTAGACTTAAGTATAGCAAGGATTCTTAACATTTTTTCCTTCATCCAACAATTATTAATACAGTGCTTGCTACACGTGAAGCACTGTTTAAGACACTGGGCTATAAAGGTGAAGAAAATAAATAAGATCCCTACTCTTATGAAGTATTTATGTTACTGGTGTGGTGCAAAACATTAAATATGCAAACTAGTAAATGAGCAAGATGATGTTAAATAGTCACTTCTATGGAAAAAATGAATTAGGGTAATATTACATAGACTGACTAGTGGTGTTGGTCATTTAAATTGAGTCATCAGAGAATGCCTAAATGAAGTGACAGTGTTTGAACTAAGAACTGAATGATTAGAAGAAGTCAACCATGTGAAGCTCTGGGGACAGGCATTTTCAAGGCAGAAGGTAGAGCAAGTGGAAAAGAACTAGAGCATCACTGAGCTTGAGGTGTTTTATGACCATGAGGAAGAACTCCATATCTAAAGCTTGATGAGCAATGGAGGAATATCCAGAAATGAGATCAAGGAGAAAACCAGTGCTCCTCAAAAGTGTGGTCCCCAGCTTGGTGCTGATCCAAGCAGTGTTTGTTCCTGGTCCATTATAAACATTACTGCAGGAATTATGAGTAAGGGGACTTCCCTGGTGGTGCAGTGGTTAAGACTCCATGCTCCCAATGAAGGGGCCCGGGTTTGATCCCTGGTCAGGGAACTAGATCCCACATGCATGCCACAACTAAGAGTTTGCATGCCACAACTAAGGAGCCAGCGAGCCGCAACTAAGAAACCAGCCTGCCACAACTAAGACCCAGCATAACCAAATAAATACATTAAAAAAAAAAACAAAAACAGAAATTATGAGTAAGCACTTAGAAACTTTACATTTGACAGAAAATATTACATTCACTGAATCTAAATTCACGGTTTCCAAATTATGTCCTGGGGGGCAGGGAGGGTCAGGGAGGGGAGTCAGCCACAGGACACCATGGGATATTTCAAAATTTCAAGGAAATCACAAAAATACTCAACATCTAGTGGGACACTGTGCAAGGTCAGGGTCAATGTTCCCAACTAATTGGAGCTATGTTTCTTTTGATGGTGTCATATCTTTGCGAAGCTGGGTTTTCAACAGCTGTGATATGAAGCAAGCACTGTGCAGAATCAGTGTGGAACACTCAGTGAGACTGATGGTGATGTCAACCTGATCTCAAGGTTTGTGGAGCTGGGCAAGTGTCCAACAGGCACACACATCCCACTGGTAAGTGATGAGGATTATTTCAGAATCAAACACAAATATGCTTTTTTCTGTCAAAATTATGTGTATTACTATTTTTCAACCTGACCCTACCCCTTACCATTAATCTGATCAGAGAACTGTTCATAGTTATATCAACTTTCTCATGGTCAAAACTCACTATTATCCAATATAGGAACCAATATTGTAATTACAGCCCTATACTCCTTGTATATACTAATCACAACACAACGCAGCAAATATACACACCATATCAATAACATTACGCCCTCCTTCACGTGAGAACACGCCCTTATAGCCCTCCATATCCTTCCACTTCTACTCCTGTCACTAAACCCCAAAGTCATCTTGGGTCCCCTATACTGTAAATATAGTTTAAAAAAAACACTAGATTGTGGATCTAGCAACAGAAAACTAAGACTTCTTATTTACTGAGAAAGTATCGCAAGAACTGCTAATTCATGCCCCCATACCTAATAGTGTGGCTTTTTCAAACTTTTCAAGGATGGTAGTTATCTATTGGTTTGAGGAACCAAAAAATTGGTGCAACTCCAAATAAAAGTAATAAACCTATTTTCTTCTTTTGCCCTAGTCACATTACTAGTATTAATTATCCCAATCATGATAACTAGTATAAACTCTTACAAAAATGATAAGTACCCATCATATGTAAAAAGTACCATCTCCTGTGCTTTCATTACCAGTCTAATCGCAACAATAATATTCCTTCACACAGGCCAAGAAATATTCATTTCAAACTGACACTGAATTACTGTCCAAACCCTTAAATTGACACTTAGCTTCAAAATAGATTATTTCTCAATTATATTCGTACCGGTGACCTTGTTCATCACATGATCCATTATAGAATTCTCAATATGATATATACATTCAGATCCTTGTATCAACCAATTCTTCAAGTATTTACTCCTCTTCCTCATCACCATACTAATCCTTGTTACAGCCAACAACCTCTTCCAACTTTTTATTGGATGAGAAGGGGTAGGAATCATATCTTTCCTGCTCATCGGATGATGACATGGACGAGCAGATGCAAACACAGATGCTCTTCAAGCAATCTTATATAACCGTATCGGAGATGTCGGAGTCATTATATCAATGGCATGGTTCTTATCTAACACAAATGCATGAGACCTACAACAAATTTTCATACTCGACCGAAACCCATTAAACATCCCTCTCACAGGACTCGCACTAGCCGCAGCCGGAAAATCAGCCCAATTTGGACTTCACCCATGGCTTCCCTCAGCAATAGAAGGTCCTACCCCAGTCTCGGCCCTACTCCACTCAAGCACAATAGTTGTAGCAGGAGTTTTCCTACTTATCCGATTTTACCCTTTAACAGAAAACAACAAACTCATTCAAACAATAACACTCTGCCTAGGAGCCCTTACCGCCTTGTTCACAGCCGTATGCGCTCTTACCCAAAACGACATTAAAAAAATTATCGCCTTCTCTACCTCAAGCCAATTAGGTCTAATGATAGTAACAATCGGTGTCAACCAACCTCATCTAGTATTTTTACATATTTGCACACACGCTTTCTTTAAAGCCATATTGTTCCTATGCTCTGGATCCATTATTCACAACCTAAACAACGAGCAGGACATTCGAAAAGTAGGAGGCTTATTCAAGACCTTGCCCTTCACTGCAACAGCCCTTATCATTGGATGCCTAGCGCTAACAGGAATACCTTTTCTCACCGGGTTTTACTCTAAAGACCTAATTATTGAGACCGCCACCACGTCTTATACCAACGCCTGAGCCCTATCAATAACTCTAACCACTACCTCCCTCCAAACTCCTTCTGAGTTGTCAGGACATCTATTCAAATTCGGATTTAATTGGTCGATAATGCAACCTGGGCATCGGGATTTTCATAGCTCCTCCATGACTGCAATGTGCAGGGGAAGAGGAACACTCCTAAAGTGTGTCTAGGCTAGAGACAGGAAACACTATAGACCAAGACTCTATTTTGGAATCCCAGCTCAGAAAGAGTCCTGCTCCAACAGAAATCTGCTTCTGTAGCAGAGGAGGAACTCAAGCAGTGAGAGCCTGGGAGCAGGACCATCATGGGAAATTCTGCCGCCACATGCCACAGGGAGACACCCTAGAATCCACTATAGAGCTATTCCATGTGTGTGTCTGTGTGCTGCAGCCTTGTCACCCACTGTGAACTCATCAGAAATGCACAATCTCAGGCCCCACCCCAGTCCCATTAAATCAGAACATACATTTTAACAAGATTTTGAGGTGATTCATATGCATGTTGAAGTGGGAAAAGAATGGGTTTATAAGCAACAAGCTAATTTTATGAGGCAAACCCTTATGTACCAATCAAGGTAGAGCCTCTGAAGGAGACAGCCTGCCCTTTTTAACTTAGTACCTGCATCCTCTCACTCTCTCCCCCTTCTCAATGATCAGAGGAAGAGTGGTCTCTCCAAATGCCCTTGGGATTCTATCGCCCTCTCTTGTCATGGGAATCTGCAGCTTTGCCCACTCCTCTGACCCCTTCCATGATGTTTAAACAAATTTAAGACTCACCCTATATCTTTAAAATATTCACCCTTGACCTTAGCCCTCCTGCAGTTTCCCTCTGTCCCTCAAATCTCTTTCTCAAAGCTCTTGGAAAAAGTTGGCCACACCTGCTAATGACATGTTCTTATCTTACTCACTCCTCACTCTCTGGCTTCTACCCTCATCACCTCAACTTCTTCTCTCCTCATAGTTGTTGATGACCTCCTAGTTAGAGAACACCTTCTCCTACTTGATTTCTTGCAAATTCCTTCATTCTTGACTAACTGTCCCCACCCTACCTTTAAGAAACACTTTCAAGTTCTGACTTTGATGACCTCTTCCTATCTCTCTGCTCTAATACCTTATTTTCTCTGCAAAATCTTCTTCCTAGGCCCATCCCTGAAAGAAAGGTCTTCTCCATGGTTCTCCACCAGGGAGGCCTTCTTCTTATCTCATTGTCTGCATTATCCATTGGGACCTCATCTCTGTATGAATGGACATCTATGGCTCCAGGCCAGCTCTTACTCTTTCCCACCAGAGAGTTCTATTTAGTTGTTGTCCTGGCAACCTTCAATCCATGGATACAAAATGAAACTCATTTTCTTTTCCCATCCTAACCACCCCAACCCTAGCCCACCTCTGATGTCTCTTGTATAAGTGAAAGTCATCACTATGCACCTGTTGCACTGGAGCCAGTCTTGAGCCTTCCCTTCCTTATTTCCCGTATCCAGTCAATCACCAAATCCTGTGCTTCCATTCCTTCCTCTCTGAATCATCACCATCCAGAAATTATCATCTCTTGATTGATTTGCTTTAACAACCACCTTACTGGTATCCCTGCCTTTACTTGTTCCCTCCAGATCATGCTTCTGGTTAATCCCCATCAGTTCAGAGTGGTGCTTCTGAAATGCAAATAGTATCATCCACTCCTTGGATCTCCAATGCCTAGAAGATAGAGTCCAGACTCCTTAATATGATTTCCACAGTCAGTTGTGACCTGACCTTTCAAGCTTCATCGTAAGCCTTCCTCCATTACAACGTGACAGGAGACATTTTGAATTTTCTCTCATTCTCTTTTTCTTTCTTTCTCCTCATCCTCCATGGTTTCCACCCATGTTCATAAATTTTTCATCTCTACCACTAATATTCTTCCCTTTTTTGTCTCTGGCTAATTTCTGTTCTCCTGTAGTGTCTTAAACTTCATTTCTCTTTGAAAGTCTTCCCTGACCCCTTAACACGGACTTCGGGGTTTCTTTAATATTGCAATTTCCATAGTAAAGTTTCATAACACCTATTTTGTTGTGTGTTTAATTGTCTCTATGTGGGCAAAGACTGTGTCCATCTTTCTCACTATTTCATCTGATCACTAAGCACAGTTTCTTGTACACACTAATGACATAATATTTAATGTCAAAGCTGACATTTATTTTGTACTGATTATGTGGCTGACACTCTTCTAAATATATTATGTAAATTAACTCATTTAATCTCACACCTAGCCCTTGATGAGTCACCAGTATTATCCCCATTTAGGGAAGGGTAAACTGAGGCACAGAGAGGCTAAGTGACATGTACAAACAGCTAATAAGTGACAGACCCAGGATTCAAATGTAGACAGTCTGGCTCCAGAGACCATGCTCTTAACATTGATTCTTGATGAAACAAATGAGGATAAGTGAAGTGGTGGGGGTTTGGATTAAACTTAAAGGGGTCAAATTTATCGCCCCATGTCATACAGCTGGGATGTGCTGGAGCTAGGAAGGCACTCTGAGTCTTCCAACTCCAAATTTTATGCCTTTACTGACTATTCCACATGCCCCTTATATTTTTAATTGTTTTAATAGCAAATGCATTTTTGCTCTCTGTGGACACAGTTTTAATAAGCCTATTTAAATATTCATAATTCAAGTGCAGAATCCCCTGCTATAGCCTTCTCTGACTCACAGACTTCAGTAAGTGGCCTCTGCCCTTTGCAGTACAGACCCCAATGAACTGACTGGCCCCACGTTTATCCCACTTCCTGTCTGATCAGACGCTCTGAACAGACTGCTGAGCCAGGGGGTTACAAGAGTCTGTCAATGCTTCCAAATTATTAATTGGATGGTAATATTTTTGCTCAATAGGCAGCTGGTTCATAACCTCACTGGAAAAGTGCAAAATAGTGATAAAAAGTGGCTCAATTCTCAGAGAAATGAAAATGTTTCAGAATATCTCACAAGTTACCTGAGCTGGTAATTTTTTTCCCTTCATTCTCTCAAATGCAGATTCACCAGACGTCGTTCAAGCCTGGGATAAGATGTTTGAATCCAAATCTGTAACTCTCAGGCTTTTCTCAGATTTCTCCTGTATCCCCAGCAAAAACAAATGTGGAGTTCAGGTCTTACATTTTTATCCAAACCTCCCTTAATTATCTGCGGTTTGGAGGCAAACCTTATTAAGTTTTATATTCTCAGTGTCTAAATTAATGTCACTTACATATTTTTTCCTGAATAAACTTTGGAAGGATAGAAGGAAGGAAGGGGAAAAAAGGAAGGAAAAAAAGAAGGAAGGAAGGGAGGGAGAGAGGGAGGAAAGAAGGAAGGAAAGAGTTATCCTAAGCCCTCATTGTTCTCTCCATTCTTTGAAGCAGATCAATAAATATTTGTTTTGTAACACAAAATTCCCACCATTATGTCCACATTTGTTTGTATGATAGACCAGCAGAAGGCATAGTTCTCTTTGTGAAACACCATGAAATTCAAAATACTTAAAGTCATGTGATCTTTAAATATAAACATTGTATTATCCTCCCACATCATTGACCCCTCCTCCTTACTCTCTTTGTCTGGTCCTTTCCTCTCTTTACATCTTCCTCCAGTGGTATGTGTCCTTATTACCTTCTCTTTCTCTTTTCCTGCCCAGTTCCGTGGTTCAAACACCCTCTACATATGAATGATTTTCAAATTTTCATCTTCAGCCCTGACCTATCCAAGAAGTATGCAACTCATTTATCCATCGTTGTAGCAGTATCCAATACGTATCCAATACTGCAAAGTATTCGTCTCCTAGTCTTTGCCATCTCAGTAAGTGACTTAATCCCAGGAGGAGGTTGCTGAGTAAAATACAGGACAACATGTATTCTGCAAGCCCACAGATGGTAGTTTGGCAGGAGTGTTGCCTGCAAGGAAGGCAAATTCATACCCAGAGTCAGTATCTATTTCCAGTAAGAAAAAAGTACTCTCCCATTCACGATGGAAGCAGTTTGATGTAACAAACCTGCCACCCAACCACTTCGGGCAATTCATGCATCTGAATCAACAGGTAAGTAAGGAGGTAACTATACTGGCTAGAGTGATTGCTCCTGATTAACAAGTGTAAACTGAGCTGCTACTACGCAGTGGGTGTAAGAAGTGTGTGCCTGGAATACAGGCGATCTCTTAGGGTTATCTCTTAGTACTGCTACATTCTCTGATTAAAGTCAGTGGAAAACTACAACAACCAAATCAGGAGAAGTGCTAGTAGCCCGAACTTTTCAGGAAGGAATGTTCAAGTTAGCCCACCAGGCAAAGAACCATGACCAGATGAGGCTCTCGCTGATGGCAAAGGGAATATAGAATGGACAATGAAGGATGACAGTTATCAATACAGCTATGACTATGTGACCAGTTGTAGAAGTGAAGACCTTAATAGCTATTATTTTCCTTATTTTTTACGAATATGTTTGCATATATGTTTGCATACTTATTAATTAAATATATTTTGCTTTCTCCCCTCTCTTATCTTTTTAACATCTAACATAAGATGTATGAATTATTGTTCATTTTTATATTACAATATTTAAGTTACAGGATATCAGAGGAGAAGAGTGAACATTCCCCAAGTACTTTACATTCTCTTCTGGGGAAAGTGTTAGCTTTTTTGTTTGCTGGTTTGAAAGCAGGATAGTTCTATCATGTTAGGTGAAAATATAACTTGTTGTTAGCTTTTTTGGAGATTAAACATCATTTAAAGAGATGTGTATGGGTGCCAGGTTGACAAGGGGTGCACTGTGATGTCTTTTCAATGTGCCCGTTTGACTAGGCAACAGCTCTCAGTTACTCAATCAAACAGGAATCGTGTTGCTATGAAGGTATTTTGTAGATGTGATTAAAGTCTCTAAAATCAGTTGACTTGAAGTAAGAGAAATTATCCTATATTATCTGTCTTCTAGATGTCACAGATAATCTTGGTGGCATGCTTCAATTATTTGAAAGGCCTTAGAAAGCAGAGTTGAGGATTCTCTGAGAAGAAGAAATTCTGCTTCTTTTTCTAGAATTCTAGAATTCTAGGATTTAACTGGGAGTTCAGCTCTCAAGAGTGCCAGCCTGCCCTGCCTGATGACCTGTCCTATGGATTTCAGACTTTCCTAGCCAGCCCCCATAACTGTGTAAGCCCATTCCCTGCAATAAATTACTTAATATAAATTTCCTACTTATTCTGATACTCTGGTTCAACCCTAAATGATACACTAAATCTGGCAACCTTACACTGGGGTCAGTTTGAAACCTCTCTTTCCATGCCTTACTTCCCCATTCAATCCGTCTGCAAGTTCCATTGGTTCTATCTCCTAAACATACACTGAATTGTATTATTTCTCAATATCTCTACTAATAATAATCTGGTCCAAACCAAGCCAGGCTTCTGTTTTAAATTCTTAAATTTCTTCTCACTGAACTTGTAGTAAAATCCTAACTCTTTACCATTGTCTAGAACAGCAGTTCTAGACCAAATTTTTAGTCTCAGGATCAAAACTTACAGTCTTATAAATTATTGAGAACTCCAAACAGCTTTTGTTTATTTGGGTTATATCTATCTCTATTGACAGTATTGGAAATTAAAATTCAGAATTTTTAAAAGTAGTTACTAATTCATTTAAATTGACAATAAACCTACTCTATGTTAAAATAAATGGCATATTTGGTGAAAATAACTATATTTTCAAATAATTAGTAAGACAGTTAGCATTGTTTTACATTTTTTTTTGGCTAAGGTCTTCAATGTCTGGCTTATTAGAAGACAGCTTCAGTCCCTTACCTGAATCTTTATTCAGACTATTACAATATATTATTTTGGTTTGAGAATATAAAGAATGTCTGGTCATATCAGATATACAGTCAGAAAAGGGAAGAGTATTTAAGAACCTGCTTGATAAATGTAGGTATTCTTTTACCATATTCCACCAAAACTTGAGACGTAATAGTTTTTAAAGGTGAGTTGCAATGTGGAATCTGACACTATGTGAATGAACATTAAAATCCACTAATTCACCTTTTAGTTTGAATGAATCTGTTACCAATGTGTGATTTTGGAACATCTTGCTTTGATCATTTGGAAAATAACGGTTCACCAAGTTAGACAAACATTCCAAATCTTGATACATTTCGTATATGAGAATGAGCAGTCACAAGCATTGATACCACCAAAAATCTCAGCAGAGAACTGTTAAACTCAACGGACGATGCAAGTTCTCTAAAAATTCTCATTTTCTCTTGAAAGTCTACATTTTATCATTTGCAACAAATACTGTCATTTACCTTTAAGTGACAGGCTCAATTAGTTTACTTTCAAGAAAATGTTTACCAAATACCCAAGTCTGAACAATTATACTTTGTCAGTTGTTCTTTCAAGTAAAAACAGTGTTCCATGAAAAAGTGGCTAGTTCAGCTACTAACTCAAATAATCACAGAAGTGCTTTTCTGAAGATAACCAACATACTTTGATATGGAACAGAAGTGCTTCATGTGAACTTCTGATTTTGCCTCAACAAAAACATCAGAGTTAATAAAATTAATAATCTATATTGCTTTCTCAATGACATTCTTTTTTTTTTTTTGCTATTTTTTTAACATCTTTATTGGAGTATAATTGTTTTACAATGCTGTGTTAGTTTCTGCTGTATAACAAAGTGAATCAGCTATACATAAAAATATATCCCCATATCTCCTCCCTCTTGTGTCTCCTTCCCACACTCCCTATCCCACCCTTCTAGGTGGATACAAAGCACTGAGCTGATCTCCCTGTGCTATGTGGCTGCTTCCCACTGGCTATCTATTTTATATTTGGTAGTGCATATATGTCCATGCCACTCTCTCACTCCGCCCCAGCTTAACCTTACCCTTTCCCCTGTCCTCAAGTCCATTCTCGACATCTGGATCTTTATTCCTGTCCTGCCCCTCGGTTCTTCAGAACCATTTTTCTTTTTTTTTTTTAGATTCCATATATATATGTTAGCATATGGTGTTTGTTTTCTAACTTATTTCACTCTGTATGACAGACTCTACGTCCATCCACCTCACTACAAATAACTCAATTTTGTTGCTTTTTATGGCTGAGTAATATTCCATTGTATATATGTGCCACATCTTTATCCATTCATCTGTAAATAGACACTTAGGTTGCTTCCATGTCCTGGCTATTGTAAATAGAGCTGCAATGAACATTGTGGTACATGACTCTTTTTGAATTATGGTTTTCTCAGGTTATATGCCCAGTAGTGGGATTGCTGGGTTGTATGGAAGTTCTATTTTTAGTTTTTTAGGGAACCTCCATACTATTCTCCATAGTGGCTGTATCAATTTACATTCCCACCAACAGTGCAAGAGGGTTCCCTTTTCTCCACACCCTCTCCAGCATTTATTGTTTGTAGATTTTTTGATGACGGCCATTCTGACTGCTATGAGGTGATACCTCATTGTAGTTTTGATTTGCATTTCTTTAACGATTAGTGATGTTGAGCATCCTTTCATGTGTTTGTTGGCAATCTGTATATCTTCTTTGGAGAAATGTCTGTTTAGGTCCTCTGCCCATTTTTGGATTGGGTTGTTTGTTTTTTTGATATTGAGCTGCATGAGCTGCTTCTATATTTTGGAGATTAATCCTTTGTCATTTGCTTGGTTTGCAAATATTTTCTCCCATTCTGAGGGTTCCCTTTTTGTCTTGTTTATGGTTTCCTTTGCTATGCAAAAGTTTGAAGTTTCATTACATCCAACTTGTTTATTTTTGTTTTTATTTCCATTTCTCTATGTGGTGGGTCAAAAAGGATCTTGCTGTCATTTATGTCATAGAGTGTTCTTCCTATGTTTTCCTCTAAGAGTTTTATAATGTCTGGCCTTACATTTAGGTCTTTAATCCCTTGAGTTTATTTCTGTGTATGGTGTTAGGAAGTGTTCTAGTTTCATTCTTTTACATGTAGCTGTCCAGTTTTCCCAGCACCACTTATTGAAGAGGCTGTCTTTTCTCCATTGTATATTCTTGCCTCCTTTATCAAAGATAAAGTAACCATACGTGCGTGGGTTTATCTCTGGGCTTTCTATCCTGTTCCATTGATCTATATGTCTATTTTTGTGCCAGTACCAAACTGTCTTGATTACTGTACCTTTGTAGTATAGTCTGAAGTCCAGGAGCCTGATTCCTCCAGCTCCATTTTTCTTTGTCAAGATTGCTTTGGCTATTCAAGGTCTATTGTGTTTCCATACACATTGTGAAATTTTTTGTTCTAGTTCTGTGGAAAATGCCACTGGTAGTTTGATAGGGATTGCATTGAATCTGTAGATTGCTTTGGGTAATATAGTCATTTTCACAATGTTGATTCTTCCAATCCAAGAACAAGGTATATCTCTCCATCTGTCTGTATCATCTTTAATTTCTTTCATCAGTGTCTTACAGTTTTCTGCATACAGGTCTTTTGTCTCCTTACACAGGTTTATCCCTAGGCATTTTATTCTTTTTGTTGCAATGGTAAATGAGAGTGTTTCCTTAATTTTTCTTTGAGATTTTTTGTTGATAGTGTATAGGAATGCAAGAGATTTAAGAGCATTAATTTTGTATCCTGCTACTTTACCTAATTCATTGATTAGCTCTAGTAGTTTTCTGGTAGCATCTTTAGGATTCTCTATGTATAGTATCATGTCATCTGTAAACAGTGACAGTTGTACTTCTTCTTTTCCAATTTGGATTCCTTTTATTTCTTTTTCTTCTCTGATTGCTGTGGCTAAAACTTCCAGAACTATGTTGAATAATAGTGCTGATAGTCTGCAACCTCGTATTGTTCCTGATCTTAGAGGAAATGGTTTCATTTTTTCACCATTGAGAACGATGTTGGCTGTGGGTTTGTCATATATGGCCTTTACTATTTTGAGATAGGTTCCCTCTATGCCTATTTTCTGGAGAGTTTTTACCATAAATGGGTGTTGAATGTTGTCAAAATCTTTTTCTGCATCTGTTGAGATTATCATATGGTTTTTCTCCTTCAGTTTGTTAATATGGTTTATCACACTGATTGATTTGCATGTATTGAAGAATCCTTGCATTCCTGTGATAAACCGCACTTGATCATGGTGTATAATCCTTTTAATGTGCTGTTGGATTCTGTTTGCTAGTAGTTTGTTGAGGATTTTTGCATCTATGTTCATCAGTGATATTGGCCTGTAGTTTTCTTTTTTTGTGACATCTTTGTCTGCTTTTGGTATCAGGGTGATGGTGCCCTCGTAGAATGAGTTTGGGAGTGTTCCTCCCTCTGCTATATTTTGAAAGAGTTTGAGAAGGATAGGTGTTAGCTCTTCTCTAAATGTTTGATAGAATTCGCCTGTGAAGCCATCTGGTCCTGGGCTTTTGTTTGTTGGAAGATTTTTAATCACAGTTTCAATTTCAGTGCTTGCGATTGGTCTGTTTATATTTTCTATTTCTTCCTGGTTCAGCCTCAGGAGGTGGTGCTTTTCTAAGAATTTATCCCTTTCTTCCGGGTTGCCCATTATATTGGCATATAGTTGCTTGTAGTAATCTCTCATGGTCCTTTGTATTTCTGCAGTGTCAGTTGTTAATTCTCCTTTTCATTTCTAACTCTATTGATCTGAGTCTTCTCCCTTTTTTTCTTGATGAGTCTGGCTAGTGGTCTATCAATTTTGTTTATCTTCTCAAAGAACCAGCTTTTAGTTTTATTGATCTTTGCTATCGTTTCCTTCATTTCTTTTTCATTTATTACTGATCTGATCTTTATGATTTATTTCATTCTGCAAACTTTGGGGGTTTTTTTATCTTCTTTCTCTAATTGTTTTAGGTGTAAGGTTAGGTTGTTTGTTTGATATGTTTCTTGTTTCTTGAGGTAGGATTGTATTGCTATAAACTTCCCTCTTAGAGCTGCTTTTGCTGCATCCTTGAGGTTTGGGGTGGTCGTGTTTTCATTGTCATTTGTTTCCAGGTATTTTTTGATTTCTTTGGTGATCTCTTGGTTATTTAGTAGTGTATTGTTTCACCTCAATGTGTTTGTATTTTTCACAGATTTTTACCTGTAATTTATATCTTGTCTCATAGCATTGTAGTCGGAAAAGATACCTGATACGATTTCAATTTTCTTAAATTTACCAAAGCTTGTTTTGTGACCCAAGATATGATTTATCCTGGATAATGTTCCATAAGCACTTGAGAAGAAAGTGTATTCTGTTGTTTTTGGATGGAATGTCCTAAAAATATCAATTAAGTCCATCTTGTTTAATGTATCATTTAAAGCCAGTGTTTCCTTATTTATTTTCATTTTGGATGATCTGTCCGTTGGTGAAAGTGGGGTGTTAAAGTCCCCTACTATGATTGTGTTACTGTCGATTACCCCTTTTATGGCTGTTAGCTTTAGCCTTATGTATTGATGTGCTCTTAGGTTGGGAGCATAAATATTTACAATTGTTATATCTTCTTCTTTGACTGATCCCTTGATCACTATGTAGTGTCCTTCTTTGTCTCGTAATAGTCTTTAAAGTCTATTTTGTCTGATATGAGAATTGTTACTCCAGCTTTCTTTTGATTTCCATTTGCATGGAATATCTTTTTCCACCTCTCACTTTGTCTGTATGTGTCCCTAGGTCTGAAGTGGGTCTCTTGTAGACAGCATATATACAGGTCTTGTTTTTGTATCCATTCAGCCAGTCTATGCCTTTGGGTTGGAGCATTTAATCCATTTATAAAGGTAGTTATCGAAATGTGTGTTCCTATTACCATTTTCTTCATCGTTTTGTGTTTTTTTTGTAGGTCTTTTCCTTCTCTTGTGTTTCCTACCTAGAGAAGTTCCTTTAGAATTTGTTGTAAAGCTGGTTTGGTGGTGCTGAATTCTCTTAGCTTTTGCTTGGCTGTAAAGCTTTTAATTTCTCTGTCAAATCTGAATGAGATCTGTGCCCGGTAGAGTAATCTTGGTTGTAGGTTCTTCCCTTTCATCACTTTAAATATGTCCCGCCACTCCCTTCTGGCTTGCAGAGTTTCCGCTGAAAGATCAGCTGTTAACCTTATGGGGATTCCCTTGTATTCTATTTGTTGTTTTCCCCTTGCTGCTTTTAATATTTTTTCTTTGTATTTAATTTTTGATAGTTTGATTAATATGTGTTTTGGCGTGTTTCTCCTTGGATTTACCCTATATGGGACTCTCTGTGCTTCCTGGGCATGATTGACTATTTCCTTTCCCATGTTAGGGAAGTTTTCAACTATAATCTCTTCAAATATTTTCTCAGTCCCTCTTTTTTTCTCTTCTTCTTCTGGGACCCCTATAATTTGAATGTTGGTTTGTTTAATGTTTTCCCATAGGTCTCTGAGACTGTCCTCAATTCTTTTCATTCTTTTTTCTTTATTCTGCTCTGTGGTAATTATTTCCACTATTTTATCTTCCTGATCACTTATTCGTTCTTCTGCCTCAGTTATTCTGCTATTGATTCCTTGTGGAGAATTTTAAATTTCAATTATTATGTTGTTCATCATTTTTTGTTTGCTCTTTAGTTCTTCTAGGTGCTTGTTAAAACTTTCTTGTATTTTCTCCATTCTATTTCTGAGATTTTGGATCATCTTTACTATCATTACTCTGAATTCTTTTTCAGGTAGACTGCCTATTTCCTCTTCATTTGTTTGGTCTGGTGGGTTTTTACCTTGCTCCTTCATCTGCTGTGTATTTCTCTGTCTTCTCACTTTGCTTAATTTACTGTGTTTGTGGTCTCCTTTTCACAGGCTGCAGGTTCATAGTTTCCGTTGTTTTTGGTGTCTGCCCCCAGGGCTAAGTTTGGTTTAGTGGGTTGTGTAGGCTTCCTGGTGGAGGGGACTGGTGCATGTGTTCTGGTGGATGAGGCTGGATCTTGTCTTTCTGCTGGGCAGGACAGAGTCCGGTGGTGTGTTTTGGGTGTTGTGAACTTATTATGATTTTAGGCAGCCTCTCTGCTAATGGCTGGGGTTGTATTCCTCTCTTGCTAGTTGTTTGGCATAGTGTGTCCAGCACTGTAACTTGCTGGTCATTGAGTGGAACTGGGTGTTCGCATTGAGATGGAGATCTCTGAGAGAGCTTTCACCATTTGATATTACATGGGGCTGGGAGGTCTCTGGTGGACGAATGTCCTGAACTCGGCTCTCCCACCTCAGAGGCTCAGGCCTGACACCCAGCCGGAGCACCAAGACCCTGTCAACAACACGGCCCAAGTCTACAGTTACTCCCAAAGTCCACCGCCTCAATTTTGTTTTGCTTCATGTCTATTCAGGTATTCCACAGATGCACGGTACATCAAATTGATTGTGGAGATTTAATCTACTGCTCTTGAGGCTGCTGGGAGAGACTTCCCTTTCTCTTCTATGTTTGCACAGCTCCTGGGGTTCAGCTTCGGGTTTAGTCCCACCTCTGCGTGTAGGTCACCTGAGGACATCTGTTCTTTGCCCAGACAGGATGGGGTTAAAGTAGCAGCTGATTAGGGGTCTCTGGCTCACTCAGGCCAGGAGGAGGGAGGGGTCTGGATGCGGGGCGAGGCTGCGGCGGCAGAGGCCAGCATGACGGTGCAGCAGCCTGAGGCTTGCTGTGTGTTCTCCAGGGGAAGTTGTCCCTGGATCACGGGAGCCTGGCAGTGGTGGGCTGCACAGGCTCCCGGGAGGGGAGGTGTGGATAGTGACCTGTGCTCGCACACAGGCTTCTTGGTGGCTGCAGCAGCAGCCTTACATTTCATGCCCATCTCTGGTGTCCGCGCTGATAGCCACGGCTCGTGCCCATCTCTAAAGCTTGTTTAGGCTGTGCTATGAGTCCCCTCTCCTCACACACCCCGAAACAATGGTCTCTTGCGTCTTAGGGAATTCCAGACTTTTTCCCGGACTCCCGCCTGCCTAGCTATGGCGCAGTAGCCCCCTTCAGGCTGTGTTCACGCAGCCAACCCCAGTCTTCTCCCTGGGATCTAACCTCCGACACCCGAGCCTCAGCTCCCAGCCCCCACCCGCCCCTGCGGGTGAGCAGACAACCCTCTCGGGCTGGTGAGTGCTGGTCGGCACCGATCCTCTGTGCGGGAATCTCTCTGCTTTGCTCTCTGCAACCCTGTTTCTGCGCTCTCCTCCGTGGCTCCAAAGCTTCCCCCCCACCAACCACCCCCCACCCCGTCTCCACCAGCGAAGGGGCTTCCTAGTGTGTGGAAACTTTTCCTTCTTCACAGATCCCTCCCAGAGATGCAGGTCCCATCCCTATTCTTTTGTCTCTGTTTTTTATTTTTTCTTTTGCCTTACCCAGGTACATGGGGAGTTTCTTGCCTTTTGGGAAGTTTGAGGTCTTCTTCCAGCGTTCACTGGTGTTCTGTAGGAGTTGTTCCACACGTAGATGTATTTTTGATGTATTTGTGGGGAGGAAGGTGATCTCCATGTCTTACTCCTCCACCATCTTGAAGCTATCTCTCTCAATGACATACTTAAGTGAAACTGGCTTTTATTTCCCTGAAATGGCAAGGTGGTAAAGAAACAGAGTTTGATGGCATTACATTGATTCACTGTAAGGGTCATTAGTTTTATCCATCATCACTTTTGTTCCATCAGTATAAATGTCAACACAGTGAATTAGGCAAAAAACATCTTAGTATCATTATGACAATAATTTTGATTTTGTAGATCCTCTGAAAGGAGGGTCTCAGAGATCCTCAAGATTCCAAAACCGTATGTTGAGAATCTCTATTACTAGCTATATCTAGTCCTACTGGCTGCCTCACCCTCATACCCCTGCCAATAATTTGAATTCCACTGAAACCCCAGCCATTCAGAATTCATGACAAGCAAGAAGGTGTCATGCTGACTCCATTACTCTAATCTACAGAAATCTGAGTGCCTAGATGCTGTCTCCTCATTATTGAGCATAAATAAATCACATGTGTTCTTCCATGGAACACCTTCTATATATTTCATCTACAGAGCTGTACTGGGTTAGACAGTATTTAAGTCAGGGTTCTCAAGAGAAATAGAGCCAGTGTGTGCGTGTCTGTGTGTGTGTGTGTGTGTTGTGAAAGGGCGCGTGGGGGAGATTGATTTAAAGATTTGTCTCATGCAATTCTGAAGGCATGAAGGCTATCAAGTCCAAAATATGCAGATCTGGCAGATTAGAGACTCAGGAAGAGGCAGTGCTACAGTTTACGTCTGAAGGCTGTCAGCTGGCAGAATTCCTTCTTGCTTGGGGGAGGGTCAGTCTTTTGTTCTATTGGGACTTTCAACTGATTGGACGAGGCCCACCTCTATTGTGATGGCAGTTTGCTTCACTCAAAGTCCACTCATGAAAATGTTAATCTCATCCAAAAACACTCTTACAGAAACATCCAGAATAATATTTGACCACATAGGTGGACACTATGGCCCAATCAAGTTGACACACAAAATTAACCATCATAGATAGTGTTCCCCAAATTCATCTCCTTCCCAGAACCTCAGAATATGACTAGGGTTTGGAAATAGGGCCATTACAGATGCAATTAGTTAGGATGAGGTCATAGTGGAGTAGGGTGGGCCCTTAGTACAATATGACTGGTGTCTTCAAAAGAAGAGGAAAGACAGAGCAAGAGATGCTTTGGCAGAACATTATGGGATGCCAAAGGCAGAGATTGGAGTGAGGTGTCTATAAGCCGAGGAAAACCAAGGATTTCTGGCCACACCAGAATTTAAGTGAAAGGCAGGGAACAGGTTCTCCTCTAGAGCCTTCAGAGACAGCATGGCCCTGCCAGCCCTAGACTTCAGACTTCTGACCCCCATATCTATGAGGGAATACATTCTGTTGTGTTAGGCCACCAGGCCTGTGGTACTTTATTATGGCAGCCCTGGGAAACTAATCCAATTGCTATATTACTATGTAGCTTAATGCGTGTAAAAGTAAAAATCTCTTTGGGGGTAAAAATAAATAAATCATCAGGATTTCCTCTCCTAAGGGTGGGGAAGCAGGAGCACAACCCCTGACTCAGACATGCTCAGTGACCTGCAGTGTGGAGAGAGATTCAGCAAAAAAGCCCTGAAGAAAGATGGAAGACAGTGAGATGGACCAGAAACAGCAGGAGTCATCTGCAAAATGAAGGATGCCAACTGAGGATACAGGATGGAAGCATCAGACACGTCTTACTCATTTTCCTCTTTGATGCAGGTATCTATCCCGGAGAGCTTTGCAGGGAAGATATCACGCAGTCACTCAGAGGGGCCCAACGTTGCCTCCTGCAAAATTAGGAATACGAAAGAGAGTGGAAGAGGAGAGCCAGAGGGGTTGAGAGGAAGAACCAGACCTGCTGTCACTCTGGAAGGGAAAAGAAAGTGTCAGATCGCAGCTGGTAAATAAGATGTTACAGTGAAGCTTGAAAAGCCGGGTTCCTTCTCCTTTGTAAAGGCTCTACCTGCATCCCATGAAGGGGCTCAGTGACAGACACATTAAAACACCATTAAAGTGTGAAATAGAACACAGTGTGAAAATAGATCTAACCTTCACAGCATATCGATCGCTACCCCGCACCGTGGCCAAGTTCTTGGACAACTGTTTTATAATGGGTTTTACTTATTTTCCTGTTGCTATTTTGACTTCCTCCGAGAAGGGTGTTATTTCTTTTTTTTTTTTTACACACATGTTCACAGCAGTTTTATTTGTAAGAATCAAAAACTGAGAACAACCCAACTGTCATCAATAAGTGAATGGATAAACACAATAAACACACTGTGTTATATCCATATACATGGAATATGAAGGAATAAACTTTTGATTAAAATATAGATGAACTAAAAAAATAAATAAATAAATAAATAAATAAATAAATAAAATAAAAAAAAATAATAATAAAAAAAATATAGATGAACTACAAAATAATCAGTCTAAGTGACAGAAACAAGACAAAACAGAGTACATAATATATGATTCCATTCACATAAAAATTTTTAAAATGCAAAGTCGTCTATAAAAAAGAAAACAGATTCTTTTTGTCATGGTATAGAGGAGAACAGGGAAGCACAGGAATAAAGAAAGAGTAAAGAGGTATTAGGAAACTTTGAGAGTTGAGGGCTATGTTCATTATCTTGATTATGATCATGATTTCACAGGAGTACAAGTATGTCAAACTTACCAAACTGGACATTTTAAACATGTACATTTTACTGGTTGTCAATTTTATCTCAGGACAGGAGCAAAGACGCAGATGTAGAGAATGGACTTGAGGACACAGGGAGGGGGAAAGGTAAGCTGGGACAAAGTGAGAGAGTGGCATGGACATATATACACTACCAAATGTAAAATAGATAGCTAGTGGGAAGCAGCCGCATAGCACAGGGAGATCAGCTCGGTGCTTTGAGACCACCTAGAGGGGTGGGATAGGGAGGGTGGGAGGGAGGCGCAAGAGGGAGGGGATATGGGGATGTATGTATATGTATAGCTGATTCACTTTGTTACACAGCAGAAACTAACACAACAATGTAAAGCAATTAGACTCCAATAAAGAGGGTGTTATTTTTAAAAGCTCCTGACAGCAGAGAGAAGCAGACTTGCCTCTCAGGGAGCGCCTGGCCTTGGAATGCTCCTGTCAGCTGCTCCATAAACAGAAATCAGTTTTGTGAAAGTGAGGAATGATTTTATGGTGGCTGCTGGGATGACAGATGCCCAGGGATGAGGAGGAGAACATTGCCAGCTTCCCAGGGAAGGAGAAGGAGAGAGGGTTGGGTCCATACAATTATAAATAATGGCAGGAGTTGGGTACCTACATCTCTTGTGACTTAATTTAGGCACCCAAGGATGATGGACTATTGCTGCCTTGTAGGATGGCTCTTATGTTTTATTTTTTTCTTCAAAATGTGTACACACACACACACACACACACACAGAGAGAGAGAGAAAACTGTTTTCATAATAAGGGAGAAAAGAGATTCAGTTCCCTGTAACAAAAATGATTAAGGAGCTGTAACTCTCTAAATAATCTTCTGAATAAGTTTTTGACCTACATGAGAGCAGATTAACAAAGAGGAACATAAAGACAGTAAAATCACTTTTCAACAAAACATTCATATTTAATTTTGTAATGGCTTAGAAGACTAAGCAAATGGGAAGATACATTTGTATCTCAGAGTTAATAATAATGAGCTCAGGTATCCCTCTATGTGGGACTTATCTCACTATTTTTTCTTCAACCATCTTATTTGTAAAATGAGCATTTAAGGAATAGCCCCTTCCTAAATCGTAACAGAATCAGAGAAAAATTATAATGAAAAGATCAGTGCATGGCAAAGCATTCAATACACTTGCATCGTAGGTCATGAAAAACCAAAGAGGCAAATATTTAATGGTGTTTTATGCGGCCCACAAGACCACAGCTCATCAAAGGTGGAAAAACTACCCATGAGCGGACTCAAATCTGAACTTTCACAGCTGTGTTTCCCAAATCATATTCTTAATATTCATCAAATTATGAATTCAAATACATTTGATCAAATTGAACATTATTTTTTTTATACAAAAACTGTTCATAAAAAAGGATAAAAAAATTTTTAATGGAAAAAAAATCTATGCCAGAGTAGTAACTGCATCAGGCTTAATGGTGAATGAATAAATTCTCTTTGGGTTTAGAAACATGACAAAGTTACCTACCCCCATTTAACTATTGTTATTTAGAATTATTGTGTAAATAATAACTGATAAATTAAATACAAATATGGAATAATAGCTCTAATAATGAAAGCGATAATGAAAAAGTTGTAGATCATATGATTGCCTAAGTAAAAAATTCAGTAAGATCTACTGAAGTCATTAAAACAATTGATTTAAATACACTTGTTGATTAAAAACTATATATAAAATACCAGTAATTTCCTGTGTAAGAAATATATCTAGTATGGAAAAGATTGCACCCAATTGGGACCATAAATATAAAATAAAGTGAAAATAATCCTTATAGGAAATGTGTGGAAATCATATGAATAAAACTATAAAATATTATGTCATGTTCACATATTGAGAGATTAATATTGTAAAGATCACAAATCATTCCCAAATAATTTATGAATGTAATAAAATTCCAGTGGATATCTCAGAGCATGAAAAAATATCTTCCAAAAAAATTTATGTAAAAGACTAAGCTGGGTAGATAGCCTGGGACTTTTTAAAATGAAGAGTGAGAGGAGATGACATGACCAGTCAAATGTCAATCATTCATTAAGTAAATAATTGAGGACCTACTGTGTGTGTTTTCTTTGGGAGACAAAAGGAGAGAATGGACATGGTTCCTGACTTCAAAGAGCCTACAATCTAATGGGAGAAAGAGATGGTAAAAAAAAATAAAGACACAAATAAATATCTAATTATAAATTGTAATAAATATTTTAAAAGAAAGCTGCAGGTGTGGAGAAGCAGTGCCTGGTGGTGCTGTAGGTATCCTCCAAATCAGAGGACACTACTCACTTTGATTGGCACACAAATGGTGTCACTGGCCTATTGTGCAGCTCCCTGCAGCCTGAAACATCAGTCTTCATGATGAGAGTGACATTTAACCTGGGTCAAGGGACAGGAAGGGCAAGAGAGTTCCCAGTAGAAAGAAAACAGGTCTGAAGGTCCTGCAATGAAAAGATCTGGGCACAGTCAAGAAAAAAAAAGGGGTCCAATGTGGCCAAAAAATGGAACTCCAGAGAGAGACATGTTGGTAGGTGTGGAGAGAGAAGTAAGTGGGGGCCACGTGCAGACCATGCAAAATGGGATAGATGTTGAGTGCTGTGATAGTCTCCTCAAGGGTTCTGAGCAGAGAAGTGCATAATGTAATTAATGGTTTAAGGAGGTTTTTGTTGTTGTTGTTGTTGTTGTTTGTTTTTTTGTTTTTCTATTGTGTGGAGAATGGTTTGGAATGGGCTAAGAATGGACGTAGGGAGATTAAATAGTGGGCTATGCAGTACTGCAGGAGAAAATTGGTAGTGTAATTAACCAGGGTGAGGGCACTGGAAATAGAAAGTGGAAGGATTTGATAAATATTTTGAAGGTAGAGTTAATGAGAACTGGTGATTGATAGAATGTGAAGTCAAAAGACCTATATAAAGCTGATATAGTTTAAAGATTTTCACTGGTATAAAAAAGACAGACTGATTGTTGGAACAGAACAAAAAAGCAGAAATAGATCGATAAATATTATAAAATAAAGTTGGTATTTTAAAATAGTGGGAAAGAAGGGATAAAAATAAATGTAGGCTATTGACTAAATTTTTAGGGGAAGGAGGAGAGAACTGAAGAAGATGGAGACCTTTGTCACAATTTGCACCAAATAAAAACAAAACATTAGAAGTACTAGAATATAAGTTTGTATTTTTATTACTTTATCTCACTTCGCTTTTTTCTTTTTTACTTTTGGACCTCAGGAACAAACATGATACAAAAATACCCCTCAGTTCATGGCTCAATACCATGCTCTCTTGTCTTTTTATTCCTTCTCAGTCATCATTCCCATCTACTTTTCTGGCTTCATACTCTCCAACCCTACCAAGCACCCACTCTAAGGTTCTACGTAAGGTTAATGAGTAGTTTAAATGTTAATACATGAAAAGCCACTTGAAAATACATACCACTTTGTAACCAAAGTTACAACTGTTAATATCAATGAATACTAACTAATAAGTTCATTATTAAGTTGTCCCATCAAAGAATATAGTATACCTCTTCATTTGATCAAAGCTTTCTTTATGTCCTCTTTTTCTTTCAGGATTTTCTCCATAAGTGCTTATTCATTCTTTGTTAGTTTAAATTCTAGTCACTTTGTAGCTTGTGTTGATATTAAAAGGTATCTTATTTTCTATTTCTTTTACTGAGTGGCTATTCCCAGTATAGAAGAATGCTACTGATTTTTAAATTTTATTTTTATGCTGAATTTAAAAAATAATCTTGGAGTAGGGAGGGCTCCCCCCCCAACCAAGCATAATGCCAAAGCAGAACACATAGAAAAATGTTTGCCAAGAAAACCTACTGAAGTCAAAATCATATGACAATTTGGGAATAAAATTGTTACATATTTGACAGAAAAGGGACTAATGCTCTAAATATATAAAAAGTTATGGCAAAACAAAAAACACTTGTCAAATATGGGTAAAGATCATGAAGAAACACTTTGAAAGACGAAACTGAAATATCCAGCAAACTCGAATTAGTGTTCAATTTTATATGTAATCAAGGCCTGCAAATTAGTAGAAGAAAGCACTTTTTGATTATCATGTGCATTCGTCGAGATTCATGTCCTAGTGACGGAATTCAAACATAATGTAAATTATGCAAAAAAGAGAAATTATAGGATCAGTTCACTGGGATATACGGGGATGATTCTTTCTTAAGTCCCAGGTGGATCCAAAAGCTCACGTTTCACAGCTGTCATCTCTATTGGATTTTATTCTGTAGGCTGATGTCCACTTGGAAGAAAAGATTGCTGCTGGTAGCTCCTTCCAACCCAGCAAATGGAGAAACAAACCTAACAGCTCTCTTGAATGTCTATATATGAAACCTAGGAAAAACTCTGGTCCTGGTTCATTCACTCACCTATGCTGAATAGAGAGTAACACTCTACAGACAAAAGAAAGAACTTGAGAGGGTATTTTCCAATTCCTCAAAATTTAAAAACTACAGATCATTATAAACAGACAAACAAAACCCAATAAACTGATTGAATGTGGAGAACATCAGATACGGAGTTGGATATACTCTTTCCCAGCAAGACCCCATTACATTGACAGTCACTTCCCAAACCACTACCGGGGACCTCTGGGCTGGAGTGGCTTGCTTTAGACATTATATCACGGTCCATGGAGAGAAAAAAGTTGCTTGTAGAAAGAGAAGAAGCAATTCCATCTTGCAGGACAAAAGCAAGCATTGGACAGGTCTGAGATGGGGAGGGGAGACGGACAGTGGATCCACACTCTGCATGAATTGGTTTCTCATAGTGAACCATGTGGTCCGTGCTGAAGATTAGTGACAAATACCATTTTGAGCATGTGAGAAGCCCCTCTCTTATTTTTTTGCTCCACTCAATTGATGGGTTGGCAGGTTTGAGGCCTGTGTCCTTTAGAAATCCCACCGCACAGCTTGGAGGTTTAATTCAGCCAGAAAGGCAATCAACAGCTCGAAGGTCACTCAGAGCCTCTACTACGAAGTGAAAATGTTTTACTTTATGAAAAGTACGAAACGCAGAGAAAATTGAGCCTACAAAAGGACGATGTGAAGCCTGCAGAGAGCAAATAATGAAATTCCACATTCCCTTGGAACTTTTCAGAAAACCTGAATTCCCTTTGACAACAGATCTGCCACCTTCTAACTTGAAAGACTTTCAAATGGGAAATGGCACCTGCAGTTCTGCCTGAAGAGATGAGGCTTCTATCGGGTTCAGAAAGTTGCTCTGCCCGTATGGTTGTAGACCTCCTTCTCTGGATGTGGGGAGATCTGAACTCACAGAAAGAGAGGTGAGAAGCCGGTAAGAGCCTGCTCAGTCATAAAAGGAAAGGGGCCCTTCTCTCCACAGGTTTGCCCTGAACTTGGAGTTCCATGGAGGGCCGTAATTCCCTTAAAAGAAATTGACTAAATGTCATCTGCAGGTAAGTACTATGAAGTTCTGAATATTATTTTCAGTTTTCCTATTGGAAAGGCGGAACTACATCGTACTTGCTTTTTGTTTTCATAACACCTAGCTCCAAGACCTGACACGTAGCAGACTCTGCAAAGCCTCTGAGTTAGCTGCGAGGAGACATTTAGAAATGAGTGTACTGCAATTCAAGAAGAGATGAGACGATCATACGAATTCTTACAATATAACGTGGAGGAACACAACTGCCATCAAGGAGGAACAAAGTGATGTATGAGGTTAAAAGCAGGAAAGCTTATGCATGGTTGTGGGGATCAAAACACTTTTCTTAAAGAAGTGTGATACGGGAAAAATCATTAAAACTGACTTATTGCCTCAGGGAGAGAGAGAGGAGAAGAGGCTCTTCCAGATCAAGGCAGGCGTATGTATTCAGGTTTAAAAAGTAGTGCAGTTTGAGTGGAATCAACCATATTTCTGGGAGATTGTTGTTATGTAGGACTGGAAAGCTAGGTTGGGGCCAGTTACTTCCTATTTACTCCAACATGCTTCAATTGCTGGAAAAGAAAGTTGGTCATGTGTGTTATTATTGCTTGTTTATTCCTCTATTTCCCATACTGGACTGTAAGTTCCTTGAAAGCATGGAGTATATCTGGCTCCTGCCTGGCAGGCATCTCTATATGTGTCTCTCCTAGTCCACAGAGTTGCTCCTAATAGGCATGGTCCTTGCCGTGGGCCACTACTCAAGAGACTGCCATGAGGAGAGTGATTTAGAGCACCATTTCTGACCTTCCTCAGTGTCTCTATCAACACCCCCTCCCCAGGAGCAGGAAGTAGGCCAGCCCACTCAGACCCATTTCCTCTCTTTTTCTTTGGAATCTCCCTGTCTGCAGTGAATGGGCGTTTTGCTCTGCTCCCTCTCCACCCTGAGTCTTAGAGGAGCAGGCTATGCCCGTGTTCAGGAGGCCTCTGGTATCCAACATTTTCTGTGTCTGGCTGGATAAGTCTATTTAATTCTGGGGTTCAGTATTAGGAAGCCCACTTGTCCTCATTCTTCAACAGCAGTAATAAGGATCTATTTTTATCTCCATTTGTTTGACTCCTGCATGTATCTCTTGGTGGAATTCAGGTGGAAAAGGGGATATGATAGCCCTTTTTTTTAAGTCTTTATTGAATTTGTTACAATATTGCTTCTGTTTTATGTTTTGGCTTTTTGACCGCGAGGCCTGTGGAATCTTAGCTCCCCAACCAGGGATTGAACCTGCATCTCCTGCATTGGAAGGCGAAGTCTTAACCATTGGACCACCAGTGAAGTCCCTGATAGTCCTCTTAAATGCCGTCAAACCCTAAGTGTGTGTTGATGGAAAGAATGAATGCATGATTTAATTATTGAAGCCTAGTGAATGCAAGAAGCATCAAAGTCACCATCCTATCGCTCTATTGCTCTGTCAAGGTCCAGCTGTGACCACCACGTGCACTTGATAAGGGAATCTTACCATGAGGTCATTAGGGTCACCATAAATAGATCACTTTCTCTTTGTTGTCTTGGAATATTTGATTATTTCCTTCTTTTCTCCTTTTATGTGCAATCTGTTTCTCAATTCTTGGAAATATTCCCATCACCTTTTACTCTTTGAATACCATTACCTCCCTTTCCCCACCAACACAATTTCCAACGGCTGTTGCCTCATTAATTTCTGGTGTCCATTTCTGAAGCCAGGAATTTTAATAATCCTTGAAGTTAAGAATAAAGGAACTTATTGTTACAGCATCCCCAGCTGCACAGGGACACACCACTTACTTAGAATACATTTGCGGTTTAGAAACCAAGCCCTTGGGTTCCTAGTTCTTTCACATATTATTCACCAGGAGGATGTCATACACAGTGGATTGAAGACCAATAAGTTTTCTTTTTTAAAAAAATTCACGTTTGATTCGGATTTGTTTATTTTAGAATACACTGATACTTCTAAAAACTGGATATTGCATTTTATCAAGTTCATGCCAACTAAAACAAGAAATTGACCTGCAGTTCAAAGCTTGAGTTGGAGTGTTCGGATAGCCTTCTGAAATTGGATGGTCACCTCTAGTTCCAAAGTTTCTTTAAAGATGATGAAACCCTGCGATCACTAGGACCAGACTAAGTATCAGGTTGGGGATATGACTGAAAAAGTGGAAGAGATTAAGAGCTCAGTTTCTACAGCTGTCTGGACAGAAGTGTCTGAGCATCAGCACAGAACTTTTTTTAAAAAGAGGCAGGTAGAGCCCATTGAAAATGGAAAAACAATTACAAATATATTGAAAGTAGAAATAAAAAGAGAAATCATTCTTAATTAATTCTGGTGCCCTGCTCAACCCCAGACTCTTTGTAATCCTACTGGGAACATCTTTATTGATCTGCGGGTCCTGCAGCAGGCTTCTGATGCTTATCTCAGCATAAAAACAGGCTCTTGTGATGAGCAGTGATTTAATTACATGACAATCACCGTTAACAATGCATGGCGAATACCAAAAAAGATATGCAGAGCAAAACTGGCAGTGATAAATGCAAAGAGGTGGCACTGACTTTCAGTGAAGTTTCTGGCTAAAATTCCCCTGACACTTCTCTCATAGGAAAGAAGGATATTCAGTGACTTGAAATGTCTAAGAATCGACTTCATTGGTTCTTTTTTAGGTAACAATAAGGAAGTTTAAATTTTAAAATATTAATTTGTATTATATTAGTAAAACCTGTTTCTAAAACCTGAGAAATAGACATAGAATTAAAATTTTCCACAAAAATATGAGGCTTTAAAAGGCAGAGAATTTCTCTTGTCTTAGATCCTCAAGACTCACTCAATGCCTAAGTCCCTAGTCAATATTCAAAAATTATGAAAGTAACTAGTGGAAATTGAATACATTTTCACAATAAGTACCCATTCAGAATAAAATTTCAAGTGTCTTCAGATGTGTTATCATACCTAGGCTTTTAGGTATGTCAAAGCACGAATTTAAGTCTAGACATATTGAAAACAATAAAATACATTCCCCTCTTTATCACTATACTAAGTTGGATTAATTAAAGCTAATTAGTAGTTTAGAAAGATTATATCATAATGTTAATTGCCACAGGTTGTTTTAAGACACTCGAGTAGATAAGTATGAAAGTAAGGACCGAAACTTGTGTTTAATCTGGTTTCATAAAATCTGGTTAACTGTTTTATGTATAGTACTGTGTATGTGTTAATCCCAGCCTCTTGATTTATCCCTCCCCCTTCCACCTTTCCCCTTTGGTGACCACAAATTTGTTTTTGAAGTCTGTGAGTCTGTTTCTGTTTTGTAAATAAGTTCATTTGTATAATATTTTTTTTAGATTCCACATATAAGTGATATCATATGATATTTGTCTTTCTCTGTCAGCAAGGCCCTGCTGTATAGCATGGGGAAATCTACTCAATATTTTGTAATAACCTATATGGGAAAAGAATCTTAAAAAGAATGGATATATGTATATGTATAACTGAATCACTTTGCTGTACACCTGAAACTAACACAACATTGTAAATCAACTATACTCCAATATAAAATAAAGATTAAATTAAAAAAGATCTGGTTAACTGAAAATGGTAGAATGGCTCATCTGTTGTCATGAGAGGCTAATAAAATGAGAGCATAGTACAAATGAGAATAAATCGACAAGAGTTAAGAGAGTGGAGGAAGAGTCATCTCAGACAAGAGCCATGGAGAAGTGTCTCGATGAATGGAACACAGTAATACCAAGGGGGAGAGGAGTGCCGAACAAGAGGTGACACCCGTGGGGTCATCCACACCTATGGAGTGGAGAAGGGGGCTCCGTTGTCTTTGGCAGCCTTCAAATAGCTCAGCTTGGAGTTGACAGGGTCTAAAGGTGCATAAATGGGAAAGGGTCTGGGAAGAAGGAGATTCACAGGAAGTTATACAGAGCCACACACGAGCATGAGCTCAGTTTATAAAACTGGGGGTCTCTTCTTTTGAGAATACATGAGCTTTCTGAAGAGAGTTAAGGTAGAATATGTAACAGTCAAGGTAGAATATGTAACCCTGGAGCCAGACTGGCCATATATAAAGTTCAGCTCGTTTCTTACAAGCTGTGTGACCTTGAACAATTTCCTTAACCCTCTGAACTTTGGTTTCCTAATCAGTACCATTGGGGATAATAATAGTACTACCTCACAGTTGTTTTGAAGAATAAATAATTATTATGTTTAAAATACTTAGAACAGTGCCTGTTAAGTGTTAGCTATTAGTGATATTCATGTTTATAGTGTCGCGTTGGCAAGCCCAGAAAAAAGTTTTCCTGATGCTGGGATTTGGGAGACTCACAATCCGGAACTGACTCTGCCTACTTGAACTAATGCACATACTGCCACCGGGCACACTCTTCCGAGATTCACAGCGATCTCCTTCCTAAAACAGGCTAATCAGGAAATGGACCTACTGACACATTAGCAGAGGAAAGCCACATCTCTTGCCTAGCACAGTCAATCCAATTCTTCATTCCAAAATAAGAAGAATCAACAATGAATCCACAAACATGTGAGGAAAGCAAGCAATGGGAAAGAAAAACTGACATGGAAGAAATAGATAATTCAGGAAGACAGACAAAAACTTAAATTTAAAAAAAAGAAAAAGGAAGAAAATATTCTATTATCTTCAGATTTGACAAGATGATAAAAAAAAAGATGGCTAGGGAAAAAATTAACTTAGAAATTAAAAATGAGTGGTCAAATTAAACAGTTAATCAAAAGATTGTAAGAAAAAAGCAAAGAAGTTTCCCAGAGTGTAGAGCAAAAGCAAAATATGAGAGAAAAGAAAAAAGAAACAAAAGATTATTCAAAGACATCTTACTTCTGCCTACAGTGGTCTCAGTGAGGAAGAAGAGAAAATGGAAGAACAGAAACTATTGCATATATAATAGATAACAATTTCCCAGGTTTGAGCTAGATAATAAGTTTTAGCTTGAAAGGGTTCACTTCAGCTTGAGTGCTAACTGTAATGAATTGAAAAATGACACAGATCTAAGTGAACCTTGTGAAATCTCTAAGCAGAGATAGAGTAAAAATTCTTAAAAAAAAAAAAAAAAAGCTAATGAGAAAGGGAAAAAGTTGCCAACAAGATTTGAGTTAGCTTGGCAGCCAACCTCTTATCAGCTACCAGACCCAATGCCTTCAGAATTCCAAGGGAGAATTATTGTGAAACCAGCACTGACCTATAACCTTTGAACTCTGGACAAGTGTGAATGCTAAATAAATACATTTTCCTACAGTAAAGGACTCAAATACTGTATATTCTTTCTTAGAAAGGCATTTCTCGATGTACTGCAGCATAAGAAAGAGAAGGACATGTAGCCCAGGAACCCATAGATATGACCCAAGAGAGTAAGGAAGGGATATCTCGGGTATGAGGGAGTGGTGGGTGCAAGGGAAATGAGGCACGGTACGGGGGGTGGGACAGTGGTGTTCTGATCGCAAATATAGAGGAGGTGAAACACTGCCTGAAGTTAACAGAACAAGAAATACAGGCATGTGGTCGAAAGGATTAAAGAAAAATGAAAATTCATATATAACCTGGAATTACTTCACAATGTAGAAATCTACATATTAAACATAGATTATCCTAAATTAGCAAAAAAAAAGTATCGCTTCCAATAATGATAAAAATACCTTGCACTTTTCCAAATTGCTTAAACAGCTGGCATCTCTCTCTCTCCCCCTCTCCCCACCTCCCACCCCCGTGCTTTATCTGCATGAAATTGTTAGTTTTTATCCACAAAAAATCCCCACTTGACAAATCAGAAATTCAAGGCACAGTGAGATTACACAGCTAGGAAGTTAACTTTTCTCTTGGTCCAGCATTAAAAAAAATTCTCTACAAAACTAATCCAGGCTAAATTTACATCCTAAAGGATTGTAGGTGGCAAGGTAGATGCCAACAGTGGAACTTCCATTCATCAAGTCCTAAAATGCAAAACTGCCATCCACTGCAGAGACTCACCTTTGTGGCAAATGATGACTCATGAAGTCCTTCATGTCAACGTGACAAACCTATTAAAACATGATGAATTCCTCAGGTGAATGCTTCTCATTAGCCTGACCTGTTGTCTATTTTCTGAAAAGCATATGTGTATTCCCAAGTGTGCACACCTAATATCTCTTCAGCAGACTGAGTTCTCTGCAGCTCACTGATATTAATAGAAAACAGACTCAGAAAGAAAAGAAATTCTGAGAGTTGCTTTTGCTGTATTTAGGTTTGAGCAAAGATTCAAATCTGCCTCTGCAACTCACAGCTTAATTGGTATTTCTATTAATATACAATTTCTGGCTTTAGTCTCTAGTTCTGACATAATCATTTCCTAGTGTGAGTTAGAAGGAATGCAACTTTACAGTTAAAATTTAAATATACTATTAATAAGATGATCAATTACTTCAATCCAACCATGGCCCAAATCCAGAGAGAAAAATTCCCCAAACCAATCAATTTAAAGGACTGGACATTTTAGTTTTAAGCCTCTATTTTTGACAGCTTGTTCCAAAAGAATTATGTAATTACAATTGCAACTTGTGATTTTCTGAAATGATAGGAGACAAGTATAACATGGATAATTGAAACTCAGAATTGGGGAACTATAAACCCAAACTATATCTAATGATCAGTTTCAATGTTCACTTTCATTGAACATTGAGGCAGTATATTGTTACAGAACCAAATGGACTAATCCCATGCCAAGATCTTAAAACAATGCAAACATTTTATGCCCTATGCCAGTGTTTATGTTCTATTCCTAAATATTTCATCCTGTTACTTTAGTGGAGAAACTGAGTTAGGGTGTATTGCAATTTTGCATTCAGTATTTCAACAATTAGCATTGGTGATGACGTCAAGAATTAGAGTTTTGGAATTTGGCCCTTACTCAGCTGAGATGAGTCTCCTATTCAGGCCCTACCATATAAAAGCATCTCTTTTCTGCTAAATTGTTAAATTTAGGGTAGGTTTATCCTCCTTCCATCCTTTACCTCTGGAACTGAGCATTAGTTGGTCCTGAGGTTCCTTAATGGAATTTTAATGATGGAGAATACATTTGAGATATTTAAATAAATGCCCATGACTCTCTATACAGCTTAATTACTACTAACAATAATGTTTTACATGAAAGTTTATAAAAGGGCAGATTCAGGTCAAAAACATGGATTTTCTTATTCCAAGTTTGATGTTGTTTATATCGCTCATGCTGCATTTGAGCCGTTATTAAGGATGTTGTCTCATTATAAATAGGATGTTTTTTCACCCACTATTGTTTCTCAGTGATGCTCTGAATAAATTAGGAATGTGTTTACGTGTGTATGTGTGCATGCACGTGTAAATGTATGAGTATAATCCATACAAGTATAGGAAATCTGCTTTGAAAATAAATATGGATGACAAAATCTCCAAGAAAAAAAAAGATAGAAATGTACTCCTACCCAAACTGGTTAATTTAGATTAGAAAACCTTAGTGGATGTGATAGGCAGATTAATGGCCCACCATGGATGTCCACATCGTCACCTCCAGAACCTGCAAATATGTTAGGCTACATGGCAAAAGGGATTTAAGATTGCAGATGTCATTAAGTCACTAATCAACTGGCCTGAAATATGGAGATTATCCTGGATTATCCAGTTGGGGTCAAAAAATTCACAAGAGTGAGTCCTTAAGAGTAGAAAAAAGACTTGGAAAAGACAACAAGAAAGATGGCAGAGTGAGAGAAACTCTGCCCAACATTGCTGGCTTCAAAGATGGAGGAAGGGGGGCAGGAGCCAAGGTACATTGGCCTTCAGTAGCTGGAAAAGGCAAGGAAACCATCCTCCCCTAGAGGCTCCAGAAGGAATGCAGCCCTGTTGACCTCTTGATTTTCACCCAAGTGAGATCATTTCAAACTCCTGACCTCCAGAACTGTAAGATAAATTTGTGTTGTTTTAAGCCACTAAATTTATGGTTATTTGTTACAGCAGCCACAGAAACCAATACAATAGGACTGTCTTTAATGCAACTTATCATTTTTAACCTAAAGAGGAGACACTGCATCAAAATTAAACATCACTGAATATTTCTGCTTATCAATCAGACTTTGATTTTTTAAAAATTCTAGGAGACTTTATACTTTCAGGCATTCTCACTGTACTTTATTATACTTTTAACAAATGGTAAAGGAAGGAAGAAAAATAGTCTGGTGTGTACTGTTTAGCCAATTTGCATCAAAATGTTTATCTGTCTAAATCGTTGTTTTTCTAATTCAGCTAATGTGATATGAAACTTCAGTAATGTGTATTTTCTGTTACATATGAGATTTAGATATCTACAACATCAGAATACATGATATGAAAGCTGTTGTTTATCATTTCTTGGATATTTTCATCGTCTTCCCTCATATTATAACAACTGGCTATTATAAAGAAGATGAAAATGATTCTTTGTTTTCTAAGATTCTTATTTTCTTTCATTATAACAAGTACTCAAACTTCCTGTTTTTACATAATTTAACACACAGTGATTAAGTTACTAGATCTTTACATTTTTTTAAAACTGTGAAAACTGGGTAAAGTATTTTGAACAGCCCTCCAATAATTGTAGCCTCATTTATTTATAAATAATACACATATACAAGACTATTAGGGTGTTATGTACATTATGAAACATGCCAGGAGGGGAATTTTTTTAATGAGAAGAAGAAATATAAATAGACTATAGAATAGTAGAAGTAAAACAGTGTTAACCTCGTTGGACTTTATAGATGTAGGTTCGAGTCCTGTTCCACTTATTACCACTATCTGGCTTTGACCAAGATTCTCTAACGGCTTTGTTCCTGCTCTGTAAGATGAAAATTATAATTATACTGAGAGAAATTCAGGGAATATAATGAAGGCAGCATATATATAGAGAGAGATATATAGATGTGTACATGTATCTATATGTATGGAAGATTATATATATTATTTTTATCTACAGATAGATAGATATAAATAATCTTCTCAAAGCATTTCATAAAGACACACAGAGAAACTATAATAGCATAACCAAAACTCATATAAAACATAAGTCATCCAAACTAGATTACATGACATCCTCATGAACCCCAAAATATAAATGGGTGAAGACAAACTACTGATAGTTTTAAAACCTACATGGTATCAACAGAGGAAGCATGGGTTATCTGATGGACCTCACATCAAAAGACACCCAAATTTCCAATTGATACACTGAGACATAGGGCAAGCAATGTGAGAACAGTAGCTGAAACTAGGAAGGACTTTTGCACGCTCCAGTTTTTAGGTGAGTGCATGATAAGCTCTGAGGGCGGTGGAGCTGTCTGGGTACTATGAACTCTCCAATCTCAAAACCAATAGAAGAGCTCCTTCCCGAATAAAATCTGCTAGTGAGTCAGAAATTTCTATGAATAAGAAACAAAACTGAGTGGGACAGGGACCAATAGGGGAAAAGAAAGAGAAGGTTTAAATACCAGTTGTTGAGAGGAGAAGAGGAGGAAGAATTCAAATTGCAAAGCCATGTTTTTTTAATCACTTTGCAAGGACAATAGCTGTGAAGCTATCCTGACCCATATGCCCACAGAAAAACTTCAGGGAAAATAATTCTAAGTAAAAATGAATAATGTGATGTCAATTCATATCAACTTAGAAAAAAATAAGCATGACGAGCCTTATTTCACACAGTACACCAAACTCAATTCTGGATTGAGTGAAGGTAATTCAATAAAGCTTTTCAGAGGCAAACAGGGGAAAAAATCTTCATGACTTTGGAGTAGAAAAGAATTTCTTAAGCAAGATACTAAAAACACAGATAATTTAAAAAGTAATAAATTATACTGCATTAAAATTTAGAACTTCTTTCCGTTAAAAGATACCATTGACAAGTCATAAACACTGAAAAGGCAAGTCATAAAATGGGGGAAAAATGCTCACAATACATATCTCTGACAAATGATTCATATGCAGATTATGTGTAAAGAAATTCTACAAAACAAAGAAAATCAGGATGATTCATTTTGAAAAAAATGGCAAAAGAGTTGAATATCTAAACGATCAGGAAATATATGAAAATGTGCCTAACTTCTTTAGCTATCACAGAAATGCAGATTAAAACCACAATGAGATACCACTGCATACATGTCTGATGTTTAAAATGAAATGGGTGGAGGTATCAAGCGTTGAAGAGAACATGGAGCCACCAGAACTCTCTTACAGTGCTGTTTGAAATGCAAATAGGTACAACCACTTTGGGAAATTGGATGTATCTTCTAGAGCTTGATTTGCATACCCTATGACTCAGCAATTTTACTAGGATATTCCCAGCAGAACCTATACATTGACTTGATATTACATTTTGAAATATACTTGGGATAACTGAACTAGACAAATCAACATGTAGACATTTTTCTAGTAAATCTACTGGACTTCCAAGGAAAAATAGTAAGTCATGTACAAGTAGTAGAGAATCAGACTGATCAGACTTTTAACAGCAGTCACCATGCCAGTAGAAACAGATATTTAAATATAATAGTAAAAATCAATCAAGTATTAAAAATCAAGACAAAAAGCAAATAACAAAAAACATGGGTGAGTTCTTCTATGACATGTGAATGAGGAACACCTCCCTAAAAGTCTGGGAACAATATGGAAAAATATAGATAAAATGATTTTATTAAAAAAACACAAACAATTTTTTTTTTGGTGAAAGACACTATAATTAGAGTTTAAATAATGACAAACTTGGAAAAATATTTGCAACTTATATCACAGATGAAGGGTTAATATTCTTATATAATTAATTTCTAAAAATATAAAAAACACCAAAATCTCTGTACAAAAATGGGCTAGAGAAATGATCAGAAAATTCATAGAAAAAGAAATGCAAATAGATATTCAACATATGAAAAGCATTTCTCACAATAAGAGAAATGCAAATTAAAGCTACATTAAAATATCATTTCTCACTTATCAGATTGGAAAAATTCAAAAGTTTGTCAATCTACTGGGCTGGTGAGCCTGGGGGAAACAAGCATTCTCAAATATTATTTGGGAGAATGCAAAATTGAAAAGCTCTACAGAAAAGGATTTAGCAATTGCTAGCAAAGTTACCTATATATTTACCTTTTGAACAATTCAACATCTAGAAGGAAACACTGGTAAAATTATAAAGAAAGAGGTGCAAAATAATTCATTGCAAGGTCAATGGTAAAAGCAATAAATGGAAAGAACTAAATAAGTATTACTTGCTACATCCACAGGTGCAAAACAGAATGAGGATCATATTAATATACTGCGATGGAGTGCTTTCCAGAACATGTTGTTCAGTGTAAAAAGTAAGTTGGATAAAAGTGTTTTAGTAGGATACTAATTCTCTAAGTAGCACATATGCTAACATATGTGTGTGTGTGTGTGTCCTTATGTTAAAAAAATTTTTAATACAACTAATGTGATGGAAGGAGAAAAAAAGTTACTTTGGGGGGAAGGTGATAATACTTCATAGATTTGACTTTGGAGGAGAGTAACTATTTTACCAATTATAAAACCAAATTAAATTTTAAAAAGCAATCCCTAAAAAAAAATAAAACAAATTAACTTACATATGTATGCATTTGGTGGCATAATTCCAGAGAAGAACTCTTCTATGTGACTTAAAGACAATCATTTGAAGAGCTACAAAAAAACTACATAAATAAATAATTACCTGTAATAATATTATTAGTGGTAGTGATGGTATTGTTATTCTGAGACTGCTGTGACTGTGTTCTGGGATAAAGAACATGCTTAATTCTGTAATAGTCTAATTTACATTAGGTTTAATTGAAAACTGGAATTCTCCATATAGGGAAATAAGACACAGAAGTAAGATTAAAGAATTTAAGTAAAAACCCTGTAGCTGGAAATATCAGCATGAATTTATCATGTACTGAAAAGAGCTAGAAACAATGAGAAACTCAGTTGTACTCAGCACTTTTAGCGCCCAGTGTGATGCTTAATTTTACATGTCATCTGACTGGGCCACAGGGCACCCAGATATTTGATCAAACATTATTTTGGGTGTTTCTGTGAGGATGTTTTAGGACAAGATTAACCTTTAAATTGGTAGACTATGTAAAGCAGATTGCTCTCCCTAATGTGGGTGGGCCTCATTTAATCTGTTGAAGGCCTGAATGAAAAAAAAAAAAACAAAAAAGACTCTCCTTCCCTGAGTAAGAAAGGATTTTGTACTTCAGTGCCTTTGAACTGGGACATGGGCTTTTTTCCTGTCTTCAGACTGGAACTGAAACATAATTCTTTCTGGGATTTAAGCCTGCCAGCCTCTGAACTAGAACTACATCATTGGTCCTCTGGGTCACCAGCTTACTGGCTCACCCTGCGGATTTGAGACCTACCAGCCTCCATAATTGTGTGGGCCAATTCGTTATCTTTACACACACACACACACACACACACACACACACATACACACACACATAACCTATTGGTTCTTTTTCTCTAGAGAATGCTGGTAAGGCACCCAGACTGTGGTCCTGAAATACCACTTCCCACTAAAAAAACCCAGTACTCTTGGGAGAAATGGCTGATTCTAAGTCCTCAGTAAGGTAGGTGCACAATGAGTTTCATGCATCTCATCATATCAGATACCAAGAAAACTATCAAAAAGTACTAAGATCATGTCAAAAGGAATCAGAAGCCAACTTAAAGAGACCTCATTGACACTTTGTCTACAAGGATAATAATGGCAATAATTTGAAACATTTAAAAACATTTAAATCCATTGGTTCATAGAGACAAAAAATCTAATTGATCAACATTAGATGTGAATGGATAATGTGAATAAATCTTTATTTTAAAATCTGGTAAATAAAGGGAAAAAAAACTTGAATTTCCTTCTTTTGAAGTATAAGCTGATGAATAAGGAGAAACACTAAATGTAAAATATTCCTATATTGCAGTCCTAATGAAGTAATGCATCTCGACTTCATTCATTGCTAACATTATATGCCTCTTGATGGCAGAGTATAGCAGCACTATGAAATAGCATCAAAAATTATCAAACCTTATTTTGTTTCTGTCTCAGCCTATCAATAGTAATGCTATCAGCTAGGAATATCCGGGAGCATTCAACTTGGCCCATCGTGAGTCCCCATAGACATTTTGAATGCAGCAGCTGGACCAGCCCTTGTGATTCTTATTCTGATTGCAAGATGCCTGCAGACACCTCAGCAACAACCATCAGGGAACTTTGAAATGAACAAGATTTATTACTCACAGGTCCTGGAGGGTACACAGCATGCCTGGGGTCATACAACAAGGTCATGGGGGGAGAGAGAGAGAGAGAGAAAGAGAGCATGGACCTTGAAGTTGTGCCTTTACTGGGGTCAAGGGTGGGCTGCCTAGGGTTTTGTGGGTTCACTATTTAATTGGTGAATTTAAACCATAAGAGTGGGAATTAAAGTAGAAGAAAGGAAAAGCAGGGTCACCAAAAAGGTCAGTTATCTAGGTCATCCAGGACTTTCTGGAAGGAGAACTTCATGGGTGGGGTGGCCTGGCTCTTTACACAATGGCTAGTTGACAATGTGTTCATTCAAGATGAACGTCTTTGAAATGGATGCCTTTAATGTCAGGCACTTACATTACAATCCAAAAAAGCTAATTGTCAGGGCCTTATACTACAAACTGTATCTGAGAACACCTCTTTCCAATTACTATTTACAGAGAACATATTAAATGACACCAGTGGGATGCAGTCATTTAAATTCAGATGATCAAAAGATTTACAGGACAAAAACTCAGTTTCTTTAACTAATAAATTGAGACAAAAAATACAGATTGGAAACATACTAGCTTAAAAGTGATTTCAGACATATATTAACAATGAAATATGTGAACTTGTTTGGAATCTGATTCAAATTATAAACAAGAATGTTTATTACAAAACAATTAATACTAATATTAATCTTCATCTTGAACTCCCCAGCTTTCTTGTAGTACAAATCAAGGAAATAATTTTTCTTATTTTCAGCTGTAATGCTCCACTAAAATATACAGGTTAATTAATATGTTAATGTTGTCTGTTGCAAGTTACTTCAGATCTCTTTTTGGGAAAGGCCAGATGTAAATGATTAAGTAAATACTCAAACTGGGGTAGTCATAGGGTACACATATGTACAGCTTAATAAATCCCTATAAATACTGCCAACAGTGTCCCAGAGTGGATGAACTAATTTACACTTCTACTAGCAGAAATTGGTAGAAGCTAGGGAGAAATGGGAAAAGAAGCAAGACATTTGGGGCCCCAGGCCCCAGGAGGATGTGGATTTCAGAACTCCTAGGCAGTGTACATACTTGGTAGTAGTTGGTACTCAGAAGTTTCTCTCAACTGCATGAGTCCCCACAGAGGAGGGAAGACAGAGGAGAACAAGTGACAGCTCACACAGGAGGTGCCCCTCAGAACTTAGTTCCTAGTGGTATAAAGAATAGTATATAGCAGAGGTTCTCACCTGGGAGACATTTTGCCTCCCCTCAACCCACCCCCCAAAAATTTGACAATATCTAGAGACATTTTTGATTGTCATATTTTGGCAGGATTGGGAGGTACTACAGGCATCTAATTGTCAGAAGCCAGGGGTGCTGCTAAACATTACACTGCCATTGCTCTGCATCAAAGAAGTGTCCGGCCCCAAATACCAAGAGTGCCAAGTTTGAGAAAACGTGCATGTACCCTTGAGGGGTAGAATGAAAAGAGGCACAGGAGAGGCTTCTGGGGCACTGGTAATGTCAAGTTCCTTGACCTGGGTGCTGGTTTCATAATGATATTCAATTAGTAAAGATTCATCAAACTGTGCACTTGATATATGCACTTTTCTGCATATATATATATATATATATATATATATATATATACACACACACATATATATCTTAATTTAATAAAAGCAAAGAGTGTGTGCCTGACACTGCTGAGTATTTATATTCTTTATTCAAAACCCGATAATTTGGGTGCTATTATTTCTAATCTAGAAATGAAGAAATTGGGGCTCCAGGAAGATTAGTGTGTTGCCCAGACATACAGTAAGTTACCACCATAGTACCCAATCTTGGACTTGAACTTCTCTCTTTCTAGCTCCAGGTCACTGAGGTCACCCAAGCCAATAACAATCAAATGTTAATGAAAGGCAGTTGGAGGAAGGGAACTGGTTTTCATTTCGAAATAGTCCAAATCTGGGCTCAACCAGCCCTCTGAGTTTTTAAATCCCCCCTTTTAAATTGCCTGTTTTAGGACGTGTAAAATGTTTGCCACCTTTGAGTTAGGGAATTGACAGCTGTAAAAGAGAGAAAGTGAGGGAAACACAGATTAAATAAGGTAACAATTGTATAGCTTATCAGGACATTGGGAGAGAAGTGCAATACGATAAGGTTTAAAACTTTTTGTTTTTGAATTTTATTTTATTTTTTTTATACAGCAGCTTCTTATTAGTTATCTATTTTATACATATTAGTGTATAATGGCAACTTTTAGGACCACATGTGCATTGCATTCATGTTCCCACAGGACTATGAATAATCGAAATCTAGGCTGAAATCTAAGGGTTAGGAGAAAAGGGGGCATTAATTATTAAATGAATGAGACACTATTCATCTAGAAATCTTTCACAGGAACAGTCAATATGAATACTTGATAGGAATGAACAGCTTGACCAAGTTACCATTTATAAGAAACACGGGAAAGAGCTGTCAGGAGAACTTATCATTCAAAAGTCAATAGTTCTAAAATGGCTCAGACCTTACAGTATTCACCACCCCGCAACCTCCTAACCATGACTCCTTCAAAGTGGTTCATGTAAAATCAAGAACTGAAGCACAGATCAAAACCTTATGCCTAGACAGACCCTGCTAATTATGCAAAATATCTTTGTAATTGACTAAAACTATGATTTCAAAGTGCCTTGAATATAAATGACCATCAATAAATAGTAGCGACTGCGATGATTGTAACGGCCCAGAGTTTTAAAAGCAAATATACTACTATAAATTATGAAGCTTAAACTTGAGAATACTGAGTGAGAGGGGTTATCTGGAAAAGGTCCTAAGTTCTGCTTGCTATTTAAAATCAATATAGAAGATTCAGCGGTATTTCACAAAGCTCCAGTTTTCAGTTTAATTTGCTGGAAAAAAAATACAGACTGATTAGTTGAATTCAATTACTTTTTAAGCCCTTAATAGTGATAAATGCTCCTGGATCTAGTTTAAAAGAAGTGTCTGGTCAGTGGTCTGAAGGGATCAATGTTATGTGCTGACCTGTTTTAACATCTTTATTAATGCTTTGGAAGAGAAAAGAATATTCAGCACAAACATTTCAGGTAATTTTAAAATGGAATATATATAGTATATATATATACACACACACAGTACAGACAATATGAAAAAGAAGAAATATGATTTTTATATGATAGGGGCTTTTTTTCTACTCAGAACATTAAGCCAGGTAGCACTTGCACTTCTAAATTCCCTGGGGAAAAAGTTGCTGCACCTGAGGGCATCAGTATACATAGTCAAGGGCAAAAGTTTCAGAGTTTGAGACAACAGGTACCTGTGTCCCTCCCCTAGTAAGCTCAGCTCTGTCAGGGTTATGGCGCTGCATGACCAGAGAACCTGTCCCTGGCCATTGATGTCTGACACTTTCTCAAAGTCAGAGGCAGTGCTTCCCACTTCTTCTTTTTTTTTTAATCAGAAGCAAGAAAGTTTTATTAATTTCACAATTTATCAAACCAGAGTATTTCCTAATTAGTATTTCTACCAATTTGGAAATATCCTACTAACGTAAAAACTTACATCAAAAGGAGTTTTTATCTGACTGGTCAATTGCTGCCAGGCACGTTAATAGGAAAATATCTCTAGGGTAAAAATTAAAAGAAAGCTTTTTGTAGAATTTTTGAAATATTATAAAAGAAGAATTGAATTGAAATACTGGCACTGGTTTTAATGCCTGGGTATTATAGCAATACATACAAGAAAACATGAAGTCATTATACTTCCTACGCATGTAGTAGGTACTCAATACGTATTTCATTGTTTTGAAAATTCCTTTGAAAGCCTATTTCTGTTGTGCAGTATTTCACTATTGTTTAAAAGTTGAAGTCATATTTAACTTTTTTTTTGTTATTTCACAGATGTTATTGTTAAAAACTATGGAACGCTTCACAAATTTGCATGCCATCCTTTCACAGGGACTGTGCTAATCTCTGTATCATTCCAATTTTAGTACATCAGTCTTTTTTTTTTTAATGTTTTATTTTTTTTAACATCTTTGTTGGAGTATAATTGCTTTACAATGTTGTGTTAGTTTCTGCTGTATAACAAAGTGAATAAGCTATACGTACACATATATTCCCATATCCCCTCCCTCTTGCATCTCCCTCCCACCTTCCCTAGCCCACCCATCTAGGTGTTCACAAAGCACTGAGCTGATCTCCCTGTGCTATGTGGCTGCTTCCCACTAGCTATCTATTTTACATTTGGTAGAGTATATATGTCCATGCCACTCTCTCACTTCATCCCAGCTTACCCTTCCCCCTCCCCGTGTCCTCAAGTCCATTCTCTATGTCTGCGTCTTTATTCCTGTCTTGCCCCTTGGTTCTTCAGAACCACTTTTTTTTTTTTAGATTCCGTATATATGTGTTAGCATACAGTATTTGTTTTTCTCTTTCTGACTTACTTCACTCTGTATGACAGACTCTAGGTCCATCCACCTCACTACAAATAACTCAATTTCCTTGCTTTTTATGGCTGAGTAATATTCCATTGTATATATGTGTCACATCTTCTTTATCCATTCAACTGTCGATGGACACTCAGGTTGCTTCCATATCCTGGCTATCGTAAATAGTGCTGCAATAAACATTGTGGTACGTGTCTCTTTTTGAATTATGGTTTTCTCAGGGTATGTGCCCAGTAGTGCGATTGCTGGGTCATATGGTAGTTCCAGTTTTCGTTTCTTAAGTAACCTCCATACTGCTCTTCATAGTGGCTGTATCAATTTACATTCCCACCAACAGTGCAAGAGGGTTCCCTTTTCTCCACACCCTCTCCAGCATTTATTGTTTGTAGATTTTCTGATGATGGCCATTCTGACCAGTGCAAGAATATACAATGGAGAAAAGACAAGCTCTTCAATAAGTGGTGCTGGGAAAACTGGACAGCTACATGTAAAAGAATGAAATTAGAACACTCCCTAACACCATACACAAAAATAAACTCAAAATGGATTAACAACCTAAATGTAAGGCCAGACACTATAAAACTTAGAGGAAAACATAGGCAGAACACTCTATGACATAAATCACAGCAAGATCCTTTTTGACCCACCTCCTAGAGAAATGGAAATAAAAACAAAAATAAACAAATGGGATCTAATGAAACTTAAAAGTTTTTGCACAGCAAAGGAAACCATAAAGAAGATGAAAAGACAACCCTCAGAATGGGAGAAAATATTTGCAAACCAAGCAACTGACAAAGGATTAATCTCCAAAATACACAAGTAGCTCATGCAGTTCAATATCAAAAAAACAAACAACCCAATCCAAAAATGGGCAGAAGACCTAAATAGACATTTCTCCAAAGAAGATATACAGATTGCCAACAAACACATGAAAGGATGTTCAACATCACTAATCATTAGAGAAATACAAATCAAAGCCTCCCACTTCTTATACCAGATTCGTGTCCAGCAACCTCCAGTTTCTGCCTGGGTGCAGCCCAACATAGAGCCCAACAGGTGATTCATGCCTCGACTAAATAAAACCAATCTGCAGTCTCCCTTCACTGTGCCAGGAATGTTCCACTTGTCCCTGTTAACTTTGCTTGGCTGGACCACTGCTCTGGGTTGTGCAGGCCTTTTGGGGATAAAAATGCCAAAACAAAAACAAACTCACAGCAAGCATTTATTGGGTAGATGCATACTGAGTCAGTTATGGCAGCTATTTATTATGCAGTTAAACAAATGATTTCATGTGTTTTCACTTTTCCAACCAGTTGTTTTGATCTGATAATGAAAATACATGGAGGGTAGAAGCTTGTATGTATTATTGTAATGAATTAAGGGAATGGAAAACCAACTGAAATTTTAGGATTTTTCAGCCTATAAAGACTAGCTTAATAAAACATTTCCCAGAGAAAAGCTGGATCAGAAATAAATGAGTCGGATTCTGGCAATGAGCAGGCTACTGACATTGGGCTCCTAGAAAAACACACCCTGCACCCTGAGGTTTCAAATGCAGCAAGAGACAAACTTCTAATGTTTCACCTGAACACACAGTTCTTGGGTTCTTAATTGGAGTCTTTGGATCAATTTTTGGAGATATGTGAAATCTCACAAAAACATACGACTATACATGTGTATGTATATACATATTGAAGGAGTACAGAAAATACAGTTGTGACATAAAAATTATTTTGAACTGAAGACATTTGAGAATCAACAGACGATTTTTTTTTTTCTGAACTCCTTTATCCGACTGAAAGCAGAGCCTCCCAAAAAGAACTCAGTTGTTTTAAATCCCCTGCCCAGGAGCAACCTAGGAAGGTTGACTCTTATCACCAGGGACAATGAAAAGGCACCACACCTAGAGAGACATTGCCACAAAACTATCCTATCTCCCATCTGTCTATTCTCCTAAGGGCCCATCTAATTTTCCTAAAAGTCATCTGTTTTCCCATGTGCTGTTCCTCCCTTCTCCCCTCTAACAAGTCATTTGTCTTCCCATTTTACATGCCCTTCTCCTCCTTCCCTTCGTCTCTTAAGATGGTGTTTAAGTCCCAAATTCAACTGCCCTCTTTGAGTCACATTTCTTTGTGAACTCCCTTACAAGGTTAAAATCTGTTCTTTCTCTTATTAATCTGTTAGTTGAGTTTAATTTGTAGGCCTCCAACTACTGAGCCTAAGAAGGTAAAGTTTTCACTTCAGCAATATAGAGATATATGCATATATATGTGTATACATACTCTCATCTATATCATCTATATTTATATCTATCATCTATCTCTATCATCCATTTATCATCTATCTATCCATCTATCACCTATCACCTATCTATCATCTATCTATCTATCTACCTATCTATCTATCATCTATCATCATCTATCTCTATTTCTTCCCATGGGAGAGAAGACACATAGCCTTTCTCAGGAACCACAAAAATTCCATCACCTTTTTGCTCTACAAGCTTTAATATGTGAAAAGGGAAAAAAAATAACTCATGTGAGAGATGTTGTCCTAGGATGCCAGGCTCAATGAACCTAAGTATAAACTGTAAAAAGTTAAAATTTTCTGGAACACTTAGAATCCTGAGGTTTTATGGGTCAGTTTGCTCATGCAAAGCAACTTTTTAATGCTCCATCATGTAATCAGTTGGAAGTCATTTTTAGTACTCCTGATAATAAAGATTTTTTAAAACTGATGGTTGATTTAACATGAAATCGAAAACTCAAAGGCAATAAGATTATGTAAGAACTGCCTTCTTTGGGTTTATCGTTTAAAATGACTTCCAACTCTTACACAATTTTAAAGGTTTATTTGAATGGGTTCTCCCTTTTCATGTTTAAAATACTTAACAGTGATTGGTCTTGGTTTCTTTCATTGTAAATTAGGAATAAAATTGTCATGCTTCATCGTTTTTCTTTTCTTTTTAGGAAACATGCAGGAAATTACATTAGTCTTAAGTTCAGGGAATTTCACAAAGTGAACAAGTTCACATAACTAGAGTCCAAACCAAAACAACTGACCATTACCATCATCCCAGGAGCCCACTCATACATTCTTTTAGTCACTATCCCCACAGCCTCCTGACTTCTAACACCATAGACTGTATTCTCCCTGTTTTTGAAATTGACATAAATGAAATCATACATTGCATTTATCTGTGCATCTGTCTTGTTCCTTTTGCTCAACATTGTTTGTGAAATTTGTCCATGCTGTTGCATGTAACAATTTTTCATTTCATTTCTCTATGTATTCCATTGTAGAGTCACAATTTACTGATCAACCCAGCGATTGATGGGTATCTATCTATCTATCTATCTATCTATCTATCTATCTATATACTGTTTCTAGTTTGGAATTATACAAGTAGCGCCGCTACAAATATTCTCGGGCATGCCTTTTATTGACATGTACATATCTATTGGTTATAAACCTAAGAGTAAACCTGGGGGAAGGGTCATAGGGTATTCATATAGCTAGCTTTAATAGATACTGCCAACCAGTTTTCCAAAGTGGTTGTACCAATTTATGTTCCCACCCACCAGCAAGTATGAGAATTTTTTTCCCATATTCTTGATAATGCTTAATATTGACTTTCCTACTTTAGTTATTCTGGCTTTGTGCAATCGTATCATTTTGTGATTTCAGTTTCCATTTGCCTGATGACTAATGATGTTAAGCACCTTTTTATATATTTGCTGGCCATTTGGATAGGCTCATTTGTACAGTGCCTGTTCAAGTCTTTTGCCCATTTTTCTACTGGGTTATAGGCCTTTTCATTGTAGAAATTCTTTACGTATTCCGGATAAGAATCCTTTGTCAGTTTACATATAGAGATTACATATCTTCTCCCACTTTGTGGCTTATCTTTACACTCAGTCATATTTTTTGAGGAAAAGATTAATTGTAATGATCAACAACTTAACAGTATTTTCCCTTTATTATTAGCATCTTGTCTCCAGTTTAAGAAATCTTTTTGCTTATCACATAGATGTGAAAATATTTTCCTATGTCTTTTTCTGAAATCTTTATTTTGCCATCCACTTTTGGACCTGCAAACTCATATGGAATTGATTCTTGTAAATTATATATGGAAGAGGTCAAGATTCATTTTAACCACATGGATACTAAAATAACCCAGCATCATTTTCCAAAAAGGTCTTTTCCCTATGCATTGCAAATATGTTACCTTTGACATAAATTAGGTCACAGGTTACCAAATATGTGTGGGTCTGCTTCTGGTCTTTTCTACTTCTTTGATATATTTGTCCATGCTTGTGCCAATACCACATTGTCTTAGTTACAATAGCTTTGTAATACATCTGGACATCTGCTAGAGTTACTACCTGTAAGATTGCTTTGACTATTCTTGAACTCTTGTATTTCCATATACATTTTAGAGTCAGCTGATTAATTTCCGCAAAAAAAAAAAAACCTCTAATTTTTACCAGGTTTACATTCAATCTGTTGACATCTTAATATGCTGAATTTCTAATCCATGAACACCATCATTTGTATATCTTCTTCCTTTCATTAATTTTCTTCAGTGCAGAGGCTTATATATCTTTCATAATTTTACATTTATATTCATGAGGGATTTTGGTGAGTAATTTTCCATTCTTGTATCATCTTGTTGGGTTTTGGGATGAAGATTATCCTGGCCTCATAAATGTATAGAAGAGTGTAATCTTTCTTGCTGTTTTCTAGGACAGTTTGTATAAGATGGGTGTTTTTTTTTTTTTTAATAAGTATTTAGAGGGAATATCATAGTTGCTTTTCAAAAAATTATTAAATGTGTTATTACATCTAAAGCACCTAGAAAGTATCTGGCATTTGATAAGTGCTATAAAATGTTAACCGTTCTGATATGCTTGACTGTCCATTTTCCTGTGTAAATTATTACATTAAAATGCCGGAACAGAATGGCAGGTTTTATACAAAGAGACCTATATAAAGAGGTAATGTGCTTTAAGCCATTCTTGAGAAGTCACCCTTCAACTTTTATTCAATTTTCAATTGACTACTCATTATATTTTCAGAGAATATTCTATTTCGATTTTTCAACCATTCTGTTGCCATAAAAGTTAGATTAAGACTACATAAATGAGGTGGGTTTTGACAGAACGTAATTTTAAATAATGAATATAGTTAACTCCATCTCATACTCATGAAGAATTTTTTGTAGCTGATGGGTATATACTGAGTTCATGACACATCTAATTTTTCCTCTTACTACAATCATCCTGTAGCCCTTCTTTCATTCCCAATCTCTGCCCTCTCTCCCTCATCTCCCTCCAGTGGAAATTTGCAAAGTTACCTTCATTCAGTCTCCACATTCTGACATCCACTCACGTCTCAACCTCAATCTTTTCTACTCCTACCGCTCCCCTGAAATGACTTGTTGCCAAGGTCCTCCCAAACTGCCATGTCATTAAGGTCATCATTCTGTCCTCAATCTATGTGTTCACAGTGGCATTTAGCACTACCGACCACACCTTTCTGGAAACATGCTCTATCCTTGAATTCTATGACTGCACATGCTTACTGCTTTCCTATTTAATTCTATTTCTATTTACAGTCTTAGCTGACTAATCTTTATATATATATGACTATGAGTGTTGAGTTCAATCTCTTAAAGCATGTAGCTTCATTCATCTTCTATGACTGTTGGCCCTTAAATGTATCTCTCTCAAGTACAGTGTATTTCTTTTAGCTCCATTTCAGTCACCTCATAGACATCCCCGTTTGGAGGCTTCTCAAGCATCCCAAATTCAACGTCATCTAAAATTGGGCTCCTGCAGTTCTTCCCCTGGATGCTCTTACAATCCTCTCTCTTGGTAAAAGGCGAGATGATCTTTCTAGACCCAGAGACAAGAGGACTGAGTGCCATCCTTGATCTACTCTCTCCCTCACTCCATAGTCAAGCAATTGTGAAGTCCTGCTCACTTTAATCTCTTAACCATTCTCTGATTTCACTTATATGTGTTTCTTTTTCCAGTGCCCTTATTTGAAAGTCCAGGCAAACATCAACTTATCAGAAGCTCTACAACTGGCTCTTCTCTGGTCATTCGTAATTGCTAGTGTACCCACTGCAGTCAGAATGATCACTTTAAAAGCTGAATCTGAGAATGTCATGCCATTGCTTGAAAATATTTGTTTAATGCCTGGCTCTACCAAGGGAATGTAATCTGTTTTGTTCAAGTATATCATCAACATTCAATATATGTTTGTTCAGTGATAAATAATAAGAAAAAGAATCAAAAATTGTTTTACCACCTACAAATAAACATTATATTTTCCTTTGATATGTAGGTAATCTGTTTTGTTCAAGTATATCATCAACATTCAATATATGTTTGTTCAGTGATAAATAATAAGAAAAAGAATCAAAAATTGTTTTACCACCTACAAATAAACATTATATTTTCCTTTGATATGTAGGTAAGGACTTCTCCAAATATGACACTGTTTAATTTAAAAGTTTATAATCAACATGGCCAGAGCTTATAAGTAGTATCACATAATATGAGGTGTGCACTTAATGCAAGAAATTATTTCCTGGGATAGACCACACTAATTTATTCAGCTCAGCTCTCTGTTCTGAGAATCACACATGAAAAGGCAGAGAAAGAAATGTTCTCTATGACCTGGTCAGTTAATCATGTATTTTCTGAGTGACTATTAGATGACAGATAGGATGGGCTATCCAGTGGAGGGAAGTGGGAGTCAAGGCCTCTGGTAATTATGAGCGATGGCAGAATACGGCAGATGCCAGAAAGATATCTAAGATGTCGGGGTGCAAAAGAGAAAGATGGACTCTAATCCAGCCAAGGAACTAAGAAAGCCAATGTGGGCAGGAGACTTCTGAAAGTTTTGAAGGAGGGTAGAATTAATTTGGATAGAAACTGGGGAGAAACTATTTCAAGGGAAAAGAATAATCTGAATGAATACTGACCTGGCATAATGTAATTGGCACCATTACCTACCTTGACTTGTGAGAGGTTATAGAGGCCTCAGCTTGGGCGGTGCCTTGGGTGGTCGCGATTGGAAATGTACAAAACATAAACGGACAAGATAATGTGTCAACACTGATCTACCAGATTTTATGGGTTGGGAGATGGTGATAAAAGCATGAGGAATAAAAAAGGGATGCCAAGGGCCCCCCAGCACATAAGATGCCTGCGCCAATAAGGGGCATAACAAAGCTAGAAGGAGACTGTGGGGTTAGGGGTCCTGAACACATGGAGGGAAAGATAATGCTGAATTTCCGAACTGCTGAGGAAGAGATGCCTGTAAGACACCAAGCAGGACTGGAAACTGGTGTGTGAGGTTTGAGAAGAGAACCAGGAGAGCTTGGCCAGACTTCAACATTCCTATTAAATTATCTTTAATTATCACACTGTGAAACCATAATCCATAAACTTTATCTAAAGCATCCCCGAATCTTTCATACGAGTTTGACTACTTGTAGGAATCTTAACATTTCACTTGCAGATAGCATTCATTTTTAACATCCCATGCCTACTTAATCAATTAACAATTGTTTTCCATACAGTTTACTAAAGGTTGATTCTGTCCCTGCTCTTGCATCCCAGCTGCTGTTTGTATCCTAAACTTAATGCTGAAAATTCCAGAGGGACTACAGAAGAGATAAGTCTAACTAATGATGCCTTCTTTTCAGGCGAATTATTTCATTTTGAAATTCTATTGCAAGAGAACAACAATAAAGTATTGGTTCCACTTTTAAATAAATAAGGGGTTATTCTGCTGCTGAAAGTTTTCATTCAAATGACTGATCAGATCTCACGTGTCTGTTTAAAAATGTCTGACTTAGGTCGTTACAAAATGACAGACTATGATAAACTAGATGGTAGTTGGGAGTGAGACAATGAGGCATTGTTTACACAGAAGATTAACTGGTTTAACAAAAGAGGTTCTTGGGTATCTATTGTATGTACAACTCAGAGATTTACTGGAGCTTTTATAATTTCTGCAAGGTTCTTTTTCAGCCAGCTTCATTAACTTGAAGTAAATCAAATCATGCAGAAATCTGGCTCAGCCAGAAAGCAACCCAGGAAGATAGAATATGAAGAAAAACAGACACAGGATGATAAGGTTTAGAATCTTCGGCATTTTTCATAAACATTTTGTTTGAAGATTATTAAATTACAACCCAGAGACAGAGAGAGGAAAAAAAAAAACACAGTAAAACTCACTATTAGATCTTTTTACCTCAACTTTTCTTTACAATACATATATATATATATTATATATATATAAATCTGCACATACAAAGTATGTGTCAACAAAATACAGTCTTTACAACTTAAATATCATTTGAACAGAAAGGTATTTGTATACATTTTATATATGCATAAAAATTGGGATTTTTACTTGCAGGGGGTTACGGTGAAATGGTGAAGACTGATATACTCAAAAAGACTTCCGGGTGGTACTTTTCTAGGAATGGGGTTCTGAGATATATTTTTATTATGTGTAGCCTATTTTGCTCAGGAACAAAAGATCCATTTGGATTGCTACAGCATTTTTACTTTCTTAAAAAAGCAGGCAAATGAAGGGAGTATGACAATCAGATAAGCAGCCACATACATTGGTCCCTTGCTCCTCAGCCTTTATCTTTCAAAACGCTTCTCAGAATTCATTCAGTCATTCCCCTCCCCCTCTTTCTCAAGCTATAATATTGAGATTTTATTTGGGAGATAAGCAAAAAGTCAAGTCAGAAGAAATGGCTATTTGAGGCAACGACATACTTTCATGAAACCTTCAGGTTTTGGGTGAATGATCCCTTGGGGCCTTCCTGGGGCATCCATTGCCAGCAACGGACCACGATGCAGGCTGGCATCCAGCACCAAGCAGCTTACTGAAATTTTACATATAGGTCTTTGGTAATTACGGCTGAAAGATCCCTAAAGAATTGGGCTAATCCTGGTAATTATTTTTAAAAATCTATTTATAATATACATTATTTGGGTGGACGGTGACTATCTATCAAGGACTTGTTAACTCAGAGAAAAAAACGGACTCATGAACAATCATCTGAAAGGAGTGCAGGGGTGGGGAGTGAAAATAACTGAATCTTAATGAGGATCTGTCGGATGTGTGAAAACGAGTTCAAAGTCATGCTCGAATCCAAGTGGCCTCCTGGCTGTTCTCAAGGAGGGTGCTCAGACCCATGGAAGCCTTGCTTTAGCTCCTATTTGAGAAGGGATGTGAGTCTTTTACCGTCTCTGGGTTGTTCCCTTTTGCTGGGCTGACTCAAGAAGCAACCAGGACGCCCCTGCACATGGATGCACACACACGTGCGTGCATCAGTGCCACGAAGAAGGGGGCGGATACAGACAGGGCTCCACACAGCACGCACTGCAGACTGACACCACGGATACCACTGAACGAGAGAGAATATTGGTCTAATCAACCCAACACGGAATCGGGTGCTGGCGTCCAAGTCGGCGTGTGTCCTAGAGCGCGCTGCGCTTCTTCCGAAGGGGGCTCTGGCTGCTGCCGGGCTTCAACTCTGCATACTGCACCTGTGAAAACAGACAGACGTGACGCTGGCAGTTAGGTAACCCTAGCTCACCACAGTGTGCTAATGGCTCCCCGAGGACACACCAAGGCAAAGGAAGGAAGGTTCAAAGGTAATGAATCATTTTCTAAACACAGGAACATGGAGGGATTAATTGCAGGAAGGATTTGAAGAGTCATGCATCATTTCTTGAAACCAAAATATTAAAAGCAGATTTTTCTAATGAGATGCATGGGTTTCTGGGTTTCTACCTGCTCTCAGCACTGCTAGATGGTTTTAGTTCTGTGTATGCCCGTGTTCAACCAGAAAAGAGCTTAATAACAGCCTCTTGGGAATGTTTATCTTAGTATATGATACAGCAACTTACTAAGAATTATTCATTTAGAAATATCTAAAATCTTGGGGGAAAAAATCTCTGCCAATTACATACATTTCTTTTGCCAGAGGGGGCAGAAATGTTGAAATTAATGCTGGCCCCAGACTAATAAAAGATTTCTCTTATAAATGAATTTCATTTACAATGTAATGGCTAAAACATCTGTGACAAATATGAACATGTGGGGAGTCCCCAGTGGCAAACTGTCTACTGTGTTATTAGCAAGTGCTCTTGGAGATACACGGAGATCTTACTAGCTTACTGTACATCTTCCTCAAATGCTCTTTTGTTGTACCCCTCTGTATTCACGCCAACTCCAACTGGATGACCTCGCTCAGGGCTGGTGCCCAAACTGTGCACAGATAATCCCTAGCGGGGGCTTGATGGGAATTTCCATTCTTCAAGGATGCAGGCACAAACTCACATTGTGACTCAAGTGATGGTACGTTGCAGTCGTATTGCTTTGGTGTGTGGGCTTTGATAGGCTGATGGTGGAATGGCTTTATTTAAAGTATTGCATTACAGATCACATGTGCTCACTATTTTGAGTATTTGTGCCAAACTCCCCAAGGACATCCTACCCCATCACATAAACTGAGCTACACTTGGTGGAAAGCAGATATGTGAAAAAAGCATGCTTTCTTTAGAGTGTCTTGTGAAGGTCCCCTAGGGGATGACACGCCTGCCAATCTTCAAGGCCAAACAAACAGGGGCCAAGTTACTATTTTACAATCATGCAATGCAATGTTAACAAGGAAATTCATATTTATAGAATGCATTTTAATAGATAATTATATCATTAAATGAAGGTTAAAAGAAAAAGCATCACAAGGTCTATTTTAATCTCTAGAAGTTGGAATGAAGGGGAAAGAAACTCTCTGGGGCCTTTCAGCCTTACGTCTCTGCGATGCACCCGGAGCTGCCGGGAAATGAATCATGGTACAGTGGCCTAGAAATTGATACTTGATTTGGGATTCTCTCAGATAATAAAAGATTGTGTCTTTGATCGTCATGATGGCATTTCATGCCACGGTCTCCCCATCTAGCTATTCTATGATTTCTCTTCTCCATTAGAGAGGTCTTTGCCTGCCCTCCCGCCTCTGGATTTATAGCAGACTGATCTGCAGGGGCCTGAATTAGGCTGCTCTATGGACTTTCCGGTATTATTGCCTTGGTTAAGCTCTGTGTATCCAAAGAAAAGGGACACTGCTGGACTAAGTGACCACTACCTGTGAATAATACTTCTGATTGATCTCAAATTATTGCATGCTGTCTCTGTCTCTATGTGTATTAGAGTAAGCGGGGGCTTTGCCCTCAGCATCTTTAAGTCTTCAAAGGGAAAGGGATAGGAGGGTGGCCTAGGAGATAATCAGCGCAAAGAAGAATCAAAAGAGTAATCCTCTTGCCCCCTACTTCCCGTAGAATGCCTGCCAACCGGAAGAGGGGGAAAATAAGCAGGCCTCCTCCAGCTCTGGATCTCATGCTCTCCTACTCGCTGAGCCCATCTTATCCTCTTTGGGAAGGCAAACGATCAGAAAAGGGGCAAACCTCACTGCACTACAGCCTCGCAGTGTGAGTTCCAGATCATTCTTAAGTAGCTCTTTTTCCGGATAATTTTCCCCAATCATCTCATGCTTCTGGACAAAGGTTTTCTTGCCACCTCCCTGCAAGGCAGGCCTCTTTAAGGATTTTCTGATTCGTTATCTCAATGACTCACACAAGCACAGTCCTGTGCTCATCTGGCTCTGGGGCAGGCCAGACTTCAGGGTCGGGGCCCCTGTTGGTGGTGAGCATTCATTACATACCTTTTGAACATCAGACGGAACTCTGGAGAGGAAGTCTAGTAGTTCATCATTGTCGATGGCGTAGGGATTTCGAAGCTTCTTAGTAAATTTATTTATGCCTGAAAAACAGAAATATCGGGAGATCTCTGTCTGTCTGTTGATGTCTCTCTATCCATCTATCTTTAAAAACTCACCTGACTGGGAGAGGGGAAGCAATCACAAGTAAAAATTAGTGTGAAAACAATTACTGGACCTCAAGTCATGCACACGTTGCTGTCATGTGGAATCATTCACAAATGTCTTTTCTTGGAGGAAGGAAAGGGGGATCGTTGGAGAGGGGCTTTGCCTTCTTCAGCTGTGAAAATCCCATTACAATCCCATCAGCAGGGCGGCAGAAACACACACTAAAACTGTGGAGCTCACTGGTTTTTTGGACGACACTGATTAACAGCCTGCTCTGCTAGGAAAATGAATGTCCCAGATGGGAAAAGGCCCTCACTAGCCCAAACAAGTCTCTGCTTGGGAGCTCTGGACCAAACCTAGCAGCGGGAGGTGGAGGGTGGGAGTTGTTTTTTTGTTGTTAAAAAGAACCCACAAGAAATCTATCTCCCGCTCCCCGTCCAACTCATTTTCACAGGTTTCTCTTCTCTCACTGCAGAACAGAACTTGACATGTTGATTTTACTTTGATGCTGCAGGAAACTGTGAAAAGTTATTATTGGAAAATTATCTTACTGTGGTTGCTAGCTTAATTTATGGACCGTGGCACTGGTGCGAGGGTTTGGCTAGGCCATGAAGTCGGTGCGGCTGATTTAGGACAACGGTAATTAGAAGGGGGTGTGACGTTTTAAGTTGTCCTTGGTGGCGGCACCTTGGGCACGTGGGCACGTCCAGGACAAGCTCTGCCCACGGTTCCCTCTTCAGAGGAAGGCGCCCCTCCACCAGCTTTTGTCTCCTACTCCGCTCCTAGGAGCTTCTTGGAGGTGTGTGTGCCTGTAGCCAGAGCTTATAAATGTGGTCTTTCACTAAATGTCAACCCTTTGTGCCAAGTCTTAGAAGCAGAAGGTGGCCTTCTGAAGTCTGCCCACAGAGTGCTTGTTTATCAAGGACCGTATCTGAAGTCCTTGTCAATCTCCGTGATGCTGAACGAATGTTCACATTGGTGGTACCCTGACTGGCTCTTAACTCTGAAGGCAAGGTAACATTTACCTGTTCAATAGTCCACAACAGAGAAGAGGTTTGATGTTTTTCTTCTTTCATTAAATATTATTTTGCCTTCATCTAAGAACTGGACTTTCTGTGAGCCATTACCCCTGACGCAATGCCAAACTCCTAGTAGTTCCATTAGAGACAGTCGGGTTCACATCTGCTTGGCAAATGGGAGCTGGCCAGGTTCATAAGTCAAGGGTGCTTGTTGACTGGGCTGGGGAAGACTTCCTGCAAATAACCCCCTTTTTCTCAAGTCAAAGTCACTCTATGCCTTTCTTCCCTCTACCTCCACAGGCAGCTTCATGTTTCTAGCTAAAATTTCCCCCAGTGTTCCTTTAAAATACTCTCCACTGTGTTATTCTAAAGACATTTAATTGTAGCATGGGCTTTTTGGCAAAAGAAAACAGACAAAGCAAAATGATGAAGGGAGACAAAGACGTATTGAGGAAAGATATATCTTCTATTGTTAATTATATATAGTGTGCGCATCTGGAGTCTCTACAAGGAACCGCCAGGCAGGGATAATACCACAGCCGATCAAAACACTGCATTCTTAGTCACTGAGAAGATTATAAACCTGCCCAGTAACTCAAATGCACCAATAAGGGCAGAAGAAGTCCACAAAGCACTCCGACAGTCTATGTTTGAAAAACTTTGTTAGATTAAAAATTATAAGAAACTCAGATTGCGTGCTTCAAAAGCACACCTTGTTTTTTTAAGATGTCACAGGCTCAAATGTCAGTAATTCCACCATATTATCTACCGTGTAAAACCAAGTGTCAAGGGGGGATCATAGAGCCCGTGGTCATCTTTAAAGGGCAACTGGGCAAGGAACAAGGGTTTGGGAACAAGAATAGCTGGGTTCCAGTTCTGGCCTCACCATATATTATTAGCTGTAGTTTCAGACAAATTACTTAACCTCCCTGAGCCTTAGATTTCTTATATTAAAATTTGAATAATAAAGACCTATATTATATAGTTCCTTGGGTTGAAGGGAGAATCACATTGGACAACAAAGGCAAGAGGATTCTATAATCTGAAATTCCACCACAATGAAGGGAGCTACCATCATTACTGTAGATGTCAATAAGCCAAGAAAACAAAGCAGGCGGTGATGGAAGAGTCTTTATACTGGCAGGTATGTGACTACATACCAAATTTGGAAGTGGTGGGTTTCTCCAGTAGCATGCTAGATGTACCTTTAGATTTTTTAACCTAAACAATACAGATAGAGCATATCTGCTGTGAATTTTTATCTGTTTTGTTTTTAGCCAAAGAAAGAAAGTGGGATTTAAATACCAAGGGATTAACATTTGGGAAAGACACTATCATTTAGTGATGATAGATTGAATAGATCAGTGGATTAGAATGAGCCCTCTGGTTAAAAAAATAAATCACTCGGAGAAAGAGAGAGGAAAAATCGCATGGCTGCTTTGCACATACGGTCAATAGGGAATAAACACTTGAAACTGAATTAGAACATTTTATGAGTGACTGGCATGTAGCCTTGACTGCAAAATATTGGTGGGGGTGGGTGAGGTGGGGCAGAGGGTCCTTGCTTGCTCCTGTATCAAACACTAAGTGTCTTCCATGTGATATATATTGTACTATCAAATGGAGGTACAAAGTTAAATAAGTCACAGTTTCTTTCCAGAAGCTCAAAATCTGGCTTGGGGAGTTTGTAATCTACCTGGGAAAATCAGAAGTGGCTAAGATCAGAACTGAAAAAGTATAATTAGAGCATCTATGATGAAGAACAGAATGGAAGGAATATGGGAAACCTCTCAAAAGGTACAGAAAACCTCCATGGGATCTAATCCTCAAAGGTGCCTTGCCTTCTAGAAACACATACAACAAACAAATGACTGAAATTCAGTAGATACAGTTTTCTAGAGAAAATTCCCTCTTAAACCACTTCTAACTTAATTTTCATAATTACACTCCCAAATAAGAGAGGTGGTGAGCTCAAAAAATGCCATCTATGTAGATCACAGGTATTAAACTTGCAGACTCATCCACTCATAAAATATTTGCCAAGTGCCCACTAAAGATCTACTACCTATATGTAGCTGCACTAGGAATTATACGGTTAAAGAGGAAAGAAAGTATCTCACCATTTAAAACCTTACAATAAAGTTGGTGAGTCAAGGAATATTCCCCACAGCCATCATGAAACTAGGCTGCTTTCATAGACTTATGTTAAATAATTGTGCTACTTAATAAATACTTATACAAAAATGTTATTTGGATGTAAAGAATAGGGAAATATGAACACAGAGTTAAAAAATTTTGTTCCAAAAGGTTAAAAAACATTGCACAAAAAAATTTAAGGATCTTATCCACCACTTCAGGACTCAATGAAAATGAGTAAGTAACTTAGGATAAGAAATAGTCTTTTGATGCTTAATAAGGTTAAAAGGAAAACTAGAAATTTAAGACGTATAAAGTTGTCTTCTTCTACATGATAAATTCTCTGCCAAGAATATGATCATGTAAGAGATGTGCAAAGGAAAATCCTGGATCTGTGCTAGCTAATAACTAACTTGTCTTGGAAAAGAATAAGTCCTAACAGAATGGCAGAATATATTCCATGATGGTATGGCAGGTTTTACATGATGAGAAGAGGCAACAGATCATGTGATAAGTCAAGGCTTATCTATGGTAAGCTCATCAATAAACTATAAACCTCTGTCTAGAACATAAAACTAAAGAATGAGACACAGAACATAAAGATCAAAGGGTTATTTTCATCCAGGAGAGCATCTTAAACTCCATGCTATTTCATAATTTCATCCATAAGCTGAACAATAAATAGAACAGTGTCTCATTAAGTAGATGCAAAAAGTTGGTGTTGAAAAGCTGCCAAGAACTTGAAGGATAAGACGAGAAGTCAAAGGGATGTGGGGTAAATTGAAAGATGGATTGGTATCCCAATACTGACAATCTAAGGAAGAAATATAGTATAGTCTTCTTTCTGGATGGAGAGATGCAGAAAAGCAAATCAAGTATATACCAGAAGGATGAAGAAAACATGTGCAACAGTATTTAACAAGCTGACCGTCAACTCACACCAACTTAAAAAAGAGCAAAACACTGGCCAAATAGTTGTAATTTTGTATCAAGTTCTTGTTAGGGTCAGACAACAGTTTTAAGATCTGTGTTTTAAATGTGATCAGCAAATGGACTGAGAAACTAACACTTAACGAAAAACAAGAAAGAATGAGATTATTCAATCTATACAGATAACATTCAGTAGTATATGAGTATTCAGGGAAATGCTTTTACAAAATACGTATTCCTTCTTAATCAATGGGCCCCTGAAAAGCTCCATGCTCTCTTTCCTAAAGGTCAAATATGGGCCAATGTGCTAACTGAAAAACACAACAGAAAAACAAACAAAAACTAAGCATGGATATGAGATGACTTTCTCCAAGAGTAAGAGTCATCAAGTATTAAAATGGACCCCTGAAGAGGGAGTTAGAATATCTTTTCCTTTTCTAGGGCTTGTTACAAAGGAGAGAGACTTTATATAATAGGATTTTCACCTCCTGGATAAAATAGAGAATGGATTATGAATGGATTATGCTCTCTCAAAATCATTCTATTTCTGAAATGTTATGAGTTATTCCATTTTTCCCATGACTTTACCCATTTCTGAATGTCTAGGTTTGGCCTTCCTCATCAGCAGGATTCTGCCTGGGTTCTCTTTGGAAATGGTCTACATTTAATGGTTTTAGAAATATTATAGCTCCCCCTCTCCCTGGCATTTGCAGGCTTTCAGCTTTTGCTTAAAGATGAATGCATCTCAACACAGTCACTTACATTCAGAACTTCTCTGAACCTCTCTTAACATCTGAAGATCCCTAGAAGTAACTATGGTTAAGAACTGAGAAGTGGGGCTTCCCTGGTGGCGCAGTGGTTAGGAGTCTGCCTGCCAATGCAGGGTACATGGGTTCGAGCCCTGGTCTGGGAAGATCCCACATGCCGCAGAGCGGCTAGGCCCGTGAGCCACAACTACTGAGCCTGCGCGTCTGGAGCCTGTGTTCCGCAATGGGAGAGGCCACGACAGTGAGAGGCCCGTGCACCGGGATGAAGAGTGGCCCCCGCTCGCTGGAACTGGAGAAAGCCCTCGCACAGAAACGAAGACCCAACACAGCCAAAAATAAATAAATAAAATTAAAAAAAAAAAAAAAAAAGAACTGAGCAGTGGTCACAGGAGCTGAGCAATGGAAAACCAGAACTGATAGATTCTTCCAGAAAAGGGTTGATTGCTTCTCCAATTAACTGCAATGCACTCTCCTTATATCAACCCAGCGCCCACCCAGCAAGAGACACAAATATTCACAAAGTTGCTTGTAATTTTTCCAATTGCTAGCTTGAGTAGTAAATCAAGTCCTGAAATTTATTTCCAGTTTGCTGTTTTTGTTTCTACTTTTGTTAAAAGCAGCTAAACTTTATATAGGCTCACCATTTCCCCTGGTAAATAATAGCTTTTTCTTTCCTTTCAGGAACTGGTTAGGTAGTCAGTGAGGGTCCCTCCCTTTCACCTCACTGCTTCTGGATTTAAGTATTGGGTTAGGTTATTTTTTTCCTTCCAGGGGAGATAAAGTGTCAGGAGCAGGCTAGCAGTGGCTAGATCTACTTTTACATAATATAAAGGGAAAGATGCAGGTGTTTGCTCACTCTGAATAACAGTGTTTCCTGAAAGTTACTGGGCCACAGCAGTATATTATTCAAGAGTATTTATGACTCTGAAAGCCCAAAGGGAAATAGCATGCACAATCACATTTTTATTTGATTGCAATTATGCAAGAGGCCTATAAATATCTATGCTGATCCTTCACGTAACTGGCCTTTTCAGGGAGGTCCTGGAAGTTTTTGTTCCCCAAATACTTTTCTTAATCTCATGTTTAACTGCCAACAAGAGCACATTTAAAGTTTATAGCCACACTTTAAAAATGAGTAATTGGTTCTTACCTGGAATTGATTGCTAGCAAAAGGACCGTGCCAAACTTACCCCAGATTAAAATGATGTACCGCAGTGGAATGAAATACAAAGTGATGGTGGCAACTGCCAGTATCAAACAGGCCAGGAATGAAAGGAATGGGACCGTCCAGTTAAATGTGCTGTAGACAAACCACATACATGTCATTTTCTCTGATGCTCAAGAACAGCTGTAGATTCATTTTGCCATGTTTACTTCTTAGTTTATACACATGAAAAAGGTCTATTGGAAATGTTTCTTCTCAAAACTTGGAGATAAAAGTCTGCCAAACTGATTGGGCACTGGAAAAACATTCTTGAGGAGAAAGTCACAAGACCAACTGCCATTCGGCTTGTCAGAATCTTGGTGACTTTGCCTTCCTGGAACCGACAGTACTGAAGAGAAGACTTTGGCTCTCAAAAGTGATTAAACACTGAAATACTGTTATGTGGCTCTGTGCATGCAGAGCTTCAAAACAAAAGGTGAGTTAGGTCACTTCAAAGTCAATATTTCTCTCTCAATTAACACGTGGTTGCCAGTAAACATTGAGAAAAGGGAGTATATTAGTACAGTGCTTTTGCATTTTTCTAATAACTTATATTTAGAATTTCCAGACTCACTGACTCCAGAAGGTTAATAACGCCCTGAAATGGACTGGGGAGCATCTGGCTATAAACCATTACACCACCAACCCATAGACAATGTAAGGAATGTTGCTGTATATTATTTTCACAAGGCCCTTGGCTCCTTTTGTTCTATCTATTGCCTGCTTTGACTTGAGATCTAGAATATGGGATATAGAACTGAATGTACTATGGAAATCCTTGCACAATCCTAGAAAGTGATCGTTAAATCCAGTGCCCTGATGAAAGCTCATGAGTGTCTGGGGCATTTCTTCTTCTGGCCCTTCATCTTCACTGAGATGAAAGATTTATTTCTGTTGTCTTTTTTATTGGGGGGGGGTGGGTGTTAGGGGATTTGGGGAGAGCAGCTTATAATAGTTATTGGGCACTTAATATGTGCCCCTGTCCTAAGATGTTTTTTATATATTTAGGTTGTAATGCTCACAAGTAAGGATTATCCCCCTTTTACAGATGAGCAAATCAAGCCTGAAATTAGGAGTCTGGTGTTAACATATACACACTACTATATATAAAATAGGTAAACAACAAGGACCTACTCTATAACACAGGGAACTATACTCAGTATCTTATAATAACCTATAATGGAAAATAATCTGAAAAAGAATATATATATATATATATATATATATATACACACATACATACACAACATTGTAAATTAACTATACTTCAATAACAAATTTAAAAAATATAAGACCAATCCAGTTATACCTCACCCTCTTGTTAAAAATTGTTATTAATATTTTAAATCTTTGCCTATGGAGAGATACAATATTATATACACATGTGTGTGTATTTAATGTCTCACTTCTTTAAATTATAAGTAAAGATGAATGCATTTTAATATGATTGTTGGTCATTCTAATGTATTTCTTAGTGATATCCAGCTTATTTCCTTGCCAGAGGCAACTATTTAGGGAAGTGCTTAAGAAAATTGATTTTATAAGCAAACTGACATGGGTTTGAGTTCAAGCTCTACCTCTAAAAGTTGAGTGACTAGAGGAAAGTGTTTCAATCAATCTGAACAATAATTTCTTCTCTAAAGAATGGGAATAATAATAATACCTATAGCATAGAGTTTTGCTAGAATTAAACAGGTACTTGCATTTACAATAGCTCTGGTAACACGTGAAAGATGGTTAGCTTAGTTTTCATATTAAATTTTTATGTTAAGTTTGTTTCCAAAAAAAAAAACAAAAGTTAGCTCTGCTTCTAGCACATTGTAAAAACTCAAAAAAACAAAAAAACAAAAAACAAAAAAGGAAAGAAGTTACTATTTGTCTATCCCTTCCCTCCCTTTGATGTTTTCCTCAAATAAAATCTCTTTGGATACTAAAGAAATCAGTCTTTTGTCATATTTGTTGCAAACGTTTTCCCAGTTTGTTGCTTTGTCTTTTTAAAAAATCTCATTTATAATTTTTTAAAGATAAAAATTATGTATTTTACATGACCAAATTCATCAATTTTTTTCCCTGTTGATTTTTAGATTTGGTATTTCTTGTAAAAGACTTCCCCTAGTCAAGTGACTTGACACCAAGAATTTGAATAATCAATATTTCCTCCACTCCTTTATCATACTGCTTTCTATGTTATTTTAAATGTCTACATATATGTAGGTCCATTCCTGACTATTCTCTTACATAGCGGAATTTGTAGTAGAACTTTTTAGTAGGCAACCTCACAATATTTGAGAAAATGTTATGGATGCCACAAATGCCCCTGTTATGCCAGGGCAAGAAACTTAACCTGCAAATATCTTTGCACAAGGACATAGGGATAGTACATGAATGTGTGATGCAGTATGGTTTGTAATAGTTAAAAAAGAAAATAGCTTCAGTATCATCAATAAGGTAATATCTAAATAAAATAAATATCTAAACATCTAAATAAAGAGGAAAAACTAAATAGATTTACACTCTGCAATATAATACAGCTTTAAAAAACAATGAGAATATGAAAAGAATACCCACACAAATACCTTTGCCCTCAACACAGAGGCTCAAAGCTAGATACAGTGAAAAACTAAGTTTCAGAAATATGTAAGTATGTTTATATACACACACACACACATACTGAGAAAACCTCTGGAGGATATACTCCAAACTGTGAATGATAGCTCAATATGATGGGGGGAGAGGGAAAGAAAGAGGGAAGATGGAGCTATAGAGAATAACGGGAAGCTTTCTGATTTGATTACTTTTATAATGGATGTATATCACATAATCAAAATAAATAAAAATATAAAATCAATAAATTAAAACTGAAATAAACAAGTAAAAACAAATACCAATCTGTGTGCCCTATTTTTGTTTTCGTTGTTGTTGCTTTTTAAAGCAGAGACATAGTAAGTGTCAGATCCTGGATGCCAATACACAGGTAGGTAGCAATGCACCTGTCTCTTTTCCATTAGGTGGGCTTAAGCAATGTACTCTACTTCTCTGTGCTTTAATTTTCCCATCTGTAAAGTGGGAATAATGACTTTCTACTTTATAGATATGCTGAGGGGATTCAATGAATTAATAAATGTAAACCCCTTAAAAACAATATCTGGTACATAGTAATTATTCAGTAAATGTTAGCTAGCCTCATTTTTCTTGTTGTTATTGCACAAAAGTGACATAAATATGAAAAAAGCTAATTATATCAGGTAGCATTTTGAAGATAATAAAAACTATGGAACTACTTTTTATAAAGAAATATACATTATGGCTCCTTTTCTAAAAATAGCAAACCTGCCTTTAAAAAAAGTTAAATAATAGCTAAATAATTTTTAATACCTTGAAAAAAAAGAGAAAGCCACCATTAAGCTGACATAAAAATAAGACAACATCAGAGTGTAAAATGTATTGCAAGAATTCTGGAGATTACCAACCTCCAAAGTCAATTTCACTCTAATAATTTCTGCCAAATATTGAAATTTTTAACTTCTGCATCTGTTACCTGCACAGGAGGGCAGAAGATAAAGCCTAGGGCCTCCACAAAGGAAGATTCAAGTAGAAGAACACTGCATAAAACTTACATTTTCAGGGTAAGGATGAATTGAGAGAGACAGACAGACAGAAAGACAGACAGACAGAGACAAAAAAAGGAAGAAAGGAAGGGAGGGACAAATCCACCATATATAAGTGGATGCAGAGAACTCTCTTGTGTGTCACGATGCTAGTGCCAGGATTTATCAGCTGAGTTTATGCTACCAGTATACTCTGAAAAGCCTCAGCAAAAAATTTAATTAAAAAAAGAGATCCCAGGTTGGATCACCCCAAAGTGACTCGAGCAATAATCCTCTCTAAGGAAATGCACTATCAACTCAGATATATGAGTATGCTTCACACACACACAAATCCAAGGAATATGAGTTCATAATTAAAACTGCAAAATATAAAAGGACACACAGCATCATGAGTAAGAGCCAGCAGAAGTAACAGCAAAATCCCAAACAAAAGACTTCAAATACGGAAAGCAAACACAATATGTTAAATAATAATGTTTAATAATTTAAAAGTCATAAAACAGAGGCTTAAAAATATAGTCAAGGAAGAGATGATGAAAATGACCAAGAAGATTTGAAAACAAAGCAAGGAGAACTTTAAAAAGAAATACAGTGATTAAAGTTAAGACCCCCACGCATGGATTAAACTGGATTTTAAATATCAGAGGAAATAAGGTTGTGCAAGATAGTCCAAAGAAAGTACTTAGAAGGCATCACAAAGAGCAAAAAGATAGAAGATGTCAAAGAGAAGAGACATGGAACATAGATTAACTGACTGAATTGACTGGGAAGATGATAATAGTAACAATTAATATTAGACTGTGGTAATAAGCCATGCTGTGAACTCTAGGGTAACAACAACAACAACAAATGGCAAAAGGGTGCTTATATATAGAGGAAAATAGAAGAAAATTACAGAAAATAATGAAAAAAACCCAAAAAACAGAGCAAGGGAAAAAAAGACACAATAAAAACCACAGATTTAAATCTAAGTATATCAGTAACCACATTAAATTTGCATGCACTACATGCTGCAAGTAAAAGACAGTGACTCTCAGAAACGAGAGATATCTAAAACATAAACAGGTTGAAAGAAAGTGATAGAAAACTTGTATTATGAAGGAAGCATCAAAAGGAAGATGGTATAGCCATATCATTAGTTAAACAAGATATTAAGGCCGATTTTTAAAATCGGTCACTTTCTATTGATTAATGATCCAATTCAACAGGAAAATACAACAATTTTAACATGTACAAACCAAATAACATAACTTCAGAATATAGAAAGCAAAACCTGATCAGACTACAAAGAGTAGACAAATCCATGACCCCAGTGGAAGGTTTTAACACACATCTTTAATTAATACAAGAAGAACCAAAAATAAAGACCAGTATGAGTATAAAAGATTTGAACACCATCAACAAATTTAATCAATGAATATATATAAAATAATACACTCAATAACCTTCTTTTCAAAAATTTATAAAAGTTGGCCATTTGTTAGAAATTAAGCAATATACTTCTTGGCAAGGAAGAAATAAAAATAGAAATTAGAAAAAAGTTTTTACTAAATGTGAATTGATAATGAGTATCAGTGCCTAAATGTTTGGCATGGAGCTAAGCATTTAGGAAACTATAGCACTTTAAATGCTTACGTTAGGAAAACAGAAAGATTGAAAATAAATGATCTAGTTATCCATCTTAAAGAGTTAGAATAAGAATAGTAAATTAATCTGAAAGAAACTAGAAGGAAGAAAGTAATAAAAATAAGAGTAGTAATTAATGGAAAAGAAAACAGGCAACAGGGAAGATTAACAAAGGCAAATGATGGTTCTTGCTAAAGACTAACATAATTGATAAATGACTGTCAAGAAGAAAGAAGGGAAAACACAATTTTGAGGATAAAAAAGTGAACAATGCTACAGATTCTATTGTCATCAAAGATAGTAAGAGGATTTTATAAACAACTTCATGTCAAAAAGTAGAAAATTTAAATGAAATGGAAAAACTCTTAGAAAATGACAACTTACAGAAACAGATATGAGAAGAAATAGAATAGCTGAACAGATCTCTATATATACTACAGAAACTGAATATTTAATTAAAATCTTCCCTGAAAGAAAACTCCAGGCCCAGATACTTCACTAGAAAATTATATAAAATCTTAAAGGAATTAATTACACCAGGCTTACACAGACTCTTCCAGATAATGGTAAAGAGAGAACACTGCCCACCTATTGTATGAGTCTAGAATAACCTTCACACCATAAAGAATTTTCAAGAACAGAAAACTATATATCAGATCTCACTGATGGTCACAGCTGCAAAAATCCTAGGCAAAAAAATTGTAAATAAAATCCCAGCATATATAAAGAGATTGGATAGCATGATGAAGCTGAGTTTATTCCAGAAATGTAAGATTGGTTTAATATTTGAAAATCAATCATAATTATATACCACATTAACAAAAATAGGAGAAAACAAAAACAACCATAAGATTATCTCAATGAATGCAGAAAAAAAGTTTGACAAAACTCAACCTACATTCACGATAAAAACTCTCAGCAAACTAGGAATAAAAGGGAAATTCCTTAAGCTAATAAAGCACCTTTACAAAAACCTACAGAAAACAACATTCTTAAGGGTAAAATGTTGAAAGCTTTCTCTCTGAGATCGTGTGTGAGAAAGGAATGTTCACTAACAACAATTCTGTTCAACACTGTACTGGAGCTACTAGCCAGTACAATAAAGCAAGAAAACAAAGTAAAATGTATAAGGACTGAAAAATAAGAAAGAAAGAAAATTATTCCTGGATGATATGTTTATGTAATACAACATCCAGAATAATAATCTTCATATAAAAATTAATATAATTAAGTTTATCAAGGTTGATAGATTCAAAGTCAATGTAGGAATATTAATTTCACTTTTATATCCCAGTAACAAACAGGTAGAGATGAAATCTGAAAAAAAAGATACCCTTTAAAATAGCATGAAACAAATCAAGTACTTCAGACTGTATCTCACAAAAATGTGTCAAATTTTTATACATAAAACTCTCAAATACTGAGATAAATTAACGACGATCTAAGTAGATGAAGGAATACATTACATTCATATGTTAGAAAACTTAAATTTTAACAAGATATCAATTTTTTCCCAATTAATGCAATCCTTATAAAGATCTCAATGATCGTTTGCTTGTGTGCAAGTGCATGGTGTGTCACGTGTGTTTATGTGTTGGATGCTAAAAGTGGAGATATGTACCAGACACATTTGTACACACCCTGTCAGATTAGCCCTCCCAACAGCCAAGTCAGTTAAGTCATGTATTTTTCTCTCGGCAACCTACAGTTTTAGTGGTAAAATGTTTAAATGTTTCACAATTTTTTAAAAATTTAAGACACAGAGGAAGAAGGTCAAAGCAATTTACCAAAAATAATACTCATAATCGTTAATATTTTTATGTGATTACTAAAGGCCATCCACTGGTTTAAACTCTTTATAGGCACTAATTCATCCAGGAATGTTATGAAGTAGGAATTATTATTATGCCCATTCTACAGATGAGAACTTGAGTCAGAAAAGGTAATAATTGGCCCCAATCACTTACTCCCAGTATAAGTGGCAGAACTGGGATCTGAATCCAGAGAGTTGGCTCAAGAGCCTACACTCACTGTCTGTATAGTAGACATTTCAGAAAATGTAAGATGGCACATTTTACTCATTTAATCCCCTGAATATTCCTGCTTGTAAGACTGAGGACTTAATTCAAAGATATTGGCACTAACATTCAAAAACTTACTAGACCATCACTCCAGCTACCGTGGAGTATCCTGTCTTTCATAGAAGGCCCAAGATTGAAGAACTCTGATAAATCAAAGCTTACCATCTCAAAATTAAACAATTTGTTAAATATTTTCATAGAAATCCCCAGATTTCCTGAGTTGGCAGCTCCCCAAATTCTAAATAGTAAATCCCTGACTCAAACCTTTCAATGAATGAAAAAATCCAAGGAATCCCCATTCATTCATTCAACTCTTCAGGTTCACTAACACATCCTAAGAATATCTTTGACAAAATTTCAAAACAAAAACCAGACATTATTGTGACCACATCCAGTAAGGTGGGGAAAACTCCATCCTAGAGTTCCTCTCCCAACTGGGTGCCCCACTAGTTGACCTTTGTGTCAATGAAGTCATTATTTTCCTCATTTCCTAGGCACGGAAGAATGAAGTTCTCTGACCCTTCTACCCATGGAAACAGAAACGAGGGTCATAAAATCCTGTAGACCATTCTTTTGTGATTTACCCACATGATGCTTTCCTTCATACATGCATGGTTTTCACCCTAGTTTGTGAACTCTCCCCTCACAACTGGTCTCCTATGCTCACCTTGGTCTTTCTGCCTTCATTCTCTGTCCCTTAAACATGTAACTTTAGATAAAATATAAGATACATCAATCTATCATTCCCCACGTGCTCACCGTCATTCAAACTTCACTTATCCTGCTTTCTCATCTTCATTGCTTAGTATTTCATAATATTACTTCAAAGAAGTTCTTCTTCCTAGGAATGTGCCTTCTAAGCCTTACTCTGGGACATTTGCAGGGAAGACTCCCCTGTCCTAGGTCTACCTTAATTTCACTATCTCCTCTGTGGAGATTTCCCTCACCACTCAAGGACACAAGTGTTGGAGCCACCACTCTGTAATGACAGGACATACAAGATACCTCAGTATTCTGACCCACCCTGTCTGCTCCCTGGGATAATATAAATGCCACATGTTAAGCAAATGTTAGCCTGATGCATGCATACATTTGAAATCTGTATACAATGAAAGAAGGTAATTAGAGAATGTAGAGAAAAGAAAATACCGTTCACTCCATGTAAATGCAAAATCACCAGGGTCTTCGCTGTCAGTAGCAGGGAAGCCTTGCTCTGAGAGATTTATGTAAGTCTATTTATTTGTTAGCTGCCAAAAGTTGGGTAAAAGTTTTCCTGGTCCTTATGCACTGAATTACAATGGAATTCCAACAGAGTTACACATGACGTTGTACTTGAATGCCCAGTGGGAACTTTAAGGTCACTGTAATAATGAATGGCCAAAGAATTAATAGGAGTTGAGCCTCATGTGCCTTCCTGTGTTGCAGCTGGGTAGAACAGTGCTCTGTTCATGGCTGAAAATACGTCTCAGACGTGGCCACCACAGCTGTGTCGGGCACAGCCGCCGTCAAAAGCACTGTAGAGTTGGGGGCCTGTTTAAATCACTCTGCCCTCCTCTCATCAGACACAGTTCCTTGACCATTATCAACTACACAACAGCTACATTTGTCTATTAACAGACATTCAAACATGGAGATACTTTTACCAAAGGACATGGCCTTCTTGCCGCAGTCTTGCCCCCGCTCCACATCCTCTTATCTTCTTTGCTGCCAGTACCTCCCTCACTCAATTTTTTTCATTTGCTTTTCCATCCACTCAAGGCCCTGCATGACCAGCCGCATTTCCAGGCTCTGCCACGTCCATCCCCAGTGGCACAGACATACTGACGCCCCTCCATCTCCCTGTATCTAGCACAGTCTTGGGCTTTGAGCCTCTGCACAAAGGTGCCCACCTACTGAAGCCCCCATTCATCAACTCTGTGCCCAGCTAGCTCTTCTCATTCTCAGAGATGCTGATAAGTTGTTGCTTCTTCAGAACTTTCCTTTGTTTCTCTCTCTCTCTCCTACAACCTTCCTGGGATGTAGGACTTCCCCCCGCATCCTACCTAACCTCTATCTAGCATCAATGCTATTCTAATTGTCTTATTAGTGTTCTTCTCCCTCGTTGGAAAATAGATTCCTACAGAGAGGGAAGTGGGGAGTGGCAAGACGGGGGCGGGGGTTTAAAAAGTACAAACTACTATGTATAAAATAAATAAGCTACAGGAATATATTGTACAACACAGGGAGTATACCCAATATTTTATAATAACTTTAAATGGAATATAATCTATAAAAATTTACTATCTTGTATACCTGAAACTAATATACTATTGTAATCAACTATACCACAACAAAAAAAATGAATTAAAAATAAAGTATTATTTATTTTAAAAAACACACGAAGAAAGAGAATAGATCCCCAGAGGACAATGACATTATAGTGTAAAGTGAGGAGGGGAAGTTCAAACCCAAGATCCATGGCTTACTCGTTGTGTGATCTGGGTTTCATATTTAATCATTCTGTACTTCAGTTTCTTCATCTGTAAAATGGGGATACTAACAATCCTTACTCTGTAGGGTTGTTGGAATCATTTAATCCAATTTCTTTAACTAACTCCTTAAAGAAGTTGCTATGTATAAAGGGCTTAGAACAGTATCTGGCTGGCACATGACATTAGTTGATGTTTCTATTATCATTGTTATTGTGGATGCATTTCTCATTCTTAAACCAAGCCAGTGCCTGAAACTCAAACACTGATAGCTGAATGAGTGAATGAAGAATTATAAATGCTTTCTTCGTCATTTCACTATTTTCTACTGTCACTTATGTTTTTGCTAAGCAATTTTGAGGGTACGTTCAGGAATCATTTTTCAATTTATATGAAACCTAGAGAAATAAAGCAGATAAATATCAATATACATGACCAAAGCCCCCTACTGCTCTTTAATTTTTCTTGACATTGTTCATGGGAATAACAACGTGTAAGTTCAGTAAAAACTCACTAAATTTGAAGATGACTTTAAACCTGTCTTTTTAAAGCAAAAGAAACATGTTTGCTATGCCAACAATAAATGGACATTCAAGGGCAATTTCATGTAATAAGGGATGGAGGAATAACATCAGTAATGACAGAAAGTTCCATATTAGCTGTTTATATTTCCTGATGTTAATCACCACTTATTGATTTCCCTGCATCTTGATAGACAAAATTTCACTTGGCTTTTAGCACTAATTTCAGTCTCTTCTTTATCCATGTAATTTCTAAATATTATGTTCTTTACTTAAAGAAACTAGAATGGCCAGTAAAATATGAAACAGTATTAATTAATCTTTAGAAAGAACAACATGGCTGACACAACTCTGGATTTAAAGGGGAAACAAACATCTACAATTCAAAAGAAAGAAAAAACCTGCTCTGTTCATTGGTATCAAATGAAGACCAAGTTACACAGAGTTCACAATGTATAAAACAAAATAAATAAAAAATAAAAACATGAATCACAGAGAGTTTTTCTCAATTGAGACTCCATTAGAGAATTTAGCCTTTATGCCCTAACGTAGGGGGATGGCAAGCTATGGGTTGGAGCTGAGTCAAATCTAGCCTGACATCTGTTTTTGTAAATAAAGTTTTATTGGAATATATATCACATCCATTCATTTACATATCAACTATCTGCTTTTACACTTAAACAAGGGAGCTGAGTAGCTGCGACACAAACCATATAGTCCAAAGCTGAAAACATTTACTCTTGGGTCCTTTATGGAGAAAGTTTGTTGATTCCTGTCCTAAGCTGTCCATGTATGTGATGAATTAACTTTACATCTTTGCATCTGTGATGTTACTAGTTAGGTACCATTCTCTGGAGAACAGAGAAAAAAATTTCACTCAAGGCATTTACTGTATTCTGTGATTCAGATGAAAAAGCCTCCTTTAAAGCATATTTGCTTCCTTCTTTATTTCTGTATAGGACAATCTATTTTTTAATCTATAGTTTATCACTTAAACCAGAGTATCTTTGAGAATGAATAGAGGCACTATTAATAATTATGCTGGGACAACTGGTGTAAATTGGGCCATACAGCCACCCTGTGAAATTGACAAGCCCAAAGTACACACCAATCAAAGTTAAAAGGCCCAAGACTGTTGCTTTTGTTTTTTCTTTGTTTTTGCATTTTCTGATCCTATCCTCCCTAAGACTCCCCACCCTCGTTTGTCCTAGTGGATGGCAGTTTCACTTCACAACACAAATGTAGAACTTACTTTTTAATTCTTTCTCCAAAAGAAGCTATCTCCTCCAAGACGTTTTGAACAGTTGAGACAACATCCTGTACCATATAGATTCTTTCAATTAAGCCCTTTTTCTCAGATTCCTAAGAAACATAAAAGATTTAACTCAGTTACTTCATTTTTATTGGTCTGCTATAGAAATTATTATGCCATATTATCATAACATGGTTATTATCAACAGAGTGACTTCAGAAGATAAATTTACGTTTTTCACAACTTATTTATTGACTCCCCCAAATCCCTGCCTACTCGTGAGATGTGACCACTTGTAGTGCACAAGCATGTCGCTACCTCAATATCATGAGCTGATGAAGGGGAGCCCCACAGATAAAAGAACTTCATTTCCCTGTGGAGTTGCTGCTTCTCTCTGCAGTCCTTTCCATTGGCTGATCCTGATTTCTTCTGTCTTCACAAGGTTAGCTTACTTACCCTTCTCCCATTAGTCCTTCAGAAAGGTTTCCAGCAGGTAACAATAAGGCATGTTGGATATCCAGATTTTGTATATGGAATTCAGCTTTCTAAGAATATTACCCTTACTTCGCTTATAGAAAACCTAAAATGTGTTTTACCATGTTAGATAGCTAATGTTTATAAAAATAATTTAGAAATTACTCCCATATTGGAGAAATGATGATTCTCTGAAGAGTGGCATTTTCATGCTATTTCTTATATTCTGATACCATATTCTAGCTCCCTTATGAACTCTACTGTAACTGGGATTTAGTTAGTGTCTTCTTAGCTCAGGCCTAGCTGGGTCACTGTAGCTGTCACATCTAACATATAGTACCTAAAACCTCAAATAAATCTAACAAAACTTATTTTTTTTCTATCTTTTACTTGGGTTAGAATTGTACTAAATTATTGAGCAAATATCTTCTAAATTTAAGAGACCATTTCTATAATAATCTTTGCAGCAAAAGAAAAAAAATTCATTCTCATCTTGTATTCTCTGTTCCATCAAACTGGACCCACAGATGGAAGAAGGAAAACACACCACCTCATACTGATTGCAGCGACTGGTAAAAGCACCAATATGGCTGAAATGTCAAAAAGCACAAATTTCCCTTCCTGCATCTGCCCTTGTTTATGGAGCTACTGGCAGAAACAGAGCAAAGAGAGGGGCTGAGGTTAGAATGTACCATTGCTACCCCCTTTTGAGTAAGGGTGCTGGGCTGGTTTGAATAACTTCCTACCATCTGTTCTGTACCCATTTATGCTGCCATTCTGTACAGAAGGAGAGGTCATACTCATTGCTTCCTCTTGCAAAGTCAAACTCACAAGACATTTTTACTTTTTCACTCTAATTTTAAATTTCTTCTTTCCCTTATTCTCTTACTGACTCTAATTCTTCAAGTCGTTTGCATCAAAAATCGGATAGATTGCCAGAGCGACTTAATTCATCTTCAGCAATCCACCAACATCTATTAATGGGCACAATGGTGAAAACCCATCTCTGTCTGCCACAGAAGCATTCATGTTTATAAAGGAGGATTTGAAAGCACCAGGGAATTTGACCCAAAGGGCAAAAGTGGCTTCCTCTTCTCAACAGTGTAGAGTTTAGGTCAAAACAATTTCTTGGAAAATGACTCAAATTACCATGTGGCTCAATTTCATAAAAATTTCCTATTTTAGTAGACTGATTTTTTTTTTTCCCCTATGAAACAGCCAAATGCGGAGGTTCTGGTTGTGAAGAAAAGCCTGAGTTAGTACACCAAAATAATAAATGATTCTCACAATGTTCTTTTACTTTTTAATGAATTTGATGTTTTAGTTTGAATATTCAACATTTAAAGACTACGCCAAAGAATTCCACTGTATCTAGGGTACCAGCATAATTTATGAACCATATCTGTACACTTTTAAGAGTGAAAGTAATCAGAATTATAAATTTTTGAAATATTTACCAACTGACAACTTGGTTTATTAGTGGATCTATAAAATTATTTCATTTTTATTTATTTTCATAATGACACTGTTTCAAAATAAAAAAATATATTTTACATGCATTAGAACAAAAGAGATGTGCTTATATTAACTGAATTTTAAAATGATACATGAAGAATGATTATTCATGCTACATATTCATATATTTAATTGGTTTCCTAGTTATATCTGTTTATAGTCCCATGTTAAGATTACTTTTCCAAAAAATGTACTTCTTTAATGTCATCTTTTCATTTATAATATTTCATAAAATTGTTCTTACTTATCTTCAGAATTGCACTTAATGGTCATTAAATTGACACCTTTAATTGACTCTACTGTAGGCCATAATTTTAATTACAAAAATACTCTCTCTCCAGGCACTGAGAGAAATTCACAGCAAAAATGTGATAGATGAAGAATATTCTCAATTCTATATTTTAAATATTGAAATCTGTATATATTTCTGCCCAAATAATTTCAAAGGCACGATATCTTGTATCCATTCATATGAACTTTCTCTGTCAATATTTTTTCAAGATAAAACTTTAAATAAGTTGTCTCTATGAGTCTCTACAAAATTTATGCTGAAAAATTAATGGCTTCTCAATTTCCTTCCATTCCTGGGTAGAATTTATATTTATCCTATTAAAAATCAAAAGATTTTTTTTTATCCCACAAATTGAGATAATCCAAAGTGTAACTTCAGAACTTAAACACTGAATCATGCACAAATAGGTCAACTATTTGACCTCACAGTTTGCTTTGTGCTGAATATCCCTTTCTTTTGTAAAGAAAAAAAATTCAATATCTTTTATGCCAGTTCTTGTAAAATTCGCTTCCATCTACTAAAGGCTTCCGAAGATGAAGTTACTTAGCATTTTCAGTCATCAAAATTTTTGATTAAAAATATTCCAACTGATACGACCAAAATGCAACAAACATTTAAAAGATTTCTCTTTTTCACAAGAGTTCAATAGCTTTGGGGAATGTTTAAGTTGACTGAGAGTTCTTCAAAGGTTTCAAACATTCTTAAAATCAGACCGATGGATGGATGACTGGCAGCAAAAACAAAGTGCACACTGCCATGCTGAAAGAAGTATATTTTTATATCTGAACATATCTCTGCCATGAAAACTGCTGTTGCTATCCCAACTCTGTATACATAAAATATTTATAAATGTGGGCACTACAGCTTCTAATTCAATTGGTGGTGCATTATCACTTGTCTGTATGCAATCATGGATAATCAGGGCACCATGATCTATCAATTGTACATTTCTGCTTCAAAGATCCCTTCAATTTATATGAATATCTTATTAGCCCTGATGCTGTGCTTCATCAAAATCTGCATTCACATTATCACTACAAAATTAAATAACCCTCAATGCTAAATGTTTAAACTAAATTTACAATAGCATTCCTGATGTCAGAGATTTCATTGTTTGTCAAATTAACTTGCAAAAGCTTTATTTTGATTCCATATAGTAGATGAAAAAAATCATAATTTCAAGTCACCATGGCGGGGTATTGGAAAAGTTTTCAATTAGTAATAATCATACCTCATTGATTGAGGCATTGTATGAGTACAACAATTTCAGAATTAACTTATTTGATATTCTGTTTGAGTCATTTGACGGCATGCTAATAAGACTGGTATCATTTGACTCTTCACAAGGTTTTTAATATATTGATGCTATTGAAGTCAACACATTAATACCTACCTTGCCCTTTTTCATACATGCATAATTAAACCTTGGAATGGAAGATGAGATAAATGTGGAAGAACAGTCATTTGATCTAAAAGAAAAGTCATGCTGCACAGAGAGATTTGTAAACACATCTTTTGGGCTGTGTAAATTAACATCATGTTTCCAGAAATAGTCTTCTAAAAGTAACTATTGACAGCTGAAGGCTCTTCAGCAGGTTTGTAACTTAAGTTTACATGTATCAGTGATGTGATCATGGTCCCAGTGGTAGACAGGAAATGTGAACAGACATTCATCAGTTAGTCTGTCAACAATTATCTTGAGAAATGGATTGTCAGTACTTGATTATTCATTAAACATGTACTCTTTATATTTATTATTATTATTTACTCACTGAAAAAGCATTATCAAACAGTAAGAAGGAAGAAGGAAGATTCCAGGCCTCCTAACCCCAGCAGAATGATCTAAAGGTCCAACTTATACTCCTGGCCTTCATGAAATCTTTCCTAGGGAGGCCAGTCCACACCAACTACTGTCTTGTTCTTTCAATTTGCATCACACCTCTACTCTTTTCATCATTCTAGTAGCAAATGTTCTTTTCACTCTCTACACTGCAAACTTTATCTTTTAAAACATGTACTATTGATTTCATGGGTCTTTAATTATATCTGCCAGTATACCAATGGACATGTTATATGGTCTTTGATACTAGCATTTCCATTAATAGGAAACCAAGGTACAAAGGGGTTAAGTGATGTGTCTATGTCCACATTTGTCTATGTTCACATATATGTGGCAGAGAATTCCAGTCCAGGACTATTAAGTCCAGAGGAAGAGTGGACATTTTCTAGTGGACATTTCACAAGGTAGGCATTCAGCTCACACTTGTTCTTTTTGTCATTTGCTTCTTTGGTGTCTATGGATCTCTGTTCTCTCGACTCACTATATAATACATGATTTTTAGCCATTTCATTCAGTTACATATTTCTATCTACTGTTCATTTCCAGTATTATTTGCCCAGTTTTCATGAGACTGTATGTTAAATTACACTTTTTGAAAATACTTGGGAAAAAACATTTCTTTCCATTCTTACTTATTTTTTAACTTTTCTTGCTAAACATTTTAGCAAACTTTGTGTATAATTTGCATAAAATACATACCATAATTTACATTATAATAAAATGCATTCATTCTTATCTAGGAGCTGGAGTAACCAGGGTTTACAACAACAGATGCAAAGTTAGGGGGAAAAAAACAAAAAACAAAAAAAACTTAAGATGTACCAACTCCACAGGCCTGCATATTTTATTAATCACAGGTTATGGAGTCAGAGGGAAGTGAGTTCAACGTGGGTCTTGTCATCTATGAGCTTTGTGATCATGTCAAGTTCCTACTGGTTTCTGAGTCACAATTCTGCTATCTGGAAAAGGGAGATCATAATCCTGACCCTGACTGGAGTATTTGGAGAATTAAATATTGTATCATATGCAAAGCATTTGGTGCACTCCAGGTGTTTCATAAACATAAGTCCTTGCCCTTCAAGAATGCGAAGAGACAAAAGAACAAATAACCTTTTGTCTAGTTTAAAGAATCCTGGGGTTCATTTAAGTTTCAAAAGCAACGATCTTCCAGGACAAGTCTACTCATGTTGCCCTGCGTTGTATGAAAGATCATCTGGCAGTTCTATCTGCATCATGCTGGCTTTATTTACACGTTTCAGATTGAACCAGGGAATGTGGTGATAACACAGTTTAGCAAACACAGCATTACATCTGCGGCTGCTACCAAATTGCCTAGGAAGAGTAACAGTGATTCATTCAGAAAAAGGAAACTGTTATCACATGTGCTTATATTTTTCCTTAACATATAAGGCTTCTAATTTATAGAGGGAAATGTGTAATAAAAATAGTGATGGCCACTGGTGTGATTAAACCAATGAACAAGATAATTGTGGCTGAACACATATTTTTAGATTCCTACAATTCAGAAAGAATGGATTTTACTTCTCATTACTTGAAAAAAACACCAAGGCATAAGTAAAATTCGCATGATTTAGGGCCTACTTTATGAGCAAGTAGGTAATAACATATAACAGAAGAGATGAAAACATGGAAATTTTCAGATCCAGAATTCAAATTTCAAAAGGTTCCTTTGCTTTGTTATATACTACAGAGAATGACTGTATGAAAAATAATGTAATTGTAATAATAATTGTAAGAAAAATAATGACAAACTCCAAATCTGTAACCTAAAAATGCATATTATTATGTAAAATGTATGTAAGATCATCATTTTTTCATTGTCCATTTGTTTATAAAATGTCAAAAAAAAAGAAAAAAAAGAAAAACAACACTGAGTCTTTAGTGGCTAAGTTTTAGAGACAATTGACTGAAGAACAAATAATGTGCCTGTGTTGTAACATGGTTGTTCTTTAAGAACAAAGCCAATAAATAAATAAATGAATCAGTCAGGCAGTGGATTTTTTCTTCTTCAAGGCTTTGTTGGCTTCCCCAATGTCTCCAAAGAGCATAGCACTGTAGGTGCAATAAACTAGCTTCGAGCCTCTGGGAGAGAATTAACACCATCAAAATGAATTTACAGCTAAGAATTCATTATATAATCAGTATGCTACTTTAAATCTTTCCCACATGTTCTGGTTCAGGAAAAAAAATTCTCATTTCTCTATTAATTACCTAAGCAAAACCAAAGAGCTAGTCCTGAAAATTGACCACGTCAGGAAAGATCCTTGGGACATGCTTAAAAACTGAGTAGTATTTGTCACAGGATGCCCAGGATTCCCACAAGGGATTGATGCAAAATTTCTATCTCAGGATCGTCCCAGCAATGCCAACCATCCAGGGCAAAGACAACGCAAAAATACGACTTTAGACTTTAAATGGGAATCTGTTTGGTCTGTTTCATCCCACTGAATATTAAAAGCCTGCAATTTGAAAACCTGAAGAATTATAAACATCAGAAATAGATTGAGTGGCATTTAGCAGGGAAAAAAAAAACCTCTCAGCATCTGTCATAACAAAGAACAAGAAGTAATATTTCTGATACACGAGATTAAAAATTGTTCTTTGGGAATCTGGCTTAATGCACTGGGAACTGTCCTTAAGGGTTCTTCCCATGAGCTACGTCCTGTGTGCATGGACGGACACACACACACACACACACCCCTCTATGGTATGCTATTAAAATGGGGGGAAAAGTCTGCAGTCTTTCAGAAGAATACTTCTGTCTCAAGTAGTATTTTTGCTTTGGGAAATGAATATGAAACAGACTGGATTTTGAACCAGTATCATTTCTAAGTAGTTATAAACTGCTCTATCTGTTCATTACATAGAGCCCTTCCTTCCATACTGACTGGTATTTACCAACATGTTTCTTTGGCCTGCAACAGGATTCTCATCAGGGATCAAACGAGAGGGCTGAAAAAGTAAAAGGAATAAACATCATCATGAGGAAGATGTTGATAAAACTCTTTTGAAAAATTGGGAACAATTTGGAAAAAAAGATTATTTGGAATTAGACCCTGGGAAGATTGATTTCCTTAAAAGTTTCTCTGAGCCAAATGACAGATGCCACGCCACTACAAGGCAAACAGGGCTAATGGTTTTCTCTAACTGTCACTACCATAGGTAAACACACAGTAAGCTGCAGTTGCTGATTTAGCTGTGTGTCCTTTAGTTTTCTTTGAGGTGGGGGGTAGAAGATAAAATATTTATCACCTAAGACTCAACTCAAACATCACCTTTAGCAGTCCTGACTCACCCAGGCACTGCATCGCTAACACCCAATGTAGTATACAAATTTTGATGAAAGTAGCAATCACAGATACAGAGAAAACACTCCATAAAGGTTGTCAATAATAAGGCAGAAAAATGGACCAATAAATTAATGACATGTTTCCTTCATAATAATGTAACATAGTCCAAAATAAACAGGATTTAGATCAGAAGGGCTGGATTTGAGTCTCGCTACTATCCTGGCTGGGAAATCTCTGATGCATTATTACATTTCTCTTAACCTGGGTTAGTTCATTCGCATATGGGGAAAATAATATCAAATTTAATGGTTTACTTTGAGTACTGAATGAGCTGAAGCATATAAAAACAGCCTGCAAATTGTAAACACTCTACAAATAAGAATAATCTTATAAATCTAATCATTTAAATAATTCTTACTCAAAATGGTCTCATTTTAAATTATTATTTTTGTGTCATTTATTACTTACTTTAAATTACTATATTCCCTTGAGGAAAAAGTGATGTCCCCACCTTTCTATCAATTATTTTGCAAATTATCTATCAATTACCTTGCAAACTCATTGGATAATTGGGACTTAAGGCAAACCACACTGAAACAGAGCAGATTTCAATAGGAAATTCCTCTTGTAGGAATGGCTACTATCCTGAGAAAAATAATGACTTGTGGATAATTGAGACACAATGTCCAATGTATTCTATATTAGCATAATGTAAAAATTTTAGACAACGGCAAGATAAATATCCAGATGTAGTATAGTCTATAACATCAGAGCACCAGTTAGTGCACATTAGCTAATAAAAGGATGGCTAATCCATCTAATTTATAGTCTGGCACACCATATTTCACAATATTTGGGAGTAACCTACCAAGTATAATCCTTACAGTAGAAATCACAAAGAAAATCCACAAGTACTGGGGCTATTAGTGAACCTGGTAGCAGTAGGCTGAATAATGCTTCAAATGTCAGATTAATAACATTTCTGGATTATTTCTGAAGGTAATGAAGCCAAACATTTTTAAGAATGGAAGTTTGAGTTTTTAAAAGGGATTTGAGCAAGTCATTGGTTCAGAGAAAAGACGGCAGGAAATAGGGAAGCTGATCCCTTTTCATGCAAAACATGCGTAAACTGATAATTAAGAATTGGCTGGAATCCATTTTAATATTAAAGTCTTGGAAGTAAGATGGTATGGTTGAAATGTTAGCAATTAAATCACTTCATCACTGAATATAATATTAATTCAAATTAAAAGGAGTTACATCGGAACAACCATTTACTTTATTCCCCTGAAAATTATCCATAAGTAGGTCCTCTACAACATGCCCTGTATATAGACTGTATATGCCTTGAAAATATGTGTGTGTATTCAACTATTGTTAATCTTTCAAAGATATTATCTGACTTTTCATTTTCTTAAAAATATCACACCATCTTAAAGTACCATGGCTTAGTCAATAGTTACAAAAAAAATCACTGTTCAAACTAATTTGCTTTGTTTCTGACATTCTTAAGGCACAAAGGAATCATAAACAAAACTACTCTCACTATTAAATTGTAAGACTTCCTCCAAGAACGAGTCTTCCCTGGTTGAGATACTATAGATCATCTTCTCTTTCTGGAACAAGAAAACACAGGGCATGAGGTATGCTGGCCCTGAACAACTCAACCAAAGGACTATGCAGGTTAATTTACAACAAGAACTCCTAAATATTGATACATAATAAATATTGATATATATGCCACATCCTTCTCTCTCTAAGAAGGCTCTGCCTGGGTAGTGATGAGTGAACTAATCAATTTGTAGGATGAAAATCATTTTTACAACTAAGATTGATGGTTTAAAATATACTTAAATTTTAATAATATCATCCTAATTTGTGAAAAGAGAATAGAGACATAATATTCATTTGCATGCTTTCATTATAAAATGTTCCACCATGTTCCACCATCAATCAACAAAAACGTATCAGATATTTCTTATTTTCTTAAAGGAAAACGTCCATATCTGTTTTTCACCCATAACTGACACGAAAGGATGATCCCCACCCCCCAAACACTGTAAAGCAATTGTGAACTCATTGATAATCTTAAAAGAACAGATGATTCAAGTCCTATTTCTGACAGCTGAGTTAAAAACAAACCAACCCATAATGCAGGCATCACAATGCAGTCTCTTTATGATAGCAATAGGCAGGTTTTTTTTTTTTTTTTTTATTACATGCCCTTATGATTCTTTCTTCCTGATGTTACTAGTAAATGCTGAAATATTCTACCTAAGTGATTGTTGGGCTGGGAAAAAAAAAAAAGAAACTCTAATGCAAGTATTTATACCTTCTGCAATGAAAACAAGATATTATTGCCTTGCATGACCTTTCCTAAATATGAGATACAGCATTTTACACAATAGTTTCTTGGTTCACGCTTCAATTACTGACCTTTACTGTGTAGAAAATTAATGCAATTTTCATTGTAATCCATCCGTACAAATAAGGTCCACATAGAAGAATTCCACATATGGAATCTAATACAAATAGGAAATGTCAGCTGATTGCTGTTGGCTGAACTTAGCCGTTATCTGTTTGTTCTGGGGTCCCCAGCAAACTCTACTTGTAACAAGGAATTTCTTGTGTGGAGCCATCAGGTATAAGAAAGAAAAATCTCTTCTCCTCAAAGTTTAGTTTGTACAGTTAGTTTCCTAAAAGCCAAAAAACTAGTGACCTGAAAGTTCTACATTGTAACTGAAAGTCCACAAAAAGAAAGGACGGCAAAACTGTGGAGCCTAATTTGGTTTCTAAAAATGCAGGTCATTTACCATGGACTTTTAACAATGAGAAGAAGCAAGAGGCTATAGTGATGTCATTTTACAACCATCCCTGTTCCAGACAATAAAAAGATGACAGACCCCAGACCATGTCCTGGCCTGTGCATCAGAGACAGGCAGAATATGGGAATGCGTCCATCTCCCAAGGAAGCTGTGCCAAGGGGCCCCAGCATGCTTTCATCTTCCACAGTCGTCCATGATGGTATTTGGTGGGAAGGGGTGCTGGCAATTAAGGAGTGTCACTTTCAAGATGGATTGTTTGGGTAGAAAGGAGTTCCTCTCCTCTTCTGGTTTGGAAGGAGACGGCTGTGTGTTTATAATCTGTAAACAGTTCATCTCTCACTGGGTGTGTTACAGTTCCCAGAAGCCCGTCTGTCATGTCGAACACACAACAGAAGCCAGAAGGGCGCTGTGGGGAAGCCCTTGGAGTCAGCACACTGTGGAGGGCAGTGGCCCAGGGCCTGTGTGCTTGAGGGACCCATCCCAGGCACGGAGGCTGCTCTACATGGAGAAGAAATGATGAAATATAATAATATATAGGTGGACATATGCTCCCGAAGTCTTAAAGTTGAAAACTGCTCTAGTTTACCCATCTCTTAGAGAAGTGAGAGTGAAGAGATGTGCAAAAAGACTGCAAAGTTTGCCAAAATCCCCTCACAATAGAAGGCTTGTGTTCAGCAGAAGAGGCACAAACAGAAGTCAACATTTCATTTCAGACTTATTCCTCTAGAAGTTTCCACAGAAATATGAAATTGAGGAAGCAAAACAAACATGGCCACGTAGGGTTATTAAAGGCCCTACAAACATACTACAATCAAAGTATCTCAAGAATGGAATTGCCCTGGAGGAGACATGGAGAACCCCAGAGCCAACGTCCTCAGTGTGGGATGAGCTGACGCATCTCTTGCGTGGAGGGCTGTGCTTGGGTGAGCGCAAGAGCTCCCAGGCTCGTGCATGTAGATGCTGTAGTTCCAACTCAGTTATCCTTGCCCAGAAAAGCTTGATGCACAGCCCAAATGGCTCTACCTCCACACCCCCAGGCCCCCAGACAGCCCTTGAAGCACCACAATGGAAGGTTAGATGGTGAAAAACACTGGTCTAGACTTTCATGGCTCAATTTGTTGCCTGACAGTTCATCGACACCACTTTTTCATCCACTGCCTTCTTGTTAGATGTCTCCTGTATCAGATGGGACAAAGCCCCATGGTCACAATTATCTCTCTAGGGTGGATGACATCCTCCTTCCACCGGTGGCTCGTTTACACAGACTTGGTCCAAGAGAAAGAAATCTTCCTCACTTCCAAACTTTGGTTAATGAAATTGATAATTATGCCTAATGTAGGTTTAAAATAATTTCATTAATACCTGTGTTTCCTTTGGTTAAACACCCCTTCATCCACATTAGCTTAGCTATGACTATTTTTAATGTTCAAGGAGTTACATCACTCAGAAGCCACTCACGTTAATTCATCAAGAAGAAAGTTGCAGGACTTCCCTGGTGGCACAGTCGTTGAGAATCTGCCTGCCAATGCAGGGGACATGGGTTCGAGCCCTGGTCTGGGAAGATCCCACATGCCGCAGAGCAACTAAACCCGTGAGCCACAACTACTGAGCCTGCGCGTCTGGAGCCTGTGCTCCGCAACAAGAGAGGCCGCGACAGTGAGAGGCCCGCACACCGCGATGAAGAGTGGCCCCCACTTGCCGCAACTAGAGAAAGCCCTCGTACAGAAACGAAGACCCAACACAGCCAAAAATAATAAATAAATAAATAAATAAAAATTAAAAGAATCCGCCTGCCAGTGCAGGGGATACGGGTTCAATGCCTAGTCCAGGAACATCCCACATGCCATGCAGCAATGAAGCCGGTGCACCACAACTACAGAGCCTGTGCTCTAGAGCCCGCGAGCCACAACTACTGAAGCCCACGAGCCTAGAGCCCGTGCTCTGCAACAAAGAGTAGCCCCCGCTCGCTGCAACTAGAGAAAGCCTACGTGCAGCAACGAAGACCCAAAGCAGCCAAAAAATAAATAATTTAATTAAAAAAAAAAAAAAAAAGAAGAAGAAAGTTGCATCATGGGACCTTCATTCTAAAAAGGGTCAATTCCCTTTTAAAAAAATTATACTTTATTACTTTGCTATTAATGATCATTTTAGCCCAACAAATAAGATTTACTTTGTAATCTGCCCAGCATCCTTCAAATGGGCAAAACCATCTGGCTCGCTCAATTAATTTTAAGGCTGTCTGTGTCATGGAGCTAGTGTTTTTAAATTCGTTTCTATTTTCTGGACATTTTATATTGGATACTTAGCTCTTAAGTTTCCCCCGTTCGCCCCTTTCCTCTCCTGTCAGCCTTCTACACACTATCACCCCAGCCCCATAGACCCATAGGTTCTAGGGGACTGGGCAGCCGTGAAGCTAGTAGAAACTCATTTGGCATTTCACTTTTATTTTTTTTCATTTTATTCCAGAAGGGTTGTCTGAAAGCGTAATGACAACAAAAAGCAGCAGATTTGAGAGATTCTCCCAGGAGGAGAGAAAGGACAGATGTACATAGACGTAAAGCTGAAAACGTTGCCAGCAACAGCTGGGCAAGTGACAGGTTCTGAAGCGGGTGACCACCCTGCAGAGTGCAGACATGAGCCTAAAGGAACAGCGATTGCACTTGATTTACTTTTGACTTCCTGGGCTACCTTTCATCCACCAAGGGGAAGGCTAATCTTTGCCTCCAATGACAGGCCTCCTAGAGGGATGCTTCTATAACATTTCAGTTATTCCTTATATTTCGCCCCTTTTCATCCTCATTTAAAAAACCTTAAAAAGGGATACCCTTTATACATTACGAGAATATCACTATACTGGTCACCCTATAGTAGTAAAAAAAAATATATATATAGTTTGACTCAACCGGCTAGAACACTGAAAGCAGTCACGTTACCCCTTTGTGTCCTTTCTCGAGCGCACCCATCTTGTCATCTTCATCCTCCTCCTCATCGACGTCCGTGCTCTCCTGCAAGGAAAATCCATAATTTGTAATAAAACGTCAACCGAAATTACCGACTACGAATGAAATGCATACTCATGCTTAAAGTTTTCCCATATCATTGCAACACTAGTCTTTTTAAAATACACTGTAACTTCTTTAAAAAGGACATTTTTAAAGTTAAGGGATGCCTTGCCAAGGTTGTAAACAATATGCATAATCTACATAAAACTGTTAAGTATAAATAAAGCTATTAGGGGAGTGCCCTTTGAAGGCAGCCAGCTTTAAAAATGCATTGCGGAGTTGTACTATCTGTAAACAGTTTTGTTCTGAGTCTGACAAATGAAGCAGCTGCTGTGTTAAGGCTGAGAACACCATACTCCGTCTGTGCTGGGCTCATTGTTAGAATGACTGCACTTTTCCTCTGGGGCCATTACCGAAACATTAGACAGTAGAAAATGCATTAGTCTGAATGTAATCAATCTCAAGAATAAGCTACAGGTTTCTATATGGCATTCTTGTCTTCCTTGGGCTTCAGGGTTGGTGGGGGGCAGGTGAGGGAAGGAAACTCAAGGCTCAGATCTGGACTAAAGGGGGGACTGCCTTTAGTTCAGGGGCCCCAGCACCAGCTGTGCTGCACATAGGCTTGTTCAGATTCATTTAGAAATCTCGGCTAGTTAACAGGTACACTTGAATAATATCACTGCTACATTTAAAAGCTAACACGTGTTGGTACACAATCCAATGATTTGGTAGCTTGAAAAGAATTCTGGGTATCAGAAAACCAGGGACTATTTTCAATTTGAACGCTTACCTTTCTGCTTAACCTTGCAAAGGGCAGGCATGCTAATTAGATGCCATTGTTCCAATAGAAAAAAGAATGGTCAATATCATGCTTGTATAAGGGAGTAACTCTGAAGTATCCAGAAGGTACTCTGCTATCCTCCATAAACCATTGAGCAATTTCTTCAGGGCTGGTACTGTATTACCGCCCAGAATTCCTAGGAGCTCCCTAGCAGTCTGTGGAATACTTACTGATGCTGGAGAACTAACCTATTCAATGATGGCAACAAGCATTTTTCATAAAAGCACATGGATAAAAATGAATACAATGAAACATGTTATGGGAGGAAAAAACTCTGTAATTAGGAGTCAGAAGTCTTCATCTTGAGACAAAGTCTTCAGCTGGAGACATTGTTCCAGCACTGTTTTGCTGTGTGACTTTGAGCAAATCACTTTGCCACTCTGAACGTTAGCTTTATGAAGCATGAAATGAAAACAGTAGTTCTTGACTCCTTCATGGTTATGTTAACAAGATTAAATTAGGTAATAAATTAGAAAATGTTTAGTAAATTAAAAAGGTTTCATACACGCACATACACATTTATATGCATACACACACAAATACACTTATGTACCCATATTTACATACACACACATATATACATATATATACCTGCCTACAAATACACATGTACACATACACATATATATACACACGCTATAAACGTATACATCATATATATACCTGGGAAAATAAAATCTGATTAAAACTGTAAAAATGTTAGTTGACAGCACTTTTACAACAGATGCTTCTCTGTAAAAATTTCCCTCATTTGTACCTCTGTGAAACTTAGTCCTTACATAAACCTGTACTTTAAAGCTGTTTATTTGTTACTTGGTTCTAGCATCTTCAGGCCCCTCATTTATTGATATATGCACATGCTTATTGCACTACACAATCAAAAACCAAACAGAACAGAATTTGGAATTTGTCTGAGGTTTTACTCCCTGACATAACACTTATTTCCCCCATCCCAAATGAAACCAGAAACATTCCTTAAATATCCATTATTTCAGAGATAATTTTTTAAAATAATCAGAACATTATAAGGAAAAATAGGTGAAGATGGTCAGCTTTTGAGTCTTAGAAAACCTAATGTGCAGGTGATTTTTCTAAAGGATGTTATCAAGTCTCAAGACCTTTGATTTTTGTTTCAAAAACTTGGTTCTTGAATCTGGAATGCCAAGATTATATCATAAAGCAAGTCTATAAATACAAGTTCCTTCTAACCCAGAGCAGAAAAAGATTCTATGGGCTGGGATAAGAGGGGTAGGGGAGGGAGAACTGGAGAAAAATTAAGAAAAGTAAATGCTGGGGGATGTCTTTGAGAAGAGGCCTTGCCTGTGCCTCCTTTAACACCACGGTGAGTTTGAGAATTGCAAGAAAAACTTGGGCACTCAAGAACAGAGGGGCCCATGCCCACGCACTCTCTGATTTCCCTGGGAGTTGGCAAGCCTCAGAGTATCCCCTGAGGCTTCAGCCTAGAGGAGAATATTGCACAGGATAATTATAGGGAGAGGCCTGAGGCAGCCTCCCAGTTGCGTGTGCCCTGAATGGGGCTCAAGGAGCCACCAAAGGCTTTTCTCTAGTGATTGAGAATCTCATTCCCAGGAACCTTATGGAGAACCAGATGGGCACGCAGACATGTGCTGCCCGCGTGGAAATGTTGACCAAGAACCAGATGGCTCACTCGGGCTAAGAAGGCAGGCCATGACTCAGGAACACAAGATGCTCTAGGAAGAAGACTCCAGATTACACATGATAAATACCTTCCCTGTAACATGAATACATGTGCAGTGGGCGCTCCGCAAACCTCAAATGCAGTGGACTCGGGTCATGATTCGGTGGTGGCGGTTTACTGCTAACACATTTTTTCTTTAGTCCAATGTCAGAATTATTGGAATCTTTGCTCACCTGGCTGTCCTGGATGCTGCCAACCTTCCCCCTCGCAGGTCTGATGAAATTGTAGACAAAGAGGAGCGATAATGCCAGCGGGATCATGTACAGTTCAAAATTCCAGACAGTGACTAAAAATACCTGATTGGAAGACACAGACCAAATGACTGCTTGAAAAAACAGGATGGGAGCAATCTTCAATTCCTATTCATTGACTTAAGGAGATTAAGCCCAGGACTCTCTATAGAGTTCCAAATAGGTTAAAACACACACACACACACACACACACACACACACACACACACACACACACAGATACACACATGATGACTAACAGTTTTAGAACTGGCAGCAGAATAAAGAAGACAGAGAAATGAATTGGCCTGTCACACTCTGGAATAGAGTTCCCATATTTGGAAACCTCATTACCCTATCAGCCTGATTCAGAGTTTTTTGCTGCTGGATTCAATGTACCAGAATTTAGGAGAAGTAGCGTGGAAAATCCAAAAGTCACGAAGAGGCTGGCCACAGGCCAAATTTTGCCAACAGTGAGGTGTATCTAAACTAGAAAGAATGATTACTTTTCAAAGAGGCTGCCAATGTTGAAAAATTCAAATATTTTGGATAAAAACTTCAACTTCAGTTGATTTACAATGTTGTGTTAATTTCTGCCATACAGCAAAGTGACTGAGTTATATATATTTATATATATATATGTATATATTCTTTTTCATATTCTTTTCCATTATGGTTTGTCACAGAATGCTGAATATAGTTCCCTGTGCTATACAGTAGGACCTTGTTGTTTATCCATAAAAATCTTAAAATCTTCCAATTTTGAGGCAACATGGCCACAAGATGATGATCAGTGTGAATCTTTGACACTTGAGGAGACATAAGGTTTATATTAGAAATAACATAAACAGTATCAAAATGTTGAGATCATTCTGGAATTTTTTTGTTCAATACTATGTTTTATAGATCTATTGATGGTGTTATATATAAATCAAGTATATTCATTTTACCTGATCTATGGTACCCCATTCCAATGAATATTCTGCAATTTTTCCATTATACTCTCTTTATCAATGAAAACTTAGGTTGAAACAGTGGTTTGGTTTTTAATATAGTCAAACATATTAATCTTTGACTTTAGCATTTCTGCCATTTAATATTCAATGTTCTACTTAAGAAATCATATGCTACCCTGAGGTGATAAAGCAATTTCCTTGTGTTTTCTTCCAAAAGGTAATTGTATGTGTGTGGGTGTATGTGTCTGTGTGCGTGTGTGTGTTCCTTATTTTGTCTCAAATGCTTTTTGGTTTATCGTTGGAAACAAGCATCCGATTTGAACTCCATCCTCACAGATAGCCAACTTTTATTTTTTATTTCATTTTTTTAAATTGAAGCATAGTTGATTTACAACGTTGTATTAGTTTCAGGTGTACAGCAAAGTGATTCAGGTATACGCACATATATATCTTTTTTTTCAGATTCTTTTCCCTTATTGGTTATTACAAGATATTGAATACAGTCAACTTTCAGAATTAGATTACTGAAGGGATCCATACTTTGCTCACCAATCTACATGCCCACCTCTGTCACACATCAGCTTCCCACATGACTGTGTTGGTTGTTTACGGACCCTCTCATCCCTTCCACTGAATTATATTATTGTTCTTCCACCAAGACCATGTTGTTAAACGGCAGTTTAGTAACCAGATGATATCTGAGTGGGTAAGTCCCAATTACTTCACTTTCAAAATTATCTCAGATCGTTCTTTGCCCTTTATCCTTCCACATGTATTTAAAAATCAATTTGCAACATTCTATAAAATTATTGGTGAAATTTTTATTGAGATAGCCTTTAATGTATATGTCAATTCAGAGAGAAATGACATCCTGACATTGATCTTCTGAATTATAAGGACTTTATTTCTCCATATACTCAGGACTTCTTTTATGTATCTCAAAATATCTTTTTTACTTTCACCATAATGATTTTACATATGTTTTGTTATTTTTTGTAAGTAACAACACTTTTGATACTATTATAAATGGGGTCATTTTCAAATTTATATACTTTAGTTGGTTACTTCTAGGTACAGGAACATTGATTTATATGTTGTTCCCATTATTTCTGAGCCCTCTTATTGCTTGTTATGAGATTGCAAATATATCATTTTGGAGATGTGGTGTGGAAAATCATATAAACTGCAAATCATGACAGTTTTCTTTAGCCTCCCAGTCTATACATTATATTTTGTTTTAGTGCTAAACCTCTATACATTTTTTAATAAGTACAGAATTTTTGAAATACTTTTTGATTCAATGCAAATTATTACACTGTTGATGTCTTCCAGTCTATTAATTTGGTGTGCTTTATCAACTTTCTTTTATTTATTATTTCATAATATATATATTTTCCTATAATTTCCTAGCTTTTTAAAGCTTTCTTTTTCTTTTACTTTTTTGTCTTGTTTTGTTTTATTATGAACAACATAGAGAAAAGTAGAGAAAACAGTACAGCAACTTCTCTACTATGTAAAACTAGTGATTTTCCTCATTGTTACCTATTTCCCTTTCCCTGTTCTTAAAGTTCTTTCAGGATTAGAGGTTTTAACTGTGTTCTAAAGGATTACTATTTCTTTATTTATATCTACTGGATAAGTGGGGTTTTACTGTTCCTTTAAATTTCTAAATATAATTTCAAGTAAAAAGAGGCTGACCTAAAACTATTGAGAAAAAAATAGGAAACAACATATTTTTGATTTATTTTCATCATCAACTATTTATAAAATGTCTTCAACAAAATTACTTGTACATCAACCAATACTAGAGGGACAGCTGTGTTATACAAGCTCCTCATTTGCCATAATATTTGCCTCCACCAGGTATAGGTAAGTAAGCCCAGAGTGTTTTACAAAAAAAAAAAAAAGAGCCACATTTAAATATCACATTCAAAGGGCTTGAAACTCTTTTAGACTGAGAGACTAGTACCTTCAGAAACATTTAAAAACTCAATGCCTAATTCCTACTTCTGTAATAAAGGATTAATTTCCTAGCAACAGGTTCTAGCAAAAACAAATAGAAACCCTTGGCAGGGAGAGGAGACCAATTATCTGAGAGTCTGAAACAAAGTTACTTAATTTTGCAGGGGAGTTGAAACCTCGGGAAAAGAACTCAGATGTGCATGGAGTCACTTTAACGTTTATTGCACCTTTGACTCAAAAGCAGCTGCAGACGCAGAGATGGTACCAGTTGGTACTCAACAGAAAAATTTGCCATCTTTCTGAATGAAGGATACAGGCAAAGGAGTCAGTGACAATTAGGGCCACCAGAGAGTGTACAAACACACTGGAAGGAGAGAGTAAGCAAAAGAAAATCCCAAATTCTGTATGTGAACTCTGCTATGGTCTGTACCACACACACGGGGCAGACTCAAAGCAGTGTCTGAATTGGGATCAAAGCTGCCACCCACAGCAGGTGTGACCAAATGTGCAATTTGAGTCTAACAGGATTAATCCCTAGGGCAATCACTAAAGAACAAGCAGAGAAGAATAGATAAAAAGTTAACAGATGAATTAAAATGGAATTCTAAAAGGTAAGAAAAGGGAAATAGGAATAAGAAACATAGTAGACAAATACAAAAATAATAAAATGGTAACCTAAATTCAACATATCAATAATTACATTGAAAGTTAATAGAATAAACATTGCAAGTATAAAAGGTAGAGATGAGAATAAAATGAATAACTCTGTGGCAAAAACTGTGACCACTTAAACAAAAGGAAAAATTTATTGAAAAATGCAACTTAACAAAATTGAACAAATATCCCCACCAAGATAAATTCAGGTTCAAATGCTTTTACTGTTGAATTCTATCAAACATTCAAAGAAGAAAGAACATTATGTTGGAGGGAACACTTCACAACCAATTTTATGAAGCCAGTGTTACCCTGATACCAAAACCTGACAAAGCCATTACAACAAAATAAATTACAGGCAAATATTCAACAGAACAAAGATGCAAAAATCCTTAAGAAAATAATAGCGAACCAAATCAAGAAATACATGAAAAATATATACTACAGTGTGACCAACTAGAAGATGTTCCAAGAATGTAAGATTAGTTTCACATTAAAAAACAATGTAATTCACCACATTGACAGAAAGGAGAAAAAAACACTTGATTATTTCAATAGATGTGGAAAAAAATATTGACAAAAAATTCAACAGTATTAACAAACAATGAATGGAAGGAATTTCCTCAATCTGATAAAGGACACTTACAAAAATCTTACAGTTATCGTATTTGATCATATTTGGCTATAGTTTGTTGTATGTAAATTATGCTTTGAGAAGTTGCTTTTAAAAAAATCAACACTTGCTAAGAAGGAAACTACTTAGGCATGCAACCACATGAATAAATCTCAAAAACAAACTGAGAGAAAGAAGCCTTGTACAAAAAAGAGCACATACTGTATAATTCCATTTAGATGAAGTTCTAGAACAGACAAAATGATTCTATAATGGAGAAAACTGCATGATTTCCTTCTAAAATTAGAAACAAGGTAGGGATGTCTGCTCTCACTACTCCTATTCAGTATTGGATTGAATGTCCTAGTCATTGCAATAAAGGAAAATAAATGAAATAAAAGGCATAAGTATCAGAAAGGAGGAAAGCAAAACTGTCTCTTTTTATTGATGACCTGATATTTTACATAGAAAATCCTAAGGAATCTACAAAGCAAATCGTAGAAATAACAAATCCAGCAGTGACAGGGTATAAAGTTACTTTTTAAAAATCAATTCTATTTTTAAAACTAGCAGCAAAAATCTGGAAAATAAAATTTAAGATTTTCCATTTATAGTAGAACCAAAGCCCATAAAATACATGGGAATAAAATTCACAGAATGTGAGCAAGATCTCTTCACTGCAAATTATAAAATATTACTGAGGAATGTTACAGAATACATAAAGAAGTGGACAGAAATGTCACTAGTTCATGGATTATAAGACTCAATATTGTTAAGATGGCAGTTCTTCACAAATTGATCCACAGATGCAAGCTATCCCAATTTTGTAGAAATTGACAAGCTGATTCTGAATATTATATTGAAATGTAAATAACACAGAATAGTCAAACTAATTTTAAAAAATAAAGGTTATACTACTTAATATAGTTTACTATAAAGCTATAGTAATGGAACAGAAAATAGAATCCACATATGTGTAATTAACTGATCTCTAAGAAAGTTGCCAAGGTAATTCAATGGGAGAAATGAGAGTCTTTTCAACAAATGGCGCTGGAACAACTGGATATATGTGTGGAGATAAAAAAATTACTAACCCTTACCACTTACCATATATAGAAATTAAATAAATCATAATATCTAAAAGTAAATGCTAAAATTTCAAAACTTCTAGAATAAACATATGAGAAAACCTTTGGCATAGGGGAGGGTAGGCCAAAGATTTCTTAGGACAAAAAAGCACAACAAAATAATGTAAATAAAAGAAAAAGGAAACTTCATTGAAATTATTCTTCCTTTGCTCTTTGGAAGACACAATTAAGAAATGAAAAAAAAAGTCACAAAATGGGAGAAAATATTTTCTATACATATACTGAAAGAGAACATGTATCTGGAATATATAAAGAATTCTTACAACTTAGTAAGAAGACAGTTCAATAAAGATTGGCGAAATATTTGATCGGACTCTTCACACACACACAAATCTATATGAATATCTAAAAGCACATGGAAAGATATCCAACTTGATTATCCATCAGGAAAATGCAAATAACTCCTATGAAATAGTACATATCAGAAAGGCTAAAATTAAAAAAAAAAAACTGACAAGATATAAAGTGTTGACAATGTGGAACAACTGGAGGTCTTATACAGTCCTGGTAGGAATACAAAATGATAACTGATTTGGGAAACCACATGGCAGTTTTTCAAAAAGTTGTGCATACACCTCTGTAATTCAAGCCCTCCTACTCCTAGATATTTAACATATGACCCAGAGACTTGCGCACAAATGTTCAGAACATAGCAGCTTCATTCCAGATAACAACAACAACAAAACTGGCAACAGCCCAAATGTCCACCAACAAGTGAATATAATATATCCATTCAAGGGGACAACTACTCAGAATTAAAACAGAACCACCTATAAAATGTCGGAAGCAGTGAAGCCTGATTTCTCTGACACCAAGGAAGCTTCTCACCCCACCACGCAGGTTTCCCTGTGTTCCATGATGCAGATGCAATGGTGACCCCATCTGAACCTTCCCCAAAAATGTAACTTTAAGAAATTACCTGAAATCTTCAGCTTACAAATATTTCTTCACTTTCTACCCCAAAATGTGTTTGCCATAATTTTTATGAAATTAGATATGAAGAATATAAGCATGCCAAATCTCAGATGAGGGAAAATGATTCATAAAGACACTTGCGTTTTCCTGGGGGAAAACCTAAAAACAGAAATACTATCTTAGGGAGTCAGTGGTTCCAAGGTAGCTGTGATTGAGGAACTTAGTCAGCATTGCCATGGATGAACATATCTCTTGAACAAATCCTCTAGGTATTGTTTCTTTAGGTAGGGCTGAGAAATATATTATCTTATGTCACAAACAGTTTTAAGGAACAAATCAGGCTACATTTTTCTCAGGTTTCATTATGAAGTGGTCGATAAAATTGACCAACCAACCAATTATTAAATATCTTCTATACATCCAAGAGGATGCCTCACTATAAGGTAGTTAACTTGGAATACCAAATACAATAGCATGGCTATTTTCCAAAATACTTTAGGATTTACTCATTTAAGATTATCTTAAAATTTTGTCCTTCTGTCCCTTGAGAGTAGATTTAAGACTAGGAAATAGCTCAATTAAATGAAATCAAGTCTCTGAATAAATCAAAAACATTGCATTTGTTAAAACAAATGAAACAAACATACAAAGTGTGATTATATAAATTAGCATTTGCCATTTGTGACCTACACATTGTTCATAATGTTTAAAAGAAATTGAACAATGGAATCAAGATCCTCATTTAAACATATATATATATTTATATACACACATATATATATATTATGGTAGGGGTGCTCATACAAAATCATGGATTCTTTTATGTTTGTTCTCATAAATAGCTAAGGATGCCACAGAAATTTTGGAGCCGCTCAATATGATCATTATTCAGAGTATAACTTTGACCCAACATTGGTCAGATTCACTAGGTGATCTCAAATTGTTACTCTACTTTGTAGTAGAATGACATAACTTAAGATAGCATGTAAACATTAAGCATGTAATAACAAAATTAGATGTTCACTTGTGGTAAAAAATCTTTGAGAAACTTCTATATCAAGTTTCAGCTAATGGAAAATCTACTCTCTGTTTTAAGTTACCCATTCCTATATCCCCAAGTAAACACTGAATTTTAAGGAATAGAATAAAGAAGTCAAGATCACCTCATAAAGTCAATTAAGGCTTAAGATAAAATTATTATAAAAGTGGAACTGATTATTTTAGAATAAAAACAGACGAAAATTAACCAAACATCCATCTTCCTTACTAGACTCCTGGGTTAAAATTGTATGGAGAAACAGCATCTCAAGAAGCACAAAGGAAGGGCTAGTTGATTTAGTTTGGTTAAGGCACTGCTGCTTTAAAGCCCAATGACTTTGAATGAATATTCAAGGGGTTGGAAGATGTTTCGTTTGAAAAATACTGAAGAGGGGCCTAACTTTCTGTGAAAACCACTGGTGTGGCCCCTATGACAAAGAAAATGAGAAAGAGAAGCACACACACACCTTTCAGAATACTGTGAAAATCAGCTCTTTTGTTACACTAAAGATTAAATCTAGACATTTGAAAACAGTGTCTCTTGAAATAACCAGTCTTTATGAACAACCATCCTGTATGTGTCCGGCCCAGATTGGGGGGAGATTCACACACACATGATTATTTTAGAATAAAGGTATTGAGTACTGTGAAACAAACTGTGCTAGTTCTGATCCAAAAAACTCAAGGGTTAAACAAAGAGAAAACAAGGCAACAATTTGTTTTTAATTTGACTACATACAAGTTCATTTCTATGACAACAAATCGGTAAGCAGCCCCTTCTCAATAAGGTATACCTGAATTTATTGTCATTAAAAGAGAAAACCAAAATGCCTTATGTACTAACATCATAAAGCAAAACAATAGAAAACCAAAAAAAACACCTACAGGTCATGTCATGCCCTTTCATCTGAATAATATTTTCTATTGCTTCCTGGCCTACCTTATGACATTTAGACCTCATAGTTTAACATCTAAGACCTTCCTTGAACTGACTGATACTTGACTATTTCATAAGCCAACACCCACCACACATCCTAGATTCCTAGTCATGTTGCACTATTTGCAGACCCCAAGAGATGAAATGGTGTCCAGGATTTTGCTTCTGAACACAACCTTCTCTCATTTAGGAAGCTACTGCTTGAACATTTCCTCACTCTGAAGTGTGACCCCCTCACCCCGACCCTGAGCACTAACGCACTAACCCCATCTTTTTGTCACTGTTTTACTTCATGCATAAATTGATTGTCCAGCATTTATTGAACACCTACCATGAACCACACTGATCTAGACACAACAGTGAACAAAACCAAGCAACCAACCAACAAACAAAACAGCCTTCATAGAGCTTACATTATATTTGGGAATTAGGAATGAGGTTGATAAGTAAGTAAACTATATATTCTACATCATCAGATGGTAAGAACGGCTATGAGGAGGGTGACGAAAAACAAAACAGGAATGTAATAAAGGAAATACCAGGCGATGGGGCTGGGACTGCAATTATAAGTAGAGTGGTTAGAGACAGCCTTGCTGAGAAGGGCAATATGTGGGCAAAGTCCTTGGAGAAGTGTGCAAATCTAGGTGAATAGTGTTTCTGGTCAGAAGAACAGCAAATCCAAAGGTCCAGAAATGGGAGTATACCTAGTACGTTCAAGGAACAGTAAGAACCCCCTTGGCTGATACAGAGTGAGCAAGAGGCTTAGAAAGGGAAGAAGTGAGAAAGAAACAGGAGCCAGTCCTAAAGGGCCTGAACCATGGCTGTAAGTTCTTTGGCGTTTATTATAAGGGAGTTGTTGAGTTGTCAGAGGGTTATGAGCAGAAGATGGACATGATTTGACTCCTACTGAAGAAAGATCACTCTGGTATATCACAAGAACATACCATAAAGAGGCAGGGTAAAAGCACAGGTTTCATTTAGAAAGCTATTGCAATGATCCAGGTTAAAGTTAACTGTAGTTTAGAACAATGGTGATGGCAGTGCAATTAGTGAAAAGTGGTCATGTAACTCTATTTAGAAAGTAGACCAAGAGGATTTGCAGACAATTTGAATGAGAAGATAAAAGTGGAATCATCAAGGATGATACCAAGTTGTGGGGCTTGAAAAACTGGAAGACCGGATTGGTTCATTAATGGAGACAAAAGTCTGTAGAAAGAACAGGTTTGGAGAAGGAGAGTCTGAGGCACATATTAGACATCCCTGCAGAGATACAGAGTAGGCAATGGATAGCAGGTTTGGAGTTCAGAAAAGAGGCTAGGGCTAGAGGCACAAATTTGCATATTATCAGCATCCAGATGGTATTTAAAGGTATCAGACTGGATAATTTTAACAAGGAAGTAACAGTAGAGAGAAATGGCCTACAAGTGTAGTGATCCCTAGAAAAGTGCAAATTTATGGGTTGGAGAAGATGAAAAGGAACCAGAAAAGGAGACTGAGGAGCAGTCAGAGCAAAAGAGATACACTGGGAGATTGTGCTGTCCTAGAAAACAAGATAAACAAAGAAGAGGGCAACAATACATTTCTAAATAAGACAGTCACTGAAAATTGGTCATTGGTGATTTGAAATGAGCAGCTGACTGCAGTGATAAGACAAAAATCAGATAACAGTGAGTTTAAGAGAGAACAGCAAAACTATAGACAGTGAGTAGAGATAACTCTATGAAACAGTTTGATATAAAGAAGAGCAGAGAAATAGGGTGGAAGCTGGAAGGGGATGTAGCAACAATACAGGAGAGAGAGGGAGAAAAAAATGATGATGTAGGAGACAGAAGAAAGAAGAGTTGGAACAATATTTTTGAAACAGTGTGTAGGAGCAGGAGTCAGTGCACAGATGGAGGGTTGGTCTTCAGAAGCAACAATTCAGTGATTCATAGTTAGAGGAGGGAAAGCAGAGGATACAGGCATAGATGTTGGTAGGGGGATAGGTAGGTATGGTGAGGGCAAGATAGCAGTAGATGGGTACTTGTGTCATCCATGGTCATGATCTGAGTGAGGACAGGGAGAAGGTATTAGAGTTTGAGGACAGAAGAGAAGTTATAAAATAGTCTAGAAGAGAGGAAAAGAGAATGGCTCATAGAAATGTAATATAACTGTCAGGAGGCACTGTATGTGTTTCTCTAGCCATGCTTACCTGAGGCTGCTAATCAAGTATAATGAAGGTAGAGAAGGAAAGGAAATTATTTTTAAAATGGATCATGGAATCTGAGCTGGATTACTGGTGAGGAACAATATAAAGTGGAGAGGATAAAATTTAAATGCAATGGCTATGTTAATTAACAGATTATAAACAGCTGAAGAGAAAATTAGTGAACTGAGAAATAATTCCAAAGAAGCTCTTCAGAATGGAGATGAGAGAAACAAAGATACAGATATGTAAGAGGTTAAAAGACATGGAAGATAGAAACAAGAAGGTCTGACATACGTCTGATGGGTGTTGAGGGGGCAAAGGGTTAATGAGAGAACAGGGAAGCAATATATGAAGATACAATGCCTGAGGATTTTCCAGAACTGTTGAAATATACCATATAGGAAGATCAAATAAACCCACATCAGGATAAATAAAGAAGAATTTAGGCCTAAAAATGTCATGGTAGAACTGAAGAATACTTGGGAAAAATGTAGAAACATTCACAAGCAGCTAGAGAGAAAAGACAATTCAACTGTGAAGAAAAAGCAATTTGAGTGACTTTATATCTCAATGCAACAAGGGAAACAAGGAGAGAGTAGAATAACTTAAATACATATGCTTTCAGTCTTTCAATTTAGAAACTTGTACCTAGCAAATTGTCTTACAAGTAAAACTGAGACTTTTCCAGAAAAGCATGAGCCAGTAGTGCTTATCACACAAAGACCCTCATGAAAGTACATATAATAGATTTATTTCAAAGAGAAGGAAAATTGTCCCTGGTATAAAAAGGCTGAACATGAGAATGTAGGTGTTCAAAAGCAATGGTAAATGTGTATACCAGTCTAAATAAACATGGACGTATTAAAAAAAAAAGGTTTAATTTGTGTGTAATGAGACAATCTAGTAGTAAAACAGGGGACAGCAAAAGCCCATAAACTGGGAGAGGTACGGGTTGATTTGAAAAATTCTAAGACGCCCTTGTTGTTAAGCTTGTATGTTAAGTAAACATGTAAATTTCAGCTTTTCAGTATGAAGCTGAAGCTTTCTCTCATTCTTTCTGCATAAAACAAAATAATCCACAAAAAACAAACAGAAACTCCCAAAACAGCTGTGAAAACTGAATAATCTATACAAACTCTGTATGAAGACATTTGAGGGGAATCAAGGCATCCAGGACCTGAGGGGACAAGATCAAGGATAACAGACAAACGCAGTGAGGTACATCTTAGTTTGCTTTTGCTTTAACTCCTTCAGAGTTTTTTGTTATATTTTGTTTTATTTTTGCCAATTCACTGTGTAAGACAAGTGACTGAGCACACAGGAGCAGTTTAGAGCTCGCTTCAATCTTAATAATCTAGGGAGGTAAAAATTGGAGTGCAGGGGAACTATGGCAGCCAGGACTTGAAGGACGAAAGGAATAGCAGAGATGCAAGCCTGACATTCTGCATGCATGTCTCCTTGAGAAATTTACTGTTTCCTAAAGCATGTGAGGTTAGAATGAAAAGTTGAGGCCAAGCAGAAAGTGGGAACTAAAAGTTTTTGGCAATCTCACTGAGTTGGGAAATAAAAACTGGAGGTTAAGGACTCTTAAAAAATAAGGGCTCTAGTAAACACTACAGAATTTTATTAAGACTCCTGAAGCACTAAGCATAGGGGTAAAACCAGAAATAGATCAATCCTCAAAATGCTTGAAATCCTTCCTACCTTGGATCATTTCAATCCCTGACAGGATCATTCTGACTTGCTAGACCCTCACTGCCTCCTCTACGTCCTCTCTTGTGGAAAATAATATATTCCATATCCTCTAAAATGTTTTAATAAATCTTATCCAGTATGTGATAAAAAATAACCAGGTATGGTCAGGATTAAAAAACAATGACCAAAAAATCAAGAGAAAAACAGACAATGAGAACAAAAAGCTTATTTAGATGTAAGAGTTACCAGTTATAAATTTTAAAATAGCCATGATTAATATATACATATTTATGCCATAATATATAATATACATATGTGTATATTGATATATACACATATACTATCTTAATATATACATAAAAATGGATTAAAAAACATGGAGAGGGGCTTCCTTGGTGGCGCAGTGGTTGAGAATCTGCCTGCCAATGCAGGGGACATGGGGTCGAGCCCTGGTCTGGGAAGATCCCACATGCCGCGGAGCAACTGGGACCGTGAGCCACCACTACTGAGCCTGCACGTCTGGAGCCTGTGCTCTGCAACAAGAGAGGCCGCGGTAGTGAGGGGCCCGCGCACCACGATGAAGAGTGGCCCCCGCTCGCTGCAACTAGAGAAAGCCCCCGCATAGAAACGAAGACCCAACACAGCCAAAAATAAATTAATTAATTAATTAATTTTTTAAAAATGGAGAATATCAGCAGAGAACTGGGGTCTATGAAATAGAATCCAATGGAAATAGAATTTTTTTTTAAAAAAAGATAAGTGAAATGAAGAGCTCACTAAATGAATTTAATAGCAGAGCAGAAAAGACAGCATTTGTGATTTGGAGTATTAGTAGAAAATATCTATACTTAAAGCAGATATAAACATGATGACAAAATACACCGGAAAAAAAAGCAGCTACATGGCACATTTAGAAAGGTTTAATTTAGATGTAAAAACTTGGAGTCCAGAAAAAGAGAGTAAGAGAGAAATGGGGAAAAGCTATAAATGATATTGAATGAGAATTTCCAAAAACCTAATATAAAAGCTGTGAAGTTACAGATTTAAAGAACCTCAAATAGGATGAAGGGGAAAAAAATCACAGGCAGGCATCTCATAGTAAAACTTCATATAATTCATGACCAAAAGAAAGCGGAAAAGTAGATATAATGAAGTTTAAAGAAAAATCACATTTCCTCCACAATGAACAACAATCAAAATGACAACTGACTTTTCAACGGAAAAGATAACAGCCAGAAGACAATTGAAAAGAATCTGTATAATATAGGATTTATCTGCTCCTTGAATGTTTGGTAAAAACGTGTCTCTAAAGTTGCCTGGGCCTATGTTTTGTTTTCTGGTAAGACATTAAACCACTGATTCAATTATTTAGTGGGTGTAGGACCATTCAAGTTCTCATTCTTTTTCAGTCATTTGGATACACTGTGGTACAGGTTTCATCTCTTTCATACATCTTTCAACGTTTTAAGCATAAAACTTCATAATATCCTCATATGTTTAATCTCTGCCCATCTGAATTATCTCCCCATTCAATGCCTGCTGTTATTTATTTGTGTCTTTACTCTTTGTACATTGAAAACTCTCAGGAAAGAATAACCCATTTTGTTAGTTTTTCAAAGAGACAGCTTTTAACTATTATTCCTTTTTATTTTACACACATATTCTACTTCACCAATTTTTCTCTTATTTTTACTTCTAGTTAATTTGGCTTCATTCTGCTGTTCTTTATCAATGGCATGATCCTGACAGTTAACTCAATAATTTTGATTCTGACTCATTTTCCATATTGGCTTTGTCTTGTTCTATTTTTTGTGAAACACAACATGTCAATTCTAACTATTACGTGGAAGAGCAAAATGCCAAGAAGAGCCTAGGCATTCTTGAAGATGAAAAACAAATTGGGAAGGACAATGCTAAATTCAAGTGATGCTTGTGTAACATTGGTACTGGTGTAGACAAGAGACCAATGAATGGACAAGCCCACCTATATAAGGAAACCTGATTTACAATATGACCTGGTGGAAATTGTAGATCTGTGAGGAAAAGTAGAATATTCAAGAAATGGTACTGGATCAGTTGGTACCCAAAATACAAAAATGAAATCAATTCACAAGCAGATTTTTAAATTTAATATAAAAAGTAAAACCATAAAAAATTTAAAGAGCGTCTTTATGACTTTGAGACTGGGAACGATCCCTCAACAGTGACACAAAATGCACAAACCACAGTGAAAATAATTAATAAATTTGACATTAAGTGTAAGAAGTTTGTTCATCAAAAATTATAATAGAAAAAAATAAGCCACAAACTTGGAGAAGATATTTCTATTACAAAGAAGTTCTATCTAGATTACATAAAACACTTCTACAAATCAATAAAAAGGTAGAGGGGGGAAGAAAATTAGGCAAAAGAAGAAAAAAGGAGTGGAAAGGTCCCCAAACCTATATATATTATTAGTAATGAGGAAAATGGAAATTAAAACCACAACAAAGTACGACAACTCATGAGATTGACACAACTTAGAAATCATACAATGAGAAGAGTTTTCTAAGATGTAGAACGCTGATAACTTTTATTTGATGCTGACGGTTCAGTAACTTGGGAAACGGTTGCATTAACTATTAAGCAGAATGTGTATATCAGATAATGTGCATTTTTACTCCTAGGTATAAACTTGGGAGCAGTGGGTTTCAGACTTTACCATGCATGGGAAATGCCAGAGGACTGGTGTAGACAAGATCTCTGGGCCCCACCCACAGTTCCTGGTTCAGCAGAAGTGGGGTGGAGCCCAAGAAATTCATTTCTGCAAAGTTTCTAGGTGATGCTGATGCTACTCTCCAGGCACTACATATTGAGAGCCATTGCTCTAAAGTCTTGCACATGTCTGCCAGATGAAATGTACAATGTTGACAAGACCACTTTTCATAATAGCTGAAAAACAAGCAAACCAATCAACAAACAAAAAACCCCAATCAAGCCTGCAATCAATTCAAATACCTTTCTAGAGTAGAATGGATAAATAACTTATGCATAAAGTTATATATCATACACAATGAAGATATCTGAAGGTCACATTTTTTTTTGAAGGTCACATTTTGACCACATGGACGAAGGTCAAAAACAATACTGAGTGAATTAATTTGTAAGTCACAGAGTAAGACCTAAAAGTATTACACAATTCCTTTATAAAATCTTAAAAAAGCAGACAAAATCGAATTACACTGTTCAAGATAGATACAAAGGTAGTAAAACGACAGACACACATTCAGTGTTACCACTACTTCTGGGGATGAGGGAAGAAGGATTCAGTAATAAAGAGGCAGAGGAAGGAATCTAAAATAATGGTGGGGGGGACCTTCAAGATGATGGAGGAGTAAGACATGGAGATCACCTTCCTCCCCACAAATACATCAAAAATACATCTACATGTGGAACAACTCCTACAGAACACCCACTGAACGCTGGCAGAAGGCCTCAGACTTCCCAAAAGGCAAGAAAGTCCCCATGTACCTGGGTAGGGCAAAAGAAAAAAAAAAAAAAACAGAGACAAAAGAATAGGGACAGGACCTGCACCTCTGGGAGGGAGCTGTGAAGGAGGAAAAGTTTCCACATACTAGGAAGCCCCTACGTTGGCAGAGACTGGGGGTGGGTGGGGTGAGGGGGGGAAGCTTCGGAGTCACGGAGGATAGTGCAACAGCAGGGGTGCAGAGGGCAAAGCAGAGAGATTTCTGCACAGAGAATCAGTGCCGACCAGCACTCACCAGCCTGAGAGGCTTGTCTGCTCACCCGCCGGGGTGGGTGGGGGCTGGGGGCTGAGGCTCCGGCTTCTTTGGAGGTCAGATCCCAGGGAGAGGACTGGGGTTGGCGGCGTGAACACAGCCTGAAGGGGGCTAGTGCACCACAGCTAGCCAGGAGGGAGTCTGGGAAAAAGTCTGGAACTGCCTAAGAGGCAAGAGACCATTGTTTCGGGGTGTGTGGGGAAAGGGGATACAGAGCAGCACCAAAACGAGCTTCAGAGACGGGCATAAGCTGTGGCTATCAGCTCGGACCCCAGAGACGGGAATGAAACGTTACCGCTGCTGCTGCCACCAAGAATCCTGTGTCCAAGCACAGGTCACTGTCCACACCCCCCGACCCCCCTGCCGGAAGCCTGTGTAGCCCGCCACTGCCAGGGTCCCGTGATCCAGGGACAACTTCCCCAGGAGAACACACGGTGCGCCTCAGGCTGTTGCAATGTCACGCTGGCCTCTGCCGCCGCAGGCTCGCCCCGCATTCCAATTATGACTACCATACCCGTCCCTCCCCCTGGCCTGAGTGAGCAAGAGCATCCTAATCAGCTGCTTCGTTAACCCCCTCCTGTGTGGGCGGGAACAGATGCCTGAGGGCAACCTACATGCAGAGGTGGGGCCAAAACCAAAGCTGAACCCCGGCAGCTGTGCGAACAAAGAAGAGAAAGGGAAATTTCTCCCAGCAGCCTCAGGAGGAGTGGATTACATCCCCACAATCAACTTGATGTACCCTGCATCTGTGGATTACCTGAACAGACAACAAATCATCCCAAAATTGAGGTGGTGGACTCTGGGAGCAACCATAGACTTGGGGTTTGCTGTTTGTGACTGACTAGCTTCTGATTTCTATGTTTATCTTAGTTTAGATTTAGCACTTGATAGCATTGGTGGATTTGTTTATTGGTTTGGTTGCTCTCTTCTTTTTCTTTATTTACTATTTTTTTATTTTAATCATTTTTTTTCTTTTCTTTTTTTCTCCCTTTACTTCTTCTTCTTTTTTTTTAAAGTATATGGGAGGATGTTGCATTGGTTATATGCAAATACTACGCCATTTTTTAAAAATTAATTAATTAATTAATGTATTTATTTATTTTTGGCTGTGTTGGGTCTTCGTTTCTGTGCGAGGGCTTTCTCTAGTTGTGGCAAGCGGGGGCCACTCTTCATCGCAGTGCGCGGGGCTCTCACTATCACAGCCTCTCTTATGGCGGAGCACAGGCTCCAGTCGCGCAGGCTCAGTAGTTGTGGCTCACAGGCCTAGTTGCTCCGCGGCATGTGGGATCTTCCCAGACCAGGGCTCGAACCCGTGTCCGCTGCATTGGCAGGCAGATTCTCAACCACTGCGCCACCAGGGAAGCCCTCCCTTTACTTCTGAGCCGCGTGGTTGACAGGGTCTTGGTGCTCCGGCCTGGTATCAGGCCTGAGCCTCTGAGGTGGGAGAGCCAAGTTCAGTACATTGGACCACCAGAGACTTCCCAGCCCCATGTAATATCAATCGGTGACAGCTCTCCCAGAGACCTCCATCTCAACACTAAGACCCAGCTGCACCCAACGGCCAGCAAGCTCCTGTGCTGGATGCCCCATGCCAAAAAACTAGCAAGACAGGAACACAACCCCACCCATTAGCAGAGAGGCTGCCTAAAATCATACTAAGTTCAAAGACACCCCAAAACACACCACCAGACATGGCACTGCCCACCAGAAAGACAAGATCCAGCCCCACCCACCAGAACATAGGCACCAGTCCCCTCCACTAGGAAGCCTACACAAGCCACTGAACCAACCTCACCCACATGGTGCAAATAACATAAACAACAGGAACTACAAGCCTGCAGCCTGCAAAAAGGAGACCTCAAACACAGTAAGTTAAGCAAAATGAGAAGACAGAGAAATATACAGCAGATGAAGGAGCAAAGTAAAAACCAACCAGACCAAATAAATGAAGAGGAAATATGCAGTCTACCTGAAAAATAATTCACAGTAATGATAGTAAAGATGATACAAAATCTTGGAAATAGAATGGAGAACATACAAGAAAGGTTTAACAAGGACCTAGAAGAACTAAAGAGCAAACAATAATGAACAACACAATAAATGAAACTAAAAATTCCCTAGAAGGAATCAACAGCAGAATAACTGAGTCAGAAGAACGGATAAGTGAACTGGAAGATAAAATACTGGAAATAACTACCACAGAGCAGAATGAAGTAAAAAGAATGAAAAGAACTGAGGACAGTCTCAGAGACCACTGGGACAACATTAAACACACCAACATTTGAATTATAGGGGTCCCAGAAGAAGAATAGAAAAAGAAAGGGTCTGAGAAAATATTTGAAGAGATTATAGTTGAAAGCTTCCCTAACATGGGAAAGGAAATAGTCAATAAAGTCCAGGAAGCACAGAAATTCCCATACAGGGTAAATCCAAGGAGAAACACGCCAAGACACATATTAATCAAACTATCAAAAATTAAATACAAAGAAAAAATATTAAAAGCAGCAAGGGAAAAACAACAAATAACATACAAGGGAATCCCCATAAGGTTAACAGCTGATCTTTCAGCAGAAACTCTGCAAGCCAGAAGGGAGTGGCAGGACATATATAAAGTGATGAAAGGGAAAAACCTACATCCAAGATTACTCTACCTACCAAGGATCTCATTCAGATTTGACGGAGAAATTAAAACCTCACAGACAAGCAAAATTTAAGAGCATTCAGCACCATCAAACCAGCTTTACAACAAATGCTAAAGGAACTTCTCTAGGCAGCAAACACAAGAGAAGGAAAAGACCTACAAAACCAAACACAAAACAATGAAGAAAATGGTAATAGGAACATACACATCGATAATTATCTTAAATGTAAATGGATTAAATGCTCCTACCAAAAGACATGGACTGGCTGAATGGATACAAAAACAAGACCCGTATATATGCTGTCTACAAGAGACCCACTTCAGACCTAGGGACACATACAGGCTGAAAGTGAGGGAATGGAAAAAGATATTCCATGCAAATGGAAATCAAAAGAAGGCTGGAGTAGCAATTCTCATATCAGACAAAATAGACTTTAAAATAAAGACTATTACAAGAGACAAAGAAGGACACTACATAATGATCAAGGGATCAATCAAAGAAGAAGATATAACAATTGTAAATATTTAACCATCCAACAAAGGAGCACCTCAATACATAAGACAAGTGCTAACAGCCATAAAAGGGGAAATCAACAGTAACACAATCATAGTAGGGGATTTTAACACCCCACTTTAAGCAATGAACAGATCATCCAAAATGAAAATAAATTAGGAAACATAAGCTTTAAATGACACATTAGACAAGATGGACTTAACTGATATTTATAGGACATTCCATCCAAAAACAACAGAATACACTTTCTTCTCAAGTGCTCATGGAACATTCTCCAGGATAGATCATATCTTGGGTCACAAATCAAGGCTTGGTAAATTTAAGAAAATTGGAGTCATATCTAGTATCTTTTCTGACCACAACACTATGAGACTGGATATCAGTTACAGGAAAAAAACTGTGAAGAATACAAACACATGGAGGCTAAGCAATACACCACTAAATAACCAAGAGATCACTGAAGAAATCAAAGAGGAAATAAAAAAATACCTAAAAACAAATGACAATGAAAACATGACGACCCAAAACCTTAGGGATGCACCAAAAGCAGTTTTAAGAGGGAAGTTTATAGCAATACAATCCTACCTCAAGAAACAAGAAAAATCTCAAACAAACAACCTCACCTTACACCTAAAGCAATTAGAGAAAGAAGAACAAAAAAACCCAAAGTTAGCAGAAGGAAAGAAAATAAAGATCAGATCAGAAATAAATGAAAAAGAAATGAAGGAAATGATAGCAAAGATCAATAAAACTAAAAGCTGGTTCTTTGAGAAGATACACTACTGATAAACCATTAGCCAGACTCGTCAAGAATAAAAGGGAGAAGTCTCAAATCAACAGAATTAAAAATGATAAAGGAGATGTAACAACTGACACTGCAGAAATACAAAGGATCATGAGAGATTACTACAAGAAACTATATGCCAAAAAAATGGACAACCTGGAAGAAAAGGACAAATTCTTAGAAAAGCACAACCTTCCAAGACTGAACCAGGAAGAAATAGAAAATATAAACAGACCAGTCACAAGCACTGAAATTGAAAATGTGATTAGAAAGCTTCTAACAAACAAAAGCCCAGGACCAGATGGCTTCACAGGTGAATTATATCAAACATTTAGAGAAGAGCCAACACCTATCCTTCTCAAACTCTTCCAAAATATAGCAGAGGGAGGAACACTCCCAAGCTCATTCTACAAGGCCACCATCACCCTGATACCAAAACCAGACAACGATGTCACAAAAAAAGGAAACTACAGGCCAATATCACTGATGAACATAGATGCAAAAATCCTCAACAAACTACTAGCAAACAGAATCCAACAGCACATTAAAAGGATCATACACCATGATCAAGTGGCGTTTATCCCAGGAATGCAAGGATTCTTCAATATACGGAAATAATCAATGGGATAAACCATATTAACAAACTGAAGGAGAAAAACCTTATGATAATCTCAATAGATGCAGAAAAAGATTTTGACAACATTCAACACCCACTTATGATAAAAACTCTCTTGAAAGTACGCATACAGGGAACCTACCTCAACACAGTAAAGGCCATACATGACAAACCCACAGCCAATGTTGTTCTCAATGGTGAAAAAATGAAACCATTTCCTCTAAGATCAGGAACAAGACAAGGTTGCCCACTCTCAGCACTATTATTCAACATAGTTTTGGAAGTTTTATCCACGGCAATCAGAGAAGAAAAAGAAATAAAAGGAATCTAAATCGGAAAAGAAGAATTAAAACTACGACTGTTTGCAGATGATATGATACTATACATAGAGAATCCTAAAGATGCTACCAGAAAACTACTAGAGCTAATAAATGAATTAGGTAAAGTAGCAGGATACAAAATTAATGCTCTTAAATCTCTTGCATTCCTATACACTATCAACAAAAAATCTCAAAGAGAAATTAAGGAAACACTCCCATTTACCATTGCAACAAAAAGAAAAAAGTACCTAGGGATAAACCTACATAAGGAGACAAAAGACCTGTATGCAGAAAACTATAAGACACTGATGAAAGAAATTAAAGACGATACAGACAGATGGAGAGATATGCCATGTTCTTGGACTGGAAGAATCAACATTGTGAAAATGACTATACTACCCAAAGCAATCTACAGATTCAATGCAATCCCTATCAAACTACCACTGGCATTTTTCAAAGAACTAGAACAAAAAATTTCACAGTTTGTATGGAAACACAATAGACCCTGAATAGCCAAAGCAATCTTGAGAAAGAAAAATGGAGCTGGAAGAATCAGGCTCCCGGACTTCAGACTATACGACAAAGCTACAATAATCAAGACAGTATAGTACTGGCACAAAAACAGAAATATAGATCAATGGAACAGGATAGAAAGCCCAGAGATAAACCCATGTTCATATGGTTATGTTATCTTTGATAAAGGAGGCAAGAATATACAATGGAGAAAAGACAGCCTCTTCAATAAGTGGTGCTGGGAAAACTGGACAGCTACATGTACAAGAATGAAACTAGAACACTTCCTAACACCATACACAGAAATAAACTCAATGGATTAAAGACCTAAATGTAAGGCCAGACATTATAAAAGTCTTAGAGGAAAACATAGGAAGAACACTCTATGACATAAATCACAGCAAGATCCTTTTTGACCCACCACATACAGAAATGGAAACAAAAACAAAAATAAACAAATGGGACATAATGAAACTTAAAAGCTTTTGCACAGCAAAGGAAACCAGAAACAAGACAAAAAGAGAACCCTCAGAATGGGAGAAAATATTTGCAAACCAAGCAAATGACAAAGGATTAATCTCCAATATATACAAGCAGCTCATGCAGCTCAATATCAAAAAAACAAACAACCCAATCCAAAAATGGGCAGAAGACCTAAATAGACATTTCTACAAAGAAGATATAGATTGCCAAGAAACACATGAAAGGATGCTCAACATCACTAATCATTACAGAAATGCAAACCAAAACTACAATGAGGTATCACCTCACACCAGTCAGAATGGCCATCATCAAAAAATCTAGAATAATCATTTTCACAATTTTAATGAAAAACTGATGAACTCATAAAAGTGCTAACAAAAGATCAAGATGAACAAAAAAATTAATTACATGGGACTGAGTTAACTGATGAGGATGATTATAATTTTTGTGACTTTCTGTTTGAATTTAAAAAAAAATCCCACAGGGACTCAGAGGCAAAGAATATACAAATCAATTTTCACTGCAAAGTAAAGGAGCTGTTACAGTGGAGGATTACTGGACTGAATGTCTATATTATGACAGAGTATGAGTGTGTTTCGTGTTTGGTAATTGCAATCACTGTTGCTTTTGTTGTGGTCATCCATTTACAATGCTTGGTGTCTATTTATCTCTTGTAAAAATAAAATACAGTGTGTGTGTGTGAAAAAAAAATCTACAAACAATAAATGCTGGAGAAGGTGTGGACAAAAGGGAACCCTCTTGCACTGTTGGTGGGAATATAAATTGATACCGTCACTATGGAGAACAGTATGGAGGTTCCTTTAAAAACTAAAAATAGAACTACCATATGACACAGCAATCCCACTATGGGGCATATACCCTGAGAAAACCATAGTTCTAAAAGAGACATGTACCACAATGTTCTTTGCAGCACTATTTACAATAGCCAGGACATGAAACCAACCTAAATGTCCATCAACAGATGAATGGATAAAGAAGATGTGGCACATATATGCAATGGAATATTATTCAGCCATAAAAAGAAATGAAATTAGCTGTTTGTAGTGAGGTAGATGGACCTAGAGTCTGTCATACAGAGTGAAGTAAGTCAGAAAGAGGAAAACAAATACTGTATGCTAACACATATATATGGAATATAAACAAAAAAAAGTGGTTCTGAGGAACCGAGGGGCAGGAAAGGAATAAAGACGCAGATGTAGAGAATGGACTTGAGGACATGGGGAGGGCGAAGGGTAAGCTGGGACGAAGTGAAAGTGTAGCACTGACATATATACACTACCAAATGTAAAACAGATAGCTAGTTGGAAGCAGCTGCATAGCACAGGGAGATCAGCTCAGAGCTTTGTGATCACCTAGAGGGGTGGGATAGGGAGGGTGGGAGGGAGACACAAGAGGGAGGGGATATGGGGATATATATATATACAAATAGATGATTCACTTTGTTATACAGCAGAAACTAACACAATATTGTAAAGCAATTATACTCCAATAAAGATGTTTAAAAATAAATAAATAAAAATAAAATAATGGGAATTTTCATTTTTTAAGTTGAGTGGAAGTAAACAAGTGATTCTTATTCTTTAAAATGTACACGTATGTGTATGGTTTTATCAACTCCCTTGCATATACAATATATTTTATAATAAAATTTTTATGGCAGGTAACATACTACAGGAAATAATGGCTATGATTTTGCACTGACCTAGGAATGCCTTCCAAAGCCTTGGAATTAAGCGCTCCCAAGCAGCCACTTCTATTGTTTTACAGCTGCTATGAAGGACGAAGAGCTGATTTTGAAAGTGAGGAAGGCCAGGAGGGGTGATAAAGAAGAAAAGGAGGAAAGACACCACCAAACAACACACACACACACACACACACACACACACACACACACACACACCCCAAAACTATGATGGGTACAAAATTTTGGGGTGATGCCGAGTTCCTGAGCAGCAGTTGTCTGTGTGCTTTCCTCACTTTCTCTATTTTCGGCCTTGGGAATAAACGAGTAGCAGCATTCTTCCTAATAGTCCCACCCCCATGACCCCTGACACCTCTCCCCCACACCTGTACAAATTCCTTTGTAGTCAACAGTGTTTAAAAAAAAAAAAATCTGTGGTCTAATACATTTGTAGACACTCCATAAACATAATAGGACATGCAGATTTTTTTTTAACTCTGTCAAAACTTACTACTTGATACTTTGTTTCCCCGTCTCATCTAAGAAGGGGGATACAATTTGTTTTCCCATATCAGATATATTAATGTGTGAAACACTGCTCATTTTACATCAGTTTCAGAAATGGTAGCTACTCTCAGGGGTTACAGACCCAGATGCCTACAGGGGTCAGGGTAAAATATAAAGTACAGGAAGCCCAGGTGTAAGACCATGGGGAGTGTTGGGGACCAGGGTGCGCTCAGACTGTAAACCTTCTCCAAGGGGTCCACCCCGTACTCAACTTCAGCTGACTGTCATCATGTGAGATTAGGTCTGATGTTACCCAGTATTCTGATTTTTCAAAAATTCATGACATGAGTCAACTATTGATGCATGCAACTTGGATGGATCTGAAAGCCATTACGCTGAGTGAAAAAAAAGTGCATTCCAAAAGGTAAAATAATATAAGATTCCTTCTATATGACATTTGTGAAGTGACAAAATTATGGTGATGAAGATAGATAAGTGGTTGCTAGGACTAGAGTTGGGGGTGTGTGAACATTAAGGGGCAATAAGAATGAGCTTCTCTGTGATTATAGAACTTTCCTAGGGACACAGGGAATAAGGCATTGAGAAGGAAAACAATAAACCAGTTCGTGGAAAGACCTGTATGTCATGGTAGTAAGTTGAAGATGTGATCGTAAACTAAAGGAAAAGTCTTTAATGGATTTTTTAAGAGAATAAAAATAATAGGATCAGATATTTAACTAGATAATTCTAATAGCAAATTACCCTTAATTATGGGAATGGGGTAAGGAAATGAGAAATTGAGAAAAATTTTAGAAAGAAACAGCAATAGCCCAGGAAAAAGGGCAAAACCACTTTTCTCGGGGATGCTGAGGGGTGTTTTACAGAGAATATAGGCTTTTGTTGGTTCTTTAAACATGGCTTGTATTTTTATTAACCGCAGGAAATCAAGTGGGGAAATGCCATGGATCTTATGCCCAGTAACATTCACCCGCTTACCAGGAATTACATCTGAGTCCTGGACAAACTTTCAAGTCACTCCTTGTCCCTTTACCCCTTTTGGTTGCCCTCTAGAACTAGCCCATCCATTCTTCTCCCTGTTGGGGTTCTGATATTCAAGATCTGCTGTGTGGAGAGGAACATAGCTTCCTCCTGGATGTCTGACCCTCCAGCCATACACTATGAGCACAGGGAAGCAGATAGAGCAAGCCAAATACCAACAGTCTCTCAAGTTACTAATAACATGGGACTTCTGTATATTTGTAATTACAGTCCTCTCAGCCATTCTCAGGTTTAAATGTCCATAATATATAAACTCTTTCCCCCTCCCCCCAAATGTATGCTAAATTAATTTCTATGCAATGAACCAACGCTTGCTTCAGAAATCCTTATCCATCAGAAAGCAACATGAGTAGAAGACAGGCATGGTTGTGGTAGGCAGAATAATAGCACCCCAAAGATATCCACGTCCTATTCCCCGGACCTTGTGAATATGTTACACTGCAAAGAGAAATCAAGACTACTGATGGAGTTAAGGTTGCTGATCATCTGACTTTAACATAGGAAGATCATCATGGATTATCTGGTTGAGTCTAATGTAATCAAAGGGTCTTTAAAAGTGGAAGATGGAGGCAGAAAAAGAAATTCTGGAAAAGATGTGAGGGCAGAAGCAAGGTCAGAGTGATGCCATGTGAGGATTGAACCTTGTGCCCTTGCTGGATATGATGGAGGAAGGAGCCATGAGACAAGGAATGTGGGCAGCCTCTAGAAGCTGGAAAAGGAAAGGGAACATATTCTCCCCAGAATGGAACACAACCTTTCCAACACCTTGATTTTAGTGCAGTGAGACCTGTGGTAGACTCCTGACCTCCAGAACAGTAAGATAATAAATTTGTGTTGTCTTAAGCCACTCATGTGTATGGTAACTTGTTACAATAGCAACAGAAAACTAATAAAGTAGTATAATGTAAAAAAGGTGAACACATCTAGGGAAATTATGAAAGGCTATCTGGACTGACCAGAAAACCAATTTTACACCTTTGGAAGGAACCACTGGGTCTAGGTAAGAAATTGTTTTTCCCAGTCCTTCCCAATCCAGCCTCCACCTAGAAGGAGGTAAGGGGAAAACAGCACCAATCAAGGAAGAATAACTTTGGCAAACCTCAACTCAGATTGCGTCCAGAACTGAAAAGTCCTTTCCTGCTCTGACCCTCACTTTTCTCCCATCCTCTAACAAAACCTTTGTGCCTCTACATCATGCTCGAGTAACATACATAGAAAGTTTACCAAATCAACATTGATTAACCGCCTATTTTCTTGGGCATCAGAATATACCACTTTGGGTGTTTATCTGGCATTGCCTTTGACTATTTCTACAAGACATGGAATGATCTGGTCACTTCATTGCGAGTTAAATCAAACTAGGTGTCTTGCCTCCTCTCTTAGAGTTAGTTCATTAATTAGTTCTAGTTTTGTGTGAGAATGATCACAACTGACAGTTTATTCCCAATACTTTTGCAGAAAGATACCTGGATTATGTGTTCCCTGCTTTTATTATCCTCTGTAACTGTTTGAATAAACAATGTATGTAATTTTCAAACTGCCAATGTCACAATAACACTAAGCTGAACATTTCTAGAAGAATGTAGCTTATTCCATTCTGGTTTTAGAGGAAGTCTATACATAAAAAGTCCTAAATATACTAATATTAAATATAAATTGGAGACTTTTAGACTGTATTTTTCTAGACAGAGAGTTTTTGTTGACATTTATTTTCCCCTTTTGACTGTATAATGGGATTTTTTTAAAAACAGAAAAATAAATGATTCTAACCTGTATTTATGCATGCATTCCTTTCTAAATACATCATCATCTTTTCCCTCTTTTAAATATGAAGTATTTATTAAAATCCCACATGTTAAGGTTTGTATCATGTTACCGGCCACTCTACACTTTACATTTCTTGATTTCTTGATTCTACATAAATGGGAACAAGTCAAACAATCACCTGTAACCCAATAAAAATCCCCACACCACTCATAAAGGCAGAACAACTACTTTAAAAAGTAGAAAAGCACTAAACTAAATGAGACAAAGCATGTAATGTGCTGCAACTATTGGCTTTTTCACCCAGAATGATCATAATTCCAGGTCTAGAACCAGACAATAAATTTCTCATTATGCGTTTTTGCCAAAGCTAGTAATTGAGCAGTGGAAAGTCTGATTTTGGTAAATACACCTTTCAAAGCCATCAGCAAATTATCTGCTCTGATTAAAGGAAGAGAGGAAAAATCACATATTTATTCATTCCCCATAAAGCTGGGCATCTCGAGGAGGTCAAGAAAAAATTCCATTAAATGTACCAGTAAGTGTCTCACTTATTCCGGAGGTGTAATTGCTGGCACCGTGGGTACCCTCGGTGGGAGAAGTCTGACGGGGCTCTAATTGTACAAAGTGGACAGAGTGGACAAAGCATTCTCTAAAAGTGTTCCCCGACTTTGGTCACATGAACATCAGGCTGCAATTCTGACTAAAAACTTCAACTGAACACTTAAGACTTACTCCTTCATATTCACAGAAAGATTGGATCAGAATGAATACAGGAAAAATGCTCTGTGTAATAAAGCAAGTGTATCTAATTAGCATTAGCGCAGTGATGGAATAAAGCAGTTCACTGTATTAAGTTCCTCCACTTGCAGCTTTATTTCTGGCACTCAAAGAAGCAGGGTTGCAATATGTTCACATTAAGCCTGCAGTAGCTCTTTACATGTTCAGTGTGCTTAAAATAGACTAAGGTGCCTTAATTCAAGAACTCTCCCACAGGGGTTAGTGAGCGATGCTCTTTATAGCAAAGAACAATTCCCTTAGGAATCGGATCAAGAATGTCTTGGATGGTCTCCCATTACTTGGATAGACTACCTATTTGCTTAATCAAAAAGAAAATTGTTCTTGTATCAGAGCCACACATCCTTGCCACTAAAAACAACACTGATGCCAACTTTGGATCTTCCTTTCCTTTAAAAATGCTCTTAGGAGTCCTGAGTTTATTTTGATGAGGAATCCAAGCAGCTTTCCGACAAAGCTGAGACATCACTATAAACCGGGAAGAAACACAAAATATGGTCTTTAAGCACGTATGTGCACACATACATACACACATACACTCACACACGCACACACACCACTGACATTCAAACAATCTTTTGCTCACCAAAATAATAGTTCAAATCAAAACCCAGCAAGTACGAATTCAATTTTTGGCCTGTTATGTTTAAAATCTGTTGCATCATGTAAGTAAATGTTCCCAAAACAACCACCAAAATTCCTGAAACAACAATGATCCTATTTAAAGATGCCGTGTGAATTTTAATGTTTTTCCTTTCAAACAAAAAATAATAAGTTTGATGACATGAATAGAAAATAAAGTCTTCCTCAGCTTTTTTGGGATCAGATTCATTTAAGCACAGAATGAAAATATTTTAAAAGGCCCTTTAAAATCCAAGAGGCAGATGTTCAGGTAAAAGCAAAGCCAGGAGACTGTTTATTTTAATAAAGCTATTATATGTGCCGCTCCGAATTAGGAATGGCACTGAGACTAGGGCATGTCTAAACCATCACCACCTGTTTGCCCTGAAAAATCAATTAAAGTCACACTTTCATAGCACGGCCTTTCTAACCAATAAAACTTAGACAGCTTCATCATGAGACTTGAGTCGCTCAGAGGGAATGTACTTGAAACCCAAACCCTTAGTCTCACATTCCTGCCCTGCTTGCATTCGTATAAACGAACCACAGTAAAACTAGCCTTCAGGGGCAGTGGTAGAAATCGGAGGGAGAAAGAGACGAAAACAGGAGAGAAAAAGAGGAGAGAGATTCTGACTTCTATTGGTTTCATACTGAGAATCATACCTCTTTTTGGTGAACTCCAATAATTTCTTCAAAGTCTCTTTTTTTCCCCCTTTTCTTTTTTTCTCCTTCAGAACAGAATCCTGTGCTACATTTTCTGTGCAGTAGAAGAGATCCAACTTTGCCAGTTGAGAGCAAGGGCAGGAAAGCCATCCCAAGTGTTTTAGTAATTAAACGAATATGCATAATGAACCATATGCCCAAAGGGCCTGTTCTTCATGTGGGCCAGATTTTTGTTTGAATTTTTAATTTTTATATACAGATGAAACATTCAGTGTAATCTACCAACAGTGCAAGGGAACATACAGTAAGACGAAGTGTGAGGGACAGTCTACATAGGAGCAGGAACGAGAGACACTGGAGAAATTCTCTCCTGAAGATGTTGATTCAAATGTGTTTTTCCCCCTCTAGCAATAGTTCTCGTCATCTGCTCAGAGTCTTCAGGAGACACACATAACGCATACACTGACAGCTTTACACAATATGAGTAAAATACAGTGCCGTCAGCTGAAAAGTGTGAAAATCCCGTGGGACAAATAAGGATTTCTTTAAAAAAAAATCCGTCTACACCCATCATTCAGACTACCATCTTGAATTACAGGGAATCCTCCCAAGTCTCTTTTGGAAGCTACATAAATATATTGCAGGCTCTAGGCCACATATATTAGCAATTTGAACAGATCTGAGAGGAATTCTTACCTCTCAATGATGCAACTGCGCATGGTGGGCAGAATATGCTCAGGGCGAAATGCAAGCTTGCCCTCCCCACTCCTATAGCAAGGCAGACCATGAATTTAAGGAGTGCAATATCGCATCTGCAACATACAGATTCCCGGGATTTCCTTAACTCCCATCATGGAAGAATTGGTAAAAGCTTCCTTTAAGCTTTTGAGTGTCATTTAGAAAATACTAAGTTAAAATCAAAGCAATGTAAGAGATACAGAGTCTGATAAAATTACTATCTCAGCTTCCAGACACCACAGAGGAATGAGTAAGCATTCTTTAATGCAGAGAGGAGAGGTTTTTAAAAATGCGTTTGCACAACATATGAAATTTATAATGATGGTCTGGACAAAGTTATCAGGTCCTACGTGTGGGTCAGTCTTGTACGTGCTTACTTCAGGATAAACATTTCAGAATGGAGTGTGTGTGTGTGTGTGTGTGTGTGTGTGTGTGTGTGTGTGTGTTGTGGGGGGAAGCAGCACAGAGGAAACGCTGAAGTCCACTATTCTTTACTTCTTTAACAGAAATAAATTCAATGCAAAATGCCACACTGGCCCTTATGTCATTGAGAAAAGATTATGAAAACAAACCTGATCAAAAGTCAAAGTGAAGCCTTGGATTTCTTTCAGCCCCCCTTTTTGAACGCGAATACGCTGTTGTTTTCACAATGTAAACACCAGAGATGGAATGCAAAGCATTTAAAGAGCAAGTCATAATGGAGCTGTAAATAACATCTCTCCTTGCTTTCACTATTAATTCAGAGTTTATGCCTTTGACACTGGCGAGGCTACTTGATCTAGTGGTCTCAGTGGAAAGACAGATAAACTTCAACTGCAGGCAGAAGACAAAAATTGACAAGGAGCATCACCTTTCCTGACTGTTTAAATCCTTTAAGGAAGTGTCGGAGCAATTAGAGAGGGAGTGTAATCTTTGCAGAGTGCATTAACACTCATCTGACCTCCCAGACAATAGATCAGACCTCAGACACATAATGCTTCCCTAAGGCTTTTTAGCCAGTGTATTTGATCTCTTAGTCACTGCGTGTGTGTGACTATAGGTATCCTCCATGTAGAAGGCATTATTCATTAGCACTACTGTCCACTGGCTCCAACACTGGACGGCAATCAAGCAAAAAGCAGGAAAATCACCATAATCCACAGCAGTATTTCCTGTATCTTTAAGATGGGGGGGTGAGGGTGAGTCCAGACTTCTGGAAAATCACCTTTCACCATTCTCTTATTATTTTTTAAAGCTACAGAGTTCGCTCTGTAAAAGTGAATTAGTTACATTAATAGGAATAGGTCACTGATGAGCATCCGGTGTGTGGGGCGGGGGTGGGGCGTGGAGGGAGGAGGCGACCTCCAAAACACTGGATGCTTTTTGTCTATAAAATGAACTTTGGAATAGATTTGTTGAGAAAAAAACACCATGGGTGATAAACAACACTGTGATATGCAAAAGAAGGCAAAGGGGGGAAATCAAATAAACTCCTTGTACTGCAAGCTTTTAAATCTTCATCTATCCTGCAGGTTACGCAGCAGGACACACTGGTAAGGCAATAACCTATTTCCTGATGAACACATCCTGTTCCAACTGCTAATCTCACAGTGGAAGCTTGGCTTTTACCATTCATTATAAACATTTTCAAGAACTGCTTACCACGATATATTTTTTAATGGATTAGATTTTGGTCAGTTGCTAACAGAGCACAGAATTGAATATCCTTTATGTGAAGGCAGCAAAACAGGTTTTCCGAGGGTCTGACTTGCTTTCCACTCTTCCCCTTCATGAGTAATTGGAATAGCAATTGAAACAATATTAGAAGGCTAGAAGGTTTCTCTTCTTTTCTCTTTTTCCCCCTCTTCTATTATAAGAAATTCTGTATTCTACGGTACAGTATACAAGACCTTATTGGTTTTGAACTTCACCATAAGACTCAGTGAAATGTTCAGAAGAGAGACAAAGACTGAATTTCACATAATTTGCTCAAGACCATCACAGTTGTCTGTTGATGACACTCAACATCTAAAGCCTAAAGCATTTAAACCAAAATAATTACATTTTCTAGAATCAAGGCAGTTCCCCTTGAAAATGTGCACTGCAAAGGTTTTTTAAATGAGGCTACATGAAAAGACGAGAGCTGAAAATTAGCTTTATGTTTAAGCAAATCACTTTAGAGTTTGCATCTTCGAACCCAAACTTAAGAAAAAATGGCAAGTGAAAACATACATTCACAATAAGCAATTTAAGAACTTTTGAACCTCAACTAGCAGGAAAGAAAGATCTACTGAATGTTTTAACTTTGCTTGAACAAAGCCTAATATCTAAAATAATTGAAAAAATGTTATCATATCCACTATGCAATTTCTAGTGTTTTCAAACAAACTGTTTATGTTGTCTTTTTATTGCTGGGTAAAATAAATAGCTTTCAAAGAATTTGTGACTCCTCTCAGATTAAAACTAACCTTCAACAATTAGCTAAGGAAGGAAATGTCCTCTGGAAGCAACTGATTTGATACTCTGATACACAAGCAAACACTGACACACATACACCCACACAGCACTACCCTTATACAACTTAATACTCAATAGCAAAAGATTTTATGAACCTAACCGATGGCACAGGCATCAAATTTTAGCTATAGGTTAAAAAAAGTAAAATAAAAATTTAAAAAACAGGCTTAAAATTGTTATTTGCCATATAAAATGTGTACCAGCTCGGCAATAACCTAGATCTCATCTCTTGTGCATAAAGATGAACAAACCATAAAATATGTGAGAAAATTTTTATAAAAACAGATTACACAACATGGAAATTTGAATTTTTTCTAATGTAATGATTTCTGCTTGTAGATGATTGTATCAAATTAAAAATAAATTACTGAAATGAAAATCCCCAAGAAACAGTGCACAGAAATTTACTTTGGGATTTTTATCATTTATGAGATTCTATCGCCACCTGCAGGACTGTCTTTAAGTAAACTCCAGCAATGGAAAGGCTATTTGCTCTCCCTTCTCTTTTCCCTTTTCCTTTCTCTCCTCTTCCTCCTCCTCTGCCCCCCTCCCCCTTGTATATGTTCGTGCGTGTGTGTATGCACATGCACAGGATTTCCTGGAAATCAATTATTTTTCTCTTGGAATGGGTACATTACTAAAAGTCTAAAAATCATGAAATGCAAAATAAAATGTATTGAAAGAGGTATAGGCGACTGAGGCCACAGGTGGCTAATTTTTTAACAGCTAAACACACATCACATTTTCCTATTTTGCAAAGTAGAATCTGGAGCACAAATTAGCCTACAGAAATTTCCTTACCAAAAATGTGAGGACTTCAACGGTTTCCAAGGAAAGCCACTTTTGCTATGGGATAATTGACAATAAAGTTTATAATTGCATGTACCTGGCTTATACCAGAGCAGAAGAAATGTTGCTATCGGCAAATTCATACTTAGTATTCTGTTGCTCTTTAAACAAAAGACAAATGTGAGACAATATTTCACTACAAGTGTTACTGTAGCCCAATAAAGGAAGAACAAGTTGAACAGCAGAAGTCAAAGCTTAAACACCCAGAACATGCAAACAGATTATCATCATCATCCTCACGTCATCACCTTCAGGGGCCAGCAGCACTACCCCTCAAGTCTTAATGAGGAAGATTCATCTGCTGGAAGAAAAGCCCACATGAAGTAACAGATACTACAGATATTTGTTCCTCCAGGGCATATTACCCCTCTGAGTAGCAGCTCTCCAGACTTATAAAATATTTTCCAAATGTAAGACTTGCAGAAAAGTATGTTTTCAAAAAAAATTTTTAATAACACAATCTGTGGACACTGTTTAGATACAGCTCATACTCACGAACTAAAACCATAATTGCAAAATTTATGACCACGAAAGCCACACACTGTAAAAATGGTATAAGGACTGAAAATCTTCTGTTCTAACAGGCCAGGAGAAAAATCACTTTCCCGAAGCCTTCAGTTTCTTCCCCCATGAATGAACATAACCCTCTGACTTAACATTCTATAGCTCCATGCTTTTCCAGACTTAAAATCGTAGCCATGGAGGTCTCAACACCAATTGAGCTAATAAGTATATTTCTTTCTTTTTATTTTTCCCTGACAAAGTGAAGTATCCCTGGCAACGAGTGTAAACAAAAAAAATTTTAAAGTGAGGCCAGATATAGAAAAGTCATTTTAAAGGGCCAAAAAACACGGATTTGGGTTATAAGAAAAATCCCAGGGAGACTAAAACAGTCTGTAAACACTGTACCAGGAACATCGTTTAAATGATGACATAATGAATTGGCTGTTTGATTTAACTGTCTTCCTATCTTTTTTAATAAAATTGGGAGCTACAGTATCAGTCCAATGAAAACTACCCCCTCCAAATTAGTGCTGTTATTTCGAAAGCCAATGACACAACTCCAAGCTCGGCGGAGAGGTAGCAAAACACAACTTCCTGAATTATAAATCAAATGGCAAAAGTAAGATACAGTATAGTAAACCCTAACCAGACCACAAAGAAGGTTTCTCTCCATAAACATCAGATCAGGCAGCTAGAATGATTACCAGGCTCTCTTGTAACTGTCATCTGTGGTGGGTCTAATTACAGGCCGCCCGGCTAGCATGTCCGCATCACATAGCAATAAAAGGGCCAGCGGCTTGCCAAGCCCAGTCAGACAACGGAGAGCACGCGCCACCTGATGGGGAGCCCCAAAGATCAGCCAGAGAGACTAAGAAAGATGACAGCTTCCAAACAAATGACAAAGCTCGGACCACCAAAAAGGCAATATCAAATTAGCCCGAAATGTAAGTGCTGAGCGTGGCTCTTCAACAGATCAAAACTGAAGCAGGAAATTGGTTCTGACTGTTTTCAGACACACCAGCACTCTATTCCTCCCTTCCAACCCTCTCTCTTTGATTTCTAAATCTTCTTTTCCATTTTTGCATCAGACAAAATGTTTGCACATCCAGGTGTCATATATAGCAACAGATGGAGGGGGGAAAAAAAGCACTCAGCTCTGTAAGAATCAAAAATAAAATCCCTCCAGATTCAGGGGCTGTTGATCCGGGTTAGAGATTTGCCAACTCCCCTCCTCCAAGTTCTCCTACTGCTGACTGTCTTTTGGACATTTTGCTGCAAATTAGCACCATCACCCCCCCACCATGGGCAGGGTCGAGGAAAAGTTGGGAAAGTGCACACCAGAAAAGATTATGAAGTCGTTCAGTTGTCTTTGAATTTTACCCTCTGGTGGGGTCACAGATTGCTATGGTCAGAGGAGTAGTCGGAATACAAACAAACAGTATCTGGTAATAGATGGTCTGCATGAGTTCCAGTATTCTTCTAAGAAGCATTGATTAGATGCCTGCAATGTACTCAGCACCATCATAAGCGGTAAGGACGTACACACAGATAAAAGACTGGGTCTCTGTCATTCAATCTGTAGCTCACAATGTCTTAACATAATCCTTCAATCATATGGCTACGTTACACTGAATGATTTTTTTAGCATATGACGTTAACCTGAAATATTAAAATAAAATCCCTCCTATTTTGATATAAAGAACTTAATTTATTAGGTCAAACATGAAAAGTACTATCACAGCCTTAAAGGTAGAATCACATAATTTGGAATTTGGTGGTTCCATGCACATTAATCAGCTCTAGAGATAGTTGACTCTTATACATTAATTGCTTGACACAGAATACAATTGTTTGCATTTCTACCCCATTCTCGAACAGGTCCTCCACATCCTTTGCAAAGAAACAGCAACTCTGTGTGTGTGTGTTTGTGTGTGTACCTGTACCCACTTCAGCGAAGCTTTTCTCTGAGTTAGGAGAGCAACACCCTAACCTCCCAATAGTTATATCAGCTAATAATTCCTACTCACATTTGTACCTCACTTCATATGTTTAAAATAGTTCCATGCTTATTATTTAATTTGCTCTCCAAAGGGCAAACTTAATTTTTCTTACGGTGTGCTTTATTCATTAAAAGTTTACTGCTTTGGTTTCAAATATAAGAGGAGGACAGAGGAGGGAAGCTGGGGGAGAGAAAGAAAGGGTGCAGCAAAGGAGGTGGAGAGGGATACTGGGGAGAGGCTGGGAGGCTGGCGGATGGGGTGAGAAGGGAGAGAGAGGGAGAGATGAAGGGGGGGAAGAGAAGAAAAGAGGGGAGGAAGACAGATGGTCGGATGACTTACTATGATCATTTCATCTCTGTATCTCAATATCTAGCAGTGTATGAGACACTGGACAAACAATGATTGTGGAAAGGGAGGGAAGGAGGGAGGGAGGAAGAGGGGCAAGCTTGAAGGAGGCAGTGAAGCACTGGTTTGGTCAAGGAGGGACATGATCACTGAAGTCTTTTCTTCATCTAAGATTTAAGTTCCTAAATTCAGGATCAAGTTCAAATTAACAGTAGGGTATCTCTGGACAGCAGAGTGAACTAGACTGCGTTCTCTGGGATCTGTAAAGGACAATGGCTCCTAACCAGAAAATTCACAGAAGGCAGAAAAATGTGTACTTGCAAGTACATCCCAATAGAAAGCTTAGGAAAGGCAGCAGGTAGAGACAGAGAGTTCCCATACAGGGCCAGGACCTATCAGAACCATTCACTTATTAACCAGCAGGGCCGTGTGAAGACTGACAACATATGCTATTCTGGGATTTTAAAAAATGAAGACCTAATGCTTACTATTCAAAATTGGGATGCTCCAAAATACCAGCTGATTTCATTCAGTATAGCTAGGATTCTGCCTGGAAATGCAATTCAATTATAAAGTTGAAAATATGAACATGAAATATACTAAAATAGCTAAGAGTGTCCTTTTAAATTTTCAATAGATAATCTTTTAATGCAATTACTGTAATTTTATTAAATGGCATAATTAGTTAATGCCTGAGAAGTTGTCAATAGAAGGTGCAATTATGTTGTAAAAAATTATAATCACAATGTGCAATAATGGATTGTTCTTATGGAAAAAAATACTGAAAAAGAACTTTAAGGTATTTTTAAAAGTATGTTAGGTAGTCCTCTGCAAAAAGAAAGATTTGGGAAATCATCATACAAATGTTAAATAAAACAAATAATAAACTGGCAAATATTTTAAGCATTTAATGTAATATATTTATACATTTTTGCATGTAAGTATATATACGTAACATTTAAGATGCCTAAAAAATTTTCTCCAGACAAAATGGTGATTGTAACTCTGGATTTTTTTTCAGTTTTACTGTTAATCTTTGAGCAGCAACTGCACAAACACCCACCAAACAGGCATTGATGCCTGCTGTGCACATCCGACTGTGACTTCTGGTGGGTGTGGAAACAGCCACCAAAAGTTGAATCAAATGCAGTGCATCTAGTTGTGAATAAACTGGTGATAGAATTTTTTTTAAAAAAAAGAAAAATCTTTTAGACCTAGTTAACACATAAATATCTAAAGCATCAAAAAGACAACTGACCAGCACTATTTTCATCGTCCAATCTGAAAACAAAACGTCCAGTGTAATTGTCATTTGTACCAAAGTAAGTTCAATCTGAATGTCCTGTGGGCCACAGAAGGGATTATAAACAGGGACACTCCGCAAGGTCTCATGAAATTTTTATCAAATCGTTCTCAGAAAACTTTCAGCAGCGAAACTTTTTGCTTCCCAAACGCCCTCTGCTTCTCAGTGTTTTGTGTGTGAGTGTGTGTACGCACACATGTGTGTGATGGAAGGGTTCGTTCTGTTACAGTTGCTATTGTTTTTAAGTTCAATGTGAAATCATTTCACACTTCTCAAAATTCTAGGATCTCTAAAAGCTAAGAATTCTATATATGGTAAATAGGGGCTATCACTAAGAAAGTGGAGAATTGTATTTTAACCTTATTGAGGAGCGGGACAGTTGATTGATGCTTTAAATTATGTATCATATTGCAGGCCCTGTCAACTCTGAAGAATTAATTCTTCATTTTCTTACAGTCAAAAAATGCAGGAAAAAAAGTCACAGATGTTAAAAGCATAGCTTTATGAAAATACCCATTGATATATGGTAGACTTAGATTGCTTTTTAACATCAAAGGTCCAAGTAAAATTTTAATAAATAAGGAATCCATCAATGCCCCCATAGACTCCTCTCCCTCAACGCAAGACGCGAGGGCCTGAAAGAGTGGTGGAAAACCAAACTACATAAATGCAATCCTTTTTTACAGCATTGGGAGACCTTTGCTATTTCAAATAATTTTCTGATGATGCCAACTGTCAAGTAAATGTTTTCTGTCATATGAAAAAATTAATGCACTTATGCCATAATATAACCTTAGGTCTTTTTATAGACGACATTTGGGGCTTGTATATAAAGTACAATTACCCAAGAGAGAAACAAATCAAAAAAACTCATACAGATGATTGTTTCTACAATACAAATACCACAATGCAAAATTATCTTTTGAAAACAAACTCAATTCCTCTTAACTATCATCAAATAATGTATTTGCACTAGACATGGGAATATATTGTACAATACAGCACCCTTCCCACAGTAGAAATATGAGCCAGTTTCTCTGAAAGTCACTGTTTTAAGATATTTTATAGTAATTTACTAATGTAGATAGTTACTCATCTCTACTACTAGCCCTTATTCTGAACAACTTGGAATTCTTGAAGAAGATCTGAAAACTACAGATTCCTTCCATGGCTCCTTCCTTCAGTTGTTTTCACTCTTCACTCTCCCCTTGAAAGCCCTTCTACATCATCTAAGAGCTTCCTCCAAAAGCGAGAAAAGATAACTCAGACCTCAATTTGGGGCTTAGCCTAGAACCAAGCACTGAGATTTTCCAGACCATCAAGCTGAATTCCACGGAGGTCATAAGCATGTGATTCCCACGGTCTGGGCTGTTCCCCAAAGATGCCAGAGACATTTCTACCTTTCACTTCTTTAATTTTACTCCATCTCTTGTGAATATAATGACTATGTCTGAGAATTATTCTTACCCGTATGATAAGGATTTCTTTCTCCCAAAGCATCTTGGAATAGGCTTAGCTTCCATTTATAACATCTAGATATTATACATATCTGAAATGACTCATATGGTTGTCCCTAGAGCCATTATATCGATCTAAATACAAGGATCGTGATCACTGCATCCTGGGCATCAATGACAGGCAGTGTAGCCCAGTGTTTACATCCATGGACTCTAAATCCTGATGGTCTGGGTTTAAATCTCAGCTCTGTCTCTTAAAAGCATATGAGCTCTGACACTTTATTTAACCTTTATTTAACTTCTATGGGCTTATTTTTCTTATCTGTAAAAAGAAGGAAATACTGATACTGGCATCTACATCAGCAGGTTGTTATGAGAACTAAATGAATTAACACTTATAACATGCTTTAGGACAGTACCTGACACATAGTAATCACTGAAACAACACAAGCCATTAATTATCCCCAGAGTTCAAAGCCTGTGACTGGGAATGACCATGGGCATGTATACAAAATACCATGTATATTTACAAATCCATTCATAGGGAAATATACAGATGTGCTTCTTCTAGGCATGATGTTTTAGTTATAGGCCTCTGTCCATAAGCTGACATCTTATATTAATTTACCTTTCAATTGGAAAAGCTGAGAATGTGAACTTTTGAGTGAAAAATAATTATCTTTAGCTTAAAGCAAGTAAAGCTCAGAAAACACATTAAAAAAAAAATCTAGAAAACTTGGAGGAAGGAGAAAGACTCAAAAGAGGTAATGACACGGGGAGGGGGAAGGGTAAGCTGGGATGAAGTGAGAGAGTGGCATGGACATATATACACCACCAAATGTAAAACAGATAGCTAGTGGGAAGCAGCCACATAGCACAGGGAAATCAGCTCCGTGCTTTGTGACCACCTAGAGGGGTGGGATAGGGAGGGTGGGAGGGAGATGCAAGAGGGAGGAGATATGGGGATATATGTATATGTATAGCTGATTCACTTTGTTATACAGCAGAAACTAACACACCATGTAAAGCAATTATACTCCAGTAAAGATGTTAAAAAAAAAAAGAGGTAATGAGCAAGGTTTCCCGTAATTATCCTAACAAAAAATTAAGCCTATAGAAGTATGATTTGGAATCTGACTACTCTTAAAAAAGTCCACATTCAGTGACCTACTGTATAGCACAGGGAACTATATTCAATACCTTGTAATAACCTATAATAGAAAAGAATCTGAAAAAGAATAGACATATATATATATATGTATAACTGAATCACTTTGTTGTACACCTGAAACTAATACAACATTGTAAATCAACTATACTTCAATAAAAATTAAAGAAAGATAGTCCACTTTTAATTTCTTACAATAACAATGAATTAAACAGTATACAGCAACAGTCACGTGGCAGGTGTCAGGAAATTGAAGATAACTTTCTTCTCTTAGTATTGGGAGACCAACCACCCACGTTAAGTGGAGAGGGGATTAATCCCCTAGTGGGGGAGGTTAATGCTTAGACAGTCTAACAAGATAAATTTTCTCATGTTTGTTCATCCACTTCTGACTGGACACCACAGGACCTAGATCTTAACAGGTTGCTTTCCTTTAACTCCTGCTTTCAACAAGATACGATATATTCATACATCCATCCACAGGATCCCTTAGAAAATGTATGGCTTGCTTTCATAAAGTCTTAAGATTAACAACCATAATATACTAAACATGATCTTATAACATTCCTGCTTTGTATCAACTGAAAATAGAAACATGAACATGATGTTAGTAAGGCAATTTCATGTTACCTGACAAAACAGAAGTGAAAAATTCCTATGTTTCTGCCCTTAGCTTGTGGTGCTGTACCTCTAGGTAAAGGAAAAGCCCCAATGGAGATGGGTTTAGCCAAGACGGTTCTTTTCACACCTGTGCAGTGAACCCTCAATGAGCACTTATCCTAATTTCTAATAGAGAAAGGCCTTCACATGCAGTCCTATTGTTCAATAAATTCTTGGCTTAGGACCTTGCTTCAGACCAGCACGAAATTGCTCTGCCCCTGTAATGCCAAGGCAAGTGGACGAAGCATGAACAAAGTACCACATGGATGAATAAAGACCAGGAGCAGCATTCTGTCCTCAGCAGATCATAGGAGAACATCAGTGTGTACTGTACCACCAAAGACAAACACGGTGTTCTCAGTAGTGGAGTGAGGGAGCGAAGCCAGGCTTCAGCATCACAGTCTCCCCATTCCTCCCTCTCTGGCCCAGGTCACCCGAGGATCCAACATTGTGCAGAAAGACAACCCTGAACAGAGTCCTACAGAGTCAGGGACACAGCCAGTGGCAGCCCACAGGCCTGGAATCACCCATCAGCACTCCACAAGCAGCTAGCGTTAAGTCTGTAAGCAAGAGCCATGAAAGCAAAATGTTTTCTGAAAAATATGAAGGCTTGGCTACCCATGATCTTACTAAAGAAAATAAGGGAGGCTACAATGCATTTTTTATTTTATCCTAATAATGTACTTTCTTTATATGTTCTCGCTTTAAGAGCAGAAATAGTTTTGGAGTGACCATCATGATGGTAGCAACAAAAACATTCTCTAATGAAATTACACATCATCAGCTTAGGGAGGGGAGGTACCTACGTCTCTACATCTGCAGTATCTCTGAGATCCACCATGGCTGGTCAAAGTAAATGTGAGATAAACATTCAAAAGTAGAGTTTCAAATGAAAACAGAAAACTAAGTGTATCTGAGTGAAGCTGTCTTTATTTCAGTACCTTCAGGACAACCTAGAGAGAGAGAGAACGGATGCACATATCACTCGTAATTGACTCTGCATTTTCCAATGATGTCCAATGGAAAATGTCCCCCATCCACACCTGCAGTGGGGCCTCCCACCATCTCATAAACTCAGGTACCCTTGCAAAATCACATTATGGCAAACCAGCAAGAAGAGCACTCCTCTATCTTTCGTTCCTTGGGCCTTAGGGACTTTAAAGGAGGATGTGCTGGCCTGCCTCTGGCAGCCAGCCTGGCAGAGGGCTGTGCGGTGTGGTGTCGGCAAGGAGGGTCCACTCAGGTCCCAGGCCACGCAGAAGTGGCCCCAATGCCAAGGCTCCCTTCTCGTTTAGAAGCCCCCTCTATGAAACAACTTATTTCTATTCATTTGTTGTAATCTTTCTTCAGATCAGGCTGACAGCCCATTAATCATTTCTGTCATCCCCCTACATAATCCAGTGCAACAGATCTCTGTTTTTCTAAAAATCTCAGTGCCAGAAACTAAGCTCAAGCAAGAGGAAATCCCTCTTCCTCCAAGGGACTGGCCGGGGTGCTGACTGGAAGAAGCCACCAATCATGTTGACTCGCCTCTTTCGCCCAGAATCACACAGAACATTCCCTGGAAAGTTTGTAGAGAGGATTCAGGTGGGAAACAGAGGCAGGGAGGCTGAAGAGGAACCCAACACACGAAGCCCCCAGCTGAGGAGAATGTGAGAAAGGGAAGTGGATGAGTCAATGCCAAGTCAAAGGCAGATAGGGATTAATAAAATCCTTTTTAATGCTGTTATCAAGCCCAATTGTTCTAGCAACTTTAAAACAAAGAAAAAGTATATTAAAGGCCAAGGCTGCAGCCATCACAGGCCTTCTACCTCCTGAACCAATGAAAAACTAACATTAACTAAAGATAAAACAATGTGCTAAAATGGCTAAGAAGAAGCCTCTTATGGAGCCAGTATACAGCTTGCATAATAAAGGTGGGAGTGACCTCGAACCCACTGACCTCTGGGACTGATTTTTTTTTTTTTTTTTAATGTGGATGAGCCTGGTGGGTAAGAGAGAGAGCATGGATGATAGAAAACAGGAGACAAAAGAGCCGTGATCATGACTCAACCATTCACACGTCGTATGAGGTCCTACTGTGATCTTTGCACAGTGCAGAAGTTAATGGCATAATACAGAAGGCACAAGATTAGCAGTCAAGCAAATTGGTTTCTCCTCCCATGCCTGACGCTACCAATCTGATCAATGACAAGTGCCTTTACAGATGAGGGAGGATGCCCACAGATGTAAAGTGAGGACATTATGCTCACTTTCAAGTCCTTACAAGATCCTTGGACTCTCAGTGGTTGACCTAGGTGGTTTTAAGATCTCATGCAGTTCTGAGATTCCGTGATTTTATTATGCTCATAAGGAAAGGCCAACTATTATTATAAGAATGTATTTCACAGACAGTGGTTCTCCTTTGTGGTGTTGGGTCAATGTGTAATGTGTAGTAATCGGTTACGTCTCAAGAGGTTTGATCTGAATACATGTTTTTTATACCAAAGTTTGCCAATGATTTACTTAAAACATAAATTAGAGCAATTTAGTCTTCATTTAGTCATGTGATTTTTCAAATGCCGTTTTTCAGAAAACACTGGCCCTCACGGGTACAGAAGGAGACAAACACATTGTGGGAACTATACAAATGGTTTATCATAAGCACCACAGAAACATTTAAAAATGCATAGAACACTGGCTCTCTTTACCTTATCAAGAGATAGTATATAAGTATGATTTGGGTAATTTAAGGGATTTCCAAGGGTAAATCTGACAAGTATGGCCTTGGAAAGACACCTCCTATATAATCTCCTATGTCATAATATATTTTAGAAAGATGAATGGCTATCCTTTTCTTTAAAGTTTCCTTCCCAGTGTAAACTTCAGCTATGTTGAGTGTACCTCATTCTGCTTCACGTAAGTAAAATAAAACCCATCTGCATTCGGACTTGGGACTCAGAAGCAAATAAGCTGAACATAAAAAAGGAAGCTTACCACGAATGCTACTGTACTTCTCAATGTGGATTCCCATTGGAAGCAGCTTTTAAGGAACTGTATTGTATTCCAGACTGTCATGCTGAGTCTTTTCACTCGGTCTACATCTCTTGATAAGATCTGATTAAAAAAATGGAAAACAGGGAACTAGGTTTAAACACTCCAAATATCCTCTTTAGATCAGACAGCTTGGTCATTTAAATTATATTCTGTATAACTGCCAATGAATAAAACAGCAAAAATGAAGAGTCCTAATGCTTTTTCTAAAGTTCATTTTTAAACTACGATCATCCTGGGAGGAAAAGAAAATCCAATGCGTTTTATAGCTCCTTTGAAGGAGAATAGGCTGTTTCAATAATGTTCAGCACGAAACTGAGCTGGTAAAAAATACAGCAGTCAGGGGACTTCCCTGATGGCGCAGTGGTTAAGAATCCTCCTGCCAATGCAGGGAACATGGGTTCGATCCCTGGTCTGGGAAGATCCCACATGCCGTGGAGCAACTAAGTCGGTGCACCACAACTACTGAGCCTGTGCTCTAGAGTCTGCGAGCCACAATTACTGAGCCCACGCGCCACAACTACTAAAGCCTGAGCGTCCTAGAGCCCACGCGCCACAACTACTGAGCCCGCGTGCTGCAACTACTGAAGCCCGTGCACCTAGAGCCCGTGCTCCGCGACGAGCCACCAGTAAGAAGCCCGCCCACCGCAACAAAGAGTAGCCCCCGCTCGCCTCGACTAGAGAAAGCCCGCACACAGCAACAAAGACCCAACGCAGCTAAAAAAAAAAAAAAAAAACACAGCAGTCAAGCATGTGATATGTGTGTGTGTGTTTGACAGAGACAGACAGAATGGAATGAGGGTCTATGTTGTTTAGTTTGGAAGGAAATGGGTAGATTTTACAGTAGAAATGTACATGTAATCTAGCTCATCTAGTCCAAAAGAAAAGGTCTATTCTATAGGAAAGTAAAGTTCTGGAAAGGAAATCCAGCTCTCTTACCTCTTTGCTGTGTGACCTTGGGCCAGTTTCTTAACCTCTCTCTTACTCAATGGGGTTGATAGGAGTGCTAACCTTGTAGGTTGTGGAGAGAATTAAAGGGCTTAGAAGAGAGCCTGGCACATACTAAGTGATTTTAAGTATTTGTGTCATGAGCACAAGTTTCAACTTTATAAAAATCTGGGGACACTTAGTGGTGAGAGGAACTTGGGGAGAAACCTAACATAACCCAGGGTCTCAGCCCCAAAACCCCCCGGTGCTCTCAGAGCCCAAAGCCACCCAACGCGGAGGTCCTGTTTGGCAAAGGAAATGTCTTTTCTCCCAGGTGTAGGTAGATTCATTTCAATTTGTTTGCAAAGCAGCTATGCCACCTACCTCAACTCAGGTTTTAACTTTCAAGTAAACAGAGCAAAAGGCAATAATAACAACAATAATAAAGCCATTTACTCAGATTACACAAAATAAATATTACACTCAATGTTACGGCAGACCAAAACAAAACATTTGGATGCTCCCTTCAGAAGAGGGTTAAGGCCTTTCCCGAGCGTGTCCAGAAGTTCATGGGAAACCAAAGGATGATAAGATGCCTTTATATTTAACTTGCTTTATGTAATCCACAGCTGCTCACCCCACAGGAAGTGGTGGAAGTAATAAACACTTTAAAAAGGGGACACTTTGTTCTTTGCTACACAACTGAAGAGGGGCCGTAAGTACAGAGTGAAATCCTGAACTGTGTCTGAATAGGACAGGGAGGGGCTCTGAAAAGAACTGTAAAGGTCATGTTAAAAAAAAAAAAAATGTGAAACTTCCTCTACTTGGCCCTGATCTTCACTTTTTGTTGAACTGATGAGAGAGGAATTAAGGGCAACAGGCAGAGGGAGTGAGAGTTAACTCAATAGGAGGTAAAATGCCAACACAATCCAAATTTAGGCAAAAAAAAGTGGTAGGAGCAGCTATCGGTGAATCTGAGGCTGCACATCTCGAAAGATCAACTGGGTTAATTCCACGATGGACTCCACTGGCAGAATGCCTCCCTGAAATGTTGAAAGATGGAGAGTAAAGTGGCTGTGATTCAAGGAGGGTACGAGGGGCAAGTAAATTCAAGAGAAGGTTTATGGCTTGACGCTCAGAACTTTTGTTTACAAAATGGTTCAGGGAATGAGTGGAGAGCTGACACCCTCTGCAGCATCCAATAGATATGTTCTGAGTCTTTCCCTTCTTACTGAGCCCAGCTGAAGTCCTTGTCTAGGGAGAGAAGGGGAGATGGAGGAAGGAGTGGAGAGATGGGGAGACAAGCGGGGAGAGGGAGGAGGGAGAGAGGAAAACAGAGAAGGAGGGCGAGATGCAACCAAGTCATGACGAGTAAGTACTCCGGGTGCTGGGTGCTGACTGTACCAACAAGCCAGTTTACTGCACTGACCTACCTTTTTGGACAGCTTGCGGCTATCTTCAGCAAAGCGCTTTTCTCTGGGAGTAAAGGTCCGAATACTTGCTTTGATCTAGAAAGACAGCAGTGTTAAAAGGGGCAGCATTGAGATGGACTTGACTCTCTTCTTTTTCTAATGACTGAGAAGCTCTGGAAACCAATACCTTCTGACCCTAAGGGCGCGGGGTTAGGGGGTTGGGGGGTGGGCAGAGACATGGTGGGTACCCGGAGCTCTGCATGGGTCTCCGGAGTCTCATTTCATGAACATCACTCGGGTAGGTCAGACTGGAGATTCCAGAGTGTTGTTTCCACGTTGCAAATCAAAGAGATATTTTAAACCACTGCAGAGATTGGGCTCATGAAGTCCTCAAACCAAAGTCTCTAAAAAAAGTAAAACTTCCTTTCACATCAAAGTTTTGAACTACTCTTTGCCAGTAATACCTTGCGTGTGAAAATCAGTTTCCGGCTTATAAAAACATCTTTTCCATAGAGAATCTCATTTCCTCTCAATGATCCAGAAAAATAAGTAAATGAGTCATTTTAGCCCAGCTTTTAGGGAATAAACTGAGGGTCAGAGAGATTTCATGGTTTATCCAAATCACTAAACTGAGGAAAACCTCAAAGAACAAAATTCAAGTCCTTCTCCTCGACATCAGATGGACAACTAGAACATTACTTAACAGTTTTTCATTTAAGGCTGTTTTTCCCCCTAAAACTCAAGTTTTACCTGTGTGCATAGTCTATATACAAGTGTTTGCCAGAAGAAAAGAGGAGATGAAGTGTGATCGGTGTGCAACACACACATATGATCTCCTTGAAGGGAAAGGTTAAGACATGTGGAAAAAGAGGAAGTAACAACAGACCCCATACTGGAGGCTGTGCCCAGAGTTCTAACATTTCCAGGAATAAAATATAAAACTTCCCTGCCATTGATTTTATGAATAATCTCTTAAAGATAGTAAACAATCAGCAATGTAGCATCGGGATAATTGAGGAGTCAGAAAGATCTGGATCTGGATCCCGACTCACTCATTTATCAGCAAATCAGCTCCCCTGTTTAATTCCATTTGCTCATCATAAGATGGCATTCATGATAGCTAGGGACCAGGCTTACTGTGGGGATGAAATGAAATAACATCAGAGCCTGGCACATCGTAGATGGCCAATAAATGGCAGCCATTCTTCTAATTACTGTAAAAGCGCCATTATGCTACATTCATTTACCCCACTAACTGGATTAACCTGTGCCCTCCCTTCCCTTTCTAGAACCTACTGCTGATACCATGGCAAGGAAAGCTCACAGCTAAGTAAGCCATGTCCGCACAGGACTAGGGATTTCTGCTCCTGACAGTCGAATAGTATTCCCATCGAGAACCAACTGTGCTAATTCGTAAACCTATTTATGCCAATTTTACCCGTTACTATAATTCTATATTTAATTAATTATTATATACATTATTGAAATACAGATCAAAAGACTTGAAATCGATATTGCTCTAGAAAGCCTTGAGAAAAGTCAGTTACTAAAAAGATACTGCTATTGAGGTGATAATTTTATGGAAAAATAATCTGGAGTAATTCCACATTCAGATTGTTCTGTGAGTGTCTTTAAAGAATATATCTACTTTCAAGAAACTGAAATTACAAATCATAGATGTTATGGGTGTATTTATGCAAGGAATATGCTGTAGAACTAAAAATAATATGTCCATGCTATTTAAAAAAAGGTTTTAGGCCCGCACCTAAAAATTGGCAAGTGAATGTATATTTATGTATTTTATTTATATTAAACTAAAAGTTTAAGATACATTAAAAAAAAATCCTCCTTTAACTGTAGTTTTCAATTGAGTAACTACCTGTCTTGATAGTGTTGGATAGTAGAACATCTACTATAATAATTAAATAACATGTCAGAGGCTTGAAGATATCTCTGTCCAACAGCCAACTGTTGCCTTGGAAGAAGATTAAAGGTAATAAAGCTAAGAACCTAATTTTCCTCTTATTTTTTTTTTCCCTTGACATATATTGAGAATTACACACCATCAATTCTAATGGCCCAACAGGATTAATACCAGATTGTCCAGCACTGATTTTTCTTGCCTCAGTTTTAAAACACTATTTTCTTTGTAGCTGCAAAAATTCTGAAACATTTTACATTGATTTGAAACTCTCCAGGCTGGTCACCTTTTACTTTCCATAGAGAGAAGCTGGGAGATCTGTCCAGTTAGACCTACCGGATTATATATGAGGTCCATCTCCAAGTAAATAACTCCTTTAAAAGCTTGTTCTAAATCTTTATTCTTCAACACGTAACAGTTTGTCTGTCCATCTCGAATCTGTCATAAACAATAGATAAAATACAGACTTTCTATGGGATTTAAACTGAACGAGCTGACAAAATTGAAAATGCAGAACGCATACACAGATGAAGCCAATATTAAGCAAATATTAAAACTATGTAAATATTAAATCATAAATCAACTTTTAATTCTAGAGTGCTGCTATAACTGATAAGAAGATAAAGTAACAATCACCAGGCTGAAACTGATATACGAAAGGAAAATTAGTGGTACAAATTATTACTAAGCCTACCAGGGCTTTCATTCAAAAATCCCAGAGGTTGAACATTTTTATTTGTTAAAAAATGATGAATATTCTACAAAATTTCTGGCAAGTACTACTCAAGACTGCCAAGGTCATGGGAAAAAGGAAAAACTTGGAAACTGCCACAGTCAGAAGACTAAGATTAGATGATAGAATGCAATGTGGTACCCTGGGTTGGATCCTGGAACAGAAAAAGGACATTAGTGGAAAAACTGGTGAAATCCAAATAAAGACCAGAGTTTAGATAATAGCAATGTACAATGTCAGTTTTTTTCTTAGTTTTGATAAATGCATCATGGCAATGTAAGATGTTAACATTAGAGGAAACTAGGTGAGGATAGATGGGAACTCTGTATCACTTTGCAACTTTTCTGTAAACCTAGAATTATTCCAAAATAAAAAGGTTATAAAATAAGATCTTTTATTTATTTATAATATAGTATTTTATTTTATAAAAATATTATAAAATATTTTATACAATGTTTTATAAAAATATTACCTTATAAAATATTATTTTATAAAATGTTATTTCAGAAAAATATTATTTTATACAAATACTAAGAAATATTTTAAAGAAATGAATAAAGGAACCAGTTTTCTAAAAATGACCAGTGTTTCACAGCCAAGGTACAATGCAAATTAAATAAATCAGCATAGCTAGAGTTGAGGTCAAAATCCAAAAACATTTCAAAAGAACAATGTGCTGATAAACCTACAAAATAAACAAGTTCTTCTGATAGCATCTCTCAGCCAAGCATGTCACATCAATTCCACATACCAATCTACCTGTGGACCCCCAGTGTGTGAGGCATCTAAGAAAAAATCCCCTGTGTCATTTTGGAAATGACTTGGCTCCCATTAAGGCATTTTCTTTTCAGATTTGATAGCAGCAATGCTTACATTATACACAGTGGTAGTATATGCATTTTTAAACTTCTGGCTTATTCGAAGCATATCTCTTAACTCCAACAGGGCAGAGCAAAACTTGAGCTGACCAAAAGCTCCATTTGGGATTGTAATGATCAAACATCTGAAATAACATAGGAAATTTGAGGGCATGGAATCTGAGCCATATTTTAAATGACTATTGCTGTCACTACAAGCATTCAGCACAAGTGTTCTTATAAACAGTGGTGGAAATGAGTTGAATAAGTCATGGGGGGAAACAGAGCCATTCCACTTTACAAGGGAGAGGTCACCTTCCTTCCCAAAGTCACCCCACCTCTCTCAAATTGAATAGGTTTTAAACAGAAAGATGGTTTTCCTGGCCAGTGGCTAAGAGGAAGGGGGTACCCCATAAAGACCTGGCTTCCTTCCTAAACGGTATCTAAACAGGATTCTGAGCTTCCTCTTTTATCCACTGTCTCACTTAATAAATTGTGGGTGTTAAAGTTGAAAGAAATAAATACAAAAACAGCATGACAATTTGCCAAGCTGACTTTGGTCCAGTTTAGTTTTGCCTCAACCCATAATCACTGTACTGCTATCTTAAAATTTCCATGATTTCTTAAGGGTTAGGAAGGGCAACAGAAGAACAAGAGGTATCAGTATAAAAAGAAATATTTTATAGTCAAAGAAGTTTTTTTGTTTTTTTGGGTAAATAATCGTTTCCTCTTTCTCAATGTCCTAGAATTGTGTCAGCAAAGCACAGAATCCACCTAGGACATTAAAGCAGTTTTTAAAGCTAGAGAAATAATTAAGGCTACTCATATTTGGCACTTTCATATATTATTTTAAAATATATAAATTATAAGTTTAAAAATTTGTAAAAAGATTGAAAAATTATAGGAAATAAAAAAGTCCCTTTGAATGTTCATAAATACCACAATTCTTTCCCTGAGAAGGAAATTAGATAGGAATTTGGCATGTATCCTTTCTAAATTTTTATTGAGAATTTATATTCATAAATATATCCTTGAAGAAAGTATTTTATATTTTTTGTTTCAAACTGTATATATTTTGCAATTTCATTCTGTATGTATCAATATGATTTGATAATGTATCTGTATTAGTATATAGATCAGCCTCATTTCTTTAAACTGCTATGTAAAATTCAAAATCTGAATAAACCACAATTTATGAATCCTCCTATTTATGAACATTTGGTTGATTCCACTTTTTCAGTCTGTCCTCTATAAGGAATATCTTTTGGGAAAAGATAAACTGAGAGATAGAGGAAATATACTACTTTGTATTGGGGATATGCTTGGGTTAAGAACAGATCAATGCATTTGAATATTTAGCGTTATAATTAAACACTGAAATAGTAACCAAAGAAACTATTTGTTAAATATTTTCATTTTCCATGGTGTTTATATAATTGAACTTCCAACACATGAATACAGGATAAAAAGTTAGGTAACACCCCAACTTGCCAAACTCCTACATGACAGTATTTATATAATAAATGAAAGATAAACATATATTTTTCCAGTCAAGAACTATATTTATTATTTATACTTAACTCTGAAAATTATTTCTAGCATTTTATAATGTTAAAACCTCTATGAAATAGGACAATTAAAGCACAGCTAAAAGAAAACTTAGAGCAAAGAATCTATATATACTTTTGTCTTTAGGTATGAGATAGTCACTTCAATTAAGACTTAAGTTTAATTCTGAGATCTCTATCACCCAAGGCAAATTGTGACAAAAAGAAATCTCGAAGTTCAACTGGAGAGTCTTCCTGGGCTGACATCGGGGAGGATTTCCTTTCACTCAAATAGAAGGATGAAATAATAGATAATGTCCTTAACTTTAGTGTTACAAGAAAACTCTTCAAATTGACTTATCACACACCTTTGCCTACTTGCCTTTCCATAGGTGAGGAGCACAGATATCAGGCAATAATTTGGGGAAGGCATCTCTGCAGGACAGTTATAAAGATTTAACTTAATTAGGAATTAAACTTCCATAATTAGGGAAATGGGCATTTCCATGTCCCTTTACATTATTTTCAGAAACAATATATCAGAAAGCTAATCATGCTAACCATGAATTCTTAGTTACATTAGACAGTGAATGAAAGAGCACAGGAAGTCTGTTTCTGAGTAATAATTCAGGATTTCAGAGCCAGAGGACAAGTTACAGAGAAGGTAGTCTGGTTTGGATTTTAATCTGAACTGAAATTATCTTTAACCTATGCAATTTTTCTCTATCTAAAAGAATTTTAAATCTGCTTACACAAGCTTTAAGCACGGTAAACATGAAGAACTTTTAAAAAGTTTGGTGATAAAACTAATTTTTGAGTCACAGAGATACTACATTCACTATATTAGAAAACAAAACTTTTTAAATCGGCATATAACAAAGGTTAGTATGTGGGACAGAGAAAAAATATTTTTCTCAGCTGGAACTCTTTTTAAAGAATTCTCATTATTTAAAAAAAACAAGAAAAAAAAGAGAATTCTCAATATTATGCTTTACTGTGAAATTTTGATGTGACAAGATATCAACTGATTCAACAGCAAAGTTAATCAGAATCGATATGAAGGAATAAAACCATCAGTTGCTTTAAGGAGAAAAGATACACATTTAACATCAAAATCCAAACTGAAGAGTCATATCGATCCTCCCCAGCCCCCAATTCGACCTTCATGTGAATAAATGGAGAACATCTGGGTATAAACAAGCATTATTCTATCAGAAGCTTTTCATTGCATGCAAAAGGGAAAATAATGTGACATAACAATACAGCAGGTGATCCCCACTAATGCACATGCAAGGTGACTCCAACAAAATGTGATATGAACAGACACATGTTCACATGTGATATGTGGCTAGGAAAGAAGAAAAGTAAATATCCTTTACTTGGTAGTGATTCTATTCACATCCCCACTTGGAAACACGCCTGTTTCCCACCGCAGGAGTTACAAACAGCACGAGAGATTGAAAAGCCCACAAGGTCACTGTTTGCCCTGACACAGTCAACCACTGTGTGGTTGACTCATCACCCCAGCCCTCCACATACAACTCACCTTTCTCTGTGCAAGGCAATCCAACCCACCCATTGCCTGAATCCAAAACCCAGCACTGAACTTTGGTAAAGGCAGAAAACCCTGCTGTACCCACAATGTCTTATCAACTCCTCTCCCTGAAATAGAAGCTGTCTTTACAAAGTAATATGTACTAATTGTAAGAATGGTGTACAATTTACAAAAATAGCTTAGAAAAAGGAAAAAAATGTAATTTTTACAATATTACATTTTTTAACAAACAGATCTCTAATTTTTAATGTACTTTTATAAATATTTATCTTATGAAAATATGATCATAGTATATTGGATAAAGTTTGGGACTCTTAGAGGCAGATGAAATGAGTTTAAATTCTGGCTCTGCCTCAGAGTGGCTGTAACTTTGGATAAGTTACATAACTCCTCTCTTCTTCAGTTTCCTAATCTGTAAAGTGTGAATAAAAAAAAAAAGGATACATATCTCAGCAGTTGTTGTGAAATAATCAGCAAAAAGCAGTAAGAACAGTGACAAGTACACAGAAATTGCTTATTAAATAACATGATTTTTTCTGTCTTACTTTCATTTATGTACTTTTTAATCACTTGTGTTTTAAACTTAAAAAAAGTATGGGAAACATTCTCCAATGTAAAAATCGATTCTTCTCCATAATTGAGAATGGTTCTTCATCTTATGAATATTCTATAATTAGCTTAACCAATCTTCCATTGTAACTAAGATTGTTTCCAATTTTTAACAACTGTAAACACTGTGGTGGTTTTACACATAGATATCTTTGTGCTTCCATGATGCATTCCTAAAAATAAAGTCTTAGAGGTGGAATTATTGAGTCATATGGTACACCTATTTTTATGGTTTCGGCAAGTATTGCCAATTTGCTCTCCTAAAATGTTGTATTAATTTATGCTCCTAGCCTCAGTGAATGAGCCTGTCCATTTCCTTCCAATGTTGCCAACCATAGGCATTTTTATTTAATATACTGCAATTTCATAGGAATAAAATGGCCTCAGGTTGTTTTAATATGTGTTTTTTTTATAACTAATGAAACTGAACATTTTCTGTCGTATGTTTATTAACAGTGGGCCATGGTAGGACCGTGAAACCAGACAGACTTCAATTCAATTCCCATTTCTGGCGTTTAGCATCTGTGTGACCATGGGTAATTACTGTATCTCTCCAAGCCCCAGTTGCCTCTCTAAAATAGATATCTACAATATAAATGCTCAAAGATATGTGTCTATTAAATTTTAATCCAAGGTGCCTTCTAGGAGGCTGGTAGCAGGTCATGCTCCCTCCAACAGCATTTGAGAGAGTCCTTTGACTACACTTAATCATCACTGCTCACGAAAAATCTTGACTATATTTCTTAATCTAACTGCTTAAAATAATTTGGTAATTTAAGCTACTAAAACAAGGGTGATGAAGATGAGAGCTTACACTTTAAGTGCTTACTGTGTGCTACTGAACTCTTTTTACATTTACCAAACCATTTAAATCCTCACCACAGACCTCCAACACAGGTACTGTGATAATTTTCATTTAGGAGGAAACAGAAACAGAAATCTCAAGTAAGGTGTCAAAAGTCACACAGCCAGTTAATGGAGAAGACTGGGGCCAACTCAGGTGATCTGGCTGCCTCTTCTGCACTTTTTAAAAAAAAAATAAATTTATTTATTTGGCTGCATTGGGTCTTCATTGCAGCTCGCGGGCTTTCTCTAGTTGCAGCGAGTGGGGGCTACTCTTCGATGTGGTGTCTGGGCTCTAGGCACGCAGGCTGTAGTGCGCAGGCTCAGTAGTTGTGGCGCAGGGGCTTAGTTGCTCTGCGGCATGTGGGATCTTCCCAGACCAGGGCTCGAACCCATGTTCTCTGCATTGGCAGGCGGATTCTTAACCACTGCGCCACCAGGGAAGCCCCCTCTTCTGCACTTTTAACAACCATGATGGTGGTTGAATAAAGCATGAGCCATTCATCTGCTTATTAGCTATACAGATTTCTGCCTCCTTGATTTTTAATTTTCTGTTAGGTTGAATTGTCTTTTCCTTATTGATCAAAAAAAACCCTTTTATATTAGTGCTGTCATCTATTTGTTTTATGCTGCAAGTATTTTTTAGCAACCTATCCTTTGTCTTTTAATCTTCTATGGCAATTTTTGTTTCCACCACGACATCTTAAATCTTTCTTCCTTTATCATTCCTGTTTTTCAGTTTGTTTATGTAGCACTTCCCATTATTTTAATAGTTTTATTTATGGAACTGTATATAAATAAATATTTATTTATTTTGTTTCAAGCATTTGACCTTTAATTCACCTTGAAATAGTTACTGTGTTTGGTGTAACATGCTGACGCATTTTCCCCTGATGGATAAGCAACCAACTTAACCTCAGAATCACTTATACAGTGATCACTTAGTTTATCCTCTCAATGACTTCATGTTTCAAGTTTATCATATATTAAATTTCTCAATTAGTCTTTTTTTCATGTCCTTCAGTACAGTTCAGAAATTCCTCACATAGTTAAGCGTTATAGCATTTTTTTGTTTCCTGTTATACTCTTTGATGTTTTTTTAGGATTTTAAGATTTTTTTCTATTGGGTATGGGCACTGGTTTTCATTTTCTTAATTTTGATATTGTTTATCCATAACTGACCTTTTTTTATTCCAATACGTCGTCTATTAATTTTCTTTATATTTACAGATATTATCAGATAGCTAGTACTTGCAAATAATGTGTTTCCTTCATTCAAATATCATTTATTTCTCTTACATTTTTGCATTGGCTGGATCTGACCTCAAGGCTTAATTTTAATAGTTAATTCATAAGTAAGTAAGCTCATTAAATTCTTGCAACAATCCTAGCAGTACAAACTACTGTTATCTTCATTTTAAAAATGAGGAACTAGAGCGGCTTCCCTGGTTGTCCAGTGATTAAGACTCCGGGCTTGCACTGCAGAGGGCGTGGGTTCCACCCCGGGTCGGGGAAGTTCCACATGCCACGAGGTGTGGCCAAAAAAAAAAAGAAAAAAAAAAAAAAATGAGGAACTAGAATAACTATCTCTAGTGTTTCAGCATTAAGTCTGATGTTTGTGATACTTCTGATAGATATCATTCGTCATGTTAAGGCACTGCTCATCATTTACTAATTTATTAGACTATTTTTTCATAATCAAGAAGGGATGTTAAATTTTATCAAGTACACCTTCTACATCTATTGAGATTGTCAAGGTGTTTTTTTTTTTCTTAATAATATAAATTACACAATTAGATTTCCTAATGTGTTCAATCTTACTGATGTTCCATGAAAGGTATATAATTTGCTTTTTTTAAAAATCTGTGTTTTTTTTAATATCAGAATTATTTTAGTCTCAGGGAATGAATTCACACATTTTCCATTTTCTTTTATGTTCTTAATAAACTTGAACAACGTTTAAGAATTGCCTGTACAGTTAAGGTTTCAAAACTCATGTTCATTAAATGATTGAAATGTGTTATTTTCTTATTCAGGGGCGGGGAGTATGCAGGGAGAAAAGGGTGGAGTTATTTGATAACTATTTCTGATATTTCCATCAGTAATGATTTTCACTAAACAGTGCATTTAATACCTGATATTCAAGTTCCTCTAATTATATTTTTAAAGATAATTTCCTTGATATTTTTATACATTAATTTCTTCAAATGGGGGACGGTATTATATTTTTAGTTAACTTGGGGAGATTTTTATACCTTTACAATACCTAAGTCTTCCCAAGGTATGTCTCTATATTTATTCACGTTTTCTCTCATACTCAGTAAAATTTAGTTATGTTCTTCATAGCAATCCCTATATTTCTTGTTGTTCACTCATTCTTAATAGTATATGTTTTCCCTTTTTTTCATTAGCCTTGTAAATGGCTTGCCTGTATCACTGGTTTGGGGGGCAACTAATACTTCGATTTATCAAATACACTGTTTAAGTACTTTCTATGTAATTGTTCTTTTATTAATCTTCATAAATTTCTTTATAATTTTCTCAGTTTTCTTTATTTTACTTCATTTTGGTGAGATGTTTAATTGATTTTCAACCTTGTTGTTCAATTATAAAACCATTCACGTAACTTCCCTGGTGGCCCAGTGGTTAAGACACTGTGCTTCCACTGCAGGGGGCACAAGTTCGATCCCTGGTCAGGAAACTAAGATCCTACATGCCCTGTGGTGCAGCCAAAAAAAATTTCCTCTGAATAATACTTTTGGCCCTTATCCATAGTTTTTATATATCGCATTTCATTGTTAGTTTCTAAGAAGTTTATAGTTGCAGTTTTGGTATCTACATTAGCTACCTGAGATTTTTTTTCTACCAAGGATTTTGATACTTGTTTCATTTTTGTTATTTATTTCTCTTTACCGTGATCACAGTACAGGTTCTGCCTTTTTGAAATCTATTGAAGCGTTTTGGACCCACAACATAATCAATAATTAAACAAGTTAAGTGGGTATGTGAACAGAATATTTTATGTATTTATGTGTAATTCTACACATACACATATTGGACAAAGCTTATGGCTGATTCTCTAAAGTCTAAGAACCACCACTTTAGTTTGTTTAAAATTCACCTGAGAACTTGCTAAAAAAATAAAAACAAAAACAAAAACAAAAGAGATTCCAGGGTTTCATCACCAGAAATTTAGTAGCTGTGGAATCATGTGCAAGGACTTCTGCTATTAGCATAAACTTCATGGAACTTGGAATTTCAAAGACTTGGCATTTTAAAACATCACTTCAAAGCTTTGTTTTTTGTTTCTGATTTTTAAAAGCTAGATAGATAATATATATTATTTTTCTGTGATTCCAATTTTGTAATTTTTCTGGTGCTTCAAATATTATATATATATGTGTGTATATACATATGCACACACACATTTCCTTGGGAAGTCATTCACGTAAAAGTTCCTGTCTTTATAACTTTATTGATAATTAAATTATTTTGTAACCCATAAAATAACCTCCTCTGTATGTTTCTCACTTACCTTTTGTTTACATTTATGTGTTACACTTTTGTTCACCCATTTTAGTATTGCCATGCTTTAGGTGTCTCATCTAGAAGCAGCACTTAGATTTTACTCTTTCACTCATTATGAGAGGTTTTCCCATCTAATAGAAAAGTTTAACCTATTCAATGTTTACCATCATGCAGGATATGCTCAGATTTATACTTGCTATCTTCCCGTTATAGGACAGTAGAGGAATTCCACTAGTCATTCTTCTTTCTCCCTTGGCCTGTCGTAACCAAATATCATCCACCTTCTACACTAGTTATGGTTCATGATAATTACAGCATATTTATGGCACCCTTTGCTAATTTCCAGGGCCAACAGAAAAATGTGCCTTATCTTCCTTTACTTCAATGAACATGTTGGACCAGGATTAGATGAGGAAGAGAGTTGAATGTTTGTGTCCAAAAATCACCATTTTGCCCTGTTAAATTTTGTATTTGGTTATACATCCATAAACATTTATATAAAGTAAAATAAATATTATATATTTCAATGGCCAAAATTTCAGCATTAACTTAAAAAAATATGATTAAGAATGTCCAGTACAATGTGCAAAATCCATCATAGGTGAGAGTTGGGCAAATACTTAATTGGAAATGCAAATGAAGATGTGCATGGACATTTATTTGGTACAGCAATTATAGAAAATTTATCCCATAAAGCTAATTAAGTGAGGCTGTTATTGGTGTACCTAGTTACCGGGCACTGGCTTCACAGAGAACGCTAAGGGCTGCATGAAGGCCTGTGCTTCTGATGTAAATTCACATGTGCATGTTGGCATGGCTTACACAAGAGGACTCAAATTTGTTTCAAAATGTAGGACCTCATCAAATTGAGCTGACTTCTCCATAGATAGCAGGAAATAACAACAAATAGATGCTTTTCCTATTTTACAGAAAGCTGATTTTCAAAGTCTTCCAAAATTGACCCATTAGATAATTAATTCTAGGAGGGTAAACACATGTTTAAATAAGAAGGATGAGAAGAACTCAGCCAGATTTTCACGACAAAATCAAGATCACTTAATTGAGAATAGCAATGAAAAATAAATCTACTGAATTGGATAATTATTAGGAGACAATGTCTACATTGGGAATGTTTTAAAACTAAAACATTCCTACTGTTTTCCAATGTATATTTACTATATTATTGATTAGACGATTTTTGGAAGAATGTGGAAATGTATAAATATTAAAAGTTTTCGGGACTTCCCTGATGGTCCAGGGGTTAAGACTCCACACTTCCACTGCAGGGGGCACAGGTTAGATCCCTGGTGGGGGAAGTTCCGTGTGGTGCGTCCAAAAAAAAAATTTTTTTTCAGATTATAATCCAATCCAACTGCAATTTTCTACTGCTTTTAATCATGAGTAAAAAGTTTTGCCTATCTATATAATCATTTTTAAAAACTGTTTTTTAAAAAGTTGAACAGAAATGAAATCTATGGAAGGATGGTTCACTGTCCTGCATTTTTTCAATTCTGATGTATATCTGAGCACATGTATATGATTTGAACAATTCACCACCATTAATAAATATACTGACTTTAGAATATGAATTTTAAGGGAGCCAAGAGTCATCCAATATATTCACCCTGATTAAAAGGTATAGTGAATTCAGAACAGGCTCTTTATTTAACAGGCTGAAATGCACTTAGCACATTACCATTTCGAGAGAGTAAAAGTTGAAGGACTTTCAATACTTTACACTTAGACATTTTAAAATGTAGTTTGCATTTTCTCTGAAAGTGTAAATCAAGTTTTAGTTTATGACTTGATTAAAGAAAATGTGTTCTCATAAAAATTACGCACACTCTAAGAAATACAATTTTTGTTTTTAAATACAAAGCAAGGTATTATAGGACACTGTTCCATATCCTATAGAGGTAATAGTGAAGCACCAACGAATCCATTTTTGTGACTAAAAATATTTAAAAAGCAGGGAAATAAATCCTTTTCCTAAGAGGCCTAGAACACAGAATTGAAGGGTTTTCTCTTTGATGCTTTTTTTCTGGAGTTGCAACCAATTCCTCCAGGAGGAGTCTTCCTCCCCTATAATTTGCTTCACACAGGAGCCAAAGTTTCTTCCTAGTTAACTGTTCTGCTATATCCATGCCAAAGCCTGCAGATAATCCCCATAGAATAGGCCCCAAACTCCCTCCACCCCTCCTGAGCTGCACTCTCCAGCCTCCCTGTTCACACTGAGAGCTAGGCACCAAGGCCACTCTTTGCTTCCAGAATGTGGCCTCTCCTTTACCCTGCTGTTTCTCTGCTCATGCTTTCCCCTCTGCTTGGAATGGCCTTCATTCTTCACCTCACCCAGCAGTTCCTATCAACACCATACTCTTTCCTGGCCAGCTCAGACTCCCCACTTTCTAAAGTCTTCCCAAAGTTAAATTCAGCCCTCCCACCTTGCATTTTCCTGTTCCTTTTATATGGCACCTAATATTTTCGGTCTTGTGTGTTCATCTCACAGGCATCACCCATGAAATGCACGTCTTTACTTAACTCTGTATCCCACCTGCACCCCTGTCCCCCACCTCCATTGCACTGAGCCCAGTGGCTGCACAAAGCAGATCTTGGTTATGGCTTTTGGCACAATATTTACTGAACAGCTACTCACTATGGCAGCACAGCATCCTCTTAGGATGGCTCTGATATGAGACTGCCTAATTCAAACCCAGCCTCCCCTACTTACCAGCTACAGGTCTTTCTTTGCCTCAGTTTCCTCATTTGTAGATGGTCATAATAATAAAGCATGCCTCATTAGGCTGTCATAGAATTAATGATGTACCATATGGTAAGTGCACAGCACAGGGCTTGCTAGGTAAGTATTGCTCAATAGACATTAAATAAAGAAAAAACCTAGATCTAAATACATTTTAAAATATACCCTCTAAATCACAAGTTAGAATTATTTTAAAATAATTATAGATAGAAACAAAATTTATAAATATAAATACTATAGATATAAGTAATATAAATTTTTTTAAAAACCAAATGATCAATGAAATAACAAACAAAATTTGCCTGTTACAGATACTGAGGGTTATGGCCTTTTTTTCTAACACATTTATATCTACACTTTAGGTAGGGAATCAATTCATTTGGAGAAGGTATGTTGCGGGTGCATCGGGAAGAGACCACACAGATCTTACGTAAGATCTGATCACTTTCCCAATCTACTGGTCAAAGCACTGGAAATAAATATGAACTGAAACAGCCATGCTGAACAACAACAACTGAAATGTCTTATTCAGCTCAACATCCCTGGGCCCCCAAAGTCCCTAAGGGGAAACGTGGCTCAGGCCACACTGCCTTTACACAGTGGAGACCTTTCAGATCTGGGCTTATTTCTCCACGTGCTACATTTAGATTAGAAACAAGCAGTATAAACCAAATCAAACACTCCCCGCTGGAAACCTCCCTGTGGTTTCCCATCACCACTAAGAAAGAGCCAAAGTCCTTCTAACTTTCAGGCTGTCAGGGTCCTACAAGGTCCTCTTCCACACCATCCTATCTCCTATCCTTTCCTATCTCACATTTGCTATTCTCTACTCACTCTATTCCATCCACACTGCTCTGTTATTTTTGAAATTTGACAGTCAAGGCCTGGCCTTGGAACATTTGAACTTGAAGATTTCCTGCCTGGAAGAGTTTCCCCAGATACCCTCCTGGTTTTCTCCCCGCCCTTACCTACTTAAGTTCTCAGTCAATGTTCCCTTCCAGTGAGGGGTAATCGCTGCCTGAATCACGGAAAAATTGCATCCCTTTCCCACACACATCCTCTTGGAGGCCCCTCCCCCTGCTTCATTTTCTACATAGCACTTTTCACCATCTAACCTACTGTGCATTGCTTTTTTTTTTTCTTTTTTTTTTTCTGGTTTGTATATTGCCTCCTGCAATCAAAAGATAAGTTCCAGGAGAGGACATAGCTTCACTGCGATCATTGTTAGAACATTACCACCTAAAACAATTCTTGGCACACACTGAACACTTGATAAATATTTATCAAATGAGTGCTTAGACTGTGGGGCAGCTTATCAGCAACCTGAAAAAGTGAAGGGGGCTAATGGGCTTGCTTTCATCGAAACAAAGTCTTTCACAAATCACTCTATCTTGTATTTAGAAGGATATAGTTTGAAAGCTCTATTAATTGAGGTCAGTGGTTCTCCACTCCACCGGGAGTGACTCTGCCCCCTTCAGAGGCCTGGGCGATGTTGCAAGACATCTTTGGTTATCACAATAGCGATGGGTGGATGGGTGCTACTGGCATCTAGTGGGTAGAGGTCAGGGATGCTGCTAAACTTCATACAGTACATAGGACAGTCCCCGCAGCAGAGAACGATCCATCCAACAATGTCAGGAGTGCTGAGGTTGAGAAACCCTAAACCTGATTTAGCCAGCGGTAATTTCTTAGATCTAACTCCACAGCGTATAGCGATTGTACATTACGAGGGAGGGAGGAAAGAAAGTCGGTCAACTTGTTGGTATTCTAGGAAGACCAAATACACAAAATGTTTACATGTGAAACAGAGGGAGGTTAATAAAGGTACGAAGTGGCGTTCACCCAGCAAGGAATCAAATACGCTACTAAGGATTTATCTATAAAAACAAGATGAGAAATGTCCAAAAAAAAAAAAAATGTTAGAGAGAAAGGACACTAAATTCTAAAGGAGAGCCTTGGTTCCTTGTCCCTTTAGACCTCTTTAAAATTGTGCCCCATGTTCCTGTCACATGTATTCTTTCAGGAATAACTGACAAAGTTGTAATAAAAAAAAAAGGAGGGAAATCCCACATCACCATCTCCTCTCTGAGAGTGGGCGTGGCTTGCTGCTGGTGGCTCAGAACATTCGGCAGCAGCCAGCTCTGCAAGGGAGCAGCTGCTCTACCACGCTCTCCAAGTAACATCAGGGATATGAGAACTTGGGGAGAAATTAACCAAGCCAATCAAAAAGAGAAGAGATATTGAGAGGTGCAGCGTTTCCCCCTCTGTAAACACCATATGAGCTAGTCTAATCTCATGGATAAATTACAGACTGCTCCAGCCACAAAAATGCACTAAGAGCTTTGGGGAAATAAGTCTTTGGGAAGAAAGAAATAAAGCCTTCCTCACAGATAAAAGGCCATTACAACTCTACCACACATTGTATGAATGGTTGGATGAAAAACTGAAATTCTCTCCTCTAGAAGAGTACATTTGGCGTAAACACAAATGCCCAATTAATAGGTGAATTCGGATCCCAGCTTTCCACCTTTGCCCACGTAAAGACATTATATGATGCTCTCCCCTCTGAATTTTATAGGGTATTTTTTTTCATTCAGCTCTTAGCTCACTCTGACACATTACCTTTTAAGGGGACTACCAAAACAGCCCTCTTTTTCCAAGAGAGGCTCTCTGCTTTCTTCCACAAAGCACTTCTGGAAACTGAAAACAAACGGGACTGCTAAAAAGACAAACAGAATTTCTGAGAAAATGGTCTTTAGTGGAATTGAGAATAACTATGCAGTTACCAGCAAGTAATCTTTGAAGAAATGGGCAGTAAGGACGCAATGAAGAAAAACATGGATGTTTTTCATTCACCAATGGAAAATCAGTCATAGATATGTATTCCCTGAAACAAAAGAGAAACTCCTATCTTAAGATGGAAAGACTGAGTGTGGATTGAAAGACCGGTCAAAATGTTTTGGTTGGTTAAATCAATACGCAATTGACACACAGAGAAAATTATGTGACTTTACATCTGAAACTACTGAAAATACTGGAGAAGGATAAGGAATAAAACAGCTGTTTCCTGCTATAGCTGGGAGGACATTTTCCCCCCCAGATTGACAAAGATAAAGCAACTCTAGACCATAGAAACTTGTCAACTGTAAAATGACTCACACACTGTATATTAACGAAGGTAACTTACAGACAGCAAGGGAATGGCAACTTTCCCAAGAAAATCAGGGGGTTTATCTCCATCTTCATCAAACACAGTCACTTCCAAAACATCATGAATATCCTTAATGGGACTGAAACAAGAAACACACCATGTATTAGATACAAAAACACAAAAGTGAAGTCTGTTCCATGAAGATCTGAAAACACGGTTTCACTAATTAAATCTGTATGTCCTCAGAGTATAAAAGTACCATTTAATTAAATTCCAAAAATTAAATCAAACTGACTGTATTCCCAAACCTTCCATCAGAGAAGATTCAGACATCCATATGGAAAAAAAAAGTCAACTTTTTTACTATGACATTTTCCATGTATATGTGTACTCAAGAAACAGGATAAAGAAACAGGATAAAGAAGAGAACAGGGAACAGAATAAGGAGGACAGTGATTTCAAAGTAGCTTCCAAATGAGAAGAACAAAAATCAGATTACTTTACTTTAAACTAATGAAGAATTCCCTTAAAAAAAAAAGATGGTCAAAATCACTACTTGCCGAGATCCCTAGAAAGCATCCTATTGTTGAAACACAGAGTACTAAAAGTCTTATGCATATTTACATACTGGTAAACAGTTTTTATGTTGACCAGAAGCCAGACATTGGCTACAATGAAACACGGAGCCATGGTCATTGGCAGGGTGTTGACCAAACCAGAGACTTGCATATGGCAATTAGCAAACCTGCTTAGCACAGTACATCCTCTTCTCATAGATCCTTGGGAAGTTTTCTGCTTGGGAACCACCAACTGCATTCAATACGAACTATATTCTTCCAGTTATAAGCACAGACAGAGCATTTCTTCAGTGTTGTGAGGCCAGTGTACCACCATTTCACCCAAATTGAAAAAGGGGCCTCCCCCTTGATGGCCAGGCGCCTTGGAATCTAAAGCAAACTAGGAATATACCCAGCCTCCTAAATGCCTGAGTCTGAAAAGTGAGCATCACTACGGAGCAGGTCATTCAGAGAAGCTGGAACATAAGAGGCCTTTGGGAGTCCTTGAGGAATTGCAGATAATCTATATGTTCCAAAGACTCTGGCCAGAATACAAGCCTTCAGATATTAAAATAATGTTGTACCATACAAGCTCCTTGAATTAAAGACAGGTCTACATTTGTAATTTCCTTGAACCCAGGAGTGAATTACTCTGGATTTATGGAAGCTTCCTTCTACTCACAGATTAATTTAGTCACTAAAAGACCTACTTTACAAATGCCTCTCCTATAACACTCCCTTGCAGTTCCAAATGGTCTCTTCTATTATTAACACTATACTCTATAAAATGAAAGCATAAAAGGTTTTCAGAAAAAGAAAAACAATAAACTTCACTCTTTGCCCATAAAAATGGACAGAAAGTTCCACTCAAGAGCCCCAGACTGCCCCAAACATATCAGGGATAATTGGTCTCTGAGTTAAAGCTGCTCTTTGATATTCCAGGGGCTAAAGTACTTACAATGTAAAAACTTTGTTCCACTCAGGGTTGAGGTTTTTGTAAATGGTATGTGTCTGAAGTCGGTCATTTCCCAACTCCAACAAGCAAAAGGGATCGCTCTTCCCTGTAAAAAGAACACAGACGTGGGTCAGAGACAAAGGAATCTCCTTGGTCAGAAGCAAGTGAATCTCAAAAGTGGCAAGAGGCAAAGTGAACAAAAGTCATGCACTTTTTTCCAATTATTATTATTTTTTTTAAATTTTATATTGCAGTATAGTTGATTTACAATGCTGTGTTAGTTTCAGGTGTACAGCAAAGTGATTCAGTTATACACATACCTATATCTATTCTTTTTCAGCTTCTTTTCCCATTTAGGTTATTACAGAATATTGAGTAGAGTTCCCTGTACTATACAGTAGGTCCTTGTTGACTGCATATTTTACGTATAGTAGTGTGTATATGTTAACCCCAAACTCCTAATTTATCCCTCACCCCACCTTTCCCCTTTGGTAACCATAAATTTGTTTTCTAAATCTATGAGTCTGTTTCTGTTTTGTAAATAAGTTTATTTGTATCATTTTTTAGATTCCACATATTGTTAACAATAAAATTGGGCTTGCTGATAGAGAATAGACTTGTGGTTGCCAAGGGGGAGGGGATGTAAGGGAGGGATGGATTGGGAGTTTGGGGTTAGCAGATGCAAACTATTAGATATAGAATGGATAAACAACAGAGTCCTACTGTATATTCAATACCCTGTGATAAACCATAATGGAAAAGAATATGAAAAAGTATGTATATATATATATATATATATATATATATGTACAACCATCACTTTGCTGTACAGCAGAAATTAACACAGCACTGTAAATCAACTACACTTCAATTAAAAAAAATTGTGCTTGCTAAAAGATTGAACATGAGCCTCTCTTTTCAGCAAGCTGTGTAAGCCCTGTGTGGGAATTTGGGAGGTGGACAGACATATAGGTGTCAGCACACTTATTGGACTGGGACTGACACACAACCCAGATGCAGCCTTGAGAGCAGTGGCAACATTGGTTTCACAAGAGCAGGTGTCAATGTGGCACGTGAGAGAGTCCAAGTTTGTGTTTTGTTTTAAAACAGAAGCACATCTCTGTTTCCTTCCTAAATTCTCTTTGAGCCAATATAATTTGTTTTTCTTTCTTTGGCCGCATCGGGTCTTAGCTGCGGCACGCGGGGTCTTCGTTGAGGCACGCGGGATCTTTCGTTGCGGCGCGCAGGCTCTTCGCTGTGGCACGCGGGCTTCTCTCTAGTTGCGGTGTGCGGGTTTTCTCCCTCTAGTTGTGGCGCTCGGGCTCCAGAGCGCATGGGCTCTATAGTTTGCGGCACACGGGCTCTCTCGTTGAGCCGCACGAGCTCAGTAGTTGTGGCGCGCGGGCTTAGTTGCCTCGCGGCATGTGGGATCCTAGTTCCCTGACCAGGGATTGAACCCGCATACCCTGCATTGAGAGGCGGCTTCTTTACCACTGGACCACCAGGGAAGTCCCTGAGTGAATATAGTTACTCGTTTACAACTGGAAGTCTATGATAACTTACATGCTTCTACGAGGTGATAAGAGAAATGAGAAAAAGTGTAACCATGGCTATTTAGGAGTTAAAACTCTGCTCTGGAGTGAGTGGCCACACACACATAGGATCTTATATATTTAGTAAATGGTGAGAATACACATGGGACATTTTTGGTGCTCAGACACATGCAGAAGTCTAATTTCATAAGGTTAAGTTCAAAGTTTTTATCTTAAAAAATAATGAAGCTTAACCTTTACTTCTCTCCCATCTCACCTCTTCTTCTTCCCCCCTACCTCACACAGCCTCCAAAAGAAAAAAATAAAAAGATTAGAAAACCCTGAATCCAAAGGGGAACACAGAAAGTTACCGCATAAGAAGTCTCTCCCCTTCCGTTGGGCTTGGCAGAGGGATCCAGAGTTGAAACCGTCAGGGTCTCTAACGTTCTCAGGACATGAACACATGGCCTACCTCTGCGCACACTGGCGCTTTACAAAGCGGTGTGTACTAAATTAATTGGGGGCAAAAGGACAGATGTGCCTCCAACAAATGGCCAAGGAATCCCAGACCAGGGCCTAACTCAGACAGTGCTCAGGCCACTTGACCTACTGGCCTACCGTTCAGGTCACTGAACCTACATCTAATTCACTTAATAACCAGGAGTTCTGAAGTATTGCAAGTCATTAGAGAGACACATGTGCAGGAGCCAGCATGAAGATGATATTTCAAAACAGGAAGAAAAGAAGAGCAGCTGTATGGCTAAGAGTCAGGGTTAAATAGGAGATTCCATTCAACTGACTAGTGGCCTGGACACTTGGATGCCTGGCCAAAGCTTTTAAGTCAAGGCTATTATCTCAGTGGCCAGCAGACAGTGATCAAGCCATGGACACAGATGAATGCATTGGGGTCGTCACTTACAAACAATGGAAATGATCCCTGTCTAAATTTAGCAGAAAAGGAATTTATTAAAATAATAGCAAGCAGCTCTCAGGATCAGACCACAGATTGGAAAATCAGGCTGGAAAAATCACTAGAAACCAAAGAATGCTGAGGGATACTCAGGCACAGAATCTCAGTCAATCTCTCACCCCAGGAAAAGTCTGGCGTGGCCTCTGCTTCCCAGGAAAACTGGCCCCACTGACACTTCCGACCCCGGACCCTAAATGTAGCTGCTTCTAATATGAATTCTCCACTCCCGCTTCTTTGCCTCACTTGATGTAGATGTAAAGGGACTGCCCCTGCCTAGCAAATCCTCATGCCCTAACTTCCAGGGCTCAGAAAGGGAGTACACAGTGGCTTTCTACCACATGAAAGTGGCTCTGAGCCCTTCTCCAAAACATTCGATGAGAAGCACCCCAAACCTAGAAGGGGTTTCAGATGTTGGGCAGCCCAAATCAAACACACACACAAATCCATCTGCATCTGTAAAAAGTCTTGCTTCTTTAAGACATTTTACTCAGCCATAAAAACGTGAAATAATGCCATTTGCAGCAACATGAATGGACCTAGAGATTATCATACTAAGTGAACTAAATCAGAGAAAGACAAATATCACATGATATCACTTATTTGCGGAATCTAAAAAAAAATGATACATTTCGTAATTTTCTTGTTTCTATTTGTGGCCTTTTCTTTTCTGCCTAGATAAGTTCCTTTAGCATTTGTTGTAAAGCTGGTTAAAAAAATTTTGATACAAATGAACTTATTTGCAACATATAAATAGACTCAGGGACATAGGAAACTTTGGTAACTTACGGTTACCAAAGGGGATGGAGGTGGGGAGATAAATTCGGAATTTGGGATTAACACACTACTATATAAAACAGATAAACAACAAGGACCTACTGGATAGCACAGGAACTATATTCAATATCTCATAATAACCTATAATGGAAAAGAATCTGATTCATATGCATATAACTGAATCACTCTGCTATGCACTTGAAACTAACACAAAACGGTAAATTCACTACACTTCATTTTTTTTCAAAAGGCAGTTTAACTCTGGGACTGTGTTTCACGGGGCACAAGGTAGGGGTTGGGTGACAGTGCAGAAGGTCATGACATCTCTCGAGTAACATGAAAAGAACATGAACATGAAAGAACACATATGTTCTCAGCTTCATACTCAGGTAGACAATGCTCAGCTCCCCAACCCAAGCTGAAACCGCTACTTAACCGTTTGTCAGACTGTTGGGAGGTGACACTGACATGACATCCCACCAGCACTGGCTCGGGGGGAGCCGTCTGAGACTTGTAATGAAAGCCCGGGGGTTCCTCCACAGCGACGTGGAGAGGGTCCGGGCCTGTGCCTGCACAGGTGCGCTGAGCCCTGCCCACCCCCCGTCTCTCCAGCACACTCCTCCGCTATCCCAGCTAAGAAGGAACAGCCTTCCTTCCAGGAACTGGGAACTTCAGTTGTGTGTCTCCAAGGAACACACTGCGCCGACTCTCTGAAGATAATTCCTTCAAAGCTCATTAAAATGCTGCATTTATTAATATTACAGTGTAAACAGGCAGAGAGGAGGAAGAAGAAGCGAAGACATTAACACATTTATAGAGTAATGTATATTCACTTTAGGATTGATCTCTTGCCCTTCAAAGATTCCAGATAGAGAGGGACTTTCAAAAAAATTTAAATCATGAGTATTTTTATTCAATCATGATAAAACGATCTCCCATCACAAATGTTTCCCAAGAGTAGCAAGCAAACAGTACCAGACAAAGTGACATATATACACTTGGGTCTGCACTTTTGCTCTTTGCTCCACCTGTTTGTACAGGTAAAACATCTAGACCACCTCTTCTACATCCAGATGCCGTGTCACCTTGACACGGCTATACCACTAGCGATTCAGATTCACGGTCGGGTGGTGTTTTAGCGCCTTGCTCTCAATAGCCTTTGTTATTTTTGAACAGCACGTTAAAATTCATTTGTATTCCTTGAATGGCAAGTGGAGGTTCCTCGTTTAAATAATTTTACCTTTATATTAGTTACAGAAGTTGAATGACAAGCAATAAAAGTATTTTAGAGGTCAAATCATTCATCCAATAAATATTTATTAAGCGCCCATTCTGCTCTTGGCACTGAACCAGGCCGGTCCCAATGTACACAGACCAAGTCATCACCTTCAAGGAACTCTCATAATAATCATGCTTTTCAGCAAATGTCACCTTTCCAGTGAAAACTTCACTCACACCCTCTGCCAGAGGACTAAGCTGTTCCCCTCTGTGATCTCCAACTGTATATTTTCCTTGCCCATTTTCAACTGCACACCTGTACATCTCTGTTCTGTATTTAGCCCTGTATTTCATTTAAGGGGCCCAATGCAGGCACAACCAAGGTATGCGTGCCCCTCTCATGCCCTGTGAAGAGTGTCCTGGCCCAGTGACAGAAGGCAGCAGGGGACTTCCGGCTCTGGTGATGGGTGTTGGCTGGAGGGAGCCAGGCTCCTCCCACTCTGTGCAGAAAACGATGCTTCACGCAGGTTCTCCTTTAATCTTCACGTCCATTCTATGGGGTAAGGTATGTCTGTGCCATTTTGCAGATGAGAAGACTAAAGTTCAGAGACATTTAATTTGGTTGGTTAAAGTCCAGAAAGATTTCACAGTGGAGGTGAATTCTAAGCAAGGTTTAGGAGGAGGCTGATTTGGTTAAAAGAAATGGGTAGGTCCTTGCTGAGGAGATAGGGACAGATCGGAGCCTAACATTCATTAAGTAGATAGATAGATAGATAGATAGATAGATAGATAGATAGATAGATAGATAGATAGATACAGATATAGATACATATATATGCATACATACAGCTAAATAGTGGTGATCAGGAAATATAAGATATGGGTGGATAAAGGAAGAGACTGGCTGGAAGCCTGGAAGGCCATGACTGGTGCTTTTTTTTAAAAATTTCATTTCTTTTTACTTATCAAGCAGCCAGGAGCCACCAAAGACTGTCAACACAAGGGGCAAGAATTTCTAGAGGAAGGTAATTCCTGAAGCTAACTGTGGAGCATTATAGCTCAGGCTAGGGGCGGATGTGGGAGTGGGGACAACAGCCATTCCAGACTTCATTTCCAAAATCTCTCCCTTCAATTCTTGTCCCCAACCGTTTGTTGATAAAACTTACTTTTGCATATTGGAGCCAATTCTAGTGTTCATCCTGAAACTCTGTGTTCTCTGACAACTTATCCCACACCATCCATGCTGATCTATCTCCTATTCCCTAACCTTTATCAAGTCGGCGTGTCTGGGCCCCACCCCTGACCAGCACAGAGGTACGGGGCTCTGTCATGCTTCCTAATTGCATGTGGAATGGCCTCTCCCTGCAATGCTCTCCCAAGCCCCACTCCTCTCCAAAAAAAAAAAAAGAAAAAAAAAGGACCAACTAACCTCTGAGGCCTAGTTCAAGATGCATCATCTGCATGGAACTTTCTCTGCCACCCTAAACTCCAGGGAGCTCCCCACTCAATCTCCTATGATCATTAGTTTGGGTATCATAATGCCACACGTATGATATGCTTGCTCCTCCCTTCAACAAATAATTTATGGTTTCCTAAAATGTGTGAAGTACTGTGCTGGGCTGTGAGACGGATTTTAAAGAAAGAGAAAACACTGATCTCTATTCCTTCCGGACCTAACTTTCAAGTATCTCTTGCCTTCCTGAGTGGGTTGCAAGCATCTCTAATCCAAACAATGGCCTCAGTGGCATCCTGCAGATGAGGACAGATCGCTTCACCGTGGCAGACGTCCAGAGCTGGGGACAGACAGGTCTCACTTAGGACTGTGAGGTCCGCAAAGGAAGAGGACACCATTGCTGAAATGTTTTTTAACTAAATTTCTGATGTTGTAATATTCTAGCACAAATAGAACAAACAAGAACTGATGACATGAGAATTTTTCCTTTTTCTAATTCCATTCCCCTGTCACCACTCAAGCTCCATAAAGCACCATCATCCACTGAATTTGCCTAACATCTCCCCATTTTCAGTCTTGCACCCCCAAAATCCTTGCTCTTCGCAGCCACCAGAATAAACTTGTATTTAAGTTCATATCGGATCATATCAGTTCCCTACTTAAAAAGGTCTCTAACTTCTTCACCTGGACCCCATGTTCCTATATAATCCAGTCCCACCTAATACAGTAGCCTCCTGGCCCCTGAGGGTCCCCTTGCTCTGTTCTCCAGTTTCACTTGCTTTTCTGCATGTCTGGGGAAAGCCCTGCAGGCTTTGGAACATGCTGTTCCCTCATTTGAAAACTGCTTTTCCTTCAGCTCTACTGTGCTAACTCCTCCTTATGCCTGACACCTCAGCTAAAACATCACTTCCTGCAGGAACACCAGTCAGGTGTCCCTTTAATGAACCTTGACACCTGTTCTTGACCTTGACAGTATCATTGTCATTAGATGTCACTGGTTTAGCAGTCACTCCATGTGAAGGCAGGGACCAATTCCTCTCCCCCACCATGTCACCAGGACCCACCACAGGCTCACACACAGAGGAGGTATACTGGCTGAGTAAATTAAGATCTTACTAAGAAGCCAGCCACTAAGATCAGCTGTTAATCAATGAACTGAACTCATTCACTCACAAGGTACCAGTAAGCTACAAACTGCTAAATCTTTGATAAACTCCCAAACTTTACATCAACTAGAGTTCATGTTCCTTGGCAGGCTGCTAAAGCAGATGGCCTGCCAAGGCAGATTTGTATCGTTTTTTACGTGTTTTTGAAAAGTTGGTCTTGATTTGGGCTCATCTAGCCATGAGGTTCTCATGAAAATTAAGAGCACTAAATCACTATGGCTGAGCTTCCTAGAAATTCAATTACAGTCAACCCTTTGAAAATGGGGCATCTTTAAGAGGGGACGTATTGCTACGAATATAGCTTCAAACAGCAGACAATGAAAACAAACTAGAAAATGGACATGTGACTTAAAATTCCCAACGAACAACAACCATAGGACTATTTTATTTCTCTTTTGATACAAGCAGTCTTATGTTTCAAAAAAAAACCAAAACAACAGAAAACAAAGCTAGTGTTATAATTTACAGAAACTACTCAAACATCAGTATTACAGCATATGGCTGGAATATTTCTATGCTATAATATGGTATCTAACTGCAGTATTTTGGTCAACAGTTTCTCAAAACAGCACTTTTATATACAACAAAAAATTAATGAGCTCATAAAAGCATTTTATATCGATAAAACTATTATCCATATTATCAAAATGTGAATACAAGCACTAAACTGGTTTAAGTATGAGAATTTTCCTACCATGAAGCATGTTTTTTCTTCACTTTTATCAGGCAATAGAAACAGAAACAAAAAGAAACAAACATCATAGAGTGGTAACTATAGATTTCTAAAAGTGGTTGAAGAGCTAAAAGTGATTAGCAACACTGATATTTCCAACATTATTTAAAATTAGAGAAATCATAAACAAAATACCAAGAAGACAATAACCTGTGAAATTCCCCAGGTCAACTATACTCTAAAAAAATAAATTTAATAAAGAATGGGAATAGCATTTATTGAGCATGTAATATGTGTCAGGTATGCTCATTTAGGTTTTGATTTAACTCTCAAAATACCCATGAGAAGCTGGAGGCTTAAGTGGACCCAAGGCTGGTATGTGGTAGAACCAAGATTTACACATCTGTTTCTATACAACTTCTATACCATAATACATGGGGATTAAAATGAAAGGCAGCTACCATAAAAATAAAGAGCAAATAAAATGGGGAATAATTTTCATCTTCAGTGAATAAATTATTGAACTGAATATTAATTTACCCAAAGCATGAGTTTCAGTCTCTTGGAAAGGGATCGTGTACTTAATGAATGAATGGAGAACTTTACCAGTCATGGGAGAGCAACCCTGCGTGTGGAACAGAGCTCCTCCTAATGGCATTGCCAAGGAACCACTCAACTGAAAATGCCACCCAATTTTGAGCAAGGTCCTCACCCACATCAATGATACTCACTGCCCCCTAGAGGAGGAAGAGTGAAGTGATCACAAGCTCCCTACAGGTAGGTGTGTCTGATCTGTAGTAGATGCTCAATGAACATTTCTTGAAGATCACTAGATCCACACACCAAGGTGACTTTTCTTAAATTAAGACAAACTCAAAAAGCATTTGGAAAACTACACTGGGCTCCCTGAAAAGAAGTATGGCGTTCTTGAATTAAATGTGTCTTTGTTCTCCTGGATCAGGCACTGTTATGGCCCCTGACATGCTTATTTATCACATAAGACTACCTCCCCGTAACCCATATTTTTTGCTTGAAAACATAGTCTTTTCCATTCCTCTGATAAAGATTCTCTAATTACAAGATTCTGTTAATTTGGTAGTTGTCTTACTAACATTGGAAACAGAGAAAGGGTCCAAGTGACAATCTTACAGCCAAGAAATCAAAAAAATCCAGATATATTTGGAAAATTTTTGCGTTTTATGGGTGGGTTTTGTATGGCAGAAAGTAAAAAAAATCGCAATGATAAAAAAGACCCCTGGAGAACAGTAACTCCAAATTGTGAGGAAAGATGGTATTTCCAGTTTTGCTCCTTCGTTGCCTCCTGATAATTCCCCAGCTTCTCATCATGACATACAGCGTATTATGACAGGAACATGAAAAATTAAGATAGGATTGTGCTACCAAAAGAAGGGCTATTGAGACCCACACCCTATTATGCTATGTTGTTAGAACACTTACTATCATCCTATATGGAGGTGAGCTTGCAATGCTGTTCTCCTTGCTCTTTTGCCACTACTGGCATGACGAGGTAAAGAAAACTCTCCTAAGCTTCTACCGCCCCTATTTTACGTCAGAATACTTAATGGCTAGGGTCATCTTGGTGGTGTTAACAGGGTGGAGGAATAAAGTGGAGGGAGACTAAAGAAGAACCCATCCTGCCACTGGAAGATTCCTTAAGGAGAAGGGTGTTAATATATAAGAACTCTTTTAGAACAAAATTAATATATAGAAAGCTTAATTAGTAGGGAGGAAGATGTGTGAAACCCACATTTTGATTCTAAGAATATAAAAGAAGGGTCACTGACTAAGTGCTGAATTTTGGCAGGTGCGTTATGCAAATAGAGGCCGTGATGGTTTCAGTACTGATACACCGAAGGAGCCCCTCCGTCGTACAATTCTGGAAGCTTCCCCGCAATATTCTATCAATTATAACAAGGCTATCCAGAACATTTCTCCGTGTATGCGCTGAACACAGTAAATACTTTCCTACTCTTCACTGGTGGATCTCCCAATAGGTAAGATAAGCATTGCCATTTGTACTGAAATACAATTCTGATCAGAAAATATTTCAGTTCCCTAACTATTTTTCTGTTTACCTATTATCTACTTGATTACCTTTTTATAGCCTATGAAACAAACTCTGCATTGTTTTTGTTTGGTTTTTATTGCTTTCTTCTCAAAACAGCTGAGTTCTAAGACTAGCGGCAGCTGAGTGAAGTATGTTGGTCTCATTAAACATTACAAACAGCTATGCTCACCTTGAGTTTCAAAGTACAATTTATCATCTGTTTTGTGAATCAAGGCTATGGCCTTGTTTACTACAGAAGAACTGACATCAGACAGGATAACCTATTACTTAAAAATTTTAGGTTACATTGGACACAAGGTGTTTGTGAGACAAATGCTTTAATAAAAATATCTGACAGGCTCTTCTATTAGAATAACTGTGTATGGCTATCCATATCTCATATTGGCTGTAGAGAACATTAAAATATCTTTCACCAATTTTAGAGGGATGGACCGCAAAAGAAGTTAATTACCTCCGATTCTTTAAAATAAGAAGTCTTCTCACTTATATACAAACAAATGTCAGATACACACACAAAAATGCCAAGCTATATATAAATTTAAATTTATTAATTCTAGAGTAGGTTCAATCACACAATAAAATAGCATATTTAGAAAAGAATGAATTAGTTTGAAAAAATAATAAATTATCTTTTCTACACATTAGAACACCGAAGCCTTTCTCTTTTATAAATATCTTAATATTGGTAACATATGTAGATTTAGGTTATTAATATCTTATAACATTTGGAAAGCTACACTAATTTTTTTCTTTATATAAAAAAGTTAAATGTTTAATTGCAAAGAAGTTCACCTTAGTGCATGTATATATATAATGTATATATATGATATATATTATTCCAATGTTCTAAAATGCTAGCAAAGTAATGAGGATTCAATTTCCCCCAGGTTTAATTTATTTTTATGGCTACATAATCATAACATCAATAACCACTCATGAGGAATATCCACCTAACTTTGATCCGATCAGCATAAGTGACTGATATTTTCTTTTTCTAATTGCTACTTGCAAAAATATAGATAACTTTAAAATTGGCAAACCACTGATCGCAGGGCTGCCAAGTGCTTTCATTTCTCCTCTAGGACAAAAGGTCCCTGCACTCTGCACACCGTAACCTTCACCTCCATATGGACCACTGCCAAGATCTGCTCCCATGGACTTTTGTTTTATCAGAGTCCCTGAATCTAACTTGAAGCATCAGTTATTATGGTTATTTGGTATTGTTTTCAAGAAAGAAATAATTACAGAAAAAAAAAAAAAGAAACTATCAAGAAAAAAAGTAGGAAGGTTGGAAAGTTCCCTTTTGCACTGTCTAAAACGACCACCATTCTTTGAGAATGTGCCTGGTTATTCAGAGTAAATGCAGTTCTTTTTAATTTGCAGGAGTGAATATTTTGTTCTCTGAGCAAGTGCCATGAAACACTCAGTTGTAAAAAGCAAGGCTGACTGGAAAATGCTGGGTATAAATAGTTACTTATTTCTTAAATGTTTCTGGCACTGGCAATGATGAGTACCTCTTCTGATCCATGATCAAGTGAAGCTGGCATTTTTTTTTTTCTGCATATCAAGTGAATTGGTAACGATAATAACAGCAATAATGTATGAGTCGCCACTGTATCATATGATCGTTAACATCTTGGAGGCATTAATTACATCTCTACTGCTACCTCACAGCAACCTGAATCCACTTCTTTTTTCACATAGAAAAGTTACTTTACAACTCTTGTGGATTAGGTCCACTTTGTTGCCCTAAAGCAACACCTTGGTTTGGAACAGACTGGATGAGCCTACCAACCTATAAAGATCATTAGACTGTGAAATTTGATTCTAAGAATAAAGATCGATATGGTCTAAAGACATGTTTAGCTAATGACAAGGATCTTTGCTTCAATTCAGAAGAGTGATGATTTTCTTGTAAATAATACAGAGATAGTAAAACACCAGGGCATTTAGCTAAATCGCTTAGCATTATTTGGTTTCTAACCACTGCTTTTTGTTAATGGAATCCTCAGGTACTCACCACCTTCATCCACTCCAAAACTATCTACTGAATATCTTGAATATAAAGAAAATGACAAAATGGTAGCATTTTGCCCCAAAATTATTCTTCTGAAAAGTGGGTTTTGCCTTATCGTCTGATCTTTATAAAAACTTCCATTTTCCAGGTTTCTCTCCTATACACTTTAATAGTCAAAGTACTCTTTGGAGAATTCAGATTGGCCTGAAACAACCTCCAACAATCCTAGTTTTGGGGGTGCTTTATGGAAGTCACCTGATAGGAAGCATAAAATAAGGTAAGTTTTTTAAAAGTATTTCCACATATGGATGTAGTTGTACACAAGCCTTTAAAAAAAATGTTTAATGCATTTCAATTAGTTCCTGGCAAACACAAAATATACAACTACAGAAAGAATATTTGAAAATACTGCTTGAAAGCATAAATGAGTTATTGGGGCCTGAGACAACGTTTACTGAGACATCAACAATCACAGATTCAAACAGTGTTGTATCTAAACACTGAGATGAAAGTAAAACACAATTTGCTCTGGAAAACTGGTCGATAACTCTACATGTGCTTTAGTGATGACAAAACTACTTCTGTTAAAGGCACATGAAACGTCTGAATTAAGCGTTTTCATAAACTGTAAGTTTCAAAAGGAAAATTTCTAAATCAATCTAAGACTATATAAACATTTGCAAGTAAACTGATGAATATTACAAGTCATTACTGAAGTATTTCATCCACAACCCTGAGAATTAATATATTCATATTGGCTGAAAAAGCATTTTTAGATATACTCACTGGGCATTTCCTTGAAATTGAGATCACCTTATTTGGGGGGGCTTATAGAGTAGTGATTTCCATTGGTTCATTTTTTGAAGGAGGGTGGGGAGAACTCTTTTTTTAAAACTAAGTTCATATATCCCATCATTTTTGTAATATAAAGTGCTTCTAATTAACATTCTCTTTTCCAGAGTTTGAGCTACCTCAAACTCAGAAGTTCAGAGGTTACACAAATACAGGGAGTAGACCACATTCTAAAATTATGATATAACAACAACAACAAAAATGCACTACTGCATTAATAGATAGATCCATGTTGTATAATAGCCTTCATATTCATCAATTTACTTGGTAAATAGCATCTGTCATATAGGTGCTTAAATTGTTAGTCAGTACAAGGGGGTAATTCAGCAATGAGGCAATGAGTGGAGAGGCATCCTCTGATCATACACTGGAACGTTTGGATTACTCTCCTCATAGTCAAGCATAATTCAGCACAAAGCATGTCAGTTCCAGCCTCTGTCTATAAGTTCCAGGTAGTGAAACACCAAGAGAAATTTTGTATAAAACAATGGCAATGGCAAAGTGGTTCCATGGCCAAGACTTTGGTTACTGTTACAGAGAAGTGCCAGCCAGCCAGATTTAGGACCCTGTGAAGAATAAAACACTGTCGGCACACAGCGCTGCAAGAGAAAAGGCAAGAAGTCAAATCTGTCTTCTGAGGTCCTATAGAAAAGCTTCATCAAACATTTAACAAATAAAGAAGTCATGACACGAATCATCCACAAATATCTTTGAAAGCTAAATGGACTAGCACATTATCTAATCGTAGTAAAATTACTTGAAAAAGCTAATTTTGCAAAAAATGTGAAGTGAGAGAACTTGTTGTCTGCACCTTTTTTTCTTCTGTGACTCTGTCTGAAAGAGTATGATTGCTCTGTACATGCTTCTACTTAGTAAAACATTTCACTCTGCCACCGGATCATTTCAAAGCAGGAAATAAATAAAAATGAATAAAAAGATGAAACTTTTCTATACCTGAGAAATCTGCTGCTAAGAGATCTACCGCCTTTAAAACCTTCACTTGTAAAATGCCGACGTCCTTCATATTTTTCAGGGAGTTCTGTAAACACTGGGGGGAGAAAAGTAGATCACAAATGAACATAGCTTTCTGATATACTGTTTAACGCCAAAAAGTCCCTATAGGAAGTACCTTCTAGATTTATCATCATCTATCTCATGCAATGCTAAGAAAAGTTCCAATGCACATTGCATCAGTCAACAGGAAACTTAGGCATTTGCAGCAACCAGATTAAAAGTGACTGAGAATTAATTAACTCCCCTTTCAAAATAAACAAATTACAAAGCACATGCAATCTACTTTTAACATCACCCCCTGGTGATAGTACAGACATCCCACCGGGAAAATGGGTGTAGAACTACATTCATTCTCTTTTCCCCCTTTCTCTTTAATGAAACTTTTAAATCACCCGAAAAGGCAACATTATTCTGACCTAGTTAGAACAAACTTTATGGATATCAGAGGACTAAACTTGGACTCTTCGTAGACACTTATTACTACCAGAAAGAGAGTAGGGATGGAAATGGAATGAATTTTCTAGTCCATGTTACATCCAGCTTATTAGAGACTGAGCATCTAGTTCTGCTCTGTAATCACATTTACTTTCATTCTTAGTTTGCATGTGCCAAAGCTCTAATATATCTACTGATAATTCTTAAGCATGTATAGAAATATTTAGATGTCTACGCACATTGCATTCTTTAGAAATTGTGCCTGAGATAAGAGATAAGCAAATAAATGCTCTTTGCATGCCTCCAAAACACATTTGCTGAAAAAGATGCTGCTTTCAAACCTTTGGATATAGTATTTCCGTCATCATTAGATAACTAAAATCCTGTGATAAGTGGACCCCAGGGATTTATGGAAGGGTAGTAAAATCCTTGTTATTTAGGCATTTCAGGAAAGAATAACAAAAGCTTAATAATAGCTAAGGTTTGCCTAACGTAAACCTTAGGAAGCACCATTCCTAAGAACTTTTGGAAGTTGTTTCTTCAAACAGTATTTTCAATCTTAAAAAAAACAAACAGAAAAAAACTAGTGTTTAAGCTAAGATGGAAACATCTGAAATAAAGTACTTTCATAATTTAGAGGCAAAATGCCTTTGAAGATTACCTATTCTTAAAACCTAAAAAACAAATCCGGGAGTCTGGAACTTGTGTCTTGTAACACAGTATCTTTCCCTCTAGCATGCTGGTCAGCTCGTTAGCTACAAAAAAAACCAAAACAAAACAAAACACTTGATATTTTTATTTTGATTACTGGCTTTTCAAATCTCTTTTCAATGAGTACTCCTCGAATCCTGAGACATTATTCAAAGCAGTCATTATGATCTTACCTAATGTCACCTTATAAATGCATGACACTCCTCATGAATTTGGTAAATTGTGCAATTTATCCATGGGAAAGTTTGGGGAAGTGTTTTATTTTCATTTGCTTAACTAAAGTCATCAAAGAGAATATTAAAAGTGGATTTTGTCAAAACTTCTTTAGAGTACTTCAACCTTGCATGCAGAATCTTGTGTTGTCATTAAGATGTGTGGCTAGGCTTTGTACTCCTGAAGATAAAGGATTATTCAATTAATCAATACGCCTGCACAGAGAAGGAGTCTGGAGGCACTGAAGTTTAGGCTGAGAATAATATTCCCATTAAACAGGGATTCATCTTTGCTTCACTTCCATACCACTTTCCTAAAACGTGCCTTTCGTGTGTGTGGCAATAAAATAAATGCATTGATTTACAAAGAAGATGGAATAAAACGAGAATGCAAATAAAGACACCTAGAAAGCCAGAGCACAAAAAATAATGACGAGAACAAAGCCATTTGATTTAAAAATGCTGAGTGGACTTTTAAGCAAATTGCAACTACTTAGGCAAAAATCACAAACTGCTCTTATTCAGGGTAGTATGGAATAAGTCTTTCGTGCCTGTCTACGGCTTGGCTTTGCTTTATGAGACACAAGCGCTTCCTCACTTGACCTTAAGAGGTTCTAGAAAAGTATCTACAACATGGCAAACATTAATATTTGGTTTTAAAAAAAGCGACTTTTGTGAACGTATATTAAAATTCCTAAAAATGATACAAATGAACTTACTTACAATACAGAAACAGACTCACAGACTTGGAAAACAAACTTATGGTTACCAAAGGGGAAACGTGGTGGGGAGGAATAAATTAGGATTTTGGGATTAACATATATACACTACTATATATAAAATAGAAAATCAACAAGGACCTACTATATAGCACAGGGAACTATACTCAATATTCTGTAGTAACCTATATGGGAAAAGAATCTGAAAAAGAATGGATATATGTATATGTATAACTGAATCACTTAGCTGTACACCTAAAACTAACACAACATTGCAAATCAACTATATTCCAAAATAAAAATTAAAAAAATAAAATAAAATTCCTATTTACATATACAGACATGCTAAACAACCTTTTGCCCCCTTGAGGATTTCAATTTTCTCCAAAGAGATCCAGGATACTAAAAAATCAAATACCTTTTTTTTGGCTTTTAAAATAGGAAGGCAAACTCTAATCTACTGTCACCTTCTCACTAATGCATTAACCTCTAGGGCTGATGTCTTGTTTTACGAGACATACCATTAAACTTTGGACAAAGACCTCTTTGGAGGCAGTTTTTCAATTCATAGACTTTGTTTCAACTTACAAGTGGGGGTGGGTGTGGGGGTCAGGAGGGGGTGTAGCAAGGCAAAGCACTCACGAATCGCTGGGCGATCTGCTTTCTCTCGCTGGGATCTGCCAAGGGGCACACACACAGATCTGAGATGGAGACTCCTGCACAGGGCGTGAGGGTGACCAGCATCCGGAGCGTCCCCAGGCAGCTCTCCAGCGGCAGCTCCAGGCAGTTGGCTTGCTTCAGTGGGAGGGCTGAGATATCCACTTTACACCTGGAAAAGTTGCAGGAATCAGAGACAGAAAAGCCATTAACGCGTGGCAGCTGCTGAACCTCCAAAGCACCTGATTTTCATTTCATCCTCCCCATGAAACCTCACGCTGCCTGGACATGGGCTGGTTGAGTGGTGAAGGTTGCAAGGGCTCCCCTGGCTGCTAACACTCCAATCCCAGCCTAACACACCCTGAATGAAGGAGAGAAAGAGATCAAGAAAAACAAAGAAAAGGCAGCATGGAGAAAGTGGCAAATGAACCGAGAAGCAGCAGATCTTTGACAAATAAGGTCTGCAGAAAAACGATGAGATCAAGAACTAGGAAGAAAAGAGTTTCCAAGTTTCAACACTATGGATGCCGGCTCTAGAAGGCTGCTCTGGGCTGCTCTTGGCTGGTCTTCTACCAGCAAAGAGAATAAGAGACATTGGTTCAAAAAAAGAAGAAAAGATAGGAGCTGTGCAAGCGGGAGAGGGTTAATGGAGAAACCATTTTCTTCTAGATTAATGCCGACTGGCGAGTTTTTATTTAAAGAAATGTGTTAAGGTGTTTTCCTAATAGGCATAGTTCCACAGGATTTCCCCAGGTGGGCTTCTGTTAGACAAATGGAGCGTGAAGTGCTACTGATTGATCCCATTTCGGCAGCACTGCCAGAAAAGGCTGCACCCATCTGCTATCAATTGCATGTTTTCCGCCTCTTAACAGTCAATGTTCTGGCGATGTTGAAAACCTCAAATGCATTTAAATACAGAAGCAAACACCCATAAGGGGGGGCTGAGGTGCTAAGCCATTTATTTGCTTTAACACGAAAAGTCTGGGATTGCCTGGACCACACTTGCTTTGTTTATGTGCAGGTAGGTGAGGTAGGCAGGGCTGAGTAGAGTGAGAGAGGGTAGTGTGTGTTCTTCATTCTCATTTGCCATCTCTAGTTTTTGAATAAGATGACTATTCAAAACGTTATTAAAAAATGGAAGCACGGCCTCAGAATGTCTGACAGGAATGGATTCTTACCCTTAATCATCAATGGACTTTGTAAGTTTGCAGATAATAGGAAATAGGTAAACTTACTTTATATATAAAGCAACGACAATTTTGAGCCACATGGATATGGAAAAAGTTCCAGTTTAATAAATTTAAAAGAAAGCTTGCAATCCCTTCCCCCAGAAATATCAATATTAAAGGTCTATACCAGCTTTTACCACAGAATAGAATTAATAGTGATATGTACCTATAAAATTAAACATATGTGGGTATTTACTTCCTAATTACCAAAAGCGATTCCAGTTACTAGAAGAGGTGGCAATTAGATCTTTTGCATGAAATTCATCATTTCTACTGGAAACACGTTAAAATATATATATATATATATATTTTAAATAACCCTCTAGGATTTGAATCAAAACAATTTTTTTTTCTGTACAATAAGGGATATTTCAAAGTTAAAGTTCACTACTGTGAAAAGAGGGGTTAGTAAATATTTTTATTTCATGAGCAAGTATGTAAATGGGGAATTAATTTTGCTTGGAAAGAAAGAAATGTCAAGTGCTTTAACTGTGCCATTTCTACAAAACTAAGTACCCGCAAATTCTGAACAAGTATAGCAGTAGTTCACCTGCTTAGGAACACTTTGCTAAGCATATTTTCCACTGTTATGTACACTTTCATTTCATAAACCTCTTTCTTACGGAAAGATGAATGATCCGAATTTGTAAGACTTTTCTCTGGTGGTCATCTTCATTAGTCCAAAGTAGCAATAACCTATTTATGACACATTCATTTTAATATCATTAATAATGGCATTTTTGTCCTTTGAAGTTTACCTTTTGGTTGTGGTGGTGGTTTTATTTATCTCCTGAACAAAGGAAAAGTTACAGGATCTCTGAGAGCAAATAATATTTGGAAGTCAAAAATGATGTATAATGAGGCAATAATAATTTTTTTCTTGGATAATTCAAAACGGACCTGACAGTAATTCTAAAAAGTCATCTAAAAAAGACTGTAAGCAATATTAGCATATTTACAATAACTTTGCACACTCTCTTCCTGACTGTCTAAAGGCACAGCTTACTTGAACAGAGCAGTTTATTAATTTAAACAAGTGTGAATCACATCCCAGATGAAATGCAAACTAAATATTGAATTTTGTCTCAGAAATTACACATGTTCACAAACTTTTCAGTCATTTCTGCCCACTGTGAAACTTTTCCACCTATCTCAGTTTTAAAGATTATTTCGATAATGAAGAAAGAAACCCTGCACAGAACATAGCCTTGCCTATTTCAGATAAAAGAGCCCCATAAACACCAGATGGGGGATTTCAGGACAAACTTAATGGATTCTACGGTCCCAGTTAACTAATGAGTGAATTCAATCAAATACTTACTTTTACTTTCTTAGTGACTTGAAAGAGCAAATTAAATTGATACATAGGCATCAGGTCAATCAAAATTAAACCTTGATCCTTCTGCACATAGATTATGACCCAGTTTCTTAGGGTCCCTGCCCCATCATATGAATTAATTGATTCTTAAAACACTGATGTCTTTAGTCTTATGAATTAATGTAAAGCTACCTTCTCCCTAGTGTTAACCACCCGCTCTAAGGATGATTTTCTATAAACTTTCTAGAACTGAACTGCTCTATCCACCTGGCTTCCCCATTCGTTTTCACATTCTGGAAGAAAGAAGGAAAGACGAGAGTAAGAAAAAATGAATCTCATAGAAAACCCTTTCCTCCAGGCCTCCCATTTTTCTCTGTTTCAATCTCAGTCCCCACGGCTTCAGCTCATCCTCACATCTGAAGGAGAACCAGAATGTTCGGGAGGTTAGCCAGAGGCTGAAGAAATATTTACATTAACCCCAAGCTAGGAACTAGCTTGTATGATCAGCAAAAGCAGTAGAAGAAAAAAAAAAAAAAAAAATTTAAGGACTTTTATTCCAGAATTTCAGAATACTTTTACCACAATACTCATTGAATCGTCTAAAGAAAGGTTAAGTATCATGTAAACTAACTGGCTTTCTTTAGGCTCAAGTAAAGGTAAATACTCTAAAATCTTTAAGATATAATCATTCTGAAATATATTCATCAAAGACATGTTTAATATAAAAAAACTTGAAAGGAGACTCTGGGCTGCTTCCTTAATTTTCTATAGGGTACCAGATTCTACCCTGAGAAAGTACTAAATAATTTGTTCCGTCTCTTCATTCTTTCTTGTTGCTACTGAAGCACTACAGAATCTGCTGTTCTTTCCCAAGGCTTTCTGTTAACTGTTTAGTTACCAGTTCCGGGAAAAGTGCAGGGTTGGCTCCTAAGAATGCCTAGGAGAAGAGATCCAGCCCAGCTTCCTGGGCAAATCAAAACTCCTCCTCCTCCTGCCTTCCTTCTTATTCTTAAAAACAATACTTGCTCACTCATTGATTCCAGAATTTTACAGGTGTTGTTATATATTCTCTTTCTCTTCCATTTTGTATCCCCTAAGTTTCTTCCCAAACTCTACCCAAATGGCAACCTTATATGAGCACTGATGAAAACTGAGCTTACTACTATGGATGCAAATTTTCTTTGAAAAATAAACTCAGTTTTCAGATATGTGGTTTAAAAGGCTCTCATAATGAATGTTCCAATTATCATTAAAAACCACACCAACATTTATAAGTGATAGGCACTAAGACCATTTTTTCTGTGAAGGGCAAGACAGTAAATATATTTTTAGTTTGTTGGCCACCTGGTCTCTGTTGCAACTACTCAACTCTCTTCTTGTAGCATGAAAGCAGTAATAGACAATGTACACAAATGAACAAGACTGTTTTCCAATAAAACTTTATTCAAAAACAAGCAGCCATCTGCATTTGGCCCATGGGCCCTAGTTTGCTGACCCCTAACCTAGAGAAATGCCAATCATTCAGCTGTGGTGAATTATAGAGATGGAAGTATTTAAAAATTTTTTCCCAGGTTGGTAGCTGACAGTACAAACACACTGATAAAGGTATCAAGAGGTACTGACCTAAGAACAATTTAAAAGAAAAAATAACTTTTAACTCACCATAGCCCACGAGACTCTGGCCAAGATATCTAAAGACATGTTTGTTAACAAAAACCGATAAAGCAATAAAAGTTATAAAACTGTTCTTCTATCTGAGGAAACAATGTGGAAAACACGTGCTCAGGGCATCCATGTAAAACACATGAGTAATGAGCACTAGCAAATTAGGTCTATTCCCGTGGCATCATGTGTGACTTCACAGGCAAGGGGATGGCCCACATTTGGGCCATCATTCAGCAGGTGCTACACGCTGGCCCTTAGGTGACCAGGAAATCCTCATTCCAAAGTCAGAACTTAGACCATTCAGTCCGAAAGAGCTCCACTACGATAACAAGCTTTGCATTAGGAACATAAAGTAGCAGAGCACTAATGCATCTGTGTCTAGCCAGGAGCCACTGTTGTTCATCTGCAGCTCATGGAATCCGATGGTTTTGTGACCTCACTCCTGCCTTCCTCTCTAGTTTGATCGCATGACATCACCCACCCTTCTCATCCCTTTCAAGTTTCTCAGAATGTGTTCTCCCTCCTCTCTAAGCCTTTGTCCATGTGGTCCCAACTTCCTGGAAAGTTCTTCCTCCTTGTCAGGCTAACCACCACTCATGTTACAGGTCTCAGCTTAGACTCTTCTTCCAGGAAGCTGCCCTTCCACCCCCAAGACGCTGCCCACAACCTAATGCCTGAGGACAGGATCCACCTCCGAACCCCCAGCACTTGGCAGGATGTCTGATACATGACGTGCTCTACATTTGTTCAATAAAATGAACGAACAAACAAATGCATCCCAGTGGCAAAATAAAATTCCAAGTCAAAAACTCCAAATTATAAAGTCAGTGTTTTTTTGGTTAACCAACTAAATATTCTGTAGTGTCTATTTCCTCCCCTACCTAAAGAAAGGGAAATAAATATATGTACTAGGTGCCTCCCAGATTGAAAGGCCTGTGGTTCTATTCACCTGGAGGAAACAAGGACTAAATTACTTTTTTTTTTTTTTTTCTCTGCAAGCTTTTTTTTTTCTCTGCATATATTAAAGCCAGCCCCTCTGGCCCACAGGCAGTTAATGTGCTGATTTAGCGTTGTTTCTGACCTCCTGTTCCTGTCTTTCTCCATTAATCCCACCGCATTTTAATGTTTTAATTCCAACACATAATTTTACCATATCAGTCAGCCAAACCTGCTTAAGTTCCACTTGCCATGATAGCTTTTAACCTCTTATTCATTACCATAATTCTATGCTTTATATTATAGACTGGTCAGCTTTTCACTTAAATGCAAGGGGAAGAAAAGGGTGCTAGAGTTTTAAAAGCTGTACATCTCAGAGGCTAAGGAAGGGGGTGAACGGGAAGAAACTGTCGGCTGCGTCATGCCTGGCTGTAAGAGCAGATCAGCGACACGGGGTGCAGACTGTCCAAAGAAATCCTCTAGCCCTGATTCTCCTCTGCACCAGAGTCACCAGTAAACCGGTAGCACGTCAGAGTCACTTTCTGAGGCACCGCGTGGGGCTGAGGATTGGCTCTGAGGCAGCCCAGTTAAAATGAGCTTGTGCATTCTCATTCTCAAGTTTCCAAACTAAATTAAGTCTAGAATATTCTGTGACAAATTAATCTCCAGAATCACAGGGAAATGTAAAATATACTTTAAGAAAATGATACGATCATGTTGAAATGGCACAGGTTGACAAGGGGGTTAATCTGTATTTCTACTCTTGCCATTTTGTTTAAAAGTTGGGGCAGGTTATATTTAGCTTTATTTCTTACTCCTCCCTAAGAATTCTCTGTCTCTAGACCACTGATGCACTCAAAAGAGTGGCTTTTTTTGGTCCATGAACAAACAGCTGAGTTAGTAGGCACCCTGGTCTGGGAGGGGTGTTGGATTTGCCCAAGCACCTTCATCTCACCAGCCCTGACTTCCTCAGGAGTTACCTGTGGCTCAGTGGAAGCCCACAGGTGCACCATGACACAAGGGATTTCAGAAAGTTCCCCGTGACTCAGGAGAGCCTAGGGGAGGCTGGCTACCGGGCGGGGGTGGGCCATGCCTGAACCATCACCAAGCTAGCAAGCCACCAATGCCAACGTGATTTCTCTTCACATGACTGACCACTACTCCAGCTTTCTGTCCACAGCTACAAAACCCAGTATTGTTCAGGCTAATCGACACTGCTCAGATCTCCAGTCAACGAATGTCCTTCCCACCATGTCCTAGAAGACAGTGACGGCTCACTTCTACCAAAAAATATAAAAAATGTCTCTCCTGTTTTGAAGAAACAAAAATATGCTGAATTTTAACTAGTGTTTCAGTTACTTAAATGACAGAATTTTAGTTGCAAATGTTGTGGGGATCTATAGTTACCATCCAGAAAAAAAATCTCAAAATTAATAGGAATAATAATAGCTACCAACAAGAGACATTGTTGCCAATTGCCATGATGACCTGCAAATTGGTGGAAAACCCCATTACACAAATAGAAAACCACAAGGAAAGTCACTGCCCAAGGTCACGCAGCTAGCAAACGCTGTGGTTACAAGCCAGCCCAGGAAGTACAACTCAAAGGCTGGTGTTCCTTCCCTCACATCAAACTGCCTGGCAGAGGACTTTCTTAGGCCATGCAGAACTTTAAATTACTAGCATCAAGGTGTTATCTAAACACAAAATATGAGACAGGTCTGAGGACAGTTATGACTCATTCAACATTGTCAAAGACGCTTCTCATGCAAAAAGGTATTTCCCAACAGTTGGGAGAAAAAATAACTGAGCCTTAGAATTACAACAAAGAACAGGAAAACAGTAAGTGAACATTTTTAAATAAGAAGGAACAGTAAGTAACAGGTCTGTGATACGCATATGCCAGCACAATCTCTCTTTTAACTCTGACAAGAAGTATGTATTTCAGGGTAAGTCTCACCCCACCTGGAAGTTCACTCAGGGTAATGCTGTGTAGCCAACTCCCAAGAGATACTTTTGTTATCTTTTGTACCTTAGGAGAGGAAAAAGGAAAAGGATACCAAAAAAAAAAAAAATCCTTTAAAATCCATGAAAAGGAAGGACAGAATGACCACTGGGGCAGGTATACGTCTAAGTTACAAACAGGAAATAGCTCAAATAATAAATGAAGACCCAAATGACAAAACATGGCATAAGAGGGACATCTCCAATTATTCTTTGTGTCTGTAAAGAAAGTTAACACTCATTTGGAAAAGCGTTTCCTATTATGTGAAGGAAACATAACAGCACAATGACATGCAGAATGAAAGGCCATTATTTTCTGCACCTACTAAAATAACACGCTGGCCATCCATCACTGGGGGCCCAAATTCCCACCATTCAGATAACGCTTTGGGACACAGAGTTCTCTGCATTTGTGCATTTACGTGACTTATTCCTGCTCTGCTGGCTAGCACAAAGTTTCTGATCCTCCTACCATGGGTGTTGGCAGGGCACTGGGGTGTCACAGTGGTGGCCAGGGTGGGAGACACTGGGAAGACTCTGAGGTGTCTCAGTTACCCCATGGTGTAGGGGGGTGGTGGTTGGGGGGAGACTAGTAAGGCATCTGACAGGCAAAATCTGTGAAATGATTGACCACAGGAAGACCTCTCTCCTGGGCTGGAGAGTGTGACATGACCTAGTTTGGTACCCAAAAACACAAACCTGGCCCTGGAGTTCTCCAAGGAAGCACGGCTACTACCTGCTAGAGCAGCACAGAGCTGGGGACGAGAGGGCTGTGCAAAGCAATGTAACCAGGGCCACGACACGTGCAGGGAAAAGCACCCATGTCTCAGTCCGTGGCAGTGCTGCTCTCCTAGCAGGTGTTTGGACATGTGTGCATGAGCTGTCAGTGTGTGTGTGTGTGTGTGTCTTCCACAGGATAATTGGGGAATGTTGCTGGCATCAGGTGGGTGAGAGCCAGGTTTATTAGGCACCTGGAACATGCCCGGCCGTCCCATGAGACAAGGTGCCTCTGCTGAGAAGCTTGGGCCTCCAAACTCCCACCTGTCTATCTCAGGAGGAGCCACTGAGGTGGGACAGGGTAACAGCAGCAAAAAGAGCTGACGTTCCGTGCACCAGGCTCCGCTAAGTGTTTTACAAAGAAAAAGCACTGCATCATGTATCGGGTTAGCTGGGGCTCATCCCATTTCTGCCCCTAAATTCCTTGCTGATGGAAAAACATGACTTCTCTGGGCCTCTGGACTTCCTCATCTATAAAATGAAGGCGTTCTACTGGATGAGTGTTTTCAATCTTTCATTGTCAGCAGTAAACTCTTCCCTCGAATGGAGCTCTACCAATGTAGAGCACAGGTAAAAGTGGAGATGCTCTGGTTTCAGGAGACCCCCGTTCTCCAAGGGTGACCCCAAGGCATCTTCCTGAACCCAGGGTTCCAGAGAACTTGGTTTGAAAAAGACCACAAACAGCTGTTGAGAGCCCTTTAAATGCTTCTTACTTAGGATTGGTGGACAAATTGTATGTATATGGGCTGAACAAAAGGCAGTGGTTTGGTGGGAAAAACTTGGTCTTTGAAAACACAGAATCCTGACTCTCGCACTCGCTGCTCTGAAGTCTACAGCGAAGATGTCTGCAAACCTCTTGCACTCCATTTCCTCATCTATAAAACAAAAATAATACCGCGAACTTGCAGGGCTATCAGAAAGATCAGAGATGTATGCTTCCACCAGCATCTCCTTCGTGCTTAAACTGGAGCAGCCACAGTGCAGGCACAATTGCATTTAACTATATTCTTACTACAATCCTATAAGGAAGCTATAGTACTTACAGTATTTTTCGTTATGTACGAGTGAGCCCCTCAATTAAGTTGGGAAGGTCCAAAGTAAAGAAATAAAACAAATCTGGCCTCAATAGATTTCATTATGATTTGCCACAAAGTTCATCAAGGACACCGAAAAGTTTCCATCAATCTGGGACACCTAGCTTCACAGTGTTACTAAATTATATGGTATTTCACTAAGTAGCAAAACCCAAATCATAGGGTGCATTGGACATTTATACCAACATTTCCCAAAGAGTCTGAGATGGTACATTATCTTTCTTTAGAGAATTCCTGGCACATACAATTTTCTTCTGTTGTAATCAATACTAAATTAAAAAATTGAAAAAACTTTCCCCAGGTTAGGGTCCAGCTAACTTATGGCTCCTTGGGGGGTGGGGATATGAGGTTTTATTCTAAGCTCAAACAGATAAAGATATTCCCTCAGACCAGCCTCATGTAGACACATCTCCCACCGTTTAGAAAGCAGAGCAGACTCACGTGCCCAGACGTTCCTCGTGCTTTTTGCTGTCCTTTCCCCACACTTCAATGTCCAAAATGCCCATCCTGTCAGAGAAGTAGTGAAAGTCAAACTGTTCCTGCCACTGCGGATTTGCACTCTTACACAGTGTCTAGAAAACATGCAGTTATAATATTTATTTTCTTAAAATGGCATTCATTGCTACAGCAACTACACATTCATTTCATTTCTTAAACAGCAGGAGATCATAATTATGGTTACGATTGCTCTTATAAAGTTAAACTTTTCTTTTTGGAAACGAAAGGGACTTCAAGGTTTCGGGAATTGGCAAAACATCATACTCTTTTAGCTGACTCCCCAGATTCACTAATTTATCCACCAAATTTGGAGAAACACTGTTATCCCAAAAGAAACCATAAATTTTATATATATAAAATACATACTTTTGATATATATATATTTATTATATAATATTTATTACACACACACAATAATGACTATTGAGATATGCTCTCTATACAATATTATATCTCAGTAGACATTTTACAGTTGTTCTCTCTTACAAAAGATACTACTAATTGGTTAATCAAATGGAAGTAACACTTTTATTGGCACATCCATTCAGCGCTGGCTTAAGAACTATGTGAATTAACAGTCTGGGGTCTTAATTAACATCTGTCAGATGCATTACATGAGAAACCCGTAACCTGTAGGCCGCTGCCTATTTTTAAATCCAAGTTTACTGAATCCAGTCACTAGAATGAGAGGAAGACTATGAAATTCCACTGCAGCCAAACCTAAAGATTAACAAACATGGTCTGAAAACTCCACAAGTGTTCCTGTGTTCTCCGAGAGTGATTTCAAATTGCTTGTGTGTTTGATTCATGGGCAGGACTTTCATTTTTGTTTCATTTACACAGAGATTCAATTTGTGAATAAAAAGTGAGCAAAAACGCAGGCCACTAAGAATCAGGACCTCAGGGCCAACTATTAAATCCTGGGGCCAAGAATCCCTGTGTGAGAAAACAGGGACTGCTCAGACCTCAGCTGCAGCCAACATCACGTGACATCATTTACGCTGTTTTTCATCATCATTGGGCTTAAATATAGCAGATCACAGCATTTTGAAACCATGAAGAAAAAAAAAAAACCTATTAGACCACAAATTAAGTGCAATATTCCCCAAGGGGGAACGTAGCAGATACTGGACTAATTCTACACTTCACCTTAGTCTAAAAGGGTACGTGTGCTTAGTGATGAATAATTTTTCTATAAATCCTTACCCTGACCCTGGATCGTTACAGGAATCTTCGTGGAGAGCTTTGGTCATCCTGGATATACTCACTGTGAAGTACAGCCTAAAACTGCCTGGTTAAAATAATTATCTGTATATTTCTGCTGTAACTTGTCTTCAATTTTTTGCATGTCTTATAATAAACGATTCTTAAGTATGAGCTTCAATCCTCTACTCCTTGTGCTAGAGTAAATGACATTTCATATTTGATTTTGCACTGAAAATTGTGCAGCAGAGAAAACCTCTTGCCCCCCTAAATCATTTTCTAACTAGTCTGCTTCAGTTAAGTCCTCTACCCTAGAAAGCCCAAACTGCAAATATCCTCAGGCATATTTTCAAAATCTTCCACTGATGTTTTTCTTCCTATGTGGCTTTTGGCAAATGACTTAACTTTCAAGTACCCTAGTTCCCTCAATCCATAAAACATAGGAAATATTTCTGTCTGACAGTTATGTAAAACTAATTAATTACCATGGTTTGGAGACTAGTGTTTTTGAAATAAAAACCACACCAAATTACTGAGATTAAAAATTAAATGGAAGTTGGATCAGTAGAATAAGATGATTGATTTTTAAAGACGGCTAAAAAAAGCCATTACCTTTGGTCAAAACAAATCACTTTTAATACTTTTTAGATAGTTTAAAAAATCACAGCAAAAAAAACCCCAGCAGCACTAGATGTCTATTTTTAGTGTTCATACCAACAAGTTAGAGAAAGCCCAGAGTACATAATTTTGAAAACATGTTTAGTTAACTCAAATATTTTAATCCAACTATAACATAGTATACCATTTTATTTTTATACGATTTTGAACGCATTTAGTAATCCTTTTCCCTCATTCTCTGAAACATAGTTTGCTTATTTTCAAAACAAAAATAAGCCATGCATTCAAATCTATTACTTAATAAGCTTTCTCTAGCTCCAGTTTAGTATATTAAAATAGATTATACTAAGCAATCAAATACCCATATTAATAGACTGCACCTATACAATTATTTTGTTTTCTGGGATGCTCCTAATACAGTTAGGAGGGTTAAAAATAAATTCTGTTCCTGCAAAGTTTAGAGTGGGAAAACATTTTTTTTCCATTGTTTTAATCTTAAAGATATTGTTCTTCTTAAGGAACTGACAGAACTTACCTTACTTTTATACCTCTGATCTCCCAGTTTTAACTGGACAAACATCGCTGTCATGCTTCCTCCTGAGACATTCTTTCCTTCCAACAAAGTTATACTTATAATCCCGTTCCAGAGTTGGTTCTTTTTCAAGGACTCTGAGAGCCGGAGGTTGCGTATCAAAGAGGGCTAAAGCAAAAAATAAAGATAACATACAAACTTGCTGATAATTCTTGAGTGTGACTTTGGTGATCAGAGGAATTCCAGCTTTCAATATTTGATTAGAAATAGCACTCCCTGCCTGGTAAAAGTGTTAATATTCTTCACTGGCTTTGCAAACCTGCAATCACAGTTATGTGACTTCCTTCTCAAGCACTGGACTTGAAACATATAGCAAAGCATGAATTCGAACAACACTTGCATTTGGCACTGGCCTGTACTCCCACCTAGATGTGCTCTTTGGTAGGAATCCTTCAGCTGGGCCTTTGGCTATTTTAATAGTAGGAAGGGAAGAAAGGCATTCTGGGAAACAGAGATATAAGAACCAGGCATTGCTTTTCAGGGAAACAAAATACCTCTGGGCATTTAGAAATTATGGTTTTGAATTTATCCTTCACACTTGAATCTGTCCCCACTTCCCTTTATTCCTTGGGCTACAACTAAAAAGCCTAACACCACCGTGAGATTCACAACTCCTGATATAGCCCGTAATCGGCTAGCCAGCCAGATGAGCTTTGCAGAGGGCTGCATAAAGAACACTGCCCCATGGCTGGGACCCAGTAGGGGTTCAGTAACTTGTTACCTTATTTTTTTTTCCTTTTCTACATTGTATTACTCACACACACCTTAAACAGAATATAGAAAAAGGCAAATATCCCTTATTATTAAATTATAAAGAGGCCACGCACACTTTATTTTTAATTTCCATTATGTAAATTTTCGAACACACACAAAGATAGAACAACAAACCTCCATGTGCTTATTCATCAGATTCGACATTTTGTCAACCTTATTTCACCTATCCCTTCACTATTTTTTTTTTCCTGCCTGAAATATTTGAAAGCAAAATCCTTGTTTGTTTTTACTTAAGCACCATGCCATGATCACACTCAACACAAGTAACCATGATTCCTTTAATACTGTTAAATGCCCTGAAGGTCTCAACAGTGTCTTTTTATGGTTAGTTTGTTTGAGTGAGGATCCCCGACACGATCTGCAGGCTGCATTCAGTTGGCGGAGTTCATTCACGTTCTCCGTTCAATAAGTGAAATGGCACGAGTGTGGACGGCTTGATTTGAGGGAGAAATAAATGGGCTGAAGAAGGTAGATGGTGTCGAGTATCATAGTAAAGCAATGAATTTCTAACACTATATATTCATTCCTGTCATCTGCTCACTCTATCTTCGAGATCATTTAGGCATCAATTTGCTCGGTTTGATGACCAGTTAGTCACAATTTATCACAACAAACGGTATGTCAGTGCCATGTTAATTACACGCCAGCTTACCTCATCCAACACAGGTCACTCCACCACCCTTAATAAATGATGCAATAATGCCAAGTGTTTGGATCATTTTATGATTTCCTTCAACAAAATACTTTTAAGGAAATCTGTACTCCCAACTTCATATCTGTGTTGCTTTTCTCTTGAAATTGGAATTCACACACATACACGCACACACACAAATGCACACACACACACACACAAGTGCACACACACGCACAGGGGTTTGGAGGTGCTGAAACAGAGCAGGAAAGGGAGATGGGAAAATAAGTAATTTTTTTAAAAAAGAAAAAAACCCTCTCCTTTGGAAAACATGAACAATTCTTTCTCTAACTTCTATTTGCAGTTGGGTTGTGGACAGAATATATTCAATAATGAAGGTTTATGAAATAAAGTTAAGTAATTTTATATTTGCTAAAAACAATGCACACCATCACAATATATAGACAAATACATATATAAATATGTATATAATCTATATGTGTGCATACAGATGTAGATACACTTAATACATTCTCTAGCTTAGTAAGCACACGGGCTGAAAATTTCTATCTTTAAAAAGAAAATGAGATTTTGATTCATATATCCTGCTGCACTTTCCTTTTTTATGTTTTTTTCTTCTTAAAGTTCGACTTGCCAACCAACAAGCTGAAGCATGACCTGTCCCATGGCTATGCTTCAAAGTTCCGACAGATATATTCCTCCCTAAACACTGCAACTATTTCAAAATCCTTTTTATAAAGAAGGGAGTAATGTCCACAAGGGATCAAAGGGCATCCTACAGTCTGGCAATTGCCTAAGAAAAATGGCAGTGCTTCCATGAAATATGCCCTAAAATAATTTTGCGGCTTGGTATGTCCTAATTTCAAATTGGATGTTTATCTTGGAAAGGCTTCTAACTTGTCCATAAAACAGCCCCACTTAGCTCTATGAGCTCTGTGAAAATGGAATCCAAAGCTGGTTATTAAGGGGGCCCAGAGATAGGTTCCATATGGCGGAACAGCATGGGAGGGCAAGGCAAAAGGCCTACATCAGGCCCGGCTTGGCTGGAGCTCCTGATCTATCCACGGACACTCGTTGCATTACACTCTAACATCTGGATTATTGCTTGCAATGTCCCTGGGAAATATCCACTTTCCATCAAAGCCTTTATCTATCTCAGTCGGACTTTGAACATTTTAGTATTTAACACAGTCATGTTTGATGTGATGGACTTGCTCTTTGCTGTCCAAGATTTTTTTTTTTTTCCTTACTAAAAGCGGGGTAGGAAAAGAGACGTATTTGTTGCACAGTTCACAGATAGAAAAGGACACAGGACCACTATTCTACTTATTTCACCCTAAGTATTTCTGCAAAGCCCACTATAAGGTTATGTCCAAAAAAATGTTTCATTTGCAAGCGATGCAGTCTAGGATATGAGTATGAGTTTTAAGACGTTTCTTAACTACTTTCGCATTTCTCTTCCACCTTTGAGACTTGTGATGAGGCTTAAGAGCAGGGTCTGTGGTTGTGGGCGGCATCCGGCCCATCCCATGTGTGCTCTCATGCAGACCTGGGCTATCCAAATCTTTTGTGCTCCTCAAATGCTCCCTTTCTCCCCACCATAAATCGACTCCTCTGCACTCACTCTGTTAGTTCAATAGCTCAGGTTTTCATGACTGTGCCCGAGCCCTATATGTGAAATTTGTCATCTTAATGCAGTTTGGAATGTGAAAGGAGAGAAGGAAATGACCCATCAAAAGGAGAAACCCACCCCACCTGAGCTGAAACAAACACCAGGAGATAGAGCAAAGCTTCTGGGTCCCGACCCTAATTTCTCAGCAGACATAATGGATAAAATATAGTACATCAGGGTTTTGTTATTTTTCTCCTTCCTCCCAGAGGGTCAGAACCTTTTACTATTTCTATGTGGATTCATTCATAGGCTCTCTTCCTTGGCCCTCACCCCACCAAATCCACACCCAGAAAAAGTGACTTTCTTTTGAAACATGCAACTTAGTTATGACTAGTGAAAACAAGGTGTGATATTTAACTTAGAAACATATTAGCTTTTGTAAAAATGAAACAGATTCCAAAACATTAATATACTTCCAGGTCACGAAAATTTCACAGGAAGGAAGGGAAGAAAGGGAGAAAGACTGAAAGTATAGGCTTTGGAGCATCTGCTCACTTCCAACAGGTGCAGAATTCTCAGGAGTTTTTGATCTAGGAATAGACTCTCAAAACAGTGAATAGATTTTCCTTCCTGGAACATAAAAAACAGATTGTAGCTTGGCGACATGCATTATTTGAGGATTTTGGCCAAGCAGCATGCTGTGAAGACAGCAATGTGGACTCCAGTACCCCGATTCCTGGCGTGGCTACAAAGGAAACCCTGGGATAGTGGACATGTCAGCTCGATGCCTCCTGTCCGTCCCAAGGCAGGAAGAATAGCGGAGAGGTCAGGAGTAAAGAAGGATCCTGATAGGACGGCACAGAGTCCAGGAGCTGGGGCCATAGCCTGCAGTTATCAAAAGCAAAGCAATGTTATATTCAGTGATGCCACAGTCCATAACTAACTATGCCGACCAATACCACAGGGTAACAATTCAAAGCACTCCCTTGGGTGACAAAAAACACCAAAACGTTAAAAAAAATTAAAATTAAAAATAGGGGCGGGACTTCCCTGGTGGTCCAGTGGTTGAGGCTCCGTGCTCCCAATGCAGGGGCCCCGGGTTTGATCCCTGGGCAGGGAACTAGATCCCACATGCATGCCACAACTGAGAGTCTGCATGCTGCAACTAAGACCTGGTGCAGCAAAATAAATTCATAAATAAATATTAAAAAAAAAATAGGGGCATTGAGAAAATGTTTTTACAAGATTTTTGTACTAGGCCTACCTTACTGGTGCCAATTACTGTATGGGTACCTTTTATATCATCTCAGTGATGGAGATTTAAAAGTATGTGTTCCGATGTTGCCAATCCATCTTATTTTGACTCTCATTAATTATTTTTCCTGAGTCATTGTGAGAAAGGAGGGAGTCAAGGAGACAAATGCATGAAAAAAAAAAAAAAAGGAACTAACTTTGTAAGCAAAATGAGGAGTAAAGCAAGATTCCAACTATGTTGGCAATGCTTAGAAAAACTAAGGGAGAACATTCAGTCTATAAAAGGTTTCCCTGAAATATTCCTTCCAAGCTTTTTCAACATGTAAAACTACTGCTCATTGTCAACAGCTTTTATAGCATGACATGAGAAGCTCCATACATTCATGCAACAGGCTTCCAGAAAGCTGCTACTCGACAGCTCCTTATATCATCTGAAGAGAACCCTGTAGGCATAAATTCTCCTAGAACTACACAAACATTTTTGCATAGGATATAAAGGAAGCCTTTTAAATTTCCCACAGGGGCATGGACATGAAAGATGAGATTTATATTTATAGATGAAAACTATTTCACAGTCCCAAGGATATGAATAATCTGTATGCACAGACATTAGCTATAAAAGGATTATATTATTTTTTTAATTAAAAGGGAATATCCTCACTCAATGTTTGAACTTAAAAATAAAAATTAGACTAAGAGAAGATTTTTAAAAATTGATAAAGTCCATAAATACCCAATGATTCTCAGGGTTCTGGACTGAGGGGGGAAAAAAATGAAGGCCATGAGATTCAACAAGATTTTCCTTTTTGCCCTGACCTCTAGGAAGCTCAATATTAAATGCTGGGCTCATATATATGATAATATTCATCAACTAGTATCTCTTGATTCACATGTGTCATCCCACAGGCCTTCATTTCTGTGTTCCATATTTCTATGTCTCTCCTTCACTTAAAATAGGTCAAGGGCACCCCTATACGAGACTGGGACTAGGGTGAGGCAAGTGAGGCATTCGGGGTGAAACATTTAAGGAGGTGCTCATTCTCAGGCTTCTGCAAGCGCAGGGCTGGCCCCTGAGCCCGAGTGCCTTCTCATGTTTTACACACCAGGCACCTCACCTGCCTCACCCTAATCCCAGCCAAACCTAAGATTTAGCAGTGCTCCCCACTGCTCTACAAGGCCTGCCCCTCTTACATCCCTGGCTTTGCCTCCTACTTTCCCTAGCATCCCACGCCATACCCTAGTCCTCACCAGTGGCTCTCAAACATCACTATGCTCCCGAATCACCTGGAAGGCTTGCTAAAAGATGGCTGGGCCCCATTTCCAGAGTTTCTGATCTGAGAGGCCTGAAATGGAGGCCCAACATCCACATTTCAGAAAATGTCCACGTGACGCTGATGGTGTTGGCCCAGGGGCTCCCGTTTGGAACTGATAACAAAGAATTCGGAGCACTTGCCATGCACCACATTATTTTATAAATGTCCTGTCTCAGTTCACTTTCTCCTCCTTCTCATCTGGTGAGATCTACTCCAGCTTTCTCGGTCCCCAGCCTTCAATCCACCCCACCCACCTGTAAAGCCAAGATAAGGGCCTAGTCTCTGAATACTCCCACCTCCTTACTCTCATCTCTCCTAATCCCTCATCAGTTATGATGGCCAACTCTTGTCTCCGAATTCTCAGGACAGCGCTCCTGACAATATAGTATGTGCTCAGTGAGAGGCTTTTTTTTTTTTTTTTTTGGCCAAAACTGAATCTAATGTCACTGAGAGGAGAGATCTGATGCCAAGTTTACGAAGGAAGTGGCTCTGTTCTTCTGGGCTGGAGACACACAAGGTTTGAGAGTTCTAACAGATCCAAGGTCTTACCTGAGCATGACTGAAGCCCACAGAAATCAGGAAAGCCTCTAGAAACCATTCTGCTCAGGGTAATGCTGACCTAGACTTCATAACAAGGCAGTAGAAGCATCGGGGTTAAGATATTTAGAAGTGTGCCCGTGCAGTGTCACTTCTAGATAGATAGGCAGGCAGGTACGTAGGTAGGTAGGTAGGTAGAAAGAGAGATAGGCATATAGAGAGACAGACAAATAAATTAGGTAGATATGTAGATGAGCAGATAGAGATAGATAGGTATATGGATGTATATGGCTGTTTGGGGTATACCATTCTCCAATCCTTCAAATTTAACCAAGAAAACAAAAAAGTAAAAGGTATTACTAAGGGTGGGCACTTGAGTTAAGAATGTGTCAAAATGGGGGCTTCCCTGGTGGCGCAGTGGTTGAGAGTCTGCCTGCTAATGCAGGGGACACGGGTTCGAGCCCTGGTCTGGGAGGATCCCACATGCCGCGGAGCAACTGGGCCCGTGAGCCACAACTACTGAGCCTGCGCGTCTGGAGCCTGTGCCCCGCAACGGGAGGGGCCGCGATAGTGAAAGGCCCGCGCACCGCGATGAAGAGTGGCCCCCGCTCGCCGCAACTAGAGAAAGCCCGTACACAGAAACGAAGACCCAACACAGCCAAAAATAAATAATAAATAAATAAATAAAGTAGCTATAAAATAAAAAAAAAAAAAAAAAAGAATGTGTCAAAATGAAGAAGAACCAAACAAACAAAAAGCATTCTATTAATTGGGAAAGTGGTCCAGGCACAATACTCTCACTTTAGTTCTACAAATGGACCACACTTCTTACAAGGGGTTTTGCTTGTGCTACTTCCTGGGCTCATAGTGAAATAAGAGACATGGGTTCACCTAGAGAAAGGTACAGTGACAGAGGGCATTTACCAGTAAGGTGGGAGGAGTGGCATCTCTTCCAGTTTGAGCAGCTTCTTCTCAACCCAAAACTATATGACAGACAAAACAATCACCCAGTCTTCCTCCTGGTTCTTACCTGGGCTCTGGTCACAAAGCACGTCATGATATGTAGCTGGATAGATAGGTAGATGATAGATAGATAGACAGATAGACAGATAGATAGGCAGACAGACAGACAGAAAGAGCTTCCCTCCAAATTGTTTGACTGTCCTCTTTCAATTTAAGTTCCTCCACATTAAACTAGCCTTGTGACAAGATACCCTTCAGGAGCTAAATATGTTAAAACCACACTTTTAAAGCCACTGGAGTCCCAGCCCTGCAAAGTGCTTCAACCTGCAATGAGGTCTTCAGTGAACCCATCTTGGCCCACGTGTTAGAAGCAAAATTGACAAGGTCAACCTGTATAACTGAATCAAAGGCAAAAGCACAACCACAATAATTTGCTGAGACTTCCCAGACTTCACTCATTTGGCCAGACAGCTAACCCACAGACACAGCCACCCCTGGGGCAGCAGCCTATGGGAGGGGTCACAACTGACAAAGATGCCACGTCACCCCCTGGCAAGAGAGCATATAGTCACAAGACCCAACCAGCATCCCATCCCAGGGGGCTGCTGGGCGATGAGTCTGAGGATGGCACACTTCTAAAAGCCCAAGTGGACAAACCAGCAGAGAAAGGAGGCGCTGGCCCATGCAACAGGCAGCTCTCCGGGTTGAAGACCAACCTCAGCAAAACACTGCTACTACTAGCTCCACCTTTCTGAGACTGCCTACCTGCTCTGAGTCCTAGATGTCAGAGAGCTAGAAACAGAGGGGCAGACAGAGCCCAAGGGAAAAAGAGAAAGTGGAAAAGGGGAAAGAAGACAAGGAGGACATAACCTAAATTCAGGCAGAACCCTCACCATGTAATTCATGACTCTTACCAAGTCATGACACTGAAATAAAGTATCCATAAAAGCCGAAAGCAAGAGCGTGGCCCCTATATTTTGTCAGGGAATACAATGGGAAAAGAGAACCATTCCAGGTACTACGAACAGAGGGAACATAATGCGGAGAACAGGTGATGGAAAAGCTGAGACGCCAAATAGAGTATATCGAGAAAAGTTAAGGTCAGTGACAGGAGGAAGAAGCCAGCACTCTTAGGCTGGAGTGAGGGCGGGGCGGGCGGACTTTCTGTAAAGTTCCAGGTAGTAAGAATTAGGGTCTGCCCCAAGTACTCAACTCTGCCATGTCAGCCAGAGGCAGTGCATACGCAAATGAGTGCATGAGTGCAGCTGCGCTCCGATCAAACTTTATCTGCAGAAGCAGACACAGGGCTGAATTTTGCACTCAGGCTGAAGTTCAATGACCCCTGGGCTAGAGAGAGAAAAAGAGTAAATGCTAGGATCAGGGTACAGAAAAAAAATGTTGCACTAGGTACAGGGATATCTTTTACCTTAAATGGCTGACACATAATTGCATAAAACAATGGGTCAGAAGAGGGGCCATGTGAGAATAAATACTTATCTCAGTGCAAATTATCTAAAATAAAGAAAGTCCATAACTAAAAAGGCACCGTGGTCACTCATAATACAGTCCCAAATGAAAGGGCAAGGGTGTGGTGTGTATATATACAGATTTTCTGAATACAATCAGTGACCCATCAATTCCATATTTTATCATCATGTTTTTATCCCATTAGACTATTTGATGTAAGAGAAGTAACTGCTGTTAATTTTCTATCTCTGTAACTGTGACATACATTAGAAAGTGAGAAGTAAGGTTGGGAAACAGATCTATTCACAGAAAAGATTGTGCATAGTAAATATCTAAAAAGAAGTAGTTATCTGATTCAGGTCCTTTCAAATAAGATTTTCAGTTCTCTCTTTAAAAGGCTCATTAGAAGGAAAACAAAGGCTTTTGTATGAAACCTAAAGCTATTTTTTAAAGGCAATCTCTATGTATTTACTGTATTAAAATCAAGGTCAGTATCAAAATCAAGGAAACGGGGAATTCTCTGGCAGTCCAGTGGTTAGGACTCCGTGCTTTCACTGTCAAGGGTGCAGGTTCAATCCCTGGTTGGGGAACTAAGCCCACGAGAGACGGAAAAAAAAAAAAAAAAAAATCAGGAAATGCTTTAGAATACAGTCCACAAAGACTCTGCCATTCTGGGTCCCTCTAGATGATGCAAAATTATAAACTTATGGGTCTAAGAACAATTATTTAAATAAAGTTAAGTTATTATACGAATAAGATTGAGGTGAAAGAGTAAAGACATTTTATAGGTAATACATCACTTAGGACTAGTAAAATTTTAGATACTCATAGTAAGTAATCTTCTTTATATTAAACTTCTGTTACCTAATTTTTAAATATAATATGGAAATCCTAAAAAAGAAGCTTATAGTTTAAAAATACCAAGATAGGTTGATCAGGGTGTTTTAACTACTTACACAGAGGGTTAATCACAGAGTCTACAGATTTTCCACATGACTCATTTTCATAAGCTAAATTAGAAGCTATCTCATGTTTTCCTCCAAAACTGCAAACTCTAAGCAGCAAAATGTCAACCTAACAATTGAAATTCTTCACCAATATATAAATGGCATCTCTCATGTAAGATCACGAGTGAGTAGCTTTCAATGACCTATATTCATCTAAGGTTTTATTAAACATTGTATTAGGTTTGGGCATTTAGTCTTTGAGCCCAGTGCACTGAAGTCAAAATTCTCGAAACTACAATGATAGGGAAAAAAAGAAGATGACAGTTCCAGGATCCTCTGTTCCTTTCATATTTTTGATATCTTTATCCCGGCCGTCAACATTTTTCCTCCCCCTCTTCATTCCTTTGGCTGTTCTTCCTAACCTCTTCTGTCCTCCTCTAGACTCCCATATTCCCCAAGCTCACAATTTTTCTTTCTAGCCTTTATGTTCTTCTGCAAACCGCCAGTGCTCTTCCACAGGCCGGAGCTCCCTAACTAAAGATGGTTATTGATGTACAGTACCAGTGTTTTAGTGCAGCAGCAGAATCAATAAATGAGAAAATACTGCTTTGTCAGGTTTCGCCAGAGCATGCTGGGAAACTTTACTGCTCCGAATGGTTACAGCAACTCTTAATACATGAGAGGGAGAGCCGGGCTCCCTTCTGCGGAGAGAAATGATGTTCTTCTACCCTCTAGTGACTATAAAGGAATAAGACAAAAGTTGGAGGAATTCCTGAGACCACTTCACATGATTATTTATTGTCTCTTAAGTTTATTTCTAAAAAGAACCAGAGTCTTGGAAACCAAGTGAACAGGGAAGATTAAAAAAAAAAGAAAACCACCTTAGCCTGGTTATTTTTAAAGTGCTCAAAAATGCAAAGGATATACATTTTAGGAAGAGTCAGAACTTTGATTCCTCTGGATTTTAAAAAGCAAGGTTTAGAAAGTTTACCTTCTTTCCTAGGAACTAGTCAGGTTACAAATCTCTCCCTCTCTCTCTTTCACATACACACGCTCTTACAAACACACGAAATCTTTGTTTCAATCTCCTTATTTTATAGAGAAGTAAACAACTGCAGTGTGGTGAGGTTAGAAATGAGAGATGGCATATATCTGTGTACACATATGTGTGTATAAATAAATGCATATACAGAGATTGCCCACGCACCCTCCCCTCAAACACGGACACATCACGGCCACCTCCATCTTGGTTATTCCTCTTTTAAAAGCAGTAGACCTGCTAAAGTAAGTTATACATAATATTTTTGGTTTTGTTTACATTTACATTAATTTTGACATTTAGTCACTTAAGTTACAATGTGTTACCTTAATAACCTGATAATAACACATCCCTACCTTGGTACACCTATACTTTTTATAAATTGCACAGAAGTATGTAATTGTTTAAAATGATACTAACAATGTAAAAAAGTCACTGGTATTTCATGGAGAAATCTTTAAAGAAACGCTCACAAAAAAAAAAAGGTAAAATAAAAGTAATATAAAAAAGATTTATAAAATATACCACGTATTCTTCTCAATCTTTTCACTGCCCTTATAACAGTTTCCACCGAATGGTAAATAGCTTTCTAAAGGACTAAATCTAACTGCACTACGACTCCAAATAATTCAAGCTTAATGAAGTGTAACATTCTAACATGACCGGTACATATAAAATGTCAACACTAAAACAAGTGTAAGTTCAAACATCTGGCTATGCCCTTATTAAATGAAATTTTAAAAGGGAGTTTGTTTCCTTTTTATTCATAACAGCAGTAAGAGGAAAAGAAAGCCTTTCCATGTAAAGGTTGGATAATAATCTTGTCTACATTTGTCTTTGCTACAAAGGTGATCCACATGATGTAAAGGAAAAAAAACAGCTATATTTACCTTGCTGGCACTTAACTGCTTCCGATTTGACCAACGCTAAGGATTATGTCCATTGAATCGTGAAAAATGGCAAAATAAAAGAGAGAAATAGAGCCGTTAACAACATGATGATGTTATCATGCTAGTTAGATGGTGCAGACTATGTTCGAACAACTGACACCCACATTCTAAGGTTTCAGAGGAAACACATTTGAGCAAGAAAATAGTTAGAAACCTAGAAAAATCACATTTCTGTGGTTGTGTTACATCATTTTCTCACAGTATTCAAAAATGAAAAGACAAGGACACAGAATACTGCTCAGTCCTTACAGGTACATTTATGTTTTTATTTGCCTGAAAACACTCTAATTTTACCTCGAAAAGCAAAGTGGAAAGGCAGGTTTTTTCTACCTGAAATATTCAGATAGCATTATAAAAATGTTTAAGAAATTCATGGACAAAGTTAGTTCATGTTTAGGTTTCTGTAGTTTTAGATACTAGAAAAAAATAATTCCATTGCCCTCTGATGAGAAAATCTCAATAATCGAAATAATAGGAAAAACAATCTGAGTCATTTCTTCACAATGAAGAAAAATAGGCTAATGTACCAGTGAGGGAGGGAAGAAAAAAATGTTCTGAACAGCCAGTAACTTCACCACTGTTCTCTTTTGATCTCTCATTTGTCGAGCTAAGACTGCTGAATTTCGTCTACAATTAAAGTTCTCTCCTAACAAAATCCTCTCATTACTCCTGTCACCATGCAGTACTGCAAAGCTCTACTCTGGCTGGTTAACCAGCTAACTGGATGTTAAAACTTGGAAAAATTTGGCAGATTACAACTCAATTATGAATCTAATTGAGCAGCCCATAGTAACTATTATGAGTAAGGAAAAAAAATGCCTTTAGGCAAATGACCTATCCACATTGCCAATAAGTCTCCCCAGTAAATTAGAAACCAGAAAACAAATTGTCTTTGGGGAAAATCCACTTATATTCCAGGGACCAGCAAGTAGAAACGCTGGTACAAAAATGTCTTGAAAATATTCTTCAGGAAAAACACTTTCCCTGGTGAAACTGTTAAGCTCAACCACTCAGCATGTGACCCAGAGTTATAGATACTACAATCTGGGTATTAAAATCAGTTCTTTTTGTATTTTCCCAACAACATATGAACAAATATTTTCAACCAGAACAACCACTAAAATTAATCACCATCTTGTAGGTACACATGGCTATTCTTAAATAGCCTTTTGAAATACAATTCGTTTGATTTTTATATCACCAAAGATTAAAAAATAGATAAGGAAATTAATGGAAAATGAGTATTACTGTCTGCTTACTACACTACGAAGAGCTACCATATATCGGGTGTCTACTCCATGCTAAGCACTATATTTGATCATCTTGACCTTTACAAACCTATAAAATAGATAATCTTTCTTTTAAATCCTCATTTCACAAATTGTAGCTGAGAATTAAGTAATTCTGGGAATTTGACCTGATCACTTAACTTCTCAAAACTAAAAATAGTGGAGTCAGGATTCAAACCCAGGCAGTCTGATGACAGAGCTCATAATTATAACTAAAATCCTATTTTTGCTGAGAAAAAAAGACAGAGGGCAGGTTTATCAGCCCTCCACCCAGTGCCTTACCCCTTAACTGCACCATGCCCGTATGCACTTAAATCCCTGGCCCTGAGGGTCAATTCACAGACATTTTGCACATGTTAAGATTTTTACTGGCTTGGCTCTAAAGCAACAAAGACTGCCTCAATGACAACGGGAAGAAATATGGGTACAAAACCGAGAATTCAAACTGAAATCTCTCCATCAGGCTTTAAATTAAAATGGAAATTTATAAACAAATTATTCCCAAATAATCTCAGTCTCCCGTGTTAGTTACCCCATTTAAAACCCCAATATAAGAATATCTTTAAATACTAACTTAAACTCAATGAAAAGATCAACAGTTTTCTGATACCTACTCTATCCAAAGGGCCCCTGATATGCATTGTAAGTTGAAGAACCACACATGGCCAAGGATAAATTATTCCTTGCTCAGGTATACTTTGAACAAGTATATAAACAGAAAAATAACACTACCAATCAGAACAAACAGAACAGGCATTACCATTATTATTATTTCTATAATACCCCATTTTATTTATATATGTACATCTATATACACGTATATGTGTATATATATGTATGTACACTCGTATATACAGTAAATATATTGTACACTAGACCCTGCCAGACAAGCAAAGAACAAAGAAAATGAGAAATCATACCAGCAAGTAGATAATGCGTACCATCTGACAAACTCTCAAAAACGGGGTGGAGGAGTCAAGGAAAGAAGGGCCAAACTAAATAGGATGACAAGTGTGTCTCCTTTTAGGGCTCTGAAAAGATAGGCTTTGAGATGTTTTCCAAAAACAAACTCAAGCTGCATTGAGTATTAATTGCTCTGCAATTTGAAATAAATTTTGACTGAAATGGCTCTACTTAAGAACTCCAAATTTTGGCACTATTTCAACATATTTTAAGTGCCAGAAGTACTGCTAAATAGGATCCAATACACTACAGAAAAATCCACTTGTGGAATAAATATACAGCTATTACGCAGCTGAAATATGCAGCTATCTTCATGAGGTCATTATCCAAGTTTACAAACCCCACTTAAACATGTAAGAAATTTTCAGAACATATCAGCTGGCAATTATGCAACCATGTGGCAAATAATATGCTCATTTCCATGGCATGTCATTGTAACCTGGCATCCAGCTCAAGGAACCGGTAACCTACTGGATGCCCTGCCACTGAATCCGATGACAATGCCATCAAAAGTAAGAGACGTTAAAGGAAATCCCTCCGTCACTATGTTGGGTAGAAAAAAAAATATTTTTGACATGCTTAAAACATTTTAACATCAAAATATCAACGTTATTGAGGCCTCAGGTTTTAACAGTGCCACTTCTTAATTAATAAATAGAGATATCCCCCCCCAAAGTTATCAAGTAAATGCTTATAAGTAAAGAATTCAAATTAAAAATAGCAACTGTTTAGTTGACCCTCTGGCAATTGAAAAATCACTGTGCATTTTTTTGTTGTTTTTTTTACTCCTTTAAACTATCTTCAGTGAGTTTACTAGTAAATCACTCATGATTTTCATCAAGAAAATAAATTACAACTAACAGCAAAGGTAATGTCAAAATGAAGAATATTCTCCACACTGACCTCACTGACTCAATTCAAGAGGTATTATTGGAGGCCTACTTTATAAACAGGCTTCAGATTTTCATACCAGATTCTAAACATGCTGAAATTTTAACACATCTTAGTCCTTTTTCAAGTAGCTGTTTTTAATTGGCTTTTTAAATACCTTTCAAATAAATGACAATCCAAGATGCTTTCATTCTCATTTTCATTCTTGGAATTTTAAGGTATAATACCAGAATATAAAATAAGATTATGGTTTGTATTCACATATTTGCTCCTAAAAACAGAGTCCCCATCATACTGTCACAAAATCCAATGCTTTTTGATGTTACAGACATCTTTAATAGGTAATGCATTAACTAGAAATTCCCATGTAATAGACTAGAGAATATTAAATGTGTGTCTTCCCAGAAGAACTCTCAATAGAAAATTTGGTAGCTAAAAGAAAAAAGAAGATGAAACGGAAATGCTGCAAATGTATACTTGATCACCTTAGTAACGTACAACACAATGACTAAATCCTGGGGACAGCTTTTCATAACTAAATAATGCCTAAGTCATCTAGTACCTAAGAAAACAGTAAATGGAAACCTTAACATTTAGAAAAAGCATATTTGTATGATCTGTGACACGCAAACCATAAGCAGCATAAACATTTAATAACAGCAATAGTATTATTGCTACAATATTAATAATGTTTACATCCCTAGCCAAAATAGAGATCATTCCGTACTGGATTTCTTTCCAGGTTTCCAAAAGAAAGGGTGTACGTTATCACAGATAGGTACTTTAAGTCTCTATGCAGTTTTTCCCCCTACCCAAATAAATACAAAAATGTCAGTCATCTGGCAACCCAATTATCAAAGAAAAGTTGCAATGGAGAATTTTAAAAAGAAAAAAAGGGTCACACTCACGTGTCTCTTGAAATCACACTGTTTTACTACTAGGTTCAAATTTAATACAATCACTCCCATGTCATCTTCTAAACTGTTTGGATCTTCCAATTTTAAAATATGTTCAGTCGTTCTATAAGCAAAAAGCAACAAATAATGGTAGCACTTATTGGTAGTACTTTATAGCCTTAGAATACATCAGGAGCTTATGATAAAAATCTCCTACCTCTGAACAGGGGTGAGACACAAGTTAAAAAAAAGCACCAGATTCAGTGAAAATAAACCAACCATCTTCAGGGTAGAGAAACTGTTTGGCATTGCCTAATTCAACAGTTGGTCAACTGATTCTTCTCCCCTACTGCCCAAAGAAAATGTAAATACTTGTTTTAATTTTAAGGTAAGTAGGTTAATGAACACGAAAGTACAAAATTCAATACACCTTTTAGGTTACGTTATAGAAGATGTAATATCTGACCAATATATATTTGGGAGCTAAAAAGCAAAAATTATAGAAAAACTCACATTTTAAAGCACTCCTTCATTTATTCAGATTTTGTCATTTGATTATCTTGAGTTCCCTCTAAAATTCACTAATAACAACTAGATGGTAAAATTACAATACCTGTTAAGCTCAAGATCACTCAGAACGACAAATGCAGAACCCATGAAATCAGATATAGTTAAATCTCGATCATACACCTACAAAGAAGAAGGGGGCCAGTAACACACATTAATATGGCAAACCAACTGAGTATATCAAAGTATGGATAAATGCAATAGGCTGGGAATTTTGAATTCAGTTTTCTAGATCTAAAAATAATTTGCACAGTATAAAGAAGAATTTAACCAAGCTGATGGAGAGAACAAAATTATTCAAACCTGTGCATTTTGCTTACTATGGCCAAAATAACAGAAAATACTTTTAAGGCAGTATTCATACGCATTAAGATATTATGCACAATAGACCACTCTCTGTAGTTTAAATGGTCTCTCAATAAAATTTAGTATTTTCCACAGTGAGCAAGTCTGCCAATTAAATAGAAATTTGCTAAATATTCTATAGCAATCCCATCCTGCACTCAACTCATGCAGTTTTAACCCAGATGTTAGAGCAATTGACGCTTACAACTGGTAGCTTAAAGCTCTCTGAGAAAGGCTTTAGTACTTGTCACCACTGCACTGGCAGTAATAATTCTTCCACATTCAGTAAGTTTAAATACAATCAATGGAGATATTATTTTCACTCTGCTAGATCTGAGAGTAACATACAGTTTGACCAAGGGTAAAAAGAATCCCTTCCATACTTATATTTTTAACCCAGTGCTTAGGAATGATACAAGAATGAATTTGGGGAAGTTGACTTTTAAGAGGGCGAAGATGGCTGAGAAATAAATGTTTTTAATAAAAGAGCAGATTTGAAAGTCATCTGGGATTACCTTCACATGCAGCTTTTGATCAAGGCTTTGTATTGGCAATAAGACTATCTCGTCCCAAACTGGGTTCAAGTTCTTATATATGACTTTACTTTTGTACACAGTCTTCCCATTCAGCTTAAATTTCACATAGGGATCACTCGTGCCTTTAAACGAAAAAGAGAGCAAGACAGGTTTTAAAAATATACGTAAAAAGCCTAGGATCTCCATTAAGTAAAGATTCTTTCCACGCTCTCCAGGCTCAAAGCACTTCACTGAGCACACCCAGAACAAATGTCTCCCTGCACAGAGACTGAGGGCCCCAGAGGTGGAGAGGGGAGAGAAGTGAAACAATCTGGGGTAAATGACTGATTCTTCTTTGCCTTTCGTGGTAGAATATAAATGGGCTCCTTGAGCTTTTTCTGTTTGGTTTCATTGTGGGTATGTCATCACTCTCCTACCCACAAAAAAATTCAAGAAATAAAATCCACCAGCACCAGCCAAGCATCTCAGGAGTCCTGGGGAGAAGCCCACTCCTCCTAAGAATGGCAGTGAGTCAGTGAAAATGGAAAGAAACCATTTTCAAACATTTGGCCAGATGGCTGACTCAACAGAACCCTGTACTTTATAATATAATCATAATAAATCAATCAATCCCTGGAACCACTGACTCAAAAGATGGGGCCTGGGGACTCAGACCGGAACGGGGGGCGTAGAGATTAAACTGACAAAGTTGCCATTCTTCGCCATCCCCCGCACCTGCGGTAAAGCAGAGAACATTGTCTCCCCCTGGCCAGCTGAACGCCCCTCAACAAGGCCCTCCGACCCGCCGGCCTTGGGCCACCACCCTTGACCTGCTGCCTCCTCCCGGGAAGCTTTGAAAAGGAATGAATAATGTCCCGCTATAGCCACTATGTCCAAAGCAGAAAGAAGGGCCGATGATGGACCCTCCTCCACATTTTTCAGATCAGTTGAGGAAAAAAAAATGCCCACAAACATAATACCAGGATTAATGTGTTGTGCAAGTGTGTTACATGCATGCAAGTGTGCCATCATACTCGGGACACAGAACAGTGACCGGGACATACTTGCACATTACTACCTAGTGAAGGATGAATAAAGGAGGCACAAATAAATGAATAATCCACGAGGGCATGAATGCAGGCCAGCCGATAATGCTACAAAGAAAGGAAAAAAATCTAATTTGGGGAGGTACGCTGGTATAATTCATCGTGAACCATGCTCTGAATAAGTGCTCAAAGACCAACGGTCTGTTTTGTTCACTGACACATTCCAGGTGCCTTGGACAACGCCCAGCAGAGGCCTCCACAGATTTACTGACATGAGTTCTTGATATTAAAGTCAAGCCGATGTAGTCGAAGAATATTACATCAAAAATTAATTAGGCTACTCTGTCACAAACATTTCCAACTCGTTAATACCCACCATGAATTATTTCAATCATTTTTTTTTTTTCAGCTCTTTCTGAGGTTTCTGCAGGACGGAAAACTCCTGAACATGAATGCAATTCTTATCCCAACTATTTTAACTGGGGGTCACATCACTTGGGGGCAAGATAATACACATTGGCTAAAAGTCTTAACAGAGTAACCAAGGTTATCATTTGGATAATTCAGCCATTCCAGTATGGCAAGGCTACTAACTTTCAAACAAAGAAATCAAGCTACACATATACACATATACATATTCGACACTCACGTTTTAAGTTTGGCAACAAAGGGGCAGAAACCCAGCAGTCTTTACTTTAAACCTGGACACACACACACTCGCACACGCTGAAGCAGCAATTCTGAGCAGGATAGTAAAAATGAAGGCATTCCCACCCAATCAGTGGAATAGTCACTAGTGAGTCAGTAATCTGTCCACACCCCCTCTTTGAGAGTACAAGAGAACACCTGCGGCAAGTCAGATTTTAACAGTCATTCTGATATATATAGATTAAAAAAAAAAAAAAGTGGGGGGAAAACTCTAATAAAAAGAGGCCTTTAATTAAATGAAATTGCCACTCTGGGATCAGGCCTTCATGCTTGTCAGCGTGCTCTCAAAATAAACATCTCAAAACCAGGCCTCGGTGGTGTCACTTTCTCACAGGCAAAGCATACTGGGTAATCCCCAGGCATCTTGACAGCTACATAATGTTCAAACTGTTTCACGGGTGAATGGCAGCAGTTGCGTGAAAGAAAATATTAATGTCTGGAATTAATAGAAAAAGGGACCAGGGTTTACAAAGCCAAACAAGGAACCAGGGTGTCAAGTGAGTACGGCGTTAATTGTTAGGGAAAATTTGAGAAGGGGGGGCAGGAGGCACGTAGTGATTTTTTTCTCTCTGAGCCTAAGTGCCTCACTGTCAGGCAAGTGACATCTTAACTAGGCAGGTTCTGAAAAGGGGGGTCGCCGCTCAGGAATGCAATGCCCAGATTATACAAATGATGAGATGACACCTGAATGGGTGGACTTTAACCTTTCTTTCACAGGGCGCTTCATAAACAATGAGGCTCCTTGGAATAAAGAGGTAGCGTGGAACTTTGGGAGGAGAATGAAACTAGGAGGCCGGAGACGGTGCCTCCCTCCTGGGGTCGCCACCCGTTCTGCCATGTGGACTCAACAGAGTCACAGAGCCTCAAATTTAGAATATGTAGCTATCACGCATCAATAGCCAGAGCTTCCTGCTCCCATGCAAAAGGTCCTGTGGTTCTGTGTGTGCTGAGACAGACTGACAGCCACTCACTGGTCCTCCAGAAATGCTGTGCCAATTCACACTCCCGACAACAGTGCGGGACAGTCCTTATTTCTGCTCCTGACGCTCTGGCTGGCCACGCCTCCCTTGACCCTGTACCTGTCAGGCCCGCTAACGTCACTCACGTGCCACAAACACAGGCTGCCTCAGAGCATGGCTCAGTGTTACTGAGTACTAAGGGGGATGACAAAGGAAGATCCATCCCAGAGCCTTTTCTTCTGTACCTGGCGTGCAGCAGGCAGACGGTATATATAACCCAAGGTCCAAGAGGTAAGTGTCAAAATAGAACAGAACTTGGAGGTTATGCTAGTTCACAGGCGGGAAAGGTTAGTTCCAGCTGGGGTATCAGTGGAGGCTGAAATAAAGGAGATGGGAATTGAAACATGGGCGGATCTGGCCAAGCGGAAAAGGACTGAGGCCATTTGGGCTGGAGGAATCGGCACTGAAAGGGGAAAGAGGCCAAAATGACTAGATCTGTGCGGTGCCAAGCAAGCATTTCAATTCATCCAGAAATTAAGGGGGAAAAATGTATAGTGAGAAAGTTAAAAACCCCGGTTTTGAGTCAGACTGACGTGCCTTAAAAATCACAAAATAAGGAGTTAAGTTTTTGTTCTGTAAGAAATATAGGGTAGTTTTGTTTTTCCTGTTCTCTTTTTCTAAATTTTTTAACAAGTGTAATACATGCACATGATTCTGAAAAGTATGAAAGGAAAACTCTCCACCCTCTTAATCTTTCCTCATTCCCATTCCTCACATGCACCAGCTTCTTGAGTGTTTTACAGGAAAAAATACATGAATTGCTTTTAACTCGAATGTAATCATAATAAATGCACTGGACTCTGTGCTTTCACAACTAAAGTACCTTGAGGCTCTGTTCACATCAGCAATACAGATTCACCAGTTTTTTTTTTCTTTTATCAACTGCATACATTTTCATTGTGTTGTTGTATCTTAATTTATGTAACTAGTTACCAAATAATAAACATTTACATCAACTTCCAATTCTTTTTTTTTTTTACTAGCAACAAACAATACTAAAACAAGCATCCTTGTATGACTATCTTGAAGTTCCTATGTGATTATATTCAAAAGAACTGCAGGGCAAATGAATGTGTCTTTTCTGGTTCTGACAGCCATTGTCAAATTGTTCTTCCAAAGTCTGTCAAAATTTACACTTCCACCAAGAATATACGTTTTGTATTTTTTTTCTTTACATGCTCACCAATATTTGATGTCATAAACCTTTACTTTGAAAAAATGGCAGGTAAAAAAAAATAGTATCTCCATTTTTCTCTATCATTAACATTTTGAGTAAAGCTTAGGATCTTTCATATTTTAGTGACCTACATTTGTCTTTCTTTGTCAGGGAAATTCTCACTGATATCATTTACCCATTTTTCTATGGGCTCAAGGTTTTGTCTTTTGCTTATGGATTTGAATGAACCCTTAATTATGGAAAGCAGCCATTGGCTGTAAATCTTGTCATACTTTGTTTAGACTTACCTTACTTCTTGCAATAAGTTATTTCCATTTTTATTTAGGCAAATTTACCAGTTTTATTTATGGCACTGTCGTTTAACATTCTGCTTAGAAGAATTTTTCTCACTAAAGGATTTTAAGTTAGTTCAGCCATGTTTCTTTCCACTGATTTTGCAGCTTTTCGTTTTTTACACTTAAGTCTTTGGTCCATCTGGAATTATTTTAGTGTGAGAGGGAAGGAAATTCAGGTTTACTTATGAGTAGGAGAGTAAAATGATCAGAGCCAAGCTTCAGAAATATAAATCTGGCAGCAGCTTATAATTTAGAAGGAAGAAGAAAAAGGCTAAAGCGAAGAAACCTGGTAGTTGAGATAACACAGCACCGGGGAGTTGAGGAGACAGCTATACCCAAACTATAAGAAGCACCGATCCAGGGTTTCACAAAGCATGATCCATGGAACACTCATACCTCGAGATGCTCCACGGACTGAAAGGGTTATGTCATCAAAACCACTGGGAAAAGCTGTTTACTCTTTTCTTACTTGGAACTTCCCTATGTAGAGTAAAATATTAAACACAGCTAAGAACTGTATTAATGACAAACAGAAGCAATAATAAAAACAGCTTAAAACTTTTCTACTCTGTATTTCATAAAATTATTTAAATATAGAAAACATTTTACTTGGGGCACCTATGAACGTAATATTAAACTCCTCCAAATCAAAGCTCTGGAAGGTGAAATGCATGCCCAGAGTTGCCTAATATGCAAGGTAGGTGAATTATATGAAGATATGATAAATGAATAAACTTTGAAGTAGGATGGGCATGGTGGATTAAACTCCCAGACCTTCCTTTCAGTAACTGTATAACTTTAGGCATCGTAATTTCCTTATGCCTTACTATCTTCACCTGTAGATGGAAAAATGCCAACTTTGTAGAATTATCTTGAGAACTGAATGAACCACTATACTTCGGTAACAAGAGGTTCCAAACATTTACATAGTATGTGCTTCTATTTATACTATTACTACTCAATTAATTTAAAAGGGGAGAGTGTGTAACAATGTATGTGGTACTAATTAAATATTCATTTACTTTATTTTAGCTGTCCAAGTAACATGCACTGATAATTTGTCTCTATATGTCCCTTCTAAAGGTGTGATGTTTATATCCCCTTCTGTCTTCAAAAGTTGAACAGAAAATTCCTTATGTTATATCCTTCTCACAGGGATCCCATGTGGTTTGGGAAAATTTCATGAAACAATCTGAGCTGTCTTGGAAGGAATGGGCTGTTTAAAATCTGAAAGTCACTAAGTATTCATGAGTACTAGCTACTGCCCCACCTACAGTCCTAAGGGGATTCATCAGGATTTCAGAGAACTTTGCAGGTTTAATCTTATGAAAATAACAGGCAGCTCAATAAGAAGGACACGTAACTCAAGTTTATCATCAGGAGAGAGTCATCAAGAACCATCATATTTGAAGATTCTGTTCTCTTGGCATTTTTTTTTTTAATGTGTTTGTATGTTTGGTTGTTTTTATAAATTTATTTATTTATTTATTTGATTTTTGGCTGTGTTGGGTCTTCGTTTCTGTACGAGGGCTTTCTCTAGTTGCGGCAAGCGGGGGCCACTCTTCATCGTGGTGCGCGGGCCTCTCACTATCGCGGCCTCTCGTTGCGGAGCACAGGCTCCAGACGCGCAGGCTCAGTAGTTGTTGCGCACAGGCTTAGTTACTCCGCGGCATGTGGGATCTTCCCAGCCCAGGGCTCGAACCCGTGTCCCCTGCATCGGCAGGCAGACTCTCAACCACTGCGCCACCAGGGAAGCCCTCTCTTGGCATTTGACTTATCATCCCAAGGGGCTATTACCGGATTGAGTGTGTTATGGAAAAGATGGGCAGTATCAACAGGTGAAGTGGTTGAATAGAACAGACAAAATCACATGGACTGGCTCAAGAACTAGCCCAATATGCAAATAAGATAAATCTGTAATGAAACTCCAATTACCAACATCTTCTCTTTGCTTTTTCTAGTATAACAACTCATGGCCATGGTAGTAGAAAAAGCAGAAAGTCAAGATTAATTAAAAAAAAAAAAAAACAAGAAAGAAAGAAAGAAAATCACCACCATCTAGAAAAGCTTACTATCTTGATATGCACCGAGACTTTACACAAACACAGTTTTCACAAAAAGGAATCAGCCTTCATATTGTATTCTTTTACCTGCCTTCTTCAGTCAATAACACATCTGTCCCCTTCCATGCCCGTAAATATATTTCTATAAATCAGTTTAATGGTCATTTATGTATCTATTTGTATGAGTGTATGTGTGTGTGTGTATATATATATATACACACATATGCACTATATCATATAGTTTACGTACTATAGGTTTTTAAAACTAGCATTCCTAATTTAAACTAAAAATCCAATGCATTGAATGCAAAAGCTGTATTTGTAGACAAAACCTACTTATTTGTCACCAGCAAAGCTCATTCGCCAAGTTAAAAACTTCAGCCATATAGGGTCTCCAAAAGAAACGTGGTCTTAAGCTAGAAAAGTTTCCTAATTAAATGCATTTCTCAGAGTTGTTGTTTGTTTATGAAAGGAAATGATCTCCATAATTTTACACGAAGTTCACATTTTGTAATACCTGAGAACTTTTTTCAGGGGATCTTAAGAGTTCAGTTTCAAGTCAATAATTATTTACTAAGTCTTTAGGGAAACTGAGATACACATAGATGAATTCATTCTGCATAAAAAGATTTGAACACATATGAAAAGCATAAATTTGACTTTTTTCCTATCCTCTGGCTTAAGAGTAATAAGATTCATTATATTTATACACATATCTTTAGATTCTTTGCAATATGTATACCTATTTGGAATGTTTCTTCTTGCCAGAAAAAGAAGTAAATCTGAGTTGTTTCCATATGGGATCCATAAGTTCTGACTTTCTCCAAGGGTGGCTAAATAAGAGCCAGACGTGATTTCAGAAAACAAGCAAGTGATGATTTTTGAACAGCTGCTGCTGCCCTCTAGCAGTTACACTGAGATTTCCAGAGCAAGCCATGTCCGATTGCAGCTTTCTTAACAGACCCCTTCAGAAACCATAATGGGCCTTATGGAAACTCAAGGGCATTTTTCCTCAGTCACATGGGACAGGAGAAACAACTTTCCCTTTGTAGAGCACAGTCAACTTTACTTAAGAGAGCAGGAGATTCCAGTCTAGCAGAATTCCAAGCCAGGCTTTATCCACTACAATTAGATGAAGGGAACATGCACATTCCCAGGATTGCTTTATCCACTACAATTAAATGAAGGGAATATGCACATTCCCTTTCTCCTGCACATGGTGGCTGCATGCTTCTGTTTTTTTGGTACCAACCTCAGAAGAACCGTTTCCTCCCAGACCATCTAAGGGCCTTGCTGGCCATGTTCTGTCACTTAGCACATCCTGGTTGAACCACTCCTGAGCTTTTCTCCCAGTGAGATTGACTCCCCTCCTATTGGAGAGCCCACCATGGACAACAGCCCAGCGGCACCTTGGACAAGGCTTGCCCATGGCTGGACCCTGTGATGTAGTGTACCAAATTCACCAAAATCCATTTTTTTGAAAGACCATCCAGTGGCCAATTTACAGTGAGATTGAGGATCTGAATTTACCAATTCTACCAAAACTTGCTTATTTTAACTATTTATAAAGTTTTACCAAAACTGTTTATTTTGACTATTTTTAAAGTTTGCATAGAATAAATAATGGGAATTAAGAGAGCTGTGGAGAGTGAGGTCCTCATGGGGCCCTCAGATTCTCCCCCTGTACCATGCTCCCCCACAAACATCCTTCACCCCACCCACTCCACCCCAAGACTTCCCTACCTGCCCTACTCTCTGCCTGCTCCCCACCTCTGTTCCCCCTAATATTCTTTTTCTGTCTTTAGTCATCCCCTTTCTGGGATCTTCGGCTTAGGCCAGGCCATGTCCATTCCTTTCTATCATCTTCTTTGGCCTGAGACAAATTAAATATTATTTAAGATGCTGTTCTGGCTTTGTCTTCAGAGCCAATTAACTATTATGACCCAGAGACCTTCCAAAGTTGTTTTTAAAAGTTCTCATCCAATAATGTTATACACTTAATTTTATAAATAGATGAAAGACATTGTCAATATACTGATGGATTCAGTAAATGGGCCATTTGGTGAGTAGATTATTGAACAAATTGGCTTTTGTTGAAGTGATCACTAAGAAGAGATGCCTGCACCCCTATTCTTGATGAGGTGATCAGAAGTACACAGGGGTGTAAACTTCTGCTCAGAGACAGCATGCATGGTTGCCCTGTAACACCAAAGGAGGAGGAAGCCAGGTAAAAGTTAGAGGAAAGCATGACCACATAGAAAAAAGGAGAAGAGAGGCAGTGGCCAGGAGGCAGCACTATAAACAGAGCAGAACGCATTGGGGGGATAAAAGGAAATAAAGTTACGAGTAAGCCAGAAAGCCAATGAATGTAGCTGCCTGAAGTCTCTATAAAGGGTCAAACCTCCCAGATCTATAAGGGTATCAGCTCTCGGTGTTCCAGAAATCCACTTTGCCGAAGTACACACAACTATTAACACCTTCACATTCTCCTCTTTATTAATAAAAATACTTCAAATGTCCCCAGCCGAAGCTATCATTTAGGCATAAATCTAAGTCTAATGAAATGGATACCAGCCTTTATGGAAAAGAGACAACAGGACTGAAGTTTAGTATAATACTCACAATGGATGGGATCTCATTTGCTCCTCCTAAAACGGTATTATGTTGCAGTGTTAAGGATGAGGATGGCTACTGAGTTGCTAGAGCCAAGCCTCAGTCCCAGACCCATTGCACACTAAAGCTTTCATAAGTGCAGCCACACCTAATACCTAAGCACAACCTCCAAGTACTGATGCTCCTTCCATCAAGAAGCAGGGTGCCGGGCTTCCCTGGTGGCGCAGTGGTTGAGAATCTGCCTGCCAATGCAGGGCACACGGGTTCGAGCCCTGGTCTGGGAAGATCCCACATGCCGCGGAGCAACTGGGCCCGTGAGCCACAGCTACTGAGCCTGCGCGTCTGGAGCCTGTGCTCTGCAACAAGAGAGGCCGCGACGGTGAGAGGCCCACGCACCGCGATGAAGAGTGGACCCCACTTGCCGCAACTAGAGAAAGCCCTCGCACAGAAACGAAGACCCAACACAGCCATAAATAAATAAATAAATAAATAAATAATAAATTAAAAAGAAGCAGGGTACCCTACTTGTCCCCTGTAATCTGGGCAACTGCTTTAACCAATGCGGGGTGGTGAAAATAACACTGTGTTCCTTCCAAGGCTCTGCTGTAACCGGTGACACAGCCCCTGCCTCGTGCACTGGCCCTTCGCGTCTGGCGCCCTGAGCCGTGATGTAAGAAGTGTGACAATTCTGAGAGCACCAGGCCGTGAGGAAGCCAGGCCTCATGTGCAACAGTCCTCCTCTTCCAAGCAGCCCATCCCAGGCACCCAACATGCGTGTGAAAGGGCCTTTGAGTCTTCAGATGATAAAGTCCCCACAGTAAGTCATGCCCCAAATCTCAAGTCTTCCAGGTTGAGGCCCCAGACAGTGTGTAGCAAAGCAAGCCATCCCCACTGTGCCTTGTCCAAATCCACACTCCAGAATTCACAAACATATGGTAAATTGTTACACGCTGATTGTCTCTGGAATAATACCCTTCACCATCGTGTGCCATGCTCCCCGCCTCAAATTCAGCATGTTGGGGACACCTGAGGTGCGATGGCATGATGGAATTAGCTGACCAATACTGTAGCTGACCTCCAAATTAAGCCACAAGTAAAATCACAGACACATGGAAACACACAGATACACCCTCTGTGGACTTCATCTCTGTGTAAACCGTGCACGCACTCTCTAGCAGAATCCACCATATCGACATCACAATCAAACAAAGGAAGTAAAAGAACTACTCAAAACATAGCATGCCATGCTGCACATATTATTATACATCAGTGTGGAAATGAACAGAAAAAACCACTCCTACAGAGAATTCCAATTCAACCAAATGGAAGGCATGCAAAAAGTCAAGTCAATGATCTTCGGGTGGGTGTAAGGTGATATTTTACAAGCAGTGGAACAGGAAGCAGGCCTGTTTTGCTCCAGAATACTTCATAGGAATGGAGATGGGATCCCACAGAAGGAACAGGTAATTTGACTATCTAAAGCAGGGGAGGACCAAGACCTTCTAACCAACCTATGAGGATGCAGAGTGTCAAAACAAAACCCATCAACAAAAATCTCTAGAGGAAAGAGCTCAGTTGTGAGAATCCACTAATGGCTGTTGGATGCTGGTCTATATCCTAGCGGAAAAGGGGCAAAGAGAAGCAGATTCCCAAACTCAGTTCCCCATCCCTGTTGCGGACCTTGGCAGGCTACCAAAACCCACCAAGTGGAGGAAAATCCAACTGCTACCCTGGGTTGCAGGATGGGTGTTTGCATCTTTAAAGTTTCAAGTTTGCTAATGAATGAGCATCTTTCTGAATAAGCTGACCAGATGTGTCTTCCTTGCTCCCACACAAGCACACCAATGATCGAGCGCCATCTGGTGCAAAGCCCCAATTTTTGCAAAATAAAAAGTATTGACTGTGACCTTTCAATACAGTACAACTGGGATGTGGTGCTGGCACTGGAACAAAACAACACATCCATAGGAATCAAAGAGAAATCCAAAATGCAGACCCTCATATGGACTGCGTTTTAATACCCAATCAAAAAGTGGCCATGAAATCATTAGGGAAAGGAAAGTTTAGTCCTAGTTAATTAAATACCCATTTGGCAAAAAGCAAAACTAAGTTCCGACTCTGGGCCAAGAAATCAAAATAAACTTGATACAGATCAAAGAGATTAATGAAAAAAATGTAAAACCAGACAGAAAAGAATAAATATAGGTTAATGCATCTCTCTCTCAAGAGAGAAAAGGCCTTTCAAGGTACAAAAACATAGGAAGCAAGGAAGAAAAGGAACTCTCCAGAATAAAATCGTAAGACTGGAAAAGGGGTTTGCAACAAAAACTTTATAAACAAAATTAAAAGGCAAATGACAAATTAGAAAAATATACGTGAACATATCCAGGAACCAGGAGAATAAGCCACAGAGATGCATGGAGTTGACTGTGTACAAAAGAGAAGCAAATATCTCTTAACCAAATATATCTCAGGGTCCAAATTTCTCAGCACAACTTAAAACAACACCAAGACGATACTTCTTCTCTATCAAAATTGACATAGATAATCTACACACAGTGGAGGTGAGAAACGGGAAGTGGATCACTCATATGCTCCTGGTGGGTGAGCAAAATAGAGGTGTTTCTCAAGAGTGAACTGGCAGTTCTGTTAAGGAGAATCTTGAGATGTCAGATCATGTGACAGAAAACATCCAATTCACTGCAATAAACGACTTGCAAAGAAATAAAGTTTGACACACAGATGTAGGCACAAGAATGTGTGCTGCGGCATTATTACTAGTAAGTAAAATCTGGAATGACAACCTAATCTGGAACATTAATTAAACAAAGAAAGGTGTACTACTGTTTTTAATTTCTTCTCAAAATTAAACTTTTATAATACAGAAAAAATATATATGTGAAGCAAAAATAGCAAATAACCAAGTAATTTGAAGTCAGATCCTATTTTACTTTAGAACTCAGTATTTTTTATAAAATCAGATCAGTGTAGTACATTCAGTAAAAAATTCCAATAAGTAATGACCTACTGGGATGACTTCATCCACACCAAGCTTTCCCATGTTGGTTGCTATGAAACTTGAGGGGCATCTTCTGAGTCAAATTTAAGATGAAGAAAATAAAACCACCAATTCACAGTGGAGTTCTTATTCAAATAATGCACCCTTAAAAACTAGTGTCTCTTTCATTTCTGCTGTTGCACTGATAAGAAAGCAGGAACTGGTCTCAGAAAACAACCTTAACCAACCCTTTGCCCTGCTGGCAGTGGGCAGGGGGGTGAGGAGTACAAAATCTAAAGAGAAAAACAAGAGGTATGCAAGCGGTGGGACAAATTATCAAGAAACTGGGAAGAAGGGCCCTAATAAAATTGGCGGAAATGCCACAAGTCATTGCCTTTCCCAGAGGGAAAACACAGAAATAAAACTGAAAGAAGAATAACTAGAACCAGACACAGCAATAATAATAGCTTGTGGCCACTGTACATGGCTATGTCACCCCTACCGCACACACATCCCCATAAGCACACGCACCAGCTTAATCACCACAATCATTGCTGGATGGTGTCTGAGCTGGTATGCAAACTCAGATGGTCTGTGCCCCGAGTCTGTGACTCTGACCCACTGTCCAGTGCCCCCAACACTTCCCATCCTAGCACAAACAAGGTCATCTTTGTTGGGCAGCACAGGGTATACAGAAGAGACTGATGAGGGGCTGACCCAAGCCCACAGAGCTACCCGGAGGCAGAGGGGTGAACCCTCAGTGTACCCCATTCACAGCACACCTGCTGGGAAGCTACACGGCTGCTCCTCAGCATATAACACAGAGTTCTAGAAACATCCAGCCTGTCCCGCAATCACAGCTGCAATGAGAAGAATGCTCCTCTCTAGGTCTAATACAAGAGCATCCTTTCCTTTTTTAAGAAGAAATATATAATCATGAAAATGGTACAATCTTTAAAATCAGCCTCCTAAATCACAAGAGGCAAACAGGACCCAAATCAGAGGTACCTGACATTTGAACATTTTGGTAGCAGTTTAGTCATTTATTAAACCCCTATTGCATGGCCAACTTTTCACACTAGTGGGAGATCTTTAAAAATTTTTGTCTAAACCATTCCTTTCAAATAGGAAAATGACTTATGCAATGCATTCTTCCTATAATCTGCAAAAGTACCTGTCCCTGCTCTAAAAACAGCTGTCCCGGTCTACCTGGGCTGGGATTAGAGAACCGTTTGCTGGATGAATGGGTCATGAACTGTCATTGCCTAAAACTCACATCAAGAAGACGACCATGAACCCTCAGCCCTCAGGCCTACAGCTGAAGTGATGTGTATGCCCTAGTGATGTTGCTGTGAACTCCTGCAATGGGCTTTTCTTTCCCTTTTGCAGTATTGCAATGTGGCCACCAGAGGGCATCAGTAACCTAGTATGCTAGTGCACAACAGGACGCTATGCAACTACCCTTCACATCAATGGAAAACACAGGGTTTCAATGAAAGGGCTGTTGACAAAGTTTCCAGTCCTCAATCACAAACCCTATAAGGGCCTTTGAACATCCTTTCTTTAGGTATGTCAGAAACATCTTTTCCTGAGAGAGATATGATGACTTTTCACTTTACTGCCCAGTGAAAATATAGGGGGGAAAAAAATGACTTTTTACTACCCAACATCTCTAGATTTTTCTGCATTATTTTATGTCACATTACTGAGATGTTTTCCAGATACTTCATTTGAAAACATGAGCTTCACAACTTGATCACTTCCTCATTAGCTTATACCTCCTTATTTTAAATAAAGATGTACTTGGCTACTCTAAAAAGCAGCTTCTCCAATAGAAAATCCAAAATCAGATCATGATATTCTAGACTGAGGTCAGCAAATTTTAGACATGGGTAAAATCCAGCCTCGTGCCTGTTTTTATAAATAAAGTTGTACTGGAACATGGTCATGTCCACTGGTTTACATATTATCTATGGCTGTTTGGTCACTAGACCAGCAGAGTAGCTGTCACTAAGTTTATGGACCTATGCCCCATAAACTCTAAAATATTCATTTCTGTCCCTGTACAGAAAACGTTTGCCAACCCATGTTCTATATGGAATGTTACCTACGCAGCAATGATTATGTAATAATCCAAAGAAAATGCTGACCTCTTCCCTCAGCAGGGAATGATTCAACAAAAAAATTCTTTTCTCCCTAAAAATTCACAAAGAGTGATGGCACAATTGGGTTAAATATCCTGGAGCAGGTCCTCTGTAGTCAAGGGTGCAACACATTTCAACAACACTTTGAAGGCATCCCTGTCATAAGTGAAATCAATATTTGATCAAATTGATTATATTTTAGACAAATATAAAATACATGATTGAATATATGTAAAATAAAACATAAATCAACTCCTATGCTGAAGACGGGGCATAAAGAGAGAGCACAAGGGTACTGACAAATTAACCCAAACTAAGAGCCAAGTGTCCAAGGTCACTGATGGGAAAGCTGACACGGAACACAGGAACCAGCTCTGCAGTGGGAGTCAGGATCATGGGCCAAGTTCATTATCATTATTCATTAATTACCATAACACACACACTATCATTTATTGACTATTTTCTCTATGTATGGCACTATGTTATATACACTTTCTTTTTTTTCAGTTCTTACAACTACATTATAAGGCAAGCTACATCATGCCCATTTTGCAGATGGGTAAATTCCACTTGAGAGTGAGTGAGTCGCTGTCGGAAATCACAAGCCAAGAAGTAGATGGTAATGTCTCACTCCTCCTCTTGTCCCCCAGAGCCACCCATTCTGGTGAGTCCTGCCTCAGCCACTGCTTCCCTGCAAGACCCTGGTCAAGTCACTTAGTCTCTGTACTTCAGTCACCTGAATTAGAACTTCTGTTAAATGGGTTGCAGCCGGTGATCTGTATGACACTTTAAAATTGTATGTAAGTCTTTTTTTCTGGACTCTATCACTAGGTCCCAGTCGAGTACCAGCGTGCTGCTCATCTCACTGAAGGGACTGAATAAACGCTTGCTGAGTCAAGGTGTGAGTGAAGGAACTCTGTTCCCTCCTGGGAAGATGTTTTCCCTTTTACGGTAGTCTTTAATACTCCTTGTCTTTAAGTCCGGCACTTAAGTTGGATTTCCCTAGTGAAGAACTAAAATGTATTAAAAGCATTCTATGTATAAACCACCAGTATGGCTCAGTAGGCCATACGAAGATGAATAAAACGGTTACCCAGCTAATACAGCACTAATAGTAACAGGGAGGAACAGTCATTTATCCAATTGAGGGTAAAGGTGTACGGTTTATAGAGGTAAAATTTTCATAGGACTGAGATGACAGGGAGCTTATGTCTGTGAAAAACATAAAAGACTAGATAGAAATGCCATCTGAATAGATCTTGAAGGATATTTAGTACTGAAACAATCGGCTCTCGATCCTATATCCAGAGAATCGGAGAACACGGGATACAGCATAGTGTAAATTCATAGATAATTCACAAGTCCTTTTATATTTGGTACTTCGGCACATCACACCGTTCTCTGTACCTAATTATGTTAATGAGGTGAATACCAAGTTAAATTATGTCCAGAGAATACAAATTGAGTAAGAGTGCAAATGCATAGTGAGGTCCAGCCCCAAGAAAAGAAAACGCCATGTCTAATCGGGAATTGAAACTCTCCCTACCAGGAGAAGCATGCGTTTCTGCTCAAGTGTCACCACCCAGTGTCTAGAGCAGTGGTCCTCACAATGTGGTTCCTGGACCAGCTGCATCGTGATCACTTGGGAACCTGTCAGAAATGTAAGTTCTCGGGCCACAACCCCAGACCTACTGAATCAGAATCTCTGGGGGTGGGCAATGTGTATTTTCATAAGCCCTCTAGGTTGTTCTGATGCTCACTCAAATTTGAGAGCTACTGGCCGAAAGGACTGTGCTGGATAAAATTCTGAGGTTGGGCTGGGTTCCATAGAAAATATTGGCATAGTGATAAGCCATGTCAGTCCAGGGCAAAGGAGGCAAGCACTGGTGCCAGTGACTATGAACCCTGCACAAATCAACAGTGGGCACCAAACATGCCCTGATCACTACCTTAATACTAGTGAAAATCGAGCAGTCATGAACACAGTCACAGTAAGGAAGGCACACCACACTGCAAAGTATAGAAGAAGTACTTGCTGAGAGGGGGGTGTTTTCTTAATAGGTAATGATTAATCTTCCCAATAAATAAAAGAGACAGGAACAATGTTACTGGTTATAAAAGATATAGGTGCTAAAACAGGTTATGATCTAGATTCCTTACTAGGTATTTATCCTTGGATTATATTAGGTTGACACAAGATAAAGCCAAATTGTCATATGATGTTTAACTCTGATGAAACTATGAAGATAGAGATGCTATTGACGGCATTAGAGCACAGATTACAGTCTCTCCTTTGGCCCTGAAGCAGCGAGGTGTGGAGTAGGCACACATAAACCCTATTGTTTTGGTCATTTTCTGATGTAGGCAATGGCTCCCCCGTCATCTGCCAAGTTTACTGACTGTCTCCTGAGTATCTGTTGTAAGTGTACTGGTGTGATATATCAAGGGTGGTGTGGCCAGATCACTCACATCAATTAGGGATAAATAATCAGAACAGATGGCAAAACTGGAAAAGGGGCAGCTGGCCCTGGAAGAGGTCCAAGGCCTGGGCACAGCCCCAAAGTTACATACTATATTGGAGCTTTCCAAAAATGTACAACAGGACACGTATTTTAAAGGTTTAGGGCACTTCCTTTCCAGTAAAGTTAAATGTGCTCTCTGTGGAACACACTTCCAATCTCCAGATAAACTGTCCCAAATCGAGCTCCATAATGATCATCATTTGACAGAAGCATCCACTGGACACTACAGGTTCTGAGCAAGAGTCAGGATATTTGTGGGCAGGCACCTCACTCTAGTTTATGATCATGTCCCTCAGATGTGATTTCAGGTACAAAATGCTATCTGCCCCAAATCATTCAAAATAACCTTAAGAGAGCTACCTATTAAGATGCAGACATTTATAATAATAGTACACAATGACAGTACACAAGAAGTTGCACAACTGATGGATAAGAAATTATAACTTTGACAGAAAACACTATTTACCAACAAGTAGAAAGTGAAATTTGTTCACCATTCTGAAATCCTGAGAAATTACAAAAAGACAGAGAGAGAGAGAGAGAGAGAGAGAAAGAGACAGAAAAGAGAAAGGTAGTAATTTTGTTTTTAAAAAGTGGGTATATGCAGATCTAAAAGATGGAAGTTGGTGAGATCAGATTGATGGAAGAACCCACAGTCCAAAACAGGAGCAGTAGAAAGTCACAGCAGAAAAAGTTTCAGGGGCAGAGGTGGGCCAAGGGGATAGGATGGCAGGTGAACCAGGGATGCTCCAGCTTGGAGGCAGTGGATACAGGAAGCAGAAGATGGCCTGAGCAAGGACCATGGTGACTGGTTGGTGCAGCACACACAGAACAGCTGGATGGCCCAGCACGGCCCTGTCCCTGTGGTGCCGAGCAGTGACCAGCAAAGGCACTTGCAAGCAGGAAAAGTGAGCATGGGCAGGAAGCCAGTGAGGAAGGTTTTCCATGACGGGGGATCACCAGGAGCCAGCCTGAACGACTGGCTCTCCCTGTCTGGCTGCATGTCCCAACCCTGCTCATGCTCAGTGAAGTCAGGACACAGCAGTAAGCAAAAATAGCATCCATAGATGGCAACAGGGACACACAAATAAAAAGAGGAGTGGGAAACACAACCAAAGGATATCCAAGGGAGAAAGCACCAAACAGGAGATTTTCAATGTATACTTTATGCTCTCAAAGCTGATGGCAACATCTCATGCATGAAATAGACTGTTCTAAAAATGAAAAAAAAAAAAAATGCCAACTCAAAAGATGAACAGAATATCACAATGGTCATAACAAAACTGACGAGAAAACAGTGAGCTGGAAGGCCCAGCTGAGGAATTCTTCCTGAGAAAAAAAAAAAGGAATGGCAAGAATGAGAAAGAAAAAGTAAGAGACACAGAAGACAAATGGAAGGGAGACCCATCCTCCGTTTCAGTTTTTCCAAAACAGAGTAGAGAGGAACTAGCAGGAGAGACTGGCAAAGACCTGGAGAAAGACACAAAATTCTTTAGAATAAAAAGGTCCCACCTACTAAAAGAAATAAATGAAAAGAGACAACAAAGGAAAAACAGATATATTTACCTGTAATGAGATGCAAAACCTCTGAAGGACAAAAGAGGCCATAAAAATGAGGGGTAAACAACAGACTGGAGAAGAAAAATTACAACACCCAACAAACAAATGAATGCTGAAAATTTTAAAGACTCACAAAAATTTAGAAGGAAAAGCTCAATGGAAAACTGGGCAAAGGATATAGAGAGACAGTCACAGGAGAGGAACTACAAAGGTCCATGTTCATCACCATAATAATCCACGAAGCACAACTTAAAAACAAGTGGACACTTGACCTAGAAGATTGCCAAAAACTAAGCAGAGTGATAAAAGGAAATATTCAATGGTGACAAGGTAGGGAACACATAACCATAGTGTAGGAGAGGACATACTCTGTACCTTTTAGGGGGCCGTGTACCAGTATCTTTACATTTGAAAATGTGCATCTTCAGGTTCCTGTAATTGCATTTCTAGGTTCTGCCCTGAGCTGCTCACAATAGTTAACTTTTATTAAGTGCTGGAAGCCCAACAAGGTTTTAAGTCACTACCTTCAATCCTCTTAAAAGCCTATAAGGTAGGTCAATACTAATGTTCTTGTTTTACAGATGGGGAACCTAAGTCACAGGCGGGTCCAGGAACATTTCTTTTTTTTTTTTTTTTTTTTTTTTTTTATTTATTTTTTTTTTTTTTTTTTTTTTTTTATTTTTATTTATTTATTTATTTATTTTTGGCTGCGTTGCGTCTTCGTTTCTGTGCGAGGGCTTTCTCTAGTTGCGGCAAGCGGGCGCCACTCTTCATCGCGGTGCGCGGGCCTCTCACTATCGCGGCCTCTCTTGTTGCGGAGCACAGGCTCCAGACGCGCAGGCTCAGTAGTTGTGGCTCACGGGCCTAGTTGCTCCGCGGCATGTGGGATCTTCCCAGACCAGGGCTCGAACCCGTGTCCCCTGCGTTGGCAGGCAGATTCTCAACCACTGCGCCACCAGGGAAGCCCCCAGGAACATTTCTTAAATCAAATAGCAATAAATGGAAAAAACAAGGTTTGAGACCAGGCAGTCTGGCTCCACTGTCTGCTCTTAAACATACACTATTCTTTTTTTTTTTTTTTTTTTTTATTTTTGGCTGTGTTGGGTCTTCGTTTCTGTGCGAGGGATCTCTCTAGTTGTGGCAAGCGGGAGCCACTCTTCATCACGGTGCGCGGGCCTCTCACTATCGCGGCCTCTCTTGTTGCGGAGCACAGGCTCCAGACGCGCAGGCTCAGTAGTTGTGGCTCACGGGCCCAGTTGCTCCGCGGCATGTGGGATCCTCCCAGACCAGGGCTCGAACCCGTGTCCCCTGCATTGGCAGGCGGACCCTCAACCACTGCGCCACCAGGGAAGCCCCCATACACTATTCTTAATCTAAGATATATTCTTAACTGTGTGTGGAGCCATACACAGGATGTTTATTACAGCATCATTTATATGGCTGAGAAAGTAAGAAAAAACAACTATCATCAGCAGAGAAACAGATATTTAACACAACATACTATGGAATACTATTAGTATTTAAAAGAAGGGAGATATAGTTACATGGAAAAGCATGGAAAATCTTTAATTCATATTGTAAAGTTTAAAAAAACTTAGTGCAGAATATGGAATATGCAGAATAATACTGCAGAATAACGATATTAAAATATCACTTTAATTAAGAAATATATGTGTGTGTAAATGCACAGAAAGAGGTAGCAAAAGTGAACAAATCAATCACATATGTTATAACATCATAACAGATGTTATCCAGAGGGAGGGGAGTCCAGTGGGATTTCAGGGCAGGAAGGAGGATGGTTCAAAGGGCATTTCCATCTATGCGTATGTTTGCTAACTTAGATCAAGGATGTATTTACATATTTCTCATGGATAATTAAACTAGGATCAAGGAAACATTTTCTTTAGCAGTTGTTATATACCAGCCATAAAGCACTTACAGTGATCTTATTTCATTCTACAATAACTTTATGTGATCATCAATATTTGATTACTATTAATTTAATCATAAAAAAAGGACAGCAAGATTCCATGTGTTTCAATTACTCAATGCAAATACCTTGATACCTGGAGAAGCTTAGATTTGAGCTCCAGTCTAGCACCAGCCATGCTGAGATGGAAAAGGTTGACTAGCAAGGTTGACAGGAGGGTTGAGAGGAAGAGGTCTGCAGGCTACCAAGGGCACCCAGAGCCAGGCCTTACCACAGCGATCCCGGACCACCAGATTCCGGCCTTCCTTCAGGTGGATGGTGAGGAGGTAGGCGAAAGGGCTGGGCAGGTTACTCAAGCCGTCGCCGGCTTCCCCGAGAGTCTGCACAGATGGAGAAGCCATTGAAGTCAGTTGTCTCAGGCCCAAGAAACAGAATGTCGGAAACACTTCTTCATTTAACGAAAGAAGATGATCACTGTAATGGCAAATCTGTGAGCGCCCTCCTCCACTCCCACCCACCCGTGTCGATGACATGGTTACACTGTGCTTTATCCTTCTCCCCAGTGGGATTCTATGAGAATACATGACAATGGCTTCACAATATTAACTTCCCAAGAAGAAGCAGGTAAGTTGCATGCCGACATCTGACATCCCCCTAAACTCACCCATGCCCCACAGGATCCTTATCCTATAGCTCCCAGTGGAGGACCCAGAGAGGACACAGCATGCAGAAGTCCAGCTAAGGGGCGGGTTCCCACGACCCTGGTCCACACCTCTCAGCTCGGATGTGTGATGTCTCCCTCCTCTTCTCCCCTCACCCCACCAACCCCTATCAGTTCAGGTCCACCTCCTGCACATGTAATAAAAACATTCCCATTCACGACTACTCAGCTGATCACCTACTGATACATGCCCAGCCAACATGTGCCCCACCCCTGGCTCCACATGGGAGACACTCCCTCTCTGCTCTCCTGCCTGTGGCATATTTTTCTTTCACTCCCTGGTCCCCATTATAGTGTTTCCTACACTTACCCACACAGTCTCACCTCCCACCAAGTTCACTTTCCTCTCCAGGAATGCATCAACTCCTACAAGCCACAACATCAAATTCGGTTTCTGAATATTTCTTAAACGAATCCAATTCAAGTTTTGAGAAGAGCAAATTTGTGTCTTTTGAGAGAAAAAGTACAAATAAAATGATTTATTGTTCACTTATTTGAATTTCAATGAATCGATCTGTGGCTAAGTCACTCTCGACAGCGTTCTTTTGAAAGTTTCTCGGTCCATATTTCAAAGCACTTCAAAATGGCTTTGTCTCCTGCACCATCTCACTCAATTTCACGGCTCTGTATTTTTAGAAGAATCTATCCCACTCTGACAAATCAATAGACACTGAATTCATCTTTTCCAGCCACAATTTGCAAGGCCTGTCTTTGTGGGTGGTAACAGTTCAGCATCCTTTAGAAACAAAAGAGGCAAAGATCCAAACATTTGATAAGAAATATTTATAGCATTTACTTTAGTGTTTGTTTGTTTTTAAGGAATGCCACTTACAGATTGCTCTTCGAAACATTGGGATGTCAGAGATGCATTCAGATCACCACTTCCACAGAGCTTCTGTAAACAAGAAGAAAAAATAATAATAACTCTGCTTTTAAAAAACCAAAAGAATATCAACCTACAAGGATATCCTTTATCGGGTGTTTCCCTTTGAAGCTGCCATTTGCATAGTCAAATGCAGGCTGCCTTCCGGAGTGTGTGGCAAGTCTTGGCAGTAAAAGGTTGACTCACTGGAGTGCATCTGGCTGCAGCCTCTGCCCTCTTAGTCATTGATCAGCATGTGGATAAGGCCGATTCTGCTCTCCTGAAGGGCCGCTGAGGCATCCGTAGTTCATCCAAGTCATTAGCGTGCCAGCAACTTTGTCCCAGGGGAGGCAATGGGAGCAGCAGGGCCATCCTGCCAGGTCCCTCCATTGAGGACCTGCCTGGTCCCCCAGCCATCAAAGAGAAAAGGGCTATCAGGTACCAGAGACCCGAGTTTATCAGTCTAGTAGCACACATTTCAAATGTGACCACAAAGACCTTCCTCCAACCATAACCTCACGGGTCTAGCAACTGTACAAGAACCAACCAAAGAGTAAGGAAATGCAAATTCTCAACAAATGATCTCAGACTGGGAGGTGTCTATGTTTCCTACTTAAATATGCCTCTGACAACCTAGGAAAGGATGCCACCAGGCACTGAAGTGAACGCGGTTCAGCAGTTAGCATGGGACGCAGTAAACATTTGCATTCTGTCAGGTTTTATATGCACCAATGTGGGGTCCAGAGGAGCTCTGGGATTTTATGAAGGTTCTGGGTTAGATGTGAGGAGAGCTACCTGCATGGAAAGGCAGAGTGGAAGGGAAAGGAGCAAAAGGTCTCCCAGCATTTTAGGGATGTTCCCGTTTGTCGGACACATTAGCCAGGGCTGCTTTCCTGTGGGAAAACATGAGATTTCTCCCTCCAAACAAGGCTGAGTAACTCTGAAGTTATGGGTAAATTTAGATACAGGCAGCAGGCCTGCGGAGATTGCTTAGATGACCATGAAGCTTTGAGGGGGTGAAGATGGGGACCAGATGCACTACGGTCATTGGTCCTTCCCACCCACAGCAAAGATCAGGGAGATTCTGGCACAATTCAGAGATCCTGCCTGGATAGAAGGCAGGTTGCCTTCCAAGACATTCTCTCTCTGTCTCTCTCTCTCTCTCCCTGTCTATCAAGTGGAGCTCAGGCAGCAACAGAACCTGGATTCTACAGCAATAGGGCATTTCTTCAGGCCCTAAGAGAGCTGACAAAGGGCTGCAAACAAGCAGGGCTCTCTGGTCTACCCCCCCTGCATGCAGTGACACCAAGAAAGGCTGCAGCGAGGCAGAAACGAGCCCTGATCACAAGTCGGCGTGGAGCCGCCCAAGCCCTCACCGGGGAGCAGAGAAGCCCCACGGTTGTTTGCATCTGTGCTTCTCCCATCACATCTGCCCCTTTCTCCCAGTCCCAGCTCGAATGTCCCTTTACTGTGAATACATCTCATTCAATTCAAATTCACACAGGACCCAGGGTGACTTCAGACACTTGGACCTTTCTCTAAGGACCCCAGCACTTCAGTCACTGGTGCCCCCCGGCTCTGGAAGTATCACCACTGCCCAGCTGGGCCAAGAGCCCTCACTCTCATTGTGGGCTCGACCTGACAGCAGACAAGGAAGGAGGCAGCTGGGCCTCTGTTGGTCACCTTCCCATCCGGTTCCCGGTACACAAGTACCTCCTACTTGTGTTACGTGTAAAATGACACCCGGGGGAGTGGGACAGGACGGCCTGAAGACCACTGTATGACAACGATCAAATCTTACTCAACTCTCCCAATTTCAAAAGATTTCTCCTCATGCCTTTTACACTATTACTCTCCTCATGATTATCTCCTGGAAGCTCAGCGATTCCCCTTCTGTCTGATTTGCAAAACCCAAAATACTCCGATCAGGTCTTCATGTGCAGAACCAACAAGTAACATCTGCTGTCTGATCCTCTGCAGCCTGATCATCCCCTGTTAGTGTCTCCAGTTTTACGAAACGAATCAACGCTCCACTTAACCAATCCTGTTTGAAGGCAGTTCTGTAAAACTGCCGGTGCTGGGATCAGAATTCCTGTTTAAAGTGCGTGGTCCCGTATCTTCTACTGTCACCTTCTGCTGTCAAACAGAAGAGTGAATGTTTCTTAAAAACCATCACTCCTCAGACCAACACACCATACACACTCTCCCAAGGGAGCCTCCCTGTACTTAATGATCACGTTCATTCAGTGACAAAACGAGCCCACATCACCACCATCATTTACACACTATCAAAAATGAACATGGAGCTTTTATTCAAATACTCAATAAGTCTTCCACTTAGAACAACGTGGAAATTAAATGTGAAGAATGACATTAATTCAACATTATGGCTCGTTTTACTCACAGAAGTCACAGAACTTAAAGTTATGGTTCCCACAGCCGCCGTAACTGTCACACGCAGTATATACACACCAAGGAAGGAAAGTGATCACCATAAAGAAGACAGGAAAGGCTACAGAAGTACAGGAGTACCGGGTTACAGCTGCTGGGGGACACATAACTTTGAGTATTCCCGACACTCTGCATGGAACTGAAGGTATTATTCACTGAGTAGAAGCTACATTATTTTCAGCTTCTTTGTAAACCTAGTAACTACATCACTGAATTTTTCATTAAAAAAGTACAATTAGTATTTTTCTTACAGAAGTCCCTGGTATCCGTCAACATGAGAAGATTTTTTTTGATGTTCTCAACAAGCAAAATCAAGCACTCTAATTTTTCTTTTTAAATTTTACTTTAAAAAAGTTAACACAGTGAAATTGACTTTTTACATGTGTGTACAATGCGATGACTTTTTTACACATGTATATATTTGTGTAACTACCACCACTATTGGGACATAAAACAGTCCCCCAAAAAACTCCTGCATGCAATCCTACTGTTATCACATTGTACCCTCACCCCTAATTCATGGCAGTCATTGACCTGTCCTCATCCTATAGCTTCATCTTTTTCCATAATGTCATATAAATGGAATACATGCATATTTGACACTGGCTGACATCTTTCATTTGGCCCAATGCCTTTGAAATCCATTCAAGTTGGCATCTGTATAAATAGTTCTTTTTTTTTAAATTACTGAATAGTATTCCATCATTATGAGTGTACCATAGTTTGTTTATCCATTAAGCACTGGTTTTAACCATTTTAAACAAATGTTTCCAAGGACATACTCAGGAAAAGACAAATAATCTTGAATATCATCAATGCTGAGAAGTCTTAATATGACAAAACTCTCTAATTATATACAAACATTCAGAAACTCAGCATTAACATGTTGGCATGAGGCTAGTCATCTCTCACACAACTCTCACTGTTACCTTTTAGATAAGTGGGATTTGTATGTGTGTGTGTGTGTGTTTAATGACAGCAAATTTACACTGATATTTCCATTTTATCTTGCTAAGGTGAAATTCATGGGAAGGTATGTAAATACATACAAGGTAATACATACAAGATTGCAAATGTATTAAAATGAGGAGATATTAGAATGGATGGGTCAATTATTTAAAAAAAAAAAAATGTCCTTTAGCCACCAAGGATCTTAAGAACAAGACACTGATGTGAAAAAACATTTTCTTTTGTGTACACTAAATGTGATCTTGTACAAATATCACCTCCCACGTGGCTGTCTGAAGGATCTTAGCACGAAGAATACACAGAAAGTTAAATAATAAGTGATGTAAACAATCACTGGCTGTTTAAACTGTTTAAACTGGAAGAAGACATAAACCCACATGCAGGAAAGCTAAATAAGAGTAACAAGTTGGCTGAGAAGATCACTTAAGATTTTCTTTGGGAAATACTCTATTCAAGTACATGAGTATAGCAAATGATATATATTGATACGATATATATTTAGTTAATTACTTAACCCACATCCATTACTAAGAACGTGGATACTCAGGAAGAGCGTACTCACGGACACAAATACCTACGGGGCAAAGGAAGCAGCAAAAGGAGCAAAGGGGATCAGATGGCTAGACAGACCATTAAGCAATGCTTGGATACAGTGATAGAATTAAAACAACTCACATGACAATCAGAGGTCAAAATTAGAATGCCTGTTCAGAAAAATTCGGGTCTACCAAATGGCTGAGTTTACTCTTATTCAAATTTTTTTAACACATCTTTATTGGAGTATAATTGCTTCACAATGCTGTGTTAGTTTCTGTTATACAACAATGTGAATCAGCCATATGGATACATATATCCCCATATCCCCTCCCTTTTGAGCCTCCCTCCCACCCTCCCTATCCCACCCCTCTAGGTGGTCACAAAGCACCGAGCTGATGTCCCTGTGCTATGCGGCTGCTTCCCACTAGCTATCTATTTTACATTTGGTAGTGTATACATGTCAGTGCTACTCTCACTTTGCCACAGCTTCTGCCTCCCCAGCCGTGTCCTCAAGTCCATTCTCTATGTCTGCGTCTTTATTCCTGTCCTGACCCTCGGTTCATCATCAGAAGCATTTTTTTTTACATTCCACATATATGTATTAGCATACGGTATTTGTTATTCTCTCCCTGACTTACTTCACTCTGTATGACAGTCTCTAGGTCCATCCACCTCACTACAAAAAACTCAATTTCGTTTCCTTTTATGGCAGAGTAATATTCCATTGTATATATGTGCCACATCTTCTTTACCCATTCATCAGTCAATGGACACTTAGGTTGCTTCCATGTCCTGGTTATTGTAAATAGTGCTGCAATGAACACTGTGACACATGTCTCTTTTTGAATTATAGCATTCTCAGGGTATATGCCCAGTAGTGGGATTGCTGGGTCATATGGTAGTTCTATTTTTAGTTTCTTAAGGAACCTCCATACTGTTTTCCATAGTGGCTGTATCAATGTACATTCCCACGAACAGTGCAAAAGGGCTCCCTTTTCACCACACCCTTTCCAGCATTTATTGTTTCTAGATTTTCTGATAATGGTCATTCTGACCAGTGTGAGGTGATACCTCCTAGTTTTGATTTGTATTTCTCTAATAATTAGTGATGTTGAGCATCTTCTCATGTGCCTCTTGACAATCTGTATGTTTTCTTTGGTTAAATGTCTATTTAGGTCTTCTACCCATTTTTTAGTTAGGTTGTTTGTTTTTTTGATATTGAGCTCCATGAGCTGTTTGTATATTTTGGAGATTAATCCTTTGTCAGTGGTTTCATTTGCAAATATTTTCTCCCATTCAGAGGGTTGTCTTTTCGTCTTGTTTATGGTTTCCGTGGCTGTGCAAAAGCTTTTAAGTTTAATTAGGTCCCATTTGTTTATTTTTGTTTTTATTTTCATTACTCTAGGAGGTGGGTCAAAAAAGATCTTGCTGTGGTTTATGTCAAAGAGTGTTTTTCCTATGTTTTCCTCTAAGAGTTTTATTGTGTCTGGACTTACACTTAGGTCTTTAAGCCATTTTGAGTTTATATTTGTGTATGGTGTTAGGGAGTGTTCTAATTTCAATCTTTTGCATGTAGCTATCCAGTTTTCCCAGCACCACTTATTGAAGAGGCTGTCTTTTCTCCATTGTATGTTCTTGCCTCCGTTGTCGTAAATTAGGTGACTATATTTGTGTGGGTTTATCTCTAGGCTTTCTATCCTGTACCATTGATCTATATTTCTGTTTTTGTGCCGGTACCATACTGTTACTGTAGCTTTGTAGTATAGTTTGAAGTTGGGGAGCCTGATTCCTCCAGCTCCATTTCTCTTTCTCAAGATTGCTTTGGCTATTCGGGGTCTTTTTTGTTTCCATACGAATTGTAAAATTTTTTGTTCTAATTCTGTGAAGAATGCCATTGGTAGTTTGATAGGGATTGCACTGAATCCATAGATTGCTTTGGGTAGTATAGTCATTTTCACAATATTGATTCTTCCAATCCAACAGCATGGTATATTTCTCCATCTGTTTGTCATCTTTGATATCTTTCATCAGTGTTTTATAGTTTACTGAGTACAAGTCTTTTGACTCCTTAGGTAGGTTTATTCCTAGGTATTTTATTCCTTTTGTTGCAATGGTAAATGGGATTGTTTCCTTAATTTCTCTTTCTGATTTTTCATTGTTAGTGTATAGGAATGCAAGAGATTTCTGTGCATTAATTTTGTAACCTGCAACTTTACCAAATTCATTGATTAGTTCTAGCAGTTTTCTGGTGGCATCTTTAGGATTTTCTATGTATGTTATCATGTCATCTGCAAACACTGACAGTTTTACTTCTTCTTTTCCAATTTGTATTCCTTTTATTTTTTTCTTCTCTAACTGCCGTGGCTAGGACTTCCAAAACTATGTTGAATAAGAGTGGCAAGAGTGGACATCCTTGTCTTGTTCCTGATCTTAGCAGAAATGCTTTCAGTTTTTCACCACTGAGTATGATGTTTGCTGTGGGTTTGTCGTATATGGCCTTTATTATGTCGAAGTAGGTTCCCTCTAGCCCATTTTCTGAAGAGTTTTTATCATAAATGGATGTTGAATTTTGTCAAAAGCTATTTCTGAACCTACTGAGATGATCATATGGTTTTATTCCTTAATTTGTTAATATGGTGTACCACATTGATTGCTTTGCATATATTGAAGAATCCTGGCACCCCTGGGATAAATCCCACTAGATCATTGTGTATGATCCTTTTAATGTGCAGTTGGATTCTGTTTGCTAGTATTTTGTTCAAGATTTTTGCATCTATGCTCATCAGTGATATTGGTCTATAATTTTCTTTTTTTGTGACACCTTTTCCTGGTTTTAGTATCAGGGTGATGGTAGCTTCATATAATGAACTTGGGAATGTTTCTCCCTCTGAAATTTTTTGGAAGAGTTTGAGAAGGATTGGTGTTAGCTCTTCTCTAAATATTTGATAGAATTCACCTGTAAAGCCATCTGGTCCTGGACTTTTCTTTGCTGGAAGATTTTTAATTACAGTTTCAATTTCATTACTTGTGATTGGTCTGTTTATATTTTCTAATTCTTCCTGGTTCCGTCTTGGAAAATTGTAACTTTCCAAGAATTTGTCCATTTCTTCGTGGTTGTCCATTTTATTGGCATATAGTTGTTTGTAGTAGTCTCTTATAATCCTTTGTATTTCTGTGTGTCAGTTGTGTTTTCTCCTTTTTCATTTCTAATTTTATTGATTTGCATCCTCTCCCTTTTTTTCCTTGATGGGTCTGGCTAAGGGTTTATCAATTTTGTTTATCTTCTCAGAGAACCAGCTTTTAGTTTTATTGATCTTTGTTATTGTTTCCTACATTTCTTTTTCATTTATTTCTGATCTGATCTTTATGATTTCTTTCCTTCTACTGACTTTGGGTTTTTTTGATTCTGCTTTCTCTAGCTGCTTTAGGTGTAGTGTTAGATTGTTTATTTGAGATTTTTCTTGTTTCTTGACGTGAGATTGAATTCCTATAAACTTCCCTTTTAGAACTGCTTTTGCTGCGTTCCATAGGTTTTGGGTTGTCATGTTTTCATTGTCATTTGTTTCTATGTATTTTTTAATTTCTTCTCTGATTTCTTCAGTGATCTCTTGGTTATTTAGTTGCACACTCTTTAGCCTCCATGTTTTGGTGTTTTTTACAGTTTTTTTTTCCTGTAATTGATTTCCACTGTGGTCCAAAAAGATGCTTGATATGATTTCAATTTTCTTAAATTTTCCGAGGCTTGAGTTCTGACCCAAGATGTGACCTATCTTGGAGAATGTTCCATGTGCACTTGAGGAGAAAATGTATTCTGTCCCTTTCGGGTGGAATGTTCTATAAATTATCAATTAAATCTATCGGGTCTATTGTGTCATTTAAAGCTTCTGTTTTCTCATTTATTTTCTGTTTGCATGATCTGTCCATTTGTGTAAGTGGAGTGTTAAAGTCCCCTACTATTATTGTGTTACTGTCAATTTCCCCTTTCATGGTTGTTAGCATTTGCCTTATATATTGAGGTGCTCCTATGTTGGGTGCATAAACGTATATAATTGTTATATCTTCTTCATGGATTGATCCCTTGATCATTATGTAGTGCCCTTCCTTATCTCTTGCAACAGTCTTGATTTTAAACTCTATTTTATCTGATACAAGTATTGCTACTCCAGATTTCTTTCAATTTTCATTCACATGGAATATCTTTTCCCATCCCTTCACTTTCAGTCTGTATGTGTCCCTAGGTCTGAAGTGGGTCTCTTGTAGACAGCATATATATGGGTCTTGTTTTTGTATCCATTCAGCCAGTCTGTGTCTTTTGGTTGGGGCATTTAATCCATTTACATTTAAGGTTATTATTGATATGTATGTTCCTATTACCATTTACTTAATTGTTTTAGGTTTGTTTTTGTGGGTCTTTTTCTTCTCTTGTGTTTCCAGCCTAGAGAAGTTCCTTGTAAAGCTGGTTTGGTGGTGCTGAATTCTCTTGGCTTTTGCTTGTCTGGAAAGCTTTTGATTTCTCCATCAAATCTGAATGAGATCCTTGCTGGGTAGAGTAATCCTGGTTGTAGGTTTTTCTCTTTCCTCAGTTTAAGTATATCCTGCCACTCCCTTCTGACCTGCAGAGTTTCTGCTGAAAACTCAGCTGATAACCTTATGGGGATAACTTTGTATGTTATTTTTTGTTTTTCTCCTGCTGCTTTTAATATTTTTCCTTTGAATTTAATTTTTGTTAGTTTGATTAATATGTGTCTTGGTGTGTTTCTCTTAGGGTTTATCCTGTACGGGACTCTCTGCGCTTCCTGGACTTGGGTGACAATTTCCTTTCCCATGTTGGGGCAGTTTTACACTATAATCTCTTCAAATATTTTCTCAGACCCTTTCTTTTCCTCTTCTTCTGGGACCCTATAATTTGAATGTTAGTGTGTTCAGTGTTGTCCCAGAGGTCTCTGAGATTGTCTTCAATTCTTTTCCATCTTTTTTCTTTATTCTGCTCCTTGGCAGTTATTTCCACCATTTTGTCTTCCAGCTCACTTATTCATTCTACTGCCTCAGTTCTTCTGTTATTGATTCCTTCTAGTGTATTTTTCATTTCAGTTATTGTGTTGTTCATCTCTGTTAGTTTGTTCTCTAGTTCTTCTAGATCTTTATTAAACATTTCTTGTATTTTCTCAGTCGTTGCTTCCATTCTATTTCTGAGATTCTGGATCATCTTTACTATCATTACTCTGAATTATTTTTCAGGTAGATTGCCTATCTCCTCTTCATTTATTTGGTCTTGTAGGTTTTTACCTTGCTCCTTCATCTGTGACATATTTTTTTGCTGTCTTATTTTTTTGTTTGTTTTTGATGGGTGGGATTGTGTTCCTGTCTTACTGGGTGTTTGGACTAAGGCTTCCAACACTGGAGCTTGTAGGTTGTTGGGTATAGCTGGTTCTTGGTGCCAAGATGATTACCTCTGGGAGACCTCACTCTGATGAATATTCCCTGGGGTCTGAGGTTCTCTGTTAGACCAGTGGTTCAGATTTGGAGCTCCCACTGCACAAGCTTCGGCCCAACCCTGCCTTGCGAACCAAGATTCTGTAAGCTGTGCGGGGTGGCAAAAAAAAAAAAAGGAGAACAATACCAAAGAGTAAAAACTAAAATTAGACTAGGAAACTAACAGGTATGTTAGAAAGAGCATAAAAATAAAAATATAGATGAAACAACAACCGGAAGTTAAAACAGAGCCACAATAGTAAAATAGAGGAAAAGAAAAAAAAGGGGGGAGAAAAAGGTGGAAAAGGCCTTGGCTGTGGAGGGTAGGGCCTAGGCAGAGGCAGGATTTGGGCAGTCAGCAAGGCCTATGCTTAGGACCCACAGGGCTGGAAAAGGCCCTGGGGGGTGTGGGGGCTGGGGCTTAGGCTCAACAGAACAGAAGGGGCCCCGGCCTCTGGTCTCATAGGGTGGGGGACCCCGCCTGGGAGCCCAGCAGGCTTCCGGGGCCTGAGTGGGCAGGGCAAATGCTCTCCACTCCTCTCCCGCTCCTCTGGTCCTGGAAGGCCCCTCCTGCCTGCCTCTCCTGTTCTCCCCCGGCTTCCCTCCTATGCCCCCAGGACCAACGTGGCCTGGAGGGGGCCTCTGAGGGCATAGGACTTGGTCCAAGAGCCAGGTAGACTTCCCAGGCCTATGGGGCAAGGGAAACGCTCAGTGCACCCCCCCCGATCCGAGCCCCCAAGGGTCCATCCAAGCATGGGAAACCTTCCCCACTCTCAGCCACCCCTCAGGGGCGCCAGTACTGTTCATCCTCCACTTCTCCTCCCCCCTCAGTCCCCCCATGTCCGACCGGTTCCCTTGGGGGTTCCTCCCGTCTCCATGGGTATCAAGGTCCCCCACCAGCATCCGGCAGGCACCCTAGTTGTGGGGAGACGTGAACTCCACATCTTCCCACGCTGCCATGTTGACTCCGCCCTCCATATTCAATTTTTATACAACTTTTTAGGAGGTTATTGATCATACAATCAAGGTATACACATTTATTTTTCCCCACCCACAAGATTGTTCACTTAAAGTGATTACCCTGGAATATTATCTAATATACAAAATATAAGTCAGGTGTGTGTATGTGCACGTGTGTGTATACACATATTCACTACCTATCCATCAGCAAAGTAAAGCCCAACACTTGTTTTTATAAAGTTTAAACTTTCAAACCCAGCCCCACCTATTCATTTATACATTGCCTATGTACATATCTATATATATTTCTACGGCTAATTTCATGCTACAACACCAGAGCTGAGTAGTTACCACAGAGACAGCTCTATGGCTCACAAAGCTGGACCTATTCATTACCAGGTCCCTTACAGAAAATGTCTGCAACCTTGGTATAATAAACTTTTCTTACCATATTCAGTAATATTTGCTTACTGACCTTCCATAATTGTTTTCATTACTATTAGCAGTAGATACTTTAAAAGATTAACAGTGCCTGCTTTACTTTGCTTAGTAGTTCATAACTGACAAACACACACTCTTATTAACTTCTTACAAGGAGTCTATGGGCTGTCATTAGTAATTTACAATGTACAAATCAGGAGCCAGAGCTAAGAGGCTAGATGGTTGCCAAAGAGAAACAAGAGAGTTAGCCCTTCATCTGAGTCCTGGGTATCCACTCTTCACTGAACCACAACTGTGCCCAAAACCAGAAGAATGCAAAAGTAGAACACCTCATCTGACATACAGGTAGGCAGCTCTGCACAGTAGTAGACAAAACTCTGGAGTCACAAAGACCTGGATTTGAATTCCACTTCTGCTACTTCTTGGCTCTGTGTCCTTGAAAAGTTTACTTACTTAAAGTTCACGACCATGGGAACATCTCTAAAAGGGGCAAAAAAATATTAACCTTGTAAGCTGTTAGGAGAAAAATTCATTCATTCAAAGATATCTACTGAGTACCTTCTTTGGGTCGGACACTGCACAAGGCTCTTTGTGTAAAGAGTGAGCCCAATAGATGTGGTCCAGTGAGATGACATTTACATTGCACTTTGTAGTTTCTTACACATAACCTCTCAGGGTGCTACTGGATTGGTGTTGCCACTCTATTATTTTTATTATTATGAGGACAGTGGATGTATTTGGGAAGACTGGAGAAAACAACTCAATGAAGGTGGTCAGCAACCCAAGTCCCTCCCTTCATTCTGACCATCCCTTTCTCACTGACACTGTTATGATGACAGATAGACAATCAAGGTATAACATATCTCGGGACAGTGCTGTCTTCCCCTCTCCACACAGCTTATCAACTGGTGCCCACTTCCTCCACAGTTCCGATCCGAGGCAAACCCACTTATTGCTATTCCCGGTGTTCACAGCAGGTACAGCAAGCACCACTATATGCTATTGATTCTTCCTGCCCTGCCTGTGAGCAACACGGCACCAAGCCCATAGGGTTCCTTTGCATCTGCTCACCCAGTGCCCTGGGTAGTTGTTATGGTAGCAGAGTTGCCTGGCAGGATGGGAAAGCCCATGTGATACATACTCAGAAGTAACTCTGACACCTCCTACCATCCTCTCCAGTCACACTGCTTTCCTGCTCTTCCTGACAAATACCAGGCACACTCCTGCCTTCCTGGAACCTGCACGCTGGCTGTTCTCCCCTTTAGAAATGCTTTGTCTCCAGATACGCACATGACTTGCTTCCTTGCCTCTTCTAGGACTTTGTGTAAATGTTATCTTCTCAGAAGAGATATTTCCTGACCACTGTGTTCAAAATGGTCACACCTCCACCCGAGTACTCCTCTGCTTTATTTTTCTCCATTAAATCTATCACTTTCTGAATATATCTGTAGCCCGCCACCATCTAGAACAGGATCTCCATGAGGAAATACCCTGTTGTCTGTTTTGTTGACTGCTGTGTTCCCAGTGCCTCAGGGCAGGATCAGCACGTAGTAGGTATGGGAAGGAGGGATGGAAAAAGAAAAAAGGGGCCAATCCCATGAAGCACCCTGGGACATGGTTTACATATTTGTCTCACTGACCCCACGTATGTTGAGCAATGATTTCTGAGATAAAGCAAAAATAGTAAAGAACACGTAATTGAAGTGTAGAGAAACTGACACACTTGTTTAATTCTGCAAGCCGTAGGTTGTTTCCTCTCCTCTCTGGTTTGTCATTTTGCTTCTCTGTGGTCACTAAACTGAAGCTCTGTGGTTGCCAAGCAGAGTTTCTGGAACTATCCCAACAGGGTACTTCTCTAAACCACTCAACTCATCCACTTAAACTTGCACCAAAGCGAGCTGTTTAAAACTCCAACTGTCAAATAAAGTGTTAGGGAAGGATGTACCCCATTGTGGGATTACATGGATGGTGGGGCGGTGATGGTAATAATCCTTCCATTCAGGATTACTGGCTATAGACCATGATAATAAGCCATTCCAGCACCATAATTATCCCTGCATTTAAAAGGGCACAGTGGACAAAGAAAAACATACATCTTCCCATGATGATCAACATTTTTTAGATTACCAGCTCTGAGTTCTCCCAACTTGCAGATGTGCACTTCTCTAAAGCCCTAATATACACAGTTTTATGCACAGGCTTTGGATTCAAACAGAACTGGATTTAGATCCTGGCTCTGACACTTACTAGCTGGATAATATTAGGCAAGTCATTCAACCTCCTTGGCCCTCGATTTCATGCTGAAAAGGTAATGATAAAAATAATAACAGTAATAAATACAACCATAATCATAGCAGTGAGTCCTTGTTAGGCACTTGTGACTGCCATGTACTGGGCTAAGAGCATTCTCTTTTGCTAGCATCATGAACAGCAACCGTAACTACTCGGATTTACTCCCCAACCACTTGAGTCTTAACCTCAAAACACATCCTCTTCAGGCCTTTCCGACCACATACTCAGAGCAACCACTCCCTTCTCACCTCAACTGGTTAGTTATCTAGCACTGTCTAGAGACTGCCTCGTAGTGTTGGTCATTGTTTCCAGTACCTCATCTAATCTCAATTCCATCATCAACACTGGAGATGAGAACCAGAGGGGACTCTCTGTATTCTCTAAACACTTAACTGATTTTCCAAGGCATGAGAAAGTATCTTGTAAAATAACTATTCGGGGGGGGGGGGGGGGGGGCGGGGAATGCTGACAGGAGAAGGAAGTAAGAAAAAAAATAGCAAGAAAAAGAAGAAAAGAAGGAAAAATAAGCTACTCTCCCTCTGAGTCTCCTTAATTTTAGTTTCTTCATATTGCATCTGACATTTGAGAACGCCTTCAGAACTCACCTACCCACTCGGGGCTTCCATGTATCACCACCTTCCCCAACCAAACTGAATTTCTCATGGCCCCACAGCACCTAGCCGTCAACTTCAGACACAAAGTGAATCAATATATTTTACATAAGCAAGGTTTGCAGAAAGGCTGGGAGAAGAAGAAGACAGCTTCCAATCTGACAAGATAGGCTGACTTTTACACAACTAACCGAATACAAGGTGGTGGTGGTGTTTGGCAGTAGGGTGAGATGCCCTAACCGCCTCCTAAGCCCCAAGTCTTGGTGAGGAGACCAATGGAAATGAAACGGTAAGACTACCTTTCGCCCATCAGAGGTGGGACATACACAGCCACCTACTGGAGACAATCTGGTTGTCAGGCAACCATGATAGGCTATCAGCCTGAGTAAAAGTGATAACATACAACTATGGTAATAGTTGTTAATAAAATAACGTGTCAATCACAAAAAGAGAGAGGTCCTGCAAGGAAGCCTAGGTAAAAGTTTGGACCTGCCCATTTGAACCCTACGGAGGGAAGAGGAAGCCTATCCCACAGGACTTTAAGAATCTTGGCTTCATTGGCAAAGCAGGTTGGCATGTGGAAATGGATGCAGTGGGTCCTAGCAAACAAACTGTAAGTGTGTCAAGTTCTCATCTACAGCTCAATCCCTCCTGTGAAATGGACAGCACACCAGATGCCATTTCAGTGTAGAACCTACCCATTATCCATGCAGAGTTGATTCATAGACAATCTCCTGACTCTATGTGACTTCTCATGTAGGCTGACTTCAGGGAGTTAACACACCTAACATGGATTTTTCAAGTATTTCCAGGCCCTGAAATAATTCTTTTTCCCAGCAAGTTAATGAAGTAGGTGTTGATTATGATCTGCCTTCCAAAGTAACTTGACAGCATTGAAACAATGAGCTATTAATGTCAAAATGAGCACTAGAGTCTATATAGTATTTAATTCTCACTAAAAATTAGTTGTGATTGTCATTTGCAGCTTAGTCCCATGATCATTTATCATGAGTCGGTCCTCAGAGCCAGGGGGCCACTGGACAGTTAATACAGGTCATGGAGCTTGCGACCTTCTTAGGGTCTTATCCAATGACACTCTTGCCCAGCACCAATATGCCTTCACATCTCAACCTCCTCTACCTGTTCTAATCCCTTTCTCTCTACAGACTTTGACAGAAAGCAGGATGAGGTCAGCGCTCAGCAACAGTAAAAGTAGCGATGCTTGCAAATGAAGGCAGGAGGGTCATATTGATTGTAGAGTTGGGAAAAGCACCACAGAGAAGGAAGATTTCAGCTGGGCCTTGAAAGATGAGAGGAATGAAGAAAAAAAGGGAGGAGAAGATGTAAGATGTAACAAGGATAAATGAAAATTTCATAGAACATTAAAAGTAAAGGAAGTAAAACAGTTCCAGATTACTCACAGTTTTTTTTCCTCTTGAGCAATAGGTGAATAATGGCGATGTTGCCAAGAAACTATGGTCTGTATTTGGGGGAACTCCAGGTAGACAGTGAATTCTGTCCTGAGACAAGGGTTCTGTGGGGGTGTATCAAGTGCAATATGAATCAGGGCTCAAGAAAGAGTCTGGAGACATGGAAGCAACCTAAATGTCCACAGACAGATGAATGGATAAAGAAGATTTGGTAGCATATATACAATGGAATATATTCAGCCATAAAAAGGAATGGAAATTGGGTCATTTGTAAAGACATGGATGGACGTAGAGAGTGTCATACAGAGTGAAGTAAGCCAGAAAGAGGAAAACAAATATCGTATATTAACTCATATATGTGGAATCTATAAAAAGGGCATAGATAATCTTACTTGCAAAGCAGAAATAGAGACACAGACACAGAGACCAAATGTATGGATACCAAGGGGGAAGTGGTGGTGGGATAAATTGGGAGATTGGGACTGACATATACACACTACTATGTATAAAATAGACAACTAATGAGAACCTACTGTAAAGTACAGGGAACTCTACTTAATGCTCTGTGTTGACCTAAATGGGAAGGAAATCCAAAAAAGAGTTGCTATATGTATACATACAGCTGATTCATTTTGCTATACAGTAGAAACTAACACAACATTGTAAAGCAACTATACTCCAGTAAAAATTAATTAAAAAAAAAAAAGAGAGAGAGAGTCTAGAGAACCCCTTCTACCAGTGTGTCGTTTATTCTAAACCTACCTCCTCCCGTTTTGGTTTTATGTCTGGTTGGAGCACCTGCACTGACTATTCCAGTCTCCACCTGACCTCTACATTCTCACATCCATTATTCCTCTTCCCTCACACTTAAATTTCTTCTTTGTCTCAAATTCTTTCCCCCGTAACTGTCAGCCAACACTTCATTTCCTTTGCTGACAATGGCAGGGCGAGAAAGTGACTGCAGGACATTCAGGCAATACTGCTGAAGCTCAAGCTGGCACCAAGATGGCATCGGGCACTAAAACGTGAGACAAACCCCCATGGGTGCCTGAGACCACAGATGTTCCATCTCTCACCCCCCTCTGGAAAGCTCCACACGAAATAAGTTACACCAAGGATACAGGCAAACATCCTATTAACCTCGTTGTCCTCTGGGCTTGTCACACGCCAATCCCTACCTTCTTCCTCATTTCCTCCCCCATTTCATGAAAGCCGCAGAACTCTGTTTGCTCTTCATTAGGAAGAAAAGATAAAACCAGATCTGAGACAAGGACTAACCAACTCCAGAACTCACAGATGACAGGAATTCAGCAGGACTTCCATTCATTTTATTTTTTAAATAATTTTTATTGGAGTATAGTTGCTTACAATGGTTGTGTTAGTTTCTCCTGTACCACAAAGTGAATCAGCTATATGTATATATATCCCTCATTTTTGGATTTCCTTCCCATTTAGGTCACCGCAGGGCATTGAGTAGAGTTCCCTGTGTATATTTTATACATAGTAGTGTATATATGTCAGTCCCAATCTCCCAATTCATCCCACCCCCCTTCCCCCCTTGGTATCCATATGTTTGTTCTCTACATCTATGTCTCTATTTCTGCTTTGCAAATAAGTTCATCTGTACCATTTTTCTAGATTCCACATATGTGATATTATACGATATTTGTTTTTCACTTTCTGACTTACTTCACTCTGTATGACAATCTCTAGGTCTATCCATGTCTGTACAAATGGCACAAAAACTACCATGTGACCCAGCAATCCCACTCCTGGGTATATACCCAGAGAAAACCAAAATTCAAAAAGATACATGCACCCCATTCACTGCAGCACTATTTACAATAGCCAGGTCATGGAAGCAGCCTAAATGTCCATTAACAGAGGAATGGATAAAGAAGATGTGGTACATATGTACAGTGGAATATTACTCAGCCATAAAAAGGAACGAAATTGTGCCATTTGCAGAGACATGGAAGGATTTCCATTCATTTAAAAAATACATAAAGAACAGACTTGTGGTTGCCAAGGGGGAGGGGTTTGTTTGGGGGAGGGAAGAGGTGGGAGGTTGGGGTTAGCAGATGTAAGCTTTTATATAGAGAATGGATAAAAAACAAGGTCCTACTGTACAGTACAGAGAACTATATTCAATATCCTATGACAAACTATAATTGGAAAGAATATTTTAAAAAAGAATGTGTATATATGTACATATATATGTATAACTGAATCACCTTGCTGCACAGCAGAAATTAACACAACACTGCAAATCAACTATACTTCAATAAAAAAATTTTTTTATTCATAGATAATAAATTCAGATTTTAAATGAGTATTCAACTTGGGCTCTACACCTGTCTAAATCTCTCTATATCTTCAGTCAATACTATTTAAAAAGAGTTCCTTGATAGTATGATGAGTTTTTTCCAACAAAACCAAAAAAATGCTGACTTTAAATCATAAACTGAAGAGAAGTCGAAGAGAAGACACTAAGAAAAGCCCTATGAATGCACACACTGCCATCATTGATTTCTCTATTAAAAAAATATTGATGGAGCACATACCATGGGCCAGGCACGGAGCTGGGCCCTGAGCAAAGACAAGTTAGACAAGACTTCCCCAGTCACGCCACCCCCAAATTAACATAGCCTAGTGTAAAAGATAAGCAAGGGAGGGGCTAACTTCTGTGCCAAGTGATGAACTGGATCCTCAGATAGTGGGAGCAGCCCACCCAATACAGGGGGAGAAGGAGGAACGGGGAGAGGAGCAGTGGGTAGGTGAGATAGTGCACCTGACCACAAGTGATCCTACGGGTCTGATGAGCTGCAGCCGTCACTCCATCCTCTGCAAACAGCTCACCAAGCAGATAAATGGCAATGAGGGGCCACGGAAGGAAGACTCAGTCTCAGTCTATGTCAATTATTTTTAGGGCAGGAGAAGAGAAGCAGAAGATTCTTTTTCAAGAAAGAAGTTTTTAGTTGTTGTTGTTTGTTTGTTTGTTTAATGGCTGAGTTAAATCCAACCCAGAATAACCTAAAGGACTGAACATTCCAGGCTCTTCTGCAATTAGCTGGAGAAGAGAAAATAACCACTACCACCCATCTGCAAACCATCCATCTGCCATCACATCACGGACAGACCTCAGCACAGCCCACAGCCACTGCAGACACACGTCATGTCAGAAAGCCCTCCAGCCTTCATTCAAGGCAGAGCAGAATGCTCACCACCCTTGACCACCCCCCATCCACACTTCAGGCCTGTGTTTGTCATATTCCCTCACCTATCAAATCCTACTTATCCTCTGTGCCAACTTGAACACTGCCTCACACATGACAAGCCCTTGCGTCCCCACATATGATCTCCTCCAACCACTGAGCTGCCAGGAGAAAGGCTTGAATGTTTTGCACAGACAGCCAGCCCCAATATCTGTTTGCCTCTTATGCTACAATTAATGCTATGTCCTAATAGATCACAACTTGAAGGCAGGGTCACATTCTTAACCATCTCTTATTTCCAATAGAATCTTTATGATGCCCGAGTTAGAGTAGGCATTAAATATTTATAGTCAGCGAAATAGTTTAACAGCACTAACTTTTAAAACAACTTACTCTAATTTGAGTTTGTTAGCCTATCAAGGCCAAGAAGCCCACCTATTTTTTTTCTGGTCAGTTAATAAGTAACAAGAAGATAAAGATTAACATTAGTATACAATTTAACATCTTACCTCTTTCATAGTGAACTATGAATTAGGAACTATGTTTAAAAATTCACTTAATTTATATTTTGATTAGTGGAAAAAGATATTTCAAATTTATAAATAACAGTAAACATCAGAAAAAATTGTTACAAAAAGGATTTCATAAATGTTAATGGTTATGAAACAAATAGTTAAGTCATTTAATGGTTAATGGTGTCTTAACATAGTAATGCTTCCAAAAGAATATGGTCTTCAAATATCCACAATCCCACCCCCCAGTGAAATCTAAATGTATGGCATAATTAAGAGGCTTTGGTTCTAAAAATAAAACCAAAAATCCTAGTGGAATAACCAGTTTTCTCCATAATTATAACACTAACCTAAAATTAGGTTAAAAAAATTAAGCCATTGCCTCAACACTGAAACCTACTTCCAGTGCCATAAATGTAAGTTTTTTTAAAAAACTGATTAAACTGATTATCCAAATCATAGTTGGTCATCTGATGATTACATTTAAATTAAATTCATCCTAGAAATATAATATTTGTCACATAATTATATTTGGTTATTTTTATTATAGAAATACTAAAGCTTTATAAAAATCACTGAATTGATAAGAATTTGTTTCCTTTAATGTTTGGCTTTCTTTTCATTTTTAGAGGAGGCAAGTGAAGTTGCCCACAGGTAAGTGTGCACACATGTGCACAGGATCAGACACTCACGCAGGTATGTACTTGTGAAGGAGAAGAGAGTTCCAACTCTCTGGCAGTCAAAAGGAGACACATATTCTTACATTTCTTAGGAATGTGAATATGCATTTTTGTCTGTGGGTAGTGGAGACAGAGAGATAGAAACAGACACACATTTCAGCAAAAAAGTCAAAGTTATGCTCTTGATTTCTTTGCCAGGAGATGGAAAACAGAAAACTCATCCAATAGGGCTTTTAATGCCTTGAAGTATTCTAGGAAGGTTATTTGTAATACTTTGAAAATACATAGAGGTCAACCCCCAAACAAATGGGAACACTGGGTGCAATCAATATTACCTTCGTTTAAATTCTTATAAATGGCATCCTCTCCATGCAAGCTAACCACAAAAATAAATTGTAACCAAATTTTTCAAGGGCACTGAATACACTTTTAAAAAAAGAAAAAAAGAAAGACAAACAGGGAAGTGCCCAGCCCTGGTCTCACCTCTGGCCCTTCTGGCGCATCCTCTCCAAGGGGAGTTTTCTGGAGCACATCAAAGATGCCATTGCTGGAAGCCCTCCTGTCCTCGGCTGGAGAGGCGTAGGTCTCCTCGGAGTCTGTTTCCACTACATGGAAGTGGCCTGCTTCTTCCTGGCTCCAATCCAATTCTTCTTCAGACTGTTTCAAAGAGCTACTGCTACTTTTGGGAACGATCCCTGCCGTCGACAGGCTGCTAGGCACCGAGGTGTAGGATGACTGGGGCAGGGAGTAAGGCCGCCCCTCCGGGGCCAAGGCCTCAGCCTCCAGGAGGTCAGGAACGGAGAGGCTGAGGTGGCGGTCCAGACAATGCCTGACCCGTAAGTCCAGGGGTTTGTCCGAGTTCTTTTTCACCTTCCTCTTGCTCAGGCTGATTAACAAAGGCCTGGTCCGCTGTTTTAAAGAGCCCCAGACAGAAGGTTTATCCAGATCCATGGCTGCATGAAGATCCAGGAAGTCACTCTGGGAAAGAGTGCGTCTCTACAGGCCCTTCCTAGGAAACAGAAGACAAGAAGAAAGAACATGAAGCTACTCTGTGCTGTCAGGGCACATCAAAGTGGAAAACATGACTCAAGAATCTTACCCTCCCATTAAGTGATCAAGATCGAAACATTTGATTGGTAACATCTACAAATATCAGGAAAAGCATTCTTATGGAACTGAATATATAAGATCTTTTTATCAGAGTAGTTACAGAAAAGTTAAAGCAATGAATGCATGAAACTATAAGGTTGACACAAAAAATGTGACATTAAAAGACTGTTTTCTGAGTTTGGCTTATTTCACTCATTGCACTCCAGGTTCATCTTTGCTGCTGCAAATGACAGAATTTCCTTCTTTTTATGACTACATAATATCCCACTGTATATGCATGTATATACCACATTTTCTTTACCTATTCATGCTTCAATGGCCATCTAGGTTTTTTTCCAAATCTTGGTTACTGTGAATAATGCTGCAGTGAAAAGGGATGCAGATATCTCTTGGAGATACTGATTTCATTTCCTTTGAATATATACCCAGAAATGGGATAGCTGGTTTAATTCTAGTTTTTCGTTGTTTAAGGAACTTCCATATTGTTTTCCATAATAACTAGAGCAATGTATATTTCCACCAACAGTGTGTAAGTGTTCCCTATTCGCCACACCCTCGCCGACACTCATCTCTTTGTCTTTTTTCTTTTTATAATCACCACGTATTTTTGAAATTTGCTAAGAGAGTAGATCTTAGGTGTTCTCAGCACACACACGCACATAAAAATGGTAAGTATATGAGGTGATGGAGATATTAATTAACTTGCTTGTGGTGCTAATTTTGTAATGTATATGTATATTAAATTGACCACTGTATACCTTAAATATACGCAATTTTTATTTGTCAATTATACCTTAATAAACCTTGAAAAAAAAAAGAATAAAAATAAAAAGTAAATAAGAAGGCTTCTTCCTTATCTCCTCTCAAGAGAAAGCAGAGCAAAAGACATTTACTAGAAAAATAACAGCATCTTTTAACCAGTATGTTCAAGGGAGTCCCTTTCTATGTCTCTAAACCCAGAGTCAGCAAACAATTTCTGTACAAGGCCAGTTAGTAAATATTGCAGACTTTGAGGGTGAGATGGTGGTCAAACTACTTAACTATGTTGTTGTGACACCAAAGGAGACATAGATAATACCAAAATGAAAGAGTGTACCTGTGTTCCAATAAAACTTTATTTATAAAAACGGGCAGCAGACTGTAGTTTGTCAATCCTGCTTTAAGCTTATCATCTTCCTTTCTAGAGTTAAGTGTGCACTTTGAAGGACAAACAACTGCTCATATCAACTAGGATTCCATCTAGTATCTTTAAAATTTATATTAAAATAAGAGTGAGAGGTCTGCCCTTATTCCAGTGTACCAGATCAGAAGAACTGGCAAAACTTCTATAATGGAAATCTTAAGAAAAGCCACCTTCAGAGCTGCAGCTTGAGAATGAAAGATTTAGAGAAAATGTTTCCCACAAACAGTTGGGTGTGAGTGATAGGAATGCTTCACAAACAAACATGATACATTATGGTGAATGCTATGCAAGAAAGGAAGTAATTTAAGATATAACAAGGCAGATGCGTTAGGAATCAGATTAAAATCAAATTTGGAGCATTAACCCTTATTCTCTGTGTCAAGTGCCTCAGAATAAATCTTTCCAATATGAAAAAGTACAGTGTGGTCAAGTCACTCTAATTTGGCCTGTACTCACATTGCCACATTTGGCTGAGGACAAAAAAGACCAAGAGCCATGGCAAAAAGCATTTCCAAAATTCAAGGACTTCAAGCATTTGTACCCAGCCCAGGATATTTAGTCATTGGGAAGTCACTGCCTTTAGAAGGTTAGGACAATATGACTCTACAGCTCTTGCCTGTTGACCATTAGCATCCCAGGATGAACTTGGTATCTTCAGTAGGCAATGCGGAGATGAATGGATTCTAGAGACAGACTCCACAGGTTGGAATTTTACTCTTTTATGTTCTACTTAGGTGTACTATCACACTAAGTCTCAATTTTTTCACCTATCCACTGGGGATTGTATCACCTAGTTTACAGACAAAATGAGATAAAGTGTTAAGTCCCAGTGTCCGAGTATCTGATGCAGAGAAAGTGTTCATTCAGGAAAAGCTATTTTTTATTACTACTGATAATACTATCATAATGTCACATTTTGATATCTTAACTCAAGTTACTTAAGAGCTGTCTCATTATTATTTCCATTTTTATACATAAGTTTAAATATAACTACCTCATAGGGATCTTGTGAGGACTGAATGAGTTAGTCCATAAAAAGTACTTAGGGTCGGTGGGCTAGAAGATGGCGGAAGAGTAAGACGCGGAGATCACCTTCCTTCCCACAGATACATTAGAAATACATCTACACGTGGAACTGCTCCTATAGAACACCCACTGAACGCTGGCAGAAGACCTCAGACCTCCCAAAAGGCAAAAAACTCCCCACGTACTTGGGTAGGGCAAAAGAAAAAAGAAATAACAGAGACAAAAGAATAGGGATGGGACCTGCACCAGTGGGAGGGAGCTGTGAAGCAGGAAAGGTTTCCACACACTAGGAAGCCCCTTCGCAGGCGGAGATTGTGGGTGGCGGAGGGGGGAAGCTTCGGAGCCACAAAGGAGAACACAGCCACAGGGGTGCGGAGGGCAAAGTGGAGAGATTCCCACACAGAGGAGCGGTGCCGACCAGCACTCACCAGCCCGAGAGGCTTGTCGCTCACCCGCCGGAGCGGGCAGGGGCTGGGAGCTGAGGCTCGGGCTTCGGTCGGATCGCAGGGAGAGGACTGGGGTTGGCGGCGTGAACACAGCCTGAAGGGGTTAGCGCACCACAGCTAACCAGGAGGGAGTCCGGGAAAAAGTCTGCAGCTGCCGAAGAGGCAAGAGACTTTTTCTTGCCTCTTTGTTTCGCGGCCCGCAAGGAGAGGGGATTCAGAGTGCCGCCTAAACAAACTCCAGAGATAGGCACGAGCCGCGGCTATCAGAGCGGACCCCAGAGACGGGCATGAGACGCTAAGGCTGCTGCTGCCGCCACCAAGAAGCCTGTGTGCGAGCACAGGTCACTATCCACACCGCCCCTCCCGGGAGCCTATGCAGCCCGCCACTGCCAGGGTCCCGTGATCCGGGGACAACTTCCGGATCATGCGAGAACGCACGGCGCGCCTCGGCTTGGTGCAACGTCACGCCAATCGCTGCCACCGCAGGCTCGCCCCGCCTCCTCCGTACCCTACCCTCCCCCCGGACTGAGTGAGCCAGAGACCCCGAAGCAGCTGCTCCTTTAACCCCGTCCTGTGTGAGCGAAGAACAGACGCCCTCAGGCAACCTACACGAAGAGGCGGGTCCAAACCTGAACCCCAGGATTAAAGCTCCACAAACAACTTGATGTACCTGCATGTGCTGAATAACTGAATAGACAACGAATCATCCCAATTCAGGAGGTGTACTTTGGGAGCAGTATGTATTAATTTTCCCCCTTTCCTTTTTTTGTGAGTGTATATGTGTATGTGTCTGGGTGAGATTTTGTCTGTATAGCTGTGCTTGCACCATTTGTCCTAGGGTTCGGTCCATCTGTTTTTTTTCGTCTTTTCCTTAAAAAATATTTTTTTCGTAATAAAGGTTTTCTTAATACGAGTTTCCTTAGGTTCTATTTTTAAAAATTAAAAAAATTTTTGTCTTAATAAGTTTTTTCATATTTTTTATTTTAAAAATTAAAAATTTTTTCTTAATAAATTTTTTTCTTATTTTTTATTATAAAAATTAATAAATTAATTTTAAAAATTAAAAGAAACTTTTCTTAATAAATATTTTCTTAATAATTCTTTTTCTTATTTTTTATTATAATAGCTTTATTTTATTTTATTTTATTTTATTTTATCCTCTTGCTTTCTTTCTTTCTGTTTTTTCTCCCTTTTATTCTGAGCCATGTGGATGAAAGAATCTTGGTGCTGCAGGCAGGCATCAGGGCTGTGCCTCTGAGGTGGGAGAGCCAACTTCCGGACACTGGTCCACAAGAGACCTCCCAGCTCCATGTAATACCAAACGGCGAAAATCTCTCAGAGATCTCCATCTCAACATCAAGACCCAGCTTCACTGAACGACCAGCAAGCTACAGTGCTGGACACCCTATGCCAAACAACTAGCAAGACAGGAACACAGCCCCATCCATTAGCAGAGAGGCTGCCTAAAATCAAAATAAGGCCACAGACACCCCAAATCACACCACCAGACGTGGACGTGCCCACCAGAAAGACAAGATCCAGCCTCGTCCACCAGAACACAGGCACTAGTCTCCTCCACCAGTAAGCCTACACAACCCACTGAACCAACCTTAGCCACTGGGGACAGATACAAAAAACAAAGGGAACTACGAACCTGCAGCCAGTGAAAAGGAGACACCAAACACAGTAAGATAAGCAAAATGAGAAGACAGAAAAACACATAGCAGATGAAGGAGCAGGGTCAAAAAACACCAGACCTAACAAATGAAGAGGAAATAGGCAGTCTACCTGAAAAAAATTCAGAATAATGATAGTAAAGATGATCCAAAATCTTGGAAATAGAATAGACAAAATGCAAGAAACATTTAACAAGGACACAGAAGAACTAAAGAGGAACCAAGCAATATGAAAAACACAATAAATGAAATTAAAAATACTCTAGACGGGATCAATAGCAGAATAACTGAGGCAGAAGAACGGATAAGTGACCTGTAAGATAAAATAGTGGAAATAACTACTGCAGAGCAGAATAAAGAAAAAAGAATGAAAAGAACTGAAAACAGTCTCAGAGACCTCTGGGACAACATTGAACGCACCAACATTCGAATTATAGGGGTCCCAGAAGAAGAAGAGAAAAAGAAAGGGACTGAGAAAATATTTGAAGAGATTATAGTTGAAAACTTCCCTAATATGGGAAAGGAAATAGTTAATCAAGTACTGGAAGCACAGAGAGTCCCATACAGGATAAATCCAAGGAGAAACATGCCAAGACACATATTAATCAAATTATCAAAAATTAAATATAAAGAAAACATATTAAAAGCAGCAAGGGAAAAACAACAAATAACACACAAGGGAATCCCCCATAAGGTTAACAGCTGATCTTTCAGCAGAAACTCTGCAAGCCAGAAGGGAGTGGCAGGATATACTTAAAGTGATGAAGGAGAAAAACCTACAACCAAGATTACTCTACCCAGCAAGGATCTCATTCAGATGTGATGGAGAAATTAAACCTTTACAGACAAGCAAAAGCTGAGAGTTCAGCACCACCAAACCAGCTTTACAACAAATGCTAAAGGAACTTCTCTAGGCAAGAAACACAAGAGAAGGAAAACACCTACAATAACAAACCCAAAACATTTAAGAAAATGGGAATAGGAACATACAAATCGATAATTACCTTAAATTTAAAAGGATTAAATGCTCCCACCAAAAGACACAGATTGGCTCAATGGATACAAAAACAAGACCCATATATATGCTGTCTACAAGAGACCCACTTCAGACCTAGAGACACATACAGACTGAAAGTGAGGGGATGGAAAAAGATATTCCATGCACATGGAAATCAAAAGAAAGCTGGAGTAGCAATTCTCATATCAGACAAAATAGACTTTAAAATAAAGACTATTACAAGAGACAAAGAAGGTCATTATATAATGATCAAGGGATCGATCCAAGAGGAAGGTATAACAATTGTAAATATTTATGCACCCAACATAGGAGCACCTCAATACATAAGGCAAATACTAACAGCCATAAAAGGGGAAATCGACAGTAACACAATCATAGTAGGGGACTTTAACACCCCACTTTCACCAATGGACAGATCATCCAAAATGAAAATAAATAAGGAAACACAAGCTTTAAATGATACATTAAACAACATAGACTTAATTGATATTTATAGGACATTCCACCCAAAAACAACAGAATACACATTTTTCTCAAGTGCTCATGGAACATTCTCCAGGATAGATCATATCTTGGGTCACAAATCAAGCCTTGGTAAATTTAAGAAAATTGAAATCATATCAAGTATCTTTTCCGACCACAACGCTATGAGACTAGATATCAATTACAGGAAAAGATCTGTAAAAAATACAAACACATGGAGGTTACACAATACAGTACTTAATAACGAAGTGATCACTGAAGAAATCAAAGGGGAAATCAAAAAATACCTAGAAAAAAATGACAATGGAGACACGATGACCCAAAACCTATGGGATGCAGCAAAAGCAGTTCTAAGAGGGAATTTATGGGCTTCCCTGGTGGCGCATTGGTTGAGAGTCTGCCTTCCAATGCAGGTGACACGGGTTCGAGCCTTGGTCTGGGAAGATCCCAGGTGCCGCGGAGCAGCTGGGCCCGTGAGCCACAATTACTGAGCCTGCGTGTCTGGAGGCTGTGCTCCGCAACAAGAGAGGCCACGATAGTGAGAGGCCCGCGCACCGCGATGAAGAGTGCTCTCCGCTTGCTGCAACTGGAGAAGGCCCTCGCACAGAAGCGAAGACCCAACACAGCCATAAATAAATAAATAAACAAATATTTTTTTTTAAAAAGGAAAAGTCTATTAAAAAAAAAAAAGAGGGAAGTTTATAGCAATACAAGCCTACATCAAGAAACAGGAAGCATCTCGAATAAACAACCTAACCGTGCACCTAAAGCAATTAGAGAAAGAAGAACAAAAAAAACCCAAAGCTAGCAGAAGGAGAGAAATCATAAAGATCAGATCAGAAATAAATGAAAAAGAAATGAAGGAAATGATAGCAAAGATCAATAAAACTAAAAGCTGGTTCTTTGAGATGATAAACAAAACTGATAAACCATTAGCCAGACTCATCAAGAGAAAAAGGGAGAAGACTCAAATCAATACAATTAGAAATGAAAAAGGAGAAGTAACCACTGACACTGCAGAAATACAAATGATCATGAGAGACTACTACAAGCAACTCTATGCCAATAAAATGGACAACCTGGAAGAAATGGACAGATTCTTAGAAATGCACAACCTGCCAAGACTGAACCAGGAAGAAATAGAAAATATAAACAGACCAATCACAAGCACTGAAATTGAAACTGTGATTAAAAACCTTCCAACAAACAAAAGCCCAGGACCAGATGGCTTCACAGGTGAATTCTATCAAACATTTAGAGAAGAGCTAACACCTATCCTTCTCAAACTCTTCCAAAATATTGCAGAGGGAGGAACACTCCCAAACTCATTCTACGAGGCCACCATCACCCTGATACCAAAACCAGATAAAGATGTCACAAAGAAAGAAAACTACAGGCCAATATCACGGATGAACATAGATGCAAAAATCCTCAACAAAATACTCGCAAACAGAATCCAACAGCACATTATAAGGATCATACACCATGATCAAGTGGGGTTTATCCCAGGAATGCAAGGATTCTTCAATATACGTAAATCAATCAATGTGATACACCATATTAACAAATTGAAGGAGAAAAACCATATGATCATCTCAATAGATGCAGAGAAAGCTTTCGACAAAATTCAACACCCATTTATGATAAAAGCCCTGCAGAAAGTAGGCATAGAGGGAACTTTCCTCAACATAATAAAGGCCATATATGACAAACCCACAGCCAACATTGTCCTCAATGGTGAAAAACTGAAACCATTTCCACTAACATCAGGAACAAGACAAGGTTGCCCACTCTCACTACTATTATTCAACATAGTTTTGGAAGTGTTAGCCACAGCAATCAGAGAAGACAAAGAAATAAAAGGAATACAATCGGAAAAGAAGAAGTAAAGCTGTCACTGTTTGCAGATGGCATGATACTACACATAGAGAATCCTAAGATGCTACCAGAAAACTACTAGAGCTAATCAATGAATTTGGTAAAGTAGCAGGATACAAAATTAATGCACAGAAATCTCTTGCATTTCTATACACTAATGACGAAAAATCTGAAAGTGAAATTAAGAATACACTCCCGTTTACCATTGCAACAAAAAGAATAAAATATCTAGGAATAAACCTACCTAAGGAGACAAAAGACCTGTATGCAGAAAATTATAAGACACTGATGAAAGAAATTAAAGATGATACAAATAGATGGAAAGATATACCATGTTCCTGGATTGGAAGAATCAACATTGTGAAAATGACTCTATTACCCAAAGCAATCTACAGATTCAATGCAATCCCTATCAAACTACCATAGGCATTTTTCACAGAACTAGAACAAAAAATTTCACAATTTGTATGGAAACACAAAAGACCCCGAATAGCCAAAGCAGTCTTGAGAACGAAAAATGGAGCTGGGGGAATCAGGCTCCCTGACTTCAGACTATATTACAAAGCTACAGTAATCAAGACAGGTTGGTACTGGCACAAAAACAGAAATATAGATCAATGGAACAGGATAGAAAGCCCAGAGATAAACCCACGCACGTATGGTCACCTTATCTTTGATAAAGGAGGCAAGCATATACAGTGGAGAAAAGACAGCCTCTTCAGGAAGTGGTGCTGGGAAAATTGGACAGATACATGTAAAAGTATGAAATTAGAACACTCCCTGACACCATACACAAAAATAAACTCAAAATGGATTAAAGACCTAAGTGTAAAGCCAGACACTATCAAACTCTTAGAGGAAAACATAGGCAGAACACTCTATGACATAAATCACAGCAAGATCCTTTTTGACCCAGCACCTAGATAAATGGAAATAAAAACACAAATAAACAAATGGGACCTAATGAAACTTAAAAGCTTTTGCACAGCAAAGGAAACCATAAACAAGACCAAAAGACAACCCTCAGAATGGGAGAAAATATTTGCAAATGAAGCAACTGACAAAGGATTAATCTCCAAGATTCACAAGCAGCTCATGCAGCTCAATAACGAAAAAACAAACAACCCAATCCAAAAATGGGCAGAAGACTTAAATAGACATTTCTCCAAAGAAGATATACAGATTGCCAACAGACACATGAAAGAATGCTCAACATCATTAATCATTAGAGAAATGCAAATCAAAACTACAATGAGATATCATCTCACACCGGTCAGAATGGCCATCATCAAAAAATCTAGAAACAATAAAAGCTGGAGAGGGTGTGGAGAAAAGGGAACACTCTTGCACTGTTGGTGGGAATGTAAATTGATACAGTCACTATGGAGAATAGTATGGAGGTTCCTTAAAAAACTAAAAATAGAACTACCATACGACCCAGCAATACCACTACTGGGCATATACCCTGAGAAAACCATAGTTCAAAAAGAGTCATGTACCAAAATGTTCATTGCAGCTCTATTTACATAGCCAGGACATGGAAGCAACCTAAGTGTCCATCATCGGATGAATGGATAAAGAAGATGTGGCACATATATACAATGGAATATTACTCAGCCATAAAAAGAAATGAAATGGAGGTATTTGTAGTGAGGTGGATGGAGTTAGAGTCTGTCATACAGAGTGAAGTAAGTCAGAAAGAGAAAAATAAATACCGTATGCTAACGCATATATATGGAATCTAAGAAAAAAAAAAAAAAGGTCATGAAGAACCTAGTGGCAAGACGGGAATAAAGACACAGACTTACTAGAGAATGGACTTGAGGATACGGGGAGGGGGAGGGGTAAGATGTGACAGGGTGAGAGAGTGTCATGGACATATATACACTACCAAATGTAAAATAGATAGCTAGTGGGAAGCAGCCGCATAGCACAGGGAGATCAGCTCGGTGCTTTGTGACCACCTAGAGGGGTGGGATAGGGAGGGTGGGAGGAAGGGAGATGCAAGAGGGAAGAGATATGGGAACATATGTATATGTATAACTGATTCACTTTGTTATAAAGCAGAAACTAACACACCATTGTAAAGCAATTATACTCCAAAAAAGATGTTTAAAAAAAAAAAGTACTTAGAATAATGCTTCACATAGAGTAAATTTTTAATATTATAATGTTACCCAACTTTTAAATTATTATTATTTCAATTATTTCATATTGGGTCATTCCTGCTTTAAAATTTTTAAGTATTTTACAACTCTTTGCTGCTTTTCAAACTGCTACTCTAAACATAAATTTGTATTTCACATTAGCAAGACACAAGTACATTATTTAATTCACATCTTATAGTTTAACTTGCAAATATGTTCAAAACAATTGTTTCTCTGTTCATCTAGAAATATTTTTAGTCAATTTGCATTTAATTCAGTGTTATATAGATATCTATTAGATCTAGTTGGTTGACAGTTTAGTTCTTTTATACTCTACTACTTGTTATTATTGAAGAGGTGTTCCTTTTTTCAACTATGAATTTGTCTATTTCTACTTTCAGTTATGTCAGTCTTTGCTTCCGTATTTTGAAGGTCTGTTTTTTTTTAAATTTTTATTCATGGAAAGGCATTTTATTTTAAATATGGCAGTGTGTACATGTTAATCCCAAACTCCCAATCTATCCCTCTCCACAACCCATCCCCCCCGTAACCATAAGTTCATAAGTTCGTTCTCTAAGTCTGTGAGTCTGTTTCTGTTTTGTAAATAAGTTCAATTGTATCATATTTTTTAGATTCCGCATATAAGCAATATGGTATACTATTTGTCTTCTCTGTCTGACTTACTTCACTTAGTATGATAATCTCCAGGTCCATCCATGTTGCTGCAGTGGCATTATTTCATTCTTTTTTAATGGCTGAGTATATTCCATTGTATATATGTATCACATCTTCTTTATCCATTCATCTGTCAATGGACATTTAGGTTGCTTCCATGTCTTGGCTACTGTAAACAGTGCTGCACTGAACACTGTAGTGCATGTCTCCTTTCAAACCATGTTTTTCTCCAGATATATACGCAAAAGTGGGATTGCTGAATCATATGGTAGTTCTATTTTTAGTTTATTAAGGAACCTCCATACCGTTCTCCATAGTGGCTGTACCAATTTACGTTCCCACCAACAGTGTAAGAGGGTTTCCTTTTCTCCACACCCTCTCCAGCATTTACTGTTTGCAGATTTTTTGATGATGGCCATTCTGACTGGTGTGAGGTGATATCTCACTGTAGTTTTGATTTGCATTTCTCTAATAATTAGTGATGTTGAGCATCTTTTCATGTGCCTCTTGGCCATCTGTATGTCTTATTTGGAGAAATGTCTCTTTAGGTTTTCTGCCCATTTTGTGATTGGGTTGTTTTTTTTGATATTGAGCTGCATGAGCTGTTTGTAAATTTTGGAGACTAATTCCTTGTCAGTTGCATTGTTTGCAAATATTTTCTCCCATTCTGTGGATTGTCTTTTTGTTTTCTTTATGATTTCCTTTGCTGTGCAAAAGCTTTTGAGTTTAATTAGGTCTCATTTGCTTTTTGTTTTTTATTTTTTTCCATTACTCTGGGAGACAGAAAAAGATATTGCTGCAATTTATGTCAAAGAGTGTTCTGCCTAAGTTTTCCTCTTAGAATTTTAGAGTATCTGGTCTTACATCTAGGTCTTTAGTCCATTTTGAGTGTATTTTTGTGTATACTGTTAAAGAATGTTCTAATTTCATTTTTTTACGTGTAGCTGTCCTGTTTTCCCAGCACCATTTATTGAAAGACTGTCTTTCCTCCTCCATTTTATAGTCTTCCCACCATTGTCATAGATTAATTGGCCATAGGTGCGTGGGTTTATTTCTGGGCTTCTCTCCTGTTCCATTGATCTTTTATTTCTGTTTTTGTGCCAGTACCAAAACTATTGTTTTTGTATACATGTCACAGTTAAAAAACAATTCTCTTCTTGCTGTTTAAATCCTTCTGACAATCTCTATTTTGTAGTTGGTTTGTTTAGACCATTTACGTTTAATGTAATAATTGATATGTTTTTACTTAGGTCTAGGATTTTATCATTTCCTGTTTGTTTCCTCTACTACTTGTTCTGTTTCCTCTTTCCCGCACTGTTTAGATTTATTTAAACATTTTTTTAGTGTGACATTTTAACTTATCAATTGTGATTTTTGACTATCTCTTTGTGTAAATTTTTGGTGGTTGATCTAGGGGTTGCAACATGCAGAGTTAACCTTTTATCCTTTACTTGGAATCAATAATTAAGCACTCCAATTGGATTAGAAAAACGAAACCACAAGCATTTGTTTGCTATTGCTGCTATAATTTTAAAAAACCCACAAACTTAGTGGTTTATTGAGATTAATTTATTACTTTTCAATTCTGGACGTCAGAAGTCCAATACACATTTCATCAAGCTAAAATCAAGGTTTTGACAAAGCTGCATAATTTCCCGGAAGCTCTGGAGGAAAATCTATGTCTTGGTGATTCCACACAAAAAAGTCCTCATTTTCTTGCTGGCTATCAGCTGAGGGCCTTTTGCAACTTCTACAGGCTGCCTATGTACCTTGGCCCTCTTCTTCACCTTTAAAGACAGAAACAGCCATGAAAGTCCTTCTTAACACTGCAACTCTCTGATGCAGTCTTCTGCCTTCCTCTTCCATTTTTAAGGACTCATGTGACATGACGGGGTAAACCAGGATAGTATATTCTTCCCATCACAAGATTTGCAGCCATAAAAAAAAAAAAAGAACGTTGTAGATTTGTTTAACATCTTTATTGGAGTATAACTGCTTTACAATGGTGTGTTAGTTTCTGCTTTGTAACAAAGTGAATCAGATGTACATATACATATATCCCCAAACCTCCTCCCTCTTTCGCCTCCCTCCCACCCTCCGAATCCCACCCCTCTAGGTGGACACAAAGCACCGAGGTGATCTCCCTGTGCTATGCGGCTGTTTCCACCTAGCTATCTGTTTTACATTTGTTAGTGTATATATGTCCATGCAACTCTCTAACTTCATCCCAGCTTACCCTTCCCCATCCTCGTGTCCTCAAGTCCATTCTCTATGTATGCATCTTTATTCCTGTCCTGCCCCTAGGTTCTTCATAATAATTTTTTTTTTTAGATTCCATATATATATGTTAGCATAGAGTATTTGTTTTTCTCTTTCTGACTACCTTCACTCTATATGACAGTATCTAGGTCCATCCACCTCACTACAAATCACCCAATTTAGTTCTTTTTATGGCTGAGTAATATTCCATTGTATATATGTGCTGCATCTTCTTTATCCATTCATCTGTCGATGGACACTTAGGTTGCTTCCATTTCCGGGCTACTGTAAATAGAGCTGCAATGAACATTTTGGTACATGACTCTTTTTGAATTATGGTTTTCTCAGGGTATATGCCAAGTAGAGGGATTGCTGGGTCATATGGTAGTTCTATTTTTATTTTAAGGAGCCTCCATACTATTCTCCATAGTGGCTTTTTCAATTTACATTCCCACCAACAGTGCAAGAGGGTTCCCTTTTCTCCACACACTCTCCAGCATTTACTGTTCACATATTTTATGATGATCACCATTCTAACAGGTGTGAAGTGATACCTAATTGTACTTCTGATTTGCATTTCTCTAACGATTAGACATGCTGAGCATCCTTTCGTGTGTTTGTTGTCAATCTGTATATCTTCTATGGAGAAATGTCTATTTAGGTCTTCTGCCCATTTTTGGATTGGGTTGTTTGTTTTTCTGATATTGAGCTGCTTGTAAATTTTTGAGATTAATCCTTTGTCAGGTGCTTCATTTGCAAATATCTTCTCCCATTCTGAGGGTTGTCTTTTCGTCTTGTTTAAACTTTCCTTTGCTTTGCAAAAGCTTTTAAGTTTCATTAGGTCCCATTTATTTTTGTATTTATTTCCATTTCTCTAGGAGATGGGTCAAAAAGGATCTTGCTGTGATTTATGTCATAGAGTGTTCTGCCTATGTTTTCCTCTAAGAGTTTGATAGTGTGTGGCCTTACATTTACGTCTTTAATCCATTTTGAGTTTATTTTTGTATATGGCGTTAGGAAGTGTTCTAATTTCATTCTTTTACATGTAGCTGTCCAGTTTTCCAAGCACCACTTACTGAAGAGGCTGTCTTTTCTGCATTGTATGTTCTTGCCTCCTTTATCAAAGATAAGGTGACCATATGTACCTGGGTTTATCTCCAGGCTTTCTATCCTGTTCCATTGATCTATATTTGTGTGTTTGTGCTAGTACCAAACTGTACTCATTACGGTAGCTTTGTAGTATAGTCTGACGTCTGGTAGCCTAATTCCTCCAGCTCCATTTTCCTTTGTCAAGATTGCTTTGGCTATTCGAGGTCTTTTGTGTTTCCATACAAATTGTGAAATTTTATGTTCTAGTTCTGTAAAAAATGCTATTGGTAGTTTGATAGGGATTGCATTGAATCTGTAGATTGCTTTGGGTAGTATAGTCATTTTCACAATGTTGATTCTTCCAATCCAAGAGCATGGTGTATCTCCCCATTTGTTTGTATCATTTTTAATTTCTTTCATCAGTTTCTTATAATATTCTGCATACAGGTCTTTTGTCTCCTTAGGTGGGTTTCTTCCTATGTATTTTATTTTTTTGTTGCAACGGTAAATGGGAGTGGTTCCTTAATATCTTTTTCAGATTATTCATCATTAGTGTATAGGAATGCGAGAGACTTCTGTGCATTAATTTTGTATCCTGCTACTTTAACAAATTCATTGATTAGCTCTAGGAGTTGTCTGGTAGCATCTTTAGGATTCTGTGTAGAGTATCATGTCATCTGCAAACAGTGACAGATTTACTTCTTCTTTTCCAATTTGGATTCCTTTTAATTCTTTTTCTTCTCTGATTGCTGTGGCTAAAACTTCCAAAACTATGTTGAATGACAGTGGTGAGAGTGGGCCACCTTATCTTCTTCCTGATCGTAGAGGAAATGGTTTCAGTTTTTCACCATTGAGAATGATGCTGGCTGTGGGTTTGTCATATATGGCCTTTATTATGTTGAGGTAAGTTGCCTCTGTGCCTACTTTCTGGAGGGTTTTGATCATACATGAGTGTTGAATTTTGTCGAAAGCTTTCTCTGCATCTACTGAGATGATCATGTGGTTTTTCTTCAATTTGTTAATATAGTGTATCACATTGACTGATTTGTGTATGTTGAAGATCCTTGCATTCTTGGGATAAACCCCACTTGATCATGGTGTATGATCCTTTTAATGCCCTGTTGGATTCTGTTTGCTAGTATTTTGTTGAGGATTTTTGCATCTCTGTTCATCAGTGATATTGGCCTGTAGTTTTCTTTTTTTGTGACATCTTTGTCTGCTTTTGGTATCGGGGTGATGGTGGCCTCATAGAATGAGTTTGGGAGTGTTCCTCCCTCTGCTATATTTTGGAAGAGTTTGAGAAGGACAGATGTTAGCTCTTTTCTAAATGTTTGACAGAATTCGCCTGTGAGGCCATCTGGTCCTGGGCTTTTGTTTGTTGGAAGATTTTTTATCACGATTTCAATTTCAGTGCTTGTGATTGGTCTGTTTATATTTTCTGTTTCTTCCTGGATCAGTGTCAGAAGGCTGTGGTTTTCTAAGAATTTGTCCATTTCTTCCAGGTTGTGCATTTTATTGGCATATAGTTACTTGTATTAATCTCTCATGATCCTTTATATTTCTGCAGTGTCAGTTGTTACTTCTCCTTTTTCTTTTCTAATTCTATTGATTTTAGTATTTTCCCTTTTTTTCTTGATAGCTCTGGCTAATGCTTTATCAGTTTTGTTTATCTTCTCAAATAACCAGCTTTTAGTTTTATTGATCTTTGCTATCATTTCCTTCATTTCTTTTTCATTTATTTCTGATCTGATCTTTATGATTTCTTTCATTCTGCTAACTTTGGGGGTTTTTTTGTTCTTCTTTCTCTAATTGTTTTAGGTGTAAGGTTAGGTTGTTTTTTTGAGATGGTTCTTGTTTCTTGAGGTAGGAGTGTATTGCTATAAACTTTCCTCTTAGAAGTGCTTTTGCTGCATCTAATAGGATTTGGGTTGTCGTGTTTTCATTGTCATTTGTTTCTAGGTATTTTCTGATTTCCTCTTTGATTTCTTCAGTATTCTCTTGGTTATTTAGTAGTGTATTGTTTAGCCTCCATGTGTTTCTGTTTATTACAGATTCTTTCCTGTGACTGATATCTAGTCTTATAGTGTTAGGGTTAGAAAAGATACTTGATACAATTCCAATTTTCTTAAGTTTACCAAGGCTTGATTTGTGACACAAGATATGATCTATCCTGCAGAATGTTCCATGAGCACTTGAGAAGAGAGTGTATCCTGTTGTTTTTGGATGGAATGTCCTATAAATATCAGTTAAGTCCATCTTGTTTAATGTATCATTTAAAGCTTGTGTTTCCTTATTTATTTTCATTTTGGATGATCTGTTCATTGGTGAAAGTGGGGTGTTAAAGTCCCCTACTATGATTGTGTAACTGTCGATTTCTCCTTTTATGGCTGCTAGCATTTGCCTTATGTACTGAGGAGCTCCTACATTGGATGCATAAATATTTACAATTGTTATATCTTCTTCTTGGATTGATCCCATGATCATTATGTAGTGTCCTTCTTTGTCTCTTGTAATAGTCTTTATTTTAAAGTCTATTTTGTCTGATATGAGAATTGCTACTCCAGCTTTCTTTTGATTTCCATGCGCATGGAATATCTTTTTCAATCCCCTCACTTCCAGTCTGTATGTGTCCCTAAGTCTGAAGTGGGTCTCTTGTAGACAGCATATATACGGGTCTTGTTTTTGTATTCATTCAGCCAGTCTATGTCTTTTGGTTGGAGCATTTAATCCATTTACATTTAAGGTAATTATCGATATGTATTTCCCTATTACCATTTTCTTAATTGATTTTGGTTAGTTATTGTAGGTCTTTTCCTTCTCTTGTGTTTGCTGCATAGAGAACTTCCTTTAGCATTTGTTGTAAAGCTGGTTTGGTGGTGCTGAATTCTCTTAGCTTTTGCTTGTTTCTAAAGGTTTCAATTTCTCCATCGAATCTGAATGAGATCCTTGCTGTGTAGAGTAGTCTTGGTGTACGTTTTTCACTTTCATCACTTTAAATATGTCCTGCCACTCCCTTCTGGCTGGCAGAGTTTCTGCTGAAAGATCAGCTGTTAACCTTATGGGGATTCCCTTGTATGTTATTTGTTGTTTTTCCCTTCTGCATTTAATATTAATTCTTTGTATTTAATTTTTGATTGTTTAATATGTGTCTTGGCATGTTTCTCCTTTGACTTATCCTGTATGGGACTCTCTGTGCTTCATAGACTTGATTGACTATTTCCTTTCCCATATTAGGGAAGTTTTCCACTATAATCTCTTCAAATATTTTCTCAGTCCCTTTCTTTTTCTCTACTTCTTCTGGGACCCCTAAAATTCGAATTATGGTGCATTTAATGTTGTCCCAGAGGTCTCTGAGACTGTCCTCAATTCTTATCATTCTTTTTTCTTTTTTCTTCTCTGTGGTAGTTATTTCCACTGTTTTATCTTCCAGGTCACTTATCCATTCCGCTGCCTCAGTTATTCTGCTATTGATTCCTTCTAGAGAATTTTTAATTTCATTTATTATGTTGTTCATTATTCTTTGTTGGCTCTTTAGTTCTTCTAGGTCCTTGTTAAACGTTTTTTGTATTTTCTCCATTCTACTTCCAAGATTTTGGATCATCTTTACTATCATTACTCTGAATTCTTTTTCAGGTAGATTGCCTATATCCTGTTCAGTTGTTTGGTCTGGTGGGTTTTTACCTTGCTCCTTCATCTGCTGTGTGTTTCTCTGTCTTCTTATTTTGCTTATCTTACTGTGTTTGGGGTCTCCTATTTGCAGGCTGCAGGTTCGTAGTTCACATTGTTTTTGGTGTCTGCCCCCAGTGGCTAAGGTTGGTTCAGTGGTTGTGTAGGCTTCCTGGTGGAAGGGACTAGTGCCTGTATTCTGGTGGATGAGGCTGGATCTTGTCTTTCTGGTGGGCAGGACCACGTCCGGTGGTGTGTTTTGGGGTGTCTGTGACCTTATTATGATTATAGGCAGCCTCTGCTAATGGGTGGGGTTTTGTTCCTGTTTTTCTCGCTGTTTGGCATACGGTGTCCAGCACTGTAGCTTGCTGGTCGTTGAGTGGAACTGGGTCTTAGCTTTGAGATGGAGATCTCTGGGAGAGCTTTCACCATTTGGTATTACATGGGGCCGGAAGGTCTCTGGTGGACCAATGTCCTGAACTCAGCTCTCCCACCTAAGAGGCTCAGGCCTGACACTTGGCCAGAGCACCAAGTGTCAGCCACACGGCTCAGAAGTTATGGGAGAAAAAAGAGAGAAAGAAAGAAAGTAAATAAAATAAAGTTATTAAAATAAAAAATAAAAAATAATTATTAAAAATTTAAAAATTAAAAAAAGAAAGAAAGAGACAACCAAACCAATAAACAAATCCACCAATGATAACAAGTGCTAAAAACTATATTAAAAAAGAAAAAAAAAACAGACAGACAGAACCCTAGGGCAAATGGTAAAAGCAAAGTTATACAGACAAAATCACACAAAGAAGCATACACATACACACTCACAAAAAGAAAAAAAGGAAAAAATATACGTATTTATATATATTAAAAAAAGGAAGAGAGCAACCAAATCTACCAATGATAATAAGCTCTATATACTAAACTAAGATAAACATAAAACCAGAAACAATAAATTAGATGCAGAAAGCAAACCCCAAGTCTACAGTTGCTCCCAAAGTCCACTGCCTGAATTTTGGGATGATTCGTTGTCTATTCAGGTATTCCACAGAAGCAGCGTACATCAAGTTGATTGTGGAGATTTAATCCACTGCACCTGAGGCTGCTGGGAGAGATTTCCCTTTCTCTTATTTGTTCACACAGCTCCTGGGGTTCAACTTTGGATTTGGCCCTGCCTCTGTGTGTAGGTCGCTTGAGGGCGTCTGTTCCAGTCCAGACAGGACATGGTTAAAGTAGCAGCTGATTAGGGGGCTCTGGCTCACTCAGGCCGGTCAGAGGGAGGGGTACAGAATGCAGGGCGAGCCTGTGGCAGCAGAGGCCAGCATGACATTGCAACAGCCTGAGGCGCACTGTGTGCTCTCCTGGGGAAGTTGTCCCTGGATCATGGGACCGTGGCAGTAGCGGGCTGCACAGGCTCCCGGGAGGGGAGGTGTGGATAGTGACCTGTGCTCGCACACAGGCTTCTTGGTGGCTGCAGTAGCAGCCTTAGTGTTTCACGCCTGTCTCTCGTGTCCTCGCTGATAGCCTCAGCTCGCGTCTGTCTCTGGCGCCCATTTAGCCGGTGCTCTGAGTTGCCTCTCCTCACGCACCCCGAAACAATGGTCTCTTGCCTCTTAGGCAGATGCAGACTTTTTCCCGGACTCCCTCCTGGCTAGCTGTGGCACACTAGCCCCGTTCAGGCTGTGTTCACCCAGCCAACCCCAGTCCTCTCTCTGGGGTCTGACCTCCGAAGCCCGAGCCTCAGCTTCCAGCCCTGACCTGCCCCTGCAAGTGAGCAGACAAGCCTCTTGGGCTGGTGAGTGCTGGTCCGCACCAATCCTCTGTGTGGGAATCTCTCCACTTTGCCCTCCGCACCCCTGTTGCTGTGCTCTCCTCCGTGGCTCCAATGCTTCTTCCCTGTCCACCCCGTCTCCGCCAGTGAAGCAGCTTCCTAGTATGTGGAAACTTTTCCTCCTTCACAGCTCCCTCCTAGAGGTGCAGGTCCCATCCCTATTCTTTTGTTTCTGTTTTATCTTTTTTCTTTTGCCCTACCCAGGTACGTGGGGAGTTTCTTGCCATTTGGGAAATCTGAGGCCTTCTGCCAGCGTTCAGTAGGTGTTCTGTAGGGGTTGTTCCACATGTAGATGTACTCCTGATGTATTTCTAGGGAGGAAGGTGATCTCCACGTCTTACTCCTCCTCCATCTTGAAGCCTCCCCCCACATCATTCTTTTTGCCATTTACTGTAACATATTCATTCACAGGACTTGGGGATTAGAGTGTAGATATTGGGGGGGGCGGGGACGGGGGGAGATTATTCTGCCTTCCATACCACCATATAGGTTTCCTCGTCATCTCCCTTTTATAAAGTTCTTACATATTACACCTAAATACATTGAAAATTCCCATCAGACAATGTTCTACTTTGATTTAAATGATGAACCACTTTTTTAATAATTCAAGAAGAGAAGATTTTGTTATAGTTACCATTTCCTGAGTGTATATTTCTTTGGATTGATTTTGTCTGGGATTTGCTTAGCTTCTGGAATTTATAGGTTAATGTCTTTTGCCAAACTTGGAAAGTTTTCAGCTATTATTTCTTGGAATATTTTTTAGCAACACACTCTTCTTTCCTTCTGAGCCTTCAATCATACAAACATTATGCCTTTTTGTTATTCTCCAACAGTTCCAGGGTCTCTTCAATATTGTTCCTCTCCTTTATTAACAATGGATAATTTCTATTGACTTATTTTCAAGTTTGCTGATTCTTTCCTCTGTCACCTCCATTCTGTTACTGATTCCATACAGCGAGGGTTTTTTTCCTTTTTGGTGTGGGGGGTGCAGGGTAGAGAGGCTATTGTATTTTTTAATTCTAAAATTTCCATTTGGTTTACTTCATATTTCCTATTTCTTTACTGATTACTTCCTATTCTAACTTTTATTTCAGTATTTAAGATTATTCATTTGAGCACTTTTACAATAGTTGTTTTAAAGTCATATTTTCATTGTTATCTGTTGTCTTTTCCCATGTGATCTGAGATTTTTGTAGTACTTCATACACCCATATGGAACGTGCCTTGTTTAAATCTATGGTGAATGTTGATATTTTTTTATCAGGGACTTGATTTGGTTAGCTTCTGGCCATTAATTCCAACCCACCTCTATGGGCTGTAGTCCCAATATCAGTTCCATTTACAAAAGCTATGCAGGGCCATTCAGATTTACACTGGGTGTGCACCATGTAGAGATCAGTCTGGGACTCCGGTTCTATTCATTAATTCCATCCTCAAAGCCCTTGGTATGCTAATAAGGATGAGATCCAAGCATGTGCAGATTGTAGTGAGTCTAGGAGTTCACAGATTCATGGGATCATTTCCCAAGCCCCTCCTTCTCACCTGTCTCCGCTGATACTTTCTGGTACCCTGGAACATCCCTTGTCACTCCTCCAATCAGCAACAACCCACTTCTATGACTGCACCAGAGTAGCAGGAAGATCGAGAGGGGGTGGGGAGGGGGAACAAGCAATGGTTTAGCCCTGCCTTTCATAACTATAGCTTTACCAGATAGACAGAATGTTCCCTTCACTCACTGGCTCCTGCAGTTTCCCACTGCCAGCTGTTTCTGCTGCTACTGACTCTGCCACAAGACTGCCAGGGGGCTGGGGCATGACAAAACCAAGAAAAAGGAGACAAAAAAGATGGGAGATTTCTCCCTTCTCTCACAGCTTTAGGGCTTCCCTTTTCTACTCCTTGAGCCAGAACTAGAAGGGTCTCCTGGATTTCTGTCTGTGTTCCAATACTGACTTCAGGATTTTGGACTGCACTGAATTCAAGCTGTGGGATTAGCAGAGAAAAAAATTGTAAGCCCATCTCTAGTTCAGTGGTATTTCATTCTAGTATTCTTCCTTAGTCTACATGCTGATATTTACTTTTCAGAGAACTCAACTAGCTTCAACTGGCATTTTATCCAGTTTCATGTTTGTATTCATTGGGGGAAAAAAGGTTGGAGTGGTTTTATTCAATTTTACCTGGAACCAGAATTCTTTTAATAAGTTTTGCAAAAGCATTTTAACCAATTTCCCCAAGTGTGCAATGCCAGGTGTACAGAACTGCAAACATATCAACACAAAAGATATGTGCCCAGGAAGAAAAAAGTAATCTTAAGGGTATACATAAAGCTAATACACTGTTAGACTGTGGTCTCTTTGATGCTTGAAAACGTCATCCCTCCAATTCACAATGCATTCTTCAGAATAAAGGAAACTTATAAATCTAAGGTTTGAAGAAAATGACAGTGAGGTAAATCCAACTATCTAAGTACTAAAATATACTGAGTTTTCTTCATCTCAAAGGATACTTAAAAACAAACAAACATATCTGTTCCATTTTCTACAATGACAAAAGTTCATAGGTTATTGTCATAAACACCCAAAGGGCCACACGTTAAAATATAACCCACACTCTGCAAGCCATCAGCACTAGAAGCAGAATCTCTTCGTAAAACAACACACCAGTGCTACCCTACCTGTTAAATTTCAGCTTTCATTTATTGAATGAAAATAATTATTCTGTTTCTTCAAACTACTAAAGGCAGGACAAGGTCTTTACAGGAAACAGCCCCAAGTCAAGGAGCCTAATGGAAGCTTCATTTATTATGGTTTTAACCCAGACATCCTCCCTCCCCAGCTGGCTGCTAGCAACTGGCCAAATGGAAAAAGAACAAACCTTTTAAATTTCAGCTCAAAAGTTTCTGATTGAACCTGGACCACAACCCCTATCTGAATGAGAAACTCAAGAAAGGAAAGAGGTTCTGAGAATGACAGCAGCATAAGTTATCATTACGTGTATCAGAGCTATTCAGTAACATTAACTCAAATTGGGCTTCTCAAAGTTCTCCTTTAGTGTAAATGTGATGAAAAGGGTTTGTTTTCACAATCTAAATATCAATTCCAATGACAAAGCAGCAGGTAGTTATTCTGAGTCAGAATGTGTCATTACTGAGACATCTTTTTAGTTAACCACAATATCTTTTTTCTTACCAGTAGAAAGAAAATTTCCTACCACATTCTGTTAAAATAGGGGGGGAAATATCTAAACTAAATTCAAAAAAAGTGAAAATCTGATGGTGTAAGCTTATCTTATGGGAAAAGACAAAGGCAAATAAAATTCTAAAAAGGATTACTCAGTATTCTGATAGAACAGGGTAAGAGTCTGTACACCTGGGTATATTTAATTGTGCTTGTAGCAGAAATAATCCCCCCCACCCTTATCTAAAAGAGACTATCATTAGGGAAAGGTCTCTTGAGATCAGTTCCATATAGAGGACAGACAATTCTCTGCTTTTACAGTCAATTTGGTTTTTTGCTTCTAAAATACAGCCTCCCAATCTATCATCCAACTTGTTACTAAATTTGTGAACCAATTGAGGGAAGGGAGATCATTCCATATACCAGACATCTATTAAAAATATATATCATGGAGACAGAAATCCCTCCAAAATTAGGATCAACCAAAAGGACTAGATGCATTTTTCAGTCCCACTACATATGTTCTTGGAAAGAAACAAAATGCATTAATAGAGAAGTAGGTTCTGTCTCCTCTGGTTAATGCCATACCTGGCCACACTACTGGTCTCTTAAAAAAAAAATCTCATCTACAGAAAAAAAAAAAAAAACAAACAACTCAGAATTTCTTACCTCTTTATCAATCACTCCTAATTCATAGGCTGTGCTTGGAGAGGATTAGAGGAAAGGAGAGGAAGGGGCTAGGGTTTCTGAAGCATCAGATACATGTACTTTCACTTTAATTCCATCTCTAACAGCATATCCACAGTTACTATCTTGCCCTGAAATGACCAGAATGAGTTTAAGAAAAGGTATACATGATTTTTAAATGAGCCCTGAGTTAACATTCCATTCCAAAAGAATAAAGAAATTGCACAGAAAAGCATAAGTAGCTAGCTTTTAAAAGGCCTGTTTGCAAGGTTATTCCTTGGTTGGCATCTGGAAGGAACTTGGAGTTGGAAGGTTTCCCCCACCAAACTAAGTGACAAGAGCAGCTCATTGTTCCTAAACCATGTATGCAAACAATTTGTCTTATGCTAAATACCCACTTCCCTTCTAAGAGTCTGGAAATGAAATACACACTAGGCAGAGGGGGCCTATGTGACCAGTTCCCAGCACAAATCTACTTCAAAAATCTCTCTAATGAGCTTCCCTGGTAAACAACATTTCACAGGTGCTGTCACACCTCCCCACTAGAGGAATCAAGCCTGTCCTAAGTGACTCCACTGGGAGAGGACTCTTGGAAGCTTACGTCCGGTTTCCTCCAGACTCTCCTATGCACTTTTCTCTTCATTGGTTTTGCTGTGTATCCTTTCCCTACAGGAAATCATAGCTAAGAGTATGACAAAATGCTGAGTCCTTCTAGAGAGCCACCTGACCTGGGGGCAGTCTTAGGAATCCCTGACACAGAAATGTTAATAAGAACATCAATGCTTTAACATAAGTTGCCAAAATGGACAGATTTGGAAGAAACGAAATATTCTAAATGATTCTGATTCATTCCTTAGTAAGAGTAACTGAAAGAAAACAAACCAGATCTTAAAAAAAAAAAAAAAAAAGACTAAGAAGAAAGAATAAGTGAAATTTCATTATAGCATTAAAATTTTTTTAATATAAGCATGAAAAGACAGGCAGCTCAACTTAACAATAAACAGATGGGTCTGCAAGGAGGGTAGGAAGGAAATGAGATGAGAAATGGTCAATTAAATCAGTGGTATTCTATGGGCCAGGCTTAACTGTGAGTGGTGTCTGCCCATCCAGAAACATTCAAGAGGAACCAGAAACACAACAGCTAAGAAGGAATAACTCAACTTGAGGGGGCAGGTGGTGCTCTGGCAGAAAAAGCTGGGCCAGCCTGGTGTTGAACATCCTGAAAGACAACTCAGTGTTAACAGGGAACACAGAGACCATGCGGGCCTTGGTCCTTCCAAGGGTTTCTACCATCTCTCTTTAATCAAAGTATCTCTGTCTAGAGTTCTGGCAGGGATGGATGGCCTAAGTAACATTCTGTAATTTGGGGATTTACCTTTATCCCATGAAAAGTGGGAGAGAGAGGGGAGAGAAGGATACAATGATTACTAGGTACTCATCATTTCTGGAAGCTACAGAATTCTCTATAGTCAGTATGAACACTGACTCTTAGATTTCATAAATGTACATTTCTTCAGCACTCTTTTTCACTTTAATTGCATTTAGAGAAATTAAGTCAATTTAATAAGCTAAGAAGTAGCTCACCACCATGTCAAGTACCAGTCCCTCCTCATTTGATGTCTCTTGTTTTAATTGCCATATTCTTTGTTAGGATCCAGTGAGATCATATCCATCAAACTGCTCTGCAAACGTTAAATAAATACTAAATAAGTGGGTTTGAACATTATAACTCCTACCCTGAGGTCTTCTCTAATCTTTCCTGACTTTTCTTGATCTAAAGAGTTTATTTCATTGATTGGTCTGTTTATTTACTGTTTTATTGATTTCACCCTGACATTGCTTATATACCTTAGTTCATAATCATTTTTAGATCTCTGGACCTAATAACTCTACTCAAACTTTCTCAGCCTTGGTTATGTATTTCTACTTCCACTCTTGTTATTTTTTTACACTTAGTTTTCTTTGGTTACTTTCTAAAAAACATTTCGCCCTATGAATATATATAGAAACTTTTATAACACACAGGTGCTGGTATAATAAAAACTTAACAGCAATTACATTTCCTTTGTGCTTCTTTCTGACTTTCCCATCATGCCCTGACAGAAGTAACCACTATTCTAAAATTATATTTGTCACATGCAGTTATTTTGTGAGATGTTATTCAGGGATATATAATACCGTACTATTTTGCATAATTATAAACTTTATTTATTGTGAGATTTATATAAGTGGTATATTACCCGATGCTCTTATTTTTCTTTTTACAGTAATGCATAATTATTTTATCATGTCAACTCAGAGGTACCTGAGGGAAACAATAATCTTCCTCTATCCTTTTTTTAAATTTTTAAAATATTTCATACAATTTTTAAAGGTTACTTTCCATTTACAGTTACTACAAAATATTGGCTATATTCTCCACATTGTATAATACATCCTTGAGCTATGCTTTTATTACTTTTTTTAATAAATTTATTTATTTTTTGGCTGCATTGGGTCTTCATTGCTGCAAGCGGGCTTTCTCTAGTTGCGGTGAGCGGGGGCTACTCTTCGTTGCAGTGAGCAGGCTTCTCATTGTGGTGGCTTATCTTTGTTGCAGAGCACGGGCTCTAGGTGTGCGGGCTTCAGTAGCTGCAGCACACGGGCTCAGCAGTTGTGGCTCACGGGCTCTAGAGCACAGGCTCAGTAGTTGTGGCACACGGGCTTAGTTGCTCCGCGGCATGTGGGATCTTCCCGGACCAGGGCTTGAACCTGTGTCCCCTGCATTGGTAGGCGGATTCTTAACCACTGTGCCACCAGGGAAGTCCAAGCCATGCTTTTAAATCAACATCTCCTTCAGGAATTTTATCCACAATGATAAATGTAGCTTTGTTAACCTCATTTTAACAGTCATATCCTATTTCCACTGTCAGAAGATGCTACATTGTATTTAATTTCCCTGCAGATGGATACTTAAGATGCTTACTATATTTTACAACTACAGAGTTACACAAAGCTTTAAAGAAGATTCTTAGATGTGTCTTCTGATGCATAAGTCAATTTCTCCCAGAGTTTTCAATCAGCCATGGACTGCCCCACTAGAAGTGATTAGAAATGTTTGAAGAATGTTTGGATGTTTGAATGACCATGGTATAGGGGGCATAATTCACACACAGTGGGTTATGAATGATATCCCAGAAGAGAGGCTTACCCTGCCCAAATTACCAGTAAGGTCCCAATGAGAAACACCATATCTCAGAGTTGAATTGTTGGTTTGTAGGTTATATGGATCCTAAAGTTGACTCATGAGGTATTGCCAAATTACCCTTCAAAGTAGGTATATTAATTAATACACCCAACATCAGCCAATAATTTCCTACTGTGCAACATCTTTGCCTGCACCTAGTATTGCAAGATTTTTTAACATTTGCCAATCTGAAATTGTGAAAGGGGATCCATTATTCTCTTAAGTGATAGCTTTGGAGTTTTTCTTATTTATTTGAAATGGTACTTTAAACATTCTAATAATAATGCTTTCTAAGTATTTTTTGTTACAAAACTTTTCACCCAATATCTAGCCTTTAAAAAAAAAAAACTTTATTATTACAGTACCAAGATTCACATGTATAAAAAAACTTGGTGAGCTGAATTTATAAATATTTTTCCTTGGAGGTTGTGTTTTTGTGTGTGGCATATATCTACGGGGTATGGTTTTAAAACCCTCAAGGTCACACATACATTCTCATATAACTTCTTGGAAAAGCTCTAAAGTTTTGCTTTTCACAATCTTTATCCTGAATTGTTTGCTTATGGTTTAAGGTGGGGATGATATTTTATTTTTTATCCATATGGATAATCAAACTTCAAAGCATCTTTTATTGAAAAGACCTATCCTAACTCCCAGTGACCTACAAGTCCATCTCTATCAGGTATATAATTTCCATAAATAAGGTCTCTACTTGCTTATCTATACTTGTGCCAATATCTCATAATAATTCATTCCTATAGGTTTGTAGTAAGTCTTGAAATCTATTTGGGTAAGCCCCCCACCTTGCTGTACTCTTTCAGATCAATTTCTTTTCTTCTTTGTTCTTCCATGTAAATTTTAGAATCCATTTGTCTAATATCCCCACCCCCAAATAAAAGCAGTGGAGATTTTGATTGGCAATTTTCTCACAAATTAATCTAAGAACAGCTTCATGATATCATTCTCTTCCTAGCCATGAATATGTTTACCTTCTATATATCTTTTTTGGAATAGACTTTAATCTTTAGAGCAATTTTAGTATACAGAGTAACTGCAAAAGTACAGAGTTCCCTCTATCTCCTCTTCCTCCCTATACACAGTATCCCCAATTGTTAAGATCTAGCATTAATGTGGTTACAATGGACAAACCATTATTGATACATTATTATTAACTAAAGTCCATAATTTACCTTAGCATTCACTTTTCTGTTGTACAGTTTTATGAGCTTGGACAAATGTATAATGTCATGTGCCTCCCAACACAGTATCATACAGAATTGTCTCAACTGTTCTAAAAATCCCCTGTGTTCCACCTACCGATTCTTCCCTCCCCTCTCCTTCCCCACCCTGGCAATCATTGATCTTTTCACTGTCCCTAGTTTTGTCTTTTCCAGAATGTCATATAGTTGGAAATACACTTTACATAGCCTTCTCAGACTGGCTTCTTTTATTTATTTTTTTTAGTGTGGCTTTTTTTTTTTTTTAACATCTTTATTGGAGTATAATTGCTTTACAATGGTGTGTTTCTGCTTTATAACAAAGTGAATCAGTTATACATATACATATATCCCCATATCTCTTCCTTCTTGCATCTCCCTCTCTCTCACCTTCCCTATCCCACCCCTCTAGGTGGTCACAAAGCACCGAGCTGATATCCCTGTGCTATGCGGCTGCTTCCCACTAGCTATTTATTTTACATTTGGTAGTGTATATATGTCCATGCCACTCTCTCACTTTGTCCCAGCTTACCCTTCTCCCTCCCCATATCCTCAAGTCCATTCTCTAGTAGGTCTGCATCTTTATTCCCGTCTTGCCCCTAGGTTCTTCATGACCATTTTTTTTTCTTATATTCCATATATATGTGTTAGCATACGGTATTTGTTTTCCTCTTTCTGACTTATTTCATTCTGTATGACAGATGTGAGGTCCATCCACCTCACTACAAATCACTCAATTTTGTTTCTTTTTATGGCTGAGTAATACTCCATTGTATATATCTGCCACATCTTCTTTATCCATTCATCTGTTGATGGACCCTTAGGTTGCTTCCAGGTCCTGGCTATTGTAAATAGAGCTGCAATGAACATTGTGGTACATGACTCTTTTTGAATTATGGTTTTCTAAGGGTATATGCTCAGTAGTGGGATTGCTGGGTCGTATGGTAGCTCTATTTTTAATTTTTTAAGGAACCTCCATACTGTTCTCCATAGTGGCTGTATCAATTTACATTCCCACCAACAGTGCAAGAGGGGTCCCTTTTCTCCACACCCTCTCCTGCATTTATTGTTTGTAGATTTTTTGATGATGGCCATTCTAACCGGTGTGAGACTATATCTCACTGTAGTTTTGATTTGCATTTCTCTAATGATTAATGATGTTGAGCATTCTTTCATGTGCTTGTGGGCAATCTGTATATGTTCTTTGGAGAAATGTCTATTTAGGTCTTCTGCCCTTTTTTGGATTGGTTTGTTTGTTTTTTTGATATTGAGCTGCATGAGCTGCTTGTAAATTTTGGACATTAATCCTTTGCCAGTTGCTTCATTTGCAAATATTTTCTCCCATTCTGAGGGTTGTCTTTAATCTTGCTTATGGTTTCCTTTGCTGCGCAAAAGCTTTTAAGTTTCATTAGGTCCCATTTGTTTATTTTTGTTTTTACTTCCATTTCTCTAGGAGGTGGGTCAAAAAGGATCTTCCTGTGATTTATGTCATGGAGTGTTCTGCCTATGTTTTCCTGTAAGAGTTTAATACTGTCTGGCCTTACATTTAGGTCTTTAATCCATTTTGAGTTTATTTTTGTGTATGGTGTCAGGGAGTGTTCTAATTTCATTCTTTTACATGTAGCTGTCCAGTTTTTCCAGCACCACTTATTGAAGAGGCTATTTTTTCTCCACTGTATATTCTTGCCTCCTTTATCAAAGATAAGGTGACCATATGTGCGTGGGTTTATCTCTGGGTTTTCTATCCTGTTCCATTGATTATATTTCCGTTTCTGTGCCAGTACCATACTGTCAGACTGGCTTCTTGCACTTATGCATTTAATTTTCCTCCATGCCTTTTGTGGCTTGATAGACAGCTCATTTATTTTTATTGCTGAATAATATTCCATTGTGTGCATATACCACAGTTTGTTTATCCACTCAACTATTGAAGAATATCTTGGTTGCTTCCAATTTTTGGCAATTATGGCTATAAACATCTTTGTGAGGTTTTTGCACAGGCGTAAGTATTCAACTCATTTAGGTAAATACCAGGGAAAAAGATCACTGAATCATGTGGTATCTATACAACTTTAAACAGTCTGTAGTAATCATCAGTTATATTGTTTAAACTTTCATAATAAGTATCTTGCCCATATTTTGCTAAATCAATTCCTAGGTAACTCATAGCTTTGAAGTTATTGACATTTTTATTATGTTTTCATTGTGAGCTGCTGTATATAGAAAATTAAGTCAATTGTTTTTATATTGTTTTATATTGTTATAAATGGATTCTAATTCCAACCATCTTGTTGAGGTCATTTATTAACTCTAATAATTTGTCTGTAAATTATAATTAATTCCGGTTTTCAGTGTAAGCCACTAAATTAGTTTCAAATGATGAAAATTTTGATTCATCTTTTCTGAAATAACTATTTTTCCTTCCTGCACTGACCAGGGTTTCCAATTCAATATGTAATAGTCTACTGGTAATATGTTTTATCTCTTAATTTTCTTGATCAGTCTTACAAGGGGTTTATTAGTTTTTTAATCTTTCTAAAACTAACTTTTCCTTTATTGATTTATTGATTTCTGTTCTTAATTTTACTCTTTCCTTCTTCCTATACCCTCTGGGTTTAAGTTTCTTTTCTTCATTTAAATTCTTGGTATGGAAAATTAGATACTGATTTTCAGACTGTACTCTTCTCTTATTTATGCATTTGTTATAAAGTTACCTTTAAGCACTGAGTTAGCTGCATCCCATGAGTATTATGCCAAATTATCATCACCATTTAATGCAAAATACTTCCTAATTTCTATATTAAGTTCTTCTAAGATACATAGGTTTTTCTAGAGGTACAGTGCTTAATTTCTTTAAAAAATGAGATTGTCTAGTTATCTTTATGTTATTGATTTCTAAGCTTAATTCCTAATGATTAAATCAGAAAGAAAATCCTGATGTTTTCATTCCTCTACAATTGAGGGCTTTCTTTATTGCTCAGCTTACAGTCAGTTCTGCAGTTCCGGGTTCTATATATGTCAATCAGTTGAAGCTGTTTGTGTTGTTTGGAGCTGTCTTCTCATTTTTTTGTCTTCTTGTTCTATTAGTAGAGAAAAGTGGACAGGTATTGAGAAACCATAATGATGTTGAGTTGACAGGACTCAAAAGGGGATGAGAAAGAGGAGATGTCGGGATTGAGTCAGCCCAATTAAAGTGTACTAGAGCCATTCACTCAAAAGTCCAGATTTTGAAGGGAAATCCAGAGCTCAGTCTTGGCTTCTTTGTGTTTGAGAAGTTCAGCTGGAGAAGCCAAGTTGTCATCTGGGTACAGGATTGTGGAGCTAAGAGAGAGGTCAGGTCTAGAGACAGACTTTGGAGATTGACGTTCCAATGACATTTGGGAGCATAGCAATGTATGAGATTGACAAGAAGAGTACAAAATGGAAAAATGGGATGAGCCTTAAGCAACTCCAGCACTTAATCTGTTAGAGCAGGATAAGCTTGCAGAGGAGACTAAAATGACATAGCCAGAGAGGAAACAAATAGTGTGGTGTTACCATATGACAAATAGAACCCGAAACAGAGAAGACAAAGGAAGAATGTGTTATAGAGGAAGTGGTTAAGAGCATCAAGTGCTGCTTGCAGGCTAGTTAACATCAGTCCTAAAAGCATCCATGTGGTGCAAGAGAGATTACTGGTAATCTTGGTATGACATGTGTTGGTGGCATGAGGGGGAAGGTTCACAAGGAAGTGGGAAAGGAAGAAAAGGAGGCAACAGATTAACTGATTTTCAAAAAATTGGGCTGAAGAAGAAGAGGGGTATAGGTCAAGTTGAGAGACTTGATCATACTTAGAGGTAAATCGATGTAATACTCATGCTAAAGGTACATGTTTCTCTGGCTACAGCGCTCAATGAATATTTACTTGCTGACTGAATTGCTCCCCACCACTTGCCAACACACACATACACACACACACACACACACACACACACTTTCTTGATTCCCTTATCAGAATATTTATTACCTGTCATGCAGCTATAGACCCCAGTTTTGAAAATCAAGCATTATCCAACAAATAATTTCATGAGTCTTAACAATACACACTGGGTATAAGAGAAGGTAATTTATGTTTTCACAAAACCTATCAGAGAAATATTTGGACCTATCAACTGCAAGAAGGAAATTTTACATGCAAATACCTATCTTTTAAATAAGCATCTCACACAGTTTATCATTCCCCTAATCCCAAAACATAAAGCCAGTGGGTTTTTTTTTAATAACGTAACCCTTAAAAAAGCATTTCCCAAGTCCATGCCTATATCAACAGAAGCAGCAAATATCATCTAGCCAGAGAACAATTATACCTCCTCCAAGCAGATAAGAAAACTCAATCATTCTAATATGCTATGGATAATATTATTGATGACCTCTAGAAATTTTGCAACCAATTTCAAAACACATACTCCAAGATAATCACATCATTACACCCTTAAAGCAGTCTCTTATAAAAATAAAAGGACATGCTTTCCTCAATTAAAAGTGAAGGAAGTATCACAGAGTTGAATGAGTAGAGAGTAGAGACATTCGATTCTTAGACAACCTGGTGTCTGTTATCTCTTTCAATGTTTCTCAAAATTGTTTAGATGGAGAGATTCCCATAAATGATTAATTCCATCATCTGGATTAGAAACTATTTACTAGAAAGTATAACTTTATTACACACACACACACACACACACACACAGTCACTCTCTCACACACACAGCATATGTACACAAGCCAATCATAACTTCTTCTCCTTTGTTATTTTTAATAAGTCATTCATTCAATAAACATTTACTGGCATCTATGTACTAGGGGATATTACATTGGGGATTCATCAGTGAACAAAACAGAGTCCTTGCTTTCATGAAATGTATGCTCTAGGGACTTCCCTGGTGGTCCAGTGGTTAAGACTTCGCCTTCCAATGCAGGGGGTGTGGGTTCGATCCCTGGTCGGGGAGCTAAGATCCCACATGCCTCGCAGCCAAAAAACCAAAACATAAAACAGAAGCAATACTGTAACAAATTCAATAAAGACTTTATAAAAAATGGTCCACATCAAGAAAATCTTGAAAAAAAATGTTCTACTTGAAAGAGATAGACAATGAGCAAAAAAATATTTGGTATGTTGGGTGATGGTAAGGGAAAGAACAAGAGCTGAAGAGAAGGGGTGGCTGCTGAGAGCCAGGCTGCCATTTTTTATATCTTATATCAGGAAAGCCTCCTTCAGATAAAGTGAGCAGAGAACGAAAGGAAGTAAGTGAGGGAGGAGCGCCAAGTCGATGCATGTAGAGGAAGAGCCTTCCACACAGAAGAAAGAACAAGTGCAGAAGGTCCAGAGACAGGCTGATCTCTCAGGGAGATGGAGAAACAGACAGGAGGCCAGCGTGTGACTGGAGCAGAGGCAGGAAGGAGAACTGCAGGAGATGAGTTCAGAGGGGAGTAGGTCAGATCAGGCCAAGTCCTTGTAGGTCACTGCCAGGATCCTGGGTTTTACACTGAGTAGGCTGGAAAGCCACTCGAGCCAATGATGCCTTGCTACTTCCTACTATGTATCTGGTCCTGTGTTCACTGCTTTACTTCCATCATCAGCAATGTTCCCAATGATCTTATACAATATGCACTTTTACTCCAACTTTACAGGTGAGGAAAATGCAACTTGTTCAGGTCCACAGTGCTGGGAACTGAAACACAGGGTCATCTAGTTCAGCACTGCTCGGTGGCACGGGGGATATTACTAGCATTTGGAGCAGGACAATTCTTCATTGTATGGGACTGTTCTACACATTGCAGGATAGCAGTTATCAATGCCATACCTCACCTTCAAATGCCATACCTCACCTTCAAATACCAGCAATGTCCCCTCATCCTTCTGACAATCAGAAACATCATACATATTTTCAAAAGCCCTCAACAGGCACACTACCCCCACAAGTTGGAACCACTAGTACAGTCCCTGCCCACCCTCCCTTGTTTTACCCTGCTAGCAGAAAGCTGGTGATTGGAACAAAATTTGTAAGAAAGATGGATGCATGAGTGAAACACTTTAAAGTTGAACTATCTTCTCTGTTGAAACCATTTGTTTTGGGCATCCCCCCCCCTCTTATTTAAAACTCTGAAACAGCACTGTTAAATATCAGAGTTGGAATACAAATGTCCAGGACAGAGAATAACATAATATTCTTCAGAATATTGAGAGCTGAGCCTTCAAGTCCTTGGAATAATAAAAATTTGCCTGTGGGCTTGGGAATACAATGGGCTCTTTGGAAAACACTCAGGTGAGATTTTCTTTGGAACTATATATATGAAAACGTGCTTAGAGAAATAACTAACACGAAATACTAGGAAACTGTCCATAGCAATGCATGATCATACACATGTGAGCCTTATAAATTCAATCCTTATCAAAGTTGCTATATCCACTTGAGAGTACTTATATAAGAAACACCAAAAATTAATACTGAGACATCAGTTTTCAGTAAGTCTTTATAATGCAGTCACTGAAAAGATTTGACCCAAGACACTCAAAGTTATAGGGATAAATCTGTATTATTATCTAAGATATTAATTATGCTTCCAATGGAATTTGATGAGAGCTTGAAAATTGGTAGAACTTGAAACCAAGCCCAAATCTTTATAATACGATCACTGAAATGATATGACCCAAGATAACCAAAGCTGTAGGGATAAATCTATATTATTATCTGTCTAAAACATTAATTATGCTTACAACTGAATTTGAAGAGAGTTTGAAAATTGGCAGAATTTGAAACCAAGCCCAAACAAGCCTAACTGCTTCGACAGGAGGCATTTCAATGGGCACTTCAGAAGTGACGAACTAAAAGAAGAACACATAGTGATGTAACTAATTTAATAAGCAATTGAAAAGTCCTTATACTAATAGCTTAAACAATAATATCAATAACAGCGTTCTGCCAATTGATCCCCAATTCAGAACTGAAAAGCTGGCAAATATGCTTCTCTTAAGTCCTAAAAAAACTACCAAGAACACCTTACATACCAAAAGATTATAAATTAGAGTCTTTTTAAAATAATTTTTTCAAGACTGACTCTACTCTTTCTTATCCCCTACAACTCAATCAACATAGAATGTTACCTGAGTGCCTGTTGGTTCTTATCCGAGTGGCAAGAAACCTGCCCACAAGAAGTTCATGATCTAACAGTAAGAGTTCAGCAGGGAGCAAAGTAGTGTGTAATGCATACTACGAATATGCAGAAATAGAACTGGGACAGTATTTAATGAGGTGTTAATCCTACAGTCTATACAAACAAAGTCAGTGAAGGGGAAAAGCAAGGTGGAAGACCTCCTCAAGAAAAAGAGAAGTGATAACAACAAATTAAAGAATTAAAAAGAGAAAAATGAACGTAAGACCATGCCCATACCATTACACTCAAAACTAAACCAACTATCTTCTAGAACAACCAAAAACAAACAAACAAACAAGCAAAAGCAAAAAATGGACAACACAAAGTGCTGGCAAGGATGCTGAGCAACTGGAGCTTCCCTGTGTTGCTGATAGGAATGCAAACTGGTACAAACACTTAGGAAAACAGTTTGATAGTTTCCTATACAATTAAACATACACTTACCACACGGCCCAACAATCCCACTTATAGGTATTCACTCAACAGAAATTGAAACAGATGTCCATACAATGACCCGTACATGAGTTTATGGAAATTGTTTTCAGAATTATCAAAAACTTAACAGAACCCAACTCTCCCAAAACTAGTGAATGGATTTTAAAGATATGGTACATCCATACAATGGAACACTACTCAGCAATATAAAGGAATGAACTTTTAATATACAAAACAACATAGATATCAACATAAAAGCATTATGTTAAGTGAAAGAAGCCAAACACAAAAGGCTATATACTGTATGATACCATCTTTTATGACCTTCTGGAAAAGGGAAACCTATATGGACAGAAACAAGATCAGTGGTGGCTGGGGAAAAGGAGGGGATTAACTACAAAAGAGGACAAGGGAACTTTAGGGGTGATAAGAAACAGTCTATATCATGTTTGTGGTAGTGGTTGCATGACTGTTTCTCTCAAGCTCAGACAACTATTTACCTCCAAAGGGCAAATTTTAGTCTATGTATATTACACCTCAATAAAACTAATCATTTAAAAAAAAAAAACAAAAACTGAACCAACTGGATTTTAACCACACTACAAGGGAGTTCTTTAAAACAAACCGAAATGATGCAAGTCACCTGAGTACTTCCTGGTCCTTGCCAGTCCTGCCACTGTGGAGAGTTGTATGTCACAATGTCACTCTTCCAATCTTACAAATCCCTCAACCACCACCAGCAGCCCCTTTTGCACTGTACTTCAAGAATGCCTTACATTGTTCTAAATGAGGAATTGCATTTACCTATTTCATTTTCTGATTTAGCTCTTTCACTCCTTCCCTTTATAAGTTAATACTGGTAAGGTGGGTCTGACCCAAATGCCAGATGCCAGAAGAGAGTGTCTGATCTCTCAGTACAGGATATTTCTTATTGGCCCCGTGCCTGTGTTGCTTCCCTCCCTACCTCTCACCTCCTCTTCTGCTCCTCACATTACACACACCCACAGGCAGTGGTCTCCAAAGTTGAGTGTACATATCTCAGTGTGGGCAGGAATTAAGTAACAGAACTTCTACGTATAGTTATCTTTATTTTTAAATTGAGAAGAATTAACCATTGCTAAAATTTAATATACGGGTTGATTCACTCGTTTGACAATATTTACTGAGCCATGAATTTGTGCCAAGAATGGATCAAAGTGCTGGCAACGCCACAATGAACAAAACAAAGTCCCTGAACTCAGGGAGTGTGCATCCTGAAGGAGGAGACAGATAAGAAATTATAATAATAAAAATACAAACAAACCAAAAAGTATACACATGCAATTCCCCTAGTGAAAGGTGCTAATAAAGTCAGGAAAGGGAAGAGAACGTGGTCCCCACACCTAATCCATATATCAGCCAATCACAAGCGATTTTGAGCTGCTCTGAGGAGAAAATGGAAATTTCACAGTACAGAGATCACAGGCCACAGCTTCTCAGGATCCCTGTGCTGCAAACTGAGAAACTCGTGTGTGTGTGTGTGTGTGTGTGTGTGTGTAAGTGCGCACACATGTGCGTGCACCCACACAACTGGCTAAAGACGTTTAAAGATGTTACCAAGTTTTACTGAAAAAGATCCTTGCAAAGAAACTATGGGCTAAAGAGAATGCTGATAATTAAGCACAGGCGAAAGTAATAGAGTGGTACTTAGACTCCTAAAATGAGCTTTTTAATAAAACAATTAAGTGATTAAAAACGTTAAGGATTCTGTTTAATCACATTGCTCTTAATAACCATAGTATTTAGTTCTCAATACATTGGATGAGAATAAAAGGGGTTTTTATATTTATAATACGTTTTAAGATGTTTATATACTGCTAATTCCATCTCCACCTCATCCTTCCTTTTTTAAACTTCTTTATGAAGGCTTAATTTACATAACAGAAAAGTCACCCATTTTAAGTGTGTAATTGAATGAATAATATTTAGTGAATTTTCCGAGTTATGCAACTATCTCTACAATCTACTTTGAGAACTGTCGTCCTTCTTTTTCAACCTCTTCTTAATGCACATTATAATGTATAAATTACATGAGTTTTGAACTTCATATATGCAATCTACAGGTAAACAAATGCATACACAGGGGTATGTGTGTTTAAATATTTCATAATCAAGGGGCATGAACCAAAAGCATGGAGTATATGGCTTTAGGGCCCCAGCCACTGTGTCCTCCAAGTCCATGCGGCCCCATACACAAGCCACCCTAGACTCAGCCCCTTTATCTGCCTCTTATGCCTTCAGTATCTATACAGAACACCCAATGCCTTTTTCTGCACTAGAGCTGCATGTCTGTGATCCATGATAAAATCAGGGGAAGAGCAAACACAGGGCTCTTGTAGAGACAGCTGTGTTGGCAATCACATCATCAGAAGCAGGGATTCCATAGCAGAGTTACCATCTCCGCGCTAGACCTGGAGATGAAATCAATGAGATAACACCCAGCCTCCAAGACTCCAAGGTGAGAGAGAGACACGGGTACACACAAACGTATTACAAATCTGTGTAACTGGCATCTGAATACCAAGGGGTCCTATGAAGAACCAAGAAAGAAATTATTCAGTTCCAGAAATAGCTGTGTGCTTCCTGAACAACTGCTTTTATGTAAAAGATAATGAGAATCAGGCCTTTCTTTTTGGGAACTGGTCAACCCAGGGCCAAACTGAGAGTTTCTCTCTCCCTAACCCAACAGTTTGTTGTAGCATCACCTCAGCTTCACCTTTTCACACTTTGGAACTTTTCACCGTAATTCTTTTCCTTAAATTTTTTTTGGGGGTGTTGTTTTTGTTGGTGGTGCGTCATCAAATCCTAAAGAAAAATGAAAAGGCGAGTTGGGTATGGATAACTGAGTGGATTGATAGTTTACATGTGAGGGCTCATGCACCAACTCCTGTCTTAAATATCTGATATATATCGGATATCATATAATACATTATTATACCCATTTTATAGAGAAGAAAAGAATGTGCAAAAAAGCTGAGGAGCCCTGTCCGAGGGCAGGCAGGTAGTAAGTGATAGAGCCAAAATTTGAACCCAGGACATGGGAATGCACAGCCCACTTTCTTAATCACCACACTCTTAATGTCTCCCAACTCAGAGACCAGGCCAGGATGGAGAAGCTAACTGCAGAGTCATAGCAGGCCAAAGGCAATTCACTCGTGCAAGTGGAGGCAGGGACCGTGACCCAGAAGAGGCGAGGAACACCTAACAGGTCTCAAGTGTTAGCATCAGGTAGAGAATCCAGCCCTTCCCAGTAGGAAAGCTTAGCTCTACTCACTTCTACCAGATCCAGCTCTTGGGAAGGAACAGTTTAACTACTCAACTTGTCATTCAAGGCATACATGTGGCCTCAACATTACTTTATCCTAACTACAGTTGAGTCTCATTATTCATGAATTCTGTATTTGTGAATTCGCCTACTCACTAAAATGTATTTGTAACCCCAGCAGTACTTTCCAGGTCCATTCACGGACCTGCCACAGGGTGACAAAAAATTGGAGTTGCCCAATGCACACATTCCCAGTTGCGGTCAAACAAGGTGAGGTTCTCGCATCCTGTCTCAGATCTCATACTGTAAACAAATAACCATTTTGAGGTCCACTGAGTGCCACTTTTTCGCATTTTTTGCTTTTTCTTGGCAATCCTGCTGTTTATAATGGCCCCAGACACAGTGTTGCAGTGCTGTCTAATGTCCCTAAGCCCAAGTAGGCTATGCTGTGTCTTGTGGAGAAAATACCTGTGGGAGTTAAGCTTTGTTCAGGCATGAGTTACAGAGCTGTTGGCTGTGAGTTCCATGTTAATGAGTCAATAATATATATTAAATAAGGTATCTTTAAACAGAAACACATACAAAACAAGGTTATGTATTAATAGGTTGACAAAATGTGACTGGAAGCTTATAGGAACCTATTCCTGTATTTCCCTTATGAGTAATGACCCATTATTCACTAATTTAGTGATCATGGTGACTTTCTAAAAGATAACTATAGTGAATAATGAGAATCAACTCTATGTCTCTTTGGATAGACATTTTGTCCAGTCAGTATTCAGCCAAAAACCCAAGTGCATAATGTATCCTGTCCTGCTTAGAAAACAGGTTTATGGTCACAAAGATTTAAGTCAAGAGTCTGTTTTGTACTATAAAGAAGAAATAATAATCTGTTTTTCCACAGAGGAGTTATATGCCCAATTTATTTTGCAACTAAAGTAATCGAACACAAATCTTTTAAAATACACTTTGAGAAGCAATAAATATGTTAAATGCATGTTAAATGGAACCTATAAACACTGCAGCTATGACTTACATAAATCTTGTAGCCATTGTTGAATTTGTTTTCACAATTAAAGTTAAAATTAAGAGCGAGTTTATAGACCATTGATCTTGACAAATGATGCTAGGCCAATATGTTTCCAGCAATGTCCTAGTCATCTCCCAAAAGAAACAGTTCATATTATAAGTTGCTATAAAACAGACTAGGGAATACAATAACTAAAACACACATACACTGCACAAATTAAAACCACAATCATCAAATAATTCTTTGCAAAGGAAGCTCAGCTAGCAAACACTACATATATTAAATGGTACCATGAAATAACGTAATGCTAACTGCATAATAAGAATATTGTAAAGTTTCACATCCTGGTGCTTAATAACACTAAGATAGTTTATGTGACTTTAACCAAAAATTCTTTAAGCATAATTTATTTTTTATCTTTTAAAATAAGCTAAATTACTCTGAATAAAAGAATATAGATTATATTGCTTGAATAAAATGTATAATGACAATAATTAGATGGGAAGAGTATAAATCATTAACTTATTAATTTCCCAAAAGTAATGAAGTGTCTGTCTAATCAGATTGACATATACAAGAAATTATGAAATAAATATTGTTTCCTATTCAACAAAGTTTTATAACCTCATATAGACCACAGTCTTAATGGGATGTTCCATCCAAAGTTATGCATAACGGGAAACACATTTATCACTAGTTTTAAACTATGGCATGAAATCATTCCAAAAAGACTTAAATACCAGTCAAGCAGGAACTTTATTTAATAGCCTAGTATATGGTTAGAAAAACTATTCCTTTTATTAACATAACCTAACTAATACTATCTATGTCCATTAATAGAGACACTATTTGGAATACCAAAAGAATCAACTTCATATGCCAGGATTTCACAAGGTCGGACCTCAGTGCAAATATCTCACGGTGGCGTGGAGGGGACTAACAACAGTTACTGAGAGTGTACTATGTTCCTGGTACTCAGAACACATCACAAACTTAATTTATAGGATACTCATAAAAATCCTGCAGAGATTATGAATAATCATTCAAATCTCTACTTTACAGATTAACTTGCCCTGAGTCAACAGCTTTGCTTTTGGGGGCAGAGTTATCACTAAAAGCCACAGCTGTCTAGCTCAGGATCCATGTGCTTTGTACTCTGCCAGGCCGTTTTACCAGTCAAGCAATAAAGTACTCAACTAAATTAACAGTTTGCAATTGGAATGAAATACAGGGTTTTCTCTGAGCCTCTGCCTCTACTCCCAAGCCTCTCTCCTCTGCAAACTCTCTTCTACACCCCCAGAGCAATGGTCTTACCAAAGTAGAGACAGAATCCCCTGTAATGGCTCCTGCACTGCCTGTAGGAAAAAGTTCACAGTCCTTCATGTGGCATTTGAAACCCCATTGCATATCTGGCTACAACCTGTATGTCCAGCCATTCCACCTGTGCTGAGGGGTGAGAGAAGATGAGGGCCCAGTAAGAAAAGAAGGACTGGAATGGTCAGTCTAAAAGCATGCCAGCCTGTCAAGGGGGGCTCCACCCTATGATCAAGAGATGAGGAGATGATGCCAACAGCTGAACAGCAGGAACGCTGAGTGGACCTTGTCTCAGTGGGCAGCCTGCAGCCTCAGGAAGGAATGACAAAGAGATGGTGGAGCATTCTCAAATTGAATACACCATGCTGGAGGAAGTCCCATTGGATTCTGAGTTGAGAGGAATTTTGCTTAGACTTTTTATCTCCACTGAGATGCTCAGTGACCAGAATCCCCAGGAAAGGTCCAGCAAGGTTCTGCGGGTAGAGAAAACAGACATAATGAGGGTAGAAGCAGGGCTGGCATAAGTAGAACAGTCTTAGAGGCCGGGGTAGAGGCTTTTCATATATTCCTGAGATAAGGCAAATGATCCAGCTGGTAACTAGCAAAAGGGGGATGGGAGGTTGAGAAAGATAAAGAACAATGAGGTGAAAGGCTCCTCACCAAATGTATGGGACCTGGAAAGGGCACAGTGAGGAGGGTATTACAGGTTAGACTACAGTCATCTACTGTTCCATCCTATCATCATAAGGCAGAAATGACCATATTGGCACAAGTGACCAAATCAGGGCAGGTACACTCTTTTCCACGGCAAAGATTTGAGTAAGCCTTTTCAAGTAATCAAGACCCTCAAAATGCAGGTATCCTTTAAAAAAGTGGTCTTACAGCAAGAACCTGAACAACAGGGCGATTTAGGCTTCAAAGAAGCAAGAGCAGCACATTTCCACATTCCTTATATGAAAATCTTGGGCCAGGTTTGTCTCAGAATATAGAACTTAAAATTTTACAAAGTGCTGTGTATTATGTAACAACCTAAATGGTATTTGAGTCAGCATCCCATAGTCAAACATAAGATTCACACTAAATGACACAGAGACCAAATAGCTTCCTGAGAGTTCAGGTCAGAATTTGCTACCAAATAAAATTTTTTAAAAACTTTCCATTTCCAAAAAAATCTTTCCATTTTCAAGAGACATAAAGCAGCAGTAACAGCTGCAGGAATAGAACAAAAACAGAAACAGACGTGGAGCATGAACTTCTGCAACCTGATCACCACCCCACACCAGGCACCATATGCACTCTAACATGTTATGAAGAATGCAGTGAGTTTAGCAGATTACTTTCAGGACCACTGGCAGATTACTCTCTCTCCAGCCTCTCCCTGTGCAGAGTTTGAGCACCTTTTCATGGTGCATTTTCACGGAGATCCTGCAAACCCATGAGGCTCAGGGGAGGCAGTCCCCAGGATGCACTGAGCCTGCCCCATGGAGGGACCAGAACAGCCATGGGATGTGCACGGAAAACACTGGGACTTCCATTCAGACTGATCTAATGTGTCCTTTTAATTTCTATTTTTGTGAATGTTTAATAATACATGTACTATCAATACCACAGCACATGTACATAATTTATAAGTAAATATTGGGTGTGCCTGCTCAAAAAGTATCCACTAATAGGATGTCTGATCAAAAGAGCATGCAGAGAACATTTCTAGAGCACCTGGACAGTGAAATCCTTTAATCTGCTGAAAAAAAACAAAAACCAAAAAAAAAAAAAAAAAAAAGCCTGCAATACTAAGAGAAGAATTTGTTTTTCCCCTTTAGGCAATGACTATTTTCAGAACTGTGTCTCTTCTCTCAGAAGAAAGTATCAGGTAACAACGTAATACAAACCAGACAAGCTTAAATAGGCAACGTGCTTGTTTTGAAAGAAAAAACCCAAGTTTGATTTAAACAGGGTTTTCAGTAAACACTGCTGCCACCTCTGCTAAAGGGTGTTTCTCTTGGGGAACTTTAATTTCAACAAATGATCTCATTGGTCTCAACTTTACCCTAACATTTACAAACTACACTATACACTGCTTCCTGTTGCTTCCTCCGGCCCATTCATATAATTTGCATTTTCAAAAGTAGATACAGATGCCTTTCTCTGGACCCAGGTGATGAGGCAGAGGTAGGGAAAAAAAAAAAAAGATTTGCATCTCCTTTGAGAAAGGAGTCACTCACTATTAGAGCAGAAATTCAAGCTTACAACATTAAAATAAACCCATTTAACATAAAGTGGGGTTACAGAAATCTGGTTCACTGAAGCCTTGATTTAGCAGTGGCATCGTGAATAAGAGACAGGAGTTAGAAACCCTCATGAGACTGAAGCACAATGAAAGGTCAATGTGCCGAATGGACCATAAATATTCTTTAAATGGTGACATTTCCAAAACAAAACAAGTTTTCTCCGTAATGCTTTCAGTTCGTTGTAGTGAACATGCAGCACTGCTGCAGATGCAAAATGTATAGGAGATAAGGTTGAATTCGGTCTGATCTATCATAAACTCTGAAAGTTCTTTTAAATGGACTCTCAGGAACAGCTTCCCAAGCCTGACTTGACCTCTTGTGTATTCAACAATTCAGTGGCCAAATCAATCAGAGGGATCTGCTCTCTTGAAGTGGGGATATATATGCATGGAGGGGGCGATGGAGCCATTTCACAGAGGAAGAAGGAACATAGGAGCAGACATCTAAGTGACAAGGAGGGGGAAAAACACTGGCTCTTTGGGGAAGAGGATTCCAGACAGAGGGGAGAGTCGATGCAAAGCCCAAATCCAGAAGCATGCTCCCTGTATCCTAGGAAGAGCGAAGAAGTCAACACAGCCAGACCTGCAGGACCCAGTGGGCAGTAGGAAGAGATGACATCAGAGAAGAGGTTGGCCCGACAAAGACTTTAGATTTTATTTTAAGTAAGCTGGGAAGTCAGTGCAGCAGGGAGGGGGAGGGGAGGGGAGGGGGAGGTCGGTAAGAGGATGGATCTTATTCGGTGTATATTTTAAGGACCATACTGGGTGCTGTGGAGACTCTGTCTCACACAAGAGTCAGAGGAGTGAGACCAGCTTAAAGGATCAAAGGTTCTTTGGTTTACTATTCACTTTTTCGTTTTGAGCTTTCTGATTATTCAGATTTCAATAAAGCGTATCCATAAATCCTATACCACATCTTACATTATCCACTGCCTATTCCATCCACGCAGGAAATGAGAACATGAGAGAGTTACACTTCCTCTCAAAAAGGTCCATGCAGGAAACAAGAACCTGAGAAAGTTATACTTCCTCTCAAAAAGGTCCTTTACTTCACTGAGAATCACCCTCACAGAAAAGAGACCAATCCCTAAGCCAGCTGCCTTCCTGATATTCACTAAGGACATTATAATAGCCTGTCAATCTAAACAGTGCCATGCAAATTTTTGCAAGTATTTACTGGGACTTTCCTTTTTGTCTGAAAGGAGCCCCATATTTTGTAGGCGAACAGCTTAAGGACCAAGTAAAGTATATCATCAATAAAAGTTGTTATTCCCACACTATTGTAAGGCAATTATACTTCAATAAAGATGTCTAAAGAAAAAAAAAAAAAAAAAAAAGTTGTTATTCCTTCAACAGACATGGGAGGAGGGGATGGGTGCCTGTATTTTATTCTTACCATATGTCAAGAATTGTTCTGGACACTAGAATGTGGCTGTGAAGAAAAGACAAAACTTTTCATGGGACACTTAAGAAAAATCATCCCTACTAAAATTCACACTGTGACATACTTACAGAGAGAGAGGTCCAGCAGCAAAGTCAATAGAACACATGTTCCCCAAGATCACACCATAGCTGCCAAACATTGTATTAACCCCCTACTGTTGTGAGTGATTATTTCTTTCATACCAGCTCCCACAACTTTACTTTATTCTTCCCATCTCCTGAGCAAAGATTACTGGAATAGTCAATTGTTAAACTGCCCTGGTTTCAGGACAGCACGCAGCTTGGAGGTGGTCCCAGCCTCCCCTGGTTCTTCCTTAAAACCATCCAGCATAAACCCAGAGAGACCTCCTCCAATCCCTTCTACTAAAACACCCCAGGATTCCTCACGGTGTACACTCTCGCTGCTTGGAGGTCTTTATCTAAATGGAATTCATCACTACTCAGGGAAAACAGGTACAAATAAAATAAATAATTATTAAAATATTATTATGTTAGATGGTGATAAGTGCTATGACAAAAACAAAACTGCTAAACAAAAAAAAAATTAACAGTCAACTTTCTAGCTGTTTACATCCAAATGATTGCTAATACCAAAGATTTCAGTCCCACAGAAGAAAATCTCTCTACTTGAAACAGTAACAAATCTAAAAAGATCTTCTAATCCTGTTTCTCTCTTAGGTCTCCAAAGTGCCTGGCTGACCAAATTTGAAATTCAGCAGTCTTCTGTAAAAATATATTAGAAATCATTTCAGTCAACAGTCCTGACTAGATGGATCATTTCACCAGGAAATTCAGTGTGTAGCTATAAGCTCAAAGTGTTAGGGACTATTTTTAAAGTATTAATCAATGCTATCTATTGAAAGTTATCTTTAGAAAGAGGAGGAGGAACATGTCTGATCTCCCAATGGGCGATTCAGAAAAGCTGTGTTTCCATCAACCCCAGCTTTGCCATCATATTACTGACCCTTCCCAAGCGTAATACATCTTTTACAAAAATGCTAGATTAAACCTATCGGAAAACTTCAAGCTTTAGAAAAATGATACAGTGACATTGTTGAAATTACATGCAATGCAACAGAGTTTGAAAATTCTCTCTGGTAAAGTCATTAGTTTCTAAATAAAGAGTCATCAGTTTCTAAATAAGAGTCATCAATCATCTAAGGTTGTGCTCAATGATAAAGTAATGTTTAATCTCATAAGGACAAGAAAGACAGTTTAAATTCGTTCATTTATCCAACAAATATGTCTACAACTTAGTATTTATCAGAACATAAAATCTGTGTTTTCTTAACATTTGTATAGCTCAGTTTTGTTGATCTCAACTTCATCCACGTAGGAAATAACTGCTTCAAGAAAACATACGTTGGACACATTTGTCAAATTTCCAAATCAAGTGGGTAATTAGTTCAAGAATGATAAATAGTGACCCTTTATTTTGTGATAACTATAGGCAAGCCCTCTACTGAATACTTTTTCTCTAAGAGTTTGCTGAATCCCCACAACCATAATAGAGGTACACAAAATTATTCTGATTAAACATGAGAATAAATCAAGGATTTGAAATATTAAGCAAATCATCAGCTAGTAAGTGGCAGTACCAGGATTTAAACCAGCTTCTCTCTTACCACAAAATCTGTGCTTATACCTTAAGCCACACTGCCATCACTAACTAGGGATCACCAAATCTCTCTTCTGTGTAAATCAGTCAAAATTATAAAATAAGAATTTAAAAAAACCAAAGAGACGTGGTGGATGACATAATTATTGATGCATTAGAGTGAAAAAGAATACAGAAAATTACAAAGGCTAATTAAAAAAGTGATGGTATTTAAATACCCTATGAAATAAGCAGCAATAATAAACAGAAGCAAGTGGAAAGTAACTATAAAAATATCCAAATGCTATGAAGAAAGCATCTGCTGTCACCAATCCACCATCGAAGTATTGAAAGCTTTCTATCATGTCACCCACCATTGCCCCGTCATTTCAGTGCACGCATGTGCAACCCTGATTTATACAGTTGGAAATCTGAGTCACTGAAGGTGAAAGTAAACAGTGTGCTCTAGAGCATAAAAAGCCACGTTAAAAGCAGATGTTGGTTTCAACCCACCAATGAGCTAAAACAATACAAGATTTTTTTTAAAACTAATGAGAAAACTTTCTTTTTCCATCTTTGGATTTTAAGGGTTACAACTCTATGAATACTGAAACAGAATTAAATCTTTGACATGAAAAGGAACTATCATACTGTTCATGTTTTTATGAGTTTTTTAAAAAACTGGGGTGCAATGGTAATGAGGGTATGATTTTTCTTCCCTAGGTATTAGCTCAAGGAATAAAATATTCACTTATCATTCTCCTGAGGCACTCAGTTCAGTAGGAGAGAGAACAAAACAATTTCAATACAGTGTGGTCTATGAGGTATTAAGAATAAGATGCTAATAGAGCACTTCAGATGGATCAACCCATCATGGTAAGGGCATAGACCAAGGAGATGGTAATTAGAATAGAGATGAGGGGACTAGTTGAGAAGCTGAATTATGTTATCTATTTGCTTATATGTGTTGGGCGGGTAGGAGTAAGGCAAAGGCAGATGTCCAAGGTTTCTAGACTGGGAGCAGGGAATCCATGGAAACTACCAATGAACACAGGAAAGTAAAAGCAAGAGCCATTTACAGAAAACAAGATGAATTCCACGTTGAATATCTTCAGTCGGAAGGACTGATAAGTTATCAAATTGGAGACAGACTACACAGCCCAACTGGTTGTCCAAGTTTACAGTTTAAGAACAAGGTTTGGACAGAAATGAGGAGAATAGGAACCCTCCCCCTTTCCCAAGCCAGTGTGTAAAGTAAAAAGAAAACAAGATTAGGGACAGAACCATAGGGATCACATACTTTTAGTGGCAGCACAGAAAAAAAACAACTTATAATAAAACCTGAGCACTCTCCAGAGAGGCACAGGAGAGCTAGGGAGGAAAAGGGAGCAATCAAGGAAGCTGAGACAGGAAAGAGTTTCAAAGAGGGAGAGACCAACCATTTCAAATATTTCAGAGAAGTCGGCTGAAGAAAGCTAAAGTGCATCCATTGTTTTTGGCTATTGGGAGGGCAGTAGAGCCCTCGGGAACACAGAAGCCAGAATGCAGAGCACTGAGAAGGCAGGAAAGCAAGATATGACAAGAGACACCCTCTCAAGAAGCTTTGCTGTGAAGAGGAGAGAAATTCTCTGTAGTCTTATGCCAGTGACAATGTAATAAATAGTATTATCTGATTAAAATAGGTTAAATTTTCAAAATCAAACTCATAAATTAAGACTAAGTGAAAGTTGTAAATATATAAAATTCAGATTTTAATTGTAGACTCCTCAAAAATCTCACCATTTCCTTTTCCCCTCAACATTAAAGTTTTCATGTTGTATTTTGATGGCAGGCAATCCTACCTAGTCTGAAGAGACCCTGGATTATACTTACATCCTTAGGTCATAGGTTAAAATCTTCAGAATTAGAAAAGATTTCAGCCGTTTTACTTTCAAAGACAAGAAAACTATAAACCAGAGACATGAATGAAAAAATCGTGATTTATTTTTCTCCTCCCTGTGGCACCCAGTGCAGCCATCAGCGCTTGGCAGAGGTCTAATTCACATCTGTTAAATGGAACTGAAGATCAGATGGCTAATTAGGATACAGACTTGACTAAAATCCACATCTTTTGCCTCTCTGGGTAATTTTTTTTCAATGACAATTCAAAAGGTCGCTTTTTGCACCTATAGTAAACTTTTAAAACATCATTAATCATTAGGGAAATGCAAATCAAAATTACAATGAAATACCACCTCACACCCATTAGGATGGCCACTGTTAAAAAAAATAACAGAAAATCACCAGTGTTGGTGAGGATCTAGGGAAATCGGAATCCTTTGGGCACTGTTGGTAGGAATGTAAAATGGTGCAGCCACTATAGAAATCAGTATACATGGCTCCTCAAAAAAATTAAACACAGAATTACCATCTGTTCCAGAAATTCCACTTTTGAATATATATCCAAAAGAAGTGAAAGCAGGTACTTGAAGAGGTATATGTACAACCATGGGTCATAGCAGCATCATTCACAATAGCCAAAAGATGGAAGCAACCCAACTGTCCATCAACTGATGAATACAAAAGCAAATTGTGGAAAATTATTCAGCCTTAATAAGGAAGGAAATTCTGATAGATGCTACAGCATGGATGAACCTTGAGGACATTATGCTAAGTGAAATAAGCCAGTCACAAAAGAACAAATACGAAATGATTCCACATATTATAAGGCACCTAGAGTAGTCAAATTCATAGAGACAGAAAGTATAATAGAATGGTGGTGGCTTCCAGAGTCTGTGGAGATGAAAAGATGGGAAGTGGTTGTTGAATGGGTACGGAGTTTCCGTTTTGCAAGATGAAAAGAGTTCTGGAGACAGATGGTGGTAATGGTTACATAACAATGTGAATGTACTTAATGCCACTGAACAGTACACTTAGAAATGGGTAGGGTGGTAAATTTTATGTTATGTTTATTTTCTGACAATTCAAAATTTTTTAAATAAGTTATAAAATTGATTTTTAAGCCTAGTTGGAGTGAACATATGGATATATAAAGTGATACCATGTAAGAGGATGCATTAGGTAAAATAATAAGACAAGTGTGTCCGTAGCAGGGTCCAAATCTCAGGCGATCATGGGTGCCACAGAAGAAAAACAGGAACACAGGCAGATGAGTTGTGCTGGAGGATGAGGCAAGCCAGAGAACACACAGGACTCCCTGGAGCAAAGGTCCTCCTCACTGTGGCCAAGGGCTGTCCCAACACTCTGATTTTTCAAGAGATGCTCCCAGCCCAAATATCTTGTGTGAAATTTCCACATCTCCATACACTGTCAATCAAACAAAAGTCACCCAAGAGCCACAATTTTCAAATCAATTTCCATAGTCGTGTTTCTTATGTCAGTATATAAATATCCACGTATTGCTTCTAACTTGGATAGGATACTTTCTAAAACTTGACTAGGTGGACATTTTCTATGGCTTCTCACTCTATAAATACCCAGCACTGATTCACATTTAATAACACAATGAAGATAGCTTTTTTTCCCCGAAAGGATCATTTTTGTACTAAAATTGTTGGGCTATGCTGTCGATTTTGCTCTCTTAGTCCTTTGTGTTGGATTCTATAAATAAGCATAAAAATCAAATGTATAGTTTCAGGCCACATTTCTTCATTTTATGATTGTTCTCTGAGTGATCTCACCTTGCAGAGCTCATGGCATTTAATACAGTTGAGATACAAAGACCCTCCCTGAGCTAATAAAAGGAAAAATACACAACTCTCAGTCCCCATCATGCGGTATAAATTCACTTAGATAAATTTGTTTTCAAGGTTATTCCACTGTGTTAGCTCTTTAGAGGGCCCAGTGATTTGCCTTAATGTGTTTTTATATTTAGAGTATATTAAAGAAAATCCATACAAAAACACATGGTTCATAGCCTTCTCTACTAACTCCCTATACGTGCTCACCACGTGAAATTTTAAATTACCCCTTGATCACAGGTGAAGAACAGAATGCATCGCACAGTTTGCACAAGGTGACAATCAGGTTAATATAAAATATAAATGTACTATAAGCCTAGGAAACTTAGCACATAATGCATATTATTTCAGTGATGTATTTGTAGAGATACACACACTCGTGAACAGAAATATGAACCACTAATCTTCATTAATGCCACCATTAAAAATTAGTTCTCTGATGCTATGTAGCCACCTGGAAAATGATTTATGATATAATTTTAAATGGAAAACACACAAACTGAAACTGTACCTAATCTATGTTTGCAGCTCTAGAAAATGATGTGTAAGTATGGACTAGGCTAGAAGGAAACACAGCAAAACTGTTAATGGCTAGTTTTTTCAACACAGAGAATACCTGCTTTCTTTCTGAATTTTTAGTTTGTACTCTCTTTAGTATTGACATCATGCTGTTTGCGTAATAAATACACATAAAAATAAAAGCAATGTGTACAATGGTATTTGGTGGATGTGTGTGTCTGTGTGTGCTTTCCCCCAACATAAAGGAAAAGTTCAATCCCAAATTATCCTGGTTGACAACTAGGTTTCTGATGACCAGCTCAGATCAACTGATGGCAGCTGCCTAAAGAGCTGTTATTGCAAAGGATTCTGAGGCTCAGCGGGAAACATGATGTCATCAACATGAATATCTGCCATGGGCTTCAGAAGGGGAACAAATGCTCTATGCCAGCTATTTGCCGTCTCTGTCTCAGCAGTAATATCAGAAACATGGATCCTATGGAAGGACCAAGGGTATTCTACGGCTTTCCTTAGAACAGTCAACTCAAGAGGCCTTAGCAACTCAAAACATGACATAGCTAATTAGTTCTTATCTAACAGCCAATGTAGAAAAGTCCATGTATACAGTTTTAGAATTTAATATTCTAAAAATGAATTCTTAAAAATGAACGCAGTCACTTCACTGACATGGTACAGACACATGCTGGGGAATCAGGACAAACATCTACTTAATCTGTCTTATTATTAGGTTGCTGTAATTCCTACTTATTTGCAATAAAATGTTTTCATGTTATTGTCTCTGTGCAGAACAGAAGTCTCCAAAGAGAGAAGAGCCTGAATAAGCATTTATCTACAAAACCCAGGGTGTGGATAGCATCTAAGTTTGCGGTTAATATTTTATTTAATAAATGTCTGCTTCCCTATAAGGTTGTAATTCTGATAACCATTCTCTTCTATGGTAAAGGAGAAAACGGCACTGTTCTGTACTTAGAGTTAATCAACAAGAAATACAGAGTACCAGCTCAAGCCACCGTGGCAGCGTTGACACCGCTGGGCGAGTTCCCTGACCATAAAGGGTTCTCGTTCAGACACTTGAACCTTTGCAAAGCCTCATCGGCTGCTTTCACTCGTTTTCTATAAATACACAAAACAATTCAAACTTCAGAAAAGATAGAAAAAGCCTAAAAATAATCCATAGTTGAAAGAGTCAGACTGAAAAAAGAGGAAGCTCTAATTTCCAGCAGGTGTATTGACACCAGTGGGCAGAATCTTGACCATGTGAGAATACGGCAGCCTGATGTGTCATTTACAGAAAGCTAAAGGCATCAAGTGAAATCACACGTGTATTAGGCATGAGAGGAAAGTTAAAGTAAGCTCTGGGCTCACCTAACCAGCCAGGATAATTGGAAAGTAAACACAGAAGAGCTCTTGTTAGGGGCAAAGTTCAGTTGACATGGGTTGTATGCCAGGAGGAAGGCTCACCAACCCATAGTGAACACCTGGCCTGGAAGAAGCCATCATTTCCAGAATGTTCAGTTTTACCAGGTCTAATGTTCATGCCCAAACGCAGGAGACCACTGCAGCCCCAGAGCAAGGAGAAAAATGGGTGTAGCAAATATTTAGGATGAAGGTCTAGGGAGTTTTGGTTCGAGGCTGTTACATAATCTGTTCTCCCCACAGGTCAAACACTGGCTCTTTCAGATCTCAGATCAAGCATCGCTTCCTTAGCAAGCCTGACCCTAACCCTAACCCAGACCCTGACCCTGACCCTCTAGTATGAAGCTGCATTTCTGCACCATAATCTCTTGTCACACCTGCCATTCAGCGTGGCCTTGATGATCAAAATTATCTCATGAGTTTGTTTACTTGGTCTCCCCAATCTACCTCCCACCCCTCACAACAATTAAGTCCTCTGAGGAGATGGGGCTGTATTTGCCTAGTCCACATCTGCAACTTCAACACAATACCTGGCCTTAGCAGCAGAAGGAAGGAAGGGAGGAAGGGAGGGAGGAAGGGAGGGAGGAAGGGAGGGAAGAAGGGCGGGAGGAAGGAACAAACGAACTCAGATGGCAATTCCTCTACTACTATCATGACTGAGTATTTCCCAGAACTCCAAACCTGCCTAGAGACCAGTATATTCCATCAACCTGAAAAGTCTCACAATGCGTAAGCTCTTTAACACATGTTTAATCATTAATTAAATAACACTGGGCAATATATTTATTGCTCTGTGATAGGATGTGTGAGCAGTTTCATGTATCGTATACAGAGCATTAAATCAGTCCTGACACAGCCTCATTAGAGACCTACCTGGGTGTCACCATGCTGGGGATGGAGCATGCTTTACCTGCCTGCCCTTCCCCTCTGGTTTTCCCCATTCATTTCATAATGGAATGATCCACTCCTCTTATCAACTTTATAAAATCACAGTCTGCAGGTTGATGATGAAGCCCACCTAATTCATCTCTGAAACCCTCAACCAAGAACTAAAAGATCCTAGAACTGGGCATGACTGCAAAAGCCTACAAACCCAGCCTCTTTCCTCTCTTCCCATCAGTGTTTGGATTTCAGTCATCTAGGATGTTCCTCAATCCTGAGGCTCCTGGAGACAGCCAGTGTGCCCCAGCATGTCAGGACCAAGAAAAGACAACAGGTGAGGCTTCCGAGATGCATTCATGAGGAACTAATTTATGTGCACCTGATCACCTCTGAACTGATCCAAATGTCTGAATCAAATGAGGAGAACTGCTATAAATGAATTAAAATTCATCAGTCACATACACACACATACACACACACACATGCATACACCAAGCACCAAGCCTTTCCTTGCCTGAGAAAGGTTTTTAAGGAGGGATAAATTAGGAGTTTGGGATTAACATTTACACACTACTATATATAAAACAAATAACCAACAAGGACCTACTGTATAACACAGAGAACTGTACTCAGTATTTTGTAATAACCTATTAAGGAAAAGAATCTGGAAAAGAGTTGATACATGTACATGTATAACTGAATCACTTTGCTGTACACCTGAAACTAACACAACATTGTAAATCAACTATATTTCAATTTATAAAATAAAATTTAGTTCAAAACAGAACTGTTAAAATTTTTTTTTAAGGTTTAAAGAAAGGTTTTTAAAATGTAGATTACTGGCTATTTCCTACACTCATGTGAAATATGCTTTATTTGAAGAATATATTTCTAAAACTCTCAGTGGTGCATTAAAGTGACATTTGCCCAGATCACAGAACTTTTTGTCTCAAAATACCCAAAGGGATTACTCACTCTCAGAATGCAGTCAGCACACATTAGTGTTTATAAAGCATTCCATTATAGCAGCATCTCTCAAATGAAAAGGTAGAGCACACTATTATCAATATTAAAACCATCTATCTCTTAAAAAGGTTACATCGATTTTTCCCCCACCACTCTGATTCCATCAATGCCAGGGTCAGGTCCATGAAGCGGCCGCTATCATGTAACAGCTTAAATTCATAATTCCCAAATGAACTTTCCTAATTTTCTATGCTCTCTCAACCCATGCACTTTGCAACTCATTTACTAGAACATCAGCTAGGAAAAGGCTTGGAGTGATCAGACGTATCCAAACAAATCTTCCCACTGAGCTAAAATACTGCAAATGAGTTTTTAAATATGAAGCAATAGTGAGGTTCTATTAAGATGGGCAAACAGGACACTTTCTAGGTCATTTCAGCTAAAATCAGCCTCCCCACCATCAATGGTATAAAAACAACAGCAACAGCAGCAGCTACTGTAACTACCCCATACATGAGGCATTAGGTGTATCAGACATCACGCACCAACCACTTTAAGTGTATCTGTCGTTTAATCCTCATAACCCTATAAGGTAGGTACTATTAGAAGCCTCATTCACTGACGGGTAAACTAAGGCACAGAAAGTTTAAGTAACTTGCCCAGCAGCACACAGTCAATATGTAGCAGAGCCAAGATTCAGGCCCAACAGCCCAACTCCACGTTCTTGATCATTATGCAACCTTGTCCCCCAGTCTCTGTCACTTCATCTCCTGCTTCACGGTATCTAGTCCTAAAACATGCAGCATTGCAAAGGGTCCTTCAGCAAAGTTCCAGGAGGCTACACGCTATGAAAGGAACAGAGATAAACAGTGCAGATCTCTCCTGGCGACCTCCACAAGCCTTTGAGGGTCACTTCCTCTCCATCCTTCCAGACTCAGATCACATTTTCCCTCGCATCAGCCTAAAACAGACCTCACCTGCCTTCAAAATCCTCTCTGCTCCCAAGAGGGTACCACTAATAATCTTTTCACAAAGATGGATCTTGACTCTCCAAGGAGATAAGCTTTTTGAAACTAGGAACCACTTCTATTTTCTCTATTGCCCTGTATAAACAGGAAATCATAGCTAATCGTTCCTTTTTTCTTTCTTTCTTTCTTTTTTTTTGCAATCAGAAATGTAGGCACATGAACCCAATAAAGACATTGATTAGTTGTCACCTTCCAAAGACAGCCTTCCAAGGTATTCTTTCATCCATATATATCTAGGCAACATTGTCAGGTTTCCCCCAGGAGTGGCTGGGCTTTCATCAAATTATACTGTAATCACCAAGAAAGTGCTAAATCCAGCACAATCAATAGAACATGTACATGACCAATATCCACTTTCTGCTCTCAAGACTTACTTAAAAATGCAAAAGGGAAAAACACCTTAAAAGTGAAAGTAAAAATCTAAAATTTTTTAAAAAAGGAAGGATGATGTCTCATCTCTAAAAAGGACGGCCTCAAGGTGGGTAAAAAGGACTGAATTTGATAAATTTTATTGCTCCCTAAAATGTGTCTCCAGTTAGTTTTTGAAATACTGTCATTTAGTACCAGCTCCTACCCATGCTTCCTGCCCTACCCCCTTCTTACTCTTATTCTGGTTGGAAGAAAATATAGAACAAAACATCAGCAGTGCAGAGGGGCCTGATCTCTGGGGAAAAGCTCCCATAACACTGTGGGCACTCACTTCCCCAAACCTCTGCAGGCTTACTCATTACCAAGTAGCCACACTCCCTCTTTTCCTTGAATAACAGGAATGTATAAAGTACTTATTACATACAAGGCACTCTGCAGGGATTATTATTAATAGTCACAGCACCCCAAGGTAAGTATTTTCATCTCCATTTTACAAATAATGAACCCAAGCTTTGGAGATGATGAAGTCCTACAAATGGCAGAGCTGATATTTGAGCCCAGGTTTGTCTGAATTCCAAACCCTGGCTCTTCCCAGTAACTGGGTCATGGTGAGTTAAGGGAGCCACAGAGTGGGGTTCCATAGCCAGCCTCCTGGGGTGGAGGTTTCTGAAGTGGTCCCACCCCACGCCTACCTCATCCGAGGTGACCTCCAGGAAGGCCCACTGAGTAGATAGAATCTTGGTAACTTTTCTCTCCTTAATCATATCAACTACCAGGCACTGTAGTGCCACTGCAGTGTTTCCAGATCTCTAACAGAGAAGATGTTTGGCTGGTAAAATCTGATAATAAATACCGGAGACTTTTTAAAAGCTTTAAAATGTTAAAGAAATTCAAAGTATTTTTAATATTCTCACGTCCAAGGATGACTTTTTTTAAAATGACATCTTAAATACAACAAAAAAAAGGCCTGTTATCTCACCATCCAATTAAACCTGGCAATATTTTTTCAAGGTATGCCTTTAGGAAATTGTAATTGTGCAGAGAAGCTCGCAATGAAAAGTGACTCAGCCTAGACTAGACCATTTCCAAAAAGTAACCACTCGTAAGTTTCTAATGCTCATTTCCAGAACAAAAAAAAAAAAAAAAAAATATATATATATATATATATATATACACACACATTCATATACTAGCACATAGTAACAGTATAAATACGTGTGTATGTAAAAGGGGTTTTGCTCTATACTATTTCATACCATGCTTTATCACATAATGTTGAAAGCAACAATGAAACCAATGTTTTATCAATTCTAAGTCAGTTAGCTCTGACTAATAGCCACTACCAAAAAACAACATTTCAAGGCAGGGGCTGGTTCTCGAACTGGCTAGATTCGGGATGTTATTGCAAACCAAAAAAACTACCAAAATCACACTGACAAGACATCCAGAACTGGTCAGCAAAATTTGCATTAAACAAATAGTTTAACCAAAGCACCAACTTATCTTTCATTACATATGAAGGTCTGTAATGTTTCTTATTGGAATGACTGCAGATGACACTAACAAGCATTCTGTCCAAAAGCACAGGACATCAGTTCACAGGGTGCTAGGGAGCTTACCTTACACCCTCTCCATTCCCACCTCCACCACATCAGCTTCAGCATCTGCTGTCACATCCTACGAGGCCACAGGCTCTACGTCCACTAAAGGAGGGTTCCTAGGAGGTATGGCATAAGCAGAATGTCCAGCACAAGTAACTCCAGTTTCTCCAAGAACACATCAAACAGAATATCAACCTCATCTGTATACTGTGGACCCTTAAAAGATCTCATTTGATAAATGGGCCTAATGCTTAGAAATATATGAGTAACAAAAAAGCACCTAGATTTGATCAATTCCACCACAGGAATTTTACTTGGATTTTGAAATGTCAACATCTGCATGTACTTAAAAGCTTACCTCAATTTAAAAACACAAAAACACTGTGAGGTAGCTCTCCTGTGAACATTCGGGAATTACGCATGGTGTTTAGATGGAAGGGGCCACCTGCTTTGCTCTGCAAATCTATTACAACAATTACGTGTTTTATGCGTCACTTGGGTCAGATAAAGGAGAGAGACCTTTCCAGAATATCCAGTTTCATGTATTCACAATCTTTGGGCATGAAACTGCTCTAAAGCAATATATTTATCAAGACCATGCCAAATCCATGTCCAGAAGAGGGTCTAGCAGGATTCCAGAGCTTCACCGATGTGAAAGGTGAAAGGTTTCAACTATGCCTTCACCCTGGGAAGGTGCAGAGCAGCTGCTTCCAACCCCAGGCTGCAGGGAAATTCCTGGAATCTCATTTGGAACAGGTCTTGTAGATTCTCTGGTCTTATGGTTAAACAACTTCACTGGGAAGCAAGGCAGAGTGGAATGGTTGAAATAGCACTGGCTGGAATGGAATAGTAGGAAAAAAAGTAAAATTCCATCCAATTGGGTAACCCTGAACAAGTTATCGGGCCTCTCTGAGTCTCACTGTTTTCTTCTATTAAAAGGGGATGACTCCTACCTAGGAGGGTACCTGACAGGATTAGAGTAAATAAGATAATGCTCCCACCTAATAGAAGCTCAGCAATGGCAGGCAGCTAGCACACTAAACGAAATAAATCGCAACTCAGCCTGTATGTCCTGTAAACTAGGAAAAGCCAAAAACTCCTTCCATTAAAGGAAAAAATGACTATCAATGAAAAGCACATATTGGCAACTGAACCCCAAAACTAAGCAATAAATGAGTGATTTAGGATCTTGAGCTCATAGTGACAAAGCTAGAAATGACACAAGACTGGAAGTTGGAAAGAAAGTAGTTAATAAAGCAACTGAATATTAATCTGTTATTATGACCAGGGCCACGCCTCTGTGTTTAAACTTTCGTGTGTGTGTGTGTGTGTGTGTGTCACACAAAGAGCTCATGACATTTAAAAACAATTCCTCATGTACCTCTTCAGCTCTGCTATGTCTTCTTGTTCAAATATTAACACAGGAAACTTCCTGAGAGCCTTCTTTCTCATTCTTGGCTAAAGCTAAGTATCTCTGTGCCAGCTCACCTGAGATTAAAGAGAGTGAAAGAAATGTCATAGAAATTCTACCTGTTTCGACAGGCCTAAAATGCTGAAGGCAACTTTTGCCAAGGATTCCTAACCAGATCCAAATCACTAAACTATGTAGAAAGAAAGTGCATGACAAACAAAAGAGGAGATAAAGAAAATGGGGGTAAAGAGCCTGAGAAGATGGAGATAGTGAATTACAAGGCCTGGTCCAGCAACAGACAAGAAACTACAGGACAGGGCTTCCCTGGTGGCGCAGTGGTTGAGAATCTGCCTGCCAATGCAGGGGACACGGGTTCGAGCCTTGGTCTGGGAAGATCCCATATGCCGTGGAGTAACTGGGCCCGTGAGCCACAATTACTGAGCCTGCACGTCTGGAGCCTGTGCTCCGCAACAAGAGAGGCCGTGACAGTGAGAGGCCCGCGCACCGCGATGAAGAGTGGCCCCCACTTGCAGCAACTAGAGGAAGCCCTTGCACAGAAACGAAGACCCAACACAGCCATAAATAAATAAATAAATAAATAAAATTTAAAAAAAAAAAAAAAAAAAGAAACTACAGGACAAAGAGTAACAGATACATTTTACCTGACAGATTGGGGCAGATTTTGTTACCAACATGTGAGGGTAAAGAAGCCTCCAGCATCTCTGGGCCCCAGGTGGTTCATGAAGGGCCATCAGGAGGTGAAAGGGCTGACCCTAAAGGCATTTCCAAACTACAAACCTAGAAAGCTAAACTAATTTTATATATTTATATATAATCTTTCACATTAGGCAAGACTATCATAGCAATGATGTTAGCTACTGTTCACGTAATACAATGTTCTTTTCTGACATACTACCTAAGTTCTCAGACTAACCCTCAACATCTTTCATAATGCTAAAAATAGTCCTCCCCACAACCAAAAGGTATTACACAATCATTATTTTTGTTTGTTTCTAGTTTGGTTTGGGTTTTGCGGGGGAGGAGTGGTTGTTTTGTTTGTTTTTTGTGGGTTTTTTGGGTTTTGCTTCTTGGATCTGAACATGGTCACAGTCACACAAAGTTGAATACTTTCTTTTGGGTTTTCCTGATCAGTTCACAGCTCTCACGAACATCCTCTTTTATTAGCTGACTTTTAATGGACAAAACAGGCTATTCTAAACTTTCAGTTCCTCAAAAGCATCCATCCATCAGTTTCTCAAAACAACCTCTCTGATCCTTCCAAATCTTCCTCCTGTCTGACGTGCGTGCCCAACCTTCCCGCTAAGCGCTGGCAGCCCTGCCCCTGGAGGCACCCTTCACTACTTAACCCCTACCACCCGCTGTGCCGTATCCTTAACTAACAGCACACTTTATTGTACTCACCTGTCAAGCTGTCTGACTTCCCCTCTAGGCTCTAAGGAGACAGAGCTCTCTGCTTTATTCACAAGGAAAACTCTAGCACACAGCATGGATAATACACAATTAATAGCTTTTGGATAAAAGAACAAATAGTTATGTATTTCAGGTACTTTCTAACACATGTTTTAAACAAGCCATCAGCTTAACTCTGAGCACCTAAGAAAACCTGTATCTTCTATACAAATGGATCTTGTAACATCTGTATCGGTAGCAGCTACAAAACAGCCCCGGCCAATCTACATGGTATGTACTATCTACCTATATGTATGCATATGTGTGTGCATACATGCATGTATGTATGTGTGTGTATCTGTGTGTATGTATGTATATGTACACATACGGCCAATCTACATGATATGATTCATTTACCATAAACATGATACACATAAATGATAAATGAGTGTTTTTAATAATACAACATAACAAATTAAGAGGAAAGACGGTAAGGCATTTTAACTTGTGACAATAAGGTGGGCTCAAAATCTGAAGACCAGCTTTCAGCAAGCCCCTTGTCACTCTCCTGCCTGGCCTGCTTTCCACACTGAGGGCCTCCTCCCACGGGCCAGAGCTCAGGCTGTCAAACACGCAAAGGCCAGAGTGGAGGATTCATCTCCACCCTCTGAAGAAAGTGTAGAAGTAAACCTTTTTCATCTTTCACGTCAAAGGAATTGGAATGCGTTGCTATCCTGCCTACTCAGGAGAAATGCCCACATTTCCTCCGTGACCTGCTTCTCACTTACCACACTGCTTGGGAGACAGCATTATTCAACTGCTGATAGTATTCCCCCACGGAATTATTCAGTTCTCCTATCAGCTGCATTATTCTATCAGTCTACCCAAATCTCTACCTTGGAGTCATCCACACATTTCAAACTCACAACATCCACGAAACTCAGGATTATTCTCTAGAAAACCGTCTTCTCTAGTCCTGACTTGTGTTACTGGCACCAACCTGGGGGCCCAAGACACAAACCTCAGCCCCAGCAATCTCTCTCTCGCCACCCACATCCACCTGGTCACCTCTGTAACCACCCAGATCTCTCTCAGATCCTTCCACACCTCTGCTTCCCTACTGCCTTACACTAAGCCCTATAACCTCACTCCTGAACTATATATGGTAGCATCTTAACTCCTCTCTTGCCAACTCACTGCCAGAATTAGTGCATCTAACTCTGTTCACCTGTAACATCGCAGAGCAAGTTTTCCCTTCCTAGTCTGTAGGGATCACATCTGGCTGGTCCCCACTGCATTTCCTTCCAGTGCCTAACATGAATGCTTAGCACAACCCAGCAGGCAAAAATGACCATATGAATGAATGAACGCATGAGTGAGACAGCCAGTACTCTCAGAATTACATTCTACTGCTTGCCATAACTCAAATTAACGTTTGTCTAAATATCTGTCTCCAGAGAAGAAGTAAATGAGGCAGGAGATAGATGGGCCCCTGGGCCGGACAGCTGATGTTTGTTAAGTGGAGTAAAACTGAAGCTTTGTTCTCACCCAGACACTCCAAGGACAAAGCTAGTGGCAGAAGCTGAGCTCTGCTGAAGTAAAGAGATGAGATGACCACTCCTGAGGTCAAGGAAAACTTCCCTGTCTACACACACGCAGGAAGTCTCCTTGGGGTTCAAAAACAGAGGAGCACCACCCCATAGTGAGTGTGGACATGCACCCACAGGCCTCTGCGGTGAAATCCATCTTAGCAAAAAGATGTGCATGTTGGGGCTTCCCTCGTGGCGCAGTGGTTAAGAATCCGCTTGCCAATGCAGGGGACATGGGTTCGAGCCCTGGTCCGGGAAGATCCCACATACGGCGAAGCAACTAAGCCCGTGGGCCACAACTACTGAGCCTGCACTCTAGAGCCCACAAGTCACAACTACTGAGCCTGAGTGCCACAACTACTGAAGCCCGTACGCCTAGAGCCCGTGCTCCACAACAAGAGAAGCCACCGCAATGAGAAGCCCGCGCACTGCAACGAAGAGTAGCCCCCAGTCGCCGCAACTAGAGAAAAGCCCATGCGCAGCAACGAAGGCCCAACACAGCCAAAAATAAAATAAATTTATATATTAAAAAATTAAAAAAAAGATGTGCACGCATGTTGGGGAGGGTCCTAGAACAAGTCATATGTGGGAAAGGAAACAAAATAATTGGCCAAAGGTAAACAAAGACCTGAAAGAACTGTCCTATATAAGGGATTTAAATCACCTCTTTACTGCTCTCCTCCTCATTAGAGAAGACGCCATACCCTTTTTCTCTGGGTGTATATTTCTGCCTTGCTTCTAACTTAAATAAACTGTTTCTCTGTGTGCTCTCACATACATTATGCTGTGTCTCTAATAATAAACTTTGCACCTGTTTTTACAGTTTTTGCCTCCTTGAAACATTCTTGCTTTCAGTGGGGGTAAGAGCCAGGGCCACTTTGCTTCTAGGTGGTCAGGTGGCTAGGATTCCTGGTTTTCATCCAGGCTATCCAGGTCCAGGTCCTGGGCAGGAAACTAAGATCTCTCTTCAGGACAGCTCACTGCTGTCTCTCCGAGATCATAAAGAATTAGTAATCTGAGGCTCACACCCAAAGGCAAACCATCATTCTACACACTGACACATGTACTCATATCTACAGCTATATATTCTTTTCATGCTGCCTCGCAAGATGGAGCTATTCCATGATAAAATGTACAGAACTGTGGAGAATGATTTTTTTCAGAAAGAAAAAAAAACTGAAAATGCAAAGTACAGTTCTTCTAGATACCTTCCAGGACACGACGAACAAACGCACCATCATCTTCAAGTCCTCTGTGGCCTGGGGAGGGGGTTGGCCTTTAGAAGAGAGGTCCCTGTGCTAGTATCCTGATCAAATCCCAGTATTCTGAAACAAGGCCACCTTCCACAATCATCCCCTGGGGAAATCCATGTAAGCCCATCATCATGCTGGGGAAAGAGGTGCTCCATGTTATGAAATCATATATACACAATCATATCCATTTGCTTATGAAATTCTCAAACTTTGCACTTGGAGTGAATGACAGTAACATTCTTCCTCTCTCATCTGGCAATTTGTCCCTAAAGAATAACTTGTTAACCCCAAGTGGTCAGCAAATAGGGCCATTCCAAGCAGTTCCAGGCCTGCCTTCCAGACCTCTCCCACAAGGCCAACACAAAACAACGACGGTGATGGAAACTCTCCCAGACCTTCCCAGAGAGGGAAGATGGGCGCTGGAACCACACTGCCTGCGCCTGAATCCTGGCTGAACTGCTTTCCAATCATGTGACCTGGGACAACACCTTTCTTTCTCTGTGCCTTAGTTTTCTCATATTTAAATGAAGTGATCTTCATGTCCATCTCAAAAGTGGACAGGACCTCAGGAAATAGCAACAATTAACAGAAATGCAGATTAGAAATAGCCCAAGGGGAAAAAAAATAGATAAACAACAAGGTCCTACTGTATAGCACAGGGAACTATACTCAATATCCTGTAATAAACCATAATGGAAAAGAATATGAAAAATAATATGCATATACATGAACAACTGAATCACTTTGCTGTACATCAGAAACTAACACAGCGTTGTAAATCAATTAAAAAAAAGGAAGAGCCAAAATAAATAAATAAATAAATTATTGGAGTGATAACAGCTCTCTCTCTGGGGTTGTACTGATGATTAAAAGAGTTAATATTTCTTAATCACAATGCCTGGCACCATCGAAGTGCTCCATAAATGTCAGTGATAGTAAGGTAAGTTATATTACAATAATAATACATTAGCCTTAGTACTAATCTTACTCCTCTCCTTTCATCTTCCCAAGGGATTCTATGCCCTACCAGTTCTCTTAAACATTACAAGCAATGGTTCTCAAACTTTATAGCATGCACCAGAATCATCTGGAAGGCTTCTTAAAACACAGATTGCTGTGCCAGAGACACAGAGCTTCTGATTCAGGGGGCCTGGGATGGGGCCTGAGAACACACATTTTTAACAAGTTAATCTCAGGTGCATGGGTGCTGCTTGGTTTGGAAAGACATGTGGAAAAATACTAAGGGGCCTCCCTGCATCAGTGGAGGACAGTGGGTGGGTCCAAACCTCCAAGGCTTTCTATGGCCCTCCACACCCCTAGACCGCCCTTCCCGGACTCTTCCATCTCAGTATCTCCACCCACAATTCCAAACTCAGCTCAAGCATCAAGACCTCTGTGCTGGCACCAACACTGTACTATCATCAATGAAATCAGCTCCAAGAGACCAGAAGCTCCCTGGCAATCAGAACCTGGCCTTACTCAGTGCATGGGACATAGAAAACCCTCAATAAATGGTGACATAGAATGAAAGCTGGGACAGCCAACAGTCGAAGGCATTCCTGGAGAACCAACCAAACTGGAAGGTCTTAGACACCATCAGGGGCCTTCCTCTCAGAACTGTTCACTGGACATGAAGTGCCCTGAGACCCCAATGAGCCCAGGATCCCCTCCACCCCAGGCGGCAGCTTTTCTGCTCAGTGGACCATTGGTCCTTCACCTCCAACCACAACTGTCACTCCCACTCTTTGAAGGTAACAGAGCTTCATTTTCCGGACTCTCACTGGCATAGGCCCCCACGAGTGCTACAAGCTGCTGGGAAACGCTGAGTGTTCTCAGAGAGAAGGTTGCAATCAGGAAGAATTTTTTTTTTTTTTTTTTTTTTTAGGAAGCATTTTTATGTAAGCATTTCTGGTAAATGGCCCAAAAAGATCTCTGCAGAAAGAGATAGCAATCTCCAGCAAATGGCTACAATTTCTTTTTCCATTCTAAATAGGCATTCACTTTCATAGCTAATTTTGTATTATTTTTCTTAACAAGGATCCCCATATTGTTTACCTTTCAGGTCTCACAAAATCTGGATCTGCCGGTTTCATACCTCATGCATACGCTGCTCCTTGGCCCTTCGGCTCTCCTGTGAATTTCTCTAAATCATCACACACCCTGCCCCTTCATTAAAGCATCTTAACCAAGCCAAGCACACTTTTATAAACACCTGCTAGGCAGGATTTCAAATGCTTTTAGATAGAAGTTCAAGGTGTCTTGTCGATTTCTCTGTCAAATGAAGATAGAGGGAAAAACAAATGTGCCAAGCACGATCCAGGCAGAATATCTACCTGATCCTCCCAACAGAGGCAAAAAGCCTTTCTTCAACAAAAAAACACTTTCTTCAACACCTGAAGATGATTTCAATATGAAACCCCTCAATTTTTGTGTGTAATTACCCACAGTTATAAGGAAGGTTTTAAGAAAGCAAGTGCTCTCCATGTCAGGAAATATTATTTAAAATTCTAAGTACTATTTTCATCCTCATCCTATACAGTATAATAATTTTAATTTGAAAATCACTTGTGTGGTTTACATGCACTTAAAGAAACCATCAGTTGAGCTGTTATGGATCATTTACTCAAAAGACTAAACTGGAATTTTAGGATTCCTTCCTAAATAAGCACGTGGACACACTTACACTTCTAGAGATAGATTTAAGGAAAGCTATATATATCTTTTAAAATAAATATTCATGATTATAGATTTATACACACACACAAAGTCTTTTCTAGGTGACAAAGGTGGCCTCTATTCACCTGTAAACTATAAAAGGAAATTAAGATGAAATATGTTAAAGCATATGAATAAGAAAATTAGCTGATACTTCAGCATATAAATAATATGACTATTAGTTGATACTTCAATGTGTAATACACAAGGAATACATATAAAGTTTTACTAATTTGCCCAACTTGGCTATATTAGGTCCTTAAAAATATGTTAAGGAAGATACATAATAAATTTTATGTTTTTTAAAATAGCTGTTTATCTTCTTGTCCCAGATTGGTTTCAGTTTAACAAGGAGAATGAAAACAAACAATGCTCGTTTTATTCATGATGGTTACTTTAACTCTCAGGACGTGGGTTGTTTTGTGAACATAAATTTGAGTTATTATTTCCATTAAATCTGCAGATTTACACTATCTGTCTCACAGTAACTTGGAATAGTGAAAAAGCATGGGTTCTGCACTCAGAAATATCCACATTCAACTCCCAGGTCCACCAGTTACTGTGAACAAATTCCTGGATTCTTCCCTGCCTCAGTTTCTCATCTGTACAGAGGAAGTAACACCTACTTTGCATATTTTATGCAACTTTCTAAGTGAAGTGACCAGCATGGTGTTTGGCACAGAGTTGATTCTTACTAACCTTAGTTTAAGGATGGTTTGGATAATCCTTGTCACTCTGGATGAGAGACCAGGCTAATGATAAATATTCTCCAAAGATTTTCATTTTCCCTGCATTTAAAATGCTTATTACCAGAGATCAAAGAAGAACCGTAAAGACAAAAGCACAATATGCCACTGCTCTCTTTCTAAACAGCCCCCCTGTGAGAAACGACTGCCCTAAAATTCCCTTTTGTATCCACACCTGTGCTACCACACAGCACACCAGTCTGAGCCTCGAAGAGGTCCCCCCCTTAACAGGCGTGCAACAAATATCAGTTAAATTGAAATGCTGCTGACCCAAGCAAAAACTGAATGTTAATGAAAATCGCAATCCATAGACCTGTTTGCGATTCGGTGCGTCGTTGAAACAGGTTTTCTAGAGTCTTCAGGTTCACCGGGAGGCTGTTTGGTAACTTTAAGTTCCCGATGCCGATGGAACTTCTAGAACAGACTCAGGTAAGCACCCAGGCACGGGTGAAACCTTCACACAGCGCGCGTAAGTTCATTCAGACGTTCTAATCCACTTCATGGAAACCCAACCATATTTAAAAGCCATCAACGCACCATTTGCTTAACAAATGGACAGTGCACTGGGGAACTAATTGCGGAAGCAATTGCCTCTCAAGGTCGCCACCACCATCACGGTATTTTTTTCTTTTTTTTAATGTGACAAGACACTCTGGAACCTAACACAATTATCAGAAGGCTTTCAACTCTCGTGGGGGGTGAGCAAATGTCCGCGCAAGGAACCGAAGCGGACTCTCCGGGTCTCCACGAAGGGAGCGCATCCAATCCCACCCAAGTGAGGGGCTGACCTCTGCACAAAGAGTCCCGGAGGTGGCGGTGACAAACTCCGCTGCGACCCAAGGAGACCGAATGTAGGTCCTTTAAAATGCAAAGAAATCCTAGGGCAGGCTGCCCTCCCCCCGTGCGCCCTCCAGCACTCCGGTCCTCGACATACCTTTCTGACTCTGAACCGGCAGCTCCGGAGTTAGCAGCTCCACTGAATTCCCTTCCCGGTCGCTCAGGTTCCCCAACTCCCCGGTTCTGTTGTCAGCGGACACCCCTCCACCCCCCAAAGGAGAGAGCCACCGGCGACCCGGTGCTCCGCCCGCGCTCGCGGCCAGGTGAGCCCCGCACCGCCCTCACCTGTCCGAGGCCGCGTCCCAGGGGATGCAGAGAGGCCGGAGCTCGCCGCTCACCTGCGCGGGCCCCGCCGCCGCCGCTGCCGTTGTCGCTTGCACGCGCAGGGAGCCGCCGAGACGCGGCGAGAGCGGGCGCATCTCCTGGGGCCGCCAGACTTCCTCGGCCCCGCCTCTTTCCGGCCCCGCCTCCAGCTACCCCGAGAGCCGGCCCAGCCTCCAGGCGGAGGAGGCGGCCGCGCGTCACCTTGGGGCCCCCTCCCACCCGACCCGGGGCGGACGCCGCTGCAGGAAGCTCCGACGGCTGCTGAGAGAAGGGGCCGCCGCTGGATTCCGGGTAATGGCTGGGTGAAGAGAAGGAGGTTACCCGTAACTCCTTCGTCTGGGCTGAGTCACAGGAAAAGGAAGATGTGTCCAAAAAGTCTGGCAGTGACTAAAGGAGTTGAGTTTCTTCACGATTTAGTTGAGTGTAAGAACAAAGTGTGGACAAGTGTGGCTGGCACTCAAGAGGACAAGTGCGGCTGGCAAAGTTGTAATTGCTTAATTAATCACTTGTCTTCACTATTGCGCAGAGGCGCGCACCTTGTTCCCTTCGCTCCCTAAAGGATCAGTGGGAAGGGAACAGCCTCCGTTTTGACCACCCTGACCCTGGCAAGAGGTGCCAGAGGCAGGCAACCCATGAAACCTGTGCCACGTGCGCGCGACTGTGGGTGAAACTCCGTTTTCTGAGCCTAAGTTCCTCATTTCTAAAGATTAGGTGACAGTCGTGCCCAGCGAGCTGCCGGAACACTCAAAGAGTCTCTTAAAGAGAGACTTAAGTGCGATGACTGGCACTAAGGCATTCAGTAAACATTTGCTTTTGTTCCTTTCCCTTGAATTTTTTTTTCTTCCTCCTTTTTCTTCTCTTCCCGCTATAATCTTGCACTTTATTTACTGCTTATCTCTGCCCGGTCACTTTCTTTTCTCATCTATTAATGAGCCTGCATCTACAGGGCACCGAGTCTGTGCCCTGAAAGGCGTTGGGCGCTTTAAAAGGAGATATTCTGGTAAGATCCCTGCCCTCTGGGAGGTCAGGAACTCACAAGACACGACCACCACCCCCACGAAACAGCTTTGAAATTAGATACAAGAGAGTCAAAGAAACCCGCTAATTGAGTGTTGGACCGACCGGCCGTTCTGTAGGATATTGTGGGTCTGTGAGCTGGTGAGGAACGTAATTGATGTAATTGGTGGTTAAAAGCACTGACTCTGGAGTCAGATCAAATCCGGGCTTGGCAGCTAATTGTGTTAAACCAGCTACTTCACTTAATGTCTCTGAATTTCAACTCTCCCCCCACAAAAAAAAAAAAAAACAAAAACAAAAACACCTGGGATTAAAATAATAAGCTGTTGCATAGATTCTGAGAAATAATTTACATAAAGTACTTACCACAGTGTTCTGGCCTATGGTTAGCACTTAATAAAGGTTGGGTAATGCTAATAAGAGTAGGATAGAAAATGGAGGCTGGGGAGATAAAAATTTAGAAAATGTGAGAAATTGGGAGGAAATGTTAGAAATCAATGCTGCCGTCATTGTGAAAAGCATACTTCTGATAACAGCTACCGGTGATGAACAAAACTGGTCATCAGTTTCTCTGCTTGGCATGTAACACGTGATCATATTTAATGCTCACAAACCTGGAAGAAAGTTCATAGTATCCCTCACTTGATGAGAAAAATTAGCCTCAGAACCATGAAATAACCAGCCTGAAGGGATGAATCAAGGTAGTAGTAGAAACAGAGAACCCAGAGGTAGATGGCAAATCTGGGCTTTTTTCCACTGTGCTCTCCGTGCTGCTACAGCGCCTACCTGAGAGAGCGGAGGTAACAGGGAAAATAAAGCAGCAAAATAAGAGGAGGAGCATTGGGTAGGAGAAATAGCAACCACACCTTTAAAGCCGACTAAGGATACTACTGAATTAAAATAGTAAACGAACCCACACAAAAAAGCTTTTTGCTTCTAACTCCTGCCGCAGTGGAGTTCCTGTTCTGTGGTTCCTGCAGCCTAACCGCAAGTTGAAAATGACTAACAGCATTTTTCAGTTATTAAATGCTACGGAAAGTGAAACATCGAAAGATCACAGAAATGTAAGCTCATACCTCCTCTCCTCCCCCTCACCACAATACCCTCTTCTGTCCATCTTACTTGTTTTTTTTTTTTTTATTGCCCAGACACGTTACCTGCTTCTTTATAATATGTTCCACCCAGGGAATAATATTGTTGCTTTAACCAGTTTAACTTCACTGTATAACCACAAGCAGCACTTAGAACAGCAGCTAGACTCATATAGGTGGCTGATAAATTTTCAATACACTGTTGTTACATTTAAAAAGGGTTTGAACCATGTCTTATGGGCACTGTCAATGACGTCATAATTGTTACTTTATAAAAAAAAAAGAATCTCCTGCATTTATAATAGGTGGTCTTCGCTGTCTTGCCTTCTTAATTCACATGAGCAATGAGATATTTGGCCTCTGAAGAAACAACCCTATTGTCAATATGATAATTGAGCATATGCTTGGTTGCATGGCAATCTAATAATTTCAGTTTTTAAAATTTGAAATGGCAGATGTGTCTTCTAGGGGTCCGATGTGCTTTTTTGCCGTCACAGCTAATGCACCTGTCATGCCTTCAGAAGCACTGCCATGGAGGTATATTAGCAACTGTGGTGCCTGTTTAAATGAGCCAGAGCAATTTAAACAGGACAAGTTACAATGTTTGTAGTCACCTGAAATCTCTGCCCAGGGGATTAAAGGAGTCTTCTGTAAAAGCGAGAAAACCGTGTCTGTAAGTGCAGAGGAACAAGAGCCCCAGCTCCTCTCTGCTCCTGGGAAATCAGGACAGGCCTCCTCGTGTCATCCACGCAGTCAGACCAGTCCAGCTCGAATTGAAGGACTCAAGGCTAATCTTGGGAGTACCACTCCCTTGAATGTCCAAGAAAAAGGTTTCTGAGTTCTGCTAATGAAGATATTAAGAGCTTGGCACCTAGCATATCTCATCTTCATTAGTGCTTCTTATCATTTCTGGGCCAATAAAAGCTAAAGTAGAAAATCAATTGAGATATAAGCGTATAAATCTAGAGCTATTAGGAGGTGAAACCAATGCCATGGTTAAGGCAAAATTTAGTTCATGAGCCACATGGCAAATGTTTAGTGTGTGCTGTAAGGAAGAAGCATGTGTACTTTGTTACGTGGCATTGAGAAAATGGCATTTCTTTTATTGTCAGTGCAAATAGGCTTTGTCATTATATTTACTTGGTTAGGGATTTTTTTTTCCCATCTTTTAATTGTCATGGCAGATTATAGAAAGCATATTCCCTTTTTATAGTGGCAGTTGTGGAGAGACCAAATTTAGTGACTCACACCAGACCCCAGCTCTGCCACTTAACTAGATGTGTGTTTTCCTGCAGGTGGCTGGTAGGGTTTCAGTTTCTTGAACAAAAGAGTGGCCCCAACAGAAAAGGAGTGTTACTTTCTAAAAGACTTATTATAAAACCTTTCTTTGGAAACCAAGTATTTAATTGTCTTATTAATAATAATCCTATGTAGCAAATTATTTAAAATACCTAGGCATATATTTAATACAAGCTAATTAGCTAGAAATATGCACAGGTATTAAGTTGCTAAAAGTTACACTTTTATGGATATTATGCTTTCTACGAGTGAGAATTTCTATGACCAGGATGAACATATGCTAATAGTTGCTTTTAAAAAGTTAAAATTATTAGAGACATGGAGGGTAAATCTTAAGAGCTTTAATCCCCCGTTCATCAGATGGGTTAAGCAGACCCAAATTTACTGCTTTCAGGTGAAGCTTGATCTGACTCAAGGGTTCTCGCTTATCACCAACACATCTGCTGATGTGAATTCCATCCATCTAGCTGAGTGCTTAGACCTTCTTCCAAAGTAAACCAGATCAGGAGTGCATTTCACACTGTACATCATTGCTGTGGCCCCCTGTGGAATCACTTTTCTAGAATGTGCTCTACTGTGTTTCCATTGTTGATAGTGAGGAGCATCTTAGGATCAGCCCTGAGAAGTGGGTTGTTGAATTTACACTGAAAATGTTAGTCAGGGTCATTGTTTTTAAAATTACAGTGATCAAGCTAGAAGTTGTCCATCATCTCAGGAATGCAAATCTAGACCTTCCCACAGCAGTCAGTCTGTCTGCATCCTCTGGGTTCCATAAGTAACTCAAGTGAATTTGTTTTCCTCTCTAATTTGACTGTGAGAATGCTCAGGGTGACCTATCTCTGTCAAATGTTCAGAAATGCTTTTTCATACGTTGTATAATAGAGTTATATTTTTCTAATTTACTGTCCTAAGTCTGAGATGAAACGAAAGGAATTTTCAAGGCCAGGGTATTAAGATAAAAAGTGATTTTTCCATGCAATAAGATGTACATCCATCGACACATTTGTCTGCATAACTAACATCCACTGAGCAGCGCCAACCAGGGCCACACACTAGGATGCTTACAGGGGCCAGGCTGGTGAGATCAATGTGTGACTGTGGCCACATTCAAGAAAACAGAGACTGTCAAAACCTGCAGAGCACATGCCCACCTAAAGGCATTCAAATTCTATTCTTGTTAACTTCTCTGCTGGCCAAAGCATGCAGGTGGCCAGATGCCAGGTAGCCATTTGTGTCCCCTGATCAACAATGTGTCCGAGCTCTAAGATAAACACTATGGATATAAGATAAATAAAATATGATAGCTTCTGCCCTCCAGGGATTTACATTTTGCTGTGGGAAAAGATATGTAAACAAATAAGCAGGACAGATTTTCAGAGGGAAAAGTCTCTGACAGCAGCACCTGCAGGGCCCAGGGAGTAAAGTACAGCGTCAGGAGACCAGGTAGAAAATATATAAGAGAATTAGCAGGAGTGGTGACTCCACGCAGCCCCAAGGGCTGAGAAAGGAGATCCTGATGGGTGAAGCCTAGCTCACAGTACTGGGATGAACCCATACTCAATAGGCAAGAGAAGATCAATTCAGGGAATGAAGCCAGACCTGCTCAGCAATATTTCCATAATTGTTCACTCAAGTAATCAGAAAATTTAAATATAGATACATAGAGAGAAATAATAACAACACTTTTGGTTGAAGACATTAACAAGTTTTGGACTTGAAGCCTCCAGTCTGTCTTTGTGACCTCCTGGGACATATAATTTGAATTAAGTTTTAATTCAGCCTCCAATTACTGGCTGTTATGATGACCTACAAAGAAAATACAGAATCACTAATGAATGGATTGAAGAATAGTTAGGAAACACATGGGGCTTTATTAAGTGTGTAATAACAATATTTTCAAGCTGGCTTGGTATACAATTACCTGCTTTACTGATGTTTTAGGTACATCTATAGAATGACTATTGTTGCCACTTCCTGAAAAAATATGGGCCCAGAATAGAGAATAAAACAGTAAGAAATTTGATCTCAAAACTAATTTCTTCATTTCCAGTATACAGGTGTTAACTCTTTTTTATTATTGGGAAATACCTAACTATACTAAAAAATTATACATTCTATAAAGGACTTATTCTTTTGAAAAATAGCTTTGCTTAGTTTGAACTTAGTATTAGGTTGATTTTAAAATGAAGAACGGGAAGGATAAAACCCTATCTTGTTCAACACAAAATATATTTTAGATCATTTAAAAGGAAGAGAGTTTCTCAGCCTATTCGCTCAATGTCAGACATACTTAGTTGTAGCTTTGAACTTTTTACAATGATCTTTGCACCAACCCTCAGAATAGGCTGTGTGACCTGTCTCCTTACTCCTGATGGCTTTTGGTGAAAAGAGGCCCTGCTTGGTGAATTTGCAAAATGTGATTCTACTTTAGAACCTCTTATTTGAAAATCCCAGCCTTATATTTCAAACTGAATATGCTTCATCCTACACATTCATTGGTAAAATATGCTCAGAAATTCCATAAAACTAAGATGGGTATCCAAGTTACATGCTCATACAGGAGATTAAAATATTCCGTGTTTTTGTTAAATCTTGTGTCTGTCTTGCCTTATTTCTGACAATCTTTCTTCCCCAGCAATGAAGTCACTTCTCTGGAGGACAAAGAAAATCCCAACACCACACTATTTCACCTGAACAAACTGTATTTTAGTATACAGTAAGTCCCCTACATATGAACCTTCAAGTTGTGAGCTTTCAAAGATGCAAATGTGCATTCGCATGTCCAATCATGTAAGTTAGTTCATGTGTCTGGAGTACATTGTCATGTGCATGCATCCTCTACAATTGGTTGTGCTCTTGTGTACTTTACTGTACAGTACTGTATGGAGTACAATAGTACAGTATCTTTATTTCAAGCCCAGGATGTCCGGAAGCAAGAGTAAAAGCAGCAGTGATGTAGCTGGTTCTGTACTATACTTTCCAAGGTACTGTACTGTAAGATTAAAAGTGTTTTCTTTATTTTTTGTGTTTGTCTGTTTTCTATGAATTATTTGTGTGAAAAATATTATAAACCTATTAAAGTACAGTCTATATAGCCCATTATGTTAGTTGGGTACCTAGGCTAACTTTGTTGGATTTACGAACAAATTGGACTTACAAATGCACTCTTGGAATGGAACTTGTTCGTATGTAGGGGACTTACTGTATGACATGAATTTTAATTTTGTTAAATTGAAGAATTTTGTTCAGTTGAATTTTGTTAGTTGAATATTTCTCTAAGTTGTCGAGTCAGAAGGAGTAGGCTCAGAAGGCCAGCATTTGAAATGCTTGTGGAGAGGTTGTCCTTTTACCTGCTCATGTTTTTTATAGCTCTCAAGTGCACATCTTAGCAAGGTGTGCTGGGGGTGGCTTGTGTCCCAAACAAGCTGGAAACTTCCATGGTCACTTCGTGATGAACCGTGGCAGGAGAGTAAAGGACAAAATTAGAAGCACCATAAAAAGTGTGAATGGACATCTAAAGGGCGGAAATTAAAAACAAAAAAGCAAGTGATCAATGAACAGTGTGGGGAAGCAAGCTGGAATTTAAATTGACAAGGAAAAACTACTATAAACCATGGACAAGAAAATCAGAAAATGTGAGGATAAATAAGATAGACAATAAGTCAAATGGGCCCAATATGATCAAAGTTCATAATATGTGTAGCTGTAATGTAAGTCAGACAAGAAAATAGATTTTTCTTCTTCACGATCACACCTCTCTCTAGGTGTAGCTGTCACTGCAGGTTTTTGAAATACAGCAATACTCTGCTTCATGAAGAGATTAGTAGGCTACCATTGTGCCTTATCTGACTATTCTTCTCTGAGAATAAGAAAACTCATTATTAGCTCATCCCTATCCATTCAACTCAGGTAGGTATATGCTCAATGTTACTAAGAAGAGTGTAATGGTAAAAAGACTACTTTGCAAGAATTAATGTTTTTTGTTAACATGCAGTATCTTTATAACATGAGCCCAAGATGGAAGTTACAATTATCTGTGTACAAAAAAGCATCTTTTTGTTCCATCGATGTCTTTTTCTCATTTTCTCACACAACATTCTGCACATGGTTTCCTATACAGACCCCTTGATTCCCCATGTCTCCTATTACCTGACTGATTCTTTCCCTCTGAGTCTCTAGACTCCTTGTGGCCAAATTCTATCCCTCAAAGCTCACATAAAATATTATCTCCTCTCTAAAGAATCCCCTCATTTCTCAACCCAAAGCAATCCCTCTCTCCCGAGAACTCGCATAGCAATATCCTTATCAATCTTATAATGCTTCAATCAAGAACAATTGCCTCGGGGCTTCCCTGGTGGCGCAGTGGTTAAGAATCCGCCTCCTAATGCAGGGGACATGGGTTCAAGACCTGGTCTGGGAAGATCCCACATGCCTCGGAGCAGCTAAGCCCGTGTGCCACAACTACTGAAGCCCACGCACCTAGAGCCTGTGTTCCGCAACAAGAGAAGCCACCGCAATGAGAAGCCCACACACCGCAACAAGTAGCCCCTGGTCTCCACAACTAGAGAAAGCCCACGCACAGCAACAAAGACCCAACAGCCAAGAATAAATGAATAAAATAAATAAATTTATATTAAAAAAAAGAAAAACAACAATTGCCTCTATCTTTATAAAATAGTTATTTTGGGTACCTGTCTTATCTTTCAAACATTCATTTGTTTCACAGATATTTCTGGAATATCTACTTTGTGTGAGGATAATCTATAGAATATAAGTTTTTATTTCCAATTCGTATATATACCCCATGTATTAGTTATCTATCGATGTGTAACAAATTACCCCAAAACTCAGTGGTTGAAAGCAAAAGACATTTATTATTGCAGAGTTTCTATAGGACAGGAATCCTGATGTGGCTTAGATAGGTGTTTCTGGTTCAGGATCTCTCATGAGTCTGCAGTCAAGCTGTCTGCCAGGGATGCAGTCCCCTCAAGGTTGAAATGGGGCTGGAGAATTTCCTTCAAAACTCACTCACATGGTTGCGGGCAGACCATAATCCCTCGCCATATGAGCTACTCCCTGGTAGCTGTGTGTCCCCCTGTCATGGCAACTGGTAATCAAAGAGAGAAAGAAACAGACCAAGATGGAAACCATCATCGTTTTATAACCTAGTCTTGGAAATGACATCTCATCACTTCTGCCAAGCTCTCTACATTAGATACAAAAGTTCATCACATATGCAGGGCGGGGGGGGGGGGGGAGATTACACAAGGGCATGAACACCAGGAAGCCAAGTTTATAAATTCAGAGGCTGCCTATCATGCCTAATTAGCACAACAAATATACAGTAAGTGTCTGATGAATAATCTGTCTAGGGTTTGTTGAGATTCTTCAAGTTGAAAGTTATAGTTGTCATTAAATTTGGATATGATGAAAATTTTTCAGTCATTATTTCTTAAAACATTTTTATGACCCTATTTTGTTTTTTTTTTTGGAACACCCATTCCATTCATGTGAGGCCACTTAATATTCTCCCACAGCTCACAAATGATCTGTTCATTTCTTTCTTCTTTAGGCTTCTATTCTCTGTATGTTTCATTTTGGATAGTTTCCATTTCTATATGGTCAGGCTAATTAATTTTTTTTCCTGCAATTGTCTTATCTGCTGTAAATTCTATCCAATGTATTTTTCATCACATTTTATTTTTCATCTTGAGAATTTGTATTTTCGTCTTTTGTATGCCTTTTATGTTTCTTATTCTCATGCTTTCTGCTACTTTGTTGAATGCAGAGCGTATATTAATAATACTGTTTTATCCTACTTATCTACTAATCCTTATCTTCTGTTTCATTTCTGGGTTTTTTTTTTTTTTTCCTATTGATTAATTTTCCTATTTGTTGTGCGTTTTTTTCCCTGGCTTCTCTGCATGCCTAAAAAATCTTGATTCAATGTCATGCAGTATGAATTTTATGTTGTTGAGTGCAGAAATTTTTAAATATTATTCCTTTGAATATCTGGGGACTTTTTTCTGAAATGCAGATGAGTTACTTAGAAATACGTTTATTCTCTTGAGGGTTTTTTTTCAAGCTTTGTTGGATGGATCCAGAACAGTTTCTAGAGTTATCCTCTCTGAGGATTCTAGCCCATGTGTTAGGACATCTTTCCTTACTGTCTTAGGGGAACTTGAACTATTCCCGGCCCTGTATGAGCTGCAAGGGTTGCTCCACCTACGCCTTCTGGTGGTGCTTTCCTGTTCTTGGCAGTTTCCTTATGCACATGAGCTAATCAGTATTTGGTCAAATGCTTGAAGGGAATCCTTTGTAGATCCCTGTGTCTCTCCTGTCTTTTTCTTTTTCTCTTTCCCTATAGATCTTTCCTCTGTAAATTCCCCCCATAAATGATGGTCACCTTGGCCTTTCTAATCTCTCCTTAAATCAGAGAAGCTCCAGGGGCAGCAGAGGCTTGATCTCCCATCCCTGGGCTGTGACCTGGAAACTCTCCAGACAGTAAGCGGGGACAATAGTAGGGCTTACCTCATTTATATCCTTTTCCTCAGGGATCATGGTACTGTGCTGTTTGTTGTCCAATGCCTAAAAACATTGTTTCATATATTTTGGTTGGTTTTTTTCCCCAGGTATAGGAGAGCAAATCTAGTTTCCTTTATTCCATCGTAGCCAGAAGCTGAAGTCCAGTCCTATAGAAACTTGATTTGATCTCAAACATATAACCTCTCAGTGACCTGTATGGTATTTATTCTATACAAGAGAAGAAACTTGACTAAACATTTTTTATGGAAAATTTCATTCAAGACAAATTGAGGATTATAACCTGAGAACAGCCTCCCAGAAAGCTCTGAGAATAATTCCAGAAACTGGACTAAAATTTTAAAAATCTGACACTAGGAGTCAGAATATCTGAGTTGATAGCTCTTCATCAAATTATAGTGTCATTTTTTTGATCAGTCAAATGCTTGAAGAAATTGGACCAGATCAAAGTTCTCAGTACTTTCACCCCAAAGTTTACTGTGCTACTATTATTATTTTCAATTTGGTTACAATGAATATCTTACTGCTCAGATAAGCGGGTCTAGCCCTCTTGTAAATGTCTGATGAACAATCTGTGTAGGGTTTGTTGAGCTTCTTAAACCTGAGTCCATCAGCACCCGGTCAGAGAGCAGATAGCCATGACATCAGTGTTGATTCACTGAGTTGATCCGATTTCAGCCAAAAGCAAGGAAGCAACATCTTAGCCTGTACAGTCTCATTATGGAAAATAGTCTCTCTTTAAATGTAAGCCTTTATGAGTCTAGTACTCAAATCTTATCAATCTTTGCCTCAGTTACTAAATAGTATCTTTACTTTTAACTAGGGTTCTTTTTTTTTTTAATTTCAGACTTCACTCAAGGCTTGCCACTCTGAATATTGGCCAATCTTTTCAAGATCAATTGGGCAAATTTTCAGGTCCCAGTGACACCTAGCAAAACTTTTAGGTCAAGACCCTGCTTCTTATTCTCTTTGAAATATACCAAGAACATGCTGATTTTTTCTCAAGACACTTGGACAAGATCTCATTGCATTCTAGATTAATGTAACCTAAAGTAATTTGACCACCAAGTGTGAAGTCACTGAGTGACTTTGCCTTTCAAGGTAACTGGCAGATAATCAAAGATATGACTCATGATCCAAAGCACTCTTATGCATCTTTCATTTGTAAGCCGAACAAAGGTGGAAATATATCATCAAAAGTTTTCTATATAAGTGACAGGTTCTCTATTACTGTACTCAAATGAGTAACTCCAGTACATTCAAGCTGTCGTTGACTGACAGTGTTCCTTTCCTTCCCAAATCCGGTCCAGTGGCTCCTGTTACACAATTGGACTTCACCACTTCTAAAGCCATTTGCAACTTAATATCAGTCATGCACATTTTCATTTCAAATTAGCTCTTTGTCCTGATTTATCCATATATTTCCATGGAATTATTACTCAAGTTGATCATTCCTTTTTCTGTTTACCCAATGTTTCCTATAATCTGAATGACAAAATTTCAAATTTGAGTCTCTAGAACCTTGTACTCTAACTTAGTTGTTTTTTTGACCCACTGTGGTCATAAACAATAGACTTATGCAACATACATAAGCAATAGAGAACAAAAACAATAATAAGCAAATAACAAATAGAAAATACTGGTATAAAATATAAGCTCAAGTTCAACTACTTATCAGCTAGTGACTTTGAGCAAATTAATTACCCTTATGTGTGTTGGAATTACTATCTACATCAGACTAGTGTAAAGGCAATAAATATTTTGAATATATCAGAGACAAAGCAGATTCTCAATAAATTGAATATTTGGATATTATCATGATGATAATGATGATGAAGATGATAAAGCTCATTCTGTGTAATTCTTTTTTTTTCTCAAATTCATTGTTTTTTCAACATTTTACTATGAAAAATTTCAAACATACGACACACCTATAAGACTTACCATGAAAACCTGTGTATCTACCACCTAGATTCCACTACACATTTTGTTACACATCTATACAACTGTATCTCTCTGCCCATAGACCAATATTTTTAATTTTGGACACATTTCAAAATAAACTGCAGACATCCTTACACATTCCCCCCCCATGTATACTTTTAACTAGAGTTCTTTTTACTTTGACTAGAATTTTTTCTTTTGATATAGATCTTATATACATTCAAGTGTATAAGTATTAAGAGTACATTTCCTGAGTTTTGATTAATAAGTACATCTCTGCAACCAAGATATAGGACATCTCCTTCACCTTCCAAAATTACTTCATGTCCCTCCCCAGTCAGTACTTCCCTCTCCACACACACACATGCATATACAAACACACATGCTTACACATACACACACACACAAACACGCACAGACAGGCTGCCTTGGCTCTACCGTTTTGTTCATCACCAATTAGTTTTGCCTATTGTCTAGATACAGCAGTCCCCAACCTTGTTGCCACCAGGGACTGGTTTCGTGGAAGACAATTTTTCCACCGACAGGGGTGAGGGGGTGGAGGCAGGATGGTTCAGGCGGTGACGCGAGCACTGGGGAGCGATGGGGAGTGGCAGATGAAGCTTCGCTCACTCGCCCTCCGCTCACCTCCTGCTGTGCAGCTTGCTTCCTAACAGGCTGCGGACCAGTACCAGTCAGCGGCCCAGAGGTTGGGGATCCCCGGTCTAGAACATCAAATAAATGGGATGACACATTTGTACTCTTTTGTGTAAAGGTCTTTTTTCACTCATAGTTTATGAGATTTCATCCACTCTGCCATGTGTATCAGTGGTTAGTCCTTTTGTTGCTGAGTAATATTCTATTGCACGAATATGTCACACATGTTTATCCATTCTATCCGTGGATACCTGACTGTCTCCAGATTGAGGCTTTTCTGAGAAAAGTTTCCATGAACTTGTTTGAATAAGCCTTTCTGTGGACATATATGCTTCTTTATTAGGTTCTTAGTTCATAGGGATTAGATGTTGTTCCTTTCTGTTTTATTCCCCAAATACCTACCGTAATGCTGAACAGAGAAGCGTGCACACACACACACACAAACACTTAATTGCAAGACTAAAAGAAGAAAAGAAAAGGTCACTAGTTCTTTTGCTCCCCTATCCAAGGAAGGTCTTTTGTGAGCTAACAAGTATATAAATGTCAGATTTTTAATTTCTATAATTTTGTGAAAAATTACAGTCTTAATCCTATAATGAATGGTTAAGCATACTCCCCCCATTTTATTGAACATGATGATCCAGTATCATTGTTTAGTTAATAAATTTTATAAAAAAACAGTTGACCTAATTGACAAGGAGCCAAGAAGTCAACTAGCTGAAGCCATTCAAGGCAGAGACCTTGTGCGAAATTTTAGGGACCTCAGGTTCAGAATGCTGGTCTCAGGTGCACTGCTAAAGACTCCCAGGTCCTCCTCAACTCAAAGTTGCATCATGCTTTTTTATATTTTTCTTTAAAATGCTCTGATGGGCTGTTTGAAGCAGAAAGCTGCCCTGATGCCATCCAGCTGGGACATGGAGTTGGTGCAGGATTTCAGAAAGAGTTCTGAGTCTGGAGGGTGGGAGTCTAAGTTCTAAAACCAAGTCTGAGGTGCTTTTAACATGCCACTTTGGGAAAGCCCCTCAGCAGCTCCCAGCAGCTTCAGCTTTCCAGTAGTAAATGAGGGCAGGGGGCTGAATGATCATTAAACTATGATGGTGATGAATGAAGGCAATTTTAGAATGTTATCGCAAATGAGATAACTATACTCCATCCTGTCTTCTCTTTGGAACTTCCTTGGGATTTTTGATTACAACTTTATCTCAGTTCTCCAGTAATTGTAACGCAAGAGTTACTTTTATTGAGTGGTACTGTGTGCTAGACCCAGGTTTCCATGTGAATTGCTCTCCCGGTCCCATGATCATGTAGGCAATACATGCAGGAGTTTGAACCTCGTCCAGTCTGAAGCTAAAATCTTTGGTCTTAAGCATTGCCTTTGGGTAATGCTTCACATAGGCCTTTGGGGACAGCATGAGCTCCTTGACTATTTGGATAGTTAGCAGGTAGGCATTAAGGATTACTATTGCTAATGGTAAACCACCTCCGCTACAGCCTTCTCCGCATCCTTTAAATGGCAATGATTGCTTCTGGCTCTGTAGCCGCAAAGTAGCTACATTTCCTCCTAAGCAAAGACTGGCTGGGTTCTGGGTCTTAATGGATAAGGCCACAGCTGCCTCCCACAGGAAAATACTGCTGACCTTACATTGGAACTTTCATCCTTCTTTACAGCTCTATGAAGACCTTCAGTAGGCAGCCCAAAGTCTTTGTTGAATTTCATCTCAGTTTGCAAGATTTCTTCCCTGCATTTTTGAAATACAGTGTCAGTTCTATTTGATGAACATTTACTACACATCTTAAATCAGGATAGGCATTGGGAATGCAAAGATGAGTAAAATAATATGCACATCCTTATTAAAGGATAATTTTCCCCAAATGATAAAATTGTGACTCCTATTCAGATGTCAAGTGAACATGTGTTCAGAGATTTTATTTAAACCCTTATTAATGAGAGGAACCTGTTAAAATGTTACAACCAGTTCAAAGAGGAAAACAAAACAAAAAAATTTTTATGGATGTTGGTTTGCAAACTGGACCCCATACACGGAGGGCAGGGAGCGATGGAAGAATGAGGCAGACTACAGCAGATTGGTAGCTAGCAGTTTTAATAAGCAAGAGAAGTTACACCGGAGGCTTGTCTTGAGAGGTTACAGAACCACTATAGTATCTCCTTACCTGCCTGCCAGAATTTTAAAAGTTTATATAGAGACCTTAATGGGATTCAGATGGTGTCAGCAACACCTTATTCTCTCAAGGCTACATCGTTGAAAATGTTTCCCACTGTGGGAACGGTGGACAGAGCGTACATTTCAAAAACAGGGAAGGTATGTGGAGCCTCTCTTTGCCCAGGTCCAGCTCGAGGGTCAGCTTGCGGTCACATCCTCTCAATGACCTCCTCCAACAATGGAGTAAAAGAATCTTGAAATGAATTTGCCAATGGATGCAAAACCACCTTTTCCAAAGGTGGAGAGGAGAGTGGTCCCTCCGCAAGACAGAATTAATTTGCATAACCATACAGAAGGATTATTTTGCTATGAATTATTTGCTATGAATTATCTAAAAATAATCAAGTTATAAAGTAGTTCAAGGGCAATGAGAGGCTAAAATCAGATCATCTGGAAGGATTTGCTCTAGGCAATGCATAGTTTTCCATGAAAACACACCTTTTCCTCTGCACCTTAATGAAAAAAGATAGTGACATTTATTGAGTACCTGTGAAATGCTCCCAGGAACTTTGGAAGATTAGTTAGCAGTACCTAATTTGATTAAAGCGCAGCTTAGAGAAATGTTTAGAGCCTCTGCTAGTAAGTTGGAAAGCTGAGATTTATTTATACTATATCTGATGATTCTAAAGACTACTTTTCAACTTATAGACTACTGCCTCACAAGGAAATCAAGGTGTAATGGACGGGACAGTTGCATAAACAGTAATTATATGCTGTGTGTTACATTGGATATGTGTTTGCACAAGGCAGGGGGCACAAAAAATAATATCCAGTGTTACCTTTTCCCTTGTGTAGCTCTTCATGTCCCATAGATTTGGGGACTTACATTTTTCTAAAGACTTTCTTTTTTTTAATTCAAATTACTTGTTAGTTTCACCTGACGTTCCAACTTTTTTTTTTGGAAGCCAACAATGAAATTTAGGGCAAAAAAGGCCAAGATTTAAGAACATCATATGCTTAGGTAAGTTTACCTATTTCATTTATTCACCCATCATCTTTGTCAGCTATAAATTTTATTTTTAGATACTTGTTTCAACAAGGTACAAACATCCTTTTCAGAATAATTTTTGAGCTTTTCTAATAACCTTTCTGTTTTAGGGTAATTTTAGATTAACAGAAAAGTTGCAAAGAATGTAGAGTTCCTGAACACCCTTCATCCTGGTTCCCTCACTGGTAATGTCATAAAACACCATGATACATTTGTCACAATTAAAGAACTGACATTGGTATTTACTATCAGCTAAAATCCAGAGTTTAAATTTCATCCATTTTTCCATTACTGGGCTGTTTCTGTTCCAGGATCTAGTCCAGGGTACCACACTACATTTAGCTGTCACCTTTCCCCAGTCTCCTCTGATCTGTGACAGTTTCCTGGTTTTGACCTTGACAGCCTGGAGAAGTACTGGCCAGGTGAACTTAGAACCTGCTCCAATCTGGGTTGGTCTTTTTTTTTTTTTCTTTTGATTAGACTGGAGTCTAGCTGTTTTTGTTTGTTTTTTGTTTTTGTTGTTGTTTGTTTGTTTTTGGTACAAGTATCACCTAGGTGAAGTACCTTTATTGTCACATCTTATCAGGAGGTGTACAGTGTAGGGTGCATGATTCCAAATGACATCATTGGTGTTGTTAACCTTTATCATACTGTAATTTCTCAGAATTTTTAAGAATAATTTTGGATCTTGTTTGAGTACTTCATCACTAGTATGAAGAGCATGAAGTTTAGGAGGTGGGTATGGTTCTCTGCTCTGCACTCTGGCAGTTTCCACTGTACATGAGTCAACGACCTGGCATGCTCTACTGTCAATATCCTTCTCCAAACAGTAAAGGACAAGAAAAATCACCAGCCCTATTAAGTGGTGCTGGGTTTATCCTTGCACAACCCAGAGCAGGAGGAACACAGGCTTCCAGTAATCTGCAAAGGAGCTCTGCTAAGTCATGCCTCGCCCCTCCTATGGCAAGCCCTGTAAAGTGTGAGGGCATTTCTTACGCAAAGGCACAGCCCCATCACAATGATATAAAAGGCCTAGGTAAGTTTCAAAATTAAGGAGACCTAGCTGTGTCTCAGAGACTCAGCCTCTCCCAGTCCTTCTGGACTCATCCTGTGGTTTTTGATAGGTTTTATAGAAGTTTCTGTTGCCCTCTTTTCAAGAATAAAAGGATCACATCTCAGACAGACCCTCCTCCATGAATTCATATGGCAAAGGTATTTTCTAAAATACACGTACAATGGACTAAAAATAATCTCTTTCTTTTTAAGGCTTATCTTTTTTTCTTATATGGCTATACATAGGCAGTTTTCTTTATAGAGATGCCAGATTTTAAGGAAATAAATCTCTGCATGCATGGGTCTTTTCATATAAAACAGAGCTCTTTTATTTTTAGGTGAGTTTGAGAGGGGATACGGAACAAAGAGAAGTAAACATATATCTTTATTTGCTTATTTTATGAGTGGGTTAAAATAGGCTATGCCTATTTCCACTTAGGACAAATACTAAAGGAGAGTGAATGCCCCATATTAAAGGAATATACTTGAATAAATAAAGTTTGGCATTAGCCTGCTGTCTCCTACTTCCACTTCTCACAGGCTGAAGCTCAGGGGAGGGAGGGAAACAAGGATTTGCAAATGACAAGGATTTGTTGCCAGGGATTACAACTTAACTATGGAACACAAATCCCAGTGGTATCTATAGGTGGGCTTTTGTTGTGTTTGCTGTTTTAACTGGAGAGTAGGAAGACTTGTACAGATAGAACCATTTAACTAAATCTTAAAAAAAAAAAATGTTTAGTGAGTCTACTAACTGGGTTGAATTCCATTTCAGTTAGAGAGACTAACTTAGAAGGAATTGTCAAAGCACTCTTTCTCAGGACATTGTAAACTTTAAAATCAATTTTGTTCAACTGTATTAAATGTGTCATTATTAGAAATGGATCCTACACTAGTATTTGTTGTAACTCTTACTTGAAAAAATTGAGGTATGGTTGACCTGTGATACATACTATTAAGTATACCTATTAAGGTGTACAATTTAATAAGTTTTGATTTATTTATACATCCATAAAACCATCACCACAATCAAGGCAGTGAACATATCAATCACCCGCAAAAGTTTCCATGTGCCCCTTTGCAATCCCTTCCTTGCTTTCTATAACTATAGATTAATTTGCATTTCTTAGAGTTTATGTAAATGGAGTCATACAGAATTTTTATCTGGCTTCTTTCACTCAGTATTATTACTGCAAGATTCATCCAGTTTGAAGTGTATACCAATGGCTAATTTATTATTGCTGAGTTGTTTCCGTGGTATGGATACACTATACTTTGTTTATCCAATTATTTGGTGATGGACATTTGAGTTCTTTCCAGCTTACAGCAATTACAAATAAAACTGCTATGAATATTTTTGTACAAATATTTGAAAGAACATAGGCTTTCTTTTCTCTTGAGCAAATAACTAGGAGTAGAATGAATGGATCGTATGGTACCTGTATGTTTAATTTTTAAAGTAATTGCCAATTATTTTCCAAAGTGGATGTACCATTTTACATTCCCAATGGCAGTATATGAGCACTCCAATTTCTCCAACTACTTGCCAGCACTTGGTATGGTTTTAAATTTTAGCCATTCCAGTAGGTATGCAGTGGCTTTAATTTGCATATTCTTAATGATTTGTGATGTTTAGCATGTTTGCATGTACTAATTGGCCATTCATATATCTACCATGATAAAGTGTTTGAGAAATTTTTTGCCCGCTTACAAAATTGTGTTGTTTGTTATTGTTGGGTTTTGAGAATTCTTTATGTACATGCATTCTGGATTCAAGTGCTTTATCAGATCTAGGCTTTACAAATATCCTCCCAGTCTGTGGCTTGTACTTTTATTCACCCAACAGAGCAGACATTTCAAAACTTTGATGAAGTCAATTAAAAAATCATTTACTTATAATCATGCTTTGATGTTGTATCTAAAAAAAAAAGTATTTGCCTAATCCTAGGTCACAAAGACTTTCTCCTATGTTTTCTTCTCAAAGTTTCATAGTTTTAAGCTTTACATTTAGATCCATGATTAATTTTGTCTCAGTTTTTTAGTATGTGTTATGGACCAAAGTTATTTTTTTGTTTTTAATTTCACATATGAATATCCAATTTTTTCAGACTTTCCTTTCTCCATTGAATTGCTTTTACACCTTTGTCAGGAAAAAAATCAGTGGTGCATATATGTGTCCATATATCTATTTCTGGACTCTATTCTGTTCAATTGATCTATTGATCAATTTGTTTATCTTAATCTATTTGTTTATCTTGACACTAATACTGCAGTCTTGATTTCTGGAGCTTATAATGAGTTTTAAAGTGCGGTGGTGTTAGTGCTGCAAATTAGCTTTTCTTTTCCAAAGCTGTTTTAGATGTCTAGGTTCTTTGCATTTGCATATGAGTTTCAGAAGCAGCGTGTCCTTTTTCACAAAGAAGTTTGCGGAAATTTTGATTGGAATTGTGTTAATCTATAGATCAATTTGGGGAGAGCAATAGCTTAAAAGTATTGAGTCTTCCAACACATAAATAAGAAAATATATCTGCATTTTTTTTAGGCCTCCTTTAATTTCTCTCAACAAGGTTTTGTGGTTTTCATGATACAGATATTATACATCTTTGGTTAGATTTATAACTAAATAGTTCATTTTTGGGCTTCCCTGGTGGCGCAGTGGTTGAGAATCTGCCTGCCAATGCAGGGGACACGGGTTCAAGCCCTGGTCTGGGAAGATCCCACATGCCACAGAGCAACTGGGCCCGTGAGCCATAATTACTGAGCCTGCGCGTCTGGAGCCTGTGCTCCGCAACAAGAGAGGCTGCGATAGTGAGAGGCCCGCGCACCGCGATGAAGAGTGGCCCCCACTTGCCACAACTAGAGAAAGCCCTCGCACAGAAACGAAAACCCAACACAGCCATAAATAAATAAAAATTAAAAAAAAAAAAAGGTCATTTTTAAATAATTGTAGACGCTATTGTTTTATAAATTTCAATTTCTGATTGTTGTCAGTATATATACATATATATATACTTATATATATATATACGTATATATATATATATATATATATATATATATATACACATATAGAGTCAATTAAATTTTCCACATAGATGATCATACCATCCAGGAATAAAAACTGTTTGTTTTTCTGTTTTCCTTTTAAATTGGCTAGATTTTATTTCTCTCCTGGTTTTGCTGCACTGGGAAGAGCCGCCTGTTCCCTGTTGAATATAAGTGGTGAGAGCAGTCATCTTTGCTTTTTCCCAGTCTTAGGGGAACAGCATTTAGTATTTCACCATTAAGTGTGATGTTAACTATAGAGTATCAGGTTGAAGATGCTCACTTTTATTCCTGGTTTGCTGAAGTTTTCTTAAGCCAAGAATGGATTTTGAATTTTGTCAGATGCTTTTTCTGCACCTGTTGAGATTGTTCTGTTTTTTCTTTTTAAATTGGTTAACATGGCTATGTTTACCAACCAGTGCATACCTGGATAAACCCTCTTGGTAGATTATCCTTTTTATATATTGTTAGATTCAATTTGCTAAACCTTGTTTAGCATTTTTGCATCACTGAGCATGAAGGATATTAATCGATTACCTTCCTTTCTTGTAATGCCTTTGTCTGGTTTTACTATCAGGGTAATGCTGACTTCATAGAATGAGTTGGGAAGTATTAGTTTTCTATTGCTGCATACAAAATAAGTGCATGCTTCCTGGCTTAAAACAATCCAATTTATTACCTCAGCATCCCATTGTGGGCTGGCTGCATACTCTGCTCAGCATATCATGAGGCTGGAAGCAAGATATTGGCTGGAGTGGGATCTTACCCAGAGGCTTGGGGGGAAACCTCCACTTCCAAGTCATTCTTGTCCATAGGATTCAGTTCCTTGCAGTTGTAGGACTGATGTCTCTGCTTCCTTGCTAGCTGTCAGGCCACTCTCATCTCCTAGAGTCTCCACATATTCCTTGCCACACGCCCCCCTCTGTCTTCAAGCCAGCAACAGTGCATCAGATCCAATTTCTGTTTCAAGTCTTTCTCATTTCCTCCTCTGTGACTTGCCTGAAAAAAAGCTCTACTTCTAAAGACCTGCCCAGATAATCTCCCCACCTTAAAGTCAACTAATCTGGGATGTTAATTGCATTCTGTCACAGTAATACCTGGATTATTTTTTGGTTGAATGACTGAGAGAAGGTGTGTGTACACCAGGGGCTGGAAATTTATAGGGCCACCTTGAAATTCTGCCTACTACAGACAGTTTGTGTTCATCTGTGCATTATTTCTTCCTTAAATATTTGTTAGAATGCACCAGTGAAGCCACTTGGGCTTGGAGTTTCCTTTGAAGAAAGGTTTTTAACTAAAATTTCAATTTTTCAGATAGTCAAATGATATATTTCTTCTTGCATGAGGTTTATTAGTTTGTGTCTTTAAAGAAATTTGTCTAGTTAATCTGTATTGTTGGATTTATTGGCATAGTTATTTATAAATTTTCCTTGATATGCACTAATGTCTGTAAAATCAGTTGTGATAAAATCTGACCCATTTGTCTCTTTCTCTTTTTTTCACATCAAGTCTGACTGGTTTATCAATATTATATGCTCTTAATCTTCTCAAATAATTTCAGTTTCATTTATTTTCTCAATTTTCTATTTCACTGAGTTCTATTTTTATCTTTATTATTTTTTTCCTACTTACTTTGAGTTTAATGTGGTCCCCCTTTTTTCCTAGATTCTTAAAGAAGAAACATAGGTCATTGACTTAAGAAAGTTGTTCTGTTTAACAGAATTGTTTAGTAGTATAAATATCACCCTAATGTTATTTTATGGTATTCAACAAATTCTACTATGCTGTGTTTTCATTTTCTTTTTCCATTTAAAATGTTTCCTAATTATCCTTTTAATTGCTTCTTTGACACATGGATTACTTAGATGTGTGTTACTTAGTTTCCATATTTTAGGGGTTTTCAAGAGATCTTCCTGTGTTTGAATTCTAATTTAATTCTAAATTTATCATAGAACATGCTTTGCATGATTTGAATCTTTTTTTCTTTTTTTAATTAATTAATTAATTTATTTTTGGCTGTGTTGAGTCTTCGTTTCTGTGTGAGGGCTTCCTCTAGTTGCGGTGAGTGGGGGCCACTCTTCATTGCGGTGCACGGGCCTCTCACTGTCGCGGCCTCTCCTGTTGCGGAGCACAAGCTCCAGACGCGCAGGCTCAGTAGTTGTGGCTCACGGGCCTAGTTGCTCTGCGGCATGTGGGATCTTCCCGGACCAGGGCTCGAACCTGTGTCCCCTGCATTGGCAGGCGGATTCTCAACCACTGCACCACCAGGGAAGCCCTGAATCTTTTTAAATTTATTGAAACTTGTTTTCTGGCCCAAATTATATCTTTATAAATGTTCCATGTGTGGTTGAAAAGAATGTGTATTCTGATGTTTTGAAGTGGATTGTTCTACATGTGTAAAATAAGTCAAGTTTGTCGATAATTTTGTTCAACTTTTTTACATCCTTGTTGATTTTGTGCCTGCTTATTCTGTCAATTATTGAGGAAGGCATATAAAAATCTCTGACTATATTTTTAAATTTGTCTCTTTCTCTGCAATTTCAGTAGATTTTACCTCGTGAATTTTATTTTATTTATGTATTTATTTTTTGGTTGCACCACGCGGCTTACAGGATCTTAGTTCCCTGAACCCGGGCCCTCAGCAGTGAAAGGGCAGAGTCGTAACCACTCAAATGCCAGGGAATTCTCTGAATTTTAAAGCTTAGTTAGGTACATAAACATTTCATATTTTTTGTCCTCTTGATTGACATTTTTATCACTACAAAGTTACCTTATTTATTGCTACTAATATTCTTTGAAACTTACTTTGTGGGATATTAATATACCCACTCCACTTTTTTTTAGTGCATGCGTAGTTTATCTTTTCCATTATTTTATTTCTAAACTATTTGCATCCTTTATAAAGTTCACTTCTCTTAGACAGCATATAGGTGGATCTTGCTTTTTTATCCAATCTAACATTTTGCTTTTTAATTGGAATGTTTGGGCTATTTACATTTACTGTGATTATAGATATAATTAGACTTAAATCTATTATCTTGCTATTGGTTTTCTATTTGTCCCATCTGTTCATTGTTCCCTTTCTCTCTTTTTCTACCTTCTTTGGGATTAATTGAATATATTGTGATTCCATTTTGTCTCCTTTTGGGTCATTAGCTGTACTATTTGTTTTGTTATTTCAGTCATTGCTTTAGGGTTTGTCTTGAACCTGTCACAGTCTACCTTCAAGTGATGTCACACCACTTTATATGTAGTATAAAACCTATAATAACACACTTCCATTTCTAGCCTCCTGCCTTTTGTGCTATTTTTATACATTTTACTTAATAATAAAACTGAACAAAGGTAAAGGTAAGAAGGAAGAAGGGAGGGGGGAAGGAGAATGAGAGGGAAGGAGGGAGGGAGGGAGGGAAGGAAAAAGGAAAAAAGGAAGAGCGGGGTGGGGAGAGAGAAAAAAAAATAGAACTGTAATCACTTACCTATAATTACAAAACCCAAGAAGCTCTTCAAACCAGAAGATTTTCACAATACATTTTATAGCAATATCTGACCTAATCTGAGTTGATTTGGTGGCAAAGCCTGACCTGAAGTGACATGAGGCTAATTATGGCCTTTATCACTGTTAGTGTAATTATTCATACATTTCGCCACAGAAAGTTGTGTGGAAAGAGTTAACATGGCAGGCCTGAGACTGCTCTCCTTAGGAAGGCCTGCATGCAAGGTTTCCCCTTTCTTGGGAACTTGGATTCAGGGGGTTGCTTCCATTCCATCACATATGAGTGACTCACTGTGCTAAACCATTCATAGAAACCATGTGGTGTATGCCAAAAACCTTTCTTTTTCTTCCAGGGGTCTTGAATTTTGGTATGTACTAGGCAGAGGGTGTTTATGCATTGAGTCCCCAGTAAAAACTCTGGTCACTGAATCTCTAATGAGCTTCTGTGGCAGACAACATTTCACATGTGTTGTCACAATTTGTAGCTGGAGAAATTAAGCACATCCTGTGTGTCTCTTCTGGGAGAAGACTCTTGGGGGCTTATGCCTGGTTTCCTCTGGACTTTGCCTCTTGAGCCTTTTATCACTGTTGATTGTGCTTTGTGTCTTTTTGTTGTAATAAATCATAGCCATGAGCACAACTATATGCTGAGTTCTGTGAATCTTTCTAGCAAATCGCCAGTCCTAGAGGTGTTCTTGGGAACACCTGACATGAAAGTGAATCTGATTGATTATGGGGTGCTTCTCTAGAATTTGCTGGGATTGTTATGTAGCATATGCTATATTGACTGTATAATTTATCTAAAATCCCCAAATTCCAAATTCTGATTTCCAAAGTGTATGTGACCTGTGATTTTGGATAAAAAGATTGTATAACCATGTCCACAAACACATATACAATAAAATATAAATAGTTTGCATATATAGTTGAGATAATCTACTGGTCCTTTCCAGGTAGGATAAACCATGATACCTTAAGCCAGAATGATGATGATAAAAGTGCTAGTGATGTAATAATAATAATAATAACAACAACAACAGCAACAGCTAATTTTTTTAAGCTTTCATGCCCAAAGTCAGACCCTGTTTACAACCTCCACAATAACTCAGCAAAGTACATATTATTATGATTCCTTGTTTTTTCTGTTGCAAATAAACTAAGGCTCAAAGAGGTTATAAAATGTGACCAACATCAAAAATTCATAAGGTTTGGAGACTGGATTTCAACCCAGGTTCGTCTGGCTGGGTGTCTGAGCCCTAATCACAATGCTACAGGAAGCGACTAGGCACTCTACAAAGTTCATTTCTTTATTTCCTTTCATTAGCTCTGTCTCCATCGCTCACAGACTCCCTTCTGGGATTTCCACTAGCCTGTGCCTAGAGCTTACTGATAGCATTACACACAGATTATTTGCTTTCCTCGGTGCTGCTCATTGGCAGCAGAAAATGTGCTTTTGTGTTCCCTCACTGGGCTTTGTTCCTTCACCAGGTAATCACTACCATATGTCACATACCCTTTCACACAAGTGAACTTATATTGTATTAAAAAATTTCCTGAGTGCAGATAAAGGCAAACTTGATCAAGCCCACTTAGAGGGAAAGAAATCAAGTCACATAACAGAGGAGAAAAGTAAGGGAGTTAGAATGGAATCTAGAACTCAGGTCTTAAACAAGGCTAGGACTTGGCTGGCCAGAGAGTTGGGTTTAAAATTGAGCTGACTTCTGCATGCTGTGTACTTAATGCCCTGGGCTCATAGCTCTTTAGGAAGGTCATCTGTAGCTGGTGTGAAAAACATAACCAGGGACTTACGGTGAAAGGCTCACAGAAGAGTGGACGCTGAACTAAGAATCAAGAGATCTAGGTCCCGTCAGTGAAATTCTACTTCCTTTTGGTGTGACATGGGGCATGTCATGTAGCTTTACCACTGACAACAAAATAGTGTTCTTCCAATTGACCTCTCAAGTCTCCTCCCACTCAGAAACTCTCTGATCATCCAAAATAAACTTTCTGGGTCAAAATAGGTTTCATAAGAGGCATCTGAAGAAAGAAAGGCTATTTTGTCAGTTGGATATTCTTCTTAAAGGACTATTATTAAAGTCAATATCTGGGGCAGAATTCCTAAGGGCCTCTCTATCCCCATGCTCTGAGGCTTGTGTTTTCTTCAAATGTCCTCCAATCTTTATGAGGTTTCAGAGGATCTGAGAGAACAGTGCCAGAGTCTTAATGTTCTAGGAGACAGCAAGCTTGGTCTTGATTGCATCACTTATAAAACAACAGACAGGAAAAAAATCTGATTTCATCTTCTTTGGGGAATAAATTATTTTGTCCTTAGTAAGGACATTTTGAGAAATATTTCAATATTTAAAACCGCATAAGGCTTTTTGTTTAATGGCTGCACCGGGGATTATCACCAAAGACACAGGAGGCAATAAATTACAGCTAAGAAAGCACTAGACTTGGAGAAAATGAGAGGGTTTGGATGCTCACAACACGGCTTATGAACTATGTGACATGAGGTGGTGACTTACCACCCTGAGTGACCCCATGCTCAGGTGAAGTCCAGGTGGAAGGGCCAGCTCTGCCTGTCTTGCCGAGTTGTTGAGATGGATGAAGTGGGGTGCTCCATGGGACCCACGTGTGAGTGCAGCCCACAGAATGGGTCCCAAGAAGTTCAGTTCTAATGTCTAAGTGCTACTTGGAAAGACCTTGAGGACAGGAATTATCACTGGGTTCATTTTTCTGCCTACAAGGTTACCTGTTTCAGTTTGGACACTGTGATGGTTAGTTTAATGCATCAACTTGACCGGCCATGGGATGCCCAGGTATCTGATTACACACTATTTCTGGGTATGTCTGTGAGGGTGTTTCCAGAAAAGATAAGTATTTGAATTGGTGAACTGAGTAAAGCAGATCACCCTCCCCAACATAGGAGAGCATCATTCAATCCACTGAGATTCCGAATGGAACAAAAAGACAGAGGAAGTTTGAATTCATTCATTTCCTGACTGTTGAGCTGGGATATTGATCTTCCCTTGCCCTCAGAACTCCTGCTTCTCAGGCCTTCAGGCACAAACTGGAATCTATACCATCAGCTCTCAGGCCTTCAAATTATACCACTGGCTTTCCTGGATCTCCAGCTTGTAGATTTAAGCCTCCATAATCACATAAGCCAATTCCTTATAATAACTCATATATATATCTATGTTAAATTATATGTATCTATGTACGTAAATTATATCTATCTACCTATCTATCTATCTATCTTCTATGGGTTCTCTTTCTCTGGAGAGCCCTGACTAATACAGACACTAAGCAGGAAGAGAAAGTCCAGAATAATCGATAATTGGCCAAATACTGACTCAAGGAATTATTAATAATGCTGATGTTAATAACAGCAACAGCAAGTTAAATGCATTGAATGCTTACAACATGCATCCTGGCACTTAGTCCTTTGGATACATTAATTTTTTAAACTTGTTACAGTAACATAGGAAGTAGGTTACTACCTCTGCTAGTATCTGCATTGAACAGAGGAGGATATTGAAGTCCAAAGGGGTTGAACCCACAGCGGTAAGTGATAGAGCTACATTTCCAACTGAGGTCTGATTTTAGAGTCCATTTTGACAAACAAAGCAAGGAGCTAGCCTTATAGCAAGAACAGGTATGGGAAGGAATCATCCTCAGAAATAAGTAGGTAAAAACTTGATATTTAAAACTTTGAGAATTGAGAGAGTCTATAGTCCTACAAATTATCCTGATGTGAGGAAGCTAAATCCCAGGGCAAAGAGAATTTAGACAAAAAAGAGAATTGTACAGAGAATAAAATAGCAACCCTTCTCTTGGTCTTTCTGGTTAAGAGTTATTACCTTCTTGTTAAGGAGGGAATGAATATCTGTATCAGAACTTCACCATGAGGGGGACCTTCAAGATAGCAGAGGAGTAAGACGTGGAGATCACCTTCCTCCCCACAGATACATCAAAAATACATCTACATGTGGAACAACTCCTACAGAACACCCACTGACGCTGGCAGAAGACCTCAGACTTCCCAAAAGGTGGGGAACAGACGCTCTTAGGTGACCTACATGCAGAGGCAGGACGAGATCCAAAGTTGAACACCAGGAGCTGTGCGAACAAAGAAGAGAAAGGGAAATTACTCCCAGCAGCCTCAGGAGCAGCACAATCCACACAATCAACTCCACAATCAGCTTGATGTACCTGCATCTGTGGAACACCTGAATGGACAATGAATCATCCCAAAATTGAGGCAGTGGACTTTGGGAGCAACTGTAGACTTGGGGTTTGTTTCTGCATCTAATTTGTTTCTGGTTTTATGTTTATCTTAGTTTAGTATTTAGAGCTTATTATCATTGGTAGATTTGTTTATTGATTTGGTTGCTCTCTTCCTTTATATATATATATATTTCCTTTTTCCCGTTTTGTGAGTGTGTATGTGTATGCTTCTTTGTGTGATCTTGTCTGTATAGCTTTGCTTTTACCATTTGTCCTAGGGTTCTGTCTGTCTGGTTTTTTTTTTTTTTTTAAGTATAGTTTTTAGCACTTGTTATCATTGGTGGATTTGTTTATTGGTTTGGTTGCTCTCTTCTTTATTTCTTTCTTTTTTTAAATTACATTTTTATTTTTTAAATTTTAATTATATATATATTTATTTTAATAACTTTATTTTATTTATTTTTTCTTTCTTTTTTTTTCCTCTCCCTTTTCTTCTGAGCCTTGTGGCTGATAGGGTCTTCGTGCTCTGGCTGGCTGTCAGGCCTGAGCTTCTAACGTGGGAGAGCCGAGTTCAGGACATTGGTACACCAGAGACCAAATGGTGAAATATCAAATGGCAAAAGGTATCCCAGCGATCTCCATCTCAATGCTAAGATCCAGCTCCACTCAATGACCAGCAAGCTACAGTGCTGGACACCCCATGCCAAGCAACTAGCAAGACAGGAACACAAACCCACCCATTGGCAGAGAGGCTGCCTAAAATCATAATAAGTTCACAGACACCCCAAAACACACCACGGGACGCAGTCCTGCCCACCAGAAAGACAAGATCCAGCCTCATCCACCAGAACACAGGCACCAGTCCCCTCCACCAGGAAGCCTACACAACCCACTGAACCAACCTTAGCCACGGGGGGCAGACACCAAAAATAATGTGAACTACAAACCTGCAGCCTGCAAAAAGGAGACCTCAAATGCAGTAAGTTAAGCAAAATGAGAAGACAGAGAAATACAGAGCAGATGAAGGAGCAAAGTAAAAACCCACCAGACCAAAAAATGAAGAGGAAATAGGCAGTCTACCTGAAAAAGAATTCAGAGTAATGCTAGTAAGATGATCCAAAATCTTGGAAATAGAATGGAGAAAATACAAGAAACGTTTAACAAGGACCTAAAAGAACTAAAGAGCAAGCAAACAATGATGAACCACAAAATAAATGAAATTAAAAATTCTCTACAAGGAATCAATAGGAGAATAACTGAGGCAGAAGAACGGATAAGTGACCTGGAAGATAAAAGACTGGAAATAACTACCACAGAGCAGAATAAAGAAAAAAGAATGAAAAGAATTGAGGACAGTCTCAGAGACCTCTGGGACAACATTAAACACACCAACATTTGAATTATAGGGATCCCAGAAGAAGAAGAGAAAAAGAAAGGGACTGAGAAAATATTTGAAGAGATTATACTTGAAAACTTCACTAATATGGGAAAGGAAAGAGTCAATCAAGTCCAGGAAGCACAGAGACTCCCATTCAGTATAAATCCAAGGAGAAACACACCAAGACACACATTAATCAAACTATCAAAAGTTAAATACAAAGAAAAAATATTAGAAGCAGCATGGATATAGCAACAAAAACATACAAGGGAATCCCCATAAGGTTAACAGCTGATCTTTCAGCAGAAACTCTGCAAGCCAGAAGGGAGTGGCAGGACTTATTTTAAGTGATGAAAGGGAAAAACTTACAAACAAGATTACTCTACACAGCAAGGATCTCATTGAGATTAGATGGAGAAATTAAAACCTTCACAGACAATCAAAAGCTAAGAGAATTCAGCACCACCAAACCAACTTTACAACATATGCTAAAGGAACTTCTCTAGGCAGGAAACAAAAGAGAAGGAAAAGACCTACAATAACAAACCCCAAACAATTAAGAAGATGGTAATAGGAGCATACATATTGATAATTACCTTAAATGTAAATGGATTAAATGCTCCAACCAAAAGACATAGGCTGGCTGAATGGATACAAAAACAAGACCCATAATATGCTGTCTATAAGAGACCCACTTCAGACCTAGGGACACATACAGACTGAAAGTGAGGGGATGGAAAAAGTTATTCCATGCACATGGAAATCAAAAGAAAGCTGGAATAACAATTCTCCTATCAGGCAAAATAGACTTTAAAAAAAAGACTATTACTAGATACAAAGAAGGACACTACATAATGATCAAGGGATCAATCAAAGAAGAAGATATAACAAAGGTAAATATTTATGCACCCAACATCAGAGCACCTCAATACATAAGGCAAATGCTAACAGCCATAAAAGGGGAAATCAACAGTAACACAGTAATAGTAGGGGATTTTTACACCCCACTTTCACCAATGGACAGATCATCCAAAATGAAAATAAATAAGGAAACACAAACTTTAAATGATACATTAAACAAGATGGACTTAATTGATACTTATAGGACATTCGATCCAAAAACAACAGAATACACTTTCTTTTCAAGTGTGCATGGAACATTCTCCAGGACAGATCATATATTGGGTCACAAATCAAGCCTTGGTAAATTTAAGCATTTGAAATTGTATGAAGTATCTTTTCTGATCACAATGCTATGAGACTAGATATCCATTACAGGAAAAAATATGTAAAAAATACAAAAACATGGAGGCTAAACAGTACACTACTCAATAACCAAGAGATCACTGAAGAAATCAAAGAGGAAATCAAAAATACCTAGAAACAAATGACAATGAAAACACGATGACCCAAAACCTATGGGATGCAGCAAAGCAGTTCTAAGAGGGAAGTTTATAGCAATACAATCCTACCTCAAGAAACAAGAAACGTCTCAAATAAACAACCTAACCTTACACCTAAAGCAATTAGAGGGAGAAGAACACAAACAACCCCAAAGCTAACAGAACGAAAGAAATCATAAAGATCAGATCAGAAATAAATGAAAAAGAAATGAAGGAAATGATAGCAAAGATCAATAAAACTAAAAGATGTTTTTTTGAGAAGGTAAACAAAAATGATAAACCATTAGCCAGACTCATCAAGAAAAAAAAGGGAGAAGACTCAAATCAATAGAATTAGAAATGAGAAAGGAGAAGTAACAACTGACACTGCAGAAATATAAAGGATCATGAGAGATTACTACAAGCAACTATATGCCAATAAAATGTACAACCTAGAAGAACAAATTCTTAGAAAAGCACAACCTTCTGAGACTGACCAGGAGAAATGGAAAATATAAACAGACCAATCACAAGCACTGAAATTGAGACTGCAATTAAAAATCTTCCAACAAACAAAAGCCCAGGACCAGATGGATTCACAGGAGAATTCTATCAAATATTTAGAGAAGAGCTAACACCTATCCTTCTTAAACTCTTCCAAAATATAGCAGAGGGAGGAACACTCTCAAACACATTCTACGAGGCCGCCATCACCCTGATACCAAAACCAACAAAGATGTCATGAAAAAGGAAAACTACAGGCTAATATCACTGATGAACATAGATGCAAAAATCCTCAACAAAGTACTAGCAAACAGAATCCAGCAGCACATTAAAAGGATCATACACCATGATCAAGTGGGTTTTATCCCAGGAATGCAAGGATTCTTCAATATATGCAAATCAATCAATGTGATAAACCATATTAAGAAATTGAAGGAGAAAAACCATATGATCATCTCAATAGATGCAGAAAAAGCTTTCAACAAAATTCAATACCCATTTATGATAAAAACCTTCCAGAAAGTAGGCATGGAGGGAACTTACCTCAACATAATAAAGGCCATGTATGACAAACCCACAGCCAACATTGCTCTTAATGGTGAAAAACTGAAACCATTTCCACTAACATCAGGAACAAGACAAAGTTGCCCACTCTCACCATTGTTATTCAGCATACTTTTGGAACTTTTAGTCAGAGCAATCAGAGAAGAAAAAGAAATAAAAGGAATTCAAATCAGAAAAGAAGAGGTAAAACTGTCACTGTTTGCAGATGACATGATACTATACATAGAGAATCCTAAAGATGCTACCAGAAAACTGCTAGAGCTAATCAATGAATTTGGTAAAGTAGCAGGAGAGAAAATTAATGGACAGAAATCTCTTGCATTCCCATACACTAATGATGAAAAATCTAAAAGAGAATTTAAGGAAACACTCCCATTTACCATTGCAACAAAAAGAATAAAATATCTAGGAATAAACCTACCTAAGGAGACAAAAGACCTGTATGCACAAAACTATAAGATATTGATGAAAAAAATTAAGATGATACAAACAGATGGAGAGTTATACCATGTTCTTGGATTGGAAGAATCAACATTGTGAAAATGACTATACTACCCAAAGCAATCTACAGATTCAATGCAATCCCTATCAAATTACCAATAGCATTTTTCACAGAACTAGAACAAAAAATTTCACAATTTGTATGGAAACACAAAAGACCCGGAATAGCCAAAGCAGTCTTGAGGGAAAAAAACGGAGCTGGAGGAATCAGACTCCCTGACTTCAGACTATACTACAAAGCTAGAGTCATCAAGACAGTATGGTCCTGGCACAAAACCAGAAATATAGATCAATGGAACAGGATAGAAACCCACGCACATATGGTCACCTTATCTTTGATAAAGGATGCAAGAATATACAATGGAGAAAAGACAGCCTCTTCAGTAAGTGGTGCTGGGAAAACTGGACAACTACATGTTAAAGAATGAAATTAGAACACTTCCTAACACCATACACAAAAATAAACTCAAAATGGATTAGAGACCTAAATGTAAAGCCAGACACTATAAAACTCTTAGAGGAAAACATAGGCAGAACACTCTATTACATAAATCACAGCAAGATCCTTTTTGACCCACCTCCTAAAAGAATGGAAATAAAAACAAAAATAAACAAATGGGACCTAATGAAACTTAAAAGCTTTTGCACAACAAAGGAAACCATAAACAAGATGAAAAGACAACCCTCAGAATGGGAGAAAATATTTGCAAACGAAGTAAGTGACAAAGGATTAATCTCCAAAATATACAAGCAGCTCATGCAGCTCAATATCAAAAAAACAAGCAACCCAATCCAAAAATGGGCAGAAGACCTAAATAGACATTTCTCCGAAGAAGATATACAGCTTGCCAACAAAGACATGAAAGGATGCTCAATATCACTAATCATTAGAGAAATACAAATCAAAAGTACAATGAGGTACCACCTCACAACAGTCAGAATGGCCATCATCAAAAAATCTACAAACAATAAATGCTGGAGAGGGTGTGGAGAAAAAGAACCCTCTTGCACTGTTGATGGGAATGTAAATTGATACAGCCACTATGGAGAACAGTATGGAGGTTCCTTAAAAAACTAAAAATAGAACTACCATAGGACCCAGCAATCCCACTTCTGGGCATATACCCTGAGAAAACCATAATTCAGAAAGAGTTATGTACGACAATGTTCATTGCAACACTATTTACAACAGTCAGGACATGGAAGCAACCTAAATGTCCACTGACAGATGAATGGATAAAGAAGATGTGGCACATATATACAATGGAGTATTACTCAGCCATAAAAAGAAACGAAATTGAGTTATTTGTAGTGAGGTTGTTGGACCTAGAGTCTGTCATACAGAGTGAAGTAAGTCAGAAAGAGGAAAACAAATACCGTATGCTACCACATATATATGGAATCTAAAAAAAAAAGGGTTCTGAAAAACCTAGGGGCAGGACAGTAATAAAGCTGCAGACGTAGAGAATGGACTTGAGGACACGGGGAGGGGGAAGGGTAAGGTGGGACAAAGTGAGAGAGTGGCATGGACATATGTACACTACCAAATGTAAAATAGATAGCTAGTGGGAAGCAGCCGCATAGCACAGGGAGATTAGCTCGGTGCTTTGTGTCCAGCTAGAGAGGTGGGATAGGGAGGTTGGGAAGGTGATGCAAGAGGGAAGGGATATGGGGATATATGTGTACATATAGCTGATTCACTTTATTATACAGCAGAAACTAACACACCATTGTAAAGCAATTATACTCCAATAAAGATGTTAAAAAAAAAAAACCAAAAACTTCACCCTGTGCAGGCACACTTTATTTTGTGCTTCACTTTATTGTGCTTTGCAGATAGTGCATTTTTTGCAAATTAAAGTTTTGTAGCCACCGTGGATCAAGCAAGTCTATTGGTGCCATTTTTTGGACAGCTTGTGCTCACTTCCTGTCCTTGTCTCACATTTTGGTAATTCTCACAATATTTCAAACTGTTTCAGTATTTTTTTATATGTTATGATGATCTGTGATCAGTGATCTTTGATGTTACTATTGCAAAAAGTTCACAACTAGCTGAAGTCTCAGTTGATGGTTAGCATTTTTTAGCAATAAAATTAAGTTATATATGCTTTTTTTAGACATAATGCTATTGCATGCTCAATAGACTACTTTTACATGCACTGGGAAACAAAAAAAATTATGACTCATTTTATTGCAATATTCATTTTATTGCAATGGTTTGGAATGGAACCCGCAGTATCTCTGAGGTGTGCCTGTAAATCCACTTTATGCTAGTCAATCTATAGTGAAGTATGTATGGTACCTAGTTCAGATGTGGGTTTGGTCATCCCTAATGAATCCTTTAGCTATCTTTGCACACAGCTCCTCTTCAAGATCTCCTCCAGGTTATGTGTAGATCCAGAGTTGGCATACTTTTTCTGTAAGGGGTAAAATAGTAAATATGTTCAGCTTTGCAGGCCATGCAGTCTCTCTCACAATCACTCAACTCTTCCAGTGCAATGCGAAATCAACCACAGACAATATGTAAATGAATGGCTATGGCAGTGTTCCAATAAAACTTTATCTACAAAAGATAAGCAGCAGGTTGTTTGCCAACCCTTGGTATATGACGGGTATTTGTATTAGGTAAGGTGACCAACTCATCCCATTTTGCTCAGGACTGTTTCAGGTTTAGCACTGAAATTCCTATGTTCCATGAAACCCCTCATTCTGAGACAAAGCAGGAAGGTTGGTTAACATGGACTATTAGGTGTGTTCTATTTGTAATTTACAATTACGTCGAGACGTAGAATACACCAAATGTGATAAGAATCACTCTTTTTTCCCTTAAAAATGTTTTGGCTAAGCTTATATCTGTCAGCATAAATTTATAAATTACAAGTGCATTCTGTAACCCCCCACATATCATGTACATACCAGGAGAGGCACCAGATCACAATTTTCCTTTCTTACTTCCGTTTCTGTACAGGGATTTCCCACTTCCTCTCATAGTTAATCTCATCTTCAGACAAAGCTACAATCTGAGTGTTGGCAAGGTGTCTGGACATCTCAGGAGATATAAGTGAAGTTATAATAGAATTGTCATTCTTGAACTATAGTATTATTGTTCCATGTTAGAGCAAGCCCCAGAGAGTCTGCTGAACTTTGGGGGATAAACAAGAGAGCATCTTCAGCAATTGAGGTAATACAGAGAAAAAGCAACCCCAGAGCACTAATGGACTGTCTCCAGCTATGCTAGTGGGTGTGTCTATTTCTTCTTTAATAGAAATGTCCAGGAGTTTTAGTTGTACTTAGTGAGAGGAACAGGGAAAAATACATCTAGTCTATCTTCCCCAAAGTGGAAATAACCCTTTCCATGGTTTTTATAATTGAAAAATAACTCCTGGTCTAGAGAATAGAAGCCTAATTTGAATCAAAATGTCATGACTCATTGCCTAATTCCCAGACTGGGTTTCCGTTGAGGACAGGTTTTGGAAAAAAAAGTCAGAAGTACACATATTGGATCTTTTACCCAACTTTCCTGAAACTATTTATCAGGGTTATTTTTCCCTTAGGAAAGTGAGATACTCAGACGTTTTGAGGATCACTGGACACTAGCTATATGTTACACCAATTCTTGGGAACTCAGTAGACCATGGTTTTCCACTGGTCAGAATATCGTCTTACAGGGGTCAATGGAGGTTTGATCCACAAATGCCTCTCATAGTTCTCGTCGGTCACAAACCCTTTTTGTCATCAATTATCTGGTTCATGAGCATAGAGTTGCTACATATATCCTCTATCCTGGGTAAACATGCTTTCTATATTTAATATAAGGGCTATTAAGGTAGGAAGAGCCAAGTTGAGGCCCCTGAAGCTCTCTCTAGCTACAAAAATAATAATGCAAATGTATTACAATTTCTGTGGAGAAATTCCTACTATAAAAATTCTTGAAAGATACAGGGATAGTGATTTCTGTTTTATTTTTACTTACCTCTCAAATGTGGCCAGAGTCAGTTGGTCTTGGACTGGTCTTAGAGAATGAAAATTATCCTAAGTTTAGCAGGTGGTGACATCAATTGCATCTACTATTTGGATGTAATCTTTTTCCAGGAGCAAATCAATAAAAGTCCTCCTATTGAGCCACTGGAATACAGTTTATTTTACCTAGCTAGATACCTTGCATTGTGTCATCACCATCTTAGCTCAGAATTATTTCAACTGTTTGGCACTTGTCACAATTTAATATACAGAGACATGACTATCTTACCTTCTCATAAGATATCACACAGGTCAAATATATTGGTGACATGAGCTCCTAGAATCCGAAGAGAAGCAGTTTCTTTGGCCTTAATAAAACTCATGTATGTCATGGAGTGGGAGATAAATTCTGTGAAAATATAACAGGCTTCTACTTCATGGTCAGAGATAGGTTGGAATATTTTTTTTCCAAAGTAAAGGACACATTATTTCACCTTGAACTGTGTACTATTAAGAATATATACTTTATTTGGATGGATATTTAAAGCTAATAATTGAATAATCAGCAAGATTTCTGTAGTGGATTGAAACCCCTTGTCCTAAACCCCAGGACCTGTGAATGTGACCTTATTTGGAAAAAGGGTCTCTGCAGATGTAATTAAGTCAAGGATCTTGATATGAGATCATCCTGGATTTAGGGCATGCCCTAAATCCAAGGACAGTGTCCTTATGAGAAAAGGGAAAGATATAAGCAGACACAGAGGGGAAAGCAGCATGAAGACAGAAGCAGATATTGGAGTGATATATCTACAAACCAAGGAATGCCCAGGATTGCTGCAACCACCAGAAGCTAGAGAAAAGCATGGGATGGATTCTCCCTCAGAGCCTCCAGAAGGAACCAGCCCTGCTGACACTTTGATTTTTGACTCTGGCCTCCAGAACTGGGAGGGAATAAATTCCTATTGTCAAGCAACCAAGGCTGTGGTAACTTGTTACAACAGCTGTAGGAAACTAATACAATGTTCCAATCTGAATTGGGCCCAGAACAAAAGAAGTTTCCCTAGACAGTCCAGATTGCAGTTTAAGCAGATCCAGTGGATGGTACTTAAAATTTTGGAAGTAGATCAAGGTATTATATGAGACTATGACAATCTCCAGTAAGAGAATCTCAGACCACTGGGGTTTTAGTAGAGTTATTCTTCAGCAAGAAGTTATTCTCCTTTACAGAAAGAGCTTTTGTTTTGCTATTGAGCCTTGATAAAAATTTATCTGGTTATACAAAACCAGCTGACCATAGTCCCTGAGTTACTCATTATGATCTGTGTGTCTATTCCATTTAGCAAAACATCATCATGTAGAATTACACGAAGGTTAGGTCTCAGCAGGCCCTGAAGGCACAGTTAAGTTGTGTCAGGATATGACTCACATCTCTCATATACCTACTTCTGCCATACCATATTAAGCCAAATTCTCAATTGGTCAATGTTTAGGCCAAAAGAGTAAGTGACTTCTTCAATCTGCAGAAGCTAAACACTTCCATCCAAAGCTGTGTCATAGAGATGAAAACAAATCCTGATTCAGCACAGCCTAAAGTGAGAGGAGAAAGCACACATTCTCCTAAGACACAGAAAAAGGAGCTGATGATTTTGTTCTTGCTTGTAAACTGGATTACAGTGAGGGTGCCTGCACAATGCTGAAAAAAATTCAACCAGGAGCACAGAAAAATATAGAACATCAGAGAGTACAAGTGAAGAATATCATGAGAGAAAAAGATCAAAGGGAGGAAGGAAAGGACAAAGAAGGCTTGAGAAGAATGTGAGAGGGCCCAATGGGAGAAAAAATAAAAATGACATTCTATGTACCGCAACATAATAAAGACCATATATGACAAGCCCACAGCTAACATCATACTCAGTGATGAAAAACTGAAATCTTTTCCTCTAAGATCAGGAACAAGACAAGGATGCCCCCTTTCACCACCTTTATTTGACATAGTATTGAACACAGTATTAGAAGTCCTAGCCAGAGCAATTAGGCAAGAAAAAGAAATAAGAGGCATCCAAATCAGAAAGGCAGAAGTAAAACTGTCATTATTTGCAGATGACATCACATATAGAAAACTCTAAAGACTCTACCAAAAGACTATTAGAACTAATAAACAAATTCAGTAAATGTGGAGGATACAAAATCAATATGCAAAAATCTGTTGTGTTTCTATACACTAACAGCAAACTATCAGAAAGAGAAATTAAGAAAATGACCCCATTTATAATTGCAGCTCAGTTAACTCATTCCAGGTGGCTTTCTTGGGGGAATGCCTGGTAATTTTTCTGAAGGAATTCCTGGAGCAGAAGGGGGCATGGTAGAAATGATAGGAGTATCTAGGCTTAATAAAAATCTTAGTGATGCTGAAGTTCTTAAAGCTATGCCAGCTCCAGAAGTTATGAAGACCTTCCAGGATATGGCCCAGAACCTTACAGAGAAGTTGAAATAACAAAATAATCCAATGATTACCATAATGTAGAATATTGGTATTCCCACCAGATCTCCTTGGTTCCTTAAATTCTACTGTTTGGAGCCAGGGCTTTAAGGAGATTTTGCTCTCAATAAACAGCACCTGTAGCTCTTTTTTCAACAGGCTGTCTTTAGCAGGTTCTGGGAATCTCCTTGCCTCTAAGCCAATGACTGATGAATTTGGGAGTTGGAAAGCTCTATGCCCCTTGCCTTGGGTCAAGCCAGTGCTGAGGTGCAAATTGCACCCCAGAGATCTCCTTTGGGATAAACGGAACTGATTCTCTGTAACACTTTGCCTGAAACCATGTCCTTATTTGGCTTCCTCCCCTTCCTTTTCCTGCTTTCATCACTTTTCCACAAGTTTTCCCTTGGGATTACTTTATTCATAAATCTCCTGTACAATGTTGACTTAGAGTCATATTTTGGGGTGGTTGACCTAAGACACTTATGAATATGTTCAGTAAATGGCCAGTTAAATTTGGAAGTCAAGCCTAATGCCCTTAATCAAATAAAGCTTTTGCTGAAAGAAAAACAACCCAGATCACTTAAAAAGTTCAGAATAATACAAACAGCAAATATTTGGCCTTCTAATAAAGTAAGTTGGGAGACTTTGAAGATGATCCTTACAGCCTGCCCCAAAGCTGCAGGAACATATATATATATATATATTTTAATTATTAGCACCTTTAATTATTATTTATTTATTTATTTATTTATTTTTTTGGCTGTGTTGGGTCTTCGTTTCTGTGCAAGGGCTTCCTCTAGCTGCGGCAAGCGGGGGCCTCTCTTCATCGCGGTGTGAGGGCCTCTCACTATCGCGGCCTCTCTTATTGCGGAGCACAGGCTCCAGACGCGCCGGCTCAGTAGTTGTGGCTCACGGGCCTAATTGCTCCGCGGCATGTGGGATCTTCCCAGACCAGAGCTCGAACCCGTTTCCCCTGCATTGGCAGGCAGATTCTCAACCACTGCGCCACCAGGGAAGCCCTGCAGGAACATTTTAAAACTGATTTGCCCTTGGGCTTTTCAAGTATGCTTTCTTACTAAAAATTATAAAATTTATACAATTAATGATATGTGAAAAATATTTAAAACACCAATGAATGCAGATGGTAATTCACAAATTTTTTTCTTTACTAATGATTTTGTTGGTTTCTTTGAATTGGTTGCTGTATGAGTTTTCTAGGGCTGTCATAACAAAGTACCACCGAGTGGGTAGCTTAAACAATAGAAATTTATTTTTTCATAGTTCTGGAGGCTGGAAGTCCAAGGCCAAGCTATCAACAGGTTTGATTTTTTTCTAAGGCTCCTCTCCTTGGCTTGCAGGTAGCTGTCTTCTCACTGTGCCGGCAAGTTCTTGGTGTTTCTTTGTGTGTTCAAACTTCCTCTTCTTATAAGGGCATCAGTCATATTGTATTAGGCCCACCCTAACTGCTTCATTTTAGCTTACTCACTCTTTAAAAGGCCATATCACCAAATACATTCACATTCTGAGGTATTGGGGGTTAGGACTTCAACATAAGAATGAGGGGCACAATTTAGTCCATAACCATTGCCTATGGCATAAGAATTCGAGTGTGAAATATTTCTTGTTCTACTTTGAATAGAAAATGGTTTAATCAGAGAGAGGCAAATATTATTCATTATTTACATAGGTAAGGCCAAAGTTTGGCTTAAGGCTATGGAGTTATTTTGATTTGTTATTAAACATTATTTTGTTAAAAATATTTATTTTGATAATAAACAGTTGGGGCCACTTGTGTAGGATTTGAGTGGGGATTTAAATTACCTAGTGGGAATACAGCCATCTTTTTATTATTTTATATTACATAAGCCTCCATGAAGAAATCAGGAATAGGCTGGCTGATAATTAAAATCTTACAATGTGGTAAAGGACATCATTTTATAGTTATACAGTAGGGTTGATTTACCATCAAGTAATATCATCTCTGTTTCTATCCAAAATATAACTGAAGCATTTTTAAAAAAAGAACAAGAAAGTTAGTGAGAGACAGTTGAAAGACTGTTGTAACTCTACACATGCAGGACCACCAGGCGCTAAAATACTCATGTATGACATTTTGGGTCACCCCAATGATTAAGCACCCCGCAGTTACCTAAGTGCAGCAGAAAGCAAAGAAGACATGGAGTAGTGGGCTGTGGTGTGTTAAGCCATCAATATTACCTACAGTCCAGACTTGTTACAAAGAAAATGACTAGAGCCATTACCCAGAATTTCCTTCCTCATTGTTCCAAGTAAATGTTTTAACTAACTTCCTTATTTTTTGTCTGTTTCCACAAACATTGCATATGCATTTGTAATGTCAACTGAAAAAAAACGCACAACCTAAAAGTTGAGAATTATGTTCTATTTGGTGGACAAAAGTGAGGACTTAAGTCTGTGTCAGTCTGAAGAGGTAAGGGAGGAGCCAGGATATATAGGACGTTTTGCAACAAAAACCAAGTAGTCAGAACATCAAAAGATTACTGTTAATTAAAGAAAACCAGACATCTCAAGTTAATGAATTTATCACTTTTCTGTGCATGGAAAGATACAATAGTCTGGGCTTATTGAAATCATTCCTTTGATAGGCACCTCAGCTATCTGAGGCCAGTATCCTGTGTTTTTCCCATCCTGAGTCTCCTCAGGGTGCACCATTAAGGAGTGGCTACAGTGGCTGATGGCCTGATGGCAGGCATCCTGTTTCTATCCTGAGTTCCTTCAGGGTGCACCGTCAGGCCACTGTAATGTGATGGCTTGATGACTGCAGCATCTTTTGTTTACTGATATGGCAGGGAACATTTTTTCACTCACAGTAATTATTTTGTGGTTTTTCAATATATCAGAATAAAATTGCTACAAAACAAAAAAAAAAAAAAAAAAAAAAAAAACCAAAACAGGAATAGATGTTAGCCACAGGTCTTGGGAGCTTGATTAAAAAGGAGAGATTTTATTGGCGTGGTCTGGGGAGAAGAATATTTTTTGTTGTAAAAGGGTGAGTTGTTTTTAAGTTAGGCAGAAGCCTTTTGCCTTTGTGCATTTTGTTTTGCTTTTGTTTTTGAAGTGCAGGTCTGGGAAATGGTAAGGTGGGATGTGGTGGATATGTTTCTCTTGTTTTGGCTACTCATGATTGTAAGAACCTTAACGTTTAAAGGGAATTTCACACTGGGTGTCCTGGTAGGATACCAAGTATGCCTCAGCTCTGCCTGCTAAAGCAGAAGGGTCAAGTACAGTTGAAAGTCATGGCAGTGGGGGAGTGGGCAGGTGATGGAGGTTTAGCCAATAAGATACATGCCACCAGGCTTTTGAATCTTGGCAGAACAATTGCGGGTTTCAGAGTTTTGAGTTGACAGTAGCTGTGGAAGGATGACACTTGTGCTGTCAGTTTGAGTGTCCAAGTGGCAGCTGTGCCAATAGCAGTGGTCTAACCTAAATTCATCCTATGGTTTGAACTTGCATGTATTTTTTGAACTCAGTCTTCCTTGGTTTAGCCCTTTTCTGAGCCTGGTTATCTGGTCTTCCTATGAATTTTGATAGTTGCCCCAAATCCTTCCAAATACATTGCTGTTTGCATGAGTTAGCTAAATTCTTCTGCTGTGGCTTCTAGCAATATACTTGACTAATAAACTCTCTTTTAACATTCATTCTCTCATCTTTCCCTCCTATTATACCAAGTAGGAATAATTGGCTAATTCTCCCATCCGGGCCTAGAAATCTTTCTTTTCTACCTTTTCTGGAATTTTCTCACTTTGAGTGTCCTCCTTCCCATACACGTTAGCAAGTGTTGATGCTAACCAACACCTCCTGTTGGCGCTTTCCTCTGCCTTCTGATATAGGGCGGTCTTTTGGCCCACCCTCTGTGTCTTTGACCTCATTCCTCTGTCTTCATCACCTCCTCATCCTTCCTGTTTACACCCATCTTAGGGCTTCTTCTTCCTTATTCACAAACTCCCTTGTTTATTGAATTGTATATCATCTAAAGCACCTGTTCCAAATGTGATGTCTTTGGCTAACTGCAGCCCTGCTCCAAGGCTCAGCCCAAGACTGGCTGTTCCTCTGTCTCAGAACTCCATCCGAAACCATTCTGTCTCATCAAGATGTCTCTTTTTCTCTGGACCCAACCTCTCTCTTGTGTATTTCAACATAGTTACCATCTTTTCTACAAATATTGATTGTATCATTGTTACCCTAATCCACTTGTACTGAAGTCTCAGAAGCACCTTTGGTACATTCCTAATGCCCACCAAGCTTCACCTTCAACATTTCTCATCTCTGTTCCTTCCTTTTCATCTCTCTATCACGTCCTTCTTTCAGACCATCTTCATTTGACATTAGGATAATTTCTAAAATAATTATCTTTCTTCTAATGACCTTTGCTCTAGTTTTTCTTGCACACAGAAAATAAAGATTAATGATCAAGAATACAATGAACACAATATGAATATTTAATAATATGGTACTCATTTACCTTAAGATAAACATTATCCTTTTTCAAATTATCATGTTATTCCAGCATGAATTACTTTGTGAGAAGCTGATCACTAAGCATCAAGTGTGAATTGATTCTCTCTCTGATACTATTGGGCATAGTAGAGGGAGTTTTTGGAAGTCAAAATTTTGCTATAGAGGACTTTGTTTTATTCAGAGTCAATGGCTAAGACATTCCCCCATAGCTGTGCAGCTGGATTTTAAATTGGAAAGAACCTTAAAGATTATTTAGGTCAATTGCCTCAATAAGTAAGAAAACTGAAACATAAAAAAGATAGTCATTTGTCAAAAGCAGAGCTAAAATTTAACTCCCCACCACTTGCCTCCTATTCCTTTATTTATTTTTATTGTTTAAATTGTGGTTTAAAAACACATAACATAAAACTATTTTTTTGTCTGTTTCTCTTTTTTCTATTTTTTATTTCTATTTGTTTACTTTTAATTGAATGAAAGATTCTTTAAATTCTATAGTGCTTTACAATTTTCAAAAGTCTCACACACATGATTTCATATAGTCCCATAATAATCCTTCTTTTTTCCCACCTACCCGTATATTGCCCCTTCCCCCTTCCCTCTCCCCACTGGTAACCACTAGATTGTTCTCTATGTCTGTGAATCTGCTTTTTTTGTTTTATTCACTAGTTGGTTGTATTTTTTAGATTCCACATATAAGTGATATCATACAGTATTTGTCTTTCTCTACCTGACTTATTTCACTTAGTATAATGCCCTCCAAGTCCATCCATGTTGCAAAAATGGCAAAATTTCATTCTTTTTATGGCTGAGTAGTATTCCATTGTATATGTATATACATATATATGTGATATGTACATACATATATATGTGATACATATATGTGATATATATATGTATATATATCACATCTTCTTTATCCATTCATCAGTTGATGGACACTTAGGTTGCTTCCTTACCTTGGCAATTATAAATAATGCTGCTATAAACATAGTGGTGTATGTATCTTTCCGAATTAGTGGTTTTGTTTCTTTCAGATATATACCCAGGAGTGGAATTCCTGGGTCATATGGTAGCTCTATTTTTAGTTTTTTGAGAAACCTCCATACTGTTTTCCACAGTGACTGTACCAACTTACATTCTCACCAACAGTGTACGAGGGTTCTCTTTTCTCCACATCCTACCAACATTTGTTATTTGTGTTTTTTTTTTATGATAGCCATTCTGACTGGTGTGAGGTAATATCTCATTGTGGTTTTGATTTGCATTTCCCTGATGAGTAACGGTATTGAACATCTTTTCACGTGCCTGTTGTCCATCTGCATTTCCTTTTTGGAAAAATGTCCATTCAGTTCTTCTGTCCATTTTTTATCAGGTTGTTTGGTTTTTTTCTTGATGTTTAGTTGTATGAGCCATTTATACATGTTGGATATTAACTCCTTAACCATCAAATCATTTGCAAAGATTTTCTCCCATTCAGTAGTTGTTCCCTTTGCTGTGCAAAGGCTTTAAAGTTTAATTTGGTCCCATTTGTTTAGTTTTGCTTTTATTTCCTTTACTTTAGGAGATGGATCCAAAGAGATATTGCTGTGATTTATGTCAAAGAGTGTTCTGCCTATGTTTGCCTCTAGTTTTATAGTACCTAGTCTTACATTTAGGTATTTAATCCATTTTTAGCTTATTTTTGTATATGGTGTTAAAGAATGTTCTAGTTTCATTCTTTTACATGTAGTTGTCCAATTTTCCTGGCACCACTTATTGAAAAGACTGTCTTTTCCCCATTGTATGTTCTTGCTTCCTTTGTCGTAGATTAATTGAGCATAAATATGTGGGTTTATTTCTGGGCTCTCTATTCTGTTCCATTGATATATGTGTCTGTTTTTTTGCCAATACCATATTGTTTTGATTACTGTAGCTTTGTAGTATAGACTGAAGTCAGGGAGTGAGTGATTCTTCCAGCTTTGTTCTTCTTTCTCAAGGTTGTTTTGGCTATTTGGGGTCTTTTGGGTTTCTATACAAATTTTAAAATTATTTGTTCTAGTTCTTTGAAAAGTGTCATTGGTATTTTGATAAGGATTCCATTAATCTGTAGATTGCCTTGGGTAGTATAGTCATTTTGACAATTGATTCTTCCAATCCAAGAACACGGTATATCTTTCCATGTTTGTGTAGTCTTCAATTTCTTTCATCAGTGTCTTATAGTTTTCCAAGTACAGGTCTTTTGCCTCCTTAGGTAGGTTTATTCCTAGGCATTTTATTCTTTTTGATGCAATGGTAAATGGAATTGTTTCCTTAATTTCTCTTTCTGCTAGTGTTGTTAATGTATAGAAATGCAACAGATTTCTGTGTATTAATTTTGTATCCTGCAACTTTACTGAATTCATTGATGAGCTCTAGTAGTTTTCTGGTGGCATCTTTAGGATTCTCTATGTATAGTATCATGTCATCTGCAAACAGTGACTGTTTTACTTCTTCCTTTCCAGTTTGGGTTTATTTTATTTGTTTTTCTTCTCTGATTGCTGTGACTAGGACTTCCAAAACTGTTGAATAAAAGTGGTGAGAGTGGACATCCCTGTCTTGTTCCTGATCTTAGAGAAAATGTTTTCAGCTTTTCACCATTGATTATGATGTTATCTGTGGGTTTGTCATATATGGCCTTTATTACGTTGAGGTATGTTCCCTCTGTGCCCACTTTCTGGAGAGTTTTTATCATATATGAATATTGAACTTTATCAAAACCTTTTCTGCATCTACTGAGATGCTCATATGGTTTTTATTCTTCAATTTGTTGATGTGGTGTATTGAATTGGTTTATCTGTGGATATTGAAAAATCCTTGCATCCCTGGGATAAATTCTACTTGATCATGGTGTATGATCTTTTTTTTTTTAAAATTTATTTATTATTTATTTGTTTTATTTTTGGCTGTGTTGGGTCTTCATTGCTGCACGCGGGCTTTTTTTTTCTTTAGTTGCGGAGAGCGGGGGCTACTCTTCATTGCCGTGCGTGGGCTTTCTTATTTTGGTGGCTTCTCTTGCTGCAGAGCAGAGTCTAGCGCATGGGCTTCAGTAGTCATGGCTCTCAGGCTCTAGAGCACAGTCTCAGTAGTTGTAGCGCACGGGCTTAGTTGCTCCGCGGCATGTGGGATCTTCCCAGACCAGGGTTTGAACCCGTGTCCCCTGCATTGGCAGGCAGATTCTTAACCACTGCGCCACCAGGGAAGTCCCTGTATGATCTTTTTAATGTATTGTTGCATTCAATTTGCTAGTATTTTGTTGAGGATTTTTGCATCTATTTTCATCAGTGATATTGGCCTGTAATTTCTTTTTTTGTGGTATCTTTGTCTGGTTTTGTTATCCAGCTGATCCTTATCTCATAGAATGAGTTCAGAAATGTTCCTTCCTCTGAAATTTTTTGGGCTATTTTCAGAAGGATAGGTGTTAACTCTTCTCTAAATGTTTGGTAGAATTCACCTGTGAAGCCATCTGGTCCTGGACTTTTGTTTTTTGGGAGGTTTTAAAATTACTGATTCAATTTCAATACTGGTTATGGTCTGTTCACATTTTCTGTTTCTTCCCAGTTCAGTTTTGGGAGATTATACTTTTCTAAGAATTTACCTGTTTCTTCTAGGTTGCCCATTTTACTGGCATATAGTTGTTCATAGTAGTCTCTTATCCTCCTTTGTATTTCTGTGGTATTGGTTGTGACTTCTCCTTTTTAATTTTGATTTTATTGATTTGGGCCCTCTCCCTTTTTTTTTCTTGATGCATCTGCTAGAGGTTTATCAATTTTCTTTATCTTTTCAAAGAACCAGCTTTTAGTTTTATTGATATTTTCTATTGTTTTTCAGGTCTCTATTTCATTTATTTCTGCTCTGATCTTCATGATTTCTTTCCTTGTACTAACGTTGGGTTTTGTTTGTTCTTCTTTCTCTAGTTTCTTTAGGTATAAGATTAGGTTGTTTAAGTTGAAAAACAACCAGGAGAATAATACTTCCCTGGTTGTTTTAAGAATTGAAAAAACATGTAAAATAATCTTCTCAAGCTATTTTACTATAAAGTGATATTGATCACAAGACCAAATTAAGTTAGAAAAAATCAGCGAAAATGAGTTTGTCATTTGTCTGTGAGCATGGCTGTATGGAAGAAATAGAGGCCAGAATCAAATCAGAAAAAAGAGAGGGAAGGATTCATTTACTCAGCTATATAGATTTATTTCAAGTAGACTTCTAGGACAGTGCTTTTCAAACTTTAGTATGCATCACCTGAAGGACTTGTTAAAACACAGATATCTATCACCCTCCTCTCCACCTTTCTGATTCTATAGTTTGGTGTTGGTGCCAGGATTTTTCATTTCAAAGAAGATGAGAGTAATGTTGAGACTGATGATCATAGTACCACAACTTGGGAACCACTGCCATGACAGTGATTCTCAAAGTTGATTGCACATTGGGATCACCTGGGGAGCCTTAACAGATACTGATGCCTGGGGCCCACCCTCAGAGCTTCTGATTTCATGATCTGAATATCAGGAGTTTTAAAAGTTTCCCAGGTGATTTTAATGTGCAAAAGTTAAAAATAACTTCCCCAGGGAATATCAGTTCTGGTATATTTTAGAAAAGAGGCATTCAATTATTCATACAATAAATATCAATTTAATATTCACTATAACCCCAGCCCTATGCTAGGTGCTTGGGATACAGACATAAATAAGGCAGGGAGAAATACTGCCACCATGATACCTAATGAAACGACCAGCTATCAATGAACATATGCACAGAGTGTTGCTAAGGACTGTATGTGGAAGGCAATGAGGTTTAAGTGAGAAAACGTTTAAGGACCAGAACCTAGTTTTGAAGACTGAGCATGTTCTATGGGCAGAGAATAGGGGTAAGAACATTTCAAGGCAATTCCTGGTTTGGGAATGGACACTGTGTTCACAGGTGTACTCAGGTAGCCAGAGCCTGGCATAAGTGGTAGGTAAGGAAGTAGGGGAAGTGGTCTAGAATCAGGTTTACATGCTCAGACTTCATTCTATGGGCCTTGGAGAGGTATCTGAAGATTCTAGGAAGAAAGTTATACAAATAGATTTGATCACCAGCTACATCAAGAGGTTGGAAGACCTACCTGAGAAATATATTCCAGATAGAACAATCTCTATTTTGAGATTATATCTAGAATATTCTCCAGATAGACATAATCAAGACACCAGAACATCCTAGAATAATAGAATAATCAAGGCACCGCTTCCTTCTCTTTAGCTAATTCCCAAACTTCTGATTTGACTTTTGAAGGAAAAGAAGGATGCTTTTGTTTCCATTCCAAGTCTACCTGTTTTGCACTTTGAAAATATGGGTAGAAAAAGAGTTAATGGGGAGAAAGAAGACACCAGAAAACAGGAAAAGAGAGGGAAATGGGACAGAAATGATATTGAGGTTTGAACCAGCACAGAAGTGGCTGATAAAAATTAATGCTGTGAAAACAAGTTTCCCATCTGCTCCTGGTCCTCCTCTGAAACCCGTACCCCAAGACGGCCAAAGGCCATATCCAGTGGCCTGCACTGCCACCTTCAGGCAGAAGTGCTGAAACAGTGACAATGACTCTCCGCCTGAATTTTATCCTTGGCTTTGGACATAACCAGAGTATGCCTTGTATACCATCAGCTTGCCCTCAAGGTGGGCCATCATATTATTTCTTAGTTCTTTATATGTCCATCTAGCTTTTAAATGACTATTTTTCATGAATCTTAAAAAGTACTTCTTTCCCCTACATTTTACATTTCTGAAATCAGAATGTGTCTTGGAATTGTCAGTTTAATTGGCAGATTTATTTTCCTTTGTGATACATGAAGGTGCATCTTACAATTGATGTCTTATACTTGGAGAAATATGGCAATATTTAGTTTGCATATATCAGAGGTGAGGCCAGGTGGAAAAGATGTGGTTTTTTGAGTGTGGAAGATCTGCTGTCACCTTGAATCTCTAATATTTCTTCTTTCTTAAGTTCTGTATCTCTACTATTTACTAGTTATTGGATTTTTGGCAAGTTAATTATCTCTCTGAGTCTCGATTTCTTCATCCTTAATATTACGTATCTTATATGGTTTTGTGAGAATTAAATGAAATAGTATATACAGTCCTTGAATGGTTTCTACCTAGTACATTAAAGTACTCAATAAATAACTATTATCATTTCCAAATTAAATTCTCAAAAACCAATAACTGCTCCTGCTACTATTGAAAAGTATCCAGACAAAAACACTGTTCATTCTCAGAATGTGCTATTGAGTTCCAAATGCAATCTGTGCGGTTTAATCCTTGGAATTTATGAGAACTACTGCTGAGCAGCTTGCTTTATGTTGATAACAAAAGGCATGAGAGTGCAGATGGAGTCTATGGGGGCATTTATTTTAAATGCACCAATTTGGATGTTTTAAGTCTTAAGCTGAACTCGGCTATCTTTGCCCACGATAATTCAAAACCTCTTGCCACCAAACTGTGTTTTTCCCTGTGCCCTTAAAACTAACCCACCTGATTTCTGCTTTATTCTGATAAACCTGGAAGTGCAGAGCCCAGCCTTTTAAGTAAAACTGCTTTTCCAGCATTTAAGGCAGCCGAACATAAATGAAATAGAAATTGACAATGATAGCAGGTAATGCTATCACTGCCTGCTGGATGCTGTTTGTAGCTTTCCCTAGCAATCACAGGATAAAATAAAGCCCTGCGTTGGAGGGCAGCTTCTCTAATTGCTGCCACGAGACACAAGCAGCCTGGTCTTGAAGCCTCCGTTAGCTCTGCAGGAGGGCAGCTCTGCGGAGCACCCCGATGGGGATGGAGCTTATAAAGATGTCTTGGAACAGGCTTTCATGTTTGCCAAGTGGCTGCCCCTTGAACTGTCTAATATCTCTTCTTTCTTAAGTGATATGAAATTGTACAGTTCAAGCTCTTAGCACAAGTCCCAAGGAGAGAGAAGCAGCGATAGAAAGGGGAAGAAATCAAAGCTTTTCATGGTGGCTGTCCCACGCTTTATCTTCCTGGTACATCATTGCATTCCTGCAGCTTGTGTTGGGAGGAGGAGCTGAAGGGGGAAAGATGGGGATCGTCAAATTCTCCCCCTGCCCAGCCCTGCCTCTCTATGTCGAGTTGCGTCTATCCCTGGCCATCGTTCAATTTTATATCCACAACTTTTTAACGTAGGTATTAAGCTCATTTTATACATTGGAGTCTCAGATAGATTAAGAATCTTGCTAGTATGTAATAAAGTCATGGTTTTAATCCAGGTTGATGGGACATCAACACCTGTGTGTGTGTATGTGTGTGTGTGCTTTTGTTTTAATTGAACAGTCCTGTCTTACCACTTTCCCACTCCAAACAGAAACCACACCTGCATCCATATCCACCCTTCCCTGTAGGCATTTTTGCAGATAGAATACATGTTTATACTATTAAATTAATTATGTTAACATCTGCTCATTTATTTATGCTCTGGAACAGCCTGGTGAGATAAAACCATTGGGCCCATTTATAAATGACCCCAAAGGAGTGAAGAAACTTGTTCAAGGTTAGAGAGATTGCACATAGGGAAGCTCATATCCTAGCCCAGATTTTACAGTGACAAGTCCCACGTGTCACTAATAAGGCACAACATTCTAATTTTCATGCATAAAAAGAACACACAAACATATAATTTCTAGGAATACCATATTTTGGTGGCCAAAAAGGCTAATATTTTAAGGTTCCTTAAAGGTTTATAATAAGCAAGGATGAACTGGTGAGTGGGGAGAGATGGTGATAATTATTTAATAAACTCTGGAATTCCTTTTCACCCAATTTGTGTTCCGATTTAGCAATTTATTTACATCTCTCTGAATGTTTTCCTTCATCTGGATTAAAAATTATGAAAATTTTAATTAAGTACTCCATGAAATTTTGAGGGGGCATCTAACAGGTCTCTGAGGTCTTGTGGGACTCTCTTTTCCCACCTGCTATGATAATGAAATCATAGAAACAGCAGGAAAATGTGTTTAATATACTGCCCTGATCAAGGCTGCTGAGGTATCAGGAGGAGAAAATTTATCATGGCGCTTTTTTTGTAGATATTTATGACAGGGGCAAATCACTATGTTCTTATACTCTCTGAAACACCGATGTGGGCAGTAAAAAATGACATTACCTAATGGCCTCCTGCTACCATGTTCTTCATGGAGAGGCCAAGAGTGTCATGGGAAGAGCTGGAAGAAGGATGGGCAGTCAGAGACCTGGCATTGAATTCCAGTGTGTCCTCTAACTGGGATCATGAGGTCTGGTACTTTCTCTTCTCATTGGTAAAGCCAGTCCAATGGTCTTGACATTGTAGAACGGTTGTGAATATGAAATGAGATAATATTTGGGACAAGCTAGAGCATTTATTCTTCAGAACAACCCCACTTATCATCCCCATTATACAGAAGAGGATAGAAGAGTGTCGGAGAGAATAAAGTCCCTGCTAAAGGCCACACGACTCTAAGTACTGGAGCCAAAATTAGAACCTGGTCATGGTGGCTTAATGCCCATGCCATTTCCATGCTCCGTGCTTGTTGAAATGCCCCATCCATCCTTTGATATTCTTTGCTCTCTTGGAACATTCTGATTCCTAATGAGGTCTTTGGAGCAGATTGTCCATCGAGACGTGGTGGGTGACCCATGCTGGTTACCCGGCCAAATGCAGTACCCACTGCAACTGAGTACACTGGCATTTGCGTTTATGTTTCAGCCTCTCCCGAGTATGGCAAGTGTAAATGACAGCCCCAACCTCAACATCTCTGGCAAAGCTTATAATATCTAGTGGTTGAACCAAAAAACTGAAGACAAGTCCTAGGGGACCCATACTGAACTCTTCCCTGTATGTTTCCCATGACAGAACTGACGCCGGCTCTTGAAGCATCCACAGTCATCCCACTGGCACTTAACAAGCAGAAATGTGTTACAGACGATGGCAGGAGATAGCTGTTCCTTTTGGTTTGAGAAACATTCATCTTTTGTTTGCATTAGATTAGATAAATATTCTTAAGTATGAGCTAATATTAAGGCAAGTTATGCAAATCCTTTGTGGCAGAAGGCAGTGTAATATTATGTAAATAAATATATTTAGGTAATGAATTCTATTGCCTAGCATCATATCATTTATTGATCCAGTTATGCACACATATGTATTTTATATACGGTTGTCTAGTATCATAATCTAATAGACATGTATGCACACAGAGACAGACACAGACACAGACACACACAGACACACACATACACACACACATATAGGTGCAGATGAGGCTTGTTATCTGTTTGATTTATAACAGAACTAGAAACCAAAACAAAATTGTCCTGGACCTTCCTCTTTCATGAACTGTGTGACTTCCTGGAAATGAGCCTCAGAGATTTCTGCAGCATAGATAAGCAAAGCAGCAGATTCTGTAAATAAAGGGACTGCTGGAAATTGGGGTCCCCTGAGCAGCATGGACATGGGGCCTGAGTGAAAGTTTGGGCTCCCTGACACTAAGATCCTAAGGGGATGCTGAGGGAGACCGTGGGCCCTAAGGTTCCCTGAGGCTGGGACTTCTCAGGGGCAGAGGGGCTTACTCCAGGTGCCTCAGTGGGAGGTGCACAATGCTTCTGCTTCCACTCTACTAACCTGTGGGGCAGGGTGGCGAGAAACTGCATCATCTCCCATCAATCCTAGAGCCCTTGCCACATGGGGACTTGAAAGGGGGTACCTGAGTCACAGAATGCTGACACAGAAACATTGCAAACCATCTTTTCCATCTCTTCACCATATTTTTCACTCTTCCTTTTCTTTCTACATCTTTCTTATCAGATGGCACTGGAAAAAAAAACCACAATGGTTTATGGGATCTGGCAGAGGGGAGTTTGAATAAGTTTAAGTTTATTTAGTTTAGGCTTAGTGGGATGTATGTCTGTGATTTGTAATGATTTTGTGTTAAGTTATTGGTAATCGGCCCAATGTAGGTAGGACCAGCCTCCAGGAAGCTAACATTGCCTACCACACTCACCCACTCAGCATTTTCTCACTAGATACGGGACCACGGCTTGTACCACACTCTAATCACATCCTACTGTGCCTGGCAAAAAAGAACAAGGGGAGTAGAGGAGAAACAAGGTTTGGAATATATGGAGCCAGAACTCAATGTATGGAAACTTCTTCAAATCATCAAACATCAGTATACAATTGATGGTGGAAGATGGGATTTTCATTGAAATACCAAATATAGTCAAAATGATAGTTCTCTCTTCTCAAGCGTTAACAGGAGAATACAGTGTATATGATTACAAAGGCACCGCATTTTTTTTATCATTGCTAGAATTGAATGAAATGCGGGTTTTCAGATTTTCTGTTTGAAATCACAGCCATGCAGTGGTCCTGTTGTGAGGGTATTTGTGTCTGAATTCATGTGGTTTACATATCTCAACTATCAGTAATAAAACAATTTTTGATCGACTCTACTAACAGGAAGACTAACTTTTCTTTTTATTCACTCTGTAAAAAATATTATACAATGGCAATTATATTGAGAGGTGATCAGAAAATATGAAGCCAAAAATGTAAGAAAATAAAAACACTATAGAGCAATGTTAAGCAGTCAGTTACTATTGTCATCTTTCTGGATTTGGGGAATGTTTGAGGAATTTGTCAACATATTAAAATTTTTATTCTGTTGTGATTTCTTTTCGGGTTTTGAACAAATATTCAACTTTGTATCTAATTTCATGTTTATGTTTGCATTTTTTCTTAAAAAGTCTTTTAACAGTTAAAATTATATGAAATTTATTCTTCAAACCTGGATCTTACTCTGACAAAAATGTATAAAAACCCTTCAAGAACATATAGGAGGAACTTCCCTGGTGGTGCAGTGGTTAAGAATCCACCTGCCAATGCAGGGGACATGGGTTCGAGCCCTGGTCCAGGAAGATCCCACATGCTGTGGAGCAACTAAGCCCACGCACCACAACTACTGAAGCCCACGCGCCTAGAGCCCATGTTCTGCAACAAGAGAAGCCACCACAATGAGAAGCCTGCACACTGCAACGAAGAGTAGCCCCTGCTCGCTGCAACTAGAAAAAGCCCATGAGCAGCAACAGAGACCCAACGCAGCCAAAAATAAATTAAAAAAAAAAAAGAAAGAACATACAGGAGTCTGTGTACATTTAAGGTGTTAGAATCCTTCTTGGGCAATATAGAATCCTAAAAGCATAAAAGAAAAGATAAGCAAATTTCCCTCTATAAATATTAAGTAAAAACATTTATATGGTAAAAGATGATTTCAACAAAGTCAATAGAAAAATAATAGATTTGGAAAAATATGTTTGCAACCCAGATAGCAGAGAGAGTGTTAATGTCCCATCTATACAAACAGATGTTGAAATGGATAAGAAGGGAGTGCACAGACTAGTAGAAAAAAAATGGCAGAGGATATAAAAAAACAGTGTTTCTTTTAAGCACATGTATTAGGCCAGAAAACACATTTCAGCAATTAATACAGCTTTAATATCATACAGCCCCCAATGTCTGACAGCAATAAATTAGAAAATGATGACAGAATAACCAAAAGAACCTATTTACCTGGAAACATGAAACACACATCTAAATGTTACTGAGTCCAAGCTTGGTCTGCTTACTGCACCACAGGCCAATAAATCGGGAGGTGAGATGTTGAGGCAAGGAATAGTGACTTTATTCAGAAAGCCAGACTTCCGAGAAGATGGCAGACTAGAGTCCTAGAGTACCATCTTATCAGGGTCTGGATGCTAGTTTCTTTTATAGAACAGAGAGCGGGAGGAGGTGAGGAAGTAAAGTAAAAAGGCCATAAGTCTTACAAAATAACTTCTGGCTTGGCCAGCCTCAGGGAGGGCATGTGTTAATTTCTTCTTTCCTGCAGCCATTCACAGGTGGACAGGGTCAGGATGTTTCCCTGTGAGCTGAACAAAGGCACTCTGATTTAACATTCAGGCAGAGGGGCAAGGTTCCCCAAGGCAGGCCGTTATGTATGCTTATAGCTACAGACAGCATCCTTTTAGTGATTATATAACAAAAGCAATGAAAAGCAAAGGTTAAAGTAAAAGAAACAGATCCAACATGGAGTTAGATTTTGTTTTTCCCTGTTACATAAATAGTTCATGGGTCAAAGACTTTATCATGGAAATTAAGCAATTATTTAGAACTGGGCAGTAATGAAAATACCTCATATTAAAAGTTGTGGGAATGTACATAAAGGTAGAATCTTTATTGGAAAAGTAAGACAGAATTAATGAGCTAAGTGTCCACCTCAAGGAAAATTTTAATAAGGATAACTTACCCAAAGAGATCAGAAGGCAGAAAAAAAATGAGTACAAATTAATAAAATAGAACACAAAGATAATTGTTCAAAATTCAAAGGTGCTTTATTACTTTACATTGATTAATAAAATGGAAAATTCTGATGCAATCAGGCAACAAAAGAAAGAAAAGGTATGATTAAACAGTATTAGGAACTAGTGAGGGGGCACAACTAGATACAATGCAGATAATAGTAAGAGCACACTATGAATGAATTTATAATAATTAAAAACTGAGATAAATGGATTACTTTTTAGAAATTATCTATTTCTTGTTATATTTATCCAATTTTCTAGTTATATATAAAATTTACAAAAAATGTGATTCAAGAAGAAGTAGAAACCAGAACTGATGTTTAACCATTAAAATTTTTTAAATTCAGTAAATAAAACTTTATCCCCCAAATAATAAAAGTCAATCTGCTGGGTCAGATGTTTGAGGAGGTAATTTCTGCAAAAATCAAGAAATAAATTATCCCCATTTTATACATAATATTTCAGAGAGTAGAGAAAAGAAGGAAGGCTCCTTAACTCATTCTCTGAAGGTAATAATAACTTTGACACCAAGGTAAAAAAGAACAGCGGTAAATCTGTTTGCCAATATGGTAGTCTCAGGTTATGTCTAGAAACCAAATACCTTAATTAAAAAGACACTGTATACCAATAGAGCATTCAGCTTACATGCAGTACTGAAGTTACCTTAGCTCAGGATTGGCAAACACGTTTCTTTCTTTTGCCAACTCTGATCTGTTTATTGTGGGCTGCCTGGTGTGTAGTGATGAGAACAGATCTCACTTGGGAAGAACACAGTTACTGAGGTTTGTATCAGGTGGGAACCCTTCCACAGATATGTGCCATATTTATCCTGATTTCTCACCTTGAACATTTTCCTATGGTATGCTAAATGTCCTGAGAACTGAAAATGCAAATGCAAAATCTCATCTTAAAAACTGTCTATTTAGTAATGAGTGAGAAAAGTAAGAGGTATCTATTCATAAATAATTGAATGCATACCACATGACAGGAACTTACATAGGTATTAAAAATTCAGATATGAAGAAAGCAAGAAAAATGTCCTTGTTTGTATAGTTTAATCCTGGGGGTGAAGAGTGGGGAAAGACTCAAAAAATAAACACCAAAACTAAATACACTATATTGTGTGTTAGAAGATGTTAAGTGCAAATGGAAAAAAATTAAAACAGCAGATAGGGATTCTGTGTGTGTGAGTGGGGAGAGGATTGAAACTAACTAGGATAAAAAACTAGGGGTCAGAATACTTAAAATACTCCATTTAGAAATGGAATAGTTATACACCTGAACCCCCCATCCTTTAATGTTTTACATGACACCTCCACCATGGTGCATTTTCAGGGCCTCTCAGAGGTCCAAAGTCACTGAAAGTATCCCTCCCCATCCCCAGAATAAATTAACATGTAAAATACCTGGTCATTTTTAAAGAAAATCCATATGGGCCACAGATTCTAACCAATTAAAGAATCTACAAACAAAAACACAGCAATTAAATCCCTGCTTTCCAGATGCAAAGTTATTCACCTGCTGGGTTGCAATCTTTCTAGACTAGCAAAACTGGGAAAGTATCCCAGGGCTACCACCTGACACTCAGGAGACCACTCACCCAGAGAACCTCAGGGGAATCCAGTGGAGAAGGGCTGAGACACAAGGTAATGCAACTCAAATCCCAAACTCAGAGTGTTGAATGGGGGAGAATTGGAGACAATTTCTCCAATAAAAGGACATAAAACAAGAGAAACTGTTCTCTCCAAGCAGAACAGATAGTATGAAAAATAAAGGAAGGTTTCCCAGAAGTGCCTTACATTTGGCAGGTGTCCACAGAATTCATTTAATTTCAATAAAATGTAATCAATTGGTTACAATTACTTTCCTGAGGCAGGTTTTTGCCTAGCTCAAATAGTTCAAGTCCAAAATAGAACAGAAAGCCTTCAGGAAATTTTTGTCACCTAAAAATTGCCTTCTAAATCAGGGTCATGGTGAGGATTCTAAGAATAAATGTTAAAATGAGGAAAAATACTCCTTTAAAAAGCAAAGTGTGAATACAAATAGGTGGATGGGATTTTTGTGCCTGGAATAAGACAGATTGCTTTCTGTAATGGGCTTCTTTGTGATTCAGTGTTTTTGATTCATGGTTAACTTAATAAAATAGATATAAATTAAAATGTCCACAATAATTCTATGCAGCTCAGATGGCAGTCGTCAGAATTTGACTGAAGACTGTCTTCATCTCCAATTTCTAGTGATGAGTCAAGTGGGAACCATATCAAAGTTGGTCTAAATAACTAACAATAACTAAAAAGACGACCCACTGGGTACACCTATTAGTAATGTTCTTTTACCTAGCTAGTGTGTACCTCACAATCTTTTTTGATCTCCACAATGATCTTTCAATGTAAATGAACTCGTGAACTTCTGAAGGGAAAACGCCTTTTGCTCAAGAGGCAAGTTCGTAAAATTGTCATTTATTTAGCAAAGGAAAGTCCTGGGATCAGAGGCCAGGTCTGTTGGTCTCTGTCTTGAACTGTGTGAGCAAAGGGCTGTATTTCTTTGCCTGATGTCATTGTCCCCAAGAGCAGCGGTGCAGACTATTGTATGACCACGATGAATCTGCAGCAAAATGAGACGAAAAAAAATTCTACATAAAACTAACTATTTTTTAAACTATTTTTTTTTAATTCTGAGATTTTTATCCTGAAATTAAAGAAATAGTAGCAAGAAAGAGGGTTTTTATGTGAGTGTATGTCTGTACTTGACACAATTCGAATCTGCCTCTTATTTTCATCCTCTAGGGTTTTTTTTTTTTTTTAAACATATTTTACTGACAAAATCCAAAGTTTAGGAACAACTGGCCTAAAAACATTCATCTCATTCTTTGTTCTCCTTTCAAAACACTAGACCAGACTTCAACTATGAATGATTTAAGTTTTGCAGAAAGTCCCCCCAAAATTAGTAGGATGAAAGATCAAATAACACATCAAAATGTCCAGTTACATCAGTGTGTCAGAGTTTTAAAAAGTTGACTTATATCCAGTGACAGGTGTGCTTTTCCACCATGTCTATTTCCAGGGCAGGATTGAAATTCTCAACTTAGAAAAAGCAAAAGATCTGTAGGGAAATGGTGAAGAATTTGTCATTGCTCAAATCTGGTTCTCAGCCTTGGACTGAATTTAATATTAATCTTGATAGGGCATGTTTGCAGAGGGACAGAGAATAAGAGAAATGTACCAAGGATTTACTGAGCCTGCTGTAAAAAATCCATTTTTGTAGCGCTATTTTTCTTCTGCAATAAATGATTTGGGGAGGAAAAAAAGAAAAGCTTAAAGTTGGTGTCAAGCTCTTTATTCCATCCATTGGGGATTAGCTGGAGGATAAATATATCTGTTTATAATGCATCACTTTTGATGAAGTTGAAAAGGTGGAGAGGAAAAAAGTATCAAGCAGGCTGGGGTTTGTGAGGATTTAGCTCGAGTCCTTACACTAAACTTTGTCAAATAGTAATGGACTATCAATGAATTTTTACTGACAGAATTGGATATACAAGCTGAGTACAGTCCCTAACCAACTCTATGAGGAAATAATGTTACAAATGAGAATATATCACTCCTTCCTGCCTAAGATTTACAGATAAATGTATTTTTCTCATTTGTTTATGAAACCTATGATACTAGAAAACATTGATCTTTGTCAAATTTGGGGGCTTGTGCTGGATTGCAATTGTGAAATTAGACTAGTAGGCTATTTCTCCCTGTTCCCACACTAATTAAAAGCCATTGTACTACACACATTTTTTAAAAAACAGAGGCTTCAAAAATTGTCCATTGTTCTACCAAGCACTGTGTTGAATCAAGAGGTGTAATTTGAGACAAGATGGTAGCCTAGTGATATTTGCTTCCTTTCAAACTCATTTCTAATTGTCCCCAGGATAGTCACCTTCTTGTTGTTCTTTGCCGGTGTTTAGTGCTTATCTCTTTGCTTTGCACATGTTAATGCTGCCGGCCTCAGGCAAACCTGTGCATTCAGTGTTGGTGAACTTCTAACAGGGAAGTTACAAGAGAAGAGGAGAGTAGTGGAAGGGGAAATATGTGTTCAAGATCTTGTTTGGTCCTGGGTGTTATGAGTATATTATTGGTAATATTTCCCATCCCCCTGAAATGTTCCAGTTTATGTTGTCCCAATAGCACCAATAGACCAGATATATAACATTATAGATGATGTGAGACCCTGCTTGACCACCTCCTCCTCCCCCTCCCCTTCTCTCTTTCCCTCCCCCCATCCTCTTCCTCCCCCCTCCCCTCCCCCTCCTTCTCCTTCCCTCCCCTTCCCCTCCCCCTTCGCTCCTCTTCTCTTCTCCTTCGCCTTCTTCTTCTTCTTGTTCTTGTTTCTATTGTTGTTGTTCTTCTTCTCGTCTTCTCCTTCTTCTTCGTCCTCTTCTCCTTCTTCTTTAGAGAGAAGAGAAAAAAACTTTATTCAGGTAGAAAATGAAGTAAACAAAAACTGACTATTATCTGCGTGACTTTTTGAGCCATGAAACATTTTTTCACACTTTCCTACACATTAGTGTTTTTAATTTGCATAATATTTCTGGCTTACTCTTATTTTCATAAAATCATCCCTGTACTGTATCTATAACAGAGTCTTTTGAATCCTTTAAGCATCCGCCTTTAAAATTGATGGTGGCTATGTATTTATCCCACAAAGTCCTATGGTTTCCTCTCTATCCCTTTCCATTTAGTTCTTAATGTCTTTTTCAGATTTACCAGAACAACTTCCTTACAGGGAAGATGCTATATATTTAATCATTGCTTTCCAAATCAAGTTCTTTGGAAGCTGGAAGAGCACGTAGAAAATACTTGTTTCCTGAGGTCTATATTAAGTAAATCCATTACTTTTAAGGACTCAGTCTGTTACACACTTATTTATTCCTAAACTTCCAGCCTAGGTCAGTCTAACTTGAATATTTAGTCAATGAGTTTGCATAAACTCATCTGGACCATTGAGCAGAGTCGTTCATTATATCTCCTTAGAGCACTGACGTCTTTAGAAACTATGGTTTATAGTCTGTGGCATTGTTTGCCCAACTCCTTCCTAAGCACTCAACTGTTCAAATCAAAACACTATCAGCATCTTACAGAATATAACATATATTACAGACATGCCCCAAGAGTGTTAGTGTCCAGTGTCTTGAACATTGCCCCACTACTTCAATGTTTCTTGATTGAGGACCCCTTTTTATAAAAAATACTTGTTTTTTAATTTATTTACTTTTTTTTATTTTGTCTGTGCCGAGTCCTTAGCTGTGGCAATGTGGGGACCTTCACTGCGGCACGTGGGATCTTCGTTGTGGCATGTGGGATCTTTTAGTTGTAGTATGGGACTTCTTAGTTGCGGCATGTGAACTCTTAGTTGTGGCATGCATGCGAGATCTAGTTCCCCAACGAGGGCTCAAACCTGGGTCCCCTGCATTGGGAGCGCAGAGTCTTACCCACTGGACCACCAGGGAAGTTCTGAGGACCCCTTTTTAACATCAAATATTTCACATGATTTAAGGTATTACCTATTAGGAGTTTATCATTTCTAAGATAATACACATTTCTTAGCCCTGAGGTTGAAAATACTTCATGTGGTTCTATAGGCAGAGGAAATTTCTAGAAGCAATAGATTCTATGACCCTTTCCCCATCCCCACATACATTCAAACACACACACATGCACTGTTTAAAAGTCTCCCAGACTTCAAAAATGTAGTGCTAGAAAGGGACCTTACTGAATTATTTCCGAATCTGTAGTAAATATAGCAGAAATTATCTTAGTTCAGCAGTTGATTTTAAAGCGTTGGAAGAAGGCAGGAGCTATACTTAAGGAACCTTACAATAGGAGGGGTAGGGGAGAAATAAGAGATATTAATGTTATAAGAGCAATATTTCCCACTTAGTGTTACTCTGATGATATTTGTAGCTTCTTTTGTCATATTCCAAATTTTCTCAATTACAGGTAGTAATTTGCGGTTAACTCAAGATTATTAATTCCATCATAATCTGGCTTAAAATTCCATCTCAGGCTTTCCCTCTCTTGTCTTCCTTCTGACTCCTAACTGGAGTTGCAGTAGCAAGGCAGAAACAAGAGAATCCCTTTGTTCTTATCACAGGCATCACTCACAAGCAAGCTAGCCTCTTGCCTCCAGCAATTAAGGTTTCAAGGAAAGATATTCTTGTAATAACATTCTGAGCCAAAAAATCTAAACAAGATCTATGGGGTGTTGGGCTGAACCTTCTAGGGTCCATGCTGGTATTTATATGTTATGCCCCACCTGCCATTTCAATTGTTCCCCATATTCCCAGTGGCACTGTTAGTGTCTCAGAGACTTCTGCTCTCAAACTTTGCCTGGGATACAGGGCATTTATGCTTCTCACTGTCAACATATCTAAGATCTCAGGAGCTCATCCTTCATTCTCTCTTGTCCCTGCTCTGCCAGGGGTGAGAGCAAACTGCCAAGTCTCCTACTTTCCGGATGCTACTTCTTCTTCCCTTTCTTTGGTCTCCCTTCACTGCATGTCCACCCTCAGCCCAAAGATCCTTTTGCATAAGGGAGTGATGAAAGCAAGCCCATTATAAAACCTGTGGACCTTCAAATCTCAATCTCACCCCTGAATTCCTGAGTTGCTACTGTAGAAACTGAGGCTCTCCATGTACTGGTCACTGCATTAAGAAACTGAGGACCTAATTTCTGGGCAGAGGAAAAAATAATGCATACTGTGGATGCTCCAGATTTAAACAGACATAAGAGAGTAGTTGATAGGATAACATGTGGATATCAGGTAACTCAGTTCAAATCTTAGCTCTGCTATCTACAAGTGGTAATTTATCCAATTTGTAATGTATCTAATTTGCCTGTGCCTCAGTGTCCCCATCTGTAAAATAAGAGTGATAATGGTTCCTACTTCCTAGGATGCTTTTGAAGATTAAGCACATTTTTATACACAAGACTTTTAACCAAGAGCAACTGATGCATAATAAGTGTTCAGTAACTGTTAGCAATTGTGATTCATCAGTTTTATTACCAACTCATATATCATTCTGCTACACATCTTTACCTTTTTAGCACAAAGCATACCAAATATTTCAAGTTGAAAGGCCAAATGCCATTTAGCAAATCTCAGCATGGACTTAGGTTCCCAACAACATGTATAAGGAGTACAAATAAATGTAGTATGGATTAGATGTGTAGTATGTGTGGTGTCTTCACATAAGATTGGCGGACAGTGCCACTGGCCTGCCCTCCAGGACATGAGCATCACTCCATAGTCACAGCTGGTCTTTAATATAAAACTGCTGACTGCCTGGCAATCTAGAAATTCCTAAAGTTCAATGGCAGGTATGTTCTTTTGTGAATATTATTTATCCAAACAACAATTTGAAACTTATAAAAAGTTGTAGGGGTGGGAGAAGAACTGGAAAGATTTAAGCATGTAAGGGCATATCAGTACAAATTCATGGAAGTGCAATTTAGTGACTGAGCTAAATTTATACCTATGTCCACACACTAAGCATTCACTTTTTGAAAATCTTTAGCCAACCAATCATTTGGAGCCAAAGAATAAATTGCAAAGAGGGAATACATTGCAAAGAGATAACTGTCCTGGATCATCAGCTTTTCCATTGTCAAAATTTATACGAAGAACATTAGAACTTAAATGAATACTCAGGATATTAGAGCTAAAGGGCAGATTGTGTCAGACCAGTAAGCCTACTAGTTTTGGTAGGACATCTTGGCACAAAGATCAAGACTTGACAAAACTTTAATTTGAAAAGATACATGCACCCCAATGTTCATAGCAGCACTATTTACAATAGTCAAGACATGGAAACAACATAAATGTTCATAGACAGATGAATGGATAAGGAAGATGTGGTATACACACACACAGACACACACAGACACACACACACACACACACACACACACACACAATGGAATATTACTCAGCCATCAAAAAGAATGAAATAATGCCATTTACAGCAACATGGATGGACCTAGAGATTATCATACTAAGTGAGGTTATTCAGAAAGAGGACAAATACCATATGATATCATTTATATGTGGAATATAAAATATGACACAAATGAACTTATTTATAAAACAGAAACAGACTCACAGACATAGAGAACAGACTTGTGGTTGCCAAGGGGGAGGGATGGATTGGGAGTTTGGAATTAGCAGATGTATATATAACTGAATCACTTTGCTGTACACCAGAAACTAACACAACATTGTAAATCAACTATACTCAATAAAATAAAATTTTAAAAAAGACTTGTTTTGTAAGTAACATGAGCATTAGGCTTTGCAAGATAATCCATCTTCAAGTTTAGGATCTACTCCATCTCTAACTTCCTTTCATAACTCAGGAGCTTTATGAAAGAAATTATATAAATTTGTACTAAATGTCTACTTTAAATCTAAGATTGAAAAGTCAACACTTAAAAATTAATTCCTATAAAATTGTATAATTATAAATAAAATATTATAAAAAAGGTAAAGCAGTGATCATCACATAATGCATTTCTTCAAAGAAATCTTTTTTTGCCCTCTTTTTCTCTTGTCTTCCCCCTTCTTCTCTTTCTCCCATGTCAGCCTGCCTTCCCCTCCCCTTCCCATATCTCCCTATCCAGGGAAACCATGCTAGCAAAACACATGCCCTTCCATGACTTTCCTCAATGAAATATACAGATATGTGTACACATATCCACATATTTTAAAAATTGTATTCACATGTCTGTATTCCCATCTAATGCCTCAAAACAAGCCCTTAAACTCAAGTGGCATAGGTACCCTTTCTAAAGGCAGCATACTAGTTCATCACGTGGATATACCATAATTTATTCAGCCATAGCCTTATTAACCGAAAGACATTTACTCTGTTTTTAAAAGTTTGCTCCTATAGACGGTGCTACTATAAACATCCTAGTGCATGTACCATACGAACAATGCAAAAAGGGTAATTATTTTCCCCATTTTACAAATGATGAAACTATAGCTAAGAAAAGTGCAAATGGTCACATCATTCATTTTGTTTGACTCTAATCTCATGTTTCACTAAACCATGTGAAACTATTTTGTTCTTACTCTGACTTTTTAAAAAAAGATTTATTTATTATTTATTTATTTATTTTATTTAGTTTTGTCCGTGTCAGGTCTTAGTTGCAGCAGGAGGGATCTTCGTTGAGGCATGTGGGATCTTCATTGCGGTGCGCAGGCTCTTTGTTGTGGAGTGCAGACTTCTCTCTAGTTGTGGCATGCGAGTTTTCTCTCTCTAGTTGTGGCGTACAGGCTTCAGGGTGTGTGGGCTCTGTAGTTGTGGTGTGCGGGTTCCAGAGCGCATGGGCTCTGTAGTTTGCGGCATGCGGGCTCTAGTTGAGGTGGGTGAGCTCAGTAGTTGTGGCACGTGGGTTTAGTTGCCCCATGGCATGTGGGAATCCCTGGTCAGGGACCAAACCTGCGTCCCTTGCATTGCAAGGTGGATTCTTTACCACTGGACCACCAGGGAAGTCCCTTATTCTGACTTTTAAAAATTATAGGTTATTAAATGAAAACACGTGTGACTTCAAGAGAGTCAAGCACCTGGCAGTTAAATAGAACTTCGAAATTTAAGGAGAAAAGATGATTTTACATTTATTTTTATAAGGGGGTCTCTTAAAGTACTATGGTTTATTACAAATTTAGGTTTTGGGGAGGAAGTAGGGCAAACTAGAATTTTTTTAAAAAATTAATTAATTAATTAATTAATTAATTAATTTATGGCTGTGTTGGGTCTTCGTTTCTGTGCGAGGGCTTTCTCTAGTTGTGGCGAGCGGGGGCCACTCTTCATCGCGATGCGCGGGACTCTCACTATCGCGGCCTCTCTTGTTGCGGAGCACAGGCTCCAGACGCGCAGTCTCAGTAATTGTGGCTCACGGGCCCAGTTGCTCCACAGCATGTGGGATCTTCCCAGACCAGGGCTCGAACCCGTGTCCCCTGCATTGGCAGGCAAATTCTCAACCACTGCGCCACCAGGGAAGCCCCAAACTAGAATTTTAAAGAAACAGTTTCCAATACAGGATACTTCCAGTTGCCAGATCAAACATACTGAGCATCACACATTTCTGGTTCTGAGACAGATGGATGATTTCTAATGGGACTAAACCTCTCATTGACAACTCCATACAAAACAACTCTTGGAGCTCAAGGAAGAGAGACTAGCAGAAGCAGGACTAGTATGACCTTGATCTCTGGGAAGAGAGATGCCCACAGGAGGCTCCACATTTATCCTGGCTTTTTCCATGAAGGCATTTTCCCAATTTTCTGTGGAGGAAAACAGAGGCCAGGCAGGAAGTGGCTGTCTGACTAAAGATAGGAAATCAGGATTCCAAGCTGACACACCAGCTGGGATCTCAAGGGCAAAATCCTGGAGAATGGGGAAGTACAGAGAAACTCCCCAGACTTCTAACTCTTATCAAGTCATTGGCTGATTCTTCAGCTAAATATGGCAGGCCATATGGTTAGGATTAGGCATTAATTATATATTGATCCCTCCCCCCAAAAGCCTTTACTTCTGAACATTAGCAAAGAAAAAAAACAGTACGTATTCTTATCTAGGAATAAAGGAAAGTGGGGATAAAAATAGTAAATAATGTGATTTCTTATAACTAATTTGAAAAATGAATTTTTCAAATTATAATACCAAATCAAGGCAGTATGCAGATTATTGAGATAAGTTATTAGGAAATGCCATAAAGAGAAAAGAACAAGTAATATGAAACATGAAAATAATTGCTTACTTCGTTTATATATATTTTTTGATTATTTATTTATTTATTTAAACATCTTTATTGGCGTATAATTGCTTTACAATTGTGTGTTAGTTTCTGCTTTATAACAAAGTGAATCAGTTATACATATACAAATATCCCCATATCTCCTCCCTCTTGTGTCTCCCTCCCACCCTCCCTAACCCACACTTATATTTTTAAAAGCTTCCAAGGTAAGCACAAAATCAGTCTCAGCAAAGATGATATTAACCTAATAACAAAGTTTTCATTTTTCAAATCAGTATCAAATTTTCCAAATTAATCTAAGAAGAGTTTAAACTGTGATTTTAAACTGTCAGAAGAAATGATAAAGTTATGAGAGACTGTCTAAGGGAATTAGTAATTGGGATGTTGGAGATAAACAGATTAATAATGTACAGTGAATGCGCTGAAATTAGTGAATAAACTGATGTTTCAAGTTATTCTTGCTTCATGAGGAAATTTCTATATCTAAATATAAGGTGGTAGCAGTGTTTTCAGTTGCTAGAGATATAGAAGCTAGTATTCACTTTTAGAAGAAAATCGTTTGGGTAATAGATCCACAAGAAAAAAAGAATATGGCAGAGCAAGAGTCCAGAAGTCCAGCAAACTAAGCAACTGGGAGGCCAAATGGAGCAGCAGAGATTCCAGCAACTCCCTGTTGTTGGGGGGACTATGTTTGGAGTTCGATTCCTGACATTTGGAGGGACGTTAAAATACAGTCCAGGCTTTCAGTTGCGATTCCAAAAGAGCACATGACTAGGAATAAACGCCGCAAACTCAGAATAAAGAACCACACCTTAGGAGACAGAGCCATGGCTTAGGAATAATCACAAAACTGAAATATAACCACCCCAAACAGTAAAATCAAACATCAACTAAACTACAGTGATCTGCAGTCCCTATGGTCTCCCCAGGAGAAAACCTAACCCTTGTTAGAGGGAGAGGACATCATATATAGACTCTGTACTGTGTCATCTACACTGTCAGAGATCCATTAAAAATTACCTGGAGAATTAAAACCCAGGACCAACCAAAACAATTCTTTTTCAACCATAGAAGCAAACTCAAAAGAAGTTCAGCTAATTGACTTAAGATAACCATGATTAAAATGCTTTAAAAAATGGAGATAAAGATGGAGAATTTCACCAGAGAATGAGTCTTTAAAATTCTAGAACTGAAAAATACTATATCTGACAGCAAGACGTTAATTTATGGTTTTAATAGACAATTAGACACAGCAGAACAGATGACTAGCAAACTGGAAGACAGGTCAGTACAAAATATAAAGATTGAGAGAAAGAAAGAAAAGATTTTTTTAAAAAAGAAAAAAGATGAAACATATGGGACTTGTGTCTAACTAACATAGCCCTATAAGGAACACACTTTAATTAAAAAGAGCAATGGGTTAAATGATGGGAAAAGATATTCCATGCCAATCTTAATCAAGTAATGCGAAATGGCTATATTAATACAAGACAAACTAGATTTCAGAGGCAAAGATACCAGGGATAAAGAAAGCCATTTATACTGATAAAAAGGTCAAGTCATCAAGAAGGTTTAACAATCCTAAGTATTTTTGCAGTTAATAATGGAGGCTTCAAATATAAAGAAGCAAAAACTGATAGAACTGCAAGAGAAATACACATAGAGGGGAAGAGAGAGAGAGGGAGAGAGAGAGAGAGATCTAATCCCTCTATGTGTGTGTGTCTGTGTCTTCCTCTCTCTCTCTCTCTCTCTCTCCTTCTCTCTCTATGTACATGATAGGACAGGTAGATAGAAAAACCATCAAGAATACAGAAGACTTGCCAACCAACCTGACCTAATTGACCTAATTTATAAAACATTCCAATGAAAAAACAGCAGAATTCACTTTTTTTAATGTGCACATGGACCATTCACCAAAACATACCAAAATTCTGTGCCGTAAAACAAGTCTCAATGTATTTAAAAGGAGTAAGATATACAAAGTATCAATGCATTATTCGATCACAATGGAACTTAATTAGAAATCAATTACCAAACAAAATATCTGAAAGAGCCCCACATATCTGGAAACTAAACTACATACTTCTACATAAACCATGGAACAGAAGAAAAATGAAAGGGAATTTAGAAAGTATTTCGATTTGAACGAAAACAGAAATGCAAATTCTGGTTTCAGCTCTGACATGTAAAGAGCTAGGCAGATGTCACTTGCATCCTTACAACAGAAAAAGCTGAACAAGCCCCATATCATGACTTTTCTTGGACTAATCACAGATCTGAGGTTGAAAGACAAACTGCCACCCCCAACAGTGTGGAGAAAGGCAAATCCCAAGAGTCACAGCTGAGATATACATACTTGGTGCAGAAGCTACAGGAGCTGTAAACTGGTAAGAACACTTAAAGGGTAATTTGGATGAATGTCTGGAGGCTGGGTGTGGACTAGTGTGAGGGAAAAACTCCTTGGGGCTGCAGGCTTGGGGGAAATCCTAAGATTTACCTCCAGGAACTCCACCAGATTTTCACAGCGAAAAGCCATGCAAGTCCCCTTTGTGACTCTAGCAGGGAAAGGAGAAGAGTAATCAATTGTGAATATGTGTAGGAAGTACTCCCTAACAAAGCCCTGCTTCCCAGGGGAAGAAACTTTAGGGAGTCTTGCCTTACCTCAGATGGAGAAAATCATTTCTCCTATTCCAACTCCCTCTTGGCTTTTTGTCTCACCAAGGGTGTGTGAAATGGGAAGGAGGAAACTAGACTTCTGAACAAATGACTGTGAACATCACAGCCCAGAGAAGCATGTCCACCAAAAGGCTGAAAAGTAGTCATGATTATCAAATGCCTCAACTATAGTTGGAGCTTTTAACACTCCCCTCTCAGTGATTGATAGAACAAGCAGACAGAAACAAATGAAGATACAGACGACTTGAATAATTCAACATATATAGAAAATTTTTTTCTTGCTCTTTTAAAAATTTTTTATTTTTTATACAATTTTTAAAGGTTACTCTCCACTTACAGTTATTACAAAGTATTGGCTATTTTCCCTGTGTTGTACAATACATCCTTGTAGCCAATCTTACACCCAGTGGTTTGTACCTCCCTATCCCCTGCCTCTATATTTTCCCTCCACCCCTTCCACTGGTAACCACTAGTTTGTCCTCTGTATCTGTGAGTCTACTTCTTTTTTGTTATAGTTACTAATTTGTGGTAATTTTGATTCCACATATATGTGATATCATACAGTTTTGCCTTTCTCTGATTTATTTCACTTAGCATAATATTCTCCAAGTCCATCCTCTTTGCTGCAAATGGCAAAATTTCATTCTTTTTTATGGCTGAGTAGTATTTGACAATAAATAGAACACTCTAACGGTCAAACTAAAACCACAAGGGGATACCAGTATACAACAACTAGAATGGCTAAAATTAAAAACAAAACCAAACCTTGCCAAAAGTTGTTGGTTGAGGACGTTGAAGCAACTAGAACTCTTATTTATTACCTCTGGGAATGAAAGATAGTATAACCAACTTGGAAATCACTTTGGCAGTTATTTTTATAAAGCTAAATATAGACGTAAACATATGACCCAGCCATCTAATACCTATTTATTTACCCAAGGAAATGAAAGTGTATGTCCACATAAAAACTTGTGTGAGAATTTTCATAGCAGCTTTATTCAAAATAACCCAAACTGGAATATCAAAGATGTCTAACAACAAGTGAATAGATTAAAAATTGTGATATATTCATACATCGGAATGTGGTTCAACAATAAAAGAGCACAGAGTACTGACACATACAACAACATAAATGAACCTTAAAAACATTATGCCGAGCCAGAGAAGTTAGACATAAAAGTGTCCATATTGTATGTTTCTATTTACATGATATTCTGCAAAAGACCAAACTAAGTTATTGTGACAGAAAGTGGATCAGTGGGCACCTGAGGCTGGGGTGTCTGAGAGGAACAAAGGCAAAGGCAAATGGGGAAATATTTTTAGTGTTGATGTCCTATATCTTGATATTATTGGTGTTCACATAAGTATATATATATTCGTCATAACTTATTGGACTGTACACTTAAAATGGGTGCATTTCATTGACTGTAAACTAAACCTCAATATAAAGAAAGACAAACATTCATCAAGAATAGAAAGTAAAATTTAAACACTGTATATCCCCTCCAAAGGGTACAAAGAGGCAGCAATGAGTATAAATGTTCACAACTACACACCATAATAGGAATGAGTCTTACAAACAAAATATTGAGAGATAGTAGCCAGACACAGAAGAGTTAGTATTTTGGGATTTCAATTATATAAAGTTCAAAAATTTTAAATTGAATTTCTGCTGTTAGAAGGCAGGATCGTGTTTACCTTTGAGTGCTGGGTGGTATTAGGAAGAGGATCCTAGCAGGGATTTGAGGTGCTGATAATATTTCTGAATCTGCAGTGTCAAATGCTGGCATAAAATGAGATGTGGTGAAAGTGCTGGTGAGAAGGCAGAGGAGGAAGAACTCACAAGTGTTGCTGATAGAAATGCAAAATGGTGTCATTACTCTGGAAAAACCATTGTAAATGTCTAAATAGTTAACATACAATTACCATGCGACCCAGACATCGCACTTCTTGGTATGTATCCTAGAGAAATGAAACTTACATTCATTCAAATTCTGTGCATGAATGTTTGTAGCAGCATTATTCATAATTGCTGATTCCTGGGAACAACCCAAATATCTTTCAAGGGATAAAAGTATAAGCAATCTGTGCTACATCCATACAATGAATTTTTTTTTTTTTTTTTTTTTTTTTTTTTTTTTTTTGCCTTTCAGCAATAAAGAAGACCTGAACAACGTGAATTAATCTCAGGTACACTGTGCTAGGTCAAGATTTCTCAACAGTGGGGTTTTTGACTTTGCTGGGCTGGATAATTTGTTGTGGGGCTGTCCTATGTACAGTAGTAATTTAGCAACATCCCTGCCCTCTATCCACTAGATGACAGTGACACCTCCCAAAGTTATAACAACTAAAAGTGTCTTCAGACATTGCTAAATGTTCCTGATTGAGAACATCTGTGCTGAGGGAAATAACCTACTCTCAAAAGGTTACCTGTGATTCCATTTATATGACATTCTGGAAAAGTGAAAAATATAAGAACAGAGAATGGGTCAATGGCTGCCAGCGGCTGAGGGGTGGGAAAGAGAATCTGAATACAAAAGGCAGAACAAGGGAATTCTTTGGGATGTTAGAATTGTTCTGTATCTTCTCTCTAGTATAGACTGATAACATTCTGATCTATGCATGTGTAAAAATACACGCAATTCCATGTACGTAAATACAGTACATATGTAATTTTTAAAAATTGAAGAAATAAAAGCAAACTAAACAAAAATAAGTGTGGTATAGGGACTTACTTCATGGCGTGAGGTTAAGAATCTGCCTGCCAATGCAGGGGACACAGGTTTGAGCCCTGGTCCGGAAGATCCCACATGCCGTGGAGCAATTAAGCCTGTGCACCACAACAATGAGCCTGTGCTCTAGAGCCCGCAAGCCACAACTACTGAAGCCTGCGCACCACAACTACTGAAGCCTGCGCACCACAACTGCTGAAGCCTGCACGCCTAGAACCCGTGTTCCACAAGAGAAGCCGCCACAATGAGGAGCCCATGCACCACAACAAAGAGTAATCCCCACTAGCCACAACTAGAGAAAACCAGTGTGCAGCAATGAAGACCAATCGCAGCCAAAAAAAAAAAAAAAAAAAAAGTGTGGTATAAATAGAAAAGTATTTTTTGACTCACTAATCAGAAGGTGATCTGGACAGAAGGGTTTCCAGTGAGGTTAGTGAGGGTGGCAAGGATGAGTCGATTCTGTAGGGTGACTAGCAAGTTCAAGTTAAGAAGAGTGAAAGTAGAAGGGCATGCCCTTTTAAGAGTGTACAGTACTCCTATCCTAGACTCTTGCTTTATTGGGACAACAAAAGGATAGTAGAGATGTAAGCCAGCACTCCTAATAGAGCTGAACACAGGCGGGAGCAGGTAAATGCTCTTGTGCTAAGGAGGGGGCAGTCCCAGTGTGGGACTTGAGTAAATCAATGGGGACATTCCCTATAGTAAAGGCATCTAGGAAAGTTCATCCTGTCCACAGTGCAATGTGTATCCTAGGTGTGTGCCCCAGTGTGGGAATCTAAGACAGGGCTATTGGGTTGGGTGTTAATGAGCTGCACTCTTCAGAGGTGCCTCCTTAGTTGGTCTCCCCATATTCCATAACCCCTATTTCAGGGTTGTTCCATAGAGCCATTTTTGGATATTTGGATGTCCTGTGCTCTAAGTGTTGCAGAGGCTGTGATTGTTCTTGGACTATCTCTCTTCTGCTATCGGGACAGTAGCTATGTCTGTTCCAAGGCTTTCTAAAGCATCTTAAAATAGATTGTTCTAGAGACATTGAGTTACGTCAACCTTTCCAGGATCATGAAATATGGGCATATCTGATCTCCTGGGAGCAGAGAATGGTCTCTGGATTAGTTATTTCCTTAGATTCATGATGTTCTGTACTCCGTTTCTTTTCTAGGAGACCACTTGGATATGCATAGGGCAGACGACATGCAGATTGGAACATGGAGCGAGGAGGAGAAGAACAGAGATTGTATCTTTCAGAGGATGGAGATGTCAAAGGTCAATGAGGTCTTCAATCAAAGGGCTAGGGGTCAAAAAGCTAAATTGAGTAATGAAACCAGCCAAGTGTGAGAAGCAATGGAAGAATGGATATGGAGCACGCTCCTGATTCATTTTGCAGATAAAATTTCAGTTCTAAGACTGGGTCTTTACATAGCCCTAGCCTTTATCAGATTGGAGAAAGCGAGTCATCTGGAGATTTATGGACTGAATTGGACAGATGGACCCAGCTGGAGTTTAAGATCTCATCCCAGGGACTCCTTTTAGCAGGGCACCACATATATCTGTATAGATTGTGACCTGTACAATTCCAATGGCATCGTTCACAAGAATGACACCTCAGGTGTGCTGTGATCAATTGTGGATTACTCCAGGGTCTCTTAGTAGCCAGGTGTCAAGAACATGGGAAGACAGGTGTTAAACATCTTAAGTGATGGCAGGAAATACAGAGAGAGAAGGAGAGTTGGAAGTGGAGGAAAAGAGAAAAGAAGAGAGAGAGAAAGAGAGAGAAGAAGAAAAAGAAGAAGAAGAAGAAGAAGTAGAAGAAGAAGAAAAAAGAAGAAGAAGATGAAGAAGGAGGAGGAGGAGAATGAAGAAGAGGAAGAAGAAGAAAGAGGAGGAGTTGGGGGAGAGGGAGGAGAAGAAAGAGGAGGAGAAAAAAGAAGATTCTAGTAATAGTTCCAGTGGCTACATAGTTTATTGTCAAAACTGGAATACTTCTGAAAGGAAAAGAGATACTATCAAAACTACACAAGGACAGCATTTAAAACAAGATTATTTTGGGCAAACAGTAATTGTCCATTCACCCCAGAAATAGGGCAAAGTTCTCTTGGCTGCATTTGACCCAGAAGTTATTCTTTTTGCTACTTCTAACCACAGATGGCTGTAAAATGTCACCTAAAGAGGAAGCAGAGGGCGTCTGAGAAGCATGGCAGGGACATGGCTAGGATATACAACTCTAGCCCTTTCTGCATTGCACACATTTGAGGCAGAGCAATTCGTTCTCATTCCTTGTAGGTGCATCTTGTAAATTCTCCACCATCCCCTTGCTGCTTGGATGATGTGCCATCCAGCAAGGCTTCTCAAAGTCTGATGCGAAGAGTATGTTTTCTTAATTGTCCTGCCCAGGAACAACCACAGATGGATTCCCTTCTCCATCCCTGGTATAATTAACATCATCATGAAGCTTTGGTGATATTTTGCCTTTTCTCCTCTTTTCTGATGTCTTAATGACTAGGACTTATGACTGGCAAAAAGCCTTGCTCTTAATGACTTAATCATTCAAATGCTATTTTGACTGGAGATACTTCCTAGTGTGGGATTATCAGGGCTATCTTTATTTACAATATCAATTAAATGTTTTAATTTAATGTAACCCTTGCATACAGCACGGTACTAGATACATGTCAACTGACTGGCATCTCACAGGGACTGCCGTGTTGAAGGTTACTTATCATCTGATATGCTATCAGGCTCAGTGTGCAGGAGACTTAAGGTGCTTGTTTGTCTGCAGATGAGAGCCATTGAAATCATGTGCAAGGTCCTGAACAAACGAGGGCTGTGACCCTCCAACGTGAGTGTGCATCCGAATTGTTTGGAGGGCTTGTTAAAAAGCAGATTGCTGAGCCCTGCCCCCAGAGTTCCTGATTCAATGGATCTGAGGAGGGGCTTAAGGGTTTACATTTCTAGCAAGTTCCTAGGTGATACTGTTGCACTTTTCTAGAGATCTCACTTTGGGAACCACTGTCTTAAAATTACTGATTTAATAATGATGCAACCTACCCACCACAATCACTGTGATTTCTTCCCTCATTTGAAAATGTCAGCAGTTGTCATTCTTTTTTGGAGATAGCAGACTAATTGACAAATCAAACTTATTGTTACCAAAGGTAGAGTCTGGCTGCTCACCGCTCAAAAGCCAGTAAAGAAGCAAGGTTGGTGGAAAGGAAAATTTGCTTTATTTCCGGGGCCAGCAACTGGGGCCAGCATGGGGGACGGGGGCAGACTCATGTCCAAAGGCCACCTCCACCCCCCACTGACAATCAGTGAGCAAGAGCTTTTATAGGTGGAGGGAGGGGGCTACAGGCATAAACAGCACAGTCAGCTCTGACAATCATCTTGAAATTGGTCACGCGGTGATCCAATCTGTGTCATTTTGATTGTTTTAAGTACAGTTAGTCTTCAGTTCCAGGGTCGGTTTGTTCCATTTCTTTGAGGCCAGGTCTCAGAACTGTGGCAGCTTATGTCATGGCTACAGTCTGGTCATAATGTAGTTAACTTCTTCCACCGGGTGGGGGCTTAAGTATCTTCAAAACAGCTCAAATGTTATGGCTCAGAATATTACCTATAACCCTTGAACAGGAAAGAGAGGTCCTTGACTTTGTTTAATGACTAAACTATTATTATTTGGTCCTGTTTGTTTTCCTTTGCTTCTGCATTTTCTCACCTCTCTGATTAAACTTACTCTTTGACTAAAGTTTTTCTACAGACAAAAGGCAGGCTGAGGACATGGGGGGAAAGGACCATAGGGTCCTGCTCTTTTTTATTATCATTTAACATGGCACCAACTTAGTAGTGGCAAAAGCAATCCTCAAACTCATGCAGTTTTTGCCAAGCTTACCTCATGAGTGAAATAAACAGTTGAATGAACACATTCAAATAAATCAAAATATTTGTTGAGAACTTACTCTGTGCCAGGCACTGTGGTATGAACCTAAAACGGAGCCAGACATTGTGTGCTCTTAGGGAAACATACAATGTGCATACCATAAATTAGGGCTCCTGCTGAGGGTCACACTAGTAAAATCCTCACACAATGGATGGGATTCACACGAGCTATGGAAGAAAACCAAGATATGGTTAATTATCATGAGGCTGATGACTTTGAGAAAATTTGATACTGTCTCAGTATGATATGGTAGTAAAGGGGAAAGATTATAATATAGAAAGTGAAGCTCTAATCAATTGTATTATCCTCTGGAGAAAGAATGCTTTGACAGGAGGAAGATGGCTAGCACAGATACAGAAGTACCATGACACTGATTCCCTAACTCTGCAATTAGAAGTGTTTTCTCTGCCTTTGACAGATAAAACTTTTTGGTGGAGGTGGATCAATTTAAATAGCATAGGCTGATGCTACTAAATATTTTTGGTCATATAATTTATACCTTACATACCTCCCCTTAATTCTTATAGACTTCTCACTATACTGATATCTGATCATGCCAGATACTAGTTATTGTAAATTAATAACTTGCCATTCTGTGTACTATTTTTTTTTAACATCTGTATTGGAGTATAATTGCTTTACAATGGTGCGTTAGTTTCTGCTTTATAACAAAGTGAATCAGCTATACATATACATATATCCCCACATTCCCTCCCTCTTGCATCTCCCTCCCACCCTCCCTATCCCACCTCTCTAGCTGGACACAAAGCACCGAGCTGATCTCCCTGTGCTATGCGGCTGCTTCCCACTATCTAGCTCTTTTACATTTGGTAGTATATATAAGTCCATGCCACTCTCTCACTTCGTCCCAGCTTACCCTCTCCCTCCCCGTGTCCTCAAGTCCACTCTCTACGTTTGTGTCTTTACTCCTGTCCTGCCCCTAGGGTCTTCATAACCTTTTTTTTTTTTTTTTTTAGATTCCATATATATGTGTTAGCATATGGTATTTGTTTTCTCTTTCTGACTTACTTTGTATGACAGACTCTAGGTCCATCCATCTCACGACAAATAACTCAACTTTGTTGCTTTTTATGGCTGAACAATATTCCATTGTATGTATGTGCCACATCTTCTTTATCCATTCATCTGTCAATGGACAATTAGGTTGCTTCCATGTCCTGGCTATTGTATATAGAGCTTCAATCAACATTGTGGTACATGACTCAGGGTATATGCCCAATAGTGGGATTGCTGGGTCATATGGTAGTTCTATTTTTACTTTTTTAAGGAACCTCCATACTGTTCTCCATAGTGGCTGTATCAATTTACATTCCCACCAACAGTGCAAGAGGGTTCCCTTTTCTCCACACCCTCTCCAGAATTTATTGTTTGTAGATATTTTAATGATGGCCATTCTGACTGGTGTGAAATGATACCTCATTGTAGTTTTGATTTGCATTTCTCTAATGATTAGTGATGTTGAGCATCCTTTCATGTGTTTGTTGGCAATCTGTATATCTTCTTTGGAGAAATGTCTATTTAGGTCTGCCCTTTTTTGGATTGGTTTGTTTGTTTTTTTGATATTGAGCTGCATGAGCTGCTGGTAAATTTTGGAGATTAATCCTTTGTCAGTTGTTTCATTTGCAAATATTTTCTCCCTTTCTGAGGGTTGTCTTTCATCTTGTTTATGGTTTCCTTTGTTGTGCAAAAGCTTTTAAGTTTCATTAGGTCCCATTTGTTTATTTTTGTACTTATTTCCATTTCTCTAGGAGGTGGGTCAAAAAGGATCTTGCTGTGATTTATGTCATAGAGTGTTCTGCCTATGTTTTCCACAAAGAGTTTTATAGAGTCTGGACTTACATTTAGGTCTTTAATCCATTTTGAGTTTATTTTTGTGTATGGTGTTAGGAAGTGTTCTAATTTCATTCTTTTACATGTAGCTGTCGAGTTTCCCAGCACCACTTATTGAAGAGGCTGTCTTTTCTCCATTGTATATTCTTGCTTCCTTTATCAAAGATAAGGTGCCATATGTGCGTGAGTTTATCTCTGGGCTTTCTATCCTGTTCCATAGATCTATATTTCTGTTTTTGTGCCAGTACCATATTGATTACTGTAGCTTTGTAGTATAGTCTGAAGTCAGGGAGTCTGATTCCTCCAGCTCCGTTTTTCTTTCCCAAGATTTCTTTGGCTATTCGGGGTCTTCTGTGTTTCCATACAAATCATGAAATTTTTTGTTCTAGTTCTGTGAAAAATGCCATTGATAGTTTGATAGGGCTTGCATTGAATCTGTAGATTGCTTTGGGTAGTATAGTCATTTTCACAATGTTGATTCTTCCAATCCAAGAACATGATGTATCTTTCCACCTGTTTGTATCATCTTTAATTTCTTTATTCAGTGTCTTATAGTTTTCTCCATACAGGTCTTTTGTCTCCTTAGGTAAGTTTATTAGTAGGTATTTTATTCCTTTTTGCAATGGTAAATGGGATTGTTTTCTTAATTTCTCTTTCAGATTTTTCATCATTAGTGTATAGGAATGCAAGAGATTTCTGTGCATTAATTTTGTATCCTGCTACTTTAAAAAATTCATTGATTAGCTCTACTAGTTTTCTGGTAGTCTTTAGGATTCTCTATGTATAGTATCATGTCATCTGCAAACAGTGACAACTATACTTCTTCTTTTCCAATTTGGATTCCTTTATTTCTTTTTCTTCTCTGATTGCTGTGGCTAAAACTTCCAAAACTATGTTGAATAACAGTGGTGAGAGTGGGCAACCTTGTCTTGTGCCTGATCTTAGTGGAAATGGTTTCAGTTTTTCAACTTTGAGAATGATGTTGGCTGTGGGTTTGTCATATATGGCCTTTATTATGGTGAGGTAAGTTCCCTCTATGACTACTTTCTGGAGGGTTTTTATCATAAATGGGTGTTGAATTTTGTTGAAAGATTTTTCTGCATCTATTGAGATGATCATATGGTTTTTCTCCTTCAATTTGTTAATATGGTGTATCACATTGATTGATTTGTGTATATTAAAGAATCCTTGCATTTTGGTGATAAACCCCACTTGATCATGGTGTCTTATACTTTTAATGTGCTGTTGGATTCTTTTTTTTTTTTTAACATCTTTATTGGAGTATATTTGCTTTTCAATGGTGTGTTAGTTTCTGCTTTATAACAAAGTGAATCAGTTATACATATACATATGTCCCCATATCTCTTCCCTCTTGCATCTCCCTTCCTCCCACCCTCTTTATCCCACCCCTCTAGGTGGTCTCAAAGCACTGAGCTGATCTCCCTGTGCTATGCGGCTGATTCCCACTAGCTATCTATTTTACTTTTGGTAGTGTATATATGTCCATGCCACTCTCTCACGTTGTTCCAGCTTACCCTTCCCCATCCCCGTATCCTCAAATGCATTCTCTAGTAGGTCTGCATCTTTATTCCCGCCTTGCCCTTAGGTTCTTCATGACCATTTTTTTTTTTTAAGATTCCATATATATGTGTTAGCATACGGTATTTGTTTTTCTCTTTCTGACTTACTTCACTCTGAATGACAGTCTCTAGGTCCATCGACCTCACTACAAATAACTCTGTTTCGTTCCTTTTTATGACTGAGTAATATTCCATTGTATGTATGTGCCATATCTTCTTTATCCATTCATCTGTTGATGGACACTTAGGTTGCTTCCATGTCCTGGCTATTGTAAATAGAGCTGCAATGAACATTTTGGTACATGACTCTTTTTGAATTATGGTTTTCTTGGGGTATATGCCCAGGAGTGGGATTGCTGGGTCATATGGTACTTCTATTTTCAGTTTTTTAAAGAACCTCCATACTGTTCTCCATGGTGGCTGTATCAATTTTACCATTACAGCAAAAAGAATAAACTATCTTGGAATAAACATGCCTAAGGAGAGAAAAGACCTGTATGCAGAAAATTATAAGACACTGATGAAAGAAATTAAAGATGATATAAATAGATGGAGAGATATACCATGTTCTTGGATTGGAAGATTCAAGACTGCAAAAATGACTCTACTACCCAAAGCAATCTACGGATTCAATGCAATCCCTATTAAACTACCACTGGCATTTTTCACAGAACTAGAACAAAAAATTTCACAATTTGTATGGAAACACAAAACACCCTGAATAGCCAAAGGAATCTTGAGAAAGAAAATCGGAGCTGGAGGAATCAGACTCCCAGGCTTCAGACTATACTACAAAGCTACAGTAATCAAGACAGTATGGTACTGGCACAGAAACAGAAACATAGATCAATGGAACAGGATAGAAAGCTCAGAGATAAACCCACGCACATATGGTCACCTTATCTTTGATAAAGGAGGCAAGATTATACAGTGGAGAAAAGACAGCTTCTTCAATAAGTGGTGCTGGGAAAACTCGACAGCTACATGTAAAAGAATGAAATTAGAACACTCCCTAACACCTTACACAAAAATAAACTCAAAATGGATTAAAGACCTAAATGTACAGCCAGACACCATCAAACTCTTAGAGGAAAACATAGGCAGAACACACTGTGACATAAATCACAGCAAGGTCCTTTTTGACCCACCTCCTAGAGAAATGGAAATAAAAACAAACATAAACAAATGGGACCTAATGAAACTTAAAAGCTTTTGCACAGCAAAGGAAACCATAAAAAGACGAAAAGACAACCCTCAGAATGGGAGAAAATATTTGCAAGTGAAGCAACTGACAAAGGATTAATCTCCAAAGTTTACCAGCAGCTCATGCAGCTGAATATCAAAAAAACAAACAACCCAGTCCAAAAATGGACAGAAGACCTAAATAGACATTTCTGCAAGGAAGATATACAGATTGCCAACAAACGCATGAAAGAATGCTCAACATCATTAATCATTAGAGAAATGCAAATCAAAACTACAATGAGGTATCATTTCACACCGGTCAGAATGGCCATCATCAAAAAATCTGCAAACAATAATTGCTGGAGAGGGTGTGGAGAAAAGGGAATCCTCTTGCACTGTTGGTGGGAATGTAAATTATGCTGTTGGATTCTGTTTGCTAGTATTTTGTTGAGGATTTTTCATCTATGTTCATCAGTGATGTTGGCCTGTAGTTTTCTTTTTTTTTGACATCTTTGTCTGGTTTTGGTATCAGGGTGATGGTGGTCTCGTAGAATGAATTTGGGAGTGTTCCTCCCTCTGCTATATCTTGGAAGAGTTTGAGAAGGATAGATGTTAACTCTTCTCTAAATGTTTGATAGAATTTGCCTGTGACGCCATCTGGTCCTGGGCTTTTGTTTGTTGGAAGGTTTTTAATCACAGTCTCAATTTCAGTGCTTGTGATTTGTCTGTTTATATTTTCTATTTCTTCCTGGTTCATTCTCAGAAGTTTGTGTTTTTCTAAGAATTTGTCCATTTCTTCCAGGTTGTCCATTTTATTGGCATATAGTTTTGCTTGTAGTAATCTCTCATGATCCTTTGTATATCTGCACTGTCAGTTGTTACTTCTCCTTTTTCATTTCTAATTCTATTGATTTGAGACTTCTCCCTTTTTTTCTTGATGAGTCTGGCTAATGGTTTATCAATTTTGTTTATCTTCTCAAAGAACCAGCTTTTAGTTGTATTGACCTTTGCTATTGTTTCCTTCATTTCTTTTTCATTTATTTCTGATCTGATCTTTATGATTTCTTTCTTTCTGCTAGCTTTGGGGTTTTTTTTGTTCTTCTTTCTCTAATTACTTTAGGTGTAAGGTTAGGTTGTTTATTTGAGATGTTTCTTGTGTCTTGAGGTATTGCTATAAACTTCCCTCTTTGAACTGCTTTTGCTGCATCCCATAGGTTTTGGGTCATTTGTTTCTAGGTATTCTTTGATTTCCTCTTTGAAATTTCTTCAGTGATCTCTTGGTTATTAAGTAGTGTATTGTTTAGCCTCCATGTGTTTGTATTCTTTGCAGATTTTTCCCTGTAACTGACATCTAGTCTCATAGCATTGTGGTCGGAAAAGATACTTGATACGATTTCAATTTTCTTAATTTTACCAAGGCTTGATTTGTGACCCAAGATATGATCTATCCTGGAGAATGTTCCATGAGCACTTGAGAAGAAAGTGTAGTCTGTTGTTTTTGGATGGAATGTCCTATAAATATCACTTAAGTCCATCTTGTTTAATGTATCATTTAAAGCTTGTGTTTCCGTATTTATTTTCATTTTGGATGATCTGTCCATTAGTGAAAGTGGGGTGTTAAAGTCCCCTACTATGATTGTGTTACTGTCGATTTCTGCTTTTATGGCTGTTAACATTTGCCTTATGTATTGAGGTGGTCCTATGTTGGGGGCATAGATATTTACAATTGTTATATCTTCTTCTTGGATTTATCCCTTGATCACTATGTATTGTCCTTCTTTGTCCCTTGTAATAGTCTTTATTTTCAAGTCTATTTTGTTTGATATGAGAATTGCTACTCCAGCTTTCTTCTGATTTCCATTTGCATGGAATAGCTTTTTCCATCCCCTCACTTTCAGTCTGTATGTGTCCCTAGGTCTGAAGTGGGTCTTTTGTAGACAGCATATATACAGATCTTGTTTTTGTATCCATTCTGCCAGTCTATGTCTGTTGGTTGGAGCATTTAATTCATTTACATTTAAGGTAATTATCAATATGTATGTTCCTATTAGCATTTTCTTAATTGTTTGGGGTTTGTTATTGTAGGTCTTTTCCTTCTCTTGTTTTTCCTCCCTAAAGAAGTTCCTTTAGCATTTGTTGTAAAGCTGGTTGGGTGGTGCTGAATTCTCTTAGCTTTTGTTTGTCTGTAAAGGTTTTAATTTCTCTGTCAAATCTGAATGAGATCCTTGCTGGGTAGAGTAATCTTGGTTTTAGGTTTTTCCTTTTCATCACTGTAAATATGTTCTGCCTCTCCCTTCTGGCTTGCAGAGTTTCTGCTGAAAGATCAGCTGTTAACCTTATGGGGATTCCCTTGTATGTTATTTGTTGTTTTCCCTTGCTGCGTTTAATATTTTTCCTTTGTATTTAATTTTTGATAGTTTGATTAATATGTGTCTTGGCGTGTTTCCCCTTGGATTTACCCTGCATGGGACTCTCCGCACTTCCTGGACTTGATTACCTATTTCCTTTCCCATATTAGGGAACTTTTCAACTCTAATCTCTTCAAATATTTTCCCAGTCCCTTTCTTTTTCTCTTCTTCTTCTAGGACCCCTATAATTCGAATGTTGGTGCATTTATTGCTGTACTGGAGGTCTCTGAGACTGTCCTCAATTGTTGTTATTCTTTTTTCTTTAGTGTGCTCTGCAGTAGTTATTTCCACTATTTTATCTTCCAGGTCACTTATCCGTTTTTCTGCCTCAGTTATTCTGCTATTGATTACTTCCAGAGAATTTTTAATTTCATTTATTGTATTGTTCATCATTGTTTGTTTGCTCTTTAGTTTTTCTAGGTCCTTGTTAAACAAACGTTTCTTGTATTTTCTCCATTCTATTTCCAAGATTTTGGATGATCTTTACTATCATTACTGTGAATTCTTCTTCAGGTAGACTGCCTATTTTCTCTTCATTTGTTTGGTCTGGTGAGTTTTTACCTTGATCCCTCATCTGCTGTGTGTTTCTTTGTCTTCTCATTTTTCTTAACTTACTGTGCTTGGGGTCTCCTTTTCCCAGGCTGCAGGTTCATAGTTCCCGTTGTTTTTGGTGTCTGCTCCCAGTGGCTAAGGTTGGTTCAGTGGGTTGTGTAGGCTTTCTGGTGGAGGGGACTGGTGCCTGTGTTCTGGTGGATGAGGCTGGAACTTGTCTTTCTGGTGGGCAGGACCGTGTCCGGTGGTGTGTTTTGTGGTGTCTGTGACCTCTTTTTGATTTTAGGCAGCCTCTCTGCTAATGGGTGGGGTTGTGTTCCTGTTTTGCTTGTTGTTTGGCATAGGGTGTCCAGCACTGTAGCTTGCTGGTCGTTGAGTGGAGCTTGGTCTTAGCGTTGAGATGGAGATCTCTGAGAGAGCTTTCACAGTTTGATATTACATGGTGCTGGGAGGTCTCTGTTGGACCAATGTCCTGAACTCAGCTCTCCCACCTCAGAGGCACAGGTCTGACACCCGGTGGGAACACAAAGACCCTGTCAGCCACAGGGGTCAGAAGAAAAGGGAGAAAAAGAAAGAAAAAATAAAATAAAATAGTTATTGAAATAGAAAATATTAAAAATTTTTAAAAATTAAAAAGTAATTTAAAAAAAGAAAGAAAAAGGAAAGTAAGAAAGAAGAGAGCAACCAAACCAAAAAACAAATCCACCAATGATAACAAGTGCTAAAAATTATGCACAAAACAAAAACAAAAACAAAAAACTGGCAGAAAGAACCCTAGGACAAATGGTAAAAGCAGAACTATACAGACAAAATCACACAAAGAAGCATACACATACACACTCACAAAAAGAGAAAAAGGAAAAAAAAATTATATATCATTGCTCCCAAAGTCCATCGCCTCAGTTTTGGGATGATTCGTTTTCTATTCAGGTATTCCACAGATGCAGGTACATCAAGTTGATTGTGGAGATTTAATCTGCTGCTCCTGAGGCTGCTGGGAGAGATTTCCCTTTCTCTTCTTTGTTCGCACAGCTCCTGGGGTTCAGCTTTGGATTTGGTCCCGCCTCTGCTTGTAGGTCACCTGAGGGCATCTGTTCCTCCCCAGACAGGATGGGGTTAAAGGAGTAGCTGATTAGGGGGCTCTGGCTCACTTAGGCTTGGGGGAGGGAGAGGTATGGAATGCAGGGCGAGTCTGCAGCAGCAGAGGCCAGCAAGACGTTGCAACAGCCTGAGGCGCACCGTGTGTTCTCCCGGGGAAGTTGTCCCTGGATCATGGGACCCTGGCAGTGGCGGGCTGCACAGGCTCCCAGGAAGGGAGGTGTGGATAGTGACCTGTGCTTGCACACAGGCTTCTTGGTGGCTGAATCAGCAGCTTTAGCGTTTCATGTCTGTCTGTCTCTGGTGTCCCCGCTGTTTGCCGAGGCTCGCGCCCGTCTCTGAAGCTTGTTTAGGCGGTGCTCTGAATCCCCTCTCCTCGTGCATCCTGAAACAATGGTCTCTTGCCTCTTAGGCATGTACAGACTTTTCCCCAGATGCCCTCCCGGCTAGCTGTGGCACACTAGCCCCCTTCAGGCTGTGTTCACGCAGCCAACCCCAGTCCTCTCCCTGGGATCTGACCTTCGAAGCCCGAGCCTCAGCTCCCAGCTCCCACCCGAGTCCCGGCAGGTGAGCAGACAAGCCTCTTGGGCTGGTGAGTGCTGGTTGGCAGCGATCCTCCGTGCAGGAATCTCTCCACTTTGCCCTCTGCCCCCAGTTGCTGCGCTCTCCTCCATGGCTCTGAAGCGTCCCACCTTCCACCCCCCATCTCTGACATTGAAGGGGCTTCCTAGTATGTGGAAACTTTTCCTCCTTCACAGCTCCCTCCTAGTGGTGCAGGTCCCGTCCCTATTCTTTTTTCTCTGTTTTTTCTTTTTCTTTTGCCCTACCCAGGTATGTGGGGAGTTTCTTGTCTTTTGGGAAGTCTGAGGTCTTCTGCCAGCGTTCAGTAGGTGTTCTGTAGGAGTTGTTCCACACGTAGATGTATTTCTAATGTATTTGTGGGAGGAAGGTGATCTCCACATCTTACTCCTCTGCCATCTTGAAGGTCTCCCCTCTGTGTACTTTTTAAAATTTGGTGAAGTTAGTTTGAGAAAGCTTCCCTAAGACTGTATGGTCTGGAATACTTAGAAAATTGGGTTCCCAGGCCTGTGAGGCTGATGACCAGATTCTAGAATGTGTCGATCTAGCTGAGTGTGCAAGAGTGGGAGGTGAACTTGGGAGGCACTTGGCAGTCAGCTTGAAAACTGATAACGTCCCAGCTCTGCCTCATGCTTCTGTGAAAATGAAATCCTGTTCATAAATAGAAAGAAGACACAGACACAGATAGCGATAAGCATTGTAATGGATGTTTACAGTTAAGTGATACAGAGACTCAACAGAGAAGATTCGACTGGTTCTGAGTGTCTCTAGACTTAATGTAGAAGTTGGCATTTAAGATGTACCTAAAAGGATGCAACAATTTTCTACAGGCAAAGATTGAGAGGGTAAGATTTCAGACAGAAGGGACAGTTGGGTTCTGATAATTCCATTTGCAGAGAAAAATATTAATGTTAGGTAAAATGGTTGTTTAGTCAATTACATCCTGTGTTCTGGAGGAGTTGGGAAGCCGTCTGCTTGAGGGCTATGGTTTTATCATGAATGATGTCATGGGATCTTTCTGGATGCCTGTATTTTTCCTTGGTCACTCCTCAAAGCAATGTGGTTTGGGATGAAGCAGAGAAGGAGAATCTACCAAGAAACTAAGAACCATATAGTCAACTGATCCATTAAGGAAATTGTAGCTACACTTAGAAAGGAGGCATAACAGGAAAGATTTTACTTAGTGACAGAAGCAGATATAAGCTCCTTGTTATATTTCCAACTATAGGACACCAGATATGATGATAGGTCCAAGGAGGTTGGTGTCAATTAAGGGAAAGAACTAAATCATTCACTGAATTCCTCTGGCTTAATTCTTCAGAGATGTGACGATCTCAGCTTGGACCTGCTTTGAGACCAAGACTTGAGGGGTATGATTTAGTGGAAGAACAACTCCAAACTGGCTGAAACTCTCAAATTCTTAAGGATCTTCTGACTCTTTCCTTTGGCTTCTTGCATCATCTTTAGAGGGAAATAGCATGGACCGAGGGATGAGGATCTGTACTCTGAAGTACAGACTATCTGAGTTCAAAACCTTGCTTTACCGTTTATTAGCTATGTGTACTTGGGCAATTTTCTTAACCTTTCTGTGCCTTGGTTTCCTCATCTATAGATGGGATTATAATAGTACTCACCTCAAAGAGTTATTGAATTAAGTAGCGTGATCTGGAATAGGTTGTTATTATCTCAGGGAGAGGGAAGACAGCAGGGATGGCACTGACTGCCCATGAGACTTTGAGCAATTATAGGTCTAGAATCTGCTGGAGCTGACCGGGAGCTAAGAAAGCATTTTGTTCCAGACCTATACTTTGCAGGTGATTAAATGAAGGCCAAAGTCATAGAGATTCTTTTTTTTTTTAGATTGAAGTATAGTTGATTTACAATGTTGTGTTAGTTTTAGGTGTACAACAAAGCGATTTAGTCACGTATATATATAATTTTTCAAAATTTCTTCCATTACAGGTTATTACAAGATATTGAATATAGTTCCCTGTGATATACAGTAAGTCCTTTTTGCTTACCTATTTTATGTATAGTAGTTTGTATCTGTTAATCCTATACTCCTAATTTATCCCCCCCGCTTTCCCCTTTGGTAACATAATTTTGTTTTCTATGCCTGTGAGTCTGTTTTTGTTTTGTATATAGATTTATTTATATCAATTTTTAGATTCCACATATAAGTGATATCATATGATATTTGTCCTTCTCTTTCTGACTAACCTCACTTAGTATGATAATAATCTCTAGGTCCATCCATGTTGCTGCAAATGGCATTATTTCATTCTTTTTTATGGCTGAGTAGTATTTCATTGTATATATATACCACATCTTTATCCATTCATCTGTCGATGGACATTTAGGTTGCTTCCATGTCTTGGCTATTGTAAATAGTGCTGCAATGAACATTGGGGTGCATGTATCTTTTTGTTTTCATCATTTGATGAATTCATTGAGTTTTCATCTTTTCATGGAGATTCTTTATACCTGGGTGAGGACCAATGCTATCCTGCTGAGTAGTGTTCTTTTCAATGCTCAATACCCATTTTGTTAACAGTCCATCTCTTCTAGAAAAATTCTTGGGTTCCTGAGCATGACTGTGTAAATTGATAACTAAAAACTCACAGCCGTTTACAGGTCCCTTCAGTAGCCACCTTCAAACTTTTACTTCTCACCCCCGTCCACCCTGAGCAGACAATTGTGCTTCTGGTGATTATTACGGAGAAAAAACTTGTTTAATCCATGGATGCTTTCACTTTATGCCCTTTAAGTAACCCATCCTGCATTGGCTGCCCTCTTCACCTCTTCCCTTTTAGTGTCCCATGCCCTCTGAGCTTTTCTTCTCTTTTCCGTGAAGGATGGAGTGGACAACAGCACCAAAAGTGGGGGTGAGGGCCTAATATCTAAATATCAACTGTTGGGCTCAGTAATATGGAAGTCTTTGTTCAGTACCTAATTCCCTTCATTTTATTCATCTGCCACTAACGCCTGCTCTTGCTAAACTCTTGGGATCCCTGTTGCAGTCTAACAAACACTTTTCTATCTTAGTTGACCCCTTGGAGGCATTTGACACCATCAACCACCCCCAATTCTCTGAAGCCCTCTTCTCTCCCCATCTCCCCTGTTTTGCTTCTTACTTCTTTGGCTCCTCATTCTCCAGCCCCTTTGCCTGCTCCTTTGTCCGACTCCTTAAATGTCCATCTTCCCCCTGCGCTTCCTCCCCTCCCTTCTCTTTGCACTGTACGTAATATCTATGGCTGGGTCTACCACTCACACCAGGTTAACTTCTACATTCAAATCTCTAGCTCAGCCCTCTCTTTAAATCCCAGACTAATTACTAGATAGTCCTACATTGGTGCTGCAACATTGCATGCGAGTGTCTCAAAACCATATTTCTATCTGAATTCAGCATCAGCTCGCCTCCCTTTATTTTATTCTTTGGGGGAATGGTACCTTCATTTACTCAGGTGCTCAGCTGGGAGGCAGTAGAGGTAGGCAGAGAAATCACTCTGGGAATTATCTTGGTTTCTTCCCTCTGCCTAACCTTCCACATCCAATCATTCATGCTCCTGCTTGTCCAGCTTGGGAATGTCCATCTCTTCCCCTCCTTCCAATCCCACTGTCAGGACCCCATCACCCATAGGCTGAGTTCTTCTAGTAACGTTTTTGCCTGTGCTTTTTCCTCTGAAGTAGCTTTGTCAAATCCACCTTCACCCGCTTCCTATGTACTCTTTCCATGAGTCGGATTCTGTCCCTTCCTGTGCAAATGTCCCGTGGCTTCCTGTAACTCATCTACATGATGAAATGCCTACTTGTTTGCAGGATCTACAGGATCTTGAATTCTTGGGCAGTTTTTAATTCTTACCCCCGCACTAAAAACATTACGGCTCAGGAATCAACGAATCCTTATACATTCTCAGCAATAATGTATGTCTGCAAACCTGTGCATCTCTGTGCATTCATGTGCTTTACCTAGAATGGTATTTGGCTTCCATTCCCACAGGTTTGCTGGCAAGTGCCTGGATCTGTATACACTTCCCTGGAAAGCTACTCTCTTCTCACTGGAGAAGACTTATGGGGATCCCTATTTTTTCTTTCTGCTATATTTTGGACATTCTCACAGGAACTAGATTGCTTTGCTTATTCTAACTGCATGCATGTAATTCACCATTTAACAGCACGCATCTTGAAACAAGGAGGGCTCTTTGAAAAGAAACCTCACTCACCACACTGCACCCAAACATACAATAACATTGGAACGAATACATGAGTGCAATCTGGCACCACTGGCTGGCTTGTCACCCAGGGTTCGTTCACGAATCAGGGTGCAGACCAAGTCACCCGGGAGCTCGCATAAATACAGATTCCAAGTATTTCTGAGTTGGGACCCAAGACACAGATTTCTAACAAGCTCCCCAGTTGATTTTAAAGCATCTGGAGGAAAGCGTTTGGGAATCACTAATCCAAACCATCTCAGATGCATGAACGTCTTCTCTTATTCTCAAAGGGATCTGGTGCTCAACTTCCTTGGGTAAAAATTTGCATTTGTTTCTAGCACCAAGATTCCATGACATCACAGATATTGAACTGGCAATGTGACAACTATCCACAGATAGTTAGCCACTGTTAGCAGTCACATATGCACAATTTGATGGATATTTCATTTATATTCTGGGCCTCAGAGCTCTTTTATATGTGTCCTGAAATCTCGGGATAGCTCAGCAGATGGCAACGTTACCTCAAGAAATGATGTTGGGACGCATCAGGGATGTAACCTCAAGGTGGCAGCATTGCACGGTGTTCTGAGTTACCAAAGCCTGCAAATCATGCTTAGACCGTTTCAGCAGTTGAAAAGCCTGGTATCTCTTATTTGATTTAATAGTAAGCATTACCTTCTCATGATGCTAAAGATGATTATTTAAGAGGCAGCATCCACTGTGTTATTTACATTGTTTCGGATAAAACAGTAAACAAGTAAAAGATTTGACGGTTAGTACCTGGTATGTAGGCAGAAACTTTTTATAGCTTGGCTTTCTCATAAAATGAAAAATCTCCACGCATAGGATAGGACAATACATCTTCATCAATCATTAGTGATGTGAACGCTAGAAGCAGATTTTAAAGGCTTTGGAAGGTTTTGAATGATTTGTAAGGCACAGGGTGTGGCAAAATCCATTCCCCAGGGTAACACCTCACGCATGGTCCAAAGACCCCCAGGAGTTGGAGGACTGTGAGATCAGCTCTACCAGAGCCTCCAGGTTTTCAAGAAGATCTGATCATTTTTATGTGAAGTCTCCCAATTCTCCAGTATTGGCAACTAATTCAAATCATTTACAGCAGGATAAACAAATCACAATTCTGAGCCCAGTGCAACCTTTGCCTGCCAGCTGTCAGCTCCTGTGTTCCTGGAAGCGTTTGGAAGGGCAGGAGTGAGGCTAGAAGGGGTCAGAAAGGGATGGTGGGGGCCAAGACCACCACAATATTTCCCTCTGGGTTTCCCTCCATGGAAAGCATGTTTAAATAATCTCCAGAACACTTGTTACCAAAAAAGAATGCAGATGTCTATGAAAGAATAATTTTCTTCAAAGAGCATCCCCAAAAGAAGTATTGACTATTTGAATTTTTAAATAGTACTCAAACTGCTCCCTTAGATTATTTTTTTTGGCTGTATTGGCAGGGAAATCATCCTTCTACTTGTGCCATAGAAATATTTTCATAAGTAATACTTGCCATAATATTTCTAGATGACTCAATTTTTGGTTACTATTGGAAATTTATTTGTTATTTTTCCTGATTCTGAAAGTAATATATGCCCTTTGGGGGCAAGATGTGGGGGGACCTCAAATACTATATGAACACTTCATAAGCCATAAAAAATCAATTTCCTCTCACAATGCTCCCCTCCCCCATCATGGTAGCAGGGTTGAATATGCTTTACAGTCTTTCTTATGCATTTCAATACATCTCAAAAGGAGATAAATATGCATATCTAAGTATTCATAGTTTGTTATACCAAAAATGGATAATACTGGTTTGTAACCCACTTTTTCACACAATAATATAATTTGATAAATAGATTGATATGTTGATTGGATTCTTGGAGGTCATTGTCCCCAACAGACAGAGAAAACCTGTGCCCAAATTGTAATCCCACCATTTACTGATAGTCACAGGTGACAGCCTGGTCTTAATGGAAATATTTCTGGTTTTTCACAATTGAGCATAAGGCTGGCTTTGGTTTACTATGTGTAGTATTATCATCATGTTGAGGAAGTATTCACTTATTTCTATTTAAAAAATGATTGATTTTATTTAAATCATGGATGGACATCAGCTCTTATTAAAATTCCCTCTTAACATCTATTGAGACATTAATGATTTTTTTTTGTTTTACTTTATAATATCATTAATTATTTTAATAGATTTCCTTTTCAGGATCTATCCTTGCATCTTGGTACAAACTTTACTTCACTGTAGCATGTTTTTCTTATAAGGTTCTCCACAATTATCTTTTGTAGGATGTGGGATTGGCCTGTGGTTTTCTTTTCTTCAGGATTTGCTTTTATTGTTATGCTAGTGTGAAAATTAATTGAAGGAAACCTCAACTAAAATTGGAGCCAGGAAGGCCTGTAGAGGGAGCTCTCATGCCCTACCACTCATCAATTACTGCCAAACAGGAAGATGTCAATTACCCCACGGGGGAAGAAGTCAGTTCCCGACCTCAACAGGAAGTACGTTGTACTCCCCAAAAGTAAGTGCAGCTACTTTACTATCCCAGCAGGAGAAAGGAAGCCTTCCTTCTTGCTCAGCAACAAGCCCAGCTAATGGAAAATGCCACAGCTCAGCCAATGAGAAATCATCATCACCTGAGCCTTACTTTCCTCTAATGAATGTCCATTTTGTTCTTAGTTGATGACTTTCTTTCCTTGTCTAGCCCTTCTTACTATGAAAGCCTTCCCTGTTGTGTAACCCCTCAGAGTATGTGTGCACCAAAAGACATGTCCAAGAAATTCATAGCATCGATATTCATAATAGCCCCAAACTGGAAATAATTCAAATATCCATCAACAGTAGAATAAATACTGACATATATGTGCATACTATACATTCATGAAAACAAATCCAACTGCAAAAATGTGGCTGAGTCTCACAAATATAATGTTCAATAAAAAACAAAATCCAGGGACAAAGAAAATGTACTTTAGGATTTTTAAAAATGGAGTTCGAAAGCTGGCAATATTAACTAATAGTAGAAATCAAGACAATGGGTGGGTAAGATTAAGAGGTAGCATGAGAGGGGATTGATGTTGGTGGGCGTAATGTTCTATATCTTGATTTGGATTACAACTACGTGGATTTTTTTTTTTTTTTTATGTTGTGCTCTTTATTGCCAAAAATAAAAAAACTTTTAAAAGACAAGTACCGTTAGTAAATATCCCTTCCTCTCTGTACTAGATCTCTGGTTTTCTCCAGGCTTCTCCTGCCAGGCTGCTAATTAACTGCTTTGGGTATGTTCCTACCTACAGGAATTATTGAGTATAATAAGTCTTCCCACAACTTAGTAGTTTAAAACAACAATAATAATTTACTAACTCATAGTTTCTGTGGATCAGGGATTCAGAGAAGGCACAGCAGGAGACTGTGTTTCTGTATAATGTCTGGAGCCTTAACTAGAAAGCTTAAAAGCTGAGGCCTGAAGTCATCTGATGACTTGAGTGGGGCGGGAAGATTGTCTCCAAGGCATAAACCCACAGGGCTGGTGGGTTGGTGCTAGTGAATTGTTTCCCCTACACAGGGCTGCTTGAGTGTCCTTTTATTTATTTATTTTTATTAAAATTTTTTTTTCGCTTTGTAGGTTTTATTTCATTTAACTTTTTATTATGGCAAATTTTAAACATGTGCATAAGCATAGGGTGTAACAAATACCCATACACATAATCCACCTTCAACAATTAGCAACTCATGGTCAATCTTGCTTCACCTCTACCTACCATCCAACCCTCCCCCATATCCTTTTGGAGCAAACATCAGATATCATATAATTTAATCCTTAAATTTTTCAATATGTATCTCTAAAAGATAAGGATTTTGAAAAAAGAAATAATCGCTATAGCATTATCACACCCCAAATAAAATTAACAGTAACACCTTAATATCATCAAATATTCAGTGTGTGATCAAATTTCCAACTATTTTATAATATTAAAATTTTTGCAGTTCGTTTCATTTAGTATTCAAATAATGTCCACACATTGTGATTTGTTGAAATGCCTCTTTATTTTAATCTTCAACTCTCTTTTTTCTCCCCTCTTGCAATTTATTTGTTGAAGAAACTGGGTCATTTGTCCTGTGGTCTTTTCTACAGCCTAGATTTTACTGAGTGCATCCTGTGGTGTAGTTTAATATGTTTTTCAGTCCTATGTGTTTCCTGAATATTAGTAGTTGAAAATATGATATCCACATGTAACATCTTTTTTTATTTTTTTATTTTCACATTCACAGATTTTATTGATTTTTATTAGATTACTTTTTTGTTTTGTTTTGTTTTTCCTCAAATTTTTATTGAAGTATAGTTGATTTACAATGTTGTGTTAGTTTCAGTTGTACAGCAAAGTGAATCAGTTACACATATATAATACATATATTCACTCTTTTTAGGATAAATTGGGAGATTGGGATTGACATATACACACTACTATATATAAAATAGATAACTAATAAGGACCTACTGTATAGCACAGGGAACTCTAAGCTCTGAAATTGAATGTCCTTTTAGATTTTTTCTGATTTCTCCCAAGAGACCAAGGCAGAGGTGGCAATATCTTTTATAACCTAGCCTTGGAAGTCACACAATATCCCTTCCAAAGTACTGTATCTGTTACACAGTCCAGCAATAATTCAATATTGATGGGATTACTCAGGGTGTGACTACCAGGAGCCAAGAAGTTTGGGACTTATTTTTAGAACACAGCTAACCAATAAGGAGTTCACTAAGGTGTTTACTTCCTGCAGTTCCCTGTAAGTGTCCTGGATTTCAATACAACATTCACTTGAAATAAATTTTTATTAATGTTATTTAGAAAATAACAGCAATGGGATATACCAAGAGGGTAAGCCTATTCTTAGATGTTTTTGTTATTATTTTGATAGAATGAAACTAAATGAACTCTGTAATCAGCCCAAGCACTTCAATATGGGGATAAAAATAGTACCTACCTCACTGAAATCTTTTGAGGATTAAATAAGTTATTATTCTTATTAGGATAATGGTTCTTTAAAAAAAATTATAATAATAGCAAGAAAACTCAAATACATTTATTAACAAAGGAGAAGGGCTTCCCTGGTGGTGCGGTGGTTAAGAATCTGCCTGCCAATGCAGGGGGCACGGGTTCGAGGCCTGGGCCGGGAAGATCCCACATGCCGTGGAGCAACAAAACCCATGCATCACAACTACTGAGCCTGTGCTGTAGAGCCTGTGAGCCACAACTACTGAAGCCTGTGCACCTAGAGCCCATGTTCCACAACAAGAGAAGCCACTGCAATGAGAAGCTCGTGCACCACAACAAAGAGTAGCCCCTACTCGCTGCAACTAGAGAAAGCCCGCACACAGCAACGAAGACCCAAGCAGCCAAAAATAAATAAAATAAATAAATTAAAAAAAAACAAAGGAGAAGAAGTATAATGACACACAGAGCAGCTGAGCCACTGCTGTGATAACACAATGGTCAAATCTAATATTTTAAAACAATTTAAATGCATGTTTCTGAAAATATAAACAAAATTAACATAACATTATCAAGGAAACAAAACCTAAATAGAGCAATAAAAGTTGAAAAATAGCTGAAAATTTTGTGAAAATTTTATCTTGAATAAAGTTTTCAACCTGCTGTCTGCCATATCCCCCGATTCCTACAGAACTTTCTTGTTTGTAAATTCTTTTCACGTTCTTTACCTCATTGTCCTCACAAACACGTAGAGAGTCAGGCAAGTGGGTATATTTCTCATTTTACTAAGAAGGAAGTAGATGATCAGAGAGGTTAAAAAATTTGTGGACTGTCACAGGTGATAAGTCTCTAAGCATGAACTCTTGTTAAATATCTTATTATATTATTACATTGCCTTCAATAAAACAATGGCAGTTTAGACTTAAATTGTCACAAAAACTTAAATTTATGTTCCAAATGCTATGTATGAAGAAGGCAGCAAAATGCACATATCATTTTAGAAAGATTTAAGGTAAAAATTCATAAGCATTCTTGTAGTGTTAATTGAAATAATTCAGGGTAATTCAAATACTGAAAACTCTCAAAGCTTAACTATTTTCCAGTAACATTTTCAGGGAGAGGGGCTGAATGGTCAACTTAAAATGCTGACAGTTTACAAATTATACTTGAGTTTAATTAAATGAGACTGAAACTGTGATTTTCTAGACCTATCATTTCATACTTGTAGACTAAGGTAGATTTGGTAATTCTCAGTTGTTTTACACCATTAGAAAATGTTATGCTCTTAAGTTGTAATCAGCAATCATCTCAGACATTGCAGAAAATCTGGGCTCAGGAAGGTGTTTGTTATATTTTAGACTCTTGAATTTCGTGTAAGCCTTCATTTTTGACTATAAAATTGTATGTGTTTCTCATTCTCTCCTTCTCAGTTTTTCTGGTTTGCTTAAACCAAGCAGCGATTTCTGCATCCACAGAACCCAGCAAGTCTTAACCATGTTTACATTCTTTTCTGCATATTTCTTCACCCAGCAGCGCCTGAGCCCTGAAGAGTGTTCAAGCGTAAACACCATTCTTTATATGGGCTTGAAGAAGAGGTAACCCAAGCAAATATCATGTGACTCCAAGCCTTTGAAAGCTAATATTTAGCAAGCTCTTGTGTTCTTCACTTTCAAAATATTTGTCTCTGGAAATAATGTGAGAATGAGTTTGTCAAGGGGAAGTCAAAGTGGACAAGACCCAGTACTCAAATGTTTCTTTCTCTCGGTGTCTGAGACTCGGACAGATCAAAGGAAGTCCCTCCATCACCTGTGGTGATTCTGCAACCACAAAACATGTAACCTGAGATTCAAACTCTACACCTCAGTCACATGCAGAGGAATGGCAACTTAGGGTTGTAGTTCAGGGAATTTCAAAAATCATAAATAAAAATGTGGCATCAAGGCAAGGGAACACATTGCCAACTTTAAAGCTATTTTCAATGTTGGCGTTGCAAGCTCAATATTTTTAAAGTAAAAATAAACTCTTCGATGAAAATAAAAACAGATCCTGGCTTTCAGATTTGCTTTTTAGTAAATGAAATGTTGATTGTTTATGGTGTGGGTGAAACGAAGCAGACACTTTATGTTTACATCAAATGTTAAGTAACCATTAAAAAAAGGATGATAAGTCCAATAGAACATACTCTTTGAAACACATTTAAAAAGACTTATTAAAAGATCATTAAAGTCTGTTTAAGAGGTTGACAAATTCAAGATTACAGCCAGATATAAGTGATGAATTCTTTGTTTTGAAGAGCTAACTGAACTCAAACCTATTTTTATCATTATTCTTGATAATGAAGAATCAAATACTAGCCACATCTTTAAGGAGAGAATTAGTGATCTTCCTAAATTCCATGCAAGTTTAAAAATTAATAGTAAGCCTCATCTAAATACTTGGTTATTAATATTTCCAATAGAGATATAAGGTATAAGCTAGTATGCTGTTAATCTAAAATTCATGAAAATTCATTTATTCAACAAGTCTTTAATGGGCACCTACTGTAGGTCAGGTTCAATGCGGGGGATTTGGGTAGGGCACTGAATAGGCAGACAAAGTCCCTTTTCTCATGGGCCTGAGCATCTAGCTGGGAGGCATAAATAAGCAGAGAACCATTAGCCAGAGTTAAGTGCTCTGGTAAGACATGGAAAGGACTGACAATGGAGTATACAACCCATCCTGGGGAGTCAGGGAAGCGGTATTCTAGAGGGTTATTCAGACTAGGGGTTGCTAGGAGGTGGCCAGGTGAAGTGGAAAGTGTTTCCATGCTTTATTTCCTTCTCTAGAGGAAAACACCAACTTCACCATTAAGTTCTCTGAATTAGTAAAGGGGCCTCCTCTTAGTGAGGAACTTGGCATTGGTACACTGTCACCCTACTTTAGGTCAAGAAGCATGTTTGGACCTCAGAGAGAGGAGATGGCACAGGAGTGATGTAGCCAAGTTCCAAGATGCCTGGGGTTAGAGGGACCTGTATCCTCCAAGACTCCTGTCCAGGGCTAAAAAGTAGGCCTCATTCCAGGTGTTCATGTCCCAAGGGGCTTGGACAATTCAATCTCATTCAGGCTGACTGGTGATCAAATACTGGGGACCGAGAAGTAGATATGTCTTGGTTTCAGTGAAACTCAACACGTGGTAAGAGCCTGGTGATCGTGGTATGGCCAACAGTTTGCAGATGAGAAGGACTGATTGTAGGGAGAAGGCAGAAAGATCTAGACTGTGTAGAGAGAAGGTTATCAAGAGTCATGCAGATGGTCACTGTAACAGATAACCTCACTGGGGGTCCAATGGATTCCTCAGTCTAGCCTAGGAAAAAGCCAGTCACCAAGAGAACCCCAGGGAATTTGGGCTGGGAGAGAAGGGACTGTTCAAGGAGAGGCTGCCTAACTTCATTCTGCTCAAGCTTCTTCTGAACAAAGGTTTATTTAGCTCTTAAAAAATGCGAAAATCTCACATCTAATTGTTGAGGTATGCCTCTTAATATGGTCATCCAGTAGCTATGAATCCTTGGGAAATTTAACCTCTTTTGGCTTCGTGTACTCCTGTGAGAATTTAGGTAATAGCACCTACCTTACAGGGATGTTGTGAGGATTTCATGAGCAACAGCAGGTAAAGTGATCAGAAAATGCCAGGAAGGCCACCATGTACAGTTGTGTAGATTGGCTACTGTACAACTCTGGTCAAGGGTCTATCTGACGGTGCCCTGCTGAGTTACGAAGTTCAAAATCGGTATGACCTTATATCAGCTCTGGCAGACACAGAATAAGAGGGTAATAATGGTAACCATTGTGTTGATAAGGAGGCAGAAACCTTGCTAATGAGTGAAATAAACACAGTGGAAAAGGGAAAAGGTTGCAACAGTTTGGGGTGGAGTTGGGGAGTATAAAGCTGTCCAGGGTACAACCCAACCACAGCAGTATTGAGCTAGACTAGAATGATGAAATCCAGGCCTTGCTGGCTGGTGCATCTGAGCTCAGCTCAAAAGCCGGGTAGGATGGAGTAGTGTTGGTGGTCCTAACTGTTGAGAGGCTCCAGAGCCTGCCTTCAGGGAACCTTCTGCTAATCTTCCTTTGAGGAAATGTCTGGCAGACACTGATGATTTCTATGGAGATTTTAAACCCTAGTAGACAATTTTTTTTTGGAATTGGAAAGCTGGGACAATGGCCTATTTGGCTTCGTGGAGGGAACCCAGACATAGAAGGTGACTCTTGCAAGCCCAATGTCAGTGGGTTAGAATGTCCACCCAGCTTGGAGGTATCAGAGTTGCTAGCGTCATGAGCACTTTGTGGTCGACACTGGCAGGTTACCAAGGTGACTTGCAGCAGATGCATTAGGTCTTTGCCTAATGACCTGGCTTCTCCTGTAGGGATCAGCAGGGCTCCTCTTGCAAAGCTCTTATTTCAACAGATTATTTCACTCCCAGAACAAATTCACAATGAGTATGAGGAAAAAAGATAAGAAGTGAAGGAATCAACCAAATACTCATAGACTACTTTACATGTATTTGGATTTACATGTATTTGGAAAGTGCCCGACCAATTAATCTGAGACGGTAGGAAAAGAAATAAGATCTATGCTGTAATCACTGCTAGTTTTTCATTCTAATATCAGCTTCCACTTCACTGGGCTTTCACACAAAAATTAGAAATGAAACATCACTCTTGCTGAGGTATGGATACTCGTGTGTGTGTGTGTGTGTGTGTGTGTGTGTATAAAATGCCAACAAGCAGTGACCATTTGGATGTAAGCATGACCTTCTGAGATTATAACATTTTAAAGAGTAGAATCTTTATAAAACAGTTCTTAAAAAAAGTAAGAAGCAATTATTTTCGTTTCATTGCCATGAAATGACCTTAGATTTGATCCAGTTTAACCCCTTTATTTAAAAATATGAAAACATTAGGTCCAGAAAGGGGAAGAGACTTCTGTAAAGTTAGAGGATTAGAGCTGGTGGGAGATGAGTAAGGCTCTCTCACATTTCTGCACATCTTGTGAGAAGTCAGATTGACTATCTTCATTTTGTACTATTTCAAGGATATTTGTTCAGCAAACGGCCTTGGAAGAAAGAGATAGTCTCTCCTTCTTGTATAAGGAATATGACATCCTTATTGCCCATGATAAAAGATTCAGATTCCCTCAGCTCAGGGTCCCTCTCCTGTAGCACAACACACAGTGTGTGCATGTAGCCATCTGGTTCCATCTTGCATTGCCCGCTGGGACTTGGGGAACAAGGGAAAGTGACATGAATATGCTGACGCTCACGCTGCCTGCTGTGTTGGGAGTAATCAAGTCTCTTGTCTCTGACCCGAGAGTCTCGTGTTTTCTGCCCTCATCCATAAAACTGTGGCAGACTAATGTGCTCACTTGCAAGTAGGATAAAATCCCAGACTCTTCATTATTGTTGATGAGAGCCAGGGGTTAAAGCAAGAATTCTAATCCAGAATCAGGTGCTGTGGTCTTAGTTAAATATTTGCTAAGTGGTTTGCAAAATGGTGCTTTTCCTAAAGAGTGTTTTCTAAATGAATGAAACACACACATACACACACACACACACAGCAAAGTTCTAGCCTCAAATAGGCCTCAGATGGTAAGATTCTGTGTAGAAATTAGGACACATTCAAGCTCATTCTAATACCTTGGGTTGTGAACCAAGCTATAAATTGATCCATGCCAAGTGCTTGTTAAACTTTCGAGAATTTTGTCTTTGGAATTTAATGTTAGGAGCCCGTATGCCTCATCCGTCATATCCACAGCACTGCTATCCTTAACTTTATTCCTATGGTGTGTGTCTCTGTTTTATTTCTCCTTTCCCCTTCACCTTACCAAAAACTCATTCTCATGTGTCTTCACATCTAATCCTTTTAAAGTCATTTTTGCTCACAAGGACATGTATCTCCCCCATTTTTCTGTCTTAGCAGTATTAGTTCTGGGTTTTCAGGCTTTTGTGGCTTACCCCTAGGGGACCGCCACCACCATAACTGCTCTGAATGGGAAGGCTCCTCTGTTTCCCCATTCTCCTGAGCACTTCTGCCATAAATCCTGGGGACTTCATTTGCCTTTTATCCTCCCTGACGTGCAGCTTGGTTTTCAGAGCAGCAGACTGGATGCTTTTCTATTTCACTACCTTCATCTGTTCTGCTCAAACAGGGGCATGCACTTTTATCAACATGAATCATGGTTTGTACCCACCCCATCATTTCACCCATGGGCATGGACTCTAACTCAGGAGATCTGACTCATGAGAGAACAAGGAAATCAGAGCTGCCGGGCCAAGGAAAATAAGGGCTCTTGAAGTGATTGCAAGGATCTTCTAGGAATAATGAGGGAAGATTGGATGGTGCACAGGCGACTGTACTCTTTGGCATTCAAGGAACCTCTTAGTCAGGGCACCCGCACCAGCCCAGACTAATAAACACTTCAGCCACAGTTTCGAGAACAGGAAATAATTCAGGCTCTTGAACCCCAAAGCAAAATCATACTGATGATCACTAGGTTTGGAATCTCTTCGAACCTTTCAAATCCATTTTTGAACAAGAGAACACTTTTATTTTTCTGTCTCTCCTAGCTCTCTTAGGACTCATGAATGTTTAATAAACAGAAAGAAAGTTGAGGATTGCAGATGATGGCAGGACATGGCCATAGATGCCTCAAAATACAGTTTTTACATAAGCCAGTATGTTCCATGGAAAGAAAAGTGAGTTACTTTTCATATATAGTAGTAATTCAGTTCAGCCTGCACATGACTTTTCTCCCCCAAAGGATTGTTCATTCTTTTTGGCAAGAATAGTGTTACAAATATATATTTTGTAAAACCATCCTGCTATCTCCTTTTGCAAAAGGGAAGCTTAAATAGATGTTGTTGTTAGCCTGGAAAATGGATACACTTTAGGGTCTCCCAGGCTAACCCTGGCAAAGTCCATTGAGGGACATTTTGCTTGTTTCTCAATGACACCCCACTTCTTTCGTGTCTGATAGGTGGGATGTTCCTGAGGAAAGCAGGGAAATGTGACCCTTCAGAGTTTGCACACAGCAGCCACACAGGTCTCCTGCAACTGCAGACTCTCCTGTTGCAACGAGACCCTCTGAGAGTCTCACTAGGTCTCAACTGCATCAGCTGCCCTTAACTCCCAGGTAGCGGACAATACTCCATAGGACCACAATTCCAAGAGTACATCTTTTTTGCTTTCAGTTATGACATTGTCCCGTCTCTCAATATGTGCATTGATGCTTACCTAGGAGGTCCAGGCTTTTCCTTCCCTCCCTATGCCTGCTGCTCTCCAAGGAGGGTGGGAGGGTGGATTAGACTTTTGAGGGATGTAGTTATAAAAGTTTTCACTATCCCTCTTCCTCCCCTCCACCATACACACACACACACACACACACACACACACACACACACACACAGAGCTATTGAATTCCAGGCATTTCTGAGGATGAAGCTGAGGTTATTCAGGACCCTTGTGCATAGATTGGGCTTGTGATTTATGGCTTCTCTCCCGCATACCTCCTGGTTAAAACCTCCTATGCATGATTTTATAGAATCATCTGTTTGGAAAGGAATACAAACAGTTATGATTGAACTTTTTCTTCTCCTTTCAGATGAAGAATAGTTTAAGCTATGTCTCCTATGATTTAAGGGGACACCGTGTCATCTCTAGAAGTCCCCTGAAAGAGACTGGGTTATGTTAAAGTTATCTGCTTTATTGGAACACTTGAGCTAGAGTACTTGCATGTCCAAAACGACGTGGGAGAAATGTGCAATCTCCAAGCAATTGAATCCCTAAGGCAGAGCCTGCCATTTCATCCGTACAATCTCATGGTGATATGCCCAAGGCACCCAGAAAAGAGGGACAGTATCAAACAGACTCTGTAATGAAGAAATCCTCCTTTAGCTTAACCCAATCTCTTCTGTAGTGACCTAAACCCGCTTTTTTTTTTTCTCCTGTTCTACACCTACTGGCAATAGAGAACAACTGGCTTGTCTTTTCCTCTTAGAAGTCACTGAGCTCGTGAAGTGGAACGTTTTCTCTCTTTGTGCAATTCCAATTCTTCTTTTTCCCAGCTTGGGTGAGCTCCACACCTGGTATTCAGCACCTGGGTGCAAACACCAGTGACCGACAACACTTCTGGTGTCAGGGAGGGGAATTCACCACTAAACAAGGCTCTCTGCTGGGGTCTTTGGATTTGATGCAGAGTCAAGGGACATAGGACTTCAATAGAAGTCCCTGAGCAGTTCCAGAAAAAGCCCCCTCTGGTAGTTGGTTCACATAATTAGTCCTCTACAGCAGCGGTCCCCAAACTTTTTGGCACCATGGACCGGGTTTTGTGGAAGACAGGTTTTCCACGGATGGGGTGGGGGAAGGTTCAAGCGGTAATGCGAGCAATGGAGAGAGACCGGGAGCAACAGATGAAGCTTCGCTTGCCCGCTGGCCGCCGCTCACCTCCTGCTGTGCAACCCAGTTCCTACCAGGCCACAGACCAGTACCGGTCCTCGGCCCAGGGGTTGGGGACCTCTGCTCTACAGTTTACACATAAGGCACCCCAGGGAACTGCTCTCCCTCTGTGCATGTTCCCCCTGCATGTATGCCTGCTAACAGAAATCAATAATGCAATTAAGCTGAGGAAAGGCACCTCCACTAGAACACTGTCTGCAGCACTTTTTTTAAAAAATTAATTAATTAATTAATTTATTTATTTTTGGCTGTGTTGGGTCTTCATTTCTGTGCGAGGGCTTTCTCTAGTTGTGGCAAGTTGGGGCCACTCTTCATCGCGGTGCACGGGCCTCTCACTGTCGCGGCCTCTCTTGTTGCAGAGCGCAGGCTCCAGACGCGCAGGCTCAGTAGTTGTGGCTCACGGGCCCAGTCGCTCCGCGGCATGTGGGATCTTCCCAGACCAGGGCTCGAACCCGTGTCCCCTGCATTGGCAGGCAGATTCTCAACCACTGCGCCACCAGGGAAGCCCATGCAGCACTTTTTTGATTAGCTATTTTTTCTTCTAGATTCTTCCTTTCTCAAAACCTGTCCATGTATAATGATGATTAAGGGTCTCTAACAAAGCTGATCTTCTGCCAAGCAGAGCCCCACCCCAATTCCTAGGTCATGTGTTATATGGAATTACTTCTCTTACTACAGTTTACCTTTTAAGATCTAGTTCAATTATTACCACTTGCATTATGCTATGTCTCCCAGATCACAATATTTTGTCAAATGTCTCTAGTGTGGAGGATTCTCAAGCTCCTTAATGTGTCTTTTCACTACCATCGCAGGAATACTCTCTTGTGTTGAGTCACACTGTGGCCTCCCTAGATCTTTTACATATTGCTTCTAACCTTGCCCTGTTTGCTTTGTAGGTTATTGGAATTTTTTTGGAGCCAATTGCACAACTTTGTGTTAGTATGGTTAAATTTCATCCATTAGATTCAGCAATTCTTGTGTCTAATAGGAGTATAATCCACTCTCAAATTAATTAGCTTTTTCATTTCTCCCGACTCCATGTCATTCACAAGTTTGCTCAACGTGAACTCGACGTCTTTATTTTGCAGTGGATAAAAATGCTGATCACAACAAGTCTGAGGATGAGTTTAGGGGAGATTTGGAGTTACTCAGCATTGTGGAGACCAGGTGGGAACGAAGGTTAATTACATACAGATGCCTACAATGAGAGTTAAAGAAATATGCTAATCACGGTCGTATGGAAGCATCCAGAAGGTTGGGACTTCTGACCTCTGACTATGGGAGGAAAAGACTCCCTTTCTATTATTTCATAAGAGGTTGAAGTGGGAAATTATCCAAGGTTAACAGCACAACAATTAGACTCCAGGGAGTCATCTGTTTGAAGGTTCTCAGAGCCACATTAACATAACCCAAACCTCGAACTTCCAGAGCATGCTTACAGAATGTCAACACAAATTCCTTGCAAAAAATGGTCAGCAAAAAAGTTTGGAGAATGCTGGTTTAGGCAAAGTGAGGCAGATTTCTTTCACTGCTAGACTTAAAGTTTTTTTTTTAAAGGAGTTTGGGGCTTGCAGTGTTTTTTTTTTAATATAAATTTTATTTATTTATTTATTTATTTATTTATTTATTTATTTATTTATTATTATTATTATTATTATTTGGCTTTGTTGGGTCTTCGTTTCTGTGCGAGGGCTTTCTCTAGTTGTGACGAGCGGGGGCCACTTTTCATCGCGGTGCACAGGCCTCTCACTGTTGCGGCCTCTCTTGTTGCGGAACACAAGCTCCAGACGCGCAGGCTCAGCAATTGTGGCTCATGGGCCCAGCTGCTCCGCGGCATGTGGGATCTTCCCAGACCAGGGCTCGAACCCGTGTCCCCTGCATTAGCAGGCAGATTCTCAATCACTGCGCCACCAGGGAAGCCCAAGACTTAAAGTTTTTAATAGGCTCGTGTGCCAAGTAAGTTTCTTAACAATGTATTAATTATGCAAGATTTTAAAATTTATTTGCTGAGAGGACCCATTTTTTCTTAGAAGCACCTTGAAGGGTTCTTGTTCCCCTGGACAGTGCTAAGCAACAAGGGCAGGACTAGGAGGTGGCAAGTGAGCCATCAGCCTTTGCACACCTGAGAGTGAGCACCTCCTGGAATTGTGCACCTAGGGGCCTCACAGCCTCATGCTAGTCCTGACCCTGGCTCTAAACCGTGGGCTGTGGTGCAGGTGGCCAGGGAGAAGATTCTGGGTTTATGCACAAAGCCATGCCACCGGTTGCCACAGGCAACCGGTTGGATACTCAAGCATTTTCCAAACGAATGAATTGAAAATAAAGGGAAGAAGTGTTATCCTTGAACACCAGCATCAGGGAGCAAGCTGGCAATCTGATATCAACAGTTATTTTGTGACAGCCCTTTCCATTCACACTCCGTATGGTGTGTATGTGCATGTGTGCTCACACACACACATGCATGCAAACACGTACACACACACAGCATCTGAAATATCAAATTACAGTCTTGCCCTGGTCCAGCATGGCCATGGTGACTCTTCCTGGCTAAACACAACCATACCTAACAGAGTGTCTCAGCCCCTACAGGGCTCATGAAGCGTAGAAGGACTTGAGGAACTATTAGAATTCTGGGTTCAAATTAGGAGGCAGTTGCCTCCATCCACAGCACATGTCCTTGGCATCTACTTCCCCATCAGCAGAAGGTGAATCCTCCACAGGGTGCTGCTTTAATACCAGCAGTCTCTGTATCGGGGAGAAGCCCCCTCCTCCACAGTTCTCATCCCTCTTAACCTTTATGACCTATCCACTCTTTTTCCCTCCACCTCTAGTGGAAATACCTCCTAACGACTTAAACTTCACAGCCTAATCCAAGATGTAAAAATGACACTCCAGGACTTCCCTGGTGGTGCAGTGGTTAAGAATCTGCCTGCCAATGCAGGGGACATGGGTTCAAGCCCTGGTCCGGGAAGATCCCACATGCCGTGGAGCAACTAAGCCCGTGTGCCACAACTACTGAGCCTGAATGCCACAACTACTGCAGCCGCGTGCCTAGAGCCTGTGCTCCGCAACAAAGAGAAGCCACCGCAATGAGAAGCCCTCGCACTGAAACGAAGAGTAGCCCCTGCTCGTCACGACTGGAGAAAGCCCGCGCACAGCCACAAAGACCCAAAGCAGCCAAAAAATAAATTAATTAATTAATTAAAAAAAAAATGACACTCCATGTTTACTCTGCCAAGGTTGCAAGTTTGCTCTGTTCCCCAATATTTCATCCCTCCACTCCCTTTGACTTTCCCCCTCCCCTCGAAACTCATTAGCTGAATTGACTTGTCTTACCATTCCTGAGGACCTTATCACACGTTTCCAAGTTGATGTTGTAAGCAGCAGAAGAGTTGAATATGTGTGTATACATAATATATACTTTTCCTATTTGAAATGCATATGTGGTCAGTGTGTAGATGTGCATTCTTGGAAAGTTGTAATTGGCTCTTTCTGTCCTGGTCAGAGTGTTATATTGTCAGGGCACCATAAAAGATCGCCTGATTCTCTATTCTAAGTACCATATTGGGAAAGGGACTCTTTAAGGTGTCATGGGTAGTTGAGAAAAAAAAATCTTGTCTCCTTTCTGGAGATGGTTATTGGAGTATTTATGGCCATTCCTAATCCTATGACACCAGCTGTTACAAACCAAATGGGGATTGTGCTCTCTGTACACTGAGTGGCAGCAATCTGGCTGAGAGCCCTCCAATTCCATGCAAATAGAGTAAATAAAACCCTTGCATATAGTGAAACACACTCAATGGGATGCTATCATGAAGCCCAAAAGACTCAGCAGAAACAAACTCAAAAGATTCAGCAGCAACAAATTCAAGGAAGAAATCCTGGCTAGTCAAAAGGACCCTAGATGTGTTCCCAGGATAAAAATAATGGGAAACAAGAATTTTATTCAATTAATTCAGTGGTAACAGCACTGGGATGGAAATTTTCAGTCTTTCTTTTTGCTATTTAAGGGTACCACAAGTAAGCAATACCCAAGATGCTGGAGGGAAAGGAGACCCGTGATCAAGACTAGGAGCTTCTAAATCGACCTCATTAAACTGAATTGAAAATGTCTCCCACAGATTCCTAGGGGAGGAGTCTTGGTTTAGTTACAGTCCTCACTGGATTCAGCCCAATGAACTTAGCTGTACTTCTGAGAAATGAATAGATTTGACATTTGATGCTATATAATAGTATTGGTTCGTTCCGGCCAATGTCTTTATTTCATGCTTAATAGAAACGGCTAAAATATAAATATTACTCAGTTGACTCTTCAAGCATGCAAATTTAACTCATAAAAGGAGCTATACTGTAGGAACAGAAGATTACTTAGCTGGGAATCAAAGTATTAGGATCATTTATACAGAGAAAGCATGATGGTGGTGGAATCCAACCTCCTAGCCTGTGATGTCCAAATCTCTTAACTATAATATGAACTGGGAAATTTAGGGCTACTGTATGTTGTGAACATTTCATAAATTTTGTGTTTCAAAACAAAGATATAGCAAAAGAAAACAGATGTTGCTGAGAAAACTTTTCAAAAGCGATCATTTACTCCTTCAGCTTCTGTAGATGAAACTGCCACATCAGTTGTACATGAACAAAGTTTTTTTAAATTGCAGAGTGATCCATTTGTCATATTTAAGACAATGTATTCACTTTATAAATTCAGATATTCTGATTGAAAATTGCTAGTTTTATATTAGTTTATGTAGCTAAATATTTAACTTTTATGCAATATGTTATCTTTCAATATTCAGAACTATCAATTAATGACAATGATAACAGCTCTCTAATATATCCTTTGGTTAACTTAAATAATTTATTTATGTTCAATAAACATTTTAAAGGTCTAAATACTTTAAATCTCATAAAGTTTTTACTGTATTTTATACACCATATTCTAGACTATTCTTTGAATGACAAAATTAATCCCCATTTTTTTTCACCCTGTTCTTTTGTGGCACTTGTATATCTAAACTCTATAAGTATCATTAATTTGGCAAAGGTTAGGGTCTGTGATTTTTTCAGAGTTTCCCTCAGGCCCCACAGAAAACAGATTGCACATTCAAATTTAGTGATTTTCAGAGAGCTTAATAAAGAGATGCCTTGTGAAGATACAGGCAAGATGTAGGAAAACACCAAAAGATAGGACAGCATCCTAGGGCAGGTACACCTCTACACCTGAAGTGGCAAGTGGGGCATGCAGTCATGGGATGTGGGGAGAGAAAAAGTGGGCTCAAGGGATGAGCTGTACAGTCTAAAGTTGCAGCAAGCCCATGAAAGGCAGAGAGCCAAGTGACTAAATGCCTAGTCTTCATTCTCCTTGCCCCCTCGAGTCACCAGCTAGTGTTCCCCACTGTCAAGTTCAATGGTAAGCCAACGTTGATTCAGACCATAGAGGTCAGCCTCCCATCTCTTATCACAGGTTGGGGTTATCCAGGATAAAAACAAAGCTATCTTGAACATCACATAAATATTCTTCTGTATCTGATCTTGAACTTTTTGTTGCTAAATACTTAATCTAAACATTGTTTGAGATTGCTTGAAGGGTAGGCATTTCATCCATGTTTCCCAATCACTAGCCTTTATCCATGTATGTGAATTGAAATCTCATGGTGAACTTTACCAAACCTCCACTCTGGACCTGTTAAATCAGAGTCTCTGGTTTAGGTCCTAGGTGTTTGGCTCTCTTGGGGAGTTCTGATATACATTTCAGTCAAGAATCATTGATGTCGACCTTCTATATATACTTGGATTAATTTTGTCCATAACAGAGATCCATTTATGGATACAGTATTTTTGATATCTCCCCTTCCCCTTCATTTCTTGCCCATCACTCTTCTTCTTCTTCAAAAATAAAAAAAATAAAAAAGAATTTCTTTTACTGTATTGTGTTTTGGTACTTGACGGACATGATAAGAAATAGTCTTATGAAAAAGTTTTGTTTGGATATACTATAAAGATATTGAAGACATTGCTCATAGTATCTTCTTTAAATAACCCATGAAAGAAATGCCTCTTTATCTCATTTCTAGGAATAACTAGATTTTTCTTGAGCTTCTATTTTATTTTTGTCATATAATGGCATAGTAATGAGATAGTAATGATTCTCTGAGTCATAGTAATGATTACACACAATTTTTTGTTATTTTTATTGTAGTGAAAATTCATAGAACTAAGTTTTGGCCCACCTTAGTTGTACCTATCTGCAATTTTCTAAACATTTTTATCACATTAATTCCATTGAAATATAACCAATTTTATCTTTAGCTGGTATATTGCATGTATGTTTCAAGTACACCTTAAGTTCTATTCAATTTAATTAATTTAATGTAATCAATTGAAATATTGAAAAATAGCAACTTTGAATGAAGAGAGGGCAGAAATCCTCTGTTTTCCATTCTTTTTAAGGTTGGTTTGCATACACCAACCTTGAATTTTCAAGAATGATTTAAGTTTCTCTCTTTGTGTTTCTCTATTTATAGTCTATGATGCTCTAATAATATTCCTGATGTGTACAGTTAGAATTTACAAAGTATCTTTCTATCTATTATTGCATTTGACCTCCACAAAATTCTGAAATAAGTTGGGTAGCTCATTATTTTGATGATACAGAAAAAATATGTTAAAATGTCTACCTAGAGTATTAGGGAATGTTAATTTTCTTATTTTACTGTTACAAACATGAAATTTCAAGTCTTTCCATTCTACTACTATCAACCAGATTTAATGACAAGGGGCAGAAATCACCCTCTATTTTCATGTTGTTCTATTTTCTTCTGGTCTTACACAATGTTGGTTGCAAATATTTTAACACAATGAATTATTAAAAAAGGAAAGGCCAAGGCCCTTCTGGGTTGTGCACAGATTCATCATCAAAGCTTTTTCAGGGTAGGTAGAAAACCATGTTAATATATTTCTTACAATCTCCTACTGCCCAAGGGAAGCCATTTGAATAGATATTTGATATGTCAAATCTTAAGCACAACAATTTTGGACAAATGTTTCTGATTTAAAGGCCAAATTTCTTCCAAGTCGAAGTCACTCTAACTTCAATCTTACAAATAAAATGTCCACTAGCAAAAGAGTACACAAAATATTTTATAATCTATATAACTGAACTACTGATCCAAGAGTCTTGGGGCTAATGCACTGTGCATTAGTAGAAGAATAGGTAATAATTCAAAGAAAGGGAGCTAGTTAATTTTCAGTGAGTTTATTTCTTGGCAGGCAAACTGCTGATAGTAATTTTTGCAGGTGACCTCCTTCATGCTTTCCTTCTGCCTCTCTGTTAGACAAGTCCAAGACAGCACATGGCATTGGTCAAAGTGACTAAATGAGCTCTTGTTTATGGGTAATGATCCATTATATTTATGACATCCTCTGGCTGGTGCTACATGCTCCTTTGCAGGTATCACTGAATTTTGATCACTGTTATCTCAGTGGGACTGATTAATTCACCTTATGAGAGGAAGATGCTAAGATGAATCAAATTAGAAGCACAATAAGACATCAGGTGTTCAGAATAAGATGAGAAAGACAGAGTTAGTCAATATGTCAATTATAAATGTATTGAAAGAGGAATTTATTGTTATGGAAGAATGGAATCTATTTGTCCCTTTAATCAAAAGGAGATTCCACTAAATATGTTTTAATAAACTATTTTAAAAATTAGAGTCAATATTGTTGTTAGAAAAGACATAGATGCTCTTAAAATACTTGAAAATAGTTTAAACTCCTAAAGAATTAGATATCATATATTTATTTATTTACTTTTAAGAAGTCCAGAAGTACACTGAATTTAGAGCCTGACTACTCAGAGTGGTCCACAGACCAGTGGCATCAATCTCACCTGAGAGTTTGTTAGAAATGTTGACTTGAGTCTCACACTAGATTATGGAATTTTTCTTTCTTCTTCCCCTTCTTTTTACTTTCTGTTTTCAGGTTGGTAATCTCTATTGCTCTATCTTCAATTTTGATGATTATTTCTTCTGTCATCTCAAAACTGCTATTGAGATCCTTTAGTGAATTTTTATTTCAGTTATTTTACTTTTCAACTCCAGAATTTTTATTTGGTTGTTTTGTTTTTTTAAAAATAATTCCTGTCTTTTTATAGATATTCTCTATTTGATGAGTAATTTTCATTTCACTTTCTTTTAATTCTTTAAAAGTGATTTCCTTTTAGTTCTTTAATCATATTTATAATAGCTGCCTTGAAATATTTGTCTGGTAAGTCTAACATTTGGGTGCTCTCAGATGAGCCACAGTTGTTGCCTGTTTCTTTGCCTATCTTGTAATTTTTTTTGTTGGAAACTGGGCATTTTATATAATTAATTGTAGCAACTCTGGATTTTTATCCCTCCCCCCACCCCCCCTGTGACTTGCTGGGGATGGTTGCTGTTTGTTTATTTCTTTTAGGACTCGCCTGGACTAATCTATGGAGTCTGTTCATCTGCAGTGTGTGGCCTTTGAAGTCTCTGATAAACATTTCTTTTATTCTACTTTTTATTTTCAAGACTGGCTTTTTTAGGAGTTGCACCTGTGTCAGCATAGTTTAGTGGTCATCAGTGATCAGACAGAGGCTGTGCTCTAATACCTGGAGCCAGTAAGTCTTCCACCCTTTTCTGTTAGATTTCATTGTAGCTTGGTGTATTAGTCATCTATTGCTGTGTAACAACTTAAACATAAAGTTAAGCAGCTTGAAACAACACACATTTATTTTCTCAGATTCTGTGGGTGAAGAGTTTGGGCATTTCTGCTTCAGGGGCTCACAAGAATGTAATCAAAGTGTTGGCTAGGGCTGTGGCCTCATCTCAAGACTCAACTGGGGAAAAACACACTTTGAATTTGACGTGCTTATTGGCAGAATTCACTGATTTGTGGGTTATTGCACTGAAGGCCTCAGTTTCTTGCTGACTGTGAGCTGGAGGCTGCCCTCTGTTCCTTGTCACACTGGGCAGTGCACACCATAGCAGATTGCTTCATCAAAGCTATCAAGGGAAAGAGTTTACTAGCAAAATAGACATCACAATGTGATGTAACATAACAAGGAAGTGACATTCTGTTGCCTTTTTCATATTCTATTTCTTAGAAGCAATACACATATCCTGCCCACACTCAAAAGAAGAGATTACACAAGGGTGTGAGTACCAGGAGGTGGGGATAATTGAGGTCATCTTGGGGAATGTTTTCAAAGTTCAGGAAGTTTACAAGTGTGCTTTGGTTTATACTTTCTGAATTTGTAAGACCTTATGTTCAGCCAGGGATGAGTAACTCACTAGGGCCTCTCTGGCTTCTCTTAAGCAGGCACAGCCTTGCACATGTGCAAAGATCTCCAGATGATCAGGTGTAAGTAGAACCTTAGCAAGGCTCTTTTTCGCTATCTCATTTCCCTGAATCTCCCTGTTGCATTTCTGGCTGGTGTGCTGTTTTTTTGATTGCTCTAAACAGTATAGACCTCAGGCTCATGTTATCCTCCCCTGATTGTTTAGTACTGATATCGTTATTGTTTTGAACTATAGGGTTGTCCTTTTTTTTTTTTTTTTTAGTGTATTAGTCATCTATTGCTGTGTAACAATTTTTCTTAACCCCTGCCATGCGGCATGTGGGATCTTAGTTCCCTGACCAGGGACTGAACCTGTGCCCTGTGCAGTGGAAGCACAGTCTTAACCACTGGACCACCAGGGAAGTCCCAACTATAGGGTTTTCTACTCTCTGATCCAAATATTTCCAGTACCCCTCTGATGGGAAGAGAGATTCTAGTCTACTGTTATCTACTATGATCTGTACCACCTGCCTGGTTAGAACTTCTGCTCTGTAGTGCTGGTGGCTGGGAGTGCAGAAATGGGACTTGACTAAAATGCCACAAATTTCCACTGTTCTTACCATTACACATTAGACATTCTTAAATAAATGTTTCTCAAATTTGTGTATGCCCATTGGTCAATATCTGGAGTCTTTAATAATTTTTAACAACTTTGTCCTTTTTTAAAATATTTAATTAATTAATTTAAAATTTTTTGGGCTGTGTCGGGTCTTAGTTGCCTCACGTGGGCTTCTCTCTAATGGTGGTGTGCGGGTTTTCTCCTCTCTGGTTGTGGTGCTCAGGCTCCAGGGCATGTGGGCTCAGTAATTGTGGTGTGCAGGCTTAGCTGTCCCGCGGCATATGGGAACCTAGTTCCCCCACCAAGGATCGAACCCCGTCCCCTGCATTGGAAGGCAGATTCTTTACCACTGGACCACCAGGGAAGTCCCCAACCTTGTCCTGTTTTATCATCACTTTTTGGAAGAGAAAATTTGTTGAGCCCCTCACTCTGCCATTCTGGAAGTCCTGTCTTCCAAACCTACAGAATCAGAAACTACATTTTAACAGTAGTTCCATATGATTTGCATGTACAATAAAGTTTGAGAGAAGTGGTCTAGGTCATTTCCAGAAATGCTAAATCAGAAGGATTCAAATATGTACTGATACTTGAGATTATCAATTTGAGTGTTTTAGTACTACCTACTGTGGAGTTAAGAAAAATTGAAAACACAGCTACTTGTTTCTAGAATATGAGATAGAAAAGAGTAACTACTTTGTTCATATATTAGGAAAAAATACTATGCATACACCTATCCCAAATATATTTAGTTTTGAAATTGTTCAGGGTGGGAGAAGTTACACCATGGAAATTAGCAAATTCTACAAATGCTTCAATTTCCTTTTCCTTGAAAGTCAGTTTTAAACATTTCCCAACATACCACTGCATGTTTGATTCCCTGCAAAGCTTCCTATGTTACTTGAAAAATCCACAGTACTTCATTAAAATGTTTAGATAAAGTTTCTTTTTTTGGTTCTCTTAGCATCTTTGGTTTTCAGTTAGAGTTCCAGCAGTCTATATAAAAGAGTCTCTGGGATGGTAATCTGATGGGGTTATGGTAGGGGAATAGTCTCAGGCTTGTACTGAAGCACTGTTTGCATAGCATTTTATCTGATTTTGAGGAAACATTCATTGTTCGTATCAAACATTAATATTCTAGAAATGTACATGAAGCAGATTTGCACGTGCTCACAGTTTCCTTTCAAGGACATGGCCACTCCTATAACTTGTAAGAGGATCTGTAAAGGAATACAATCCTGGCTCCTTACAGCATTAGACAAAAGGAGAAAGATGTTTCAAAGTGAGTGAATCATGTGATGCCTGTCATTGTTTTTACCCTCACAGTCTACACTAGGTACCATAAATCTTGCTTCCACTTAGGGACAAATTATGCCATATACAAATTCCTGAATAAAGACGTGCATGTCTGATGAGTACAGATTTGTTCTTTGTTCTGTTGAACCTTTAAAAAGGCCCTTTTTTTTCAGAAGACATGTAGAGCGCCTGAAAGACTCCTTTCAACTCTTATTTATGTGCAAATAAATACAATTATTTCTAAAAGATGAAAGTGAAGAGTGTTAATCATGAGGTGGTGGTGGGAGCATAAAATTCAGACTTTAACATGAAGGGAGTTAGGATAATTTGATCCTGGGAAGTCTGGTGCAAAAAAGACCGAATAATGCTATTAACTATATGTAATGAAAGTGTAAACTGAATTTTAGTGAGTGATGCAATTTGGTCAGGATATCTTAACTCTCCATAGCATTTGGTGATGGTTATTTCTTCTAACACCAGTACCACCTCTTACCATGGTGATTTTCATGGATACCATGATGAGTAAAAGAAACAAAATCATTTTTTGTTGTTGGCTTCAGGTTCTATTATGTGCATGACCTTTCTACTAACTATCTAACAGTAATAGCTTCAGTGGCTTTGCTTATCTACCTTATACTATTAAATGAATTCAATCAATGATGATTAGAAATAACAAGAATACCTATAAGGGTAGTTATCTCAGCTTTATTTATAATAATTGAGAATTTCAAATGACCTACAACAGTGTCGTCAAACAAGAGGTTAGTTAGCTAAATTATATCACAACACTGTAATGGAATGCATCCTTAAAAAATAGTGATATAGAAGATCATGCAATAATGTGAAAAGATGTTCACAGTATATACTGCTGGGTAAAAATGAGTTAGGATATGTCATATCCCTGTTGGGATGATTATAAAAAGATAAGTGACAGCCAGAGAATAAAACACTAGAAGGATAAATACCAAAATGCTAAATTACCTCTATGGGTTGGGATTATAAGTAAGTTATGGTTTATTTGTCGGCTTTTATTACCTGTTTTATTAATTTCTAGATGGACACATTTCATTTTAAAGAAGAGAAACAAGTTACAGAAAAAAGGAGAGCCTGTCATTTACATGTACATCATAAAATGAACTGGTTGTTTTATTCATGGGGTTTCTTTCTTTCTTTTTTTAAAAAATTTTTTTGTTTTTGGCTGCGTTGGGCCTTCGTTGCTGCACATGGACTTTCTCTAGTTGTGGTGAGTGGGGGCTTTTCTTGTTGCAAAGCATGGTTGCTGGGCGTGTGGGCTTCAGTAGTTGTGGCTCGTGGGCTCTAGAGCACAGGCTCAGTAGTTGTAGTGCAAGGGTTTGGTTGCTCTGCGACATGTGGGATTTTCCCAGACCAGGGATCGAACCTGTGTCCCCTGCATTGGCCGGCAGATTCTTAACCCTTCCACTGAGTCATCAGGGAAGTCCCAATTTCTTTCTTTTTAAAAAAAATGTATTGTGGTTGATTTACAACATTGTTAATGTGTTAATTTCTGCTGTACAGCCAAGTGACTCAGTTTTATATTGATATATATAGATATATATTCTTTTCCATTATGGTTTATCATAGGATATTGAATATAGTTCTCTGTGCTATACAGTAGGACCTTGTTTATCCATCCCGTATATAATAGTTTGCATCTGTTAATCCGAAACTCCCACTCCTTCCCTCCCATTCATGGGATTTCTAATCCTACAATAACCCAGCAAGGTAGACACTCTCATCCTAATGTTATAGGTGAGAAAAAGAGCCCCAGGAAATCTTTGTGACTTGTCTCAAGGTATGTGGATGGTGGGTGCTGGAGCTGCCAACTCCAGGCTCTCTCCCTCATGCCCCTTTGGAGTTCCCATGTGTGCTTTTAATGGCTTTCCTCTTTCATCCCTTTTCATCACATAGATGGCATCATCTTCTCCTTCCCTCAGTCTTTTGCAGCCCCTTCCTATTGACTCTCTCACCACTCAGCAAATATTGACTGAACACTAGCTAACCTATATATGCAAGAGATGGAGTTATGTGCCAGTGATATGGAGATAAATTAGACATAAACCCAAGCCTCAGTGGGGTCACAGCACAAACTGATAGGTAAACACAGCTTGCTTTGCCAAGTGCTCAGGGGTGGACCGAAGGCTTTGGTACAGGGGAAGGGGCTGGGTGTGTGCCATGAAGTAGGAATCAGACGACTTTATTAGAATTGTGCCTAAAATAAAAGGGAACACATGCTGGGGTCCTCCTAGGCAGGAGTAGGGATAATGGAGTATCTAGGTATCCACCTCAGAGACAACGTTTTAGTAACTTTGGCATCTTGATATTATTGGGCACTACTGTAGTTTCGTTGTGTGGTCTTCCTGTTGAATTTTGCCTTCTTTTGGGCAAATATCGGTTTTCATCATAGTCTAACCGCACCAAATTAAAGGGAATTAAATGTGTGGATAAAAATGATCCCTGAAGGGAATTTGTGAATTCTTACATTTAGAAATAAGTACTTTTTATTATAAATTAGTAAAAGAAAATCAGAGAATTTAAAAAATTTTAAACAGTCAGAATTATTTCTTGTACTCAAAAACACAAACTTAATCCTTTATAAGTCTTATGAAATATAATACCATCTGTGTTTCAGACTTTATTTTAAAAATAACAGTGATTTCCTTTTTGATAATTTAATTTGCATTTCCTCACAATAGTTACTTCTTTCCAGTCTTTAATTTTCTGATCGGGCTAACATAATGAATCCCTGAAATGTTCACTCTGTTATCCACAGTTTGAGTTGATTGCTTGGAAATGCCTGGGAAATGCTCCACTTTTTGTTGTTTGTTTTTCTGTGAAACCCACATTGAAGAAAATGCAAATCTCACTATGAAAGTGAAGATAAGGGCTCCATACCTCCTCCATTTAATCATCTCATCTTAATGCCCTATGTAGATTGTTATTCAAAGATATTAAAAGATTTGATGATTGTTGAATCATCTGGTTGGCATTTAAAATAACACTGCTGAGGAATTACTAATGTTCAATCAATACGTATTGATTAAGGTCTCAGAAATGCCAAGCTTTCAGCTTAAGAAGTCAATCTTTGTTGTAAAAGTTGAGGAAAGTCCAATTTATTTAGAATAACAATTTAAAAAAATTTTCGGTATAACATATTTTAGGAAACTGGCCTAACTACATAACAAGCATAACAAGCAGTGTTCTGTGCTTTAAAAATCTCTAACTTATATTCTTCTTATTTTCATCATTTTCCTTTGGTTTCTTAAAAAAATGTGAAAGTGTTCCTTCACAGGAATCTTGAGATATGTTTAACTTGAGCTATTTTTCTTACAACGGAAAACGGCCATTTTCCTTCATTTAGTGTTCATAGTGTATAAACAGTTTCCTGAATTGATGTCCCTCAAAACATTACATATGAGAGAAGCTGAAAGAACACTCTTTGCAATAATAGCAGAGGAACTGGGTGCTTACATTTGAAATGCATGATTCTAGTGCTACTATGGCCACGGTGAGGAGGGACAGCATGACAGTAGAGAGTACAGGTACTGAAGTCACACTTGGGTTCAAATCCTACTTCTGCCACTGCTGGCTCTGTGCTTTGGGACCAATCTCTTAACTTCTCTAACACTCAAGTATCTCATCTGTAAAATGGAGAATACAACATTATCTGGCTGTGATTGTGAGGACTGAATGACAGGCTGTAGATAATGCTAGTAGTAGCCTGGAGCCAAGTATATTGTCAACAGCCTTAATCAAAGTCAGCAAACATCATTTTTTTAAAGGAAAGTGGGTAGTCATTCTGCTGCTTTGTTCATTTTATCCTGCCTCTGTCCCTTACCAGTTACAGGGTTTGGGGCCATGTCACTTCACTTTGTTGATCTTTAATTTTTTTATTGGAAAGATGCAATTACCTAAATTCTGACTGCCTACCTCAGTATTCCTGTTTATCTGCAAGATTCTGTCAAATCTAGATGAAAAGTGACACTCCAGAAAGAAGAGTCCATATCAAGAACCTGGGAGCTGAAGCAGACAGGCAGATGTGCTCTCCAGATCTTGATCAAGCTGTCCAGTTGCAAGGAGAATGGTTATCTGAGAGCTGACATCTTGCTATTCTCAAGGGGGGGTCCCCCACCGGTGACCTGGCCAGTAAACCAGCAAGGCAGGGGTGTAGCCAAAGGCAGACCCTTCTTGGGTGGCCCTCAGCCAATGAGTGAGCAAGAGGTGGTGTGAGGGACTGGCCACTTTTGTCCCATGGTGGACCCTCTCGTAGGCATTCTTTGTTTGGAAATGCCCCGAGGGGAGCTGGCAGAGAGAGCAGATCTTCAACATACTAAGACAGCTCCCACTGCCCAACTGGAGAGCCACACTTGAGGCAGGAGCGAAGGGTAAAAACTCAAGATATTCCAAAACAATCATCAGGTTTGGGCAGGATGCTGAGTTGGACACTGAGAATCAGATCAGGGAAGAGGGTCAAGCTAAACTGAAGTCGAGTGGCTCAGCGCCGAGGATCAGCTAAGGCTAAGGTCCAAAGGGTGGGGGGAAGGGGTGGGAAGGAGCACCTCAGAGGGATTCCCCAGTGTGGGTCCTCATAGGGAGCATCAAACCATCCCACTAATTTTAAAAAGCTCTGCACACTCCAAAGTGCTATCCAGATGTAAGCAATTTGGCAATGTCTTGTTCTGCACTCTGGAGCAGCAGGGAACATTTCTAACGAGGTTTTGATGGTATTTGGCAATCTTTGCAGTCTTCCCTCTATTGGCAAAGTTGGTATGATTTTAAAAAGCAGGTCTTGGAGTGTTTGTTCTGCATTTCCTTAAATCTCACGGGCAAAAGTTGCCAGAGGTGCGCAAGGTTGGGCTCACTTCCAACCTCCAAGCTTTTAGGGGGCGCTCCAACATCTGGTAAGATTGCTCACCGTCTTGTAATCAGCATCTTGCGCCAGAACTGGGACGTCAGGGTGGGGCACAGCCCAACTATTATCCCCTAATGTGGACACAGACCTATTGTCCGTATAAGTCGAATGATTCATGCCTAGCTTCTCGTCACAAACTTTACCCCTAAGAGTTAATGCGACAGCAATAAAATTCAGAATATATGGAAGGAACACAGTGTCTTTGAGGCACGTGGAGTTCAGGGGTTTTCTCTGGGTTGCAAGCTCCAGATTCTTACCTTAAGGAAAAACACACTTACTTCATTGTTTCAATGACCTGTGTTAATGCAACAGAAGATAAGAATGTAGAATTGTTGGAATTTGCCCTCAAAATAATTCCATCTCTCTGTATTGGACTTTTATGAGGAAGCTTGTTGAAAAAAAAACAGATACATTATTAATTGTAGAGCAAGAACAGAACAGATTTATGGCCATCTTATTCAGCCTTAAACTTCAATGAACATTTGGTAAAAGGTACAGGAGAGAAAAACGCCCTGTTATATTTATTACTTTTGAGCTCATGGGATGGAGGCATTCTCTTTTAGCTACATAACTACCTTGGCTTCACTATATATGTAAGATATATATATGCATTGTTTTTTTTACCCAGGAGCCCCTTTTGTGATCATTTGTATAGAACCCCTCACTTTAAATTTGTAGCAGGACAAATTAGCTATAGAGGTGTGCACCACCCATACTGCTCTGTTTTCCACTATAAAGATACTCCTCAACACTTTCCACTAAGGACATGAAACATACAGAAATGTTCAAGTCACTGGGACAAAGAAAATCTGTATTATCAGTCTTGGGAAGTATGAAAACAGGATGAAAATGTTAAGTTTGCTAGTTAGGACATAAAAGTTGTGAAATTTGCTTCAATTATCATATTTGGTATACTAAATTTAGAAGTATAATAACTTTGAAAGATGTTGTTTAGTATAGTATAGATTTTCCAGTTGAATTTACTTTTTATTAGATTTCATGTTTGTTACAACTGGACTTTTAGTCATATTCTGAGAATCAAAACTGAATTGTAGAATATACCCTGAGGTGTCATAGCTTAAATATCAGTAAATTGCCCTGAATTCTAACCTCTTTCTCTTTATTTTTAATGGGCAAAACACATCCTATGGGTAATGGGAGAAAGTTTAAAAAGAAGAAAAAAATTGGGACTTCCCTGGTGGCACAGTGGTTAAGAATCCGCCTGCCAACGCAGGGGACATGGGTTCTAGCCCTGGTCCAGGAAGATCCCATATGCCACGGAGCAACTAAGCCCACGCGCCACAACTACTGAGCCTGAGCGCTAGAGCTGGCAAGCCACACTACTGAGCCCACGTGCCACAACTACTGAAGCCCACGTGCCTAGAGCCCGTGCTCCACAACAAGAGAAGCCACTGCAGTGAGAAGCCTGTGCACCACGACAAAGAGTAGCCCCCGCTCACCGCAACTAGAGAAAGCCCTCGCACAGCAATGAAGACCCAACACAGCCAAAAATAAATAAATAAATAAATTTATAAAAAAAAAAAAAGAAAAAAAATCCTCAACTTTGCCAACTTTGCTTAATCAGCTGGATTCTGTAGTTAACACTACCAAAAGTTCTTTTTTGACACACTTTTATAAAATTGTTGCCAGTTTCTGATACGCAGGGTTTGATTTGTTAGAGACAAGGTACAGGGGCTGATTTCTATGGGGGCTACACCTAGAATCTAGTTATTAATACCAGTGAGTTCTGTGACCTGGGACCATCTTTGGACCTTACTGTCAATCTCCTTAGGTTTGGATGGAGGAGCTAACACTAGACTGGCTGAAAAAGTCACTTGCTTTAACATGTTATATGTTTCTACTCTTCCCCATGCTTGTTATTTCTGAAATCTGTACATTTACAAACACAGATAAAATTTTTCCATGAAACAAAAGCCTGAGGTGTCTGAAGTAAACCAGAAAAGGAATCTGAAACCATTTTATGCTAAATCCCTGCCACTGTGGGGCAGCTACAGTCATAGAGAGACCCCTTAGGAGTTCTAACACCCACTAACATTTGAAAGTAACTTTTGCAGCATCAAATCCTGGGGGTTCCTGCATGTTTCATAATCCCTTCAAAAGCAGTAGAAGTGGAATCTCACTTCCATTACTCTGTGCCTTGAATCTAAGAGATTTGCAGCAGTATGAATTTTGTGACTGTGAAATTATTCTCTTCTCCTAATAGCCTTTTGACTTGGCTGTGGCTGTGCTTTGTACTTGTAAGCAGAGATGCTCTTGGATTCGCTGGGTCATTTGGGAAAGAATGTCTGACAGATGTGCATTGTAGGAGTCAGATATTGTTATTGTTGAAGACATACAATTTTTTTTTCATCTTCAGCAAGTTTGACAGTTGAATCCAAACACATTTTCATTGATTGCAGTATTTGTTATATTTCCATATACTTTAAGAACCCCAACGATGACTGTTCCATAAAGAGTTTCTTTTTCCTTCAGTAAGCACTCATAGGCCAAGGAGCTCCTATAGAGTTGGAATGATGTTGTGTACTCAACTTCTTTTTTTCTTGCTCATTCTTAAAGAAAACTGCTAGAAAAGACAGCCAATAGATGTTTCCAAACTAAGAAAGAACTGTTTCTTTGTTTTTATTTTTGTTTTTAGTTTCTTAAGTGAAATATTCAATACTCCCTGAAGACCAAAATTCATTTGGCTTTGGAAATCAAGAAGAATATTTTTCTGCTGTGCCTCTTCTACCTAGGGATTATATTGATCTAGTACCATGTATAATTTTCCAGTTGCATGGGGTTATGATATGATTTATATAAATGGCATAAACATGTATTATGCAAATAGCACAAATGCCGAAGACAGCTGCTTACCAACTGTGGGATGTTTGGGTGGTAACTGACCTCCTTAAGACTCAACCTGTGCATCTGTGAATTTGGCCATTGCTGTCCTCTCAACATTCCTGTAGGAATGAAATGAAGGCATGTATGTGAATTTGTAGAGCAGTGCCTGGCAAATACAAATTAAATGATTATTTTGGCATTGAGAAACATCCTATTAACTACATTGTCTGAATCATGTTAACCATTTAAAATAATATTTTATAATCTAACTTAAAAATATTTGTAAGAGGGGGAGAAAAATTTGACAAAATATATTGCTCTGGACATTTTCTTCTTTATTCTGGGAACTATGCACTTTAATGACCAACTGATGAGTGAACTTGGTACAGGTCATTGGAAATGCCATTTTTCTCCCCGTCCTTGGTATTGTATTAGGAAAAATTTTAAACTGTTTCCTTCTTTTTTTAAAGTATCTTACAGCAGGTAGTGTAAATTAACTCATTACTTTGTAAATGCTTATTTCCAATGTAATTATGGCTTACTACATTGACATTAAACATTGAAACGTAACTTCTAAATCCAGTAGCAGGGATAAGAGCCTCCTTCTATGGATGCCTCTGGGGGAATTACTACATACTAAATGGAAAGAAATCTTAGTTTAAGATTTAAAAAAATCAAGGTACACTCTTAAAGCTAATGTGAATCAGGTATTACCGGAATCAGTGACTCTTCAGTTATTCCACAACACAAGTGACATACTTTCATCTTTATAGACTTGGCAAATTTTAGACAAGCTAAGTTGAAACCTTTATGGATAAACTTTTTCAGGTTTACAAAGTTTCAGCCAATTATAAAAGCTTAAAGGATTATGAGAGAACCACTCCCCTGAAAACATTTCTAGAATAAAGTCTGTCTGTCAAATGTCACTCGGTGATAATGTGTTTAATGTAGGCACAGAAATTTAAGAGGATGACTTGGACACTCATCAGGTAAGGATCAAAGGTGCTATAGGGCTGGGTCTCAGGTGAGGCTGGAGTATAGCAAGGGCAGCTTTTATGGAGTGTACTAAGCAAAGATTCCTTTTAGGAGAGCAAATATGAAAATAAATTCATTTCTAAGTTACCCTAGTCCCTGATAGAAATTGAGAACATAGGGTAGGATGTGGCTAATGCCCAGTGGTGTGTTGTTAAACACTAAACAGCTTGCTTTCTAAGTGGGTAGTGGGGAGGATCTGACTTATAGTGCTTGCTAATTTCTGTAAATAATCCACGTGGCTGGGCTTCCCTGGTGGCGCAGTGGTTGAGAATCTGCCTGCCAATGCAGGGGACACGGGTTCGAGCCCTGGTCCCGGAAGATCCCACATGCCGCGGAGCAACTGGGCCCGTGAGCCACAATTACTGAGCCTGCGCGTCTGGAGCCTGTTCTCCGCAACAAGAGAGGCCGCGATGGTGAGAGGCCCGGGCACCGCGATGAAGAGTGGCCCCCGCTTGCCGCAACTAGAGAGAGCCCTCGCACAGAAGCGAAGACCCAACACAGCCAAAAATAAATAAATAACTAAATAAAATAAATAAATAAAAATTAAAATAAATAAATAAATAAAAATAAAAATAATCCACGTGGCTGATTTCAAGCTACCAGCATGAAATTGCTGAACACATAGATGGTTAGAGATAACAAGAATTGGCTCTTGCAAGCTGGTATCATTGGGTTCCAGCACAACATTGACTCTTTGAGTAATGCTGGCCCGTCTATGCCTTACTTCCTTGTTGGCTTCTCATAAAATGGAAACTCAGGGACATAGGAATAAATTTGGTTGAAGTAGATAGATCAGAAGTGGCACGTTGTATAACTTGGTGGGGGGCTGCCATTCATGTCCTACTCTATGTGAAGGGTGCTCCCTGGAGTTGTGCAGGAAAGAGCCTGCATGGCCATATGTGCATATGGTGGCCCTGCTTCAGCTCCATTCACTTGACTTTAACCCCTCCCCACCCCCAAACAAACACCGAGCAACTCATGGAGCATTACATCATATCTACTGCTCTGTGCCAGGCAGCTATGCCAACCCACTCCCTTCCTCCAATCTAGACTTGACCTGCTTCTGTTTGGGCTCTGGTATTCCTAGTTCTCCTCATGGGCTGTGGGAACAGGACCTGAAGGGGAATCAAGGTCATGGGGGCATCTGACAGCTGCGTTCAGAGGCTATGTGCAAAGGTGTTCTGGGACACAGCTTGGGAGGGAGGTTGGAGAAATCTCAGGATGCCTACAGCCCTGTCACCGGTCCAGGAACACTCAGGCACAGTGTCCATTATTTGGGGGAGGAAAAAGAATAAATCAGCGTTCTACATGCAGCTAAATTACCCTGAAAAGACCTCACCGCTCAGCTGGCTTCCCCAGCTGAGTCATGACTGCCTGAACAGCCAGGAGGCCTAATGAGCACTCTGTGGGTGGTTCTGCATGGGCAGTCACCCAGGGCTGAGCCCCTCTCTGTGGACGTGAGCTTTTAAATAAAAGAACAGCAAGCCCGGTTGATGGATGGTGTTATTTTGACCTTTCTTGAGGGAGAAACTCACTTTGGGAGGATAGGGAAGCAGACTTGCCTCATGGTGCTCAGTGCTTGCAATCCCAGGGATGGTTCTGGAGGGCAGGACATCACGTGCCCAGTCATCTAGGATGCACCTAGGTGAGCACCATCTGGCGGGTGGGGATTCAGGGGGCCTGGCAGCAAGCAGGGCCAGGCACTGTCAAGGGCACAGATCTAAGGGTGGTCTGTGTCTGTGTGCACAATCCCAGCCGGCTCCTCCCCTCCTCCCTGACACACACACTTACACATGCTCAACACTTCTTCCAAGGAGGGGATGCCAAAGATAAACAAAAATGGAGGTGTTAGCACACGATGTCACGGCTACCATGATTTTCCCTGCCAAAATGCCCAATAAAGTGGTCCTTATAATTTTGCTATGAGGTTAGGGATCCTTGAAAGAGAATGTCAGGCTATAAAGGTCTGTAGAATATGTGCACCATACATATTATATAGAAGCTCTTGGTTGCAAGTAACATGAGACTGACTTCGAGGCAGCTTAGGAGAAAGAGCAAAGGCATAATGGGGGTGCCAGTGGTGGAAAGGGCTTATTGGAAGGTTGTGAAGCCATTTCACAGAAACCAAAAGCAGAAAGGCTGCCAGGGCTGTGGACTGGAGCCAGGACTGGAGCTTGGGGGAGCCTGCGTGGTACCAGGTTATGCTTCTCTAGTTATAGATGAGGCCTCTACACATACAGCCACAGAACAGAAAAGGGTGTCCTGAATTTTCCATGTTCCAGTCCAGGCACAAAAGAGATTTCTCTTTCCATCACCGTCTACAAAATTCCCAAGGAAGAAATAGTTTCCTAGCTCAGGCCAGGTGCCACCCCGATAGGTCAATTGTGGGAAGAGAAAGGGGTCTGGGGAAAGATTCTGATTCACCTTGTTGAGGTCTCTGCAGCCTGAAAATGTGAGTTCTGTTTTGTTTTTGGCTGGAATACCTCTTCATCCATGAAAACACACACGAGAGTAGAAAGGCCAAGGGGTTTGAGTCAGGCAAATCTGGGTAAGGACCTCGTTTTCCCTCTTATTAGTTGTTTGACTTTGGACAAATAATTGAACCGCTCTGAAATTCAATTCTGGCATTATCCCAACAAGAAATTCCTGTTCTATGGCACAGTGGTCCTCAGAGTGAGTTCTGGTAGCCTCAGCACCAGCCTCCTCTGAGAACCTGTTAGAAAGGCAAATTCTCAGACTCCACCCCAGACTGGCTGGGGGGTGGGGCTCACTGACCTGTGTTTTAACAAGACCTCCCTGAGGACGCATGCTGTGGTTTGGGAGCCTCTGCTTTAGGGCTCTGGGGGGAGCCTCTGAGAACCCTCAACAGTGGACCACAGAGTCCTGGATGAGGGCCCATTGGGCTTGCAACCCCCAGCTACCACCTTCTCCCACAACAGTCTGTATAAGCAGACCATGGGCAGGAAACCTCTGGAGTCCAGATTCTTTGTGTACTGGGGAGTCTAGTGTACTTTTCACGGGGAGCAGTGGGGTCTCTCCACCCCAAGTCCAGTGAGGAGTTAAGATTGGAGGTGTTTGAAAGAACAGGGAACCAAGTATCCCCTGGCCGGTGCTTGTTGAGCTACAGAAAATTGCAGGCCCACCCTGATGCTAGCAGGTTTGGAGGAAGTTCTCAGGAAAATGTCTTTGCCCTCCCAGAGCTTCTAGACCCTGAAGGAGGAGGGGAAGCAGAGGGAAATCGCAGACTGTATCTCCTCCTCACCAAAGGAGAGGCAAACCAGACAGGCAAGGAGAGTGAGAGCCTGCAGCTTCAAACAGGACAAGATGAAACTTTACATACTGTGATGACACTGTGCCAGTAACTGGAGGTAAATGGATGTGACCCATATGGCTTTGTAATGGGGAAGAACAGAGTTGACAGCAACTGCTGGAAAAAATAAATGAGGGTGTTTGAGATGCTGTCTGGAAAATACATAAACATCATGGATGCTTGATAAGTAGCTGCCGCTTTTTGAGTGCGTATGTGAGCCAGACTCTTTCTAAAGCAACGACAGAAAGTGACATACAATTTTCACGAACCTTTTGAAGAGGTTATTATAATTCCTACATTACAGAGAAGGAAACTAAGGCTCAGAGGAGGGGTGTTCAGTGGCCAAAAGCCACACAGCAAAGTAGCAGAGCCCGGCAGAGTCAGGGCCTCCATGCACGACTCTGACACCAAAGCCATGCTGTAGCTGCTGCTTCTTCATGGGAACTATTTTAATAATATGCTCTTCCCTAAATCGGGGAGCGTACTTGTTTCCTTCTGGGAAGCAATCCCTGAGCTTTGTAAATGGCAGTTCATCAGTCCACATGGATCCCCACACAGGGGTCCTGGCCAGAGAGCCTATGAGACTCACAGATGTGCTATTTCAGAGCCAGAGGCTGCTTTGCTGAGCTGGCATTTACATGGCTCTGTTTTCCTACTTAAAGTTCAAGGCCAAGATGAAGTCCCAGGGTTAAGTTTTGCTCCTCAGGCAAAGCTCTAGACAGTGTCTAGGAAAGAGCTTTGTCAATGGAAAAGACACAGAGTCACTGGACTCTGTTCAAAATGGCGGCCACCATGGGTCTCTTTGGGGTGTGGTGGATCCTCCAGCCCTGCAAGTAAAATCAGAGCCATTCATTGCCTTGGTCTCTCCCTCACACACACACCCATTTATGAGCATGAATCACGGATTTCCAAATAACAAGCATGAACTATTTTTTTATTTTAACACCCACCGCAAAGCCTAGCTCCTTCTCAGCCTCCCAGCTGCCTGCCTATCAAGTGGATTCTGACTCTCCAAGGGGAGGGGCAGGGCTGGTGGAGATATCCAGCCAGTCCCCAGGAGGTTCAACACTTGCAGCAATTTGTAGTGAAATTACCAGCTGAACTTGATTTAGATCCTGGCTGGAGCCTTCCCTGAAGGGTGTGGTGTGAAAGCCCAGCAGTTTGCTGTGAGTAAAAGTCTTACAGTGGATGCCTGGGCTGAGGATCAGGTTGGGGAAGACAGAAGGGGATGGAGTTTGTACCGGCAAGGCTGTCAGCCCCTAGATGCTGTGCTCGGGGGGGGGTCACGCTAGCTCTTTTTTCAGTCCCTAGGAATATAATGCTATTCATTCCATAAAACTAGGATATGCACAGGCTGACTGGCTTGCAAAATAGTGCCAAAGCTTCTTGTTTAGGGTAGGGGACCATCTTACAGGTCAAATTTACACAGGGGGTCAGCTTTCTCTCCCTGGGGGATGGAGGAATGGAATCTGCAGCTCAGTTGAGCTCTGGATCCTCCCCTAGATTTAAGTCACTCCTAAAATAGGAATTAACGCTAACACTTCATGCTTGTAATTGTGTAGTTACTGGAGGTGAAGTGCTATCTCAAGTACTATTGAAGCCAAATATGGCCTCTGTGCCCTGTCGACTAAAAAAATATATTCACAGTCTAAAAATTGATAGTTATGTTTTATTCCGTGGGAAATTTTAGGACTTCAAGCCTGGGAGGCAGCATCTCAAGTAACTCTGAGAGACCCGCTCTGAGGAGGTGAGTGGGGAGCCAGGATATGTAGGAGTTTTGCAACAAAGGGCAGGTAGTCAGGAACATCAAAAGATTATTGTTAATTAAAGAAATCCAGATATCTCAAGTTAAGGAATTTAGTGCTTTTCTATGTATGGGAAGATGCAAGAGTCTGGGCTCACTGAAATCATTCCTCTGATATGCACCTCAGCTATCTGGGGCCACTATCCTGTATTTTTACATCCTGAGTTTCCTCAGGGCTCACCGTAGGGAGTGGCTGCAGTCTGAAGGCTGCTAGATGGCAGGTATTCTTTTCCTTCCTGAGTTCCCTCAGGGCTCACCAGCTCACCAAGAGTTGTGGCTGCAATTGCTGATGACTGTGACATCCTTTGTTTACTGATATGGCAGGAAATATTCCATTTATCAACCCCAACATGGAGTTAAATCTTGGAGACAGAGTTTTGGGTAAAGTAGAAAAGAATAGCTTTATGGCTTTGCTGGGCAAAGGGGGCCACAGTGGGCTAATGCCCTCAAAACTGTGTGTCCCAACCTGGAGGAGGTAGTGAGGAGTTTTATAGTAATGGTTCAGAGAGGGTGTGACCAGCTCGTGGACATTCTTCTGGTTGGTTGGTGGTGAGGTAGGTGGGAGTGAGCATTATCAACCTTTTGGTTCCAGCTGGTCTGGGGTCTATGTGCTTGTGGGCAGCATACAGTTAACTTCTCCCACCTGGTGGGGGATTCAGGCTCTGCAAAACAGCTCAAAGATATTGTTATGTGTATCCCTTGAGGGGGCACCAGAACCCTGCCCTAAGGCTGCACTATTGTTTCTTGCCTATTCCTCTCTTATCTCTCCATTCCCTCCTTTCCCTAATTAGCAACCGTTTGAACCTGCCCCTTGGAACTCAGGGAAGGTCATGGAGGCTGAATGAAGCCTGTTTCCTGTAATAAAGAAATGGGGGACACAGAAAGGCTTTTGTGCCCAGGAGCCCCACGGGGTCCTGCTTGGTATCACTATCTCATTTAATATTTATAGCTAACCTAGGTCTGGTGCATGTAAGTCTCATGTGACAAAAGAGCAAAAAAAAAAAAAAATCAAGCATTTGGACTAGCACAGAAATGGATGACATTACAATCAGTGTTGAAGGCTTTGTCTAGTATGTTTATCAATATCCCCTAGAAAATATTTCTTGTCAGATCTTTTAAGAATTTATGCTCAGGAAAAAAATCCACAAAAAAGCATCTTTCCTTGCTTGGGAGTCAGTCCCTGTGTCTGATTAAGTGGTCATGCAGCTCATCATGCTTCCCTTTTCCCCCAGGCTGCCAGGAAGACCAGAGCAACAATTAGTGGGCAGTTATTGTAATTAGCCCACATGCTTAGCATTGTTTCTTTCTCCTTTCTTTTAGTTGCTCTGTTTTCTCTATGTAACCTGTTTATATAGAGAGACCTCAGAGTCCTTGAGAACTGGAGGTCAGCTGTGAATAAATGCATGACTATAATAAAAAAACAAAGAGAACCATGTAAGTGGCAGGCCCTGGACTGGGCAGATGTCCGGATTCCAAAAGCGGCACATTTTCCACATCACCACACTGCTCATTCTGACAGTTCTGGTGTGATTCTGCTAGAAGATGCCCCGGGAACTAGGCACGTTTTGGTTCCTGAGGGATGGGGTGACAGAGGACGGGGGCCACTATGGTAGCACCGCTGTGCCTTCACCTGCCTGGACAGCAGGGAGCTCTGCCTTATCAGAGCAGGAGGGTCTGGAAGTTGCTGGCTACATGCCATTGATTTTCCCTCTCAAGAACAACCCAGCAGTCTTTCCCTGAGGGGGCAAATTTAATTACAAGAAATTAACAAACATTTGGAAAAAAAAGGTAGAGCAGTTATTCTTCAATTAGAGACAAGCTGGCTTTAATCACCTTCCTGCCAGATGTCCTCTTGCGGGGCTGGCGCTTGTGCAAATGAATACTGGAGCAGGGAATTAGAAAAGGAGCTTAGGGTCTGAGTGTCTCTCCCACTTGTACTGGCTACCATGTTAAATCCCAGATTCAAGGCTTACTTAGCTATTTTCAGGTCTCTAAATCTTCCTTCCGTAAATATGATGTTGCTTCAAGTCTGCTGGAGCCAGGGAGCTTCAGCAGGGCCGATTATTTGGTCTGTGGCCACCCTGGGCCAGAGCAACAGGAGTGCTCAACTGTCTTCTGCTGGAAAATTCCATACTCCTCACACCCACCTCCTAGGAAAGAATCCTGTGTGTGTGTGTGTTTGTGAGTGTGTTTGCACATGTGTGTGAGTGAGCATGTGTGTGTGTGATGGTGTGTGTGAGTGCATGAAGGTGGGTGCATGTTCATATGTGTGTGCATGATGAGGAAATGTGTGTGTGAGTGTGTGGTGGATCCGTCAATGTGTGTGTGTGTGTGTGTGTGTGTGTGTGTGAGTGAGCATGTGATTGTGTTGATAAATGGAATATTTATAAATGGAATGGAATATTTATAAATGGAATATTTCCTGCCATATCAATAAACAAAGGATGTCACAGTCACCAATGATTGCAGCCCTCCAACGTGAGCTGGTGAGCCCTGAGGAAACTCAGGATGTGAAAATTCAGGCCCCAGATAGCTGAGGTGCATATCATAGGAATGATTTCATTGAGCCCAGATTCTTGCATCTTTTCAGGTACATAGAAAAGTGCTAAATTCCTTAACTTGAGATACCTGATTTTCTTTAATTAACAATAATCTTTTTTTTTTTTTTTTTTAAATAGAGGTGTGTCCTCAGTTTAACTTTCTTGTTTTTTATTTATTTTTATATTTTTTATTTTTGGCTGTGTTGAGTCTTAGTTTCTGTGCGAGGGCTTTCTCTAGTTGCGGCAAGCGGGGGCCACTCTTCATCGCGGTGCACGGGCCTCTCACTATTGCGGGCTCTCTTGTTGCGGAGCACGGGCTCCAGACGCGCAGGCTCAGTAGTTGTGGCTCACGGGCCTAGTTGCTCTGCGGCATGTGGGATCTTCCCAGACCAGGGCTCGAACCCGTGTCCCCTGCATTGGCAGGCAGATTCTCAACCACTGCGCCACCAGGGAAGCCCAACAATAATCTTTTGATGTTCCCAATTACCCGTCCTTTGTTGCAAAACTCCTATATATCCCGGCTCCTTCCCTTGCCTCCTCGGAGCAGCAGTTTCTCAGTTATCTGAAACACTGTCTCCCGGGCTGCAGTCCTCATTTTGCCCCAAATAAAACTTAACTCGCAACTCTCAGGTTGTGGATTCTTTTTAAGTCATCAGTATCTATGTGTGTGTGAGCTTGCATGTACATATGTGTTTGTGTATGTGTGCCTGCGAATTGCATGAGTGTGAATATGTGTGTGTCTGTATGAGTGTGTTTTTGAGTGAGTTTTTGAATGAGTGTGGATGTGAGTGCGTGTGTCAGCATGTGTCTGTGTGTTTGCTGGAGTCCCTCCAGCTGCATTAGTGGGAGGCATGCAGGGAAGAGAGAGCACCGGAACAGTCAGAGTGCTTGACCTTGCCCTGCACTGATGGACAAGAAAGCGTGGCGCTAAAGCCATTGACCTTGAAGGTGATGCCTTCCCATCTCCCTCACACACCCAACTGCCCTTAAATAAATAAGGGAAGGCAGACAGACACAGTTCCCTAGAAAATAAGATAATGACATAATCTTCCCAGTAAGCTTCCTACACTGGGCTCCACAGCTAGTCAGGCACATGGAATAGCCCACAGCCAGGTTCCTGATGAATTCTTGGCCGCCCCAGCTTGTTCTGAATTTCATGAATGGGATTCGGGAGCTGGAGTCACTTTAGGGAGCAGCAGGACCAATGACGTCATCTTAGCTGTTAAAGAGTAAAGTCCATGAGAGGGATCTTGTTTCCCTTATAATCTGAGGACACAGAATGAATCCAGAGCAGAGCTGGGGCCAAGATCCAAGCTCTTGGTGTACATGCAGAATGTGACTTATCCTGGTTTCCTCAGAGAGATGCTGTCGTCTCACATCTTGTCCTGCCTTCATGCTAATCCCTTCCTTGCCAGCCCTTCATGTGCCATCTAGCTCATGGCTAGATTATTTACATGGTGTTATGATCGTTCTCCTTTTTTACCTCACTCTATCCATCACTGCCTTCATCAACTTTAAAATTGCCTTGAATGTGTTACTCCCTTGTTGAGAGATATTCAGTGGCTCCCTATTACCTAGATAATAAAATCCAAGATATTTAATTTGCATCCAAGATCCATGGTAGTCTAATTTCTACCTTCCTTATTTCCTATGTACCTTTTCCTTGATCAAAACTGGTTTACTAATTGCATTAATAATGTACTCTATTTATTCTCTCTTCCATTCAACAAATACATATTGAGTACTTTCCAAGTCCCAGTCAGTGTGCTAGACACCGTAATAATAACGTATACTTAATAAGTACCTACCGTGTGCCAGGTACACTTCTAAATTCTGTAGATGAAACAATGTACAGGCTTCTGCATGTACAACTGCAGGGGGAGCCCTGTACATAGAGGACAATAGATGGTGACTTTTGGGTTTTGCAACACATCAGCCCTACGTGTAATCGTCACAACAACCTTAAAAGAGAAGTGGTTATATTTAACCTACTTTACAGTTGAAGGAACTAAGCCACATCGATATTAAAAGGTATATCCATTATAGAGTAAGTTTCAGTGTGGGCGTTGAAACCTGAGGCTTGGCTTCAGAACCCTTATGCCTGACCTCTATTCCACCATCCCTCCAAATATATATTATCTCATTAAATACTCACAACAATGCAGTGAGGCAGTTGCATCATCATTATATGGATAAAAAAATACAAGGCCAGAAAAGTTAAATGATTTGCCAGATATGTTTCTAGCCCAGATTTGAACCCAGGTTATGTCAGTATTCTAAAGCCAAGATAGAATTATTCTAATTGTAATTAGTGTTTATTCTGGCAAAAACACTAAGTTTGGATCCCAGAGGACATGGGCTAAGACCTTGCCACTGTCCAGCACTGGTGTTCCTTCTCTCTGCAACTTAGTGCCCTCATTATAAATATAATGGGCTTTGACTACACCAGCACTCTCAGCCTTGGATGTGCCAGAGGAGGACTTGGGGAGTTTCAAAAAATATGCCTATCTAGGATTAATGTTTTTCTATATTTCCCCAGGGATTTGAAGGTATAATCAGTGTTGAGGCTCTTAGATGTGCCATAATCACCACCTTGGGAGACTGAATCTGTTGCTTCTCCCACTTCAATGTCTTTTCATTCTTGCTCAAGTCAATGTGTGGCTTCTACTTGAAAGGCATTGTTCTTGGACACTATGTTAGGCAGGATAGGCTAGGTTGTGCTGCAATAACAAATGACCCTGAAATTTATCCTAAGTTCTATTTATCACCCTGAAATTTATCTTACGTATTATTTCTCACTCATTATAGCTTGGCTGAAGTTTCAATCCATGTTGCTTTCATTCCTGGGCCCCAGCTGACATAACCGCACCTACCTGGAAGATCACCAACAGATGGAAAAGAAAAGATGACAAACCATGTGCATGGAAAAGTGGAGAAACTCTGAGGGTGATAACTACTGGTGATGACTAGAATAGTCAATGTTGTTTGGTAAGTAGTGAAACCACAGACTGGAATTCAGTTCATCCTGATCTCAGAGCTTGAAAATATTACCCCTACCTTCAACAAAAGCTGTTCCAAGCATACAGCTGTTCCAAAGGAATCCTGTGGGATGCTGAGGGGCCCCAGCTTCTGTTATTTTGATTCAGTGGGACTAAGCAAAGGCCCAGAAATCTACATTTTATTTTTATTTTTTTAAATTAATTTTTATTGGAGTATAGTTGATTTACAATGTTGTGTTAGTTTCTGCTATACAGCAAAGTGAATCAGTTATACATATATGTATATCCACTCTTCTTTTAGATTTTATTCCCATATAGGTCATTACAGAATATTGAGTAGAGTTCCCTGTTGATTACAGTAGGTTCTTATTAGTTATCTATTTTGTATATAGTAGTGTGTATACGTCAATCCCAATCTCCTAATTTATCCCTCCCCCCCTTTCCCCGTTGGTAACCATAAGTTTGTTTTCTACATCTGTGACTCTATTTCTGTTTTGTAAATAGGTTCATTTGTACCATTTTTATTAGATTCCACTTATAACCAATATCATATGATATTTGTCTTTGTCTGACTTCACTCAGTATGACAATCTCTAGGTCCGTCCATGTTGATGCAAATGGCATGATTTCGTTCTTTTTTATGGCTGCATAATATTCCATTGTATATATGTACCACATCTTCTTTAAAAGCCTTTCCCCACTCCAGGTGATTCTGATGCAAGTGATTTGAGGACTGCATTTTGAAAAAACTGCTTTACTTCCTTTAAAGAAAGAAAGCAATGCCATTTCTCCTAAGTACTTGGCCTATTTGTCTGCTTATCTAGTCAAATTTCCATTGACATATTATAAGTTCCCACTTTTTTCCTTTTCAGTTTTTCTTATTCTTGTTGGTGAGGATGTTTTTGTGGGTGGATAATCAAATTATAGATCTGTTAATTCTAGAGTCTAGAATTCTAGGGTCTAACCCCTTTTCATGAACTTCTCAGCTCTGTACTAGATCCAATCTCCTTGATCCCCCTCTCACATCCCTTCTCCAATCTGCGTGTATAGTCCAGCCCACTGGATGCAGCTAAGTAGACAGGCACAGCCCCAGGACATGGGAGCACATAAAGGAAACCTCCCCTTCTTTTTGTCTTTGGATACATGGAATTCTCTCCCAGACAGCTCAGACCCTCATATCTGTTTCCCAGGAAAGGGGGTTTCTGTCCGCAATTGTGCTTCCCATGATCTACATGATCCTACATGATCTGCTCCCTGGCACCCTCCCAAGGTCATTTTCTAGCATCCTGCCCCCCATTTGCTAAGATGACTGCAACGGCCCTCTTTCTGTATATATTGCAATACATCTAAAGAATTCTCAGTCAGTTTATTGAAAAGACCTTCCCATGCATCAAGTGATCATTGCCCCTTAAGTGAGAGGGGACATGGGATAGCAGAGTTCTTGGGCTTTTAAAGCATATGATGGCTGCTAGCAACAGAGCTGTGAAGTGAGCCTGCCTGGGTGAGAACCCTAGCTTTACTATGTAGTAGCCATAGCAACTTAGATAAATTACTTAGCCTTATGGGGTCCCATTTTTGTCACCCATAAAATACAGATAATGGTAGGACAGTTGCAAGCATTACATGACAACACAGGTAAATATTAGCTGTTATATTCGAAGCCAGGCAGACTTGGATTAAAGATCTCCCTCTGCCGTGTGCTTGAAGTTAACCTCAGAAGTCTCAGATTCCTCGTCGATAAAATAAATGTAAAATTGTCTACCTCCTAGGGCATGATGTGGAGAGAGTACAAATGCTGATGTTTAGAAAATTCCCAGATCATTTCCTGGCACATAGGAAATGCTTCAGAAAGTTAGTTCAGGAGGCTGCATTGCTCACAAACTCAGGGCCTGTTGCCTCCTAGAACCTCAGATGCCCAATGTACCTAGACTGACTGCTAGAGAGAACGTGGTGGGGCACAGGGAAGGCGTGCAAAATTTTCACCTACCACACTGACTGTGGAGGTGCCAGGAAAATTTTGCACTTGCTGTAATCAATATGAAGGCTTTTCCCATGGGGGAGGGATAGATTGGGAGTTTGGGTTTGACATGTACACACTGCTATATTTAAAATAGATACTCAACAAGGACCTACTGTATAGCACAGGGAACTCTGCTTAACATTCTGTAATAACCTAAATGGGAAAAGAATTTGAAAAAGAATAGATATATATATATGTATAACTGAATCACTGTGCTGGACACCTGAAACTAACACAACATTGTTAATCAACTATACTCCAATATAAAATTTTTAAAAAATCAGAAAACTGCTTACAACGTCTTTCAGGAAAATGACCCTCCACTGTGCCTGTCATCCACTCATATTCTTAACAAGGTTGCAAGGGCATGGTGTATGTGTGACTCTCACCCCAGATCACGGTTTCTGGCTGAGTCTATTGACTGTGGCCGCAGAATGCTTCTTAACATGGAGCTCCATGACATAGCACTGATTAATTAGTATTTGCAAGCACGCTGAAACCCATTTGCTCTTTCTCCAAGAAGAGATTCCTGAGCTGAACTTAGGCTTCGATCCATCACACACCTTGCCCTGAGATTCTCATCTTAGAGCCCTGACTCTGGGCTTTTGTTGGCTTCACCTTTGTCATGTCTATAGTGATTTTATTACATCACTGTTAACTTCAAATCAGCCAAAACAACTCAGCAGGTCCAAGTGAGCCAGAGGTATATTTTCCCCCTTTATCTTCTTCAAAACTTTGTCTAAGAACAGCAACAGGGGAAAAAAAAAAAAAAAAACAAACAGAAACAAATCCCTAGGAAGCCCTGGAGTCTTCATCCCCATTTATTTTACTGCCTGGATGTAATTTGAGGAGATGCACTAAAAATGTCAAAAATGAAGAGATTGGAATGAGTGTTTCAGTCCTCCAGGCATGAGACAAAGTCTCCAGGAAAGTGATCTTTAAAATATTTGGAATTGACCATGTTGTTTTAAACCCTCATAGCAATGGGTTCTTGTCCTCATCCTTGGATAGAAAACTGCCCACTGTACCTCTTTTCTGTTTCCACCCACACAGCAGAAGCCCCATGGCAGAGGCATCTCTGTTGCCTGTGTGTGCCATTTCTGGGCTTGGTGCTTTCATGTCTTCAAGCCATTTTTCTGTCTGGTCAAGGCTGAGTCAGAGGACCCAGTTCCTGACCACTGAGGATGCCCCATGCCAAGCCAGAAAATGTCTCCCTCTGCCCTTGACAAGGGAGTCTGAAAGTTTTGTAAGAAAAATATCCCAGCAACATTCCAGCTTTGTCAGCTCATGCTGCTGCCTCCTGTTGCCCTTGAAGTTTCAACTGGACCCAGGATTCCTTTTCACTTCCTGTTCTGAGCCATTGTCCGGTGCTCATTACCCACCAGCTGTGGACCAGCTGTTACATTCCACATCAAAGGTGGCATCATGCACCTGGCGTGTGAGCTGATTTCCCTTCTGCCTCTTACCATGGTGCATTAAGCCTTCTGGGTCTTTATTTTAAAGTAGCTCTATAAATGTCAAATACTATTAACTGTCCAAGTGAGAGGTGGGAAAGCCAAAAGGGCTTGGGAAGACTGAAGAATGGAATAAAACTTTAAAAATATTTTTTTCTTTTTTCGCCCACCCCTGTTCTTTCCTTTTCTGGCTGCCACTTTAATTTGGATACCCAGACTAGCAATCAAAGCAATGCAATGACCATCCCCATAAATATGTAAGTTGACACAAATCTGAAACATTAACCAAGAAGAAAACCAAGATGATGATTATTATTATTGCTCACATTAGCAATGATTTTGGCATATAAGATAGAAATGTAGGCAAATGTGGCTTATTATATTTAGAGAGCTTTCAGGCTAATAAGATGAAAAATGAAATCCTCGGTATACGTGGTGTCCATGTGACCACGAATAGTTCTGTTTTCTCTGAGGTGGCAAAGTATGCCAGTGCATGGATATCCCGTCTTGATCGACATCAGAGCTGTTTTTACAATAATCTTGTAACTCCTTGCTTTTAGTCTCACCCCTTCTGATACATCCTCTCACTTCCAAGTGAAATCCTTCAAATGAAAGTCATATTAGGTCATTTTCTTGTTATTTTTGTTAACACCCTTAGAGGAGATGGAAGAAAGAGCAAAGGCAACTCACTCAAGTGTAAGCAAAATCTTCCTGAATTCACCTTTCAATAGCTAAAAATTCCTTTAAAAAAAAAAAAAGCTGTGTTAATTTATCTACAAATGGTAGATATTTCAATGGTAGATTGAATGACATGGACAGATAAAAAATATTTGTCTCAAGAGTAGAAAACTTTCAGGAATATATTGATATAATGACTCTTTCCTAAATAAGACTTTTGACTTTTGGAAAAGGTTTTGTGAGTGTGCATGCCTTCCACCAACTAATTTCATTCATTAATAGCTAATATGTCAAACTTAGAAGAATTTATTTATTTTCTTGGTGTTTTGCCTTCCTTGGAATGTAAATATTCAATAACCAAACCCGAGGGAGTATTAATAAATGAATACTGAAAGCTTTCAAAGCTTTCAAAGAGCAAGTGAAAGCTTTCAAAGTGCAAGATGTCACACGCGCATTGGGTTATTTATGTTATTTAGCTGAGTATTAAAACCCATTGGAGCTTTTCCCTTTAATTGATCTCAGCTAAAATCCTGGGGATATCTGGCTGGATTCCAAGCCCGCTGGATTAATTTTAGCAGGGCCAGGCTTTTCCCAAAGGGAATGCTTGCTGGTAAGCTAAGATTTATTTACCTCATATGAATTTCTAAACACATTTTCAAAATTGATTTCAATAAATGCCATACTTTGAGGTACTATGTAGGTATGATTTATAGTTAAACAAAGGCTTATACTACATAGACTTACTATATTGTATGAGTTTTCTATTGCTGATGTAACAAATTACCACAATTTTAGTGGCTTAAAAAAACAAGTAGGGGCTTCCCTGGTGGCGCAGTGGTTAAGAATCCTCCTGCTACTGCAGGGGACACGGGTTCGAGCCCTGGTCTGGGAAGATCCCACATGCAGTGGAGCAACTAAGCCCGTGCGCCACAGCTACTGAGCCTGGGCTCTAGAGCCCGCGAGCCACAACTACTGAAGCCCGTGTGCCTAGAGCCCGTGCTCCGCAACACGGGAAGCCACGGCAATGAGAAGCCCATGCACCACAACGAAGAGTAGCCCCCGCTCGCCGCAACTAGAGAAAGCCCGCACGCAGCAACGAAGACCCAATGAAAAGAAGAAAGTAGGAATTTATTATCTTACAGTTCTGGAGGTCAGAAGTTCCAAACGGGTTTCACTGGGCTAAAATTAAGGTGTCAGCAGGGTTGTGTTGCTTTTTGAGACTCTAGAGGAGAATTCCTTCCCTTGCCTTATCTGGCTTTAAGAAACTTTCTGCATTCCTTGGCTCCTGGCCTCATTCCTCCATCTTCAAAGCCAGCAATGTTGGGCAGAGTCCTTTTTCCTACTGCCATCTCCCTGGTTCTTACTTTTGATTCTTTCTTCCACTTTTAAGGACCCTTGTGATTATATTGGATTTACCTGGATAATCCAGGATAATCTCTCTATATTAAGGTCAGCTAATTAGGAATCTTATATCCATTTGCAACATTAAATCCTCTTTGTCATGTGAGGGAACATGTTCACAGGATCCAGCCATGTGGACAGCTTTCAGGGGCCAATATTCTGCCTACCATCCCTATTAGTAGGCATTGAGGTTTCAAGTCAACCAGTTGGGGAAAAACATCAATCCTTAGTGAAATTCAGCAAAGACTGAAGAATAGGTCTTGAAGTGGATTAAAACAGAATAAGTGTTTGGCATGCTCTGTGAAATCTCAGATCCCAGTGTGGGAGCTGTGCTGTTGACTGTTTGAGAACAAGCATCTACTCAGTACCAGACACTGTTGAATCTGTGTGTAATTTAAAAACAAGTCCCTGCCTGCCCTCAGGGAGCTTGCCAGTGGGAGGGAGGGACAAGCATGTCAACAACGTATAAAAGGCAAAAGATGCTGACTACTGTGGTCCAAAGCAAGGACTGCTTCATCCCGGTGATGGAATTTGAAAAGCTCCTCACAGTAAGGGCATGAATGGGGCTGAATATTTATCAATGAATGAATGAATAAAGACATGAATGGAGAAGCATTCATGTTGAGGGAATTATAAGAGCAAAAATTATTAGGCAGGAGAGGATTCAGGTTTTGTGGGGTCTGAAACTTATACAATCTTGGGGACCCTTCTTAAGAAGAATATAAAATCATGAATGCAAAATTAAGCCAAAAAGTAAATATTATTTAGGAAGAGAAAATGTTAGAAAAAACTGGAAAGCACCATAAGCATCACAAAATCTGGAATTATAATATAGTATTAATTAGCCAACTAACAACTAAACTTCTCTAATACATTTTCCCTTTGTTTTTGGCTACATGTCTTTCATCACTACTTCATATGACAATGATTTTACTATATTATGTTTAAAAAATGAGGTATAATTGACATATAACATTATATCAATTTCAGGTGTACATCATGATGATTTGATATATGTATACACTGAGAATTGATCACCACAATAAGTCAGATGCTTTTTCTGCATTTATTGAGATGACCATAGGATTTTTATCCTTCATTTTTGTTAATGAGGTATATCACACTAATTGATTTGCATATTTGAACCATCCTTGCATTCTTGGAATAAATTCCACTTGATCATGGTGTATGATCATTTTAATGTGTTATTGAATTTGGGTTGCTAATATTTTGTTGAGGATTTTTACATCTAAGTTCATCAGGAATATTGTCTTGTAATTTTCTTTTCTTGTGGCATCCTTGTCTGTTTTGGGTATCAGGGTAATGCTGGCCTTGTAAAATGAGTTTAGAAGCATTCCCTCTTCCTCTGTTTTTTGGAAGAGTTTGAGAAGGGTTGATACTAATTCTTCTTTGAATGTTTGGTAGAATTCACTAGTGAAGACATCTGGTCCTGGGCATTTATATTTTGGGAGGTTTTTGATTACTGATTCAGTCTCCTTACTTGTAATTGGCCTGTTAAGATTTTCTATTTCTTTTTTTTTTTTGGCCGTGCCACGCAGCTTGCAGGATCTTAGCTCCTCCACAAGGCATGGAACCTGTGCCCCTTGCAGTGGAAATGTGGAGTCCTAACCACTGGATGGCCAGGGAATTCTCAAGATTTTCTATTTCTTCATGATTCAGTTTTGATAGGTTGTATGTTTCTAGGAATTTATCCATTTCTTCTAGGTTGTCAAATTTGTTGGCATATAGTTAGTTGTTCATAGTAGTCTCTTATAATACTTTGTATTTCTGTGGTATCAGTTCTAATGTTTCCTCTTTCATTTCTTATTTTATTTGAGTCCTCTTTCTTTTTTTCTTGGTGAGTCTAGTTAAAGGCTTTTCAGTTTTGTTTAGTTTTTAAAAAAATAGCTCTTATTTTCATTGGTCTTTTCTATTTTCTTTTTAGTTCCTACTTCATTTATTTCTCTCTCATCTTTGTTATTTCATTACTTCTAACTTAGGTCTTCATTTGTTCTTCTGTTTCTCGTTCCTTGAGGCATAAAGTTAGGTTGTTTATTTGATTTTTAAAATTTGTTTGTTTCCAGAGTTTGGCATTTATCACTATGAACTTCTCTCTTAGAACTACTTTTGCTGCATCCCATACATTTTGGTATGTGTATTTCCATTTCTGTTTGTCTGAAGGATACACCCCCACAAACAAACTTGTCTGTAACCTAAAGCTAAATAATTGTTTTTCTTGTCTGTTTTTGCCTCTTTCTTATTGTCATCTTATTCACCAGAACTTAATGTAAGTAGATTTCTTAGAATTGAGATATTTATTGGTTTTGTATTTGTCATCCTTAGAAATGTTAATTAAATATTTTATATTGATAATATAAATGTATGTACAATGTGTGCATGTATGTATTTTAGGGTGTGAAAATGCTATGCTTTGTATATGAAAGTTTCTGTGTCATCATGATAAATATGTCCATTTAGAGAAAAAAAAAAACCTAACAAACCTCTCTATAACATTTTGCCTTAATTTTTTGGCTGCATATTCTTTCACTGCTTCTTCATATTACAATGGTTTTATTATATTACTTTAATAAAAGTATTTGAAAGAATTTTTTTTCTACATGGTTGATATTTTTTCTTTAAATTTCTTAGAATTGGGATGTAAAAAACATGTGATTTCCCACACAGATATATTCTTTGTTTTCGTAGTACCACAAGATATTATACTCAGAATAGGGGAATTTTGTTAAATCATATTTTGTGTAACTCCCATAAAAGAGAGAAGTATAGTGAATGTTTATAATTATATACACTTTTTTTATTATATGTATTTATGATAATAGAGAACCACCCAATTTTGACTGGGTATTAGTGAGAAAAAAATCTTCCACTTAAAATTATACATGTTTGAATGAGAGAGTTTTCCACAGACTATTCTGGCTATTCTGGCTTTGTGTGGTTTATACCTTGATTCTCCTGCATGGCCATATGCTTCCAGGTCCCAGAGTGTATGTTATTATTGTGACATAGCTGCTGGCTTTATGTCTTGACACTATATAAGCTGTTATAGTGGGTAATATAAAAAACTTGGGAGCTGTTCTTAGGCTGAGATAGCTATAAGTAACTAATCTATACATAATATTGGTTGCAAAGCACATGAATATTTTCCAATAATCCAAAATTACAAGTATTCTCAACTCAAATATGCCTTAGCCAGATCCTCCAAATGCCCATGGCTACTCCAATGCCACCAACACTAGACAAAATGTAATGGATAAGAAATAAGAATAAAAAGATGTTATCTGTTGCTGCAAAACATATCACCCCCTAAACTTAGTGGCTTGAAACAAACATTATCATTTATTATGTCACGGTTTCTGTGGGTCAAGAATTCAAACAAGGCACAGAAGTGATGGCTTATCTCTGCTCCATGATGTCAAGGTTTCAGCTGGAAGATTTAAGAATTGGGCTGGAGAATCAACTTCCATGTTGGCTCATTCACATGGGGGGCAATTTGGTGCCAACAAATTGGTTTCTCTACACATGGGTCTCTAAATAGGGCTACCTGAGTGTCATTATATTGTGGCTGGTTTCCCTCTGAGCAATCCAAGAGTGCAAGGTAGAAGCAGCAATGTCTTTTATGACTTGCTCTCAGAAGTCACACCCATTCATTTATGGTTGCAAAGGTAGACTCTTATTCATTATAAAAAAGAGCACATGGGAATAAATACCAAGAGATAAGGATCATTGATGTTATGGACTCAATGTTTGTGTTTCCCCAAATTCCTATGTTGAAGTTCTAATCTCCTTGGGATGGTACAATATTAGGAGATTGGGCCTTTGGGAGGTGACTCGGTTTGGAGGAAGTCATAAGAATGGGGCCATGATGGGATTAGTGTCCTTACAAGAAGAGGAAGAGAGACCAGAGCTCTCTCTCTTTCCACCATGTGAGAAGGTGGCTATCTGCAAGCCAGATCTCCCTAGGAACTGAATCTGGCTGGCACCTTGATCCTAGGCTTTCCAGCCCCCAGAACTATGAGAAATAAATGTTGTTTAAGCCACTTGGTCTTTTGAATTTTGTTATAGCAGCTGGAGGTGACTAAGACATTTGGGAACCACCTTGGAAGCTGGCCAACAAAGGAGATGTGATAATTGTAAACAACTAAAATAAAATTTTCTCATGTTGACATATTCAAACAATTATATGACCATGTGACCACATTGTTATGGTTTCTACCAGAGCTTTAGAAGAGGAAACTAAGAAACTGAATCATAAGGTTTATTTGTTTCTTTTCTGAAAGTTCAGCTTTGTGCTGCAATTCAGATCAATTCCCTCAAAATTCTCACTCCTTGAATAGAGTTTCTCACATACAGCAAACTCTATTTTTATTTCTACCATAATCCTGAGATGCAGGGAAGTCCAGGGTTAATATTAATAATGAGATGCCATAAATTGGTTTACACCATTGAGGTCAGTTTTAAAAGAATACCACAGGTAGCCTGAAAGGAGAAAAGAAGTTGGAAGATGGTGGCCTAGAGCTTGAGGCTGGGTGACTGGAAGTCCAAAAGGGCAGTCCAGTTTGTGACTGTGAACCTCAGATCTTGTTGTGAACATTATGGCACATGCTGCTAATTATCCTCTAGAATCCATTCTCCTGATCTTGCTTTTAGAATGGAAGACTTACCCTGTAAACTGCCTACCACTTTTATCAAAGCACTTGGCTTTTTGGCTACAGATACCACATTGCACCGCTCCCTTGCAGATAGGTGTGTGCTTAAGTTCTAGCCAAAGGAAGATGAGGAGAAGTGATGTGTGTAACATGATGTCATTTCCTTTAAGGAATGTTTGCTATTTCTCCACTTCCTTTCTTTTTTTCTTTCTTCCTTTGGGGAAGGAATGGAGAGAGTCACCTTGGATTCTGGTATGGAAGCCACATGTTGAGGATAAAAGAACCACCCTCTCAGCTCTAGAACTCTCACCTCTGGACCATTTTGTGAGCGGGAGAGAGAAAACTACCTTCTGGTTTATTTAACCCATGGAAATTTGAAGCTTCTTTGTTACAGCTCTTTAGACTGACCCTTCAAATAGTAAAATAAGAAGTTAAAGACTCATTACCCTTCACGGAAACATTTTTTTCTTCATTGACCAGACACTTGATGGAAAAAGACCCAAAACCCAGGTTGGAATAATCCACAAATCTCCTCTGTGTTCCCATGCTCTGGCCTGGACTTGTAGAAGTATTCTTTTCTCAGCAGCATCCTCTGAATGTGAAGAGACTATAAGAGTGATTATTTCACTCCTGATGTCTCCTCTCTGCAGATATGTGATTGAATGCTTTGCCTGTGAAATTCTCATGGTGGGCATTTTTGTTATTTTCTCCTGCTCACCTGCTTTTTTTTTTTTTTTTTTGGATGGCTCAAACCTTGTAGTGGAAGTAAACCTGTCAGTGTGTGTGGGTGACAAGAGTGAGGTGAGAAGTGGATGTATGATCTGAGGTTACAGGAAATGGTTGTTTATGTAGCCTTATTAGTACTCAAGGGATTGCAACATGAGTGTTAAATTCAAATGTTCTCACTCACTATTCTCTTGAGAGAAAGACTTCAGAAAACACAGGTGTGCAGTCTACTGAGCTGCTGGTTTCCTTTACAGTTCATCCCTGTAGAAATAAACTTTGACATTCTACCCCAGAGGTTGCAAAGTTTTGCCTCCCAAAGAGACCCCTGGGGTGATGTGTATTTTAGAAACCTCAGACGTGAACTTGTATTTAAGCAGGAGTCACCTTTAGAGACACCACTCTTTGCTGGTTTTCCTTCTTCCTCACTGGATGGTGTTTCCTGGCCTTCACTTTGACTCTTTCTTTTCTTCTGACTATGAATGCTGACTTCTGAATCAGCCTTCATCCTCAACTATAAACTGGGCCCCATGGCTTTAAATATCATCTAGGTTTCAATGACTTCCAAATTTCCACCCCTGACCTCTCCCTGGAATCCCAGACTTATACATTTCAAGTGCTAACAAGGCTTTCTTCTGGTCTAATAGGCATCTCACACCTAACATGACAAAACAAAAAGAAAAATAATAAAACTCTCCCAATTTTGCTTCCCTCTTTCCAAAAACTGCTTCTCATTTTAGTTAAGGTAATGCTGTAAAAACCCAATGATGGCTCAAACACAATAGAAGTGTGTTTATCATTCATTTAGAGCTAAAATCAGGTGTTCCTGATCAGCAGTAGCTCATTTCTAGGTGGTGTTTCAGGTTTCTGAGTTCCAAATCCCATGGTTCTACCATCTTGAACATTTCGTTTCTGAGATCACCACGCCCATCCTTATTAAGGAGACGGAAGAAAAAAAAGCATGAGGACCATGCACGGAAGATGTCTATGGAGAGTGCTAGAGGTGACCACGGGTCAATTTTAACTACATTTTCTGGCTAAATTTTAAACGGAACTGCAAAAGAGTCTAGGGATGAAGAGAAAATTACTTAGTTTGTGGCATATTTCACACTTTTGGCCGGAAAATACCCATTTCCTCCTTGTCCTCTTACACAAAGCACAGTTCAAAATCCAGGATATCTATCTGTTGTGCATACCTCTTGATCAGATCCGGGGGTGACCTATCAACCACTCTTCCAGTCACGTGGCTCATCCAACTCTGGAAAATCTGCGATCTCTTAATTTTCTATTTACATGTTGGTCTCTGCTTGCGAACAGCCAGTTCTCACCTGAGCTCATCTCTTCTTTGTAATACTTCACTAAAGAGAGTCAGTAGTAACCAATGCATACTAATGCTATAAATTTTGCCAACCAATTGTCCCAGAGCTACAGGTCAGAAGGCCTTTTTACCAAATGTTTTACAATGCAGAGTGTGAATCTCCATCTTTCTTCTCTCTGCTATCAGGTTCCTCAGTGCCTGCTCATTATGCCAATACTACGCACCTTTTTTTTTATCTTATGGTGACTCTCTCTCCTGGAATAATTTCTGTACTGTAGCAAGCACAGTAAAGAAATGTAAAACATTTTGAAAATATTGGGCTTTTTTTCTATCAATAATTTTTTCTTCCTTCCACCCAGTACTTTCTCTGCTTCAAACTCCCCGATAGATTCCTATTGGATTTAAAATAGACTCTATGATGAATTACAAAACTCTGTGTCATGTAGCTGTCATCTACGTTTTCAGCCTCCTCTGGCACCCCTCTTGTCCTATCCCCTATGCCACATTTACTTAGGACCATTTTCTGTTTTATGAACATGTCCAGCTCCTGTCTTTGTATTAGTTGATTCCCTTGCCTATGATGCCCTTCCTTCCTCCCCTCCTTCCTTCCTTCCTTCCTTCCTTCTTTCCTTCCTGCCCCCTGTTAAAATGTAAGATACTTGAGACCAAAAATTGATTCAGTTTTATTCAATGACTACTATATTCATAGACAAGAACAGTGCCTGAGCAATCATAATTGTCTAATATATATTTACTGAGTAAATGAATGAACTCTTCTTGAGGAATTGACAGTACTAAATTTTACAATGAATCCTAGAGGTCTAGAACTAGGAGAGATTTTATTGATAATTGAATATGTCCAATTTAATAGGTAAGTAATTGAGTAATCAAGTTGCAAGATTGAGAATATTTGAAACATTGGCTTTTCTACCTATATGTTCTGTGATTATATAAAGTGATTTATTCCAAATATCCAACCAGTTATTCTCAGGGACCAAGAATTACCATATTATAATCCATTTGGAGTCAATGACCAAGTGACAAATGTCACTGTGTACCAGATTTTCTCTCTGCTAAAACTAATTAGTCAATGGGGTCAAAGATAAACTTTTCTAATGACATAGTAACTCTCAGGGGACTTCAATAAAGGTGAGATAGAACATTTTTGCTGTCGAACATTAAGCTCTGTGACTAGTAAATCAGAAGTTGGCACACTGCAGCCCATGAACCAAATGTGGTCCACACATTTTTGTAAGTAAAGCTTTATTGGAACAAAATAATACCTATTCATTTATGTATTGTCTATGGCTGCTTTATACTACAAAGGCAGAACTGAGTAGTTGCTTCAGAGACAGAATGTCCCTCAAAGCTTAAAATATTTATTTTTTTGGCCCTTAAAAGTTTTTGTCCACCCCTGTAAGTAAACTATTGTCCCTGCAACCTCCCTGCCCCAACCCTTATCCACACCCCACAAATATATCTCAACTTATTAAAATATGGAACTTTCTCATTGAGAAATTTTAAAAATACATGCTACCTATTATCCAAAGGCAGAATTATGCTTCCTTTTAACCATTGTATCTAATGCAAAGCATATTTTTTAGGAGGATTCTGACACATAAAGATGCTTCACAAGAAAATTTAGAAAATAACATTGAGACAACTAGAGATCCAATTATAGGTCATATTTATATTTCATTTTTTCTCTTTAGTAATTGGAACTTTTAATTTTAGCTGGATAGGTAGCCATCCTGCTGAAACTGTGTTTTTCTAGCCTCTTTTGAAGCTTGGGACATATCCTTATGTTCTGGCCCATGATATGTGTGCAGAGGGAACGTGGGCAGTTCCTGGACCCTGACTTCCCTTTTCTCTCTCCACTTCCCGCTGACATGAATGCAGATACAACGATGGAATTTGAAGCCACCAACTTAGACAATGAGATGGAAACTTCTTGTTGAGGTTGGCAGAGCGACAGGAAAGGAAGGTGGGGTCCTCACCACTGTGGATCCATCACGTGGGTCTAGGACTGTTGACTAGTATGTCCTAAACTAGTATTGTGCTAGAAGAATAAATAATTATTTAGGCACTGTTATTTTCCAATCTTTGATACAATAGTTGAACTATATACTATTTGGGTAATAATTACAGTATTAAAAATTCTCATTCAATTATAAAACACCAAATAGCATGTAAAATGACTCCCTGTATCACTGAAACATCTTCTTAGACATTTTATGAGAGAAAGCTAAGTTCCGAGAAAGAAGTGTGTAGAATACCACATAAACTGGTTGGAACTTGAGACTGATTGCAAAGCAGAGTCTAGAACAGCTGTATTGAAATCCTGACCAAAAGACTGAAGAAAATGAAAATATGGGCAATTTGGTGTCTTTTAGGGTTTTGATTTTTTTTTTTTTTTGTCACTAGTCATTTAATAGTGATAACAACTGCAAGACCAGTACCATTTATTGAGTATATACAGTGGTATAAGGCTGTGTGAAAGACACTTTATAGTTAACATCTTTTTTAGTTTTCCAACATCTCACTTCTAAAATATAGAAATTGAGGCTATCAACATTTGCGTCGCCAGGGAAACACATTCACTGAGCAGCATGAGTGAGATTTATTTTCAGTCTTTGTTTGTTCCCAAGACTGTAATATTTGCAATCAATTGTGCTGATCTCACATAGTCAGTCTTCTTTCATGTCAACACCCCATAAAGTGTTTTGAAAACTCTTAGTTTTCCCTCATAAGAAAATGCAACAGGGATCCATGAGAAACAGTTTGAAGTTGGCCACCTTACCCGCTCCTGTTTTCATGTTACATGGTCATTAAGCCCTGATTTCTTTTATTAGTATTACTTCAGAATTACCAGATTCTGAAAGAGATGCACACTCTAATCCCATGTGAGTATGGAAATTATAGTAATTAATCAAAACTGTGAGGTAAATTTTGTTCCTAACCTTACAGATGGGGAAAGAAAAGAAAAGAGATGCTAAAAAACTTTCTCAAATTTACAAAGGAAGGACTGGTCAGAGCCCCTATTCAGATCAAAGTCAGTATGTTTCTGATGAAAAAATGCTACTTGGGTGGTCCCCAATGAACCAGATCTTCTGGTATTCACTCTCTTGTGTAGTTTCCTCCCACACTGACTGAGCCTGGCCATGAATCTCGCTTTGGTGTAATGCCAGTATAAAGTAAGCTGAGGCTTGGTATGTGTTTGTGCAGTGGGTCCTGTCCTTTTGAACTGCTAGCTCTTGGGACACTCCTTCTCAGAACCCAGGTGTCATTCTGAGGGAAGTCCAACTAGCCATGTGGAGAGACCATATGGAGGAAATTCCAGGCCCAAGCTGAATTCCAGGCCGTCCTCCCAGGGGACAGCCAGCACCAACTTGCCAGCCATGTGCATGAGCAAGTATGATTGAAAGTAGATCTGCTGGCCAGAGTCAAACTGTCCCATTGGATGCTACAAGGAGCAAAGGCTGGAGTGCTAACCAAATCCCTGAATTGTTAGCAAATAAATGTTGTTTTTCTATGTTTAGATCTCTAAGTTTGGGGTGATTTGTTCTCCAGCAATAGATAACCAAAACTTTCTGATGACTTTTTCCACTATATTGCAACGCCCTGGTTCACAGGCAAAATGGCCAAGGTTTTCCATACCAATATCCCATCAACACCTTACCTTTATAGGTCTAGAAAAGCATTAAACCTGATAACATGCGTTTTATGTGTTGTTTTATAGGAAAATAATGTAATTCACTCACTGACATTAAGATGTGTTCCTGTCTCTCTCTCTATCATGATGGTAGGAAAAGGTCCCAGAAGCTCCAAAGGAGCCAGGTGGGCACGAGGTTGAATCTGCCCTCCAATCTGTGGCTTTGGCTAAGTCACTGAACCTGTCTGATCATGTGTTTGCACATTTCTAAACTGCCAAAGATGATCACTCTCAAGATGATCACTCTCAGCTTGTAAGGAGGATCAACACAAATGTGTGTGGATGGTTCTAGCATCATATTTGTCCTATAGAAGGTCCTTAATATATGGTAGCTGCTATCGCCACTTTTAAGTTATAACTAGTATCTTATAGTTTACTGTCTGCAAAGATATGCTCTCCTAGAACTGACCAGCTGTTTAAGATCTACAGTTTATGCCAGGGGGACAGGTTTATTGGTGTAAAGCTCTAGCTCTGATAACAAGGGACAAACAATGCAGCAGTTATTCTAGAAATAGCGAATAGAAGCTAGCCTGGCCAGTGAAACCTTCCTTAGCTTACCCGTTCTATGCAATGACCCCCTGCAACTTCAGAACCTGGAAACGTGAACGCCAACTTGGAGACTTCTCTTAAAAAGCATTTTCCCCTCAATTACTCCTGCCCTGTCAATTCCATTCTGGCATAATTCAGCTCTCAAGATGTGCTAATGATTTCCTCCTTCTTCTCCCTGAAGTGCTGCTGATAGATGGAAACTTTGGGAAGAAAATCCCTGAAGAGGTTTGACATCAGTGAAGTGGATAAAGACATCACCAGAGAACGGTGCAGAATTTGTGCAGGGGACACCCAACAGCCTCAGGATGGTGCATGAAATCACCAGTGATTGTGAAGTGAGATTTTGTGATTCCCTTTGCAAAGTGCTCCTCTTGAAACTCTCCATATTTAAAGAATGCTCTTTCTCTTTACCAGGGAAGTTTAGGGAAAGAAGATACAGCAATGAATAATCAATGCACGCCTCACAGCATGGAATACTAGGAAATGATTGATGTGTGACAGCACTCACATGTCAGGTTCCCCTCCATGACGTTAACATGCAACCTGCAAAAGAAACCCGACTTAAGATGCTCACAGATCAGAGAACAAAGAAAAAAAAAATATGTATGATACTTTCTACAAAGAGGGAACTTTAGCTCAACTTCTATGGCAGGCAAGAAGAAAACAGGAAATCAAACATTAAATGTTGAAACGTTGGTGACAGCCTGAAGTGAGCAAAAAAAATAATAATATAGCACATATGGAGAGCTTAGTCTAAGATCATTACTGGGCCTGTCTGCTCCTTCCTTCCGTCTCCCTCACCACTTTGTGACAGGCTTGAATCAAGGGGGTTCTACCTTCATTAGGTCAAACCTAGAAATATGATGTAAAATTGTTCATTGTTCTATGCTGGGCTTTGGAGTGAGCTAGACAACTTATTGGAAATTTGGGACTGAAATTCATAGAGTATATCAGTGAACCAGAGTGAGGAATGGGTCAGGGTGACCGTTCTCCTGCAGAGGTCTGGAGGATACTTGTTTCTGTTGGGGAGTAGTGCAGAGTGTCAGTGACGTAGCTGGGATAAAAACTTAAAATAATTCCCCTAGGTTCTGAATTCAAATAGGTTCCCAGAAGATAAGCCCAGAATTGCATAGAATGTCCTTGAAGGGAGAAGTTATGTGACAATTTGTTGGAAGGAGAGCAGCTTACAGATTGCTATTTTGTCTGAAGTATAGACAGCTGAGGCTTTGCCGATTTATGTTTAATTGATGTTTCTTTGCAGTGGATATAAAGGTAAATTGAACTGGATATAATAAATGTTTATTGAGCACCTGCTAAGTGCCTGGTGCTAGGATCAGCTCAAATAATACAGTGGTGATTGCAATGCAACCCCAAGAACAGAGGATTTCTTGGTTACCGCAAAAGGTGGTTCACCTGGGCTTATCAGCTGATCTGCAGCCAGGCTTCAAGGGCATGGTGTTCTCCTGCCCACACTGCCCCTGCTTTGATAGACTCTGGGACCCTTTCTGACCCAGTCACTGCTATCCTCGTGGGCAGCACCATTAATGCAGGAGTCAGGATGCCAGTATGCCCCGTGCTCCACCGCCAAGTGGAAGAGCAACAAGAGAATGCTTCTCCTTGTGTTTAAAGAGCATTCTAAGCAGGACAGTTTATGTCTCATATTGTAAAGGGATTGATGGAGCAGCATTACCAGCTTGTACTTTTTGAACTGCCCCATCCCTTTACCACCATTCCCCCCTGCTCCAAGTCCCAACACAGATCCTTGAGGCCAGGCTGAAGTCACATGAGACTGTCAGAAACCACCTTGTGTTCAGAATCACTGATACCCTCCAGCAACCAAGATTCAGCTCCAAAGCCAATCCGTTCATGCTTGGTTCCTTCTGTACTTTGAAGTATTTCCCTTGATGTTTCTCTATCCCAGTCCTTGAATGGATGCGCTCCTGGCAGATCCACCCAGCAGACTGCTGTCAGATATGCTTAGATGTGTAAGTCGCCTAGTCATATCTAGGGTTCTTGATACAGAGATATTTGAGGAATGTGTACTTTGAGTACTGTGTAGAAGGACTCTTTCTAACAGCCACTTCTCTATGACCCTTGCCCACCTGTCTAACCTCATTTCCAATGTTTGTCCATATTTGTCCTACCTTCTATCCAACTTACTTGGACTGTGTGTCATGCACTGTTTTACCTCTGTGCATTTGCCTATGCTGTTCTTGATCACATGTCTTTTTCCCCTTTCTCTACCTGATAAGGACTTTCTTATCCTTTGAGAGTCAGTGGAAATTCTTCTCGATCTCATCATTGCTTCCGTAGTGTCTTGTGCACATCTTTATATATCACGGAGCCCATTATAGGCTAAGTATATTTTTACTTGTTTATCCCCTTCTTTAAATTATGAGTTCCTCAAAAACAAAATCTGTCTTACTGTTTTATTCCCTATGCCCAGTACAGAATTTGACATGAGTAACTGCTTGATAGTTGTTGGATGGAAGTCAAGACAGATATTCATGTTTACCTTAAACAAAACAATAGCTGTAAATATTACCTGGAATTATCAATGATACTTGCTGAAAGAGATTGTCCCTCTCTCTTCTGGGAGCTGCGTGAAGGAACATAAGTGGGGAATGCATGTTTACATTATTGATTTCAGTTCAGATAGAAGCCAGGGTCCAGAATGTGGGGCTTTATCTGACCCTGAAGAACAGCAAGGAAAGCAAAGACAAAAATGACTGTAGCTATCTGTTTCTGAGCCCTGACCTCTTTGAAACTCCTTGGAGACTGTGCAAATCCCTCTTAGCAAATTATAATATTGATAGCCTCTTTATATAAGTAAACTCAGAGTAAAAGTAGACATGTTATGTTGAAATAATCACAAGAAACTTCATTGCAATCTCTTGAGAAATGACCACAACTGTTGAACAAACAAACCACTAAAATGATAAATCAAAACAAAACAGCACAAGGCAAAACTAATAACCACGCTTTAACAGCATTTTCACAAGAACTAAGGCCTCGCTGAAGCTGTAGGACATGATAAAGGCAGATTCTAATGTCTCATGTGATTCTCCTGTTTTGACGGTGGTGGTTGGAAGTTCTGGGAGACTCATTTCTCCAAGACACAGTCTAGAAAGAATGGTGCTATTTTTGGTCTGGTTGGTGTGGGAAGCCAAATTCCTAGTTCTGAAGTCACCGAGACACTCACACTCAGAGCCTTAAACAAAAGTTTGGCTGTGCCTTTTCACATGTTTCTTCACAATCCTCTGTCTTCAAATCGTGTCACTTATATTCCTCAAATTGCAGATGATGCAATTTTGCTCAAGTGCCTTATATAGGAAAAAAGGGAAAGCACATGCCCATTTTTTTGCTAACCTTTTCTAAAGAGAAGAAATGAGGCTGTTTCTTAATTAAGTTTATGAGTCATGATATTTGTTAACCATAAAACAAATATATGGATTCTCATCTTCTGCAACAAATGATTTCTTGGGTCTATGTAAAGTAATAGTTGCATGTAAAGAATTGCTTTATTTTTTTTAACATTTTTTTAAATGGAAAATTTCAAACATATACAAGAGAAGATATAGGTAGTAAATAAATGCGCATATAATCATCACACAGCTCAACAGTTATCAACTTATGACCGATTTAGCTTCATCTCTCCCTCTACTCACTTTCCCCTTCACACACATATTATTTGAAGCAAATCTAAGACATATTCCACTCTTAAATATTTCAGTATGTATGAGAGTTACTTTAAAATGAAACATTTTTTTAGTTCACTAGATTTAAAAAATAATCTTTAAGCACAAGAGAAAGATTGAACCAAATAAATTAAATAGTCTACTTCCTGTCAGTAATATAGGAGGCCTATTTCTATTTCAACTGATGTTTCCATTCCATTTGATGTATCAATAGTTATCAAAAGAAAGAGTTCTGAAATGAATTATTACCCTTAGATAACATGCTAAGTACCAAATAACCCTTATTCATTCCTGTTTAACCTTTGCTGCTTTAACATTTTCCATTGATTAATTCATTAATTCAGTCATTCATAAAAGGTATACTGAGGACCTATTATGGACCAGGCACCAATGCTTAATTCTGAGAACGCAGAGATTTATTAGGGCTTTTGCCCTCTGGGAACTTAGACCCTTGTGGGGGAGATAGACAAAAAGATAACTGCGATGCAGTGTGAGAACTACTGTGCTATCAGGAGCTGAGGACAAAGCTTTAGGTACCATAGGTCTTATTCTCTTCCTTCTTTGCCTCCTTGAGTTAATAAGGGTTTTCATGAGTCCGTGGGAAGTGGCATCTTAGGGGTATCTCCTTGGTGTTCCTGGCACTTCCCCCTGATTACCTAATAGATAGTCAGACTTCCTGAGGATTTCATGAGAGAGGAAAATTACTCACTCCTCATGTTAGCAATTCCAAAGCATATAGTGTTTTTAGGCTCCTATGAATTTTATACAGTCTGATATGAATTCTCAACCTATTTCTGATAGAGAACAACTATTCTTTCTTTCTTTTTTAGAAGTTATGTACCTTAGTCTTAAGATAAGGCAAGTCTCCCAGGGAAAAACAAAAATAGCTCTTTTACACCCAAGGAAGTGGAAAACGGGCATTGTACTCCTATGACCTAGCATTTCTAATCTTCAAATTAGGGGCACACAGTTTTCACATGATAATGATGTAGGCGGTGGTCAAAGGACAATTGTTTTCTCCCAGAAGAAACATCTGGGGATATTTGGAGAGAAAAGAAGAGAAACTTTTTGGGTTTTGGAGGAAGAGAGCAGAATCTTTTGGGAGAAATCTTGGGTGATGCTCAGGAAGAGAGGAGGGGAGAACCCACAGCAGGGAGACACCAGATCAAGGTACCAGCTTCACCTGAGGTCACAGGGCTCCAGGAGAAGTACTATGTCACGGAGCATTGCTGGTGTGTGCCCAGGGCCTGGACAAGACCAGAGACTCTCAACAACTAACGATCTAGCTTCCTTATATTTTAAAAAATTAAAAACCTGAAAAAACAAAAGAGTAAAGAGCTTAATGTAGCAAATATTCATAGACCCATGACTCAGAATGAAATAAAAACCAAGTAAATGAAATAATAATTTGCCATGTTCGCTTCATGTATTTGTCTCCAAGATATGCAGCAAATGTGCAACACATATGTAACAATTGTGTAATATAGACGGAGACACTACAGGTGATATTATCCATTCCTCTACTGATAATCATTTTTAAACTATGAGTAAAATCACAACATGACAATTATCGACATCTTATATATCACTAGGTGCCAGTTGTGAGAGCTTCTTCAAGGTATCTTCCAAGCATGGGAATTGACTTCTGGCATAAACAGAATGCATATTTTTAACCTGTCTTCAAGTTTAAGGATTCTTTCCTCTGCATGTCCTGTCTATTGATGATTTGCTTAAAGGTACTCTTCATACCTGTTACTGTTTTTTAAAATTTTATTTGTAGCATTCCTTTTGATTCTTCCTTAGAATTTGTACTTCTTTCCTGGTATTACCTATTTGGTCTTGCATGTTGTCTACTTTTTCCACTGTATCTTTAAAATACTAATTGTAGTTATTTTAAATTCCCTGTCTCATGATTTCAACAGCTGTGTCAGATCTAAATCTGGTTCTGATGATTGATTTATCTCTTCAGATTGGTTCTTCTTGGCTTTTGGTATGTATTGTAATTTTTTGTTGAAAGCTGGGCATGTTTTATAGGATAACAGATACTGAGAATCTTTAATGTGAAGATTTATATTATTCTAGCTGGGAGTTAGGCTGTGCTTAACATTTGTTTTATCTATAGGCACCAGAAGCTTCAAATTCCTCTAGTAATCTTGCTTTTTGTCTCCCACCTTGGTTTTGATGCTTCCCTTTTTACTCTATCTTTCAACTGTATTCCACTGTTATTCTGGAGGCTTACTAGTATGGTAGTAGGATGTGGGGGAGAAGGTCATTCTCTAATATTCAGATTAAGTCTCAGACTTTGATGTGCACAGTGGGCCTGTGTCTTGGGAGTGTGGGCTTCATAAGTGTTTCTGAGTCCCCTCTAGGGGTAGAGCCTTATTCCTCTCTGCTGCCCACTCTTTTCCTTGGCTGCAGCATTCCCAGTCTATTTGCTTGGAGTCTTTTTTCTTCTTATCTAACCCCCCCCCCCCCCCCTCCACTTCTCCTTAAATGAGACAGGAAGGCTGAAGGACTGGAATAAGTTGTGGTTCCTTACCCTTAGCTAAAATGAGATGTCAGTATTTGCCCTTTGTCAAAGTCCTTCTTCTTGAAGATTGAACCTTTGTGAAGGAGACAGTTCTGGGAGGGTTTCAGCATGGCTACTATTCCCCTATACGTGTTAAGGTGGGAGTGGGGTATGAAGAGGGGTTGTTCTCAGATCTTTCCTGTGAGAGTCTGGTGAGATCCTGAAGGAAAAGCTCCCCGAAGTGTGAGGGTATCTATGACTCTGGTCCTTAGTCCACACTTAACCTTCAGCAATTTGTCAAAATTACTAGTTAAGTGTTCCTACTGACTTCTGGCATCCCAGCTTCTGCTCCAGATAAGTCAATCTCATCTCTTGTATCTCTCTGAAGGAAACTTCTCTCCAGATTTCAGTAAGGTTCTTTGCCCTATGGTCTCAGTTATCTGATAGGTCCAAGAAAAGCTATTGAGATGACTTCTATGCTTTTTACATGTCAGAGCTGAAACAGAAAGTAGATGTAAATGTTTTTATCTTAGTGTATTTTTCCAAGTTTTGCAGAGAGATTAAAAAAGTTTGCACTCCCACAACCTATGAGTAAAATTTCCTGTTTCTTCATTTTCTTCATCCACTTGCCAGCAATTGCTATTATTTTTAAATTTTGCCAAACTGATGGATGAAAAGTGGCTTCTCATTGTGATTTTTAAATTACAAGTGTCTGAACAGTTTTCCTGTGAATTAACTAAACAGAGTTCCACGTATAATTGCCTGTTCAAAACTTTTGACCATTTTTCAGTAGTGTTTTTTCTCCTTTTTCTTATTTGTAATTTTTACATGTTTTAGATATTGATTATTTTCTGCTACATTTTATGGTAACTATATTCTCTCAGTCTTTTTCTTCTTTCTTTTTTTATAACTGTTTAAAATTCTTTATTCACTGGAAATTATACAATGAGATGCAGTAAATTTTCAATAAGTTTCTTTATGATTTGTGTTTTTGAGTCTTATTAAAAAAACTTTCTCTAGTCTATGTTCTCTTATGTTTTACTCTAATCTAATTGTTTTGAAGTTTTATTTGTCTATGTTTAGGTCTTAATATATGTAGCATGTCTTTTAATTTTTTGGTATTAACTACAAATTATTTTAATATGGTAAAATAGCCAATAATATGTATACAATAATTCATCATTCTCCTGGTGCTTGGATGTTATTATCAAGCAATAACAATAATTTAATCACATATTAAGATCACATGTACATCTCGGGGTCTGTTTTGAGCTTTCTACCATGATCTATTGATCTCTTTCTTTTTCTCTGTCAACACTACATTATTTTTATTATAAATTTATAATGAGATAATATCTGGTAGAACAATTTATCCTACCTCACTCCAATCTACCCTACCCCTACCTTGTTCTTTTTCAGAATTGATTTCACTATTATTGGAATTATATACTCCCATATAAATTTTATAATTAGTCTAAATTCACCAAAAATACCTATTGAAATTTTATTAATTTTATACAGTTATGTGAGATTATTTGGCACTCTAAAATATTAGGTTTTTTTTTTCCACTCATGGGCATGTTATTTCTTCTAATTTCTTCATTTAAATCTTTTGTTTTTACATTCTTCTATATAGGTCTTATATTTTCTTTTTAGGTTTACTCTTAATAGTAGCTTCAATTGCTTATTTGAATGAGATATTTGTTTTACCTAATACTTTTTCAACTGATTATTTTTCAAGTAGAGAAATACTACTATATTTTCCTACAGTTGTCTTTTTATTCAGCATGCTAGCTGAACTCCCTAACTAATTTTATCAGTTTGACTACAGATACTCATACCTTCTCTCTGGACAATAATTTGTCTAGGAATAATGTCAGTTTAGTCTCTTTCTGGCCCTTATAACTACACTTTTTTTCTTCACTTATTTTGTTGGTTTGGGCATCTAATGCAATTTTGAATAGTAGAGTGATTCCGACTTTGTATCTGACTCAAATTAGTATGCTTCCAAAATTTTATAATACATATGTATATATATTTCTTTTATGGTTATTTTTTTAAATATTCCACATTCTCTTAAAAAAAATTAGAGTTTGTTTTAGTGCAGGATTATGCACATACACACACACATATTGGTACTCAATGCTGGGCACTTGTCTAAGCATCCTGGCATGCATTATTTAATTTTATCTTCAAAACAAATTTATGGACTAGGCACTATTACTATAGCTATTTTGAAGCAGAAGAAACAAACATACACCTGTGGTAGCATAGCTAGTAAATCAGTGAGCAAGAATTTGAATCTAGTGAGATGTCTTACTCCTAATCTTCTGTTCTCAACCACCACGCAATAATGCCTCTCCTAAATTCACAAATATTTTTATCTGTTTTAGCTAAAGATTGTTAACTGTGTTGACCTTAATATTTGGCTTTCTTGCCCTATTTTTGCCTGTCTTATTTATCATTTTCTGAGAGGAGTGTTAAATCTCTCACTATGATTGTGTATGTGTTGATTTTGTCACATAAATCATTTTTTGCTTTATACAATTTGACACTTTCTTTTGTAGTGTAGCATTCAGAATTGCTATATTTAGGTGGAGGGTTACACATTTTCACTGACATCTAGCTTTAAGAATTGCTCTTGAGAAATTGCATACCATTCTGATTCTCCACCTGTTGTATGAAATCTGATTTTTTCCTCTCTGGCAGCTTTTAGGATTATTTTGTTTTTCTCTGAAGTACTAAAATTTTAAGATGAAGTGCCTTGGCATGTGTGTGTGTGTATTTTTTTTCCCCATACTACGCATTTCTTTGTTTCAGCTGCAATCTTTCATCTTCTGTTTCTTTTGGCCATTTAATTTATTGCAGGGATTTCGCAAATAACAAGTGATCTACGCTTCATTCCTAAATAAGGAGATATTGAAATGTTGAGTTTAAGCTGTGTGCATGGAAGGATTTGTCAACTGGCGAACTTCATTAGAGGGAAATTGAACACAGATCTAGAAGTTTCTTTTAGGGATGCCTGAATATTAATATCTGTATGGCTTTTCTCTTGGATGATTTTATTTAGCCAAATTAGAATCCTTAAGCACCTTCCCTTAGGGTTTTGAGGCTACAGTCTGGTACTCTAGGAACAAAGAGGGAGAGGAGGAAAAGGGGTCTCACTTTTCAATATACAGATCTTCCTTACATCCCAATAAATCCATCATAAGCTGAAAAAAAATGCATTCAATAACCTAATCTGCAGAACATCCTAGCTTAGCTTAGTCCACCTTGAATGTGCTCAGAACATTTACCTTAGTCTACAGTTGGGCAAAATCATCTAACACAAAGCCTTTTTTATAATAAAGTGCTGAATATCTCATGTAATGTACTGAATACTGTGCTGAAAGTGAAAAACAGCATGATTATATGGATACAGGATGGTTGTTAAGGGTGTTGGTTGTTTACCCTCATGATCACGTGGCTGACTGGGAGCCATGCTCGCTGCTCCTGCACAGCGTCAGGAGAGAGTATCCCAGAGCATATTGCTAGTCTGGGAAAAGATTGGAATTCAAAATTTTAAGTATGGTTTGTAATGAATGTGTATTGCTTTTGCACCGTCGTAAAACTAAATCCAACAATGATAAGTCACAGACCATCTCTATAGTTGTTTACTTGACTTGCCTTTCGGTGATTTCAAGGGCACTACACCCCTGCTCTCACCTGCACCTGGCATCCTGGGGTCCAGAGCCTAGAAATATTTATCTTTTCCAGAGAATCATCTTTATATTTTGTTATGGTTGAGGGAATGAGAGGAAGAATGAGGGGGATCTAGGATCTAGATGCTCTTACAGTGCATCACAATCAGTCCTGTTTTCAGATCCATTCCTCCCTCTGCTTTCAGAGATACATGGCATTTCTAATGCCTGAGCTTCCAGAACTCTGAGATGTGAATTAGTTTCTTCTTCTGGTTGTTCTTGTTTAGCACTTAGGTTCTTTATTCATAGTCATCTTGTCATTATTCTTTTTGTACTTGAGGGTTAATATATTTTTAAAAAGTCAGTTTAGTTGGCATTGTGGGTAGAATAGAGATTTAGCTATATTTAGTATATTTAACCAAGAGTCTATTTGATACACTTTCAAATCTGCATTTTATTTTATTCTCCTATTCCATTTATGTGTTCTCAGGTGTCGTTTATATGATTCATTTCTATCTCTCTGAAAATCTTTAACATACTTATTTCTAAGTGACTTTCATGTTGCCACAGGAAGTGAACTGCCCTGTGTTTGGACCAGTCAACTTTCTCTCACAATACAGTTTGCTTCTGGGTTTTGCTTACTGCTTCCTCTGTTGACTTCTCAGATAATCCAATATTTGTCCTTCTTTTTAATAATCAGAGTTTTTTTGGGGTGGCGTGGGGTTATTTTCAAGGTTGCGTCTTTTTATTTTTATGAATTTTTAAATTATTATTTTTGGTTTTTCTTTTTTTTTTTTAGGAATTATTTTGTGTTTTATTTGTATTAAAATGTTTAAGTTACCCCAAATATTATCTGTATCTTTGCAGAATATAAATAATTAATATGAAAAATATCTGTAACACTGGAATGTTAGTATCTATTTATTTAATAGGGTCTTTTTAAAAATTTTTTTAGAGTTTTATTTTATTTATTTATTTTTTTATACAGTAGGTTCTTATTAGTTATCTATTTAAAAAATATTAGTGTGTACATGTCAATCCCAATCTCCCAGTTCATCCCACCACCAACCCCTCCTCCCACCGCTTTCCCCCCTTTTTGTCCAGACATTTGTTCTCTACATCTGTGTCTCTATTTCTGCCTTGCAAACCGGTTCATCTGTACCATTTTCCTAGATTCCACATACATGCGTTAATATACGATATTTGTTTTTCTCTTTCTGACTTACTTCACTCTGTATGACAGTCTCGAGGTCCATCCACGTCTCTACAAATGACCCAGTTTCGTTCCTTTTTATGGTGAAAAGAAACCATTGTATATATGTGCCACATCTTCTTTATGTATTCCTCTGTTGAAGGGCATTTATGTTGCTTCCATGACCTGGCTATTGTAAATAGTGCTGCAATGAACATTGGGGTGCATATGTCTTTTTGAATTATGGTTTTCTCTGGGTATATGCCCAGTAGTGGAATTGCTGGGTCATATGGTAATTCTATTTTTAGTTTTTTAAGCAACCTCCATACTGTTCTCCACAGTGGCTGTATCAATTTATATTCCCACTAACAGTGCAAGAGGGTTCCGTTTTCTCCACACCCTCTCCAGCATTTGTTGTTTGTAGATTTTCTGATGATGCCCATTCTGACTGGTGTGAGATGATACCTCATTGTAGTTTTGATTTGTATTTCTCTGATAATTAGTGATGTTGAGCAGCTTTTCATGTGCCTCTTGGCCATCTGCATGTCTTCTTTGGAGAAATGTCTATTTAGGTCTTCTGCCCATTTTTGCATTGGTTTGTTTGTTTTTTTAATATTGAGCTGCATGAGTTGTTTATATATTTTAGAGATTAATCCTTTGTCCACTGATTCATTTGCAAATATTTTCTCCCATTCTGAGCATTATCTTTTCATCTTGTTTATGGTTTCCTTTGCTGTGCAAAAGCTTTTAAGTTTCATTAGGTCCCATTTGTTTATTTTTGTTTTTATTTCCATTACTCTAGGAGATGGGTCAAAACAGATCTTGCTGTGATTTATGTCAAAGAGTGTTCTTCCTATGTTTTCCTCTAAGAGTTTTATAGTGTCCGGTCTTACATTTAGGTCTTTAATCCATTTTGAGTTTATTTTTGTGCATGGTGTTAGAAAGTGTTCTAATTTCATTCTTTTACATGGAGCTGTCCAGTTTTCCTAGCACCACTTATTGAAGAGACTGTCTTTTCTCCATTGTATATCCTTGCCTCCTTTGTCATAGATTAGTTGACCATAGGTGTGTGGGTTTATCTCTGGCCTTTCTAACTTTTTCCATTTATCTATATTTCTGTTTTTGTGCCAGTACCATATTGTCTTGATTACTGAAGCTTTGTAGTATAGCTTGAAGTCGGGGAGTCTGATTCCTCTAGCTCTGTTTTCTTTCCCTCAATATTGCTTTGGCTATTCAGGGTCTTTTGTGTCTCCATACAAATTTTAAGATTTTTTGTTCTAGTTCTGTAAGAAATGCCATTGGTAATTTGATAGGGACTGCATTGAATCTGTAGATTGCTTTGAGTAGTATAGTCATTTTCACAATATTGATTCTTCCAATCCAAGAACAATGTATATCTCTCCATCTGTTTGTGTCATCTTTGATTTCTTTCATCAGTGTCTTATATTTTTCTGAGTACAGGTCTTTTACCTCCTTAGGTAGTTTTATTCCTAGGTATTTTATTCTTTTTGTTGCAATGGGACAAATGGGATTGTTGCAATGGGTGAAGGAGATTGTTTCCTTAATTTCTCTTTCTGATCTTTCATTGTTAGTGTATAGGAATGCAAGAGATTTCTGTGCATTAATTTTGTATCTTGAAACTTTACCAAATTCATTGATTAGCTTTAGTAGTTTTTTGGTGGCATCTTTAGGATTATCTATGTATAGTATCATGTCATCTGCAAACAGTGACAGTTTTACTTCTTCCTTTCCAATTTGTATTCCTTTTATTTCTTGTTCTTCTCTGATTGCCATGCCTAGGACTTCCAAAACTATGTTGAATAATAGTGGTGAGAGTTTTCATCCTTGTCTTGTTCCTGATGTAAGAGGAAATGCTTTCAGTTTTTCACCATTGAGAATGATGTTTGCTGTGGGTTTGTCGTATATGGCTTTTATTGTGTTGAGGTAGCTTGCCTCTGTGCCCACTTTCTGGAGAGTTTGTATCATAAATGGATGTTAAATTTTGTCAGAAGCTTTTTCTGCATCTACTGAGATGATCATATTGTTTTTATTTTTTAATTTGTTAATATGGTGTATCACATTGATTGCTTTGCATATATTGAAGAATCCTTGCATCCCTGGGATAAATCCCACTTGATCATGGTGTATGATCCTTTAATGTGTTGTTGAATTCTGTTAAGGTTGAGTCTTTTAAATTATTCGTTCTTTTTAAACCAGTTTTTACATTAGTTTCTTGGCTACGAGTTTTCTCCACATCCAGTTGGGTGGATTTGGGATTTTTTTTAGGTGAAATAATCGATAGAGTTTATCTTTCCCTAACTTATAGATAATCCTAGTGATGAAACATGCCCAGGCTTATTTAGCATTTGTATGGTTTGGTTTTTCAAACATTTTCTTAAGAGAAAATGTACTTGCAGTGCCCCAAGTACAGGAACAAGCTCTGCCATCTCTTTGTCCAGATTCTAACATAGTACCTGGCACATCCTAGTGGATTACAAATATTTGTTGGATAAGTGGGTGATAAGAAAGGTGGTAGAGGACTAGTGAATAACATTGCTTCAAAAGAGAATGTAGGAGGGAGTGGCCAAAAGAGGAAACTTGGTGATTGGGATTCCAGAGATAAATCTGTCTGTCTACACACTATGTTATTGGACTGAAAAAAAAAAAAGAATTAACCAAAGAACAAAAGAAAATTAATTTTAAAATTTTGCGTCTGAAAAGATTCTTACCAGTATTACTAACACAACGACAATGTCCTCATTCATGTGTATGTAATGGATATTAATACACATGAGAAGGTCTACACTGCATGCTACTGAGCATCAAGTAAAGAAAACAAGCCAAGGATATTCTACACACAGCCTTCTCTATTAACCCATTCTAAAATGATGGAGAAAAACATTTGATCACAATTTTCAGATCAACTTCCCACCAGTCCTCAAGGGAGCCTCCAAGTTTATCCCATCTCCATTATGTTTCATGGAAAGGCATATGACTCCTTTGTCTCTCACAATAAGAACCAGGCTTCTTAGGCGGATGATGCAAGAGGCAATTATATGCACACCAACTGCCTCCACAGGCAATTGGAAGAGAAGTCACTGGTATCTACACAAGAAATACTGCTTTTCAAAAAGTCTCTCACCCTGGACTGTATTTGATTGCATAAACCTTTCCCCCATTTCCAGTAGATTTTATAATTAAAAGGGAAGGGACAATTAAACAGGTAAATGCCAACTGGGGCAGGTTGAAGCATGTTTTTTGAGGAGCTGTGCAGTTGCAACTTTAGCATAATTTCCTTCTCTCCAATCTAGTGAAGGTGTGGTGAAAATAAATGAAGTGGCACATACGGTGTTAAGTAGATTCGGTCCCTGATGCCTTTTCAAATATTTCTACCAGGTTTTCAGAGCAAAGTCTGCTGCCAATCATAGCGATTTACAGGGGAGGAGCTCTAAGAGGGAAAATAAATCATATGCTAATTCTCTAAGTTGGAGGGAGGTAGGGGAAGAAATAGCTGGCAGGGAAGGTCAAGGGAATACATTATAAATAAGTAAATTTCTTAATAACTGAAAAACATTTTTGAAAACTTCCAGACTAACTTATCTTATACAGATTTCCATTTTTTTTCCTCCTACTGAATACTACCATTTCTCTAACATCCTTATTTCCTATAGTAAATTAGTAAAACAGAAATTCTTCTCTGAAGTGAAGTCAGCGTTCAGAGTAAAGAAACCCTAAAGCTGTTTGAAACTAGCTGGAGCTTTGGAAACACACTCAGCACTATTCAGGAAAGTACAGGTCATTGTTCCCATCTTGCAAGCTCTGCAAGGGCTCATGTCCCTCTAGCATCGTAAATTATCTTTCCAGTAAGGGCACTAGTCATGCATTGCAAGTCAAGGACAAAGGGCTGGCCACAGACCCATTTTAAAATAGGTTAAGCTTGTTTCTGGAGCATAGTCTCTGTTTTCTGTCAAGCCTCTGACGTTCCTCTCTAGGTTCCAGAGTCTGTGCTTTGCTGTGTTTAACTGCTGGCCTGGTCCGCCTCCTCCTCTCCACCCCAACCCCAGCTCCCCAAACATGGGCTCCTGTGGGGCCAGTACGATGTTCACTGCAGTGTTAGGGATGTAGATTTCTAGCAATATAGTGTAATTTACATTCTTTTGCCTAAGACCTTATTTTCGATCTGGCTCCCAATCCCCCAGTCAATCATTTACTAGCTCTGTGATCTTGCAGCAACAATAACAATTCTATGAGCCTCATTTTCTCACCCATGAAGAGAAAATGGAGATTATAATAATTATAATTATTCTGTGAGATGCTAAATAGAAAGAGCTCCCTGTCATAGGTTAACTCTATTTTTCTTTCTTTCTCTCTCCCCTCCCTCCCTCCCTCCCTTCCTTCTTCTTTCTTCTTCTTCATTGTTGTCATCATCACCATCATCATCACCATTATTATTGTTATCTATCTATCTATCTATCTCTCTATCTATAACTATATAATGGGGCACATGACATGATAATGGGTCAGATTTGAAATTGGGAATGCCTCACAATTTTCAGGGTGTATGGTTGTTGCAGTAATATGAACAATACTCAGCTAATGAACGATGACTGTGTGTTTATAACATCTATAAGTTTAGTGATTTTAGTCATTGAATCCATTTATATATTCCATCATTCAATCAATATTTACTGAGAGCCATCTATTGTCAGGCCTTGAGTTAGATGACGGAGCCACAGAGAAGAACAACCCACAGTTCCTGCCTTTAAAAAATTTATGGTTCCACCATGAAGTCAACAATTCAACAATTTCAATACGAGTCCAATAGTGAATGAACTTGTTAATGCCTGTTAAAATCTTTCCTTGCAGAATCTTGACCCCAGTGACTACACAACTCATCCTTGAAGGAATGTTCTTATAAAGTCGCTCAGCCTCCCCAGAACAATGTTAGCCAGACATCTCTCTGCGTTCTAAGGCTATTAGCACTAGCCACACACACATCTGTCAGGAATACAATCTAATAATCACTGGAGCTCACTCAATATTCTTCAAAGGCTCATTTAAGAGCATGGTTTAAAAAGCTCACAGCTTATGACATCTAACAGTTTTCTAGAACATATTCTTGATTTGAGCCTGATAACCAGAGAATGAGGAATGTGGACTCCATCATAGTAGTTATTCACTGGCTCCAACCCCTTAATATTTGTGCTTAGTCTGCTAGCACTGGCTGACACTGAGGGTTGTGATAAAGATAAAATCTTAGAAAACTGTTATTAGATCAATTAAAAGATAGATTGGTGTTGCACCTTGTACTACTACCTCTTGGCTACAATTTTATCCTCTTCACTACTGCATCATGCCCATAAGCATACAAATATCCATTAGGGATAAAAATAAATATCCTCCCTTGATCACTTATCACTCTCCAGTCACTTGACTGTTTCTCTTGTCTTCAGAGCCAGCCATCTAGAAGTAGTCTCTGTGTCCTCACCCCAAGTCAAACCTCCATCTGCTACAGTCTGGCTTTTAGTCTCACCACTAAATGGAAACACATGATTTAAATCATCACAAATCACTTGTGCTATGGTTACCGATTTTCTCTTTGATGCCAAACCATCAAACCCTTTTCTGTTTCCATCTTACTTTACCTCTGGGAGCAGACAACATAATCACCTGCTCTCTTCTTCTTGAAACACTCTCTCCTCTCCATGCTTGGCTTTCCTGATGGCACTCTTCTCTTTTCCCTCCCTTGTTGGTTTCCATTGTTGGTGTCTGCATCTCTACATGAGCTCAAATACTGATTCCTGAAGATTTGGTTCTTGGCCTCTTCCATTGCTATACTTTTTTCTAGGTGATCTCTATTTCCATGGATTTAAGTACTATAGTTAGCGGTTTTTAAAAGCATCTGAAGGTATGTCTGCAAATTCAGAATTATCTCTGAACTGTAGATACTTATCTGTCTTGCACATATCCACCTTGAAATATTTCTCAAATATCTCAAACATAACCAGACTTAGCAGAACTCTTTATTTCCCCTTTATCAGAAAAAATATTTTAACATCCTGTCTTCCCTGTCTTGGCAAATGACTCCACCACTTACCCTGTTACCCAAACCTGAAACGCAATAGTTACTCTTGATCCCTCCCTTTCTCTCCCTCTTACTCTTTCTTTATCAGGTACGTCTTATTGATTCTACCACCAGAATATACAGCACATCTGTCTACTCATTTTAGTCTCCCATGTCACCAGGATGATCTGGCCTCATCAGCTCCCATTTGGAATTCTACAACTGGACTCTCTGCTTTCACTCTGCCCATTTCTAACACATTCTCCATAAAACAGAAGTGATCTTCATTGAAGTGAATTGAATCATCTTACTCTACTCCTTAAGTACTCTAGTGGATTCCTGTTCTTATGGAATAACATCTAAATTCTTTACTATGGTCTATAAGGCCATGAATAATTTATCTTCAGACTTTTTTTGACCCACTCTGCTCTTTGAATTCCTCTGGCTAACCCAATGCTTTCCTAACCTTGAGCTTTTGCAGAAGCTCCTACCCATGCTTGAAAAATTCTTACCCTGACACATTACGTCTTTTATGTGTTAACTTGAATATCACCTCTTTATAAGCACACTCTATCACCATTCATTTAAAGAATGCCCACATTCTTCCCTGTTCTGCCCACTATTCATGTCTGCTTGACATCTTTTTTTTCTTTTTTTAATAAATTTATTTACTTATTTATTTTTGGCTGCAATGGGTCTTCATTGCTGCATGTGGGCTTTTCCCTAGTTGCAGCGAGAGGGGGCTACTCTTTGTTGCGGTGCATGGGCTTCTCATTGTGGTGGTTTCTCTTGTTGCAGAGCACGGGCTCTAGGTGCGCAGGCTTCAGTAGTTGTGGCATGCGGGCTCAGTAGTTGTGGCTCACAGGCTCTAGAGCGCAGGCTCAGTAGCTGTGGCGCATGGGCTTAGTTGCTCTGTGACATGTGGAGTCTTCCTGGACCAGAGCTTGAACCCATGTCCCCTGCATTGGCAGGCAGATTCTTAACCACTGCACCACCAAGGAAGTCCTGCTTGACTTCTAATGTATTCTTTTCATCTGTGAACTCAATCCTTTCTCCCACGCTGGGAAATTATCTTTTATTGTTTCTGTGATTATTTCCTTTTTCTCACGTTTCTGGTGTTTCTGAAATTTTATTAGACAGATATACTTCCTTTATCCATCTTCTGTATCTTTTAACTTTTTTCATACTAATGCTTGATGTTTGTTTTTTAATTTTTAATCTGTTTTGATAGATTTCCTGGACTTTATGTTTTGGATCACTGATTTGGTTTTCAGAAATTTCTATTCTATTATTTTGCTATTTTGTTATTTTTTTAATTATATTTTTTCATGTTCTCTTAATAGCGTTTCCTTATTTTTTAAATTCTGCCTTTCGTGACACTCTGTTCTTGTTTTATGAAAGACTCGAACTTTTCTCTGAATACTGATTATATTTTTGTTTAGTTTATATTTAGATTATATTTAATGTTTAGTTCTTTTCCATTTTTCTTCTTAGGGCTGTTATTCTTTTTATTCACCTAAATCCTTTTCTTGCAAACCCTTGGTTTTCCTCAAATGCTCTGTGACTTTTGGCTATCTGAGTATATTAAGAACTAGTTTGATTAGTGCACTAGAACTAATGTATCAAGGCAGACTAGTGCATAGAAGGAGTTCTCCCCTCCTCCCCCAATCATATGCATCTGTCTCCAAAATGGGACTCTCTCCTGAACAGGAGAAATAACAGTGAGCTTTACAGAGTTCAACTGTACCTGTTAAAGAGGCAAGCTTCCCTATGTTTTGCATGGGCAGGGAGTAAACAGGTAACTCAGGAGCAAAAAATTGCCTAAGATAATTAACTCTCTGGTGGGAACATTTAATGTATATCTCTCCTGGGTGTCCAGATCTTATTTTAACTTCATCTGGATCCCCTTTTAAGGTCTTGAGTTATCTCAAGTTCCTCTCTGTTTGTCTTTCAGACCTCAGCACTTATACTAAGAGTCCTCTCTAACATGATGTTTCTAGCTGTTTAGAAAAGAGTTCATAGGATTCTACCTAGTGAGCAAATACTGCAGCCAGCAGCTCTATATATGTCAGTGATGGAAAGGAGTTGTCTTACTCAGCTGTTCTTGAAACAGACCTTTAACCTTGAACTTGAATGATTGCCTCCTGCCCACATCTGCTCTATGTTTGTTCAGCCCAGCTTAGTGTCCCTCAGACCCCTGTTGGGAAGAATATCTCTTTTTTCTGCAGCAGCTTTTGCCTGTGGTTATGCAAGCTGCTGATTTCTCTACCTTGGTTGTATTTTCACTCAACCTCTTTTACCTTCTACCATGAAGACACAGCTCAGAATTTCTGATCCACTAATGGTACCCATTTAAATTTTAGCACACATTTTAATTATATATTTTAAAGTACCTTTACTATTATTTATATTGGAATTTGGGAAGATCAGGAAATGAATACATGAGCTCAATTCTGCCACCATCTATTGGAAGTTTCTCTCATCCTTCAGCTCCATTTCCTTCAACGTGTCTTTCTGTCCTTGGGGTCCAAGACATTGGTTTCACAAGGCTATCCTGCCATTGTGGCACAGTATGAGATATGAGTCAGTTGAAATACACATGAGAAGTGTCGATAGAATCAGGTATGAAAGCTTTCTGGGAAAGCGGGTTAAAGTGACCAGCTGGAGCCATGGATATTCACAGTGGAGCCAGCCCAATAGTCTTAACAAAGGGGATAACTTGAGCTAACTTTTGAAAAGAAAGAAGGTGCTAGGTCACAAGGGAGATGATTCAAGACTGAGAGGACAGGCTGTATCAAGGCATAAGGTAGGAAAATACAACACAAGGTGAAATCCATGAATAGTTCTATATGGCTGGAGGGGAAGGAGTGTGTAGGGCATGAAGCAGGTTGCAAAATCAGGAGGCAGATCCTGAAAGGCTTTGTCTATTGTGCTAAGCAGTTTGGAATTTACCCCAAAGGCAGCAGTGACTCACTGAAGGATTTTAAACAGGAGGATAACATGATTAATAAAGGCTAACATTTAGTAAGGATGTGCCAGGCAATGTTCTAAATGCTTCATATGGATTAAGTCATTTAAACCTCATGACAGGCTGATGAGGCAGATGCTATTAATATCCTATTTTCCAGTGAAGGAGCAGACTTTGAAACATAAGTTCCTCGAGGACAGGTTATTCATCTCTTTACAGATGGATCCTGAGGTTCTAGCACTGGGACTGGCAAGATGAACATATGTTGAATGAATGAATGAACTAATGAATGAATGAGGCACATAGGTTATACTCAGGAAAAAACAGAGCCAGAATTAGAAAAGGGGTGGCCTGACCCCAGAGCCATTACATTTAACCACTATCATAATTTCTACATTACAAAGAAACAAAGATAATTTGGGGTGGAAGGAGAAGATACTGGAATCTGATAGATCTGGCAGGAGCTTAACAATAGAATTGAAAGCATTGTAGTGTAACTCAAAGTATAATTGTCGAATGTTAATTTGAGGAAAATCACTGTGAAAAAAAAAGTAAATACTAGTTATTTACTTATTTGTTGTTTTGATTTGTCACTATCTTCTTCCACTGGAATCTATTCTTCATGAGGATGAAGATTTTGTCGACTTGTATACTGTTGTATTTCCAGCACCCCAAAGAGTTTCAGGCACAGAATAGTTGATAAATAAATCTTTGTTGAGTGAATGTATGCACGTAAAGTTACATAAGTTTGAAAACACTGCACACTGGGTCTCCCTTTTGGTGATTCATGACCCATGTTAGCATATTAATGGTAATAAAGAAGGCTGCTTAATTTTTTTAACCTAATGTTCTCAAATTTCATTTACCCTCACACTCTTTTATTCTTAGAGTTAGTGTTTTTCTTAGAATCAGTATATTGGAATTAGAAAGACTCTGGGGGACCTTCTCTAAGGGAAGTTTCTGCTCAATCTTTTGTTACAGAGTTTAGTTGTTTTATATCCTGCAAAATATCTATATGGTACCCATTGTTCATAAAACAAAGAAACCATCACAGACAATGACATAACAACCCAAATAAAGCAAGCACAGTGTGGTCCATTTGGGTTAAGTCAAGTAAGCAGCACAGTCTGGTAAATCTGCATGGGTTTTGTAAAGATTCAGTTTCCAAGGGCACCCAGTGTAATGTGAAAAAAAAAAAAAAGAGGTGGACACCTACCATATTAGCATGAGTGTGCATGGATTAATGTATAGGATTAATATGGATTAATCCATTAATATGGATTAATGTATAGGTACCTGTGATGCTACTGGGACTGCTTGATTCACAGATCCCTTGCCTTTTCCCTGCTTTGCCTTGAACCATGGGTGTTTGGAGAGACGTGAATCTGCAGGCTTTGTCTCCCAGATCCCCCTGTCATCTGGCTTCCAGATGGGTTCAGCCAATGGGAGGCACTGACAAGAGGAGGGTGGGAGATGCCAGGACATTTTTCTCCCTTTTTTACTGTCTTAGGTGGCATCTCCAGTAGCAGTGATGTTCCCTCCATTGCTTCCTTTCCTGCTGTACAAGATTGTGGTACCCATTTCTTTAGGATGACATCAGTGCCAGGGATACAGGAACACCACATTCTCTCTTCAACCCTCTTGCCTCAGGATGGTAGTGACTTGATGTTGCTAATTCCCCAGTTGCCTCATTGCTCCCTATTTGGCTTGTGAGCTCCTTCATTGTCTCTGAAACCAATGTTCTATATTAAATTCCCTCTGCTTTGAATACTTAGGGTCTTTTTTGTTTTCTTAATCATGCTCTAAATGGTCACCATGGATGCATGTTGTGGTCCATGCATGGTCAACATCAAAGAAAGAAAAGAGTGCTGTTGGGATCATCTTTCTAATCTGCGAAACAAATGGTTTAGCTGTAAGATGAACTTCCATCTTTGAAATTCTAAGGTTCCATAAATGACATTTATTTTTTAAAGGGTGGTCCAAGGATCACCTGTGTCAGAATTTCCTGAGAAGTTGGCTAAAGAGGCATATTCCTGGACTCATCTTGATGTGGTTGGAGAATCTGAAATTCCAGTCAATTCTCAATGAGCTTCTTATAAAAAAATAAAGCTTGAGATCAAAATGTCTACCATCTTTGATCTTCCTGGGAATGTTTTGCAGAGAAATGACATGATGTGTGTATCAAGAGATTCTGAAAGATTTTCGTTCACTCTGTTTCAAGAGACGCCATCTGTCAAATCAAGAATTTTAGAAGAATTTGGTTAATTTTTAAAATGTCATATTCTAGGTATCTTCCAGAAGTAAACTAAGCCTTAGGCAGGGGTAAATATGTTTCACACACTTCTAAGGAATTTTACCATCCGCAAAATAGGAACATATGAAATATAAAACAATTGTGCAGACTAAAATTTTATGACTTTCTTGCTAGACTAGTGATTGCCAAATCTAATTTTATCATGCCCCAAGGAAAATTAACTTATGTAAGGGGTAGCAAGTATTTTGAATAGCTTTCCAATAAAAATAAGCTTTTAGACATTGCCTAAAATATGCACCATCCAATACTTTCAAGAGAACCTAAACAAATTGTTTGCTTCAATGAAAAAATGTGGTAATAACCTGTTCTTAGCTTAGGTTCTCCTAAGCAAAGCTTGAGGCAAGCACTTGGGTGCAGGCTGTTTGTTTGGGGAAGTGAACTCAAAGAGGAGGAGGTGGGAATTGGGAAGAGAAGAGCCTTCCCAAGAGGGTGCTATCAGCTGATTGTGACTAAGGACAGCAGGGGCTGGATTCCAGCAGGGACATTTTGATGAGACAAATAGAATAAACGTATTTCAAAATTGCTCTCCAGTTGGACAGAAGAGGGGAATATTCAACCATCAGTCCTTGTCCTTCCTTGGTCAAGGATTCCCTAATACTCCGTTGACACCTCATACTTCCAGGCATGTGCATAGGTCAGAATGGCTGGATGGGTCTCTGCACCCCCTCCATGCAGTGGTGGCCAAGTAACCCTGGGCCAAGCTGCCCAGAGTTTATACCTGCACAGAGCTGTTGCTACATGAATGGCTTCTGTAAAAAGCTGGGCAAAATATGACACAGGAGGCCCAAGAGGGACTTCTTATTTTTTACATACTTAATAATCAGAAATGATTCCCCAGGCAAAGGAGTATGGTTTTTTTTCAAATACACGAATTATAAATATTTTCTCTCCAGAGATGGTTTTTGTATTTTTAGTCTGGATTATGTTTATGCCCCATCTCTTCTCCTCCTGGCCTGATGGGAAACATTTGTCCCTTTGTAGTTCACGTGCAAAACTTGGAAAGTACCCGTGAAATAAAAGCAGGTTAAAATAAATTCCCTATGAGCTACAGCTTGAAATTGTTTATTTGGGAACTGGAGAGAGTGTGTTGGACACTGAGCAGATTACGAAGTTACCACCAAGAGGACTTCTAAGCATAGGTTGCTTTTAAATCATTTTGATAGTAACGTAAGCTGTGGCATGCTGGAACCATTTGATAAAGTGCAAGACTTGTCCCCTCATGCTTATTTAGAATAAGAACAATGAGTCATGTTTTTTTTTTTTTCTTCTCTGGATGGTCTCAACGTCCTCCATAGCACTTTCTACCCCAGCTTTCCCTCTTTGTTTCTCACTGCTCCTCACAATACTCTCTCCTTATTTTCAATATTTTTTGTTAAACAGGAAAGGAAAGAAAGAACATTCTATAACTTTTCTATTATCTCTGCTGGTGTAGATTCATTTTTATTTACCTATATCTGACTCTGCATTCTTCCAGAAACTATTTAGGCTGCCAATGCTGGTTCGTAGCCTGGCTCCTGTATGTTGGTATGAACATAGACCCTGGAGTTTGTCCATCCTGGGTTTGAATCCTGACTCCACCACTTATAAACTGTATGAATTTGAAATGTCCCTTAACTTATTTGAACCATCTGTCCCCTCCTGTGAAATGGGGTTAATACTATCTCTCTTATAAAATTATTGTGAAACCTAAATGAGGTAATAGATGGAAAGGGTTTAACATAGAGTCTGACACATAAGAAACATTTTTGATAAATGGTTACTGTCATCATTATTTAGTGCTGTCCATGATTTGTGTTTTTCTTCTGTATCCTTAGATGTTATCTATGAGTTTAACAACATGTGTATGGACAGGATCTCCTGGTAATAAGAACTTGGAAATCAATCTGTTCTACCAGCTTTAAACTCATGTTCTTTGACCCAGAGTGCTAATGAACTAAGTGAGTAGAGAAATGCACATGGAAACAAGACTGAACGCGTCTTGTTTAACAAATCTGGCCAGCAGAAATGGTTCTTAGAAGAAACCTTGAAGCAAAACCTTTCGACTTCTGACTCAATTGGGAAAAGGTAATGGAGAGCTGAACTGCCTTGGATGAGAACTTCAAATGTGAATAGGATTTTATTGAATCACTACAAGTCAGAAATAGCAATAGGTTTTGTTGCTGTATCTGCAACAATGTAAAAAGTACATAAGTTTCCAACAGCAAACAATGAGGAAATTGTTAATGGCCCTATTTTGTGCTCTTCAATCCCACCCAAAGTGCAGTCAATACCACACAGTACAACATTTTACTCAAGTTGGTGGTTCATATGGGCGATGTGAAGGCAGAAACAATAAGAAAATGAAGCTGTGCTCTGAGATCTAAACTATGAAATTCACTGGAGTGTATGGGCCATACATGTGAGTAAACTTTTATACCAAAGTGGGAAGGAAGGGGACTTCCCTGGTGGTCCAGTGGTTAAGACCCCATGCTCCCAATGCAGGGGGCCCAGGTTTGATCCCTGGTCAGGGAACTAGATCCTGCATGCTGCAACTAAAACATCCCGTATGCTGCAACTAAGACCCGGCACAGCCAAATAAATAAATAAATAAATATTTTTTAAAAAAAGTGGGAAGGACTCTTATTAATGTATCTTGCTTGTGATATCAGGAAGACTGGACTAGACTATGATAGGAGGGAGAGCAGGAACCTAATCAATGGCCTTTGATTCTATTTGGAGAGACTATGAGATTAAAAAAGGATGGTCAACTTGAAACATGGGAAAAGGGAAGTCAGGGAGCCAGAATTTAGGGTTTATCTAGAGACTGCCCAGGAGAGAAAGCCACTGGTGTGATTAGCACGAGTCTTGCTAAACCATAAAGATGTTTTCTTCTGAGGAGGGATGCTAACCTGATTTCATGGGTATATGACAACATTACAGAAACCTCAGCACAGTTTTAAAAACTGGCATTTAAAAATTGCTTGCTAGGGACTTCTCTGGTGGTGCAGTGGTAAAGAATCCGCCTTCCAGTGCAGGGGAGGGGGGTTTGATCCCTGGTCGGGGAACTAAGATTCCACATGCCGCAGGGCAAGTAAGCCTGCGCGCCACAACTCTTAAGCTCGCGCGCCTCAAAGAGAGGGCCCATGAGCTGCAAACTACAGAGCCCACGTACTCTGGAGCCCTCGCGCCACAGCTAGAGTGAAACCGGAACCGATCGTGTGCCCTAACAAAAAGATCCCGCATGCCTCAACAAAGATCCTGTGTGCCGCAACTAAGACCCGATGCGGCCAAAAAATATAAGGAAAGTAAATAAATATTAAAAAAAATGACTTTATCAGCCGTTAGAATAGTAAAAAAAAAAAAAAAGAATTGCTTGCTAGCAGAATTATGGTTAAATTTGAGATAGGATTATCCCAAAGTAGGAAATGAAGTCTTGAAGTTAGTTATATTTTGGATAGCAATCTTATCAGAGCATGAACGCTCTAAATTACTAAAATCAAAATATTGGCGTACATGCTGTTCCATCTGCTTGGAATGCACATCTCCAGATCTGCTCAAGGTGGACCCATCATATCCTTTTCATCAACACAGGAAGCATTTCCTAACCAGGAGCTTTAAAGTCATGTCACCTCCATGACACAACCAGCCACATTCCCATCCCATGACCTGAACTCTTTCATTGCCCAGTGTGAATTTCTCTGTAGCAATTTCACTATCTGATATGACCTTATTGTTTATTTAGTTTTGCTTGTGTATTATATGTCTTGTACAAAAATGTAAAGTCTGTGAAAGTGAAGGCTCTGCCTATCTTGTTTAAAGTTAAGTCCCCAGTAGTCAGAACAGTGACTGATGCATAGTAGATGACCAATCATAAATATATGTTGACTAAATGAATCAGTGAATAAAAAAATTGAACTAGATTTGTGGTTGCATTTTTCTACTGTTAACTCAATATCAGCAGGTTAGTTTTAGCAAATCATCATCTTTAAGATTCAGGTATTATTCTTGGTTTCCGAAATATTTTTGTGTATTAATTGTAAATCTCTCCAGTTTTTGTTGTTTTGTTTTACTTATTACAATATATTATACTAAAAATAATTTACATCAATCCTGAGAATACATATCAATGCTTGTCTTTTAAAATTTATTTATTTATTTTTGGCTGCATTGGACCTTTGCTGCTGCACGCGGGCTTTCTCTAGTTGCGGCGAGCGGGGGCTTCTTTTGTTGCGGAGCACAGGCTCTAGGTGCGCGGGCTTCAGTAGTTGTGGTTCACGGGCTCTAGAGCACAGGCTCATTAGTTGTGGCTCACCGGCTTAGTTGCTCCACGGCATGTGGGATCTTCCAGGACCAGGGCTCGAACCCATGTCCCCTGCATTGGCAGGCGGATTCTTAACCACTGCGCCACCAGGGAAGTCCTGTCTTTCTTTTAAAGGGTGTCTGCACATTATTCAAGCTTATGTACTCTTAGACAGAAACATCATTTTATGCATTACATATATTCCAGAAGGCTACAATGTAAGACAGGACTCTGGGTAAAAGAATGGAATGAATTTGATAAAGTTCCAGGAATCAGGAAGTGCTAGGTGATTTGGGGGGCTGAGGATGGGGACTGGTTTCTCCACCAGTGTTGTCCTGTACCTTAATAACCTGGATGATTTGAAGAAGAGCTTGGAGCTGCTCTAAACACAAACTTCCTCCACCTGTGAAGCAGCCAGCCAGTCATTCATTCACAAAACAAATAAATATTTATCAAATATTTGCTGTGTACCAGGTACTGCTAAAGAAAAAAAAGGAATAGAACTTGATCTTCCTCCTCAGGAATATGCAGTTTATCTTTTGAAGTTTTAATCTCTGATCATGGACTAACTCTTCACTTTAGAGACCCTTGTCTCCCTGGTTTTCCTTCAGGACTTGCTGCTCAAGTGACTCCCTTTTCCTCCGTGATCCTATTCTTCATGTTCTGTCCCACCCTTTGCTGACAACCAGCTTATACCTGATGAGGAATCTGCTTGATCCTGTACCCATCACTTCTCCACCAGGTTCCCTTTTTCTTCGATTCATCAGTCTCAATCTACAGCCACTTTCCTCCAGAAGCTCCAACCCCACTGAATTAATCTGGCTTGCCATCTGGCAACTCAACCATTATACTCCTTAATACAGTCTTCCCAGTTTATCCCTAAAATGTACCTGCAAGCCCAGTGTTCCTTGAACCTGGTTGGGGAGCCCCATTAGTGGATGACTTTTCTACTACTTTCTGCTGCAGATGGTGAGGGTGATACCAACATCCAGACTTGTCTTGGATGTCATGGTCTCATCCAATCCACACAACCACAAAACGGAGGCAAGGATTATCATCCACGCTTCAGAGATTAGAAGACCCAGCTCCTCAAAAGTAAAATAGTCTGCCCTACATCACCAAGTGGGAAAGTGGCAGGTAGGTCTGTCTGTTCCCCGAACCCGAGTTATTTCCAAAAAATATCTCCACTTGCTATATTGCTTCCCTTGCAATTCAACTCCAGAGTCTTCTTGCCCCCAAAACCTAGAAACATTCCTGTAAGCAAAGCTAAATCAGCACAACACCTGAGAACATGGCAAAAATGAGTCACTGTCTGTGAAAACTCTTTTCAAACTTAAATACCATAATGAATTTCTCTCTGTCTTCTTAAATATATAATTCAAACTTATTTAACCTGTCTCCTTAGGTTAGATCTTTTCTGATCATTACGGGAAAACACGTCCCATCATTTTGACCATTTCACCCATTTAAACATTCTAATATGTTACTTAAACCAAACCAATTTCCAAAACCTGCACTATCCAAAATGGCATCCACTAACCACATGGAACTCTTGAACACTTGAAATGTGGCTGGTCTAAACTGAGATGTACTCTGAGTGCATCACACTGGACTGTGAAAATTTGTTTACAAAATGAACATATATCTCATTAATAATTTCTTGAGTACATGTGGAAATAATATTTTGGATATATTGGGTTAAGAAAATACATTATTAAAATTCATTTCACCTATTTTTTCAGTGTGGCTAGTGGAAAATTATAAGTCACATCCATGGTTCACATTATATTTCTGATGGACAGAGCTGGCCTTAGTAGTCATAGTGATATCAGTTCAACCTATCAGCTTTAATTACATTGTTATACCTAGAGTGTATAATATTCTGTTTTGCACAACTGGAAAATGCCATCCATTTTTTGAACATATACCTAGCAGTGGGTCTTTATGGAATAATGTCCATTAAGAATGGTTGTGTGGCAGAGGGCACTCCAGCTGCTCTGTAGGGTCAGTCCAATAGTCCAGCATTGGGACTTGCTTACAACGGCACATTGTCTATACCAGACTTGGGCTTTCTTGTGTGCTCTGTATTTGTAGCAGCAATTATGGCTTCCAGGGTCAGGCACTTTCAGGCAATTAATAACCAGTTTGACTAAAAGTCCATCAGCTTTCTGGCCATTCATTAAATGCTAGGAAAGGCTTTACCCCAAGGTCAATACTGCTTAGCTCAGTCGTACTTTATGATCGAGAGAAAGAATGCTTTCCTCTTCATTGTCAATAGTATTGATTGGCAGTTCTTTGGGTGGCCCTCGTCATTTTTATTTGCCCCCTGCTTTGTTTTCAACTGCCAAGGGGGTGACATCATCTTTCCTTTTACAATATGGACATTATTGCAATGCCGAAAGCCCAGTACAAGGAGATCCACTGTCAGACATTGGACCTCACCTCTTCATTATTATTGTAAAGTGACTCACAAGGGAAAGGAAATTCAGAGAAGTGAGGAGGCCCATGCTGTAAACTCTACAAGTCACTAGCCTGATAAACTACCATCTTTACCACCAGCCACAATGCTCCCATTAAACTCAAATGGAAGAGTAGGTATGACTAATTTTTCCCTTTTCTCGCCAAAAATAAATCACAGCACTGAGCTGGAATGAGACACAGACTTTTCCAGGATGAAGAGTTGAGTTGGAGGCTGAAACATTGGAAACATTTTGAAAAGGAGCCAGGTGGCCTGAGCAGGGGATTGCTGAACAAGCTCCCCAGACCATATCCTTCTATGAAAGCTGAGTTGTTAGAGACAGGATGTGGTGGCATTTATGGAATTTTACTAGATATTAAATATGGATTGTCTTTTTTGATAGCTCACTCATTAATTTATATAAGTCTCTGTCCAAGACCTTCACAAATGTTCATGCTAGGGATTCTAAATCTTCCCAAAAGTCATTTATCTAAATTTCACAGCAGCTTATGTACAAATATTTTGTTTGCATCTGATTCACTGCAGTTCAACTGCATCACTCAATGCAAGCAATGCCTAGGATATAAGAGGTAACAGAAAGAACTTGGGTATTGGGGCCAGACACATGGCAGATTAAACTCTAACATTTCATTTTGTGTTTTGAATTCTTCACTTGTAAAATGGGGCATTAATATGTATATTGTGGGATAAAATATATAAAAGACCTCCTAACAGTGCTAGTGCTTTGTCGATATTACCATAGTGACTGGGGTTAGTCCACAGTGGAATGACAGAGCTGAAGCTTTTTATTACTTTTGATCAGAATCAGTATATTTAGGTGACTAGCACAGTGATTTACATATAAGAAGCATCAAATAACTGATTCCTTTTATTATTATCATTATTATTGCTTTTATCTAATTCCTGATATTTTTGGAATGATGTAGTATAATTTACCATCAAAGATGCAGCTTGGAAAATTCATTATTAAGATGGTGAAAGTTTATTGGAAAACTTCTTGGTGCTCTCTCAGATCATGCTTCAGCTCCACAATATAGAACCCATCACCGTGGGATAGACAGCTGTTCTTTGGACAGGCTGGAGAGGATGGAGATGGAAAGGGTGTGTTCTGGAGTGAGAAAACTTGAATCTAAATCCTGGTTTCATTCCATAACCATCCTGTCACCTGAGGCAAGTTATTTAACCTCTCCATGCTGAGGCTTGGATTCCTCACCTATGAAACAGAATAACATCTCAAAGAGATATTTGTACACCCATGTTCATAGCATCATTATTCACAATATCTAAAAGGTAAAAGCAACCCAAGTGCCCAACAACAGATGAATGGATAAACAAAATGTGGTCCATGCATGTAATGGAATATTAGCCAGCCTTAAAAGAAGGAAATCCTGTCACATGTTACAACATGGATGAACTTAGAAGATGTTAGGCTAAGTGAAATAAGCCAGTCACAAAAAGACAAATATTTTATGATTTTACTTATATAAGTACTCAGAGTAGCCAGATTCATAGAGACAGAAAGTAGAGTGGTTGGGGACTTCCCTGGTGGTCCAGTGGTTAAGACTCCGTGCTTCTACTGCAGGGGGCATGGGTTTGGTCCCTAGTCTGGGAACTAAGATCCCACATGCCACGCAGCATGGCCAAAAAAAAAAAAAAAAAATCTGCTCACAGAAAGTAGACTGGTGGGAGGGAAGAATGGGAAGTTGTTTAATGGGTACAGAGTTTCAGTTTTGCAAGATGAAAAGTGTTCTGGAGATGGATGCTATTGACAGTTGTACAACAATGTGATTATATTTACTGCTGCTGAAACTTACACATAAAAATGGTTAAGATGGTAACTTTTGTTATGTATATTTTACCACAATTCAAAAAATTAAAATATTAAAAAAACCTCGAATAACTATCAATTATTTTTACTTTTTTTCACTGAGTGGATTAAATGGAATAATGTCTTTTATGATATACCCTAGTGTGGGGTATCTAAGTACAAGTGAAATACATTGTAGTTAAAAAAAAAAATTACAAAAACAAAACACCAACAACAACCAGCAAAGGAATGTGTGTGAATTCACAGCAGTTAGCTCTGAGCTAAGATTGTTAAGGCTGAAACAGACCAAAGTAGTTCCCCCAAACACGCAGCGAAACAGCGGTTAGAGGCAGGCAAGATGAGGTTCTTAGCAAGACAAGACAGTCAACCTGTGCAAAGGTGAGGGCTGATCTCTTAGATCCCAAGGATGAATCCCAAGTAGAGCCAGCAGGAGGCGACAAAGAGGGGAAGCACAAGGAATTAGGACAGCCCTTGGAAGGAAGGTCGGAGGGAAGTCTTGTGGATGGTTTCCCACTGTGGCGGGAGGTTGCTGGGTGTGCCCCCAGCCGGTCTAAAGTCCAGTCCACTGAACACAGCCCCTGACGCTCAAGTAAGCAGTAATTTTCCCTCATTATATATCCTTTTCACAGGTCTTCACTCACTTGGATGTGTCTTTCCCTGATGCTAACAAGCTTGGCAAACCTGTTCTTCCTAACAAAACAATGTGCCATAAGCAGATTTGTTTTTAATAAAAATATTTCCTAACCCCTTGAAATGGTTCAGTACCTGTTGGGTTAGCAGGGGCTATCTCCTACTAGGACATGCCCAAGCCCAGTTGGGGCTACCTCAGGTCAGGCAACAGAGATTTTTCTCAAAGGGCTGGGTCAGTTTGCTCTTTCGGCCCACTTGCGCTATCCCTGCAAATCTGGCCACATTTCCTCCTCCTGATCTCAAATATTCCAGTTTTTAATTAGTTCCAGGCCAGTCAATGTGACTGCCCCATCTGCACAATGCACATGTGCCAATTCAAAGTCTGAAGCCGATGAACTAATAGAGCCAACTGAAGACCTGTTGAAGGAGGCAAATGGAGCCACACCGCTGATGGAAAATTCTCCCAGAGTGCCTGCCAGCACTGGGCCCTTTCCAAGCAATGTCTGAACCACAGGCCAGTTATGAAAGGACCGCTGAATTCCATATTCTGCCTCTGCCTCTCCAGAAACCAAAGGATGATTAAATCATGGGATGCAAACTCCCCATAATCTGGGGCATGTATCTCATGATCAATAACTTCCTCGGCTGAGCACATGTTAGCAGAAGTTAGCAGAAGCAAAGGCCAGCAGAAAAGAGAAATAAACTAATGCAGGTACAGTTCCTTTTCAAAATACAGCCTCATTTGCCCCTGAAATCCAGAGCCAAGCCCATTACATTCAATGCTCAGTTTCACCTGCTCTTCTGTGTTTAATAGCTTTAGAGATTTTTGTGTCTAGTATTGTCCCTTAATAGTATTTCTTTCTACTTAATATATAAAGAAAAAATATAAACATATAACATACAGGTGTGATATATACATATGTATGTGTTTCTCTCTCTCTATATATATATTTATATACAAAATTTCAGTTTGAATCGATACAGTTAAATCCAGTCTGTTTCTTTGTATTGCACTTTAACACAATACAAATGTTTAAATTATACTCCCAGAAATAGAATAATATTATTCATGTGGTAAAATTTCTCATATCAGCAGGAATTATATTTGGTAGAGTTCAATTCAGATTTTATTAGACATGTAATGGATGCTAATTTTTCCCATTTTAAGTACCTTCTAAAAACATACCTTTAATTAATTTATTCTTTTTTCGAGGTGTATTTATCGAGTGTCTACTATGGGTCAGGGTAAATCTACCATTTAGCAGTGAACAATAAAAAATATGTAGACAAAACTCCTTACTTCATGGAACTTATATTTTCATGATATTATTTACCTTCTACTTATTTTCTTTCAAAATAATGAAAATAAAGGCACCCTGAATACTTAAGATTCTGAAATGATTATTGCTAGATCATGGCCATATCATCATGGCTTCTCTTAGCTTTAAGATCATAAATATTTAAACTCTATGGGTTATCTTGGACTTTGACAGTTTCCTGGGTGTCATTCTCCTATCACCTAGCAACCAGCATTGTCCCTTACACCTATGCCATCCTACAATTCCCTGACCCATCCAACGACCCACAAAACCTCTTTGGAGCTCATAAAGGTTGGATCACACTTTTCATGCTGGGAATATATGCTTTCTGAGCCTGGCATATGTACAGATTCTGGTTGAGATAGTAGGAAAAAGCACAGTCATTTTCAGTGAACTGAATAAAACAAGAAGTCACAAGATGGATCATTGCAAATCCCTCTTAGGGGAAAAGTAAAACAAAAACTCCCTGTGTCCCAGTGACACTGGTGTGCAAATATCAAAGTCTCATGCCCAGTTGGCAGTGCTCTTGTCACTGGCTCTTCAGCATCCTGTGAATTGCTCCTGGACACTGCCCAGGTCCAGGTTTAAGGAGGAAAAATGCCATATTACATCTACCAGGCTTGTTTACAGTAATCGTCTTCCTCAGACTATGTCACAGACTCTTATTTCCCAGTGTTCGACCTAATCCCTTCTTTTACTGCTCCCTGAATAGCCCACCCAATCCCTGGATATCTGGTTTCTAAAGAAGAGTGTCATCACGAAGCAGGAAGTCTTTGGCGAAGAGAATCAGGTAGAAGGACGGAAATGTTTTGCCAGTGTTAACCTGTCCCGAAGCAGTAAGGAGAACAAAAGAAAATTGGGGATGGGAGGGAGACTACCTTTTAATTTGGCTTCCCCTAGTCTGGATCAGCCAGGTCTACCTATGACCTGTGGTGTTGACCAGGCCTGTCAGTTAAAACTAAACACATTTCACAGTGGCGGCCAGCCAAAAACATAAATTCTGCCAAAAACTAAACACTGTAGAAGGTCTGCCTAGTTTTAAAACATCTATGCCAGCTGCACAATCCACAGGGTGTTGTGGGTGTGATTTTGCAGAAGCACCGGAGAGGCAGTCTTAAAACCACCAGCTCCCCGATTTGGGAAAGCGTCTCAGGAGTTTTCTTCATCTCCTATGAAATAACCAAGAGTGGGTGTGGAGAATGACTCATAAAAAGGGCCATTGAATTTGGTAATATGCCCCCTGAATAGCTTCAAGATAGGAAGTTTCCAGAGAGCCCTGGTGGGGGGACTCAGTGGAGGATTGTGGGGAAGTGCAGGGAGTCTGTGTGGAGCTTTCTTTAAAATATCTGAGTTTACAAGGAAGGGCAAAGTATAGGGTGTAAGAAGGTTGAGCTTAAGGGAATGAGGACTGCTGTTTTGTTTTATTGTCTCTTTTAAAATCAGATGAGATCTAAGAATATCTCATACGGCATCCGATTCGCGGAGTCTACATCCCAAGCTAAGAATGGCACGGTGACATTTGGGAACCACATGGCTATATCCATGTGGATATGGACTTGGGAATCCATAAATACAAGGGCATACATTGCCTAAGAATAAACACACGTTCCTATTTTACCGCCTTTGTTTAACAAATAATTTTGAGAGATTTCTGTGTGTTGAGTGCTGAGAATAGAACAACGACCTGTTCTTTCTAAGCACTTACAATTGCATGGGCGATTTAGACAAGTAAGCAGGCAGTTAGGAGGGATGGGGTAAGTACTAGCAGAGGGGTGAGCACAGAGTACCACAGGGGTATACAGAAGGGGCACCGTAATCTTTGGGAGTGTCAAAGAAATCGAAGGAGTTTCTGGAAGGATCTGGAGAATTATGGGAGTCAATTCAGTGAAACCAAAGGGAAGGAAAGTCTTCTATGCACAGGAAATAGTTTCTGGAAAGTGACATCATGGAAATCCTGTTGGATAAGAAGACATTTGAGTCGAGACCTGGAGGAGGCTAGGGAGCACGCCGGCCTCGCAGATTTCCAGAGAAAGGCCTTGAGAATGACTTGCGCTAATGGCCTTGGACTTGCCCTCTCTTATTACCCTATTAAAATGTGCATGATTGCACCTCAGGAGGTGCAGAAATGGCACCTGAAGCTGAGGATACTGACTGTAGGATCTCACTCGATGGAAAGATTTTCTTGAAAATCTGCCAAGTTGATGTAACAGGGTGGTCTAACCAGGGAAGTTATTATCTAGCTTCCAATCTCTAGAAATTGCCTTGATTCATTTGATTTAAAAAAATAATAAATAAAACTACACATTCATCTTTCAAAATGTCAAATAATTCTATCTAAAAATTGTAGTATTTCTTTCACCCATCTAGACCCCAAATTCATGTTTCCCAGGAGCAGCCACATGTAACTCTATAGTTTTTACTCCTGTTATATAACCAACACATTTGATGTTTTCATTTTCAGAAATCATCTATTGTCTTCCACTAAAGATGAGTATTTCAGCATTCTTATACCCCCATCCCAACCAGATACATTTCCTTCCCCTTCTCCACCATTTCCGTTCTCCCAATATGAGTTCCGTGTTTATATTATTATGATAACGTATATTAGCTAATGTTCACAAACAAAATCCTGTAGTATGCTATGATTATATTTCCTTTCTTGTACACAGTTTTGGTTTTCCTGGAGTTTTTTATTTTTTGTTTGCTTAGCTTGCTATGTGCCTCTTAGCAATTCTTCTTCCAAACACTGACAGATATGTAAAACACATTCCTGGTCAGTCAGACACACCAGGTAATCTATGAGTCCCATTTTGCAAATGTTAGGACAGGAAGAAGTTGGAAATGACAATCCTTGTATGTAAAGTAATAAAAAGTTGGGGGCTGGCAGAACAGGCCGCATAAAGTCTCTTTTATGTGTTGCCATTTTTTTATATACCTCTTCCACAGAAAGATAACATTGCTTTTTAAAAAATGTATTCAGGAATAAATGTCCTTGATATAGGAAGAGGGCTAAGCAGTAGCACTTGGTGATTCTTATTCTGTAGATCATAAAAAAAACAGGAGATAAATATCTGCTAGTCAGTTGAAACGCAAAAGAGAAAGTCTCTTAAAATGCCTTCCAGCTTAAACAGGGAGTGTGCCACACTAGACCAGGGAAAACATTATGAATACATTTAATGTATGAACTATGTGAGGATCTATGCCCAGACGATTCTTTCCTGTGTGTGCTCCCATTATGCATTCATAGACACACATGTTAATTCTGATGCATGTAATCCATTCCATTATATAAAAGAAAGTTTCCCAGTTCATGAACAAACATTGCAAAATTCTGCTACCAACACCTGACAAAGACCCAGTAATTAAATATGAAGGCTAATTTAACATGTGAATATAAATGCAAAAATATCAAATGAAAGTCCAGTGTATCAAATATTAAAGAATAACTTAGGGGTAACTGTGATTTATTCCATGAGTTCATATATTTTTAAAGACACTTATCACTAATAATATATTAAATTAATAAGTCAAGTGAGAATAGACATTTGAACAAGTTCATACCCATTCCTGTTTTTTAAGAAGCATATTTTTAAATAGAAATAGATGCATATTTTAACATGATAAGAAAGACAGTATTTGGGATGTTAATGAGCACCAGAAAAGGAAGGGCTCTGAAAAATGAGGTTTGGGAATACTGTTTAAAACATGTTAAATAACAGGCTGGAAACAGCAACAACTACAACCAGATTTCTTATTTGCAGATCTCAGAAGCTTTTATGTACTACTATGCATGTGACTTTCCAAAAAGCTATTTTTTTATTTAAACATTTAAAAAAATTGTATTGAAGTATAGTTGATTTACAATGTTGTGCTAATTTCTGCCGTACAGCAAAGTGATTCAGTTATACATATATATATTCTTTTCCATTATGATTTATCACAGGATATTGAATATAGTTTCCTGTGCTATACAGTAGGACCTGACCTTGTTGTTTATCCATCCTATATATACTAGTTTGCATCTGCTAACCCCAAACTCCCAGTCCTTCCCTCCCCCACTCCCTCTCCCCCTTGGCAACCAAAAGTCTGTTCTCTATGTCTCTTTTTCCTCTCTTTCTGTTTCCTAGATATGCCAAGAAGCTATTTAATATACAGTTTAACAATTAACCTCCTCCCTCTCCCCATTAACATGCTTTGTGACTCATTTCTTTCATGGCAGGATGTCCATTCTCAATACTATACTATGAATTAATTTTGTTCTGGAAGATCCAGCCAATGCAATATGCCATGAGCAGATATGAGGTTATGAATATTGGAAAGCATGATAATAATTTATCAATTGTTACAAATGACTCACTAACCCTCTTGATATAACTAAGAGAACAATTAAAATTATGCATACTGGAAAAAAATCTCTTTCCTTCTAGCAAAAATAACAAAATGATACTTCGGCACAACTTCAGCAAAAACTAGGTACAACAATAAAGACACAATATAACTTTACCAAGAAACATAGAGGACCTGGAGAAATAATGTAGATGTTACTGGGTAGGAGTAGTACCCAGATGTTTATTTTCCAAAATTAACTTTAGGTTTAATATCATAAAAATCACATGTTGAAAGGGCAAAAAGAATAAATTTGACTTTATCTGCCTTCATGTCAGATATAAAAATATCTTGCAAAGTTGCCCCAGTTAAATAAAGGGTACTAATACAGGAACAAACAGGCAGAAAAATGGAAGTGAATTTGAATTTATAGTATACAAACAGCCTCTTTCGATGCATATATATGTGGATATTGCTAGAATACACAGGAAACCTGCTACCACAAATGACTGAGAAAAGAGGGAAGATTATTTCATTAATTCTGTTGAGGCAACTGATTTACTCTTGGAAAAGTATCAAGAGATTGTCCTTCCTCACAGCCCAAACTGAAATATGCATGTGATGGACTTAATAGTTAAATGTAAAAAAGTGAAACCATACAAGAAGTGGAAGAAAATATAGGTGAAGGTATATCTGATTTGGGGGAGAAAGAGTCTTTCTAAACATAACCCCAAGGAAGGGTACAAACACAGTGATTAATGGGCTTGATCTGAAATCTAAGAACGAAAACTTCTCAATATATCAGTTGACTTCTTAAGATTAAAGGGCAAATGCACATTGAAAAAACATTGAAAAATACAAAAAACCCTCATCAAAATCAACAATACCAAAAATAAATGTAAATGTGAGTAAACTCATGACTAATTCACCAAAGTGGAAATACAAATAGTAAATATAAACACAAAAGCCCAACTCAGTGATTATCAAAGAAATGCAAATTAAAAAGTAACAGTGATATGGCATGTTCACTAATAAATTAGCAGAGATTAAAAAATGTTTAATTTTTGTAATGGTGCAATGGCAAATATGTGTCAAACATGGCTAGTGAGACCATAAACTGGTATGTTTTTTCTAGAAAGTAATTTAGAAATATATATCAAGAGTCTTGAAACAGTTTGTAATTTTTGACCTGATACTTCTCCTTTCAAGAATGTAACCAGTGCAAGAAGTAAAAAACACAAGGCACTATGTTTTAAAATGTTCATCACTATTTTTATTTATCAGTAAAAATGGGAGGAAAGCAACTACTTCAAAAATGAAGAATGATCACATATATTGTGATGGGTTCAAATAATGAAATATAATATCAACATTAAAAATCATACTTTAAAATATTATTTGATAACATTGGACAAGGTCATGCTAAAATGGTATATAAAAAGGCAGGACACAGAAGTGTATGTGTAGGATAATCCTGAATCATTGTCAAAAAAGAATGACAAAAAAAACCCCAATGGTCACATGATTATCAATATATGATTACAAATAATTTTTAAATTCTCAAAGTAATTTTCAGCACTTAAAAGATTCCTTAAAATCAACTTTTATACATTAATTATCAGGTAAACACAGCACATATAATTATTAAAAATTGGAAATATTTGAATGAATGAATGCATTCCTCCTGGCAGCTTTATTCTACTAGAAAGGACCTGGGGAGGCCACAGTGAGTTGTATTTCTGACATGACCTTGTTATTAGTATAGACATTAGTATGACCTTGTTATAGTATAGACTTGGATAAGGAGAAGTCCAAGCCCACTCAGTTTTCAAAAGGGATAAACAGGGTGACTGAGGAAATCTTATTGAACTTATAAAGGGATGTAAAATAAGCTATGCAAATTATAAAGCCCAAATTGTGTAAGTTATATTATTGGTTGGCAAAAAAGTTCATTTGGCTTTTTCATTACCTTGTATGGAAAACCCGAACGAACTTTTTGGTCAACCAATAGTTTCCCAAAACAATGACCCAAACAGAAAACATACCTTTCACCAAGCTAGATAAACACTTGGGGTTAGATCAACTTATAATGATGTTTCAACCATGATTTTTTATATTCTATCTGCTAATTCATTTGTAAGATCTTATTTATCATCTCAAAACACAGCATTCATCATTTGTTACATAATTCTCTTTTCTTCCATAGTTCAACATTTTATTTATTGTTGGTGGTGATTTCTGGTTGGTTCTGGTTTATCCCTTAAAAAGAGATATTATTTGAAACCAAGGTCAAACAAAATGGATGGTATTATTCCTTCCAAAATGTTGAAGTTTGGGGAAAGATCAAGCAATGGTGATGATGGGGGAAATGTCCTCTTCCTGACATAAAATGTAATTTTAACCACATAATTGGGAACTATTAGCCACATTAATTGGGAAAAAAAGAGTTGAGAAGCAGAACTTTTCTTGGGAAGACAGGTATTTTCAGTTTCTCCAATAAGCCCAATCTTGGCTTTCTTACAGTAATCACAGTAGAGAAGATATCTAAATCTGTTAGATCATTGACATATTCTTTTGGGCTGAGCTTCCCTCCTTCTTCCCATCCATCTTATTTTCTGATCTATTTTTCTAGGAGAAGCTCCATCTGAATAAACTGAAGATCAGCTTCTCTTGTCTGGCTTATTTCTGTAGTTAAGTTTGTATATTTCTCTTTATAGCGGTCCTAATTCGAATAACTCTCAATGTGTTTTATGCTATATGGACACTCAGCTTCCAGGAAGAGTTTTAGGAGGTGGTTTATAAGACTTAAAAATATATATATGATTTAAAAGCTACAAAGGAACCATTGACATCTTGAAGAAGTTCTGAATTTTAGGGAGTAGGTCAGCTTGCCTCACTTTGTCAGGTTTGTCAGTAGAGGTGCCAAAGATGCAGAGAGCCCCCCTGACAAACATCTGTGCCGAAGCACAAAGACTTCTGTCTCTTTGCTCACAGAGAAGAGGAAACATTTCATCTCCAACAAATCAAAGCTTAGAACCTTGCCAAGTCTCAAGGCTCAGGAAGCTGGTGACCCTTTGGTTATCTGCACCAATTCCAGTTCTCTGGAACAGCTGAGCCTCCATATCCCCAAGGCAACAAAAGAAGGGCTTTCTGTTGTCCCTGGCACAGCACGCAGTGCCACGCCCAGAGAGATTCAGAGCTCTGCTGTTCATGTACTTGGTTCCAAGTTGCCTGATAGGAATTGGGCCTCTGGAAAAATATCTTTGTGACTCTGAAACTTCAAAGGCACAGGGATGGTGTTTTATCATTCATTCCCATCTTTCTATTGTATTGGATAATGCCATCCACATAAAAAAAGAAGGCTACAAATTTTTATAAATTAGTTATAGTAGCCCAGGTCTTAAACAATTTGTGTTCCAACCAATGTTTTTTCATGGCTCTCTGATAATGAAGTCCAGAATTTTGTACATTCTAACATTTATAACATCCATGCATGATAATATCCAGGGCCTGGTTAAAATGTTTATGTGTTATATCAAGTAGCATTTGTATATTAATATTTACAAAATAATTTTTGCAGTGTTTGCTAGCAAAACAAACTCTCTCTCTGTTTCATGGGTGTTATATAAATTTTAATCAGTGTTAGGTTGTATTATTTGCGTGGAAATACTAAATAGTTTGATCTGTGTATACAGTTTGCATGTATGTGTGTCTGTATGTTTGTTGGTATGTAATGTAGGTGTGTGTGTTGTGTGTCTGTGTGTATATCACATTTCACTATATTATATCCTATATATATTATATAGTATTTTTTTCCTCAAGCAGGACTTACATTTTTATACCTGACATGATGACTAAACTAGATCCTTTATAAAGGATCACACATGCTACATGACCCTGGTCACTGGTACTCTTTCTTTATCTCCTTTGCTGTTTTGCAAAGGGAACCCAGGGTCTTCAACATTATTCTCTAGTATTACAGTTTGAATGTATCTCAAGGTAGCACAGTGATATTTAAACAGCAACACTAAATCTCTTCAAGTCTGTGAACTGTGTCCTGGTGTTATCAGTGAGGGTGACAGGATGTGCTAATGAAGCCTGTCAGGGGCATTTCAATGGCACGTCTGAAGGACTGACTGCTCCTCTCCCTGGATCACAGAAAACTGTGTCACCTCTTAACTGTGGTTAAATATGCTGCACTCCGGGTTACTTTGTATTTCCTGGATTTATAAGGTACAGTACTGGAATACCTGATCTTAGCATATAAACTCCCTAAATTCTCCACAGGGCTGGGGGGAGGGAAGCTGGGACGAAGTGAGAGAGTGGCATGGACATATATACACTACCAAACGTAAAATAGATAGCTAGTGGGAAGCAGCCGCAGAGCACAGGGAGATCAGCTCGGTGTTTTGTGACCACCTAGAGGGGTGGGATAGGGAGGGTGGGAGGGAGGCTCAAGAGGGAGGGGATATGGGGATATATGTATGCATATGGTTGATTCACTTTGCTTTACAACAGAAACTAACACAGTATTGTGAAGCAATTATACTCCAGAAAAGATCTATTAAAAAAAAAAAAAAAGAAACTGCAGGGTGTCTTGAATTTGAGTTTTCAAATGGAACTTCATTTGTGGTGCCAGGACACACTCTTCGAGGTCAAAGTTGACAGGACGGGAGAGGCGTGTTCTGTCCAATCGACTTTCCAAGCCCAGTGCAGATTCCACCCTCAGCGGCCAAAGTCAGCACAGTTGGGAATCATAAACAGGAGGTCTGGAACCGTCCCCTCAAGCTTAGGCAACTGAAATCTGGCAGGAAGTGTCTGACAAGCAATTCAAATAGGTCCCAAAATACATCTGTGGAAGTGAGGAAGGATCTAGCAGAGCCAGTCAAAACCAGCAGGGGGGTTTAGATAGGAAAGGCTGAAAATTGCCCTCCTGGTGCAAAAGTTAACCAACAACACGTGTAAAAAAGTGCAAGATGGGCCAAGCACTGTGCCAAGAGGTGTGCAGGAGGGAAGAGGTGGATGTGAGCTTTAGATCGTGACTTAAGAAAGCTTAAATTTAATTGGTTTGTGAGATGAGGGGAAGCTGGGGACCACACACATCGCCTGGGACATCTCTGATTCTTCTGGCACTATTTCTTCATCAATATTAGGCGCTTGATAGGCTTAATTTCAGCCAAATCATATCCAATAATAATTTCCAAACCCCAGACCCGTTTCATGTTTAGTAATTGTTGGAGGAGGCTAAGGGAATGCTCAAAATAAAAAGGACAAGAGAAAAGATGGTTAAAATCCCAGCTGTTTCAATTAAAGGGTGAAAGAATTAAGAAATAAGCCCAGAGCAACAATAACAACAAAAACAGTGGACTGAAATGACCCTTGATGAGGAAAGAAGAGACCGAGGAACTCAGAAAAAGTGTCATCAAAGGGCTAACATTTTAGAGGAAAGTGGTAGAGAGAGAGAGAGAGAGACTTCCATTTTTAGGAATTTTGTGAGCTGGTTGGTAAACACAGCCATTATTAAAAAAGAAAATATATAAACTTACAATCAAATTAATTATCTTAAAAAATTATCTTAAAATTTACCAGCACATCATTGGATTAGGAATTTTGTGAGCTGGTTGGTAAACACAGCCATTATTAAAAAAGAAAATATATAAACTTACAATCAAATTAATTATCTTAAAAAAGGTAATAAATATTCAAAACTCATCATTTCCTAATAATTTTGCTACCTTTATTACATCTATGTTCTGAAAACGATTTGTGTCTGCCCTTTCTGTATGAAGGAAATACTATGTAATGCTGAGCTCCTTTGCCTCTCTTCCCAATTCTACTTCTGAAGATTTCAAATCTGTAGTTTAAAATCAGCTACAGTGGGAGTACTTACACCACGAAAATCAACAAAAGCTAAAAACACTTAAAATACATAAAATTATATATACTGGGGGGCCAGACAGGCAGGCATGTCTTTGCATGAGCTTGATTTATTATTTTGTTGGTTTTCTAGACTTAAGAAAGTGATTGTGGGCAAAGTATTTATAATGCAGATTAAACTTAAAATGTGCCAAGTCTTTATCTATTACTGTGTGAATTGCACAAATAATTAAGAAAATATTTTTTCCAGTATTTGAAAACTATTATCTGATTCAGGAAAAGAATGAAGCACTTCCCTGGTGGTGCAATGGTTGAGAATCCGCCTGCCAATGTAGGGGACACAGGTTCTATCCCTGGTCCAGGAAGATCCCACATGCCGCTGAGCAACTAAGCCTGTGTGCCACAACTACCGAGCCTGCACTCTAGAGCCCGCAAGCCACAACTACTGAGCCCGCATGCTGCAACTACTGAAGCCTGCGTGCCTAAAGCCCATGCTCCTCAACAAGAAAAGCCATCATAATGAGAAGCCTGTGCACTGCAATGAAGAGTAACCCCCGCTCTCTGCAACTAGAGAAAGCCCGTGTGCAGCAATGAAGACCCAACACAGCCAAAAATTAAATAAATAAATAAATAAGTATTAACAGAAAAAGAATGAATAAGCGGAATTTCAATACACATCTTGGTTATTTCACTCTCATATTTCCCACTAAAAGAAAAGAAAACATTTACCAACATTCTTGTTGAAACTACATTTATTCATCCCTATTGCAGTTACAGGTTGCTTATGGATATAAGAGTTCAGAAAAAAAATCAAAAGTATTCTGTGAGAATCAATTAGCAATATGAAATTTATAACAAAGAGTATTTTATATATTTTATATAAGTTGTTTGCTGTATATCATTCATGGAGGTAAAATTCATAATAGGTTTATGTGCATACATACATGTCTACATTTTTTTTTAGTAATAATTTCTGGGTTTTTTTTTTTTATATCTTTATTGGAGTATAATTGCCTTACCATGGTGTTTTAGTTTCTGCTTTATAACAAAGTGAATCAGCTATACATATACATATATCCGCATATCTCCTCCCTCTTGCATCTCCCTCCCACCCTCCCTATCCCACCCCTCTAGGTGGTCACAAAACACCGAGCTGATCTCCCTGTGCTCTGCGGCTGCTTCCCACTAGCTACCTGTTTTACATTTTGTAGTATATATATGTCATTGCTACTTTCTCACTTCATCCCAGCTTCCCCTTCCCACCCTGTGTCCTCAAGTCTGTTCTCTACTTCAGTGTCTTTATTCCTGCCCTGCCACGAGGTTCATCAGTACCATTTTTTTAGATTCCATATATGTGTGTTACATATCTACATTTTTAAAGAGAGTTGGTTATTAAACATTTACCAGCACATCATTGGATAGAATCCAACAGATACGGTGCAGCTGGGGAACTTAGTGGTAAGATTGTAGGAATAGAACTTAAAACCACAATTATCTTTGCCTCCAGACTGGGTAGCAGGTAGTCTCCTCAATAAGCCAAATGCTGGGCCATCTGTATATATGATGGCAATAGTGTAATGAGAACTGGTGGATACTATAGCCAGTGAGAAGTTAGGAGAAATGCCTGGTTTTGTTTTATTTTGTTTTTTTCCCCCTTATCTTTATGGGAGAAGAACTTAATTGTGATTTGACTAATGACTAAGAAATACGTGTGAGCTGTATTTGTGGCTTATAAACTTGCAAATATTATATGTGATAGAGTTAATAAGAGGGGATCTCTCTGTCTCTGTCTCTCTACCACATGAGTTCACTCACACCTTTTGGGGATGAACTGAACAAACAAAGCACTGTTGCTTATAAGTAAATGATGCAGGGAATATCCCTGAGGTCCTGACCAGCACACACTCTTCAGGATTAGAATCCAGATTCTGAAGATGAAGGCATTATGTCCCAGGCTGGGTCCTGGCAAGTCTTACATGAGGCTTAGCAACCATCGGCTTAGATGCCTCTCCAAGGTGACCCCATACTCCAGAAACCCAAGGCTCTAGCACACAGGACTTCCTTTTCTTGGGGCTTCCTTCACTCAAATCTTCAACCCCAACTTCATGTTTTGAGCTTGGGATGAGCAGGCAGCCCAGCTATCATCCACTGTCAACAACCTGTTTCACAGTAAAAAAAAAGAAGTTTGGGAGGAGTTAGATAATGCAGAAATTCTTATCTTCCTTCTCTGATTCAGTCAAGAATCTGGGTCGGTTGGTATCCGTAGTTAGACTCTCTCTCACACACTAGTCTACAGAAACAGGGACGCAAGATTTTCTTGTTTAAACTAATTTTAGGTGAGGTGATTCAGATCCAGTGCCAAAACTCATGATGCAGGTATAGTACACAGCATGTCCAGACAGGAACGAGCCTTATTGGATTCCTGGCCTATGATGGTACTGCACACCACGTGTGTCCATTCTGGACCCTTGTTCTTGATAGGTATCTACAACAATGTTTGAAGGGGTCTGGGGAGCCACAGAAAAGCAAACAAAAGACTATTCAGGAATAGCTCTTGAATAAAAATTCTATCATCTATCTATCTATCTACCTACCTACCTACCTACGGCTTCATCCATAAAGCTAAAGTGACTAAATTATATATATTAGGGAGTCAAACAGGCATGTGTTTGCATAAATTGATTTGCCCAGGAGTTAAATGTGCCCACAAGAAGATTGTATGTGGACAGCTAAGGCTGCATGCTGAACAGAAGAGAGAGTAGGGAGTAGCAGAGGAAAAATGGGAGTACTGTACACCTTCTTTTGTTTGAATACAGTGCCTGACACATGCATTTATCATTCAACAGGAAAAATTTATCGAGGGTGTACAAAACGACAGGGAGTGTTCTAGACACTTCGGAAGTATTGAAGAACTGCTTTTCAGAAGCTTACACTCTAGTGACATGACACTGATATATATCGCAAGAGGAGGCAGATGGAACAGGGTGAGAAGAACTTATATTACAGTTAGGAAAGGTAGAATCTCCACAGCAATCTGTGTGTCCTTTTGTTTTTGGAATTTAAATGTGATTATGGATATTTTAAAATGGTGGCCTGTAAAATCTGTGACCTTTTCATGGAAGATTTAGATTTCTCTTCTCTCCCATCCCACCTCTTCAGAAATAAATGACTGAAATGGATGATCAATGGCCAGGATATTAATTAGACCACCTCTGTTAAATTCTTTGGCATTCTCACTCTTTTCTCCTTACTCAAGTCTACTCTAAAATAGGCCTTGGGGTATCTTACTTGAAATTGGGTGCTTTTCCACACTGCAAAGTCTAAATTAGCTCTCATTTCCTTTGTCTTGACATATGTATTTCCTTGCACTCAGCTAGCATGTCTATAGGACCATTAACATACTGAGGATTTAGCCAAATGCATCTTTAGAGGAATGGGTGTGGAATGGGGAAAAGAAAGCTAAGAATTCCTCAGCTTATTTTTTTGCTGTTTTAAGCCACTTAGACATGTCACTAGGTAGGGAAAAGTGAGTCCATTAGTTCATTGGAGTGGACATCAGTTGGCTTCCCGACATTCGTTCCTCCTTTTCCCCATTGTGTAGCAGACAGATGGTCTGAGTAGACTTCATAAATTGTCTAAACCAATCAAGGTAATGCCATCCTCCGCAACCAACTGGCTGGTTCAGGAAATAAAGCCTAGGGCAATATTTGACTAGTTACAAGATGGACCAGTCCATTAAATGCTCAGAAACATTGCTGGGAATGTGAGACACCTGTAGTCTCTCCTCTTTCATAGATGATGTGATACATGGATGAAGCCAAAACTTCGATATGGGAAGAGTTGAGAGACATATAGAGAAGGGGAGTTAGAACCCTGATAACAATGTGTCTGAAGCTTACCTAATCTCCAGACTTTTTAGTTGCTTAAGCTAATGAATTCTCTGTAATATCTGAGCTAGCTTATTTTATTTAAAAAATTTTTTATTAGAGTACAGTTGATTTACAATGTTGTGTTAGTTTCAGGTGTATAGCAAAGTGATTCAGTTATACATATACATATATTTGTTCTTTGTCAGATTCTTTTTTCATAGAGGTTATCACAGAATATTGAGTACAGTTCCCTGTGCTATACAGTAGGTCCTATCTTATATATACTGTAGTAGTGTGTATGTTCATCCCAAGCTGCTGATTTATCACCCTCTCCCCCACAATGTTTCCCCTTTGATAACCATAAGTTTGTTTTCCATATCTATGTCTTATTTCTGTTTTATAAATGAATTCATTTGTATCACTTTTTTAAAAATTAGATTCCACATATGAGTGATGTCATATGATATTTGTTTTTCTCTGTCTGACTTATTTCACTTAGTATGATAACCTCTAGGTCCATCCTATTTGAGCTAGTTTAAACTAGTTTTTTTTTCTCTTACAACCTGAACCATCTTGACTGACAGTCAGCAAGATATGACAGTGGGGTTTGGGAAGTACATCAATAACCAAGCACTGTAACGAAGAGTAAACATTTGCCTGGCCTCATCCTCTGTGCATATTCCTCTTCCCAGGACCATGCTGGTTTCTGGCCATCTCTCAGTCACTTTAGGGGAGAAGACATGAGCAACATTCTCTACTTCCAACATGCCTCTTCTATTGTGACTTCTTGCTCAAACACTGCACAGTCCCTGTACATATTGTCCAAGTAATCACTCAATTTCCCTTTGGAGTAGGAGGGAAAAAGTAGGAGGCAATAGGTGAGGCAGATTAGTCAGATATATTTTGTGACAATTAACAGAAACATCTGAGCAATTCAAATCCAGCCCTTTCCTGTTAAAGAACACTGGCTGATGATGTATATTAGTTTTATTTTTTCTGACATGTGTTTTTAATAATAATGATGATGATATGAAAGCCCCCCAAAGTTGATAGCAAACAGAAAAATGATAGCATTGACCAGGATTTTTCCCCCTCTAAAGCTGGAGAGTGCATTCTTGGGACAACCTTGGGTCAGTCCCCATCATCAAAATCTTGCTGTTCTGAGCAGTTCTCTTCTAAGGACATTCCTTTAGTGAATAATTATTCCCTTTAAAAAAAAACCTCTTCTAAGCCTTTACTCTGAATTGTAACCTCATTCATGTAGAAATGTTCTTGATTTTATTTGGGACATTTTCCCCCCACTATTTGCTATACTACCTTATTAAATTGTTCTGTATTCACTGCCATACTTTATTAGTCTTTTCTCAGATAAAGCATTTTGTCAGTTATCAGGAGCCTTGAAAACATGGTCATGTTGAAACAGATGATTACTAAGGAAGATGAAACTGAGGTTTTACAAAAGAACAGAATACAACAAATCTATTCTTGACACTGTATTAGCAGTGTTGATCCTTAACACCTTTTCTCCATACACTTTCTACTATATCTCTCTACCTCTGGGCACGTCCTCAACTCCACACTGCAACCCATCCCTCCAGTTCTGACTCACTCTCTCAGTCTAGGCACCTGTGACTTGGCCTGCCCTCTTCTATAATCTACCAGCACTGGGGGCCAGCCTGGCTCTAATTGGAAGCTACCCTTCAATTCATAATCTGACCTGTACCTCTCACCTATATTCTTCATGAGTCAAACTTTTATGGTATAATAATAACTTAGATCAACTTAAATATTTAAAATCTGTGGATTTTTAAAAAAATACACTTAATGCATATTTATTGTAGAAAATGTCAACAGGGGAAAATCATACCCCAAATCCCACATTCCAAAGATAACTGCACCTAATAATTAATATATGTACTTCCAGATCTTTGCAAATACTTCTCTATTGTGTGTATAGATATACAGACAAAAATATGGAGAGATATGTTCTAAAACACTCTAATATTCCTATATATTCCAACATAATATATGTGATTATACTATGCATGTAGTTTTATAAGCTACTTTTTCATTTGCCACAAATGAATTGGATTGCCTTTTTGGTAAATATGCATGTACTTCATCTTTGTTAATGATTATAGAGCCGCCAGTTATATTAATATACCATAATTTACTTATGGACATTTTATATAATCCTGTTTTTTCTTATTATGAACGTTGCTGACACGAATATGTTAGTGCTTCATTGTCTGGGATATATTCTTAGAAGTACATTTGCAGTGTAAAAGGATATGGACTCTTTTTAGAGTTTTTGATACATATCCATATTTTGCTCCAGAAATGTTGTACAAATGTACGCTTCTTGCAGTTACTAGGTGAATCAGCTAAAGCTTTGACTGCAGTTGTGCGTTATCACCAGGATAAATGTTTGGAGACATCATGAAGATTTTTTAAATTAGTTGTTACTAGTGAATTACTATTCAAACAGATTAATAGTGGTCATTATCATTATTCTCACCATTGCCTTGGACAGAAAATAGAATTGTTGAAGTTGTCAAGGACCTGAAATCCTTAATAAAATGAAATAAATTAGTACCACATGAACAGGGAATTAAAATAAATCTGACAGAGGATTCATAATATATTTGTAGAGCAAAAAACATGTTAGCAAAAATAGAAAATAACATTTATTTCATATAACTTTTATATCAGAGATACAGCAGTTATTTTCAACACATTCACTTCCCAAACTTGCTACTTCTGTTATGAGTACCATCAAATCTCGTGTTTTCCAGAATCAAAATCTGAGCTGTCTTTAGTGCATCAAAATCATTGTCAACTCTGTTTAATATCCCTGCTTTTCTATTCCACAAAATGAAATATAATTTTCTGAAGAATAGACACTTGCAGTCTCCTCGCTACCTCTGTTTTTCCTATTTCTCATTCACTTGCTATTTTATGACTAATTAATTTTCCTAAGTTGTGACTCTGATTCAGCTACTCCCCATATCAATGCTATAAATGACTCCTGACTGCTCACTGGATTAAACCCAATTATCATAACCCAGCATTCCATGCCTATGTACAAAGAATATCCAATTCAGCTCTCCAGTGATGGTGCCATATTCTCTCCTACCTCTTCTCCTCATTCTCCAGTCTAGCTAACTTAGATTATTATTGTGTCATATTGCACAAAATGTGGTCTACATTTTTTCTATTCTAAAGATTTGCTCATATTATTCATTGTCCTGGATACTTCCCTTTCCCATCTCCTAGTCCTGTGTCTTCACTATGTACTATAACTTTGGTCTTTAGTGTTTCAGCTCAAAAGAGACATGAGACCTTCTGCTGGTGAATTTCCAGCCCACTTTTATTTAGTGCTCTGGGCATTAATAGTAATTTGTTTTCTTATCTTATCCCTATGGTTAGCCTGCTCTGTTGTTTGTGAGCAGAGACTATGACCAACTCTTCTTGGATCTCCTGTAGTTACCCAATGCCTCAAGTGGAGTGTTTGCTCTAAAATAGCTGTTGGGCACCATGAAGACAGGAAAGGTTAGATGGAGAATTTAGTGGGCTAGTACATATTAAAGCATGTTTTGATATTACAAAAATATGTAAAAACAATGTTGCTTCACAGTTTGTGAAACTAAAGTCACATTAGCTACTCCAAGTTACATGACATATTTTATACTTAGATATCCCATAATCTAGCAAGTGATAATGGATTTCCCATATGATAGATTAGCTCTGTAATGGAAACTTTTTATTCTAAGTGTCTGTGTTTCAAAGGCTAGTACCGTGATAAGACTTTACTCAATTAACCTCTACAGTGACTGACAAAGCTGTTCAAAACTTGCCCTCTCCTCCAAGCAGCTAGTATGACTGATCTTACCTGAGCTTTGATTTTTTTCCAAAAGTGAGAGAAAAAATAACTTCCTTTTAAATTTCATTAGTTTCATTTCTCAAAGTCTCACTTTTTGGAACGTTGCAAAACCTTGCCTTTTATAACTGGCATGACCCGAATTGGATAGGTCTCAGAGGAAAGGTAACTTCCATTACTGATCATGCTTCTCCCAGAGCTCCCAGCCCACAAAAAAAAAAAAAAAAAAAAAAAAAAAAAAAAGTGATAAGGCAGCTAAAACCTGTATTATTTTTTTCATTTCCTTCCATATTTTTACTCTAATTTTAAAGAAGCTTAAAAACTAGTTTTTACTGGTAATTTCAGTCCCTATCAATCAGTGAAGTTGGATTGATCCATTTTTTTTTAAGGCAGTGAATTTAATAAGAATGCTTATCTTGGATTATTTGACTTTGGGTCTGTGATATAATTTTAATAATGATACTAAGGCACGACACTCAGCTGCTCAAAAATCTCCACTGGTTCCCGCTGTCCCTAACATATAGCTCATGACTGACCTGCTAGTTCCCTTTTATAGTCAAGCCTCAGTATATCTTTCCATCCTTACTTCTAGGTAAAAGAATCCAGGTATGCAAAGCTAGGCTAAACGTTTTGTTTAATCTAATAAGCAGTGGGAATCATTTCCAGCATTTGATATGGGGAGTAAATGAGTCAGAATCATGACTTGGGAAGATTAATTAAGCATCAAGTAGTAAATACAAGCCCTCCTTCAGACAGAGATGAGCACAGTAACACCTCCTTTTCTTGGATTCCTTTGTTTCACTTTTCTGGAATGCTGATTCCAAAGCTCTAAATCCCACTCATCCTTCAAGGTCCATATTAAATGCATGAAACATTTCCAGGACACATTATTCCCTTTCCAGTCATTCTTTAGCGCAGATTATCTGAGCTACCCATGAGGCATTCAATTTGTTATTGCTTTGCTATATATGATTTTATCATTTAATGGGTTTTTAATGCATGTTATTTGTTTTTTCAACTAGAGTATACGTTTCTTGAGATCTGAAATTATATTGTATGCATCATTGGAGCCAACTAACAACTTTATATAACAATGTATTTACTATAGATACATTACCAATATTTGGCAAATACTGATCATGTATGATAAAGTTAAGTTTGGGAAAGATGGTGCTCAGTTGCCTCTGGCTCCCTCTAGTGATATCCAAAAGATAACTAGGGGCTGCATTTTCTTGTTTCATCCCGTCTATTGTAATTTTACACCTTTCAGATGTGACTTAGAGAACAAATGCAGCCACCAGCAAGAAATAATAATCATAATTATTACAGCCCTAGTGTATCATCTCTTATTGTATGCCAAGAGCTGTTAAAGACATTAGACAAATTATCTCATCTAACCTGCACAAAAACTGTGTGAGATAGTTACTAATGTTCTCCAGTTTACAGATGAGGAGACTGAGGCACAGTCATGTTCAGTGACTTGCCTAAGGTCACACAGTGGGATTTTCCTTCATTTTATTTTATTTTTTTCCAGCTCTACTGAGATATAATTGAAAAATAGTGTTGTGTAAGTTTAAGGTATACAATGTGATGATTTGATATATGTTTGTATTGTGAAATGATTATCACAGTAATGCTGGTTAATATATCCAGAACCTCACATAGTCAGAATGTGTGTATGTGTTGAGAATTTTTAAGATCTACTCTCTTAGCAACTTTCAAATATACAGTATAATATGGTTAACTGTAGTCATCATGCTGTACATTACATCCCTGGCATTAATTCATCTTATAACTGGAAATTTGTACATTTTGACCACCTTCACCCATTTCCTCCACCCCCACCCATGATCCTAGCAACCACCACTCTACTCTCTATTTCTATGTTTGTTTTTTTAAGATTCCACATATAAGTGAGATCATATTGTATTTTTCCTTCTCTGACTTTTAGCATAATGCTCTCAATTTTCATTCATGTTGTTGAAAATGGCAGGATTTCCTTATTTTTTTATGGTTGAGTAATATTCCATTGTCTACATGCACCACATTTTCTTTATATGTTTATCTGTCGATGGACACTTAGTTGTTTCCATGTCTTGGTTACTGTATCATTTTAGATGAGGTAGTTTGGAGTATTGGGGTCCTTGAATTATTAGGCTATTTGTCTGATGTGCATTATTCCTAAATCTTATTGTATATCTTAATCAAGAATGTATGGTTCTGGGGCTTCCCTGGTGGCGCAGTGGTTGAGAATCTGCCTGCCAATGCAGGGGACACGGGTTCGAGCCTTGGTCTGGGAAGAGCCCATATGCCACGGAGCGACTGGGCCCGTGAGCCACAATTACTGAGCCTGCGCATCTGGAGCCTGTGCTCCACAACAAGAGAGGCCGCGATAGTGAAGAGGCCCGTGCACCGCGATGACGAGTGGCCCCCGCTTGCTGCAACTGGAGAAAGCCCACGCACAGAAATGAAGACCCAACACAGCCGTAAATAATTAAATAAATAAGTCATTAAAAAAAAAAAAACTTCATTAAAAAAAAAGAAAAAGAATGTATGGTTCTGACAAATACATGTACCTAGCAGGTAGTACTTAGTTTAGTTTGAAAAGAAGTAAACTACTGCAAATGGCAGTGGAAAAAAGGTAAGAAAAAGCATTATTCAAATGGCCAATGAATTCTCAAATTTCCAGAAGAGAGAACTATATTTTTAAAAAATTTTATTGAAATATAGTTGACTTACAATGCTGTGTTATTTGCAGGTGTACATCACAGTGATTCAGTTTTACATATATCTATAAATCTATTCTTTTTTAGATTCTGTTCCATTATAGGTTATTACAAGATATTGAATATAGTTCCCTGTGCTACACAATAGGTCCTTGTTCGTTATCTGTTTTATATATATTAGTGTGTATATTTTCATCCCAAACTCCTAATTCCCCCCCCCCACCTCTTTCCACTTTGGTAACCATAAGTTTGTTATCTATGTCTGTGAATCTATTTCTGTTGTGTAAATAAATTCATTTGTATCATCCTTTTATGCCACATATGAGCAATATCGTATGGTATTAGTCTTTCTCTGTCTCACTTACTTCACTTAGTATGATAATCTCCATGTCCATCTATGTTGCTGTAAATGGCATTATTTCATTCTTTTTTATGGCTGAGTAATATTCCATTGTATATACCACATCTTCTTTATCAAGTCATCTGTCGATGGACATTTAGGGTGCTTCCATGTCTTGGCTATTGCAAATAGTGCTGCTGTGAACACTGGGGTGCATGTATCTTTTCAAATTAATTTTCTCTGGATATATGTACAGGATAGAGAACTATTTTAGAATAGGCATTATTTGGTATCACTTTGCATGCATATAGGCTTAATTTAAAAACTCATTGTTTATATCATTTAAAAATATTCACCTTTTAAATGTACATTTTTTTCAGTTAATGACCTGTCATTAGATGAATTTTGTTATAATGGATAATGTTTTGATTTAGAAATAATAACAAGATCGAAATGTATGATTTTTATCAATTAAATGATTTGCATAGTAACAATGAACTTACTTTCCCCTCTATTAGTATCACCATTTAAATTGAATTAAGATTGAAACAGTATCACTTAAAGTGGGAAAAGAGTATATAATGCTAATATTAGAGTTGGTCTCATATCCTAGGGAGAGGGCATCATAGCAATACACAGTGAATAAAATACATAAAAAATATCTTCACATTCCACTTTACATTTTACAGGGAAGTAAATGATGCAGGTGCCCTTATATGAATCATGGTAGACTTTCAATATAAATATATTTTGGAATTGCACATTGCCCCTAGCTAGACTGCACCAATATTTTAAGAAAAGTAAAACAAAACTTAAAAGTGTCTCTTTCGCTTTCTCTTTTTTTTTAATCCCCCCGAGCATACATTATTATTAACAAGAGGCATCTGGTTCTCATTAACATTAAGAGATCTATCTTAGGAATTATGATTTAAGTTGAATTGCAGGCCAAGAGAATTAGCCATCCCTTCTGCCTCATATGCATTTGTAGCCACGCTAATCACCAGCGGGAACAGAGCTCTCCCTTTCTCTCTCTCTCTTTTGCAAAATGATTTAAATAATGTAAAAGTCACTAAACTACTAAACTGTAGGGCAAGTAAGCCATATGTGTATGTGAGATTCAGAGTATGAGAGAGAGAGAGAGAGAGAGAGTGTGTATAAGAAAGAAAGAGAGAGACAGAGACAGACACAGAGAGGGAAACAAGTCTTGGAAATAAGCTGTCCTTTTGCCATTCATAGTCGACATTCCAAGAAGGAGATCAGGTCTTACAATTTCTCCATGGTCTTGTGAAAACGACCTTTGGGGATTACCCAGGTGCTTGGAAATGCAGTAAAAAAATGATTTCTCATTAAAAAAAAAAAGAAAGTGGAATTTGAAGTGATGAATGAGAGGGGTCCAGGGGGAACATGGACTGTAAGAGCCAAGAGATACAAAGTGAGCCAGAAGCAGAGCTGTGTAGTGCACAGAGCCCTGAAACCTCAACAGACAGAACTAGATTTGCAGCCTCTCTCTGCCAGTCACTTGCTGTGTGACCTGGAAAAATTACATAACCTTTTTGAGCCTCCTCTTCCTCACCTGTAAATTAATATTTATTTCACAGGGCTGTGGTGAGGATTAAACTAACTCAAACCCTCTCTTTGAAATGCCTTTAAGAGTACTCAGCCCCACAGTAGAGTTGTATGCTCTCAACACGTTTGTTTCCTTTTTTGGCTTCTTTCATCTTACTTTGGGAAGGCCTCCAGGCTGTGACCTGCTTGAAATATCTGCACAGAGTCATGTTATTCTCACATAATGGCAGATCCTGATTACCTCCGATGAAGTCAGATAAACAGATCAGAAGCTTCAATTACACCTGGACTAATAAAATAATGGCTTGTTCATCTACAATTTGGCCCCTGAGCCAGACAGGTGCCAAATACATTGACCTTGACTTTCCTTAAGGAGATGCTCAGTTCCCTCTGTTGCTAAAGACGGAAAATAAAGGTTGGGTGATAGTTCTCATTTTCTTCTGGCCCAGAATTAGAAAGTATTTGTGTGTGTGTGTGTGTGTGTGTGTGTGTAGGTTTTCAGATGCTTTCCTTTTCTCCCTTCCTTTCCTACCTCCCCACCCCTTTTCCCACAAAAAAAAAAGAGAAAGAAAGAAATAAAAATTTGATGTTAGAAAAGTTTGACTGAGTTTCACATTTTAGTAAAGTAAGCACATGACCTAACTGGGGGAAAAGCATTTTGAGAAAATAGGTCTCTCTACCTTGCTTATGAAGCTGAAGTCTTGAAGTAGTCTGTCATGGCTGAAGTTTGAAACAAAGCACTGAATGTCCTTTAACAATATTAAGGTAGAGGTTGAGAGGAGGAGAAAGCTGGTCCACAGAAGGCCCATTAGATATTCCCACAGGAAAAATATTGTTATGGTTCTATAACTCTACGCTGTTGAAACCAGTGGCTCGCAAAATGCAGAGTGATGAAATAAGGCTTATTTCACACTGTTGCTTCATTAGATTTCAGGTTTGGGAGTGAAGGGTCATAATATGTGGCCAAATGGGCTAGAAAAGCAGTTGAAAGAATAAAAGAGGCATCAAGGAGAGGTCAGAGGTTTCACAGTGAGAAAATTCCCATACAAGCAAATGGAAATAAAAGTTATGCCATGACAGGGTGGAACAGGGGCAAAATGAACCTCGACATTTCCACATTAGACAGGAATTGTTAAATCCTGTGCTCTGCAGATCGTGTTTGTGAGACATTCCCTTGGATGAAGGCCACTGATAAGTATTATCTTTATTTTATTTTATTTTTTAACATGAACTATCATTTATTAAAATCAAATGCATATTAGTTTGCTTAAATCTCTGACAATTTTTATACTAAAAGAAATAAAACTGTTTAACTTCATTTAACTCAGCTTCAAAAATTTTCTTTCGACCTAAGAGTAAGTCTCTGATGAAATTAGTGCTCTACCCAATAATTTTTTAAGAAATGCTGTTCCAAAAACCAACAGGAGGACTCCTAATCTTTTTCCTGTTGGGCTGTTTCCGCTGGCAATGGATGAACCAATTCATGATTGAAAGTTTATGTCAAATAGGAGACAGTATCCATTCACGAAAAAGATCAGGGTTCTTGGGACACACTGATACATTTTGTTGTGGGCTCTCATAAACGGGGTTCAAACCCCACCACTCCCTCTTTCTGGGTAGAAATATTTCTTTTTGTGTGAGAAATATTTCTCACTCAGTATTTCACCTCTGTCAGCACTGGCTTCCTTGTCAGTGTAAAAATAATAAAGCCTACTTAAACAGGATTGTTGTAACAATTAGATAAAATGATAATGATTCATAGGAAATGCTCTGTTAAGCCTAATGAGCTATACATGACATTATTTTAATCTTGATATTCTTTTAAGTAATCTCATGACTTCTTCATGTGTCTTTCCTTTTGATGCTGTAAAACAAATTGCAAAAGGGAAATGTGAATGTTCTGAGGTCTCAAGATTACACTAGTTGTGTGACTAGTTAGGAGAGGAAGTGAGGTCAGCCCCAGGCCTCTCTGGACTCTTACTGTTGGGTCAGGATGCTAAGACGCTTCCTTAACCGGATACATAGTATTTACCTGAAACCAAGTCTTATCATCAGGTCTAACACTGAAACACTAGACTCTAGGAATTCTCACTAACACTTAAACAAGATTCTCATTATTACCATTATTTATTAGTTTTGTTCAGAAAATTCTAAACAACATGTAGTTTGAATCATATGAAATTGTTTTTGTCGGTCAAAAATGGGCAGATATCAGTGATTTCCTATGGTTCCACCTAAAACATATCTGAATATCTCTAAAGGACAAATTTAAGGGGCCTCAAGCTATACAAAAATGTATAGCTTGAGTAAGATGATAATTAGGAAAAAATACAATCTAACTGTCATATTGAAAACTTACAGATATTTTTTTCTTTTTTTGTTCATGAAATGTTAATGATGTGTTTGAGACTATATAGGGAACTGGACCTTTATGGGAGAAACTGCATGACTTTCTCACAAAAAGACAGACCTAACTTGAAGCTCTGCTCACATATAACATTGATTAGGACATGGAGTTTTTCCATCACTCCCTGTCCCATTGTCTAAAATTGATCCTGCTCGATTATAGTTGCTTGTTATAAATATTTGTTAATGAAGTTGTTAAGTGAATGGACTATTGTAATACCAGTGTGTATATTGTAGGTATTTGTATCCAGGACGTTCAAAGCTCCTCACATGTTTGATAATACCCTTCCCAATCCTTGTGATTAAAAATGGGAAGTCCCACTTTACCTACTACTAGCTGTGTAATTTGGAGAAAATTGTTTAACCTTTCCATGTATGACTCCCATGTTTCAAGTGGAAATAAAGACTTAAAATTGAACTTATCTGCACCTTGTACATAGTGGAAATGAAAATCTAATCCCCATCTGCAATATTACACTGTCAAATACTCCTTTAACCAAAGCAACCAAATTGCAACTCCATTTTAGTCCCTTATATGAGGTCCTTTAAACTCTGAGGACAAAAGACAATATCTTGCAGTGCTTTTATTACTCACTCACAGTAGAGGGTGTGGGAACATTAAGAATTTCTGGTTTTCTGGGAGGCCATGGGCAGTAATATGGCTAATGTGATAAGAGTTGCAATTTGTCAGACATTTGCTGTCTGCCAGGTACTGAGGCATGATGCAACACTTTTGTGTTGAGAGAATTACTTTAAATTCATGGAGCAGTCAGAGAAAAGAGGCAGAAGTAGGCGGGGGCTGGATCAAGAAAGGTCTTGGATGGATTGGGCTTAATTGTCAGAGCAGGTGGCAAGACCTCAAGAGAACCCTGCGAGGATTAAGTTGGGGAGTCACGTGGAAAGGTTTGCATTTAAGTGAAATCTCTCTGACTGCAGGGCAGAACAACCTGTAAGAGGGCAGAGACTGGAAATTCCCATGTAGGAGGCTGTTTCTATAATCTAGATGGGAAGAAAGAGGGAAAGGGCTAATATGGGAAGGAAGTAGAGGAGAAGATACCTGAGCAAACCACTCCAAGATGAACCACTCCTTCTGTTGGAGGCAGAAGGAGGCTGCACAGAGAACGCTGTAGAACACGTGAAAAGCATGTTTTCCAAAGATGGCCAGAACAGTATCTTCTAGTCCACGTGCTCTTCTGTAACTTGACCTCCCTCCCACCCACCCTACTAACCCAGACATCCAGAAACAAAGTCAAATTTCCCTCCTCTTGACTCTGGGCTGACTTGCTTGTGAAACTAGAATGCAGCAGAATGGCCTCCAAGGCTAGGTCAACTTCTGCCATGGTCTCATGGACTCTCTCAGAGCCCTGCCGTCATGCTCTAGGAAGCCCAAGGCACATGGAAGGGCCATGTGATGGTGCCAGTTGAAAATCCCAGTTGAGCATGACCTTCAAGTTCATGAAGTTCATGAACCAGCCCAGGTTCTCAACGTGTAAGTAGGGAAGTCTCCAGATGATTCCAGCCCCCAGCCGTTTCTGGGACCCCAGCCATTCTCTCATTCTCTTATAGCTGAGGCCCCAGACACTGTGGAGTGGATCAGGTCATCCCCACTGTGCCCTTTTTAAATTTGAGTCCTCCTGAATCATTTGCAAGTGGGTATTAATACTTTCTCTTCCCCAAGAGCCATTGTAGAGAAGTCAGAAACAAGTGGAAGACGGACCTAATTAGAAAGGAAGTCGCTGATCCCAGAGTTTATTTTTCTGTGAGAAAAAGGAACATGGACATGGAAACATTCATTTCAAAGTTGATGGAGTGCTACCTAGAGACTCGTCAGAGAAGAGGGGTCTATCATGCAAAGGGGGAGAATAGACCTCCTTACATCATCCTACATAGAAGAACCCAACCCAGGAGGATTAATAAATAATCGGGAATCTGGGGCAGGAGGCAAGAATCCCAGAGAGCAAATAGAATCTACATTTTTTAAATAGAGGGAGGATAAATACAAAGTTTCTGGCATGGAATTTCAATGTATTTATTATACAGTCAATTCATGAGATCACCTTGAATGATTGGGTTGGTGGGGAAGGATGAGATGGGAAAGTATGGCTGGAAACAACTAAGTTTCAATCATCCAGAGACTTCTAGATTTTTCCCAAATAAAATTAGGTGATTCTCAGGCTTACATTCAGGAAGCATCTGAATGTAATATAAAATTAGGTCCTGGGGCAAAAATATTTCCAGTGAGAGGTGGCATTATTTCTGATGAGATGTAAGGGAAAGACAAAGAAAGAAACTTTTGTTAAGGACAGTGTCTTTAGAGTTTTGAGTAACTTTCCTGAACCTTTAGTTATCTTTCTTGCCCTTTCTCTATGTTTTCCATTGTTATGTCCTTGATATTCCTGAGGATTCAGCTCAGGCTTTGCTCATTTATTTATTCTCTGGGCATTTGTCAAACACAATTATAGACCAGACATCTTGCATGGTGCTACCTATACAAAGTCAAGTAGCATAGTCCCTGTCTTCAAGGCACTCCTCATCTAATGGGAGAGACACATACATAAATAGACCATTGCAGGACAGAGAATAAGTCTGCAGTAATGATCCATGTGCCACAGTCCTACGGAGACAGGGAAGAGAGGTTCTGAGCCTAGACTATGTGTCTCACAAAAGAGCTTCCACAGGAGGTTCTGCTCGGAATGTTCCCTGAAGAATGAAGAGGAGGGAGCAGACAAAATAGTGATGAGAAAGAGGGAAGGTGGGTGAGAAGGGATTATTAACATGTGCAGGTGCCTGAGAGGTGGGAGAGATGAAAGAACAAGAGTGTTCCTGGAATTACTAGTTCTCCTCTTAGGAACACACCTCCGTCCTTCATTTTCACTTTATATGATCCCTCCCATAGATCCTCTCACACTATCAGGTGCTGCACTGTACTCATTACTTGATCAGTCTGTTTCCCTGGCTGATCTATGAGCCCCTTGAAGAGAGGGTTGTGGCATTTATCTGAGCATCCCTAGTACCCAGTTCAGTGCATATTCAGTACACGCCTACTGATCTAGCTCTACCTGCATTTACTGTCAGTGTAAAGGCCCTGTATAAGCAGTATCAGCCAATGCAGCTATTCAATAAAACAAGCCTCTGAACTTGCTTTCCAGCCAAAGGTATCACTGGAATAAAATGTTGATTACCACTGAGCTTATATCACCAACTCATTTCTGAACGTGGTTTCCATTAGGGGTTCACCCACACAACAGGGAGGGAGTTTTGAATCACTCAGACCTGGATTAAACTCTGCTCTGGCCCTGCCCATTGAATGTTCTTGCACACGTTCCACTTCTCTGAATCTTGTGGTTCATATCTGTAAAATAGAGATGACAATACACTCAAAGTTTTGATGTGAGGACTAAGTGAATTAAAGATTGGAAGCTCTTTGTAGTGTTTAGCATGTAGGAGGCACTCAATACAGGCTGGTTGTATTTCCTGTGCTTTCTCCTCCCCTCCTTCCAGCTTCTATACTGTATGGACTGGCCTGAAGGTCATAACTGAAGAAAGATATGAATTATTAATGCAGCTCCCTTTCATCAATTATTTAACCCCAGCTGCTAGGTCTTCCTATGTACCACGTCTCATCCTTTTAGAGCACAGCTGGAGAGGCCCCACCCCTGGTTCCCAAGTGAAAGGACTGAGATCATTTGCCCCCTGTCACATGGGACTGATCTAGAATTGAACCCAGGAAGTGGGTTTTCAAGGGTCTGAGAGCTGATTGCTAAGTTTTCCAAAATTCTGTGAGCCAGCTGTTAAGCAGAGCTATTGTGCAAATTAAAGTATAATAACTTTAGAATTATTAAAAACAAAAGTGAAAATACTTAAAATTCATCACTTCCTAATTATTTCCTACATTTTACTATTATCTATGTTGAGAGTCAGCAAACTACAGCCCACTGGTGAAGTCTGCTCCATCAACTATTTTTTGTAAATAACGTTTTATTGGAACAGAACCAGGCCCATTTGTTTTATCTGTAGCTGGTTTCCACTAAAATGGTGAAGTTGAATGGTTGTGACAGAGATTATATGGCCTAAAACAACTGACTAAAGTATTTACAGTCTGGCCCTGACCAATGCCTGACTGAACTCTTGAGGTCATTTGCATTCATTTTATCTGTAGGTTGGAAACACTACATAATGGTGTGCTACTGCACATCACTTCCCAATTCTGCATTCAGTGATATCACATCGGTAGCTTGAAAGTGGCCATGGTGTGGGTATTTACACCGTGAAAATTGGCAAACATCACAAATCAGAATTTCTTTTTGTTTCTTGTTTGTTTCTGGAGAGCCAATTTTTGAGCAGTTACCAGTATGTCACTGAACCCAGGTCTCTTAAACTTGATTCCTCAGTGTAGTCAAGATACAACCAGGGAAGAAAAACCATGATAGGTAGCTAGAATGATCTTTGTAAGACTGTTGTACAAATGTGTCCCATTTGACATTGGAAAAACCTTCCAAACTGAGCAAGTAAATATTCTTAAATGAGGCAAGACAATATTTGTAAGACTGTTGGCTTTGTGTTTAATGCTGGAACTTCGAATTCCCAGGACAGGCAGTTAGGAGGGGTGGGTGGGTGTAAAGTTGGGGAGGAAGGGCAAATTGGAACCCACAGGCACAGGCTTGAGCTCCTGAGGAAGGACTGAAACCTGTGGCAGTTCTTGTTGCCTCTGAACTTGGTGAGACTGTCCTTCAGAAGCCGGGTCCTTCATCACAGAGCTGAGCACACAAACCCAGCCCAGGAGTTAGAGAAGCTGAAGGAGGATTCAGTGGAAGGTGGAGCAGGTGCAGGCCCAGCTACCATTTCATGCCATTGAGACATGTTTCTACTGATCATATGTAAGCTAAAAAATGGCTGCTACTTCACTTCTTCCTTCCAAATCTTGCCCAGTAATTTCTCCTGTGACCCACTCTAATAGGAAATATACAGAGAAGAGAATTCTTGGAAAGAGAAACCTAGTCAAGTTGACATATCTCAAAGCCACTGTACCTTTCCAGTGTATTTCTTTGGAAATGTTTAACTCAGTGAAAGCTTAGAGAAAGAAAAGAAAGTCCTCCATAGGCTATGCTTTGCAGTTGGATCTGGGTGAATATTACCCCTAATACTGATCTGTATTCCAGTAAAAGATAACCCATTCAATAATAATATTTACTTGCTTGGTTTGGAAGGTTTTTTTCCATTGTCCAAGTTTAAATCAATGTCAAATGGGAAACACATGGTTTACATTATTTACCAATAGAAATTATCAACTTTATAAGGAGTCAGCTGATCATTTATAGTACATTTCATTTGCCATTCTGCTGAAAAAGTTAACCCACAATTACGTCCTGTGGATCCACTCACTAAATTCAGCATACAGATTCCTTCCCACCAGTATACTCAATTACTGGTGACAGTGAGAATTGATCACCTTCATGTGATGACACATAAGGTTTGAGAAGAATCCAAAAATGTACAACCAGTGTACCTGGTTAAGATTTACTATCCAGAAACACTTAAAAATCCACATGGTTTTACAACAATGATGATGTTGACCTACAATAATGGAAGTATTCCTGTGCATGTGGTTTTCTCCAGTTACGGGAGTGGTGTTTTACAAAGTGACAGATGTTGTTTTGCACAGTATGACCAATATGGCAAGTTGTTCAGTGGCCCAAGTCCAGTATACCCAGCATATTTGGTGGTGAAACCAGTCTAAGACTACAGAGCAGTTGAATTAGGAGCTGCAGACAGGAACAGAAGAGAGCAGAGGGGAAGGGCATTTGTGGAGGGTCTGTTATGTGCCAGATGCTTTATATATGATATGCATTCTCACTTTGTCAGCCTAATGTTGTGTTAAGAGGATAGCATCCGACCACCTGGGGTTTAATTTATGCTTAGTGCTAACTTGTCAAATGTGACCTTGGGCAAGTTATTTAACTGCCCTGTGTCTCAGTTTTCTCCACTGGTACCTTGTGCAGAAGGTCTTTGGAAGATCGGACAAGAAACTGCGTTCAGGGACTTCCCTGGTGGTCCAGTGGTTAAGACTCTGTGCTTCCACTGCAGGGGGCATGGGTTTGATCACTGGTCAGGGAACTAAGATCCCCACATGCCATGCCATGTGGCCAAAAAATAAAAATAAATCAATAGCTTAAAAAAAAAGAAACTGCTTTCAGAGAACTTAGAAGAATTTGAGGCACTGAAAAGGGCACAACAAATGTTATGATTATGATTATTATTTGGTCGTCTCCATTAGGTGGTGGGTCAAAAATCATCCCAGGACTGGCCAGGAAATTGAAAGGGAAATTAAATGACTCATCAAAGTTTACTAAGTACAGTAATCCAGTCTTTCCAACATTAGAACCCTTGCCATTTCCAATAACCCTTGCAGGGTCTAAATGACAGAACACCCACAAGGGACCAGGCACTCTGCTGGGCCCAGTTGATTGGACACTGGGCTTTTAGAAGGAAAACAGATGGAAATTGGGATGAACAAGGTTATCTGAACTATAATATAGAGGTTTTTGTTTTTGTTTTTTTCTTTAATACCAGAAAGAGAAGCATGTACTCTGTTTGGAAAGCACTGTCGAGTTATCAAAAGTTTTTGAGCAGGGCAGAGACGTGACTTGTTCTGCCATATCCTGTAGGAATCTGCTCCCTAATCAAGCAAAAGTTGGTCATGTTAGGTGACTATGAAATAACTCATTTGTGAGAAAGATCCACCTATTTCCTGTGTAACTCACAGGGCAGTCTGACTGGACCTTGGCTAACCAGGGCATGTCTCTGTTGGTGTCATTCTGGTCCACATGGCTCGCCAAGCTAGACCCCCTGGAATCATTTTCTACTCCTTCCTCTCCATCACCCCCACATCTTAATCAATTAAGCAAGTCTTGCCAACTACTGTACCTTAAAGCTTTCTCCTGCTCTCTGGTGCCCCTGGAAATACCTTCCTTCCCAGCCCTGACGTTCTCTCACTGTGTCTGGTAGTATAGCAAAGGGGTTGCAGCTCTGGCTCTAGACCCACCAGACTTCCTGGAGTGATGACCCTTCTCTGCCAGGAACTGGCTGCGACCCCTTGGGCAAGGTACTTAAACTTTCTGACTCATAGTACTGTTGAGGAATTTAAAGAGTTCATAGTAGTGTAGGCTTAAAAAAATGCACAACGTGAGAGTTGCGAGTTAAGTTTTATTTGGGGCAAAATGAGGACTGCAGCCCAAGAGACAGCGTTTCAGATAGCTCTGAGAAACTGCTCCGAGGAGGTGAGAGGAGAGCTAGGATATATAGGAGTTTTGCAACAAAGGGCAAGTAGTCCGGAACGTCAGAAGGACCGGATATCCCAAGTTAAGGAATTTAGCGCTTTTCTATGTAAGGGAAGATGCAAGAGTCGGGGCTCACTGAAATCATTCCTTTGATATGCACCTCAGCTATCTGGGGCCAGTATCCTGTGTTTTCACATTCTGAGTTTCCTCAGGGCTCACCGTTGGGAGTGGCTGCTGATGGCTGCTAGATGGCAGGTATTCTTTCCTTCCTGAGTTTCCTCAGAGCTCACCAGCTCACGTGGGAGGGCTGCAATTGCTGATGACTGTGACATCCTTTGTTTACTGATATGGCAGGAAATATTTCGTTTCTCAGTAGTAATGCACTTTAAACAGTTCCTTAAACGTAAGAGGAATTCAATGACTGCAGCTGCTGCTGTTGATTATGACGTCCACAACGAGGACAGTATCTTATAACCTAATGTCTGTGGATCCAGAGCCTCCCCACTCGAAAGCAATGTCCTTGGTTGTATTTCTAAGATACTTGTCTCATCTTCACCTTCACTCCACCACCTGCATACCATCCCTTAATGATTGCACTGCTGGTCTTAGCTATGTTACTTACATGAATGTTACGAAGTGTGCACAAGAATGTCCCTCGTTATATAGCCCTACATACCTTCAGGAGTTTCATGACTTTTTACTCTCCTGCCAATTTATGCTCCATCAAAGACCAAGTACTTATGGTCCCTGGAACACATCACATTGTGTCTGTTCAAATTCATGTCTTATAAGAAATGTCTCGTCCTTAGAGAGATCATTCTAGACCACCATGGTAAGCTCTCTTTTTCCTAACCATTATTCTCATCCCTCTTATGCTGATTTATTTTTCTCTATCGCACTTGTATATTATACGTTGACTTGCATATTTATTCCTAATCTGTATCCCCTACAAAAAAGAACATCAGGCAGACTATTTGTCATGCTCATCACTGTATTGCTCGCACCTAGAACGGTGCCCGCCTAATAGTATGTGCTAACTCTTTGTGGAAGAAAAGAACAAAGAATAAGCGAAGGAACAAATAAACGGATGTCTCACACCTCTGTGCTTTCAGAGGCTAGTCTCTGGTACAAAAGCCTTTCCCCACCTGTCTTCCCTGGGCACTCTGATTTGTGCATTGAAATCTATCTCAATCTAACTCCACTGTAAAGCCTCCCTTGATTTTCAAGTTAAGGTGAAACTCTTCGCTTCTCCTGTCTTTGTGAATTGGATTTATAATTATCATAACATGTGCAAATATTTAACAAGTTGTCCCAATGTAGACTTTAAGACCCCTGGGACAGAGGTGGGACTTTGATGGGGCCAGCATAGGTTTTCATAGGCATTTGTAAGACCCTAGGTAGACAGTTTTTGGATTGAACTGTGTGCCCCCAGAGGTCTTTTAATGGCTTGTTGATGATTAACATTGTCAGGGGCATGCCAGTCTAGAATCTCCTTGGTTAGAAACTGAGAGCCCCTGGGGGCACAACGCAGACTCAGTTGCCCATATAGCTCACGGACCTTGCCCTCGGGGATCTACAGCTCAGTTGCAAAAGGATCAGAGGAAGCAGATGTGAATGATGACCTGTGTTTGTGTTTGGTAAGGAAAATTCTGGGACCTTGAATGAAAAATCAGGCCACTTGCCCAGCTCATGACAACCTACCAATTCTGTCTACTGGCCTCCCATATCCATCCTTTATAGGTTTTGAAAAAGTCAGAGGAAGTTTAGAGATTCTAAAATAATTCCCAGTGCAAAGAAATTTGTGTGCCAGAAACAACTTTTGTCTCTTCGAGTTAGGCCATTCTTTTTATTTTTTTATGTCACATGTAGAAAGTGGATTGAATAACTGGAAAAATGAGTTTGGGTGTACAAAGCCCCAGTGACATGGTGGACAAAAGCCAGTCTTGAGGGGAGTTAGTACTGTGAGGAAAAGAAATTGATAAAAGTTGAACCTTTCACGTTCAAGGTTGGTTCTGACCAGAGATACAAAAACCAGATATTTTTTCATACCTCAACTTGGGACACAGTTTGGATTATTGTTTCTAAGATTGTTCTAACACTTCTGTGTAGCTTCTAAAGGAACCCCTGATTATATACACACGCACACACAAACACACACACACACATCTCTCATCCTCTATTCTTGTCTTCAGTTAATTTCTTTGATTTTGTCTTCCCTGAAACTATATTCTTATAGCAGACTAAAGCCTGGCCATGTTGAACATTTTCTTGCAAAAAATAAAGCACTAGGAAAAAAAAAAAAAGCCACCTTTCAGACTGAGCTGCAATCACTAGCAGCAAACTGCCACTATCCAATATCTGGATAGGAAAAGTAAATCTGACAGGATGTGTCTGAGGACAATTTGCCAAAAGCAGGGACTATTGAGAGCACAGAGGGCTTCTATAAAAGACAAGTTTTCACTCAAATACAAAAAGCATTTCATGCAGACAGAATGGGGGGGAAAATCCCATTTTTCTCTTGCTTTCTGTTCCCTGTGAGAATCAGAGAGTGCACAAAACCGTGAAAACAATAGGCCCAGCTGCAGGGGCAATAAGACAATTTATTAGGGATATGACATTTTTAATGAGAAACACTTGCTGGAAGAGAACAAAAGGGCTTGTTTGGTCAGAAGGATGCTCTTGAATCTCTTCTGAAGTGCATGAAAAAGTAATTTCATTTATGCATCATACCCCGAGCAGTGGAATTTCCTCAGGCTCCAGATGTTGTCCGGCACAGATGCTGAACAAATGGAATGCATGTCCTGTGAGTTTTTTATAAAACATAACTCAAGGGAATTTTAGGAGTTTTGTGGCTGAGAAAATCATTAGCAAATAATGAGCCTAAGCAAGGAAGGCTGAGGTTGGCAGTATGTTACTGGATATACAGAATTATTCATAATTATCTGAAATTGAATAGGGAGATCAGTTTTCAACTTAGAGAAATAGAAATCGTGGGTGTAGCTGCTGTAGCTTAGACTTCCTCATTGGCCTCTGAAAATGAATTCGTAAATACTGTTTTGGCTGGATTTCCAAAATGATTATAAATAATCTATTTATAGTTTGAAACTTGAAAATTTCAAACAAAGATTATTACTGTATAGTAGTAATTCAAAAGGGCAATGCCACTATTTGCTCTTGAATTCCCCTCTGAGGAGTGTTCACTGTATCCTCCTTCAGACCAGGTGAAGAAGATGCATCCAGTGATAGCTTTCCAGAAGAAGGAGAGAAGCATCGAGGTACCTCTCTTATCTAACTATAGGGTTGAGGGAACACAGGTTGCCATGTTCCCTGGAGAACCACCAGGAATTCTCTGTGGGCTTTTCCAAGCCAAGTCCCTCACCAGCTCTGACAGAGGCCTGTATGAGTGGCTTTGGAAGACCATGGTTCTTGTAGGATGTTTTATTTAGCTAGAATCTGAGGACCAACTGTGTTTAAAAATTAAGAACAAAATAAGCCTTTGATTCAAGTGTCAAATCTGTTCATAGGACCCAAGTCATGGGTGCGACTTCAGTTGGAAGAACTCCCATTAAGAGAATTCACAAAGATGCAGATACACAGTCTATGGGGCAGCCGTGGACATGAGGGTAGAAGGAGCTGAAAGACTGTTGCACTGCTACTCATGGCCTAAAAGGGTCATGTGTCTTCTAAATGTCTCACCAACCCCCTGCATAAGAGGACATTAAGCTCCTTGACATTACCAGCACGACTGCCATTTCATCATCATGGCAACAACAATGTTTTTGTCAGCACTTACCATCTAACCATGCACTGGTCATTATCTATAGCTATTCATAACCTTTAATCCTCACCTATTCTCAACAGAGCAAATCCATCCCCATATTTTAGGAAAGAGACACCGAAGCTCAAAAAGGTTAGGTAAGTTGTCACAGGTCACACATCTAATTAGCGATAGGAAAGGTGCCATGGGTCCTCAGCAGTTGATAATCTGCCCATGCATAAATTCATGGGCCACATTTATAACATTTGGCCCCAGCAAGGGATGAGGGGAAACTGTAAAATAGGGGAAGCAGGCATTCAACCCTGTATTTAGAAATCTGGCTGGGGTATTGCAGCTCTCTCTGGCTCCAGGAAGTGGTTTTTAAATAAACCTCTTCAAAGCAGTAAATCATCTTCCATCTCTTAAGCAGATGGGTGATAAACAAAGTCAGTGAAGTAATGCCCATATATATATTAACCTAGAGATTGAAATGTGTGTGGGGGAATCTTTAATCTGTCAATGAGATTGAGTAGGAATGCAGCAAGCCAAGGTCAAAGCTCTTTATTACCCTATATCAGGGCGGCTCTCACTGTTGTCTGTTTGTTGACATTGTCTACCTGGCATTGGCTCAGTCATGAGGCAGAAAATGACTAGGATCAAGACCAACTAACACATTTCCCGCAGATGTTTATTGCTATCTGCAGTGAAGACAGCATCTGAGGAGTTCCCGGCAGCCGATATTCCTTTTACAAGCAAAAAGCAGCCCTCCCAGTGGAGAAATCAGGTTGGCCTTAAGCCAACAAGGGTGATAGTGCTTTCAACAACAAAGGACAATCAGGGCTTTTTATCCTAAAATGACTGAGTTCTGATCAATGTTTTAGAATAATGAAATTGGCCAAGAAATACAATTTCACTGGTCTCCACCTACCTAGTGCTTATAAATGAGCACAGGGAATGACTTTTCCAGAACCCAAATCTAGAAAGGTCATTTCAAATTAAAAATTGCACTATTATATTAATGGCAATTAGCTATTGAAGACATGCTATGCTCTACCATGCAAGATATGCATGCTATGCATTTTCCCTTTTATTCTTCCTAATCACTCTACAGAGAAGTTACTATTGTTTTCCCTTTCAACACATTAGGAAATTGAGGCTCTAACAGTTTGTTCAAGGTTACACAGCTGTCAGAAATGGATTCAGAGTTTTACACAGGTCTGTCTGAATCCAAAGCTAGTAATCTCAACCAGTTAATTTTTCAGTAAAATAAGACAATTTACTTGTTCCAAAAATCAACCAAAATGACCAACGACAACCTAAAGAGAACATCTGAATAGCAGAGGCTAGAGTATGAGTTTGGGGGTGAAAATAGGGTTGTTTTGAGAGGGTGATGTTGAGTTTTGGATAAAGTAACACAAAACCACTCAAACTAGCTCGAGCAAGATATGGGGAGGAATTAGGGCTAGTTTATGGTCCTGAAACGCAGAGAGTGACTCTGACCTTCAAAAGGGATTATGTATGGATGTAGAAGCCATCAGCATATTTCTCCACCCTTTCTTTCCTTTGTCACCTGGTCTCATCTCTGCCACCTTCTGCCTGTCTGCTCCTTTGTCATTGCCTTTTGAGACCAGCTTCCCCCTACATGGCTGCCTAATACCTCTACTTCAAACAACTACTCCAGGGTGACAAAAATCACAGCTTAGCAATCAGAATTGATTAACTCAGATTGGGTTAAGTGTCTATGACATCCTGCTACTTCTTTCCAATTTCATCCAACCCCCACCATCACTTGGAGGCCAAGTTCCCTTCTCCTGATATGAGGGTACACTACAGAGAACAGCAATTATCATACTTGTGCAGCCATTCCTATAATTTTTGAACTAGTCCATTGGCTTATTTGAGTGGAACTTCCTAATATTTAAGAGTTTGGGTTTTAGAGTCAGAGTGAATAGACTGTATGGCTCTTACTAGCTCAACTGCTTACCAACTCTGTAACTGTACAAACTACTGCACCGTGCTAACTCTCAGCTTCCTCCTCTTAAAAGGGGGACCAATCGTCATAATTACTTCATGGTATTGTGAAAATTGAATGAAATCTAACAGTAGCTCTATCTAATCTAACAATGCTCACTGAGTCCTGGCAATTAATATCTTAAGTGTTAGCAGAATAAATTCTTTGCTAAGGTGAACAAGAGTGGAGGGGGTGGGGAACATTATCCATATTTGATGTATGCAGAAACTGAGGTTCAGGGAGTTTCAAAGATTGCCCAATTTTTGCATTAAATGTAAGCAATTGAACTGAGACTAGATACCAGAGTGCTTCCAATATACCATATTTTTCATGTAGGAAACTCTAGCAGAGAGAAATCACCCGTATAGAGGTAGAGGCAAATGGTAAGCTGGGCCTGGAGGTAGGATGGGGTGGATCTCCAGCAAACTCCCAAATAGACTCACACTATTCCAAAATTCTCTCAGAGGTGAAGACTTTGGGATGCCTCCTCCTCTGCTGCTCTTCCATCGTAGATGTCAGTATGGGCCCTAGGCCATAGGCTGTTGGGACAAAATTATATGCTCTAAAGGGACAAATTGAAAGAATTGCAAAGAATACATTTTTCATGTAGAGGTCAACCAATTCTCATGTCTCATCTTTTCCAAGTGAATTTCTAAAATAAACACTGACAAGTGAGCTCAGTAACATTGAGCAAATGTAAGGAAAGGAGGGAGTGAGGATTTGAAATTCTTCAAACATTCTTCCAAGGAATTTTGAGAACTTTAAAGGAAACAGTCAAATAATTTAAATGGAGTAGTCCTGTGTTAGGGGAATCACATACCTGCCTCATCTTCATGGTTCTTCTGTCCATTCATTCATCTCCTCTACCCCCCATGCTCTGGAGGAGAGCAGGATGAAGCAGTGGGGGCAGGGAGGAAAGGAGAAGATGCTGAGGATATGAGTCAAGTAGACACTTGCCTCACACTCACAGTTCAGCACCAACCCAATGGGAAATTAAACTATATTTGCTGTTTATGTAAACATCTGTGTCATAATTTACCAGGCCTGAGAATTAGGAGAAAGCTGTGAAGTATTATATCTAAATACGTGGCTATGAGTCATTCAGAGTCCTAAACACTAGACCAGTGATGAAATGGAGGATGTCAGGACATTTGAGGATCTGTGGGGACCTCCCTTTTGGATTGAAGGAAGAATTCAAATGTCAGTGTACTAAGGGTTGTGCAAAGTCAGGCTGGATACATTCAGTGCCAAAGGTCAGATGAGTCCAAATTTGTGGTTGGAAAGACAGTTGGAAGCTTCTAGCCTGGGCAATGTCCTTTACTCTGGCAGTGTCTGCAGAGTAATTCCAGTGAGAGGTGGCCAGTCTTCTTCAGGACTAACTGAGGAATAAGATGGGATTGGTGCCATAGGTGAAGAAGTCTGTTGTAAAGGAGAGATCCTGAGAAAAGCAGGAACCTTAGGGACTAAAGACAATATATGCACAAAATAGAATTAAGGAGGCACAAAGCATAATACACTTAGAAAAGTATGCATTTGCATACCATGCAAATTGGAAGTTCTACTGTGCTTTTGGTCTTGGTGCGGTGGTCATTGGGTTGTTCTAGTTTTCCTTCTGGGTACATGGGAGGATAGCACGTCTCTGTCCCCACTGAAGCTGGGTATAGCCACGTGATTTGTTTTGGCTAATGAAAGGACTAATGTGATGTGCGTCACATATGAACAAAGCTTTAAGAGCCACATTTCCCTCCCACTGCTGTGGAGATGGTAGAAGTACATGTTGCGATGTTGAGCACATCAGCTTGGGTCCCTGAGGCACCATGATGAGCAAAACCCCCCTGATGATCTGCACTGGATATCTATTATAATTCAGAATTTAGTTTTGTTGTATTATCTGCTAGGTTTGGGGAATTATATGATTCTGAAGCATAACCTAACCTAGACTGACTGATGCTCTTGCAACTGCTAATATGTCTGGAGGTATTTGGAAGGCTGTTTCAGATTCCTGAAGTACATGACTAGCTGCAAACACCACAGCCTCAGTAGATTTGACATAGGAAGCAAATGGACATGTTCTAGCTTGTCAATCACATCTGTGTTCCTGGATTAAGCTCCCTCTTCACTCATCCTATCTTCTGCCTCTTACCTTTGTCCCTAGTCAAATTAGACTATAACTTCAAGATGGCTTTCTTTCTTTGTGCAGCCCATAGAGCTCTCCTAATATGCCCTCCTACATGGAGATTGTCCACAAAAGAAGCTGGGAAATGCTTTCCTAACTCCACATGGATGGGCTCAGAAAACCATGAAAGAATAGGTCTCCCCTAAATCAGATCTGAGGGCTGTCTGGTTACAGCACTGGATTTGAAATTAAAATACTGGCTCATGTGCAACTCTTATTTTCAGTAAAGACAACATGGATTATTTGGAAAAGCACCAACTTTGGAATCAGAAAATATGTTTCTAACATAGAGGCGTCTTTGATGAGATTGGTTGAACTCAGGATTTGAAACTGTTTTCTGAGGATCCTTAGGGCTCCTAGGGAATAGTTGAGAGGGAGAGGGGGACCAGAACATAGGGAGCACTGGTCTCCATCTACATTTCCTCAGAGCCCCTCTGCCTTTAATGTCTTTATTTTGCTTCTCAGGAACATAGCCATTAAGAGAAGTTTATTTTGCTCTGATATTTTATGATTTAATTATTTTACCCCAACCTGTGAGAAGCTTTTTTCTGATCCTGAGTCACCATGTCTTTCTACCCCTTCCTTGGGAGCAGACAGGAACATGGGGTTTTGAATCAGAACTGTTGAATTTGAATCCCAATTCTCCTTTGGTTAAATTACTTAATGTTCCTCATTCTATAAAGTGAAGAAAATAGTACTTTATAGCTTTTTTTTAGATGGAAATTTATGTGACCTGTGAAGCACTTAGCCGAAGTTTAGTGCTCAGTAAATATTACTTCAATTTTCTATCATTCCTCTTAACTCAATCTTTTTCCAATATGACTGAGTTCAGAGGGTCTTAGACCAGCATTCCCCTCTGTCAAATAAGCATAACTAAATGACTACTTTTTTAAATAACTGAGGTGATTGCAAATGTACATTTTAAAAAAAAAAAATAAATTTATTTATTTATTTTTGGTTGCGTTGGGTCTTCGTTGCTGCCCGTGGGCTTTCTCTAGTTGCAGTGAACAGGGGCTACTCTTCGTTGCGGTACGGGCTTCTCACTGTGGTGGCTTCTCTTGTGGAGCATGGGCTCTAGGCACACGGGCTTCAGTAGTTGTGGCTCGCGAGCTCAGTAGTTGTGGCTCGTGGGCTCTAGAGAGCAGGCTCAGTAGTTGTGGCACACGAGCTTAGTTGCTCCGTGGCATGTGGGATCTTCCCGGACCAGAGCTCGAACCTGTGTGCCCTGCATTGGCAGGCAGATTCTTAACCACTGTGCCACCAGGGAAGTCTGCAAATGTACATTTTTTAACAGAATGATCTTGCATTACTTAGGAACGTTTTACTCTTTTGCATAGGAATTAAGATGGTCTATATACTACTCCTGAAGTCTCACATGCCAGCAAACGTCATCACTCCATAGCTAAAACTCTGCCACAATATTTATTGCTTTTTATGAAAGAGTAGTGTAGTTGTAGAAAACCTTTCAGAAGGAATTTCCATAGGAATCTTATATATAAATATATATATACATATATGTGTATATATATATGTATACTTATAATTTTTTCTAAGATATTAAGGTTGGTTAGTTTACTAAGGAAAAAGTTGTAAGATTTTGAAATGAGCCAAAACAGAAAAAGAATGAGAGTCCTGTCATGCTCACCCATCCAAGTTATCTCAACCTTTCATTGTCTTCGAACAATTTTACAATTCTCTAAGTTGTATAAAACTGATAATATTGCAAATTATTCTTGAAAATCAATCATGTCTAATGGAATGCAACTGATTATTGCCCTGTAGATAGGCCAGTTTTGCATCAATTTGTAAATTCATTTCAGAATTCCCAGTTCCCTATATACGTCTCTGCTCTTTGAGATCTCCTTTAAACCAGTGATAACATTTTACCTGTCTTTGACATGCATTTGCTTTATATCTGTACAAGAGGCACGATTATACAATCTCTTAAATATTATCCTTTAATAGTTTTAAAGACAGTTTGCTCTTCTGGCTTTGGGGAAAAGGGAAGAAAAAAAATAAAGCACAGTATATTTTTTATAAGGCTCTTGAATCCAAAGAACCATCACAGATTGCCATTTTCATTTCCCCACCTCTAACAAGCATAGAAAATAAAACCTTAGGGAAAATCTCAAATTGGATCTTTTGGTTTATAATAAAGATGGCTGAGATCAAGAAAAGAAAGATATTATACAATTAAAGTTTCCAGGAAAATCATGACTTTAAAAATGTTTTAGTTTTGCATATCTTAAAAACCTAAGTATAGAGGGTTTACTTTGTGAGTCAAGTATTTATTCCTTATTTAGGTTCAGGCTCTCGATCATTTTCTTATAGGAGCTCACTGGACCATAGTTGTATAAGTGGATTAGTGGAGGACATCTGGTGTAGCAGAGCAGGATGGTCCAATATGATTTCCTCAAACAAGGCAGGCAGCCAGCCTCACTGTGGATCTTTCCATTATCAGTAGTGTCTCTCTTGCTCAATGGTGTGCAGCTGAAGGGATTGTTTGGGAGAAATGAGACCCTGGGGAAAGCAAAAGGAAATTCAGCATTGTAAATTAAGAGACATTCATGGTCTTTTAAACCAATGAGAATAAATAAACAGGGTCATGATAAGAATACAAAAATTTGCTTGGAAAATCCAATATATTCCCAGAAATGTCATTTTCTTCCAAAAGATTGATGGATTAACTAATTCTCCAATATATTAACAGACATGTTAATATAAAACTTCATAGAATTAAATTTATTTCTTAAAGGAGATAGAAATTTTTAAAAAATACATATTTGTAAATGGAAAATTATAAGGGTATATGGAAAGGGAACAAAGAAATGAGGTGAAACTCTATCAGAGGAAGAAATTGTAAGCAAAGAAAAAATTTTCATTGCATATTAATTTTTTATGTTAGACCAGAGAAATGACAGCTGTATTCTAAGATGTGATATTTGTACCAGGAGTCCTACATTTCATTATTCTTTTACTTCGTATTTCTTCTGTTAAATCCAGGATGTTAAACTATCTTTAAAATAATTGATCACTAATGGCAAGTGAAAACACATGTAGTATTCCTAGTGATGTATTTGATATATACAACTTGTTGAGTTTGGAGGTGTGTACCTGTGAAACCATCACAGAAATCTATGCCATAAACATACCCATCCTCTCCAAAAGTTTTTTCCCAACCTCTTTAATTATTATTTTTATTATTAATTTTATGCATGTGATAAGGACACAACATAAGATCTACTATTTTAGCAAAATTTTAAGTATATAATACAGTATTGTTTACTATAGACCTTATTCTGTACAGTAGATCTTCAGGACATATTTGTTTTATAAAACTGAAACTTTGTATCTTTGGGTCAAACTACCTCCCATTTCCTTTTCCCATAAGCCCCTGACACACAGCATTCTACTCTCTGCTTCTATGAATTTCACTATTTCAGGTAGCTCATATAAGTGCTATCATATAGTGTTTGATCTTTGGTGTCTGATTTGTTCCACTTAGCAAAATGTCCCCCAGGTTCATCTATGTTGTTGCAAATTGCAGGATTTCCTTTCCTTCTTTTTCAAGGCAGAATAATATTCCATTGTATGCGTATACCATATTTTGCTTACTCATTCATCCTTCCATGTCTTGGGTATTGTGAATAATGCTGCAATAAACATGGGAGTGTAGAAATCTCTTTAAAATCCTGATTTCAATTCCTTTGAACATATACTCCAAAGTGGGATTGCTGGATCATATGGTAGTTCTATTTTTATTTTTTTTGAGGAAATTTCGTACTATTTTCCATAGTGGCTGCACCAATTTAACATTCCCACCAACAGTGCCCAAGGGTTCCTTTTCTCCACATTCTCACTAATACTTATAATATTTTTCGACAATAGCCTTTCTAACAGGTATGAAGTGATATCTCATTGTGGCTTTGATTTTTATTTCCCTGATAACTAGTGATGTTGAGCATTTTTCATGTGCTTATTGGCCATTTGTGTGCTTTCTTTGGAGAGATGTCTATTCAAGTTCTTAGTCCATTTTTAGCTGGATTATTAGTTTACCTTTGTTGAAGATCAGTTGACCCTAAATATATGGGTTTATTTCTGGGCTCTCTATTCTGTTCCATTAGTCTTTATGTCTGTTTTTATGCTAGTACCATGTTATTTTGAGAACTAGCTTTGTAATTTATTTTGAAATCAGGAGGTATGATGCCTTCAGCATTGATCTTCTTGCTCAAAATTGCACAGGTCTTTTTTTGGCTCCATATGACTCTTAGGATATTTTTTTCCTATTTCTGAGATTTTGGCCTTTGGGATTTTGATTGGGATTGCATTGAATCTGGAGATCGCTTTGGGTAATATGGACACTTTAACAATATTAATTCTTCCAATCCATGAATGTGGGATACCTTTCTATTTATTTGTAACTTTAAAATTTTCTTTTATCAATTTTTTATAGTTTTTGATGTACAAGTCTTTCACCTCCTTTGTTAAATATATCCCTAAGTATTTTATTCTCTTTATGCTAATGTGCATGGGATTGTTTTCATGATTTCCTTTTTAGATAGTTTATTGTTAGTGTATAGAAATACCACTAATTTTTGTATGTTGATTTTGTAACATGTAACATTACTGAGTTTCTTTTTTAGTTCTAACAGTTTGTGTGTGTGTGTGTGTGTGTGTGTGTGTGTGTGTGTATGTGTGGAGTATTTAGGGTTTTTTTACATTTAAAATCATGTCATCTGCAAACAGATAATTTTACTTCTTCCTTTCCAATTTGGATTACTTTTATTTTTCTTTTACATGCTTAATTGCTCTGGCTAAGACATCCAGAACAGTATTGAATTGAAGTGGCAAGAATAGGCATCCTTGGCTTGTTCCAGATCTTAGAGGAAAAGCTTTCAGTTTTTCTCCATTAGGTATGAAATTAGCTATGGGTGTTTCATATATTGCCTTTATTGTATTAAGTTCCGTCTATACCTAATTTGTTGAGAGTTTTTATCATGAAAGGGCATTGAATTTTTTCCAATGATTTTCTTATATCTATTGAGAGGATCATATGATTATTATTCTTCATTCTGTTAATGTGGCATATCACATTGATTGATTTGTGTTATGCTCAACCATCCTTCCATCCCAGGGATAAGTCCTACTTGGTCATGGTGCATGATCCTTTTAATGTGCTGTTGAATTTGGTTTGCTAATATTTTCTTAAGGATTTTTTTCATCTACATTCATCAGGGATATTGGCCTACAGTTTTCTTTTCTTGTGGTGTCTTTGGCTTTGGTACTAGGATGATGCTGGCCTCATAAAATGAGCTCAGAAGTATTCTCCCTTCTAATTTGGAAGAGTTTAAGAAGCATTGGCATTAATTCTTCTTTAAATATTTGGTAGAATTCATCTGTGAAGGCATTTGGTTGGGTTTTTCTATGTTGGGAGGATTTTGACTACTGATTCAATTTCATTATTGGTATGTTCAAGCTTTCCATTTCTGCTTAAGTCTTGGTAGGCTGTATGCTTCTGGGAATTTATCCATTTCTTATAGGTTGTCCAGTTTGTTGGAGTGTAATTGTTTATAATAGTCCTTTATGATCTTTTGTACTTCTGTGGCATCAGTTGTAATGTTTCCTCTTCCATTTCTGGTTTTATTTATTTGAGTTTTCTCTTTCTTCTTAGCAAGTCTTGATAGGGTTTTGCCAATTTTGTTTATCTTTTGAAATAACCAACTCTTAGTTTTTAAAAATTTTTCTTCTATTGCTCTTCTATTTTCTATATTGTTTTGCTGATTTTTCTATTGTTTCTCTGTTTTCTATATCATTTATTTTTGTTCTTATTTTTATTATTTCCTTCCTTATGCTAATTTTGTGGTTAGTTTGTTCTAATTTTTCTTGTTCCTTGAGGTGTAAAATTATGTTGTTTATTTGAGATCTTTCTTCCTTTTTAATGTAGGCATTTATCACTATAAATTTCCCTACTAGTACTATTTTTGCTGCATCCCATAAATTTTGACATGTTATGGTTTCATTTTCATTTGTTTCAAGATATTCCCTAATTTCCTTTTTTGATTTCTTCAATGACTCAATGATTATTCAAGAGTGTGTTTTTAAATTTCTATATAGTTTTTGAAATTTCCCATTTTTTTGTAATTGATTTCTAGTTTCATTCTATTATGGTTGGAAAAGATACTTGGGATGATTTCAATCTTCTTATATTTTTTAGGACTTCTTTTATGACCTAGCATGTGATCTATCCTGGAGAATGCCAGAATGTGTGTGCTGGAGAAGAATGTGTGCCCTGTGCTGTAGAATAAAATGTTTTGTATATGTCTGTTAGGTTTATTTAGTCAATAGTGTTGTTCAAGTCTGCTGTTTCCCTATTTATTTTAAAGTTATAAGCATGTGTGATTGTACTAATATAATATAGATATTGTAAAATAACATATTAGAAATGTTTAAAGGATTTGATAAAATGAAAATATCTAGAAATTCAATGCTTTACCTTGAACCCCAATGCAGTCTTGCAAATTCCTGGAGTATGCACCTCCCATATGGAGACAACTGTGTTGCACCACGTTATCAAGAATGTTATTATACTCTCTTGTGCACAGTGTGCTATCACTTGTAAAGTTGTTTAACTACTGAGTCCTTTTATACTGTTATCATCCTACAGGTAAAACTGGCTAAATATAAATGCTAATAAAAAGTGCTTTACTGGTGACATCAAATTCCTGACCATCACCCTCAAGCAGATCAATTAATGGTGACTGAAACTCATTCATTCTCTTGCTCATATGTCAGACCTTATCCGCTCTCCTCAGAACACAACACCTCTGCCCACTCTTTATTCTCAAGTAATGACCTTGACTCCTATTTCTCTGAGAAAAAAAAAAAAAGCAATAAAAGGGGAAGCTCTCTGCATGTGTCTCCACCTCATCCACCTATCTGTGCCCTCAGCCCTCAGACTCAGCCTGCCTTCCAGTTACCATGGGTTGAAACTTCTGTGCTCTTAGAAAAAGACAAATAATCACAGAAATAAGGATATTGCTTTCACATCTCTTTCTCTACTACTAGCAAAGAAATCTACTCTCACTTCCCCTATTTAAAAAAAAACACCTCGACCCCATTTCTCCCTTCAATGACTGTGTCACTCCTCTCGTCCCCTATATAATAACACTTAAAATTTATTTTTACTTGCTATTTATAATTTCTTCTTCCCATTATCTCTTAAACCATCTCCAATCAGCTCTTTGCCCCCTAATCTTCACTGAAAATGCTCTTGTCAGTTGCATGGGTTGGTGAATTCCTAGTCCTTCCTACCTGGCCCATCAGCACATTTGACAGAGTTCACTGTTCTCTGTTCCTTGCAGCTCTTTCATCCATTTACCCCTCTCTACTGCTTTTCCTTCCATCTCACTGTCTGATCCCCCTCAGTCATTTTTTCTTTCTTTGCTTGTGTTACTGACCTTTGCTCTGTAGAACATCTGGGGATGCAGTCTTTGGGCTTCATTTCTTCTCTATCTATAACAATTCCCTGAGTGAACTTGTTTATTTCATGATTTCAGGTTTTATCAAGTTGCCAGTGTGCTTTGTTTCTGGTAAGGACCCTGTTTCTGTCTTGCACGTTGTTACCTTCTCACTGTATTCTTACATGGCCTTTTCTTGGTAGGTGCACATGCAGAGATCTCTCTCTCTCTCTTCCTCTTTTTATAAAACCAAAAATACTATCATATTAGAATCTCATCTTTATGACCTCATTTAACTTTTATGACCTCCTAAAAGCCCTATCTCCACAACTGTCACATTGAGGATGAGGGATTCAACGTACGAATTTTGGGAAGACACAGTTCAGTTCATAGCAGGAACATCTAATCCCAGACTTTCCTTGCTACCTGAAATCCAGCCAATATTTTGCATCCCCACCCTCTACTCCTTTCCCAGGGACTGGAAGAACAAAATTCCACATGCTGGGATTTATGCAAACAGAAATGTTAATGGAAACAGAAATGGAAATGGAAATGTTTAATGGAAACAGAGTTAGCCTTTCAGAGCTGTAGGACAATGAAGGAACTGGTTGGGGTTGCCAGGGTCAGGGCCTATAGGTATATGTGTCACCACGCCATCAGAGACCTGACCTCTGGTTTCCCTTTCCAGCTTGAACTCTGGAGGTCAGATGCTACATCTATGACAACTGAAAAACAGTGAGAAGTTAAAGAGTTCCTTGGAGCTGTTCTATAGTCTTCCAGCCCACAGCCAGGACCCTCATCCTTTCAGCTGACACACACACACAATTCCAACTATAACAAATACCCTTTCAGTTAAAAGTAATAAATCTCCTTTTGTTTAAGAAGTAGTCTTCTGGGATTTCTGCTTTTGCTCTCAGCAAACTCATATGAGGAAAATTGAATCCACATGGCCTGGAGAGAAGAAGATAAGCTAAGTAATTAGATGGGACCCAACTGCTTAGCAGCCAGGCTAAAGATAGGAAAGGAGGTTTGTGCTTTGTATTAGAAACTCTTCATTTTCTTGGGACTACCGAAGACCCAGAAATTGTCCATTCTTTCCTATTTGTGTTTATTTCCTGGGCCTTGCCATACCTATTTCCCAGAGCCCCTGGTCCTGTGTTTAATTATGCCAGGGTCTCATTCTCAGTTGGCAAATACCTTATCCCAAGTGTTAACACTCAAGGTTTAACATAAGTGTGTTCTCAATAAAAAAGGGGACAGGACTCTATAGAAATAAATTTCTAGTAGTAGTTAAATAGTAAAAAAGTGTTTTAATGAAAGTAAATATATATAAATACACATTTTTTAACAGAGACCACTTTTTGTGTCCTATAAGTCATATAATACATAGAGGTTATTTTTGTCACCTATAAGTTTGACCTACATTTGAACTCTCATTAAATATTAAGTCTAATTCTCTCTCTTTCAACAGTACAGAAAAATGATTAAGTGTGAGACAGCTACACTGTTATAAGAGTTCAATGCTTCTACTGCTTGATGATCATTGGACAATTTACTTAACATCACTAAATCTAGGTTTTCTGGCCTATAAAATAGACACCATATAGTACTTAACTAATAAATATACACAGAGACCTAGAGTTAATTTATATTTAGCAATTATCGTGGTGCCTGCTAGGTAGTAAATGCTCAATAAACGTTGTTATTATGATTATTTTTACATTTTCACGAACATATTCCAGACCTGTAAAATGGGGATAATATTTATACTTACATCACAGGTTGCTGTATGATTACATGAGTATATGTACATGTACAAGTATCTAAAACATTTTCTGACTCATAGTATATATTCGATAAGAATTAGATATTATTCTTCTCCTACCTCACCTGTTTTCAGCCAACCAATTCATCAGTTTTTAATGTACTCTTTTTCTCTTAGACAATTATGAAAGGAAAATGTTTTCCATAATTAAAGGGCCACTCAGGTTTCTTTTCTCAGATCTCTCCAAGGCAATGAATATAAAACCTAAGTGTTATTGACTAATGATAATAATTAACATTTCTTGCTTTGGACATAATTTGGGAGAATGATCCCCATAACAAGCCCTCACTCCTACCCCCATAGGCTTACATTGGACATTGCCTGTCTCACACAGATTATACTAAAATTACAATGAATTTTCATGCCTTGAGGGCACAATTCACCAAGTATAATTGGAAAGACAATTTTGGGAATTATTAAGGACAGAGTATCTACTTCCCTATTAAAATGCCTATACTTCAAAAAAAAAAAATGTGTTTTCGTGAAAGAGTTTTAGAGTGCCTCTAAACAAGAATCAACTTTATTTAATCTTTCTAACTTAACTGGCTTTCTATTACTAATTTTTGGATATTGCAACAAATTGGTTTTAAATTCATGAAGATAAAGCAGGCAAATTGGTTATTGTTTCTACTGGAAGGCAAATATGGCAGGATTGGCTAGGTGTGGCAGATGGATTCTATTAAATTTACAAGTCTAAGTGAAACTGGCTAGTTACAATGGAAAACCTTAATAACTGGAATTATAAATGATGTTTGATGGTTGTTTTGTCAACCATGGATGAAAAGGAATTCCTTTTCATAAATAGAACATAAATAGTCTTAAAGAATCACCACCATCTAAAGAGCCATGGACTGGTGCATTAGTATGTTTAAACATTGATTCTAGATGTCTACCACAGACAAACTACAATATTTCAATAATCTTGAATCTCTACCATTTTCTGAATGCCCCTGACTTGACTGGCAGAGTCAGGGAAGGGTGATGGTCAGTCTGTCAGGTGCTCCACAGAGTCAAGACTAGGGTCAAGTTTTACCTAAAACCATGGGCAATTCTTCAAGTGTCCTTACAAAGTAGAGAGTCAAGTAGAAATCTAAGGTCAGTAATTCAGAAGGGGATTCTGAATGGATCACTCAGTCAAAGAGATGGACCAGATGTCAATATTTAACCTAAAATACAGAGATAAGGGTCATATATTTAGGGAGTTGAAGAAGTAGAGAGCAACATGTCAGGCAGGAGAGCTGGGTTGTATGAAATATGAGATGTGCCATTACCTGTAGCTGGCTTCTAGTGTTTTACATGACTCTCACATGTTTAATAAACCAGAAATGGAACAGAGACCAGATTGTAATGTAATCCCCTGAATGGTGGATGTACTGTGTCCATGTTCTAACCAGGAACTGTTACGACCACATCTTTTAACTATATTCAGTTCTATTATAAATATTAAGAATTGGTTATGGACACACACAAAAGAGAAAAAAAATTATAAAATTATACATATTGTTAATAACCTCTCCTACACAGGAGGACAACACAGTCCTAAACAGTATCTAAATTGGATTTCTTAAATGGATGAAGAATAGTTATAGATGGTAGGAATGAGTTATCAGTGTCAGTGAACAAATCATTATTTTTATTGTGCAAGTTATTATTTTTTTTGTTGAACATATACTAGAATCTTTGCATGAAACACACAGCATATACAAAATTCAATATATATAAAATATATACTAGTCAAATTTTTTAAGAACTACCTTGAAAATACTGTTACAGTTATCTAATAGATTTCTGCTTCCCATTATAGTGAATCCATAAACTTATGTGTGGGTGACTCAGAGAGAATAACTTCTGGGAGAACATAGATTTTTGTGGTCTATGTTGCCTTGAGCTGGAGAAGGTTTTTCTAACTTGACATGGGAAAGCTTTCCTGAAAATGACAACAGTAATATGAGTCCATGACTGAGTGAGATTCCCACGTATAAGAAAGAGACATAATGAGCAAGTGACAAGTCATATGGGAAGCTGAGTTAATTGATTACATTCATATGGGACAGAGTGAAAACTAAATTTATTTTGAAAAATTCAAATTTTAATGATAGCCAAGAAACTAAACATTTAGCTGTTAACTTTCTATTGTGATTTTTAAAATTCCTCTTTGTTATGTACAAATATTCTTTTACCCTAAAATTACTTTTCTCTCTATTTCTTAATAGGGACCTGGATTCTTTACGGACTCATGGGATCACTACTCTTCTGATAAAACGAAGCAAGGAGAGAGAGAGAGGAGTATGGACTCTTTCTCCTCATTTCTCAGTCCCATTTCCAGATCACTGAACATTATGCTCTTTCTCCTATTCAGCATTTAAGTCTTATTAGTACCATCATCTTTAATATACTGATGATCTCATTTTCTGTCAGGAAGTATTTCCACAAAATAAATTACAGCAAATAATTCTTCATGTTACCCCCTTCCCTTTCATCAGGCCTCTGGGTTCAACTCCCACATTTGAAAACACATAGAATTCTTTGACTTAATTCCTCATTCTTCCCCATTAATTTTGTTTCCTACCCATCCTTCAACATTTATTCTATACTCTGAACATGTAGGACTCCTCTCCATCCTGAAAACATACAATCTTACTTCTGAATTGACACACTTTCTCATCATTATTCCACTTAACTCCTTTTTCAAATTTTCCCCTACAACATCTTCTATCTCTGCTTGAACAGCCATAACTTCCTCCTCCTCTGAATACCTACACTTTCATACAGATATCCATCAATAAACAGTGAGAGACTTACTAGCTTAAAGTGCTTGAGCACAACCTCTGACTAATCATTGACTGAACACTAACATAATACTAGGAAGTCAGGCTCAAAATATACACTTATAAGTAAATATTTTAAAAAGTAAATGGAGCAGAGACATTAGTGACTGCACAATATGGGGAGGGGTGTGGTAGGGTTCACAGATTTAGTCCATTCAAGTTGCAAAGCAAAACAACAACAACTCTCGGAGAAAAAAGTCAGAATCCAGAGTTGAAACAGTATACTATCGAGAATGTCCAGAATTCAAATAAAAATTATAAGATACACAAAGAAACAAAAAAGTGTGACTATATTTAGGAAACAATTGTAAATAGAAACAGTCTGAGAGTCACAGATATTGAATTTTTCAGACAAAGACTACAAAACAGCTACTTTAAATATGTTCAAAAAATTAAGGAAACAACATTTAAAGAATTAAAGGAAAGTATGATAACAATGATTTAAGAACTAGGAAGTTTCAATAAAGATACAGAAATAAAAAAGAGCCAAGTGGAAATTTAGGTTGTATAGAGAAATATAGGTATACAACATAAGGTGGTATAGAGCAATAGTTATAACACTGTATTGTTGTGTTTAAAACATCTATAGAGATATAATATATGAAACCAGTAGCATAAAAGATAGTGGAGGGAAAAGACATATAGAGGAATAAAGTTTCTATAATTTAGTAGAATTTAGATGAATATTATAATAACTATAATGGAAAACTTAGTAAAGGGACTCTACAAAAATTTTGATATGGCAGAAGAAAGAATCATTAAATTCAAAGATAGATCAATAAAAAATACCCAATCTAAAGGACATAAAACAAAAGAATAAAGAAAACTAAACAGAGCCTTGAAAACCTTTGGCACAGCATCAAGAATAACAATTTGCATATAATGTTATTTTTAGAAGAAAAGAAGAGAGAGAAAGAAGCAGAAAAAATATTTGAACAACTAGTGATTGAAAATTGTCCATATTTGATAAAATTACTAGTCTATAGATACAAGAAGTACAAAGATCTTATGTAAGAAAAACACAAAAACAATCATATATAGATATCACATAGTCAAACAAAAGACAAAGACAAAGAGAAAATGTTAAAAACAATGAGAGGAAAGTCACTCATCATGTACAGAGGAACAACTATATGATTAACAGTTAACTTTGTCAATTAAGGGTTCTATATCCAGCAAAATAATATTTTTTATAAAATGAAGGTGAAATAAAAGCATCCCCAGATAAAGACTGAGAGAATTTATCATTTATAGACCTGATTTACAAGAAAAGTACTAAAGGAAGTCTTCAGCCTTAACAAAGTGACACCAGACACAAATTCATATCCAAAGGATGAAATGAAGAGCAATAAATATAGTAAATATGTAGGTAAACATATTTTTAATTATTTTTTCTCATTTTTTAGAGACTTTAAAAAGGCATAATTATATAATTATAAACATAAATTATATTTATATAATGTTGTATAAAGCACAACTATAACACTGTATTGTTGGATTTGTAATATATAGACGTATAATACATATAACAGTAATAACAGAAAAGGAAGGTAGAGGAACAAGAGATATAGTAAAGTTTCTATATTTTACCAAAAATAAGTATTATTTTGAAAGACATTGGGATAAGTTAAGATATATATTGTAATCCTTAGAGCATCCATTAAGAAAAAACTAAAAACTACAGTTTAAAAATCGACATGAATTAAATTTGTACACTAAAAGTTTTTATTTAACAAAAGGAAGGCAGTAAACCAGAAACAGAGGAACAAAAAAGACAAGGAATAAATAGAAAGCAGGTAGCAAAGTGGCAGATGTAAATTCAACCATGCCAATAAATATATTAAGTGTGAATGTACTAAGAACTGAACATAATTGGTAGAGAGTGTCAGACTGAATTAAAAAAAATCCAACTGTATACTGTCTAAAAAAAGAATACTTTACATAAAAAGTAAAATAATGGAAAAAGATATACCATGTAAGTAGTAAGCATAAGAATACTGAAATGGCTCATTAATATCAGATAAAAAAAACTTTATAACAAGAAATATTTCTAGAGACAAAGAGGGATATTTTGTATTGATAAAATACAAAGGACCTAGAATAATAAAACCAACTTTGAGAAAGAAAAACGAAGTTGGAAGACTTATACTATCTGATTTCAAAACTTATGATAATGAAATAGCAATCAAGAGAGTATTGTAGGGCTTCCCTGGTGGTACAGTGGTTAAGAATCCACCTGCCAATGCAGGGGAAACATGTTTGAGCCCTGGTCCTAGAAGATCCCACATGCTGCACCACAACTACTGAGCCAGCCCTCTAGAGCCCGCGAGCCACAACTACTGAAGCCTGCATGCCTAGAGCCCGTGCTCCACAACAAGAGAAACCACGCACACCCCAACGAAGAGTAGCCCCCACTCGCCGCAACTAAAGAAAGCCCGCTCACAGCAATGAAGACCCAAGGCAGCCAAAAATAAAATAAATTAAGTAAATTAAAAACCAAGTGAGTATTGTAGATTTAAAAAAATGTAGTATTGTATTAGCTCAATGATAGTCATAGAGATCAAATAAACATAATTGAGAGTTAAAAAAACAAACCTTTAAATTTATGGACAACTTATTATTACTATTTTATTTAAATCTCAGCTAAGTTTTTATGGATAGTAAACAGCAGAGTCATGATTTTTCTCCCACCCTCATAACTTTCCAAGAAAAAGAGGAAATGCAGTTTCCATTGCAAATCTGAAAAAGTCACAAGCTTTAGGCAAAAATATTTTTCTTGGTGAAACATAAACAAAATTCCTCTGCAGAAAGAAAGTAAAGATGGGCACCACTGTCTATTACTACTCTTTTTTTTTTTTTAAACATCTTTATTGGAGTATAATTGCTTTAAAATGGTGTGTTAGTTTCTGCTTTATAACAAAGTGAATCAGTTATACATAAACATGTGTTCCCATATCTCTTCCCTCTTGCATCTCCCTCCCTCCCACCCTCCTTATCCCACCCCTCTAGGTGGTCACAAAGCACTGAGCTGATCTCCCTCTCCTATGCAGTTGCTTCCCACTAGCTATCTATTTTACGTTTGGTAGTGTATATATGTCCATGCCACTCTCTCACTTTGTCCCAGCTTACCCTTCCCTCTCCCTGTATCCTCAAGTCCATTCTCTAGTAGGTCTGAGTCTTTATTCCTATCTTGCCCCTAGGTTCTTCAAGACCTTTTTTTTTTTTTTTAAGATTCCATATATATGTGTTAGTATATGGTATTTGTTTTTCTCTTTCTGACTTACTTCACTCTGTATGAAAGACTCTAGGTCCATCCACCTCACTACAAATAACTCAATTTCATTTCTTTTTATGGCTGAGTAATATTCCATTGTATATATGTGCCACATCTTCTTTATCCATTCATTTGTTGATGGGCACCTAGGTTGCTTCCATGTCCTGGCTATTGTAAATAGAGCTGCAATGAACATTTTGGTACATGACTCTTTTTGAATTATGGGTTTCTCAGGGTATATGCCCAGTAGTGGGATTGCTGGGTCTTATGGTAGTTCTATTTTTAGTTTTTTAAGGAACCTCCATACTGTTCTCCATAGTGGCTGTATCAATTCACATTCCCACCAACATTGCAAGAGGGCTCCCTTTTCCCACACCCTCTCCAGCATTTATTGTTTGTAGATTTTTTGATGATGGCCATTCTGACTGGTGTGAGATGACATCTCGTTGTAGTTTTGATTTGCATTTCTCTAATGATTAATGATGTTGAGCATTCTTTCATGTGTTTGTTGGCAATCTGTATATCTTCTTTGGAGAAATGTCTATTTAAGTCTTCTGCCCATTTTTGGATTGGGTTTTCTGTTTTTTTGATATTGAGCTGCTTGAGCTGCTTGTAAATTTTAGAGATTAATCCTTTGTCAGTTGCTTCATTTGCAAATATTTTCTCTCATTCTGAGGGTTGGACAACTTATTTTTCACAGAGATGCCAAAACATTTCAATGAGGAAAGGATAGTTTTTCAACAAATAGTGCTAGGACAATTGACTATCCACACACACACACACACACACACACACAAAATAGCAAGCCCTTATCTGATACCACATAAAAAATAATCCCAAACGGATTGCCCAAATATAAGAGCTGATTTTATAGCTCTAAACTTTTAGGAAAAAAAATACAAGAGAAAACTTTTGTGATTTTGGACAAAGAGTTCTTTGGCATGGCACCAAAAGTGCAAACCATTAAAGAAAAAATTGATAAATCAGATTTCAATAAAATTAAAATCTTTCATACTTCAATTAAGAAATTGAAAAGATAACCCACAGAATAGGAGAAAATATTTGCAAGTCATATATCTGATAAAGAACTTGTATCCAGAATATATAAAGAATACTTACAGCTCAACAACAAAAAGCTGAATAACACAAATAAAAAATGGGCAAAGAATCTAAATAGATGTTTCTCCAAAGAATATGTACAAATAACCAATAAACCCATGAAAAGATGCTCAAAATCGTTAGTCACTAGAGAAATGCAAATCACAACCACAGTGAGATGCCACTTCACATCCACTAGGATCATCATCATAAAAAAAAAAAAACAGACAATGACAAGTGTTGGTGAGGATCCCTTATCCTTGTTGGTAGGAATATTAAATGATCCAGCCAATTTGAATAACAGTTTCTTAAAATGATAAATATAAACTTATATCACCCAGCAATTCCACTCCCAGAGTTCTATCCAAAAGAAATGAAAACATATAAAACATATGTTAACACAAAGGCTTGTACATAAATGTTTGCAGCAGTATTATCATAGTCAAAAACTAGAAACAATTCAAATGTCTATCAACTGTTAAATGGATACATGGTATCCATACAATAATATGGTTCATCTATACAATGGAATACTATTCATCAATAAAAATGAATGAAATATTAATGCATGCTATAATGTGTGAACCTCAAAACTATTGTTTTTAATTGAAAGAAGTCAAGCACAAATGATCACACATTGTATGTTCTAAATATTTATATAAAATAACCAGAAAATGCAAATTTGTAGAGACAGAAGCAGATCAGTTTTTGCCTGTGGGTTCAGGTGGGACCACAGATTGACTGCAAACAGTCTGGGGGGACTATTTTGGGAATATAGAAAGGTTCTAAAACTGGATCGTGTTGATGGTTTCATAGCCCTATAAATTTACTAAGAATCATTGAATAACAAATTGGATAAATTTTATAGTTTGTAAATTCTACTTCCATTATCTGTTTAAAAATGTGCAACATAGATGATGTTGGATTTTTCCCATTGCAACCAATAGGGGCACAAGATTTCTGTTTTCCCTGTTGTTTTATTTGATCTTTTGGTCAGGTGGTACCTACTAGATTTATCCACTGTAAGAAACCGTTTTCTTGCATAATTAAAACGTAATCTATGGGGTGATATTTTGATACTATGGGAATACCATGTTCCCACCAAAATTCTTGCTATCTAATTTTAAAAATTTCTTCTTCAACTTCCCCCTCCACCCAATTAGAACTTTAAAGAGTGCTCAGTCTATTAATGAATATTTCCCATAAGTGCTGGTGAGATGAAATCTCATCATAATTATCTGGGGACACTTGAGAGTCCTGTGACGGATGTGCTGATGAACCAAAGTGACAAGGAGAAGGACTCTGGCTCGAGCTGGCATTGTTCCATTGGGCAGCATTTGTAGGTCCACTACATAGTCAGATTCACTCTCTCCAACTGTAAAAATAATTACTTGCTTCCTAAGAGTTCCGGGAAAATTAATTTCCTAATGACTTTAAAGATGTTTAAAGATCAAAAGTTCTACATATATGCTAATATTATTATCTCAAATCGTTCTCTTGCTCCAGACTGAAACTGAGATGATGGCTAAATCACAGCATCCTAATGAAACCACGTGATTCACAATCACTTTAACGCTCAAGCAGCACAAATCTAAATGGTGGCACCCCAACAAGAATATGCAAGAATCAGGGTAGCACAAGTGGTTCCCTGATTCTTAAAACCTATGTGTGCATTTAATTGAACCAACATTCATTGACTCTCCAACCATGTCTATTTCCCTGTGGGTAAAGTATTGGACTTGGTCCCACTCTCAGATTCAATTTCTGTTTATTACTTTCTATTATTAATCCTGAATTTGTAAAAATCTCTCTCAGAGAGAAAATAAAAGTATGCAAAGGAGATAATTATGTCGTGCTGAAGAGATGCTGATATAGGCAATGAGGAGACCTGGGCTCAAGCCCTGATAATAATGGGGTCTGACCCTAGGTGAGGGATCACCTCTCTGTGACTCTGGTCACCAGTCGCACTGAGAAGTGGCTGTGGCTCTAGCTGCATAAGTTATTGGTAATGCATGAAGAGCTGCAGAGACCATAGCAAAGGCCAGGCTATAATGAGCAAGTGAAAGACGGGGAGGCAGGAACGCGCGCCCTGTAGAGGGTGATGCTCCAACCCTCTATGGGTCAGTCTTTAGTTTTCAGCTACCTACATAGTTATGAGCATAGATAGAAAAAGGAGACTTGGTACTAACTGAGGTTTTGTAGATTGTTTACAAAGATGGCTGCAATAATTCTACCCTCCTCTGTGTGCAAGCCCGTTTGCAATGTGATCTTGCCACACCACCTATTTAAAAAAATGGGATTTTTCTCATCTCATGTATCTGGGCTCACCTTGGGATTTACTTGGACCAAGAGAATTTGTTTCAGGAGATATTGTGTAACTCCTGAGCCTTGGACTTAAGAGGTATTGCAGTTTCTTTTCTCACTTGTTGGAATCTGAGACAACTGTGCTGTGATGGAGACCAGGAGAAAAGTCCACATGGGGAAAGACCCAGCTGTCACACCAGTCCTGCAATCCCCCAGGGTTGAACCCCCCACTATATGAATGAGCTGTGGCAGGGCCAGCAGAGGAGCCCCCTGGGCAACTCACAAACTCATGAGAAATGACAACTCTTGATAACATACTCAAATACCAACAATAAATTGTTGTTAAGGGCTGGAGTGGTGGAAATAGAAAACTGAAACCAAAGGTCTCTAACAGAGATGTCTATTGAGCACTTAACTATGAGCAGGTACTTGGAATCCTCTTAATAACCCTATGGGTTAAACACTATTCTTACTTTTATTTAACAGGTGGGAAAACTGAGTCAGACAGGGCTTAACAATTTACCAATGCTTTTGCATATACTAAGTGGTACAGCCAGGATTCAATGCCATGTAGTTTTTGCTCCAAAGTCTATGTCTTAATCCTTCCACAAGGCTGCATATTGTGGGCATTTTCCCCATGGCCTGTAGGGCATCCCTTTGGTTTCTGAATTTTTACAGGTGGAATTAGGCATGTGCAGCAATAACCTTTCACTCACTAAAGGCTGTCCAGCAGTCTCATGTCAAAAGAAACCGTGAAACCTCCTTTCAGAAGGCTGTAGGACTATGGGTGTGTTTTTAGAATGTTAAAAGACCGTTATCAAGCCTGAGTGTCCATTCTTGATACACACTTCAGTTAGGAGAGGCCGTGGGGTCATAGGGTCCAGACATGCAGTTCCGGGTAAAAACGAAGACAGAGTTTGTATTGCCACACTTGTTTATTGGGAGTTCAGAGCTGGACACCTTAAAGCAGTGATCTGGTAAAGCTGGGAACAGCCACACATTTCCCCAATGTACGGACCAGAGAGGAAGTCACAGCTGTAATGTGATCTGATCTGACAACAGTACAAATGAAGTGTCAAAAGCAATTACCTTCTGTACACAAGCAGATAAACAATCATCATCTGCCCTCAGTCTTGGATCCAGGCAATCAAGAAAAGGGGATACTGAAAGAAATGTGATGCTAAAATGTCAAATCTGGACACTGAGTTTCTTTCTTAAGGCAATAACAAAAACAGCTCTTGACAAAGAATGAAATCAACATTGTGTTAGGATCATTGTGATGAGTAATATCTCCCTCTTCATTGAAATATCCACGGGCATCAATTTATATAGAGCGGAAAATATAATTGCAGAATTGACCTGGATTGGAAATGTGAAGAAGCTAAAGTTAAAGACTGATTTATTTGGAAAAACTTTCATTATTTATTGATGGGAGTTAATAACCACGAAGTGTTTTCACATCCTCTGTAATATCTCTTAAAGTAACAGTGGAACATTTATCGGATGCAATTTTAACTTCTCAAGGAATCACTCTGATTAATATTTTTAAAGTCTCATCATTTAGGGTTTTACTTTAAAGATTGAAAACACTTTCAAAGACAGAAATTGAAGAGTTAAGCAAAAAATAGATGCATCAGCAAGAATATTTCCAGCCTGCCCCATACATTGTAATTCTGTATGGTAGTAATAAGGAAACTCTAGATCTCTATGTGCATATGACTGGGTGGAAAGATACCTCCAGCTCAGAAAGGATTCTATGTGGCAGTAACTCTAGCTTTTCCTTAAGAATCTTTGAAATTATGGATGTCAGGGTAAACACTGGGAGAAGTGAATGAAAATGACAGTAGCCAGAAGTTATCAAGGGCTTATTTACTATCTGGTAAGCAAAATTAATAATATCTTACAGTTCTTAGAACAGCCTAATCAGGTAGGCACATTCTGCATTGTTGCAACAAGACAGGCTCAGAGAATAAGGAAGTTCTAGAAGTTCAGAGCAGGTACCGTTTGGACTTGACACTCCTACATTCTTAGGATATGTGTAGGAAACTGGGTTCTTTGGACCCATACCAAATCAACACTCCAGGTGTGGCTCAAAATACCTCCATAATAATCACATCTTGGCTTCTTTGTGGCTCCCTCCCAAGTCACCAACAATGTCCATTATGGGCCCAGTCCTATTTTGCCTTTGTTAAAGAACAGGGAATTTGGTAGCAAATTTAGTCCACTGTATTGAGAGGTGTGGAAATAATCTCATTTCCATCTATTGAGGAACTGACACATTGCTTATGTCTCCTGTGCTTTCACTTTTCATCATTCATTTAAATTTTTTAATTGAGCACTTACTACGTACAAGGTGAAATGTTATGCATTAATGAATCAACAACAGACAAGATGTAAATGCTTCCTACTTTAAACATGGAGTCACAGACGCAAATATGAAATACGAATTGGTATTAAGTCCTACAAAACAGAAGTCTATGAAGCTATAGAGCTGCCTTGTCCAATATAGTAGCCACTAGCCAACTATGGCTATTTAAATTTAAATTAACTAAACTAAACTAAACTAAATTAATTTTGTCACACCAACTACATTTTTTAACATGCTCAGTAGCTACTTGTGGCTACTGCTTCCACAATGGGAAGCACAGATATAGAACAATCTTATTATTGCAGGAGATTCTATTGGACTGCTCAGCTATAATCCCTTGTATTTTCATCATAAAATTTATAACTCTCTAGTTTACTTATATGGATTTATCTGTTTCATATCTGTCTATTCCACTAGAATGTAAACCCAGTGAAGGCAGGGCTTTGTTCTCTTTATCACTTTTCCCTCAGTGCCTAGCACATAGTAGGCACATGACAAATTTATTGAATAAATGAAGTAATGAACTAATAAACTAAGCTGGAAAGGCTTTTAGGAATTCAGTTTTGAATTACTTAGAAGAGGAACTGGGGAAGGAAGAACATTCTAGAGAGGCTAAGTGAAGGACCTGATACCCCTTGAGGAAAAGAAGATGATTCCCTGTCCTTAGAGCTTAGCAGTGAATGAGCAAATGCAGGAAACCATAATGTGAGATGAGCTGGCCAGGTGGTGGCACCTGATCATGGAGGGTCTTGTGAAAAGTGGTCTTTCTCTTTCTCTATTTCTGCTCTGTTGGTCCAGTCTGGACAATATGGGACTGGACCACATAGTCCCCATGTCTGGAATTTTAATTTCTTCCTGTTGCCAGAGGTTTACTCTAAACCCAGGCTGGCTTGACCAGAGCCTGAGACCCTACCTTCCCCCTGCCTGATGCTTCCTTTGCCCACAGTCCTTTGTGTACTCTGACAGAGCAGTGCTCCTTTTTTGCCAAAACCTTCATCAGTGTGGGTTTCCCTTTCTTGTCATTACCAGCAATTGCCTAAAGTATATTTGAGCTCACTACAAATTTTTGGATAGCTTAGCTCCCCATGAAAGTCATCCCCTGGAGTTCGTACTTTCTCTAGCTCATGCCCAACTCACACTATACCTTCTCCTTCCTGTTTCCTGCCAGTCAGTTGTGCTGAAGTCCCAGCACACCTCGCCCCTGAGATTGTCTGGCTTATAAACACATCCTGCACGTCCACCTGTGTGCTTTCCAGTGACACAGTGAGGACGCACAAGTGTACCTCAGATACATCTCATTTTGGAAGTCAGTGAGCTGAACCCTTCATTCTAAACTCTGTTCATCTCTTCGGGGATAAATGAGATGTCTCTGCTCTGAGAAGCCCAATGGAGAGGGTAGAGAATTGAAATCAATAGGAAATCAACAGAAGTTCTCTAAGAAGTAGCACCTTGTGCCTAATGACCACTAAATAATGCTGATTTTAGCTGTGATGGACTGTGTTATACTAATTTACAGTTTTAGTAATTTAGACACTTGGCATAAGACTTTAAGAAAACAATTTGGAAATATAGAAAACTAGCAGTAAATATATGACAGCAACCTAATTTGTATGTATGTACTTATATAATGTATGTTACATATGTATGTATGTGTGGATAGATAGATAGATAGATAGATAATGAATGTTCCTATCCTCTTTTCTCTGTGCTAAGAAGAATACCCTTTTCCCCACTCAACTTTCCCTACTCTGACTGTTTCCAGGGAGCTTTTGGCAGGTCATCTCTGGGCCTCTTAATAGATTCAGACGAGGTAACAGCTGGATTTAGGAAGATTAGAAAGTCATTGACAGGAGAGTTAGGGGATGATAACACAAGCTTCTATGGAAGGAATTAGATAGGAAAGGGGGAGGAGGATTGGAATAGGAAGAAGAGAGCTTGAGTTGGTGGTAAGTATGTGTGTGGATGAGGAGGGAGACATGGATTTGTGAAAGGAAGATATTAAGTTTTGCTTCTTAACAAGATATTAAAAAAATAATGCAGTAAGCATTTATACCTCTTTCAGTTATTTTTCTATGCTGAGCTGATTTTTTTTTTTTTTCAAGCTGGGTACTGTGCTGAGATAGGGTTATAAGAAACGCTTTACACGGGTGTATTTCAAATGTTTAGCTGATAATTTTGCCCTGAAAAATTCAAAGTCAAAGAAAAGTTATATGCACAAAGATATACATCTAAGCATTCCTAATGATATCAGAAATCAGGAGACATTCATGTTGCCACCAAATAGGAAGAGGATCCAGTAAATTGTGGTTCTCAACTGGCTAGAAACATCATCAACAATAATACTGCTTAACCTTTATTGGACTCCTTGTATGTGCAATTTTCCAAGCCCTTTGCATATAATAACCCATTTAGTTTTCACAGTAACATTATGAGGTAGATGTTTCTCATTGTCCATTTTCAGATGGGGATGCTGAGGCATAAACAGGTTAAGCAACTTGACCAAGGTTACAAAGCTAGTGAGTAGCAGAGCATTTCAAAACCAGCCAGTCTTATTTCAGGGTCAGTACTGACTGAGTATGTCATACTGCTGTTAATATTGTGCATGATGCAGACTAAGCAATAAATGAGAAAAAGTCACAGACTAATATAAAAATGCAGAACCTGGGAATTCCCTGGCAGTCCAGTGGTTAGGACTCTGTTCTTCCACTGGAGGGGGCATGGGTTCGATCCCTGGCCGGGGAACTAAGATCCAAAAAAAAAAAACCAGAACCGAAATTTTATGAGATGTTATAATCACAGATACTCACAAATCTATGTGTTTGTGAGTTAGGTCTGGAAAGGAGTCATGTTGTAGTGAGATCATGGCTGACCTACTTGATTATTTTGAACTTTCAGGATATTATAATAATGATTTTTACAAACAAAAGCACAAAACCGGGATAATTAAACAAATGCAAATTTGAAAGCCTATTCCAATGATTTGCTTTTCCTCCATATGCTTAATTTTATATATTTATTTGAACATGATTCTCCTTGCTACTTTCTCTCTTTTAGAGAGCTGCTCTTTTTTTAATTTTTATTTATTTATTTATTTATGGCTGTGTTGGGTCTTCGTTTCTGTGTGAGGGCTTTCTCTAGGTGCGGCAAGTTGGAGCCACTCTTCATCGCAGTGCGCAGGCCTCTCACTGTCGTGGCCTCTCTTGTTGCGGAGCACAGGCTCCAGACGCACAGGCTCAGTAATTGTGGCTCACGGGCCTAGTTGCTCCGCGGCATGTGGGATCTTCCCAGACCAGGGCTCGAACCCGTGTCCCCTGCATTGGCAGGCGGATTCTCAACCACTGTGCCACCAGGAAAATCCTACTTTCTCTTTTTTAAAAAAACTGTCACATCCCTCTTCTTTGGTAGAATTTTTAAAGATGGTAATTAAAGCCACATATAAACATATGGTTATGTCTACTTACATAATTAATGTTAATATATGGCATGTAATTATCATCTAATTTGAATTATATAGAATGTGGTGGCATAATTATAACATGTAATGATGGAAAGTTCATTATTTAAGCCAAGTGAAATGACTACACTTGGAACTGGATGATTCTTAAATTACAATTTCCCAGTTGCTCTAAGGGCCCTTCAGGGACAGGGACCGGCGGAGCTCTGCTTATTGTTATGAGGAAAAAAGAAAACAATTTAAATACATGAGAAAATAAGATAATGTGAAGTGTGATGTTTCTTGTTTTAATCAGACAGAAGAGAAAGATTAGCCAACTGTTATTTTTATATGATTTGTTAAATAAAAATTACTTTCAAGCTGAGACAAAAAAATATATTACTTCAGGCTGCCATTTATGTGCATCTCATTGGTCCACAGAGAGCACATCCATTAATCACGGAACAGGGCGCAGAATGAAACTACTGCCATCCTGGTTATCTTTACCGCCCCCCCCCCCATGTCACCCCTTCACTCTGGTCCCTCATGACTGTTTTTCTGGGCCAGGCATCCTGTTACAAATGTCTCATCCTTTGCAGAGTGTTCTGCTTCTGGAAAGGGCAAAAGATGACAACCTCATCTTGCGGCCATAATTGAAAGGAGGGACGTGAACTCCCCTTCACTCTGGAGAAAGTAATGAAAGTTCCCGAGGCTCTGGCTAATGACAGGAAACGCATAAGTGGACAAAGTATCAGGTATCAAGAAATGAGTCTGGGAGTAATAAAACAAATTAGGGAAGAGAAAAATGTAAGCTAAACATGGAAGTGTCCCCTTGAGCCGACCTGTATTAAGTTGTGGAATCATCTGCCAAGGAGAACGCTCTGAGCCGCCCACGTTTAATAATTGAAAACCCCACAGGTTTACACACTGGAGATGAGACGCGGCATGATCTGCTATGGAATATTTTTGTTTTGCTCTGATTCACTGAAACCTCATGAACTGCCTCAGCACTGGGGCCCGGAGACTTGGAATGGATGCCCTTGATTCAGAAGTTGTTTTTGCTTCTTACTTTAAATGTACTGCCAGAAACTCATTCAGAAAACCCATCGTTCTTGCAGAGCCCTGTTTAGCAACCCCAGCCTTCCCTGCAGGGTACCCTCCCCAGAATCTGAGTGGTGAGGCGGAACCCAGCTACCCAGGGTGGTAGAGTCATGGCTCCATCCCTGACCTTCTCTATTATAGAGGATGAGTCACTTTATCCCTCTAGATTATTTATTCATGTGTCAGATGAAGGTGTGAACTAGACAAGCTCAATGCTACCTTAGGGTAAAAATAGACCTTTCCTGTTAGAAGCCCCTATGATTCAAGTGCTGAGCCATCAGAAAGGTCGGCATTATCTCAAGGGCCTGACGGCAGCATCAACCTCCACGTCAGCCCTGGGATTCCAGCCTCTGGCTATGTTAAGCTCCTCACAATAACATTTGCTCAACCCACAGGCTTAAGCCAAACCAGGACTAGCACCAAACCAGAAGAAAAAGTGGGACGTGACTTGAGCCCATGCCGAAATAGGAATTGTCATGATCTCATGTCCCGGCAGGTCAAAGTTTGGGAGCCCCATCCCACCCAGGACCAAGCCAACCCAAGGGAGTGCAATTGCTGTTAGTCATTTTCTGCTTTATTTGGGTGCCTCTAAGCATGGCCCTGACCACTGCAGCTCTCCCCTCGGGTCCCTAGAGGTTAGAAGAGCCATTCTGACCCTCAGTCGGGCTCTTCTGAGAATGAGCAGGGAAGGCGGAAGGGGTTGTCCTCCAGGTTCCTGGGGATGCAAGGGCTGAAAGAACAGGGGCTCTAGACATTCCTGGGGGGCTGCTGTTCCCTGTTTGCCACCATGAAGATGATCCTTTCCAGAGGCAGGGGTAAACTGGACTTGAGAGGATGAGAGAAGGGTGAGGATGGTATAGGCCTGCCCTTGGTTTTCCTGGGCATCCAGGTCCTACCATCCCTGGTGTAGTGGGATCCCAGTTAGTATCCTAGATCAGGCCCCATGTGCATCAGAGGGTAGATTCTGGATCCCCTCTAATTCATCCCAGCTTGTTCTGGGAGCCCCAGTAGATGTCTTACATGTTCTAAGGAAGTCAGCCTTCCTGGCAACCATTTCCCTTCTCCTGATGTTGTCATCATCTTCATGGGGGCCCCTGGGTTGTGGTCCAAATACAGACTTGTCTGCTCATGGGTTAAGACGCCACCCTCTGTTCCTGCTGCAGCTCCCCCCTTCAGATATATGAGGAATTCTGTCTTTTCATGCTTCTCTGCTCCATTATCCTCTGACTGTGGATTTGCTGAAGTGCAGCAAACATGGTGCATCATCTAACAGCTACACAAAGAAACAGCCACACACCTGGTCCTTTATCCACATGTTAGCGATGCTCCTTTTCTGTGTACTTGTCACATGTTCTTTTAACACAAACCTTGTCACCCACTGGCCATGAAACAGAGCAGGACGCTATGGTCCTTTCCTCCCATGTCCTCAGCCTGCCTTTTGTCTGTGAATAAAACTTTAGGCAAAGAATAAGTTTAATCAGAGAAGTGAGAAAAGGCAAAAACAAAGGAAAACTGTCTGATGAGACTAAATAATAATAGTTTAGTCATTAGGAATAGCTAAGGACCTTTTAGTTCCTCCTCAAGGGCTGTAGATACTATTCTGAGCCATATCCTGTGAGCTGTCTTGTAGATATTGAAACCCCACCAGGTGGAAGAAGTTAACTACATGATGACCAGACTGTAGCCATGACATAAGCTGCCACAATTCCGAGAACTGGCCTCGAAGAAAATGGAAACAAACCAACCCTGGAACTGAAGATTAACTGTACTTAAAGCCATCAAGATGACGCTGGTCAGACCACCGATGACCAATTTCAAGAAGACTGTCGGAGCTGACTGTGCTGTTTCTACATGTAGCCCCTCCCTCTGTCTATAGAAGCTCTTGTGCCCTGTCTCGGGGGGTGGTGTGGAGTCGGCCTTTGGACAGGAGTCCACCCTCCCCTCCTTACCCCCCTGGTTGCTGGCATCCAAAATAAAGCAAATTTTCCTTTCCACCAACCTTGCCTCTTTATTGGCTTTCGAGTGGCGAGCAGCCGAACCCCACTTTCGGTTACAGCCATGTGCTTAAATTTATAGGGGCCGGGGATGGAAAGCAATCTAAGACTGACACATTTTCCTTCAGGCCCCAAGTATCTCTATTATTTGAACACATGGTTTCTGGAACAAGCTGTATGCATGGCCCCTCAAGCATGGAGATGCCTGCTGGGCTGCCCTGTAGCTGTTCCAGGCTCAATGAAGAAAACCTGTACGTCTCAGCAGGAACACGACTTAGGGCAGATTCTGGGCCTCCAGGTCCAAGGGTCAAGCAAATGACAAAACTGTTCCTGTGTGTTGTGTGTATTCACATGATATTAAAATTGACATTTTATTCAGGCACAGTAGACACAGCACACCCATTTGAGATTCCAGGATAAAATGTGAATTTTCAAAATAAGTAAGCTAGAGCTCATTGCACAACTCTTGGGCCCTTCAGAGTCCCCTTTTCCAGTCCAAGGCTATAAAAGCATTGAAGAAATTACAGAAATAAAATTTTGGTGATGGATTTTTGGAGAAAGCTGTGGAATCTTGTCAGTACCTCTTCCCGCCCCATTCTCAGGCCAAGTCAAGGGCACTGTCCCCTATGTAAACTCTAGTAGCAGGAAATTCAGCAGACCACTTGGAGAGTGATACATGCTCTGACTGCAAGGGGTGAGGAAGAAAGAGAGAAGATGGAAGAAAGAGAAGTAGCGGCAAGAAGAGAGAAGATTTCACATTAATTTTTTCAAGACTAATTTTTTAGAGCACTTTTAGGTTCACAGCAAACTTGAGGGGCAAGGCACAGAGATATCCCACATAACCCCTGCCCCCAGACATGCATAGTCACCTTCATTATCAACATGCCCACCAGAATGGTACATTTGTTACAACTGATGTACCTGTATTGACACATCACAACCACTCAAGGTCCATAGTTCACATTAGTTTTAACTCTTGATTGTTTCACATTCCATGGGCTTGGACAAATGTATAATGGCATGTCTCCATCATTATAGTATCGTACAGAGTATTTTCACTGCCCTAACTTTTCTCTGTGCTCCATCTATTCTCCCCAACCCCTGGCAATGACTGATCTTTTTGCTGTCTTCTTAGTTCTGCCTTTTCCAGAATGTCATGTAGTTGGAATAAATACAGTATGTAGCCTTTTCAGATTGGTTCCTTTCACTTAGTAATATGAATTTAAGATTACTCCATGCCTTTTCAGAGTTTGATAGCTCATTTCTTTTCAGCTCTGAATAATATGCCATTGTGTGGAAGTATCACAGTTTACTTACCCATTCACCTATTGAAGGAAAAGTTGGTTGCTTTCAATTTTTGGCAATTATGAATAAAGCTGCTATAAACTTTCATGGACAGGTTTTTGTGTGGATATAAGCTCTCCACTCCTTTGGGTAAATCCCAAGGGGCACAATTGCTGGGTTGTATGATAAGAATGTGTTTAGTTTTGTAAGAAACTTCTAAAGTGGCTGAACAATTTTGTGAGATCTAGTTTTGATATATCAATTTCTGAATAGAAACCATATTTGCTATTTGAAGTGACCTGCATGCCTGTCTCTTTTTTTTTTTTAACATCTTTATTGGAGTATAATTGCTTTACAATGGTGTGTTACTTTCTGCTTTATAACATGCCTGTCTCTTGCCTAAGAACAGAGCAAGACACAGAACTTGCCAAACCAGTGGGAGATGATAAATAAGTCATTAAGTAAACTAAACTTGTCCAGCTCCTGTTTGTACGACATTTACATTGCACAGCAGGCAGCATCTACTAGAAACCACTTGTTACCCAGGTCACATGAATGGTCCAGGCAGTGTAGACTGGGGTTTGAATTCTGCTCTTGTTATAGTCCTTAGAAAAATGTCTTACCTTTCTAAGCCTCAGTTTATCCATCTTTCAAACAGAGATTATAGTGCCTGCTTTTAAGGTTATCATAAGGACTACATGAATCAAATCAGCAAAGTACAGTCACTTAACTCACAGTCTGGCATATAGCTAAGTAGTCAATAAATGGGAGTTCTTCTTCTTCTTCTTTTTTTTTTTTTTTGGAAAGGGAGAAAATCATTTTAGAATAAAAGCTGAAAAGTTTTAGAACCAAAGAATTCAGCATGGAGCTTCTTAGAATAACTAAAGCTTGGGAACCCTTTCATTGCTTTGAACAATTAGATTGAACATATGACTGAGGACACAAATAAGAACAAATATGGATTCAAAGCCCAACTCTGTGGGAAAAGATATGTATCCTCATGAATTTTTCAATTAGGGAAGAAGGCCACCTCAGAACTTCCATTTAACTGCTGTAACGAGATCTCAATTTTATTGAGCACTTTATACATGCTATTGTTCTTACCGCTTTATTTACAGGTGTCATTACTTCCTCCACCTTCACAGAGGAAAAGACTGAGGCACAGAGCAGTCCAATCACCTGCCCAAGGCAGTTACTCTGTGACAGAAGCAGGTTTTGCATTGAGAGGAGCCTCTGCTCTAATCTACTGCGGTGCAGACCTGCCTTTTGAGACATACCGAACGGGGAACTGGCTCTTCCTAAAATGCCAAGTGAACGAGGCCTTGGGAAATTGTTTAGCAGTGACAGGCACGTCCCAGGAACGGCTGCTGAATAGAAACAGGGACAGCCAGACAGCTGCTTCCTGATCTAATGGCCTCCCTTTCTTAGGGCTGGCTTCTACATCTTTTACGTGGATCAAATTTGAAAGCAGGGCTATGTTTCTTCTAGATCCAGGCAGCGACCTTGAATACAGAAAACACTTAGCTATTTATCGCTGTCATAAATTTCTGTGGTGTGCTGTGAAAAGCTGAGGATGTTGCCAAGCAGGAATCTATCAATACGGTCAAAAAAGGTCCTCACCGCATCCCAGCCCCAATCTGTACATTGATTCTATTTTTATAAAAGCAGTAAAAACAAGTTTAAACAAATTTTTAAAAAATGAAGCATATTGCTACTCACTAAAGATATGTATGTGTATGTGTGTTTAATATATCAATTTATAGTTGAAAGCCAGACTGTGTCTTCAACCATATAGTAATTTGTCCTCAGAAGGAAAACTGATACATACTCATGCCTAGCCATGGAATAGCAGAATTGGCAATGTGATTGTTTTATTCGTAATTTAGGCCATTTATGCCACAAATAAATAAAAAATATTTTAAAACCAACCGGGAAGAACTCATGTTTCGTAATAGTATTACAAACTAGCATCTGTGCGTTACACACCTAATTTAAAAAGGCTAAATTATTGGCTGGCAATTCAAGGGCAGTATCTCTTGTGTGGAATTATTTGCTTTGGCTCTTTGATCAGGATTTTATGTTTTAGCCCTATACCAGATTAATTTTTTATTTTGATCAGCCCAACTCTAATATCACTGAATATCACAAGCATTCACTCATACATTTTCTAGTTTTTGCTTATTTTGGTAATGATAAAGAATTTAACAAATAAAAATGTTTTTCAAAAACAGGGCTTTTTTTTGTGTTGTTGATACAATTTTTTTACTGTGTAATTCTGACTACATTATACACATACAACTAATGATGTTCTTGGATTCCTTCATTGAGTCATTCATTAAACATATGTTTATTAAGCCAAAATATATGCCAGGAACTGTGTTAGCTACAGGAGGATAAAATGATGGGCAAAATGGACACACTTTTTTTTAATGGTGCTTATGGTCTTGAGTAAGAGTTGGCAAACTTTTCTTTAGGCTCTGGGGACCATACAGTTTCTATTGCAACTGCTTAACTCTGCTATTACAGTGCAAAGAAAGCCATGAGCAATATTCAAAAGAATAAGCACGTCTGTGTTCTGGTAAAACTTTACAAAAACAGGCAAGGGTCTGGACTTGGATCTCGAGCTGTAGCTTTCCAACCCCTGGTCTAGAGGGAAAGCTGAATATTTATCAAATGATCAGGCAGATTACTTGCAAAGGTAAGCTTGCAAACTGTAAAACTGTATTTGGCTAAGGGCCATGGATGAGAGATGCATTTGATGGTCAGCGTGAACAACTGACCGTCTGGACTGGTTCCATGGTCTGATAGGTCTTTCCTGGGAGAGGGACAGTTGAGCTGACACCAGAATGATGGAACAGAAGTTATTTGGCAAAAAAAAGAGTGCTCCATGCAGAGGTAACAGGATATGCAACAGCCTTGCAATACAAAGGTGTTTTAGCTTTAGGAAGTGAAGGAAGGCCATCGAAAGATGCAGAGGTGGGCAAAGCTTTTCAGATGACTGCATGGAGAATTATGCCAAGGCCAGGGGTGCTTTATTAGTTGCCTCCAAGTGGCCAACTCTGAACTTCCACTTGTAAGTGTGAACTGGGAGCCCAAAGCTTGGTCGTTGCCCCCAAACCCAAGGTGAGGCTGTGTGGTTGTCATATGTCTCCTGAAAGTATAAACTTGACCTTTACTCACCTACTGCTCCAAGCTCAGTGAGGGTGGGCACAGGGCTGGAGGCAGTCTGGTACAAAGGAGACGTGCTGGGGTACGGTGGGCATCCAAAGACTCACTTGGAGTCTCAGCTCCTGTTAATGTGATCTCCAAGAAATCATGGATATCCATGATGTAAGAAATTTAGAGACCACCCAGCTCTTTGGTTTTCACATTGGGTTCTGCAGAGGTACTTTGGAGGACCCAGGTGAGTGGGGAGGACACAGTGGGCTGCCAGGGCTTTAAACCAATCTGTTCCATGTGATCTATGAAAAGAGACTTAACCGCTGAATAATATTCCAGTTTAATAAATGTGTCTAAAGGGAGAAAAAGATTGAATTGTATTACACCATTACCACTTACTTTCTTGGGTGAGGAAAGCGAGGCCCCAGGAGGTTAGACAATTTGCTCATTAAGAACTGACCCTTAGGCTGCTCTCTTTCCACTTTCATATGACTCCAGGCCTGTCACAAAGCCTGGTTAACACTTGTCCAAGCAACAATTTCCTTACCTGGAAATGACTGTTGTAATACATGTAGCCAAGGGGATGGAGTGGAGGGCAGCAAGGTACTTTCAAACTGCCTGAGCTGGCATGGAAACAAGATGAACTGAAAAGGAATGTTCATGGAATTTAGGTGCTTTGAGGGCTTAGATGCCTCATAAAATCCTAGTGGAGGTGCAATAAGCAGGACCAGAGATGCATAGAGGCCCAGGAGCCTGCGTATGAAATTAGAGATGAGGTATGGTCCATGGTGAGAGGAAACAGGAGTGATGGGAAAAGTGGGGAACCAGCCGTCCCTGGGAGAAAGAACAGAGACTGGGAAAGAATTTCTCAGGCAGTCATTGACTGCTGTGGAACCTCTTGGAAAAGCTTGGGCCTCTGTGGGCTGGCAGTGTATTGTAGACCCTGAACCTGCCCTCTGAAATAGGCGTGGGTCCACCCTGCCTTCTTCATAGGGCTGTGGTCCTGTCCAAGGAGCCAGTTGGGTACCTGAAGTAACTCTGAGCTCTGAACTGCAAATTGTAATTGGGAAATGGAAACAGGATTACCCCGTTGTACCTAATTCAACTATTGTTTCCCGATCCCTACTCTCCAGTCTGGCTCTAGGGTTCAATGTTCAAACTGGAAAATTCCCATCATTTTGAAGTAGTATAAATTTTACTGAAATCAATAGGGTTCCATTCTTCTTTGTCTCCTCACTCCACTGGTTTCATGCCATCCCACATTACAGGTGGCATTCTCATCATGATTCTGCTTATGCTTCCTTTGGATTTAGTACATTGCTTCCAGATCCATGTCTTTTGCTGCACAGACCTGCAAAGGCTTGTATCTACTTGTGAATGCCAGCTTCAGATTGACTCTGGTGAATAAAAGATCAAGCTCTTATTCCTGAGGTTGGGCTCAGCTACACTAAACTTGGTTTGCTCCAATTTGGAAATGCATTAACTCTAAGGACAGTTCCCTCTATCCTAGTCTTTTGACTTCTATTGGCAAATGTCCCATTGAACAAGCAGCAGACAGCTCTGACTTTTCCAAGTCCTTTTAACCAGAAACTGCCTTAGAGCAGGGACCATCAAAGTACACAAGTGGCCCAGTGGTTTTAGCTGTTTGGCACTTCAAATTTATGCAGACTTTTTCTCCAGTTCTTCAACTGAGCATATGGAAGACAGACAGAAGATGTCCTAATAGCCTCTGTCATTAAAATCTCCGTCTGTGTGAGCTCACAAAGCCCCTTGTCTCTATTTCAGGATGGGCTCCTGCATTTCAGCTTTGCTGTTGGCAGCGAGACAGAGTCAGATCCCTGCAGCTGGTCTTCAAATGTGCTGTGTTCTTCTCTCTTGGTAGGGGAATTGAACTGGATTGTCATGATAAAGAGCATCTGCTATTTGGACTCCCACAAGGCAATATTATAAAGTATCTGCTTGTCAAATTTCATGTGGGTTGATTATACATTTATCCATTACTCCCCCACTGCCCTCAAGAAAGGGTAAAAAAATAAAATAAGCCTATTTGATTGAATTTTAAAATAATTAACCATGTGGGTGTTCTTTTTAAATTTATGAGACTAATTTCAAATATTAAAGCTTTAGAGTAAGGAGAATAAAGACCCTAGTCTGCAGAAAGGGAGAAAAGCATAATGAGAATGCAGTTTCAAAGAATTTTTAAACTGCTGCTAATGGGAAAAGTGAAATGAGGCAAGTGGGGATAAAAAGCCTGTTTTTGAGATTGATCTTTAAAGAGAGAGACTTCTAATGACTGCAGAAATGTGTATTCCAGAGACAAGAGAAGTGGATTTATTAATTGTGTAAAATCTGTCATTTTCGATCAGCATCAAACACTAATGTGATGTCTGAGATTCATATTGTTACACCAGAAATGTTTTCAGTATGTGGCTTTTAGATGCAGCAAGGTGTTACACTGTAGAGAGGGAAGTTCACAATGGGTCAGTGGATGTTTCTTACTCAAGATGCAACATGGACCAGAGCTAAGAATTAACAAAAAAAATGACATTTAAAAACTAGGCACAGTGTACCAAGTACTTTGCATGTATTCTCAACATCTTATAACATATGATCATCCTCTTTACGTAGGAAGGACTATTAAGGAACAGTGGCATGTCAGAGTCAACTTTCACTAGCTCATGAGAGTGGGTTCTTAGTTTTCAGGAATTTTTCAAGTCAATTGTTAAATATAGCCATTATTTTTAAAAAAGAATATAAGCTTACTTTTAAAGAAATCATAATTAAAAAGGCAATACTCAAAACATCAATTCCTATCTTACTACATTTTACTAATATTTATGCTCTTAGGAATATATATGTAACTATTGCAACTGCATGCTGCAAATATTATAGATTGCTGTGATGATGTGCATCTCTTCCTACCTCCACATTGAGTGGGGTCATCTTGTTGCGTGAAATAGACCACAATGGAAATATTTACACCACAAAAGTCAGCAAATGCTATAAACAATAGCGTAACTTAGGCTCTTGTGTTGCTCGTCTAGACCTAAGAAGTTTATGGAGATAATATTAATGATTCAGATTAAATTTTAAAAAATATTGTGTTCACAGCCATCAGATTATGACTAGCACACAAGTTAATAAACTATCCTTTCAGCCCTCAAAAACTGTCATCTGATTCTGCAACAAGGTCACTTGGGGCACTGATAAACAAATGAAATTCTCCCACATATCTTTATTGTTTCACTTTCATTTTGTAAAGGTAAACTTGACATCAACCAACATTCATTTCAGAACTATACTCGTTAGTCAAATGCAACCGCACATTGGCTGTGAGTATAAGAATTTGGCAAAAATCAATGAAAGTATTCCATGATAAGCAATTGGCTCCAGGGAATCTATAATAAGAGTGTTATATGTTTATTATTATTTAGAAAATGCATGCTACACATCTTTTAAATCAGTAAAATTTATACTAAGCATGTGCATGTATATACATGCATTTTTTTAAACATCTTTATTGAAGTATAATTGCTTTTACAATGGTGTGTTAGTTTCTGCTTTATAACAAAGTGAATCAGTTATACATATACATATATCCCCATATCTCCTCCCTCTTGTGTTTCCTTCCCACCCTCCCTATCCCACCCATCTAGGTGGTCACAAAGCACCGAGCTGATCTCCTTGTGCTATGCGGCTCCTTCCCACTAGCTATCTATTTTACATTTGGTAGTGTATATATGTCCATGCCACTCTCTCACTTCATCCCAGCTTACCCTTCCCCCTCCCCATGTCCTGAAGTTCATTCTCTATGTCTGCGTCTTTATTCCTGTCCTGCCCCTAGCTTCTTCAGAACCATTTTTTTTTTTTTTTTTAGATTCCATATATATGTGTTAGCATATGGTATTTGTTTTTCTCTTTCTGACTTACTTCACTCTGTATGACACACTCTAGGTCCATCCACCTCACTACAAATAACTCAATTTCGCTGCATTTTATGGCTGGGTAATATTCCATTGTATATATGTGCCACACCTTCTTTATCCATTCGTCTGTTGATGGACACTTAGATTGCTTCCATGTCCAGGCTATTGTAAATAGAGCTGCAGTGAACATTGTGGTACATGACTCTTTTTGAATTATGGTTTTCTCAGGGTATATGCCCAGGAGTGGGATTGCTGGGTCGTATGGTAGTTCTATTTTTAGTTTTTTAAGGAACCTCCATACTGTTCTCCATAGTGGCTGTATCAATTTACATCCCCACCAACAATGCAAGAGGGTTCCTTTTTCTCCGCACTCTCTCCAGCATTTATTGTTTGTAGATTTTTTGATGATGGCCATTCTGACTGGTGTGAGATGATATCTCATTGTAGTTTTGATTTGCATTTCTCTAATGATTAATGATGTTGAGCATTCTTTCATGTGTTTGTTGGCAATCTGTATATCTTCTTTGGAGAAATGTCTATTTAGGTCTTCTGCCCATTTTTGGAATGGGTTGTTTGTTTTTTTGATATTGAGCTGCATGAGCTGTTTGTAAATTTTGGAGATTAATCCTTTGTCAGTTGCTTCATTTGCAAATATTTTCTCCCTTTCTGAGTGTTGCTTTTTGTCTTGTTTATGGTTTCCTTTGCTGTGCAAAACCTTTTAAGTTTCATTAGGTCCCATTTTTTAATTTTTGTTTTCAATTCCATTTCTCTAGGAGGTGGGTCAAAAAGGAAATTGCTGTGATTTATGTCATAGAGTGTTCTGCCTATATTTTCCTCTAAGAGTTTAACACTGTCTGGCCTTACATTTAGGTCTTTAATCCCTTGTGAGTTTATTTTTGTGTATGATGTTAGGGAGTGTTCTAATTTCATTCTTTTACATGTAGCTGTCCAGTTTTCCCAGCACCACTTATTGAACAGGATGTCTTTTCTCCATTGTATATTCTTGCCTCCTTTATCAAAAATAAGATGACCATATGTGCGTGGGTTTATCTCTAGGCTTTCTATCTTGTTCCATTTATCTATATTTCTGTTTTTGTGCCAGTACCATACTGTCTTGATTACTATATCTTTGTAGCATAGTCTGAAGTCAGGGAGCCTGATTCCTCCAGCTCTGTTTTTCTTTCTCAAGATAGCTTTGGCAATTCGGGGTGTTTTGTGTTTCCATACAAATTGTGAAATGTTTTGTTCTAGTTCTGTGAAAAATGCCATTGGTAATTTCATAGGGATTGCATTGAATCTGTAGATTGCTTTGGGTAGTATAGTCGTTTTCACAATGTTGATTCTTCCAATTCAAGAACATGCTATATTTCCCCATCTGTTTGTATCATCTTTAATTTCTTTCATCAGTGTCTTATAGTTTTCTGAATACAGGTCTTTTGTCTCCTTCGGTAGGCTTATTCCTAGGTATTTTATTCTTTTTGTTGCAATGGTAAATGTGAGTGTTTCCTTAATTTTTCTTTCAGATTTTTCATCATTAGTATATAGGAATGCAAGAGATTTCTGTGCATTAATTTCGTATTCTGCTACTTTACCAAATTCATTGATTAGCTCTAATAGTTTTCTGGTAGCATCTTTGGGATTCTCTATGTATAGTATCATGTCATCTGCAAACAGTGACAGCTTTACTTCTTCTTTTCTGATTTGGATTCCTTTTATTTCTTTATCTTCTCTGATTGCTGTGGCTAAACCTCCAAAACTATGTTGAAGAATAGTGGTGAGAGTGGACAACCTTGTCTTGTTCCTGATCTTAGTGGAAATGGTTTCAGTTTTTCACCATTGAGAATGATGTTACCTGTGGGTTTGTCATATGTGGCCTTTATGATGTAGAGGTAAGTTCTGTCTATGCCTACTCTCTGGAGGGTTTTTATCATAAATGGGTGTTGAATTTTGTCAAAAGCGTTTTCTGCATTTATTGAGATGATCATATGGTCTTTCTCTTTCAATTTGTTAATATGGTTTATCACATTGATTGATATGCATATACAAGAATCCTTGCATTACTGGAATAAACCCCACTTGATCATGGTGTATGACCCTTTTAATGTGCTGTTGGATTCTGTTTGCTAGTATTTTCTTGTGGATTTTTGCATCTATATTCATCAGTGATATTAGCCTGTAGTTTTCTTTCTTTGTGACAATCTTTGTCTGGTTTTGTTATCAGGGTGATGGTGGCTTTGTAGAATGAGTTTGGGAGTGTTCCTCCCTCTGCTATATTTTGGAAGAGTTTGAGAAGGATAGGGATTATTTCTTCTCTAAATGTTTGATAGAATTTGCCTGCTATCTGGTCCTGGGCTTTTGTTGTTAAAAGATTTTTAATCACAGTCTCAATTTAGTGCTTGTGATTGGTTTGTTTATATTTTCTATTCTTCCTGGTTCAGCCTTGGAAGTTTATGCTTTCTAAGAATTTATCCATTTCCTCCTGGTTGTCCATTTTATTGGCATATAGTTGCTTGTAGTAATCTCTCATGATCCTTTGTATTCTGCAGTGCCAGTTGTTAATTCTCTTTGTTTCATTTCTAATTCTATTGATTTGAATCTTCTCCCTTTTTTCCTGATGAGTCTGGCTAAAGGTTATCAATTTTATTTATCTTCTCAAAGAACCAGCTGTTAGTTTATTGATAGTTGCTATTGTTTCCTCATCTATTTTTCATTTATTTCTTTCTGATCTTTATGATTCTTCCCTTTGCTAATTTGAGGTTTTTTTGTTCTTCTTTCTCTAATTGCTTTAGGTGTAAGTTTAGACTTGTTTATTTAAGATGTTTCTTGTTTCTTGAAGTAGGATTGTATTGCTATAATCCTTCCCTCTTATAACTGATTTTGCTGTATCCCATAGGTTTTGGATCATCGTGTTTTCATGTCAATTGTTCTAGGTATTTCTTGATTTCCTCAGTGATCTCTTGGTTATTAAGTAGTGTATTGTTTAACGTCCATGTGTTGTACTTTTTACAGATATTTTCCTGTAATTGATATCTAGTCTCATAGCATTGTGGTTGGAAAGATACTTGATATGATTTCAATTTTCTTAAATTTACCAAGGCTTGATTTGTGACCCAAGATATGATCTATCCTGGAGAATGTTCTATGAGCACTTGAGAAAAAAGCGTATTCTGTTGTTTTTGGATGGAATGTCTATAAATATCACTTAAGTCCGTCTTGCTTAATGTATCATTTAAAGCTTGTGTTTCCTTATTTATTTTCATTTTGGATGATCTGTCCATTAGTGAAAGTGGGGTGTTAAAGTTCCCTACTATTATTGTGTTACTGTCGATTTCCCCTTTTATGGCTGTTAACATTTGCCTTATGTATTGAGGTGCTTCTATGTTGGGTGTGTAAATATTTACAATTGTTATATCTTCTTCTTGGATTGATCCCTTGACCATTATGTAGTGCCCTTCTTTGTCTCTTGTAATAGTCTTTACTTTAAAGTCTATTTTGTCTGTTATGAGAATTGTTACTCCAGCTTTCTTTTGATTTCCATTTGCATGGAATATCTTTTTCCACCTCTCACTTTGTCTGTATGTGTCCCTAGGTCTGAAGTGGGTCTCTTGTAGACAGCATATATACAGGTCTTGTTTTTGTATCCATTCAGCCAGTCTATGCCTTTGGGTTGGAGCATTTAATCCATTTATAAAGGTAGTTATCGAAATGTGTGTTCCTATTACCATTTCTTCATCGTTTTGTGTTTTTTTGGTAGGTCTTTTCCTTCTCTTGGTGTTTCCTACCTAGAGAAGTTCCTTTAGAATTTGTTGTAAAGCTGGTTTGGTGGTGCTGAATTCTCTTAGCTTTTGCTTGGCTGTAAAGCTTTTAATTTCTCTGTCGAATCTGAATGAGATCCTTGCTGGGTAGAGTAATCTTGGTTGTACGTTTTCCCTTTCATCACTTTAAATATGTCCTGCACTCCCTTCTGGCTTGCAGAGTTTCTGCTAAAGATCAGCTGTGTTAACCTTATGGAGATTCCATTGTATGTTATTTGTTGTTTTCCTCTTGCTGCTTTTAACATTTTTTCTTTGTACTTAATTTTTGAAAGTTTGATTAATATGTGTCTTGCATGTTCTCCTTGGATTGATCCTGCAGGGACTCTCTGCACTTCCTGACTTGATTGACTGTTCCTGTCCCACGTTAGGGGAGTTTTCAACTATAATCTCTTCAAATATTTTCTCAGTCCCTTTCTTTTTCTCTTCTTCTTCTGGGACCCCTATCATTCAATGTTGGTGCTTTAATGTTGTCTCAGAGGTCTCTGAGACTGTCCTCAATTCTTTCATTCTTTTTTCTTTATTCTGCTCTGTGGCTATTTATTTCCACCATTTTATCTTCCAGGTCACTTATCCTTTCTTCTGCTTCAGTTATTCTGCTATGGATTCCTTCTAGAGAATTTTTAATTTCATTATTGTGTTGTCATCAATGTTTGTTTGCTCTTTAGTTCTTCTAGGTCCTTGTTAAACGTTCTTGTATTTTCTCCATTCTATTTCCAAGATTTTGGATCATCTTTACTATCATTACTCTCAATTGTTTTTCACATAGACTGCCTATTTCCTCTTCATTTGTTTGGTCTGGTTCGTTTTTACATTGCTCCTTCATCTGCTGTGAGTTTCTGTGTCTTCTCATTTTCCTTAGCTTATTGTGTTTGTGGTCTCATTTTTGCAGGCTGCAGGTTCGTAGTTCCTGTTGTTTTTGGTGTCTGCACCCAGTGGCTAAGGTTATTTCAGTGGGTTGTTTAGGCTTCCTGGTGGAGGGGACTAGTGTCTGTTTTCTGGTGGATGAGGCTGGATCTTGTCTTTCTGGTGCTCAGGACCTGGTCCATTGGTGTGTTTTGGGGTGTCTGTGACCTCTTTTTGATTTTAGGCAGCCTCTCTGCTAATGGGTGGGGTTGTGTTCCTGTCTTGCTAGTTGTTTGGCATAGTATGTCCAGCACTGTAGCTTGCTGGTCATTGAGTGGAACTTGGTCTTAGCATTGAGATGGAGATTTCTGGGAGAGCTTTTGCCATTTTATATTACATGGAGCCAGGAGGTCTCTGGTGGATCAATGTCCTGAACTTGGCTCTCCCACCTCAGAGGCACAGGACTGACACCCAGCTGGAGCACCAAGACCCTGTCAGCCACACAGCTCAGAAAAATAGGGAGAAAATATAAAGATAGAAAGAAAATAAATAAATAAAATAAAATTATTAAAATAAAACATAAAAAATAATTATTAAAAATAAAAAATTAAAAAGTAGTAAAAAAAAAAAAAAGAAAAAAAACAGAAGGAAAGTAGATAGCACCAACCAAAAAACAACTCACCAATGATAGCAAGAGCTAAAAACTATACTAAAAAAGAAAAAAAAACAGAAAACAAATGGACAGGCCGAACCCTAGGACAAATGGTAAAAACAAAGCTATACAGAAAAAATCACACAAAGAATCCTACACACACACACTCACAAAAAGAAAAAAGGAAAAAAATCTATCTATAAAAAAAAAGGGAGGAAGAGAGCAACCAAATCAATAAACAAATCTACCAGCGATAATAAACTCTAAATACTAAACTAAGATAAACATAAAACCAGAAACAAATTAGATGCAGAAATCAAACCCCAAGTCTACAGTTGCTCCCAAAGTCCACCGCCACAGTTTTGGGATGTTTCATTGTCTATTCAGGTATTCCACAGATGCAGGGTACATCAATTTGATTGTGGATATTTAATCTGCTGCTCCTGAGGCTGCTGGGAGAAATTTCCCTTTCTCTTATTTGTTTGCACAGCTCCTGGGGTTCAGCTTTGGATTTTGCCCCGCCTCTGCCTGTAGGTCACCTGAGGGCGTCTGTTCCCACTCAGACAGGACAGGGTTAAAGTAGCAGCTGATTCAGGGGCTCTGGCTCACTAGGCCGGGGGGAGGGAGCGGTACAGAATGCAGGGCAAGCCTGCAATGGCAGAGGCCAGTGTGACATTGCAACAGCCTGAGGTGCGCTGTGTGTTCTCCCAGAGAAGTTGTCCCTGGATCACAGGACCCTGGCACTGGTGGGCTGCACAGGCTCCCGGGAGGGGAGATGTCAATTGTGACCTGTGCTTGCACACAGGATTCTTGGTGGCTGCAGAAGCAGCCTTAGCGTCTCATGCCCGTCTCTGGTGTCCACGCTGATAGTTGCAACTCGCGCCTGTCTCTGGAGCTCGTTTAGGAGGTGCTCTGAATTCCCTCTCCTTGCACACCCTGAAGCAATGGTCTCTTGCCTCTTAGGCATTTCCAGAATTTTCCCAGACTCCCTCCTGGCTAGCTGTGGCACACTAGTCCCCTTCAGGCTGTGTTCACACAGCCATCTGCTGTCATCTCCCTGTGATCCGACCTCCGAAGCTGGAGCCTCAGCTCCCAGCCCCCACCCACCCCAGTGGGTGAGCAGACAAGCCTCTTGGGCTGGTGAGTGCTGGTCGGCACCAGTCCTCTGTGTGGGAATCTCTCTGCTTTGCCCTGTTTATCCCTGTTGCTGTGCTCTCCTCTGTGGCTCCGAAGCTTCCCCACCACCACGCCCCATCTCTGCCAGTGAAGGGGCTTCCCAGTGTGTGGAAACTTCCTCCTTCATGGCTCCCTCCCAGAGGTGCCGGTCCCATCCCTATTCTTTTGTCTCTGTTTTTTCTTTTTTTCTTTTGCCCTACCCAGGTACGTGGGGAGTTTCTTGCCTTTTGGGAAGTCTGAGGTCTTCTGCCAGCAGTCGGTAGGTGTTCTGTAGGAATTGTTCCACATGTAGATGTAATTCTGATGTATTTGTAGGGAGGAAGGTTATCTCCACGTCTTACTCCTCCGCCATCTTGAAGGTCTCTTGCATATTTTTTTAAAATATTTACCAGTGTACTACTGAACAAGGCTCAGAGAGACTATATTGTCCAAGAGCACATGGTGAGCATCTGCTATGGGACTGAGGGTGGGGATGAGAAGTAGCACATGTCAGAGGAGGTGGGATATTTTCTCTCCAGGTCTTATTCTCACTTGTTCTCTAATGCCTTTCTTTTGAGACCCCACATCTATTTTCTACACAATCTCTTGTTTTTGTTTCCTGGTAGTTATTGAAAAGGGTTGGTCTCATAAAAACACAACCCCACCTCAATATTGACCCTCCTTCTTTAGATTCTACAATTAAATATGCACAAACCTAACCAAATCAGGTGTATGTGGGTCTTTCCTCATTTATTTCCCCAAGATTCATCATTGTCAACCCTCTGTTTCTTTCTCTTTCCAATGAGTGCTCTTTCAGTAATTTCCTACCATAGGAGTTACCAATTAGAACAGGTGGGTGATCATTGGCTTCTCCCTTACCATATAACAGTAATAAAAAAATGAAAAGAGCTTTTATTTTTACAGAACTTTAAGCTTTATAATGTGCACTACCACTACTGTATCTTTTGGTCTTCATAATAGTGGTGAGATATGTAGGATAGATCTCATTTAACCTAAGAGGAAATTGAGGCTCTGGAAGATGAAAGGATGTCTCTACAGTTATGGCTGTATTACATTATAACTCAGGTCTTATTTTCTGTCATCACAGCATTGCACACCCTGTAGTGGAAATGTGAACAAAATCCCTCAGCTTTATTGAGCAAAGCAAGGCAGTAAAGAAGGGTTATGGAGTCCAAATAAATTGAGCAGCAAAAAACCCATCAATTCCTCACTAGAGAAATAAGAACAATTGGAAAGGAGAGAACAGACATTGGAGGTAATGTTCCTTCCAAGTTATTTTTCTCACAGAAATAAAATTTTCAGCTAATTGCAGAAAATCCCATTAAATCTTGATGTAAATTCACATCACACATGAGCTGATTCATTTATGATAGAATCATTAGAATGGAAAGTCATTGAAAAGGTAACATGTATTAGGTCATGTATATGAGCAGTCACCATATGCCAGATATTTTACTTAGTGTTTTAAGTCCATCACACATTAACTCCTCAAAATATTCCTATGAGATGCTTGCTGTGATCATTCCAGTTTGTAGATGAGGAAACCGAGGCTTAGAAAGATTAAATAATTTGCCTAAGATCACTCAGGTAGCAAGTCTCAAACCTTAGATTTGAACCCAGGTTTGTCTAACTCTAGAACCTGTACTCTTAAAATCCCTATGATAATCTGGAAAGAAAGAGAATTGCTTGTTTCCTCTTCTGACTGGTCAGTCAATGTTCACTTGACAGGAAATTATGTAACTCCAGGGGCAACATGAGCTCAGGCATGAGCTCTAAAACATCTGTGTGGAGCTGTGTGTTGGGACCAATTCAGTCTACAAGAGGAACCCAAGGTTTGTGTGGATTGGCTCTGTTTTCTAGGACAAAGGACACCGTCTTTGAGCCCCAGTTTCTTCATTATGGTATATGCACTTTTGAGAGGAATCACTGAGATAAAATGTATTTACTGTATTGCTTAGTACTGGAACGCTCACAGTGCTTGAGAAATGCGACTGCATCCTTGCCCATTTTGGTCTTGTGTCATAGGGTTGCTCACACCACAAAGGTTCAGGTGAAATACCCTATGCGCAAAGTGGACCCTGAGCAGAATACACCTCTGATAGTTGGTGGAGAGCTGCACAGAAAGGGAGAGGGCAGATCTCTACTGTGTTCCATATTCCACACCTAACAAGCATGGAAATGGCATTGCATGGTGTGTATGTGGAATCATTCAGAGATAAAAGTATGCATTTGTCTCCACTTCCTCCCTGAGACCTCCATGATTTCATGCTCTATGAAGACTTCCATAGCTATGGTCTGAACGCTATTGAAACTCAACATTTTTCACAGTCATTTCTTCTTTCCGAAGGTAAGAAGATCTTACAGGGAAACCCAAACGAACTTCTTGGCCAACCCTATAATTTTCCTCTACTTCATTGCCTCAAAATTAAAATTAATTCATCCTAGTGGGAAGGAGAAATCAGTGTGAATGTAACTTAACAGACTGAAATTCAGCTTACCTGGATTATTGCTTCATTTTCTTACTTGGTATTTTGACCCTCAGCCTCCCCCCATTCAGGTTCATTGTCCATGATGATCTTTCTAAAACTCAAATATCATCTTGCTAATATTCCTTAATTGGCAGATGCTGTCTTAAAGGTAAAGTCCAAACCACATCGTCTTTAGAGCTTCAGTACCTTATCTCATCTCCAGTATGGCTTCCTGCCACTTTAATCACATCTATGATTCTCTTTACTTGCACTGAATTATTTGCAGTTTTGCTAATTCAAGTCTTTGCACATGTTATGTCTACCACTTTATTTTTCAAACCAGAAGAGTATCACGATGTCCTGGGTAAACTCAGGCTGAGAGGCAGTCGTTGTCTTTGGTGGTTCTTTACACACTTTACCACAGCTTTTACCAGACAAGGTTATAACTGGGTTACTTATCTCTCTTTTCCTCTAGCCTAGGAGCTCCTGAACACCAGAAACTGTGCATTTCTTTCTCGATTCTCAGCATCTTCTAGGGCTTTGTCCATAGGAGGGAATTTGTAAATGTGTATTAAACAAATGCATCTTACATATTGAAATATAATATTCTCAGATTTAGAAATATGTACAGTCATAACTATATCTGTATCAATCTTTGCAATTTTAAAGTAATGATCTACAAATAGCAACTGAAAATCAGAAAATGTAGGTTTTAGTCCCATCTCTGCTACTTAGAAGCTATGAGAATTTGAACAAATTCATGAGCCTTTTTGGTTCTTCATCTGTAAAATGAATTAATAGTTCCATTCTACTTATCCCATAGAGTATATTATGATTAATGTAATTGGACAGTGGATCTGGTCATATCCCAGTCACTTACAAATATGACTTATGATGCTTCTCTTTCTGCTGAATTTGAGGTCATGGATGAAAATGTACCTTGTCAAAAGATGTTCCTTTGGGTAAACTAGGTACAAAAGGAGCACTTCCCACTTCATAGACATCCCTCTGCTGGGGCCCCCAGGGTGGATCTCAGCCCCCTTGACCCCTGAATATGGCATCTTCAAGAATGAAAAACTTACAGTCCATGCAGCAGCCTCATTTGTAGCTCCACTCATTTCTTCAAAGCTAGATAAATAACATGTAGATTCATCAATGCATTAGAGCCGATAATAGCATGAGAAGTAGATATCCTGCACTTTATAAGTGAGGTGCAGAGTGACAGCCCTGTTCAAGGTTACTTTACTTGTGATTGGAAAGCAAGAACGTGAACCTCAGATTCTTGATTCCTGACCTGTATTCCTCTAGCACTACATGTTATGGTGGATTTTGTTGTGTTTTTATTTGCTTCTTGTCATAAGTAGAAGCATTATGAGATCAATGTAAGTATTTTCTAAGGACTCTTTGATTATTAATAAAGTGTTATAATGATTAGGTGCTTTAAATGTGTATAGCACTTTGGAACTACAGTGTTTTCATAAACCTACCTATCTCAGGTTGGGATCCCTGTGGAACAGAGACGTTCACGCAGAAGGTATGTTGCAGACTGTTCCTGAGCTCACTCTCTGGAGAAGAGAATGAAAGGCAGCAGGACTGGGGAGAGGAAGTGGAGCTGTGAGACCATCTCAGACTCAATGAGAAGTTCTGGAGATGATACGGCATTTCAGAGTTGTCCCAAGTCTGCTCATGGAGCCCAGGACTTTGTACTCTCACAATGGTCAGTCATTGAAAAAGAGCTTTTCTGGAAAAAGGGAGTCATCTTGATCAAGGCACTCCCTGTAGAGGCAGATGGCTAAGCGTTCTCTGCTGCCAGCCTTCCCAACACCTGGATAAATAGACCCTTTGCTCCAAAAGAGGGACAAAATGAAGACCATCCAATTTGCCTCCCCTCACAAGTCAAAAAAATTATCAAAGATGTTAATCAAATCTCCACCAAAGAGTCCTTCTGAGTTACAGAATCTTCATGAAGTCTTCTTTTGATAATACAGGTAACACCAAACTTTTATAGTCTAAGACTTATAGTTGTGTTACCTCATTCAATCCTTTCAAAAATCCTATGAGGTAGGAGGTAAATAGAATACTAGGACTTAATAAGAGGTTAAGGATCTTTCCCAAAATCTCACAGCTGGTGAGCAGCAGAGCTGGCTTTGGCACCAAGCTGAAACTAGGACTTCACTCTGTTCTATGACTTACCTTCCAATGAATTACATCGGAAATAAAATGCAGTTATTACATCATTTATATCACTTATATCATTGTATATCAGTATTAGTAGAGTAATTATGATACTCTATTAGACAAAAGTGTGTTATCTCTGAGGTAATGCAGAGGACAGGGCCTATGACAAAACATTTTTTACAATCTTCATAATCAAATTGATGGTTTTTAAACTACAGTGTGCATAGAAATCACATGGCAATGCAAACTCCAGGGCCCTACACTCAAGGAGGTTTCAGATAGGTCTAGAAATATGCATCTTAGCAAGATACTCAAAAGATTCTTAATGTAAATTAATCTTGATCCACATTTTGAGAGACTGATCTAGTTTTGAGGCCTAACATTTGAAATACACACTCAACTGTAATGCTTGCTGTAATCCTATTAAAAACAAAAGTTAGCATTAGATACGTAACTGTGATTATTATCTTGTCTCTATGACATTTTAGATTTGGCTTACACTGTTTTTATTTACAACAAGTTTAGTGTCTATAAGTAAGAGATATATGCCTGATGTAATGATATATGTGAATAATGTAGCATGTATTATGCTCAAGGTGCTTTCCTACCTTATTTCTAACCCTTACATCAACCTTATGGTTCCTATAAATCAGGAGATTGAGATTCAGAAGGTTAAAAAATTGTTCCGTATTATATAGCTCATAAATGCCCAGACTAAGATTTAGACACAAGTCCAGTGAATTGAATGGCTAATATTGCTTCCACCAAGTCATGCCTTTTCCCAATCACAGTCCTTAAACCTGTTGAGTTGCTTCATGACTTCTAACAGATAACTCAAGTCTAAAGTCCTTAAAGATAGAGTCTGGAGATAGAAATATTGGGATCATCTCGTGGTAAGTCCACTTCAAACCAATCACATTTAACTTCTCTTTATTTAGAAACAGGAAATACTCCCAATTTCCTTGTAGAGAAGAGACAGACTAATTGTGTGACCATCTCAGATAAACAACACCCCCAACTGCTACCACCCAACAATAAAGGAAAGGTTAAAAAAAAAAAAAGAAAAGAAAAAAGAAAGAGAAGGAGAAAAAGGAGAAAGGTTAAGGTATTTATTATTTAGATTGGTGAATTAAAACATGTCTTCAGAATCTAACACTTTTCCTTTTTTTTTTTAAATTTTTAATTTTTAATGGTTGGTGGGCAGGATTGTGCTGGACTTGTCTAGGCATATCTTACAAAATTATGTGGCATAGTAGGTACAACCCACATCTCCCTGCTTCTTGATTATTTCTTGGTCTATTTCTTCCCATTCCCACAGGAGCGGTTTTGTGAGAATTGCTAATTTATTGAGGATGCTGAAGAGGACAGGGCCTATGCCAATGACTATCATTTTTTTCAAATATAGTCGAGAGTGGACTAGAGAACTTCTTTGATTGAATCCCATTACATACAACCTCCTACTCTCTGCAAACTAGTTTTGGAAGCAGGCAGACCTCTCCAGGAGAGACAGTTCTTGTCAGAGGGTTGGGAACCACACCAGAAAAACTATTTCACCCCATTTCTGACTAAGATACTTCCTGCCCAGCCTGGAATTGGATGTTGCCAAGACAGCTGCGGGAAAAAAATGAAGAAAAACCCAACTTTTCAAAAGTAAACTTCTACTATTTAAATGAGCATTAATCAAGTAGTTGAATTTGGACAAAGATTGTGGTTCCTGTGAAGAAAAAGCAACATGATTACACAATACAACCAGCAAGTTGGTTCCTAATGCCAAAGCACCTAGTGGCTAAATTTAATGGCTCTGACTGGGTGGATCTGGGGAATGGGCTAGGCATTAGTTACATCCAGACTCTGCAAATTCTTTTAGGGGTTCACCTGGGTGACATCACCAAAGCAGCCAGGTTGGGGCAGAGTGAAATCTAAAATGCATTTCATTTCCTTTCGTATTTTTTAAACTAATAAATAGTCAATTTTTACTGTACTTTTATTTGTGCTGATTATAGAGTCATTGGATAATTATAACAGAAAAGTAGAAAATTTAAGAAAGCATTAATGGAAAAAGCCTTCCGAGACTTACCATCCAGAAATAATGATTATAAAAATTAATGTACTTTAATTCAGATGAGGAAACGTACTCTTGCTACCTATGATTGATATATATATAGTGATATATATATCACATTATATAATCTTTTAATGCAACTTTTCTACTTTATATTAGGCTCTTAATATTATTTACAAATGTTATCATTTGCAGTTCTGATTTCTTTAATTTTCTCTCAAGTTATTTCTCTGTATAACTGTAATAGTAATAATATTTAACATTTACTGAGTGCTCACAATAAGTGCTTTATATTCTGTACTAGTTTAATACAGTAAAATTAATTTACATATGGGGAAATTGAGACGCAGAAGTGAGATAACTTGGCTAATGCCACACAGCTAGAAAGAGGTAGAGCCAGGACTTAAACCAAGTGATAAGACTAAAAGCTCACACTCACTCTATATACCTTTTATCTCTATACAACCCATTGTTCCTTAAAAAAAAAAGAAAGATACATCTTATCATGCAGTAATTGTCCTCCTACTCCAATATTTTGGGGGGTTATCAGTCATTCAATAAATAATCATTGAGTTTCTACACTATGCTAGATCTTGTGCTAGCTATTGGAAAATAAAAAAGTTAAAGAAGACAGCTTGGACTCACTCATTTCTTTGTTAAAAAACTATGTACTATGTCCCAGATGTGGACGTTGTTCCAGGTGCTAGAGATAAAACAAGGAAAAAAAAAATGAAAGACATCTAGTTTCATGGAGCTTACATGCTCATTGAGCAGACAAAAAATAAACGCTAAGCAAACAAAGATACACTATAATGTCAGGTAGTGACTGGCACTATGGGGGAAAAACAGGCAGAGGGGAAGGCCTGGAGGATGAGTGACATTTGAACAGAGATGTGCAAGAAGTGAGGGAACAAAGCATGCAGATATTTGGGAGAGGGCGGAGGTAACATGTTACAACCTGGAGAGGAATACAGACACAGACATAAGTAATCTATATGGAAGGAAGAGCAAGAGCAAGGCCGTGGAAGCAAGAACATAACCATGACATGGTCCTGGAAGTGCGGCCCTCACATGTGGCAGGAGGATGCCTGAGAGGTCAGGTATCGTGGCTGGGAAGTCGGTGGGAATCACATCATCATGAATGTGAATGCCAGAGATTGCCTTGATCCCAATTAGAAACAGCATAAATCAGAAGTCTTGATTGTCAAGAACACATTGAAAAAAGTTTTGATGGTCAACATCCTAAAGAAGCACAAAAGTAATATTAGTCTTTTCCTGGACTCTTAAGCAATGGAAGAGGCCACATCATATACTTCATATACAGGACACCACAAAACTTCTTAAGTTTTCAGAAATTTCTCTCTCTTCAGAAACGTCTGCTTCCCCACAGCCTCACACCACACAACAGTGGCTCTGTTCTGCCTGCTTCCTCCTGATTCACGGAGGCCCCGCCGTCACAGGGCTTCTCATTCACACCTGTCTCTTGCCTGCACCCCTCTCACGAACGCTATCATTTTAAGGGATTGCACAGTCAACCTGGGGCATTTTCCACCTTGGGAAGTATAATCCTCTCTCACTATATTTTTTCCAAGAGAAAGTATTCTTTTTGTGGTCGTTGTATTGATTGATTGATTGAAGTATAGTTGATTTATAATGTTGTGTTAGTTTCAGGTGTACAGCAAAGTGATTCAGATATATATACTTTTTCAGATTCTTTTCCCTTATAGGTTATTACAAAATGCTGAGTATAGTTCCTGAGAAGATACTCTTGTCAAAATTTTTTTCTACTCCACCCAAGAAAAAAAATTATCTTTATTAATTTTATACATTCACAGAAATGTTGCTCATAGCATCATCTAAAACATCTAACCAAAAAGGATCCTGGTCCCTAAGATTGTAAATTCAATTTCTCAAGAGCCACCACAGTTTCTCTCCAATTTTGACTTGGAATGGAGAGGACCAGACAATTCTGTTTTAATTGTGTCCTGATCCAGCAGCCGGGCCATCAAGGTGAATGTACATTCTTTGCTGCACTAGAAGGTATATGAAGACTGGACCTTAAGCCCCCAGTTCCTTATAGGAGACTCTGAAATATGATTCCAATTTACAATAGCCAGGACATGGAAGCAACCTAAATGTCCATTGACAGAAGAATGGATAAAGAAGGTGTAGCACATATATACAATGGAATATTACTCAGCCATAAAAAGAATGAAATAATGCCATTTGCAGTGACATGGAGGGACCTAGAGATTGTCATACTGAGTGAAGTAAGTCAGAGAAAGACAAATATCATATGATATTGCTTATATGCGGAATCTAAAAAAAACTGATGCAAAGGAACCTATTTACAAAACAGAAATAGAGTCATAGATGTAGAAAACAAACTTATGGTTACCAAGGGGGAAGGAGGGGGCAGGGATAAATTGGGAGATTGGGATTGACATATATACATTACTATATATAAAATAGATAACTAATAAGGACATACTGTATAGCACAGGGAACTCTACTCAATACTCTGTAATGACCTATATGGGAAAAGAATCTAAAAAAGAGTGGATATATGTATATATATGTATAACTGATTCACTTTGCTGTACAGCAGAAACTAACACAACGTTGTAACTCAACTATATTCCAGTAAAAATTAATTAAAAAAATTAAAAACTAATGGCCAGATTTACCACGCTATTGCATTCAGAGCAAATGAAGTAAATTAATTGCTTTTTTGAAAATGTAATATAAGTCTTTACAGCAGTTGTCTTATGAATAAGCAAAGACAGGCAATTACATCGTACAACACACAGCACAATTTCTTATTAAATCTCTCTCTCTCTCTCACACACACCCACACACACAGCTTTTCCAGTCTCTCCTTCTTTCCCTGTCCGTCACCACCTTGCTCTCTCTTCTCCTCCTGCTCAGCACAACTCTGATTATGTTCCACCCTTTTGAAAATCCTGTGTCCTTGACAGGCCTCCTTGAGGCTGGAAGGACACTGGGAAGTGGCATTGGTGGCCTGCTCTGATGAAAACTTGCAGGAGGTAGCATCCCACTGAATCCGCTGAAGAAATGTCTTCTGCATAATGGCCAATGTAGCATTAATGTCAGCATTTTGAAAACAACAACAACGAGAAATCATGGTTATCTTTAATAACTTTAACTAGATCAAATGAAATAGACATTTTAACCACAATATTTTTGAAGGAAAAACACAATAAATAGAATCCTGTAGCATGGGTGAAATGGTAAGGACATCTAAGACTATTCTCTTGACCTGAACAGACCCTTCGTTGGGTGTCTGGGGTTTGGCTTTTATTCCAAATCTCTTAAATTGCCTTAAGATCCAGTCATAGTTCCTGGGCCACCTGCCTCATTATTCTTCTAACTCCTCCATGAAACTTTTTTGTTTCCAAACCTTAAATAACTTCTTTGGATATTTTTTTATGATTATAAAGGAAATAAAGGCTCATTATGAAAAGCTGAGAGTATATAAAACTTTAAAGAAATAATAAAAAATACTATCGCCACCAGCAATGACACTTGTTAACAATTTGGTATATCCTATTCAAGAAAATGTGTGTGTGTGTGTGTATAAATATAGACACACTTTTTTGTTATTGCAAACAGTTTTTCATGTGAATAATATATATCTACATTATATTTATTTTTTCTCTTTAAAAAATTTCTATGATCGAATGTCTTTGATATTAAAAATTAGTGCATGTTCATTGTAATAAGTGAGACAATCCAAAGAGGTGAAAAAAAAATTAATAATCTCCTCTACTTTTTTTATTCCATGTCTTCTGAGTCAAGCCAATTAAAAATAAATCCTGAAAATGAAGCTTTTCAATGAGCTGCCCAACCGTCAAATAGCGATGATTATTGATTATCTGGTGTGGGTATTTGGGGTGCTCTAAACCCATTCAGTTACCTTCAGTGACTTTTAGGGTGTTGGTTTTCAAATCTCTCCTGAGGCAGGGGAGAGATGGGGTTAGGTCAAGTTGTAGGTCCACATTGTTCTTACCAAAATCTAGCCATTATTCTTCAGATGGTAACAAGCCTTTATTTCATTTCCAGAATTCTGAAAAAAGGTTATTTTGACAGTTTTTGACAATATTCTCATTGCTTTTCTGAAAAAGTGGATTTTCTTAAGCTCCTTACTCCACCATTCCGGTGGTCAGAAGCCTTCAGTAATTTTTTAATAAAAATTGTAAAGACTTTTTTTTTTCTGAATACAGTTTAGCTGTGTCCTAAATATTTTAGCATGGAGTGCTTTTCTGTCTGTTACTTTAAGTAATTTATATTCATTATTGAACCTGGGCTTATTTGGGAGAAGTGCTTCAGATTTTCCATGTATATACTCTCTTGATCTCTTTATTTTAGTTTTATTGTATTAAGGAAAAGCTATGACTTTGTCAGTCTTTCCTTCTGTGTGTTTATTAAGGTTTTCTTTGTGGACGCTTCCATGAATAATTTTTGTACATGTCTCTGGAAATACAGTTGTATATTTTTTTTGTGTATAAATATAATGACATCAATATTATCAATTGAATAATACTATCAGAATATTAGTCAAAGACAATATATTGTTGACTATATGATATAAACTTCCCATTTAATTCATATTATAAAAATTTATTTACCTTTATAGGAGATTTTTCTTTTTGTTTAGTACATAAACATTTTAAAAGTTTGTGTCTACCTGAGACATTTCTTTCATAAAACCTCTTATACTTTCATGTTTCCTGCTTTGGCCCTTGGGGATTCTCCTGCATCAAATATGCATCTAATATTACTATTGCCACTCTTGCTTTCTTAATTGTATTGGTCAGGTATATATTTGCTAATCCTTTATTTCTAATCTTTATTGTTCATAGTTTTCTCTTGCCAAAGTTTTAACCTATTTGCTGACAGATTTTTAGCTCTTTCATTCACCTTTTGTTTTTAATAATGCCATCAAAGAAATGTATACTAAGTAACAAAACAATAAATCTTTAGGTCCCCTTAAGGCACCAAAGAAAGCAAAGTCCTGGACTTGCTATCTCAAGATTTTTATATAAATTAAACTCTATTGCTAAATTTAAAAAAACCTCAAATAGAACTGGATTGCAAATCCAAGAAGTTAGTGGCCAGCAGAAAAAATGGGGCAATTGGAACACCTTTATTAAGCTGAAAAAAGATATTATAAATCACAAGTTTCTTTATCAACTTGGTTGTTTTGTTTAAGGTCTGAAAAGTAATTTATTGAGAATGCTATTAATGGCTCCATGCTAAGTATTTTACTAAGATTATTTCATTTAATTCTCACAAAAAGGTGATAATACATGGGAAGTATGTGGGCTGGTGTATGTTAAATATTCAATAAATGTTAGCCAATTTTATTACTACTACTAATAACTTATGATTAAGAGCATCCTGTGAAGAAGGTTATCATTCCCTGAGAAGAGGGTAAGTGACTCGATCTGGTTCATTTGTTTAGTTAGTAGCAGAGGAAGAATTCAAGTTCTGTCTATCTTATTCCAAACCCAATTCTTTCCCTTCCTTGTTTTGCTACTTTACAAGGAAAAAAAAATGTAAAATATAGAAAAGTCAATGAGGCCCATTTTGCCGCATAATCACTACAATTGCTAAAGAATCCTCATATATAAAGGAAAATGCTTCTGATTGTTTATTTTGAATGAGTCTAAACACCCCTTATTCACTCTTCTGACTGTGTGAATGTACTATTTCCCAATGGTTATGACAGGACTTCTGTGTAGTATGTTGTATTCTGACAACTCGCAGGACTGCTTTAAACAATGAACTCTTTCCAGCGAGAAGACAGTTATATCTATCACTCTGAGACGAAACACGCAATCCTGCGATGGGAGCTACTATTTCCACCACTTTCGGAGTCTCCCTGCTCTTCTAGAGCTGTCCTAGAAGATGCTTCTCCAAAAAACCAACTCACTTGCAAATCTTTTATAAATCCTTCCCTGAGATCTCAAGGTCACACTAAGTTTTATCCTATCTCATCCTCCAGAAGACTTTCTCATCTGCACAGCAGAGACTTGAACTGATCTCCAAACATTCTGCTATATTCCATCCAAATACATCTTTCTTTTCCTCTCCACCCCATCCCTGGTCTAATTCCACAAAGCCTGATTTAATCTCCCTTATTTGATGAGAACTTCTCTAACCCTTTCGGCCCACATCAATATCTGATGTGTGAACAAGTCATATTATATTTTTGTATTCTATCACCCCAAATAGAATGTAATCTTCACAAACAGGAACTGCCATATGTATTTTATCACCCCACAAGAATTAATATAGTTCAGGACACAGAGTAGTTCCAAACTAAAATTTCTTAAGTTAAAAAAATAAGTTTAGGGCTTCCCTGGTGGCACAGTGGTTGAGAATCTGCCTGCCAGTGCAGGGGACACGGGTTCGAGCCCTGGTCTGGGAAGATCCCACATGCTGCAGAGCGACTAGGCCCGTGAGCCACAATTGTTGACCCTGCACGTCTGGAGCCTGTGCTCCGCAACAAGAGAGGCCGCGACAGTGAGAGTCCCGCGCACCGCGATGAAGAGGGGCCCCCACTTGCCGCAACTAGAGAAAGCCCTCGCACAGAAACGAAGACCCAACACAGCCAAAAATAAATAAATAAATAAATAAAATTAAAAAAAAGTTTAAAGAGCACTTGGCATAGTATGACGGCTAAGTTTAAACATGTTCTATAGATTTGGGGTAGCTGTATTTTTGCACAAACAATTTTTGGTATTTTATATGATAGTCTGTGTAATTATTAAATGCAATAAAAATCAACAAAAGGAACAAAATCTATGTGAACATTTTTTAACTTTACACAAATTTCATTTAAGAGTTTAAATATCATTAAATGTCAAACCAGAGCTTTGCCTCCTCACTAGTCAAAGTGAAAAGGAGAATTGAGACCATTTCCTTTAATTATACAGAATTTTCAACCTGGTTTTCTATTAATTCTGTATTTATTATAAAAAAAGAGATATTATAAAATAAGCATATAATTAATTTTATTTGCAATTACTCTATTTAAGTGAGTGGCCAACCATTTAGATCAAAATATAAAGAAACATAGATATTTTAATAGAAAATACATCATATACCTACCTTCAAAATCATTGTATAACTTCATCCAAGTTTCATTCCTAAATTTTAATAGGTTTCTGGTTTCTAAACAACCTTAATCAATTGACTTATAGTCCCAAACTTTTGTAGTAAAGCCAGGATTTGAACTCTAGAACTTTAGTTCTTAATATAGACTGATTACTTGTGAGCCCCCAAATCATATGTTTAAACTTAATCCTCAATGTGATGGCATTAAGAGGTGGGACCTTTGAGAGGTGATAAGGTCCTGAGGTGGGACCCCTCATGAATGGGATTAGTGTCCTTATAAAACAGACCCCAGAATGCTCTCTCAGCCTTCTGATGTGTGGGGACATACAGAGAAGACAGCCGTCTATGAATCGGGAAGCTCGTTCTCACCAGACACCAGATCTGCTGGGGTCTTGATTTTGAACTTTCTAGCCTCTAGAACTGTGAGAAATAAATTTTTGTTGTTTGTAAGCCATCCAGTTTATGGTATTGTGTTATAGTAGCCTCAACAGACTAGGACAGAAAGCCTGATATAAAAATCTGATGTATGTGGGCTCATTGTAGACTTTTATATTTTTTACTAAAAGAAGTCTTTATCTCTCTGATTTTAATTGCTATGAAAATAGCCCATTCTGATATCACATCTACTTCTTTTCCTTTGTGTCCTAACAGTAAGAGAAAATAAGTACTATTGGTTTCTTTTCAATTCCTCTTTTCCATCCAAATTTCTCTGTGTGTTTGTTCACGTTATGTAACCACATTTGTAGATGTCTTCACTATTTTGACAAGACTTTATTTCTTTTCATTCTTTTAAAATTTCTAAATATACCAACATCTTTAAACAACACTATAAAATGATTTTATGTTAATAATTCTACCATTCCACTGTTCTTGAAACATTTGGGAAAATATTTGGTCCTGCCATGCCTCCAGTTTTCCTCATTTAATCTGATACACAAAGAGTTCTGAACACCTGCTATGTGCCAATTACTGGTAAGAGACCATTTGTTTCAAACACACATGCTTTCACATGGAAGAGCTTGGCATGCACTATTCTCAACGTTTCCAAAACCTTTGTCATTGTGGAAATACCATTTGTTCTCAGCCCAAAAAGATGCTGTGAAAATGTCTTAGTCAAAATATAAAAATCAAAGGTGTTTTGTTTCCTTAAAGACTCTCTAGTCTGTGGCAATCTGAACATCTTACCCTCCAGGTGCTGGGTGATTCTGCTGCTGGGTGATTTTAGGAGACTTGCCCATCCTTGCCTGTTCACACTGCCTTTCTAGCTTCTGAAGATGCAATTTTATTATATGTCTAGACTGTCCAATGAGTTAGTGGCAAGAGGTCCTTTTAAGTGACAGCATCCTAGTTCTACAGTAATAATTGATCTGATCTGAAGAAACAAACTATTGGAGTTTTTAGGATCAGCAATTATAAATCTGTGTGTAACTCGCCAACAAAGGCTGGCCCTTGAACTCCCTTTTTGGGAGCACTCTGCAGGTCAGAAAGGGGACCTAGCAGTAACCAAAGAGCAACTGGCATGGAGAGGGGTTATTTAAGCAGCACTCTCTGATGCTACAGCAATCTGGGATCCATCTGTGTTGACACATGTAGTGTTCCTTTAGTTAACAGGAAGACTCCTCCCCTTGTTAAAATGGCAGCTAGTTTGGGATTATTAATTTATTACCTCTCCCCTCCCTGCAGCATACTCATAAGAGATAAAGCGATTCCAATCGCATGTCTGGTGAGGAGGGAGTTGGTTAAATGCTAAGATGGGACCTAAGACCCCAGCAGCAGATCAGGAATATTCCTGAAATATTGTGTGAAGATTCTTCAGATCTTGAAGTAATTAAATATCTATTAACTATCTATTATGAATGTTTAAAGTAAATATGATTAATCAACAAATATAAAGTGTAAAAATACTCATTTAGTTTATATTTTAAATTCTAATAAGGTTATAAATGCAGTTATGTTTAGGACTCAGGAGTCATACATTTGTTTCCAATAATCACACTACTGATGAAAACGTGAAAGTAATGTTAACATAGGATGAAAAAGAATCAGAAGAGTGCTGAGACTACAAGTTTCAGGGAAGAGATTCCAAAAGATTCTTAATCACCTTATGTGTGGCCACTCATTTAAAACATTTTAAATAAATATTTTTATCACATAAGTGTTCAAATGGTCCATCTTGAGAAATGTCGAGATGCTAAGAATAGCTTTATGTCTACACTAGCACCTTAGAAGTGTTTAGGTACAGTTTTCCTTGAGAGTGTACTGAAAGGAGGAAAGCTTCTAGGGAGCTAGACTATCTCTGTGGAAACCTAGATATACCGTAGACAGATGGCCTTTGCTCTACTTCTATAGTTGTCTCTCTGGGATTAATTTTTTAGTGGACTTTATGACTTTTCAACAATGTGAATTCTCATCTGTTGTTAATCACCACACAGATTAATGTGTACTTTGACTTCAGTAACTATTTTTCATCTCTGTGAAAAACAACACAAGGGAACAGGGAGAGTGAAGAATGGAGAAAGTGGAAAATATTCAGGAGGATTTCTGTGAATTTTTATAAAGTGAAAAAAATAATGCTCCAAATGTTATTTTGAGTTATCTTGTACTTGTGTTAGAAAAAGTAGAATAAAATTAGCAGATAATTCTTGGAGGCAGTATTTGTGACAGTCTTATACATCCATGAAATAATGGATATAAATAGAAATGCTGAGAAGTCATACAGTACACTGAATTCTGCACTCCTTGATATTCTCCATTCTGTAGAAAACCTCTTTGTAATCAAAATGGGACAATACTTGGTGTGGTTGGTTAATTTTTTTTTTTGAATATTTATTTATTTATTTATTTATTTTTGGTTGTGTTGGGTCTTCTGTGCGAGGGCTTTCTCTAGTTTTCGGCGAGTGGGGGCCACTCTTCATCATGGTGCGCGGGTCTCTCACTGTCGCGGCCTCTCTTGTTGCGGAGCACAAGTTCCAGATGCGCAGGCTCAGTAATTGGGGCTCACGGGCCTAGTTGCTTCGCGGCATGTGGGATCTTCCCAGACTAGGGCTCGAGCCCGTGTCCCCCGCATTGGCAGGCAGATTCTCAACCACTGTGCCACCAGGGAAGCCCCCTGGTTGGTTAATTTTAAAATTGGAATGAAGTAGGAAATCATTTAAAAATGGCCTGTGCATGTCTTAGAAAATGTACTTTAAATTAATATATATTAATGTAAATGCACAATAGTTGATATAGGACTAGAGCCTATTTGCATGTGTGTGAGTGTGTGTGTGTGCGTGCATGTGTGTTTCCTTTAGATGTCAGCTCTTTTGTATAAATTATATCCATGCCTCATTATATAAGATCTCCAGTTTTGGTTTCTTTAAAAGATGTCTGGTATTTAAGGACTGGAGCAAAGCTATCTGAGTGCAGAATTGTTCTAGATTCAAAAATTTTCCTCATTCATTCTCACTTAAGATTTTTTAATTAATTGCCTCTGTCAGGTTTTTGCCAAAGCATTTAACTTAGTCTCATGAAAACAAATTTCCTTCCACACTCAAATTTTGTCACTTTGAATACATATTAACATCAAGTAATTAAAATAACAAATATAGCCTCCACAAACAACCTTGGAAGAGAAAAAACAAAGCCTCCAAATTATCCCTTGGTGTGAAAAGAAGTGTGTCGGCATGCAGTGTACTCTGACCCTCTTTGAAGTGCCATTCTGGGAGGTGTTTAAGTGAAGGTCACTTACGAGAACTTTCTATCATATGTAGCACGAGAAATGAAGAGCAAGACATTCTAAAATATAGTCGGTGGGGCAAACTTTGTAAACAACGATATTCTGTCCTCCCAACCCCGAAAGGGAAAATTCTTCCCATCAAAGATTTTATTATTTTCTCTGTTATTAATTAAATGCTAATAATACTGAGTGGAAAAATCAGGCATTGTTGCAAGAAGGTATGACAAGGTGACTTAGCATGCTAATTTAGGAGACTTCATCTAACGTAATCTTGAATGGGTAGCTGGCGACTTATTACTAAATGTCCATTATATTATCTCTATAGATTTATAGATAGATTCATCTAAGAGCAGTGCTCTTTATTCATCTAACTATAAATTCTTATTAATGGGAAATTGTGACTCAAATATAAAGAGAGGTTGATACAATGATGTCAAAAAAACACTTAAATTGTGGTCATACTTAGTTAGGGTAAAAATGAGGACAAATGCCCAGAGTCATAGAGTGTTAATGGAGCATAATTTGGTAACTCTTCTTCAAGGAAAATCTAGGAATGTTCATTAAAAATGTCTAATTAAAATTTTTAATAAAAATGACTAAATAAAAGTGTCGAATTCTAAAAGTAGAGACAACCTAATATCTCATCAATTTTTAAATCTGGCAAAATGTCTGAACTTTATGGGTTGATATTCCCTCTTGTGCTTTGTAGGTATTCCATTTAAATATTGTAAAACTTTGGAATAATGCTACCTTTATCACCTCAATCACTACCAATACAAAATAGTAGTAGAAGTATGAGGGAAAGAGGAGATAAATTAATTCAAATAAATATTACAATTTAAAAATCAAGAGAAAAAATTTGTGTAGAGACTACATTCTTTGTTTATGCAGCTGATCCTACCTACTGCTCACTCTATGTTCACTGATGTTCAGCCAGCATCCCAACTGGCCAGAGCTCTTTGCCAGGTAGAATAACACAAAACTTACTTTATGGAGGACCATGTTAAATAATTTAAAATCCAGCAGAGTCCAGAAGTAAGACAAAAAGTGTGTCATACGGAATTGTTACTCACCCAATGATGATAGAGCATTGTTCCCAAACCCTGGATGTTTCTTCTGTGATTCACCTAATAGTATAGGTTTCACAGATCATCCTGAACCACCATCAAAATTCCATTTGTCATTGTTTTTACTCAACCTTAAATGGCCAACTAATGTTATCATTTGCACTGAAGCCCTGGACCACCCAGAGAGACTTTTCTTTCTTAGGTTCCACTCAAAACTAGCAGATTTTCAAGACACTTGCAAATATTCAGGCAGCACATCAAAATCTCAGGACCCTCCACACTTTGCACAGAGGGTGGTAGAGGTTTTGAAAATTGTTATTGAGGTATAGTTGATTTACAATGTTGTGTTTGTTTCAGGTGTACAGCAAAGTGATTCAGTGATATACACATATTCTTTTCCATTATAGTTTATTACAAGATATTGAGTATAGTCCCCTGTGTTATACAGTAGGTCCTGTTGGTTATTTATTTATTCTAGAGTAGTGTGTGTATCAGCTAATCCCAAACTCCTAATTTATCCCTCCCCCCCCTCCCCTTTGGTAATCGTAAGTTTGTTTCCTATGTCTGTGAGTCTGTTTTTGCTTGATAAATAAATTCATTTGTATCTTTTTTTTTTTTTAGATTCCACATATAAGTGATATTTGTCGTTCTCTGTCTGACTTTACTTCACTTAGTATGATAATCTCTAGGTCCATCAATGTTCCTGAAAATGGCATTATTTCATTCTTTTTATGGCTGAGTAATATTCCATTCTGTATATATATATATATATGCACACACATATATATATTTATATATATATAGTATATATACCGCATCCTTTTTTAAAATTTATTTTATTGAAGTATACTTAATTTACAATGTGTTAATTTCTATCATACAGAAAAGTGATTCAGTTATACATGTATATTATTTTTCATATTCTTTCCCATTATGGTTTATCACAGTATATTGAATTTAGTTCCTGGTACCACATCTTCTTTATCCATTCATCTCTTGATGGACACTTAGGTTGCTTCTATGTCTTGGCTATTGTAAGGAGTGATAGATGTTAGTATTTCTCCTTTTTTTTCCTGTCTGCTTTCCAATGGAAACATGTTTTAACAGGTGGTACCCTAAAGTCCTGCTTTAACTTCCTACATACTATGACATGATTTCACTGATTTAGTGTAAAAGTGTGATGGGCTGTGAGATATGAGTGTATAATAGCATCACCTTTCTAGAGACAAGCTTATCTATGAGTTAAGAAGGTGAAGATTACTGATGTTCTTGTCAGATGAAAGTAAACTTCTGGTGCTTTCTAATTATAAGAATGGAGAAGGATAAAATCATTTGCCGGCCTCATAGTTGTAATACCAGGTGAAAGGATCTTGTGGATTGTATTTTTTACATAAATATTGATGTTTTGGTCAAAGCATGAACAGAAGTTACTTCTGAGGAGAAGCTTTAAGAGTCAGCCTGTAGTTTACCATTTTCTCTTTTTACTACCTCTCTTTATGGTAGCATATGGAAAGATGGTTTATCGGCCTGGGTGCCCCAATAGGAAACTTTTCTATAAATGAGGGAAGGAAGGAAAGAGTGAGGAAGGAAGGGTTTCTATGACAAGTTCAGAGGACTTGCTTCTTTGACAAAGGAAGGCTCACTATGTGAATGTGTGGACGTTTCAGAGGTGTTTGAGATTTAGGGGTACCACTAAACTCTGAATATGCCCAGATTTCCCAATTTATTATTGAGATCCCATCCTACTCTTTATCAGTCAATAGCTTTCACATAAGAGACTAGACATGTTTTTTATTTCAATAAATATTGTAACTCAACAACAAACAGGTTCAATCTCAGAATGCTCTTTGGTGATGTCAAAGCTGGGGCTACGTGAATCTTGTAGCATCATCTGAGAAATTCATGAGATGTAGTCTGTACCTTGAAATAAGAACTTAGGTTGTGAACTTCTTGGCTTTGAGCTACCCAATGTTATCAGAAACACCCATCCTACCATGGAACTCCCCCACCCCCCCACAATTTCTTCTAAATTTTATCTTTTTACATGGTAGTAGTCAACCAGTTTCCCAGTGGCTGCCCAAAGAATAAGAAGTTCCTAGTGACCAATTATTAGACTAGTAGCCTAATTAACTATTTTGTCATAAAATTTCTTAGGCAGCTAAATATATTTTGTAGAATATGAAGAGAAGTTTCATTCCATGTCTATTGCTAGTAATTCATTTTCTTGTATGTATTTCTCTACAAGTGAGGTTCTATGGTAGAAAGTAATGACAACTGTGGCTAATTGACACAAAATACAGTCCATCGGAAAGACATTAGTATCTTAAATGGGTAAGATGGAGAACGCAGGCAGCCACAGAAGGCTGGCTATTGGAACTATGGGAATGATAGCTCAGCAGGAACACCTGGTCTGAACATTACCACTGGTAAACTTGACCACATACCACTTTGCCAATCTGCTAAAACTCAATGGAAAAAGAATCCAGTGGCCTTGTTTAGTTCTTGGGCTTCTCCCCTGACAAGAAAAGGGAAAGGCACTTGATGTACAGTTTCACCAGACTGTGTATCAAGGGAAAAGGGTATTTTTCTCAAGAGGAATTATTGGCAATGGATGATGGAAACCTAAAAATTAAAAAAGAACACAAACATTAACAAAATGATATTAATAATAACATGTCATAATTTTCTCAATATAGTGTTAAGTATATGTAATATATATTCCATATAATAATGTGTATATTATATTAACAACAGTTATCACTAGTTGGTAGGATTATCAGTACATTGTATTTTTCCTTTGTACTTTTTTGAATTCATAAATTTCAATAAAAACGTGCTAGTTTGAAAATTTGCCCAAAAAAAACAAAATAAATGTAAACATTTTTAAAATGAAGGGAAATTGAAAGTAGATTACAAAAGAGCTGATCATATATCAGTTATGCATATTTCAAACAATTTGCTTCCCCTCTTCTCCTTTTTCTGAGTTTTGGTACAAAACCTGAGAAGTGTCATGGGAGAGGAATATAACTGACAATAAAAATAATATTAGCTCATTTTAACAAGTACTCATTGTGGACTCAGTATTTTGCTAAATGCTTCATATGGTGTAGGTATTATAATTATTCCCATTTTATAGATGAAGTATTTGCTGCCCAGAGATGTTAAGTAACTTAGCTCAGGTGATGTAAATAAGTAAATGAAATGAAATTTGAGTGTACTTTTCTTTCATCTCCTTGGGACTTTTGAGGGAGGATAAGAAATGTCTGTGCCTACTGTTTAATCCATGATCTTTCATGTATACATTTGGAATGTTTTTTCTTTTTGAAGATATATAGGAATGGGTCCTGAGTAACAAGTAATTTTTAGGTTCACGCTTCAAATATTGAGTGAGCATTCCCTATGTGCCAAGACCTCTAAGGTCTTTGTTCTTGAAGGCAAACATGCTGCTTCTCTAGGTCAGTCCATAGAAAACATTTATTCTTGGTTGCTCTAATTATTTAAATATGATAATGTTTTCATTTTAGATGCAGGAAAACAAATGTCACAAAGCTGCACTTTGATATATTCCATTAGAGATTTGGACTCAATTTGTGGTTTTTTTTTTTTTTTTTTTTAGTCTCATCTGACAACTCAAGACTTTCCGTGAACCTGCAATAAGCAAAATAAATAAATTATCTAAATAAGGAATACATTTAGAGTATAGGGAAATAAATTTAGAATATAGGGTAAAGTGTCTCCAGAGGGCTATATAGGATATTTTGGTGTCCATATTTTTGCAGGGTTCAAAAGTCAATGTACAGTCATAATACCATGGCCATAATTTTGCTTCAGTTTTCCCACATCAAAAGCAACTTACAGGGCTTCCCTGGTGGCGCAGTGGTTGAGAGTCTGCCTGCCAATGCAGGGGACACGGGTTCGAGCCCTAGTCTGGGAGGATCCCACATGCCGCGGAACAACTAGACCCGTGAGCCACAGCTACTGAGCCTGCGCGTCTGGAGCTTGTGCTCCACAACAAGAGAGGCCGCGACAGTGAGAGGCCCGTGCACCGCGATGAAGAGTGGCCCCCGCTCGCCCCAACTAGAGAAAGCCCTGGCATAGAAAACGAAGACCCAACACAGCCAAAAATAAATTAATTAATTAAAAAAAAAGAGTGTTTTATATTAAAAACAAAAGCAAAAAACCAACTTACAAGGATGAACTTTAAATCTGATTTCTCTTGGTCAGTTGACCATTTCCCAAACACTTCAGCACTTCTCTATACTTTATAAGATTCATCCCTTTTCCAATGAAATAATAATTTCAATGAATTTGTGAGCTGACATTTCCATCCATATGCTGGGATTTCACTTCTCCCTGACATTTAGATGTTCCTTTGCTGAGAATATATAAACAAGACAACAGTTCAGTCTTAATCCAGGAAGGAAGGGAAAATACTTCAGTGAAATAAATGTCATTACCTTTAAGCTAAAACACGTTATACTGAGCTTAATTTTGCAGAATCCTGTGGTTTTCAAAATGCTTTTCTATATTTTAGATAAAACAACAAACAAGTGTAAAGAACCTCCCAAGTGCCAGGCACTCTGCAAGGCACTGGCTTTGCTCACAGATCTGCATGATGCAACTCCAATCCACCTTCCCACTCTCTCATGATCAAACTAAAAAATTCCCTTAGGTTACTGTGAGGAGTTTACAGTTGGGAAAGGCTGGAGCAGGGAAACAAGTATAACCGGGGACAAATTATGATGGTCGGCATCAATGTGGTAATAGTAAAAATAAATGGAAGGGGATAGATTCAAGAAATAGTTAAGAGCTGGAGATGACAACCATTGGATTTATTTTGGAAGTCTGAGTAAGAGGCGGGAGTTAAGTCAAGAATAAATCTCAGTTTATTTTTGGTTTGTGTTTTAGAGTCTGCAAATGGGTTGAAAATTACGCCATTTCTTGTTCAGGATATGCTATTTCTTTAGGCAGGATAAGTTTGAAGGATAGTCAGGAGGATATGTCTGGATATAATTGGATCATAGTTCAGAAGAAAAACTGGATTGGAAATACAAATTTGTGAGCAATTAACCTGTAATGAAAGTGAGTGGATCACCCCAGGGGATCTCGTGCAGTGATAGTGAGGAGAGATCAGAAAAGACCCCAGTGCCTATAAAAGTGCCTGGCACAGACATAGTTGTTAGTTAACAAGTGCATGAAATAATTAATAAAAGGATGAATAGACGTGGAGACAGACATCTCTTTCTATCAGATAGATGTATAAGCCAGTAATGATCATTCCATGTGTTATGAATAAAGTTCTATGGAAGTAAAATGAAATGTCTCCTACAGTAATTCATTAAACTTTGCAATAAATACAGGGGACTAGGCATGGAAAATGTTATTCTTATTTTAATCACAAGACACTTGAGGCTAAGAAGGGTGCTTTTGTCCATGGCTACAAGGATGCAATTCATAATGATAGAACCAGGAGTATAACCAGTCTTTTTTTTAAATACATTGAATGAGGCGTTGTTAAAATGCAGGTTTTATTTGTTATGTTGGAATCAGAAGAGAGGATGGGGATAAAGGAAAGAGAATTTGCTCCTTCAACTATGATGCAAAATCACAAGAGTCGGAATGCAGTTTTGCAAAATGAAACCATCTGAAGGAAGTGGAAGAGGATTAGGGAAAAGTGGTCCTTTCTGCCTTTCTCAAAGCCAGTTGTACCCCGTTCTCTACCACTCAACAGAGGTCCCAGAATGGACTCCTTTCCTCTTAGATTTACAAAGTCCTGGGTCTGTGTCCCATCACTGCAAACACAGCAAGATTTGTATTAATAATCCCATTCCCCAAATGCATGACCCCAAATTCCTTTTAGATACTCAGGTTGTTGATAGAAATTTTGTTTGAATTTAAAATGCATTACAAAGCAAGGCCCCCTTTGCCCTCTTATCAGAAAGCCTCTCTAGAGTGGTTTGGATTCTCTGAGTTTCATTAATGGGTGTTTTAATTTGTCAGAAAGGCAAATATTCTCAATGTAAGTAATTATTCTTTTTTCATCCATCAACTAGCAACTCACTTCCAAACATTTCTTTTGCTTGTACATGTGTGTGCCTCTCTCCACCTACTTGAAGAATGTGGGGTTAGGTGAAAAGGGAGGAGCAATTTCTTTCTCAGTATAATTAATCAGTCTGCCCCAGGGACCTCTAATGGGTTAGGTTATATCGGACTTTAAAACATATTTCTCTTCTGTTCTCACTGGGCATTTCATTTTTATAGAGAGTGAGTTGGACCAATGTTTCCATCCCAATGATACTCAGTGTGAAGTCATTATGTTTTCAAGAGAGACATAGGATTGCCTTTCAGGATTCCTTAGGGTGGGGATGTCAAGTAAAAAATCAAACAAGTAATGAGAATTTCACAATAAAGTACTGCCCAAAGGGGGAAAATATTTAAAATGGAATGCTGTCATTGACACTGTTCTAGTGGTCCAGGCCAAGGGAGAAAGTGCTCAGATTTAGGGAACCACTCCCAATTGCTCAGAACTAAATATCACGAGGTATTTATTCAGGGATCTTAGCTATGGATATATTTCTTCAGAACATCCACTTCCCTTTTATCTAGTTCTTGGTGCAATGAGCAAATATCTGACTTACTATTTTATCTCCTGGGTTGACTTACTAGGAGAAAAGTTTCCTTGAGCAAATGATTCAGGCCAGTTATCTTCATAGTTACATCCTCTAGTGTACGTTAAGGTATACTCTTTTGATTTATTCATGACCATTGTGATTAGATTCATAGCAACAAGGTCTGAGCCTAATAAATGCAGGGTGAACTGGTAAAATAGTTTTCTTAGCCAATAAATCAGTGAGCCAAACCTGAACCTTGGGCTTTCATCCAGGAGTAGCAGAATCCCTTGTTGCAAAGACAATGGAATTTAGATCCAAGCAATCATGGTTTGAGCTCTGTTTTTCACTTGGCAGAAAGTTATTTAATCTCAGGATTCTGAATTTTCTCATTTAACAAATAGAGATAATATCAGCCCTGAAAGTTTCATATAAGATTAGAGGTAATGTCCTGAAACGATAAAACTCCTAGAGAAAAACTTAGGCGATAATCTCCTTGACATTGGTCTTAGCAATGATTTTTTTGGGTTTGACACCAAAAGCAAAAGCAACACAAAAATCAACAAGTGGTACTACCTCAGACTAAAAAGCTTCTGCACAGCAAAGGAAACCATCAACAAAATGAAAAGGTGACCTACTGAATGGGAGAAAATATTTGCTAATCATATATCTGATAAGAGGTTAATATCTAAAATGTATAAACAACTCAATGGCCCAAAAAAAGGCAGCTTGATTAGAAATGGGCAAATGATCTGAATACATATTTTTCCAAAGAAGACACATAGATGGCCAACAATGACATGAAAAGATGTTCAACATCATTAATCATCAGGCAAATGCAAATCAAAACCACAATAAGATATTGCCTCACACCTGTTAGAATGGCTATTATCAAAAAGACAAGAAATAAGTGTTGATGAGGATATGGAGAAAAGGAAACCTTTGCACACTGTTGGTACGAATGTCAATTGGTGCAGGCACTATGAAAAACAATGTGTAGATTCCTCAAAAAATTAAAAATAGAACCATCATATGATCCAGCAATTCTACTTTGAGTATTTATCCAAAGAAAATGAAAACATTAACTTAAAATGATATATGCACCCCCATGTTCATTGAGGCATTATTTACAATAGTCCAAGATATGGAAATAACCTAAATGTCTGACAGATGAATAGATCAATAAAATGTGAGATACACACACACACACACAGGAATATTATTCAGCCATAAAAAAGAATGAAATCTTGCCTCTTGCAACAACATGCATGCACTTAGAGAATATTATGCTTAGTGAAATAAGTCAGACAGAAAGACTAATACTGTACTATCTCACTTATATGTGGAATCTAAAAACAACACAAAACAAAAACAAGCTTTTCATTAGAAAACAGATTGGTGGTTGCCAGAGGCTGGGGTGTGGGAGGTGGGTGAAGTCAAAAGGTACAAACTTCTAGCTATAAAATAAATGTTATGAGGACATACTGTACAACATGACAACTATAGTTAATAATACTGTATTGCATATTTAAAAGTTGCTAAGAAAGTATCTCTTAAAATTCTCATCACAGGAAAAAAATTCTCTAACTATGTATGGTGACAAATGTTAACTAGACTTATCATGATCATTTCACAGTATATACAAATATAGAATCATTATGTTGTACACATGAAACTAATATAATGATATAATGTTACATGTCAAATATACCTCAATAAAAATATTTTCTAAGAAAATAAAAGATTAGAGGTAATGTATATGAACTATCTGGTATGAGTATTATCAATCTCTTAATTGTAATATTGTTATGCAATCTATCAAGGAATATCTCTGCTCAGGGTCCCTGTCTGTACAGCCGACCTGTATTTCTCTTTTTCATAGCTCTTCTTCTAGAGCTGAAGTATAATAATGTATCATTCCTTTCCCTAAATGTGTCAGTCTGGGTCTTAAAGCAGCAGCAGCAATGGCCACAGAAACTTACATCCCAAGATTTAGGAATGCACACTGTCTCCTAACCAATCTGCTAGACAGTCCTCTGGGCATGTTGGTGTCATTGTATTTTAAAAGGGAAAAAAATGTGTGGAGACACTTTTGGCAGAAGCCTGTGCAGGGGGGACTGAAGCCATGTTTTCTACTCTGAATTGTCATTGGTTTCTTGAAGGTGGTCCCATACAGTCTGGAAACTAAGAAATTTCAGTTAAAAACTCCTGGATGGAGTAAAATATGTCTTTCTTTGATTAAGCATCTCCTAGATGTGAACCAAAGTAGGTCACTATGTTTGTAAGCTATGGCTCTTTATAGGTTGAAAGTTCCATGCATAAGAGATAGGCTGAACCAGCTGGGGAGTGTCAGTAGGGAAAAAATGGGGATAATTTCATAGGCTAATTGTAGATGAGGTAGTTTGCAGCCTATTTTATGGTATCCATTCCCTTAGACCGAACAACCAATTTTCCATTTCTGCTGTACATCTTCTGGAGACCATCACAAAGCAGGTGGGATTAAAGTTTGATTAGAAAGGTAAATTTCATTTCAATTATTTTTTAGCAGAAATTCAGCTCTGTCACGTGAAAATGGATCTTGTCAAACAGATGTCCGTGCTGCTGTGAGCATAGATGTACTCAGAAAATGTAACAGGACTGTTATGGAGTGAATTGTACTCCCCCAAATTTATGCAATGAAGTCCTAGCCCTCAACGTGACTCAATTTGGAGGTAGGACCCTTAAAGGTAATTAAGGTTTAGTGAGGTCATAAGCGTTGGGCTGTAATTCACTAGGATTGGTGTCATGATAAGAAGAGGAAGAGCCACCATGAATGCACGTGCATATAAAGAAAAGGCCATGCAAGGACATGAGGAGAAGGTGGCCATCTACAAGCCAGGAAGAGAGGTCTCACAGAAAGCAGTCTACACAAGCATGTGTAGAGTGCTTTTCTGTGTCTCACCACTAGATGATAAAACTTTGCAGGGTGAAGAACAATACCCTTGTGTCATTTCTTTTTTCTTTACATTGAAGTAGAGTTGATTTACAGTTTTGCTAGTTTCAGGTATACAGCAAAGTTATACATACACTCATATGTATGTATATACATATATGTATTTTATATATATAATATTTTTCATATTCTTTTCCCTTATAAGTTATTACAAAATACTGAGTAGAGTTCCCTGTGCTATACAGTAGGTCCTTGTTTATCTATTTTATATACAGTAGTGTGTATATGTTAATCCCAAACTAATTTATTCCTCCCCCACCTTTCCCCTTTGGTAACCATAAGTTTGTTTTCTATGTCTGTGAGTCTATTTCTGTTTTGTAAATAAGTTCATTGATATTATTATTTTAGATTCCACATATAAGTGATATCCTATGGTACTTGCCTTTCTCTGTCTGACTGACTTCACTTCCTGTGATAACCTCTAGATCCATCCATGTTGCTGCAAATGGCATTGTTTCATTCTTTGTTATAACTGAGAAGTAATTCATTGTATATATGCACCACATCTTCTTTATCCATTCCTCTGTCAATGGACATTTAGGTTGCTTCCATGTCTTGGCTATTGGAAATAATGTTGCAATGAACATTGGGGGTGAAGAGCAATCTGAGCTTGTGTCCTTTCATGAGACTTGCTTCATAACGGGTGGCTAGTGGTGCTTCATGTTCCCTGGACCCTGTCTCTAAGCCCTTCCTCTTCTCAGTTGCCCTTCGCTGACCTCCTCCTGTCATGATATTTATGTGCTAGGAACTGTGCTAAAGGTTTTCTATATAATACATAGTCTTTTGAATCCTCACAGGTCCATGAAACAATTATTATTATGCTCACATTCTCTCATGTCCTTCCCCTCTCACCTCTAACCTTAAAGGAAAGCACTTAATTTTGGCTCAGAAAGAAGCAGGAGGCTATGAGTTTGAGTGCAAGCCAGAATGCTATCTGCTTTTGGAGCCACTCCACTGGGCATGCTGACAAGAGATGCCCCTCTCTAGACAAATATGGGGCTCTCTGCATTGCCCCAATTTCCAGTAATTTCTTCAGCTCCTCAGGACGAGGTGGGCATTGGCAGAGGTAAGAAGTACCTGACTTTTCTTTCCTAGGCTCAGGAAAGGCAGTTGTAAGTTGCTTTTGACAGGTTTAAGCAGGTCAGAGGAGCTCTTCTCAGATTTGGGGAATGCCTAAATGTTTTTTTTTTCTTCTCATTTTTAAACTATGTAAGGGTATCCTCAAATTCCCACTTTTCAGGGCTCTGTTCATATAGAATATTTTTTCCTGATGTTATATCAGAAGCTGGAAATTTTAAGGCTTATACTGTTCTGTCAGGGCACTCTGAGTAGAACTTAAAAACTTGGCTTGGAAGTTCTCACATAGATTTGGTAGTTTTCACCCAGTTAATCTATGGAAAGGTGTTCTGCAAAGAGGATTCTGCGATCCCTCAAATGTAGAGTTGCCAGATAAAATACAAGATGTTCAGTTAAATCTGAATTTCAGGTAAACTGCTTGTAATTTTTAGTATAAGTATGGTCCATGTAAGTTGGGACATGCTTATACTAGAAAATCACTTGTTTTTCTGAAATTCAAATTTAACTGAGCTTTCTGTATTTTCCTTTGTTAAAGCTGCCAGACCTACCCAAATGTTTATGATTAACGGCACAGGTGAAAACTCCAAATGAGGAATGTGACTTAATATTTTCCAAGGACTGTGTTAATATAGTTTCACTGAATCCTTATAATCTAAATAGACATTTCTCCAAAGAAGACATACAGATGGCCAAAAAGCACATGAAAAGATGCTCAACATTGCTAATCATTAGAGAAATGCAAATCAAAACTACAGTAAGGTATCACCTCACACTGGTCAGAATGGCCATCATCAAAATGTCTACAACCAATAAATGCTGGAGAGGGTGTGGAGAAAATGTAACCCTCTTGAACTGTTGGTGGGAATGTAGATTGGTACAGCCACTATGGAGAACAGTATGGAGGTTCCTTAAAAAACTAAAAATAGAACTACCACATCATCCAACAATCCCACTCCTGGGCAGATATCTAGAGAAAGCCATAACTTGAAAATATACACACACCACAATGTTCATTGCAGCACTCTTTACAATAGCCAAGATATGGAAGCAACCTAAATGACCATTAACAGATGAATGGATAAAAAAGACATGGTGCATATATACAGTGGAATATTACTCAGCAATTAAAAAAATGAAAAATGCCATTTGCAGCAACATGGATGGACCTAGAGATTACCATACTAGGTGAATGAAGTCAGACAGAGAAAGATAAATATCATATGAAATCACTTATACATGGAATCTAAAAACTGATACAGGTGAGCTTATTTACAAAACAGAAACAGACTCACAAACTTTGAAAACAAACATGGTTACCAAAGTGGAAAGGTTGGGGAGAGGGATAAATTAGGAGTTTGGGATTAACATATACACACTACTATATATAAAATAGATAATCAACAAGGACCTACTGTATAGCACAGGGAACTCTACTCAATGCTCTGTAATATGTATAACTGAATCACTTTGCTGTACATCTGAAAGTAACATAAGATTGTAAATCAACTATGCTCCAATATAAAATAAAAATTAAAAAACATAATAATTCCTATTTAATAGAAATGAGAAATTAGCCTCAGAGAGTTTAAGAATCTTTCCCCAAATCTCACTACCAGTCAGTGGCAGAGCTGTGAGTGAAAGACAGGTCACCTGGGACTTCCCTGGTGGTCCAGTGGTTGAGACTCTGTGCTCCCACTGCAGAGGCCATGGGTTCTATCCCTGCTCCAGGAATTAAGATCCCACATGCCAAGTGGCCAGAAAGAAAGAAAGAAAGAAAGAGAGAGAGAAAGAAAGAAAGACAGGCCACCTGACTCCAAAACCCACTGTCATTGCAACACATCTAAGGCATTTAAAATGTGTTAGGAACATGCAGTGACCCTCCCACCTCGATGGAGGGAGCAAATACCTAGAAAGCTGACCTCAGGTGAAGTTCACATAGTAATTATGGCATTCAAAGCAGACGTAAGCCTCATCATACCAAGTAAGCCTATCAGGTTCTCCAGGGAGGCTGCTCCAAGCTCAGAATTTCATGAATAGCTCTGAAAACAGGCATTTTCTCTTCACTTAGTGAAGAGAGAGTGAAGAAGTCTCAGGACAAAAGGAGGCAGTGGGTTGATGCCACCAAGGGTCCACTTTTGAGGGCTGACCGCACCTGCTTACGTGACCCTGGAAAAGATTGTCAGGCCCACTGCACAGTCCTGTAGAGTCAATGGCATCCGTCTTATTGAATCTTTCCTGGCACTCCTCCCAAAGCAGAGAGGCAACTGTTTGTTGTACTGTGTTTTGTTTGGTCGTTCTCACCTCATTAATGACGAGTCTGTTTAAAAAGAATTTATTACCCTTTCCAAAAGTGGTAGAATTGGCTCTGATTCGAGTCCGTTTTCTCCCTTCTTGTTAACCCAGGACACAGACTATCTGATGAAAAAGAAAATAATTCAGATAGCACTGGTTGAATGACCTTTCAGCAGAGTTTTACATTCTAAGTGGTCTTATGGCTAAAGCAACCCCAAAGAGTACATCATTGGCACCCCTCTCACCACCAGCATCATCACTGTCCCCTCCAACCCCTCTAAGGATAGCATGTGGGGAATATACCATGGTGTTGTCAAATGTTATTGCTGATCTTCTCTCTCTGAAACTTATTTTTCTTAGGTTATGAGGGCTGACACTGAAAACATCTTAAACAGGAAGTAGCTTGCCAATTAGCCACACAGATGAGAATTATCTGGCAACTTTTGGGTTCCTGACAAAACCAACAGACACGATGAGCCCTAAATATCTGCCAGGCATTATTCAGCTCCCCTTTTATTTCATTTGATCCTTGCTAGAGATCAACAAAATATAGCCTCCTAGACAAATCTAGCCTGTGACCTGTTTTAGTTCCTGAGCTAAGATTTTTTTTTTTTACACCTTTTAAAGGTTGAAAGAAAAAGAAAAAGAAAGCGAGAGGGAGAAGAAGGAAGAGAAGAAGACTATGTGACAGAGACCATATGTAGTGGCAAAGCTTAAAATAGCCGTGATCTGGCCCTTTACAGAATAAGTTTGCTCACTCCTGCTGCAGATCTTACCTGGATCAGAAATCATACAAGTAAATATTCTCAGTATTGGCTATAGTGTGTTGTTATGGGTTGGATTATGTTCCCCACAAAGATATGTTAAAATTCTAACCCTTGGTACCTGTGACTGTGATCTTACTTGGAAATGGGGTCATTGCAGATGTGATCAAGCTAAAATGAGGTCATACTGAATTAGGGTGGATCCTAATCCAGTAAGACTACTGTCCTTTATAAGAAGCAGTGAAGAGACACAGACACAGGCACACAGTGGTACCCAGGATTTGTTTCAATCAGCTATGGCAAGACACACAAACATGGAAATGACCATCATAAAGAAAGACATTCATACACAGAGTTCCACAGTAGGAGACACAGGGTGCCCTACATGCAGAAGCACCTGGATTGTTACGAGATAGAAGGAGCAAGAGAAAAATGTGGGTAGGAGCCTTTATTGTGGTTTCTATAAGAAAGAATGGGTGAGACATGATAACCAGTTTAGGATTAGCTAGTTTCAATAGTTTTAGGGGGCTCTCCAGCACAGGGACTGTCCCTAATTGTCTGGTAGCTGACGCTGGGGTGATTTTGATTAAGGCAGGTAGATAGTGGATGTGTGTGTGAAAGCCCCATACAGGAGGGGCAGTCCCTAGAGGGTCGGCAAGGCCCCCCTGATGTCAAAGCATCAGATACAGAAAATAAGACACATGGTTAATATGCCATATGATGACAGAGACAGAGATTGAAGTGATGCATCTACAAGCCAAGGGACACCTTTGATGTCTGGTAACCACGAGAAGCTAGGAAGAGGCAAGGAAGGATTCTACACAGAATCTCAGGAAGTACGGCGCTACTGACATCTTGATTTTAGACTTTTAACCTCCAAACTGACAGAATAAATGTCTGTTGTTTAAGATACCTAGTTTGTGGTGTGTTTTATGACAGTCCTAGGAAACTAATACGACCACTGAATATAATGTCAGATTTATCTTAGCATGTGAATGTTTACTAACAGTGGGCATTTAAGTGTGTTTGAGTGTAGAAACACTTGAAAATAATTTTAAAGACCCTCTGTGACCCTCCAGCTCATGTGAGGTTCACTACTGTAGTGGAAAGAGAACTAGAACCCTGGACTTGGCCCCAGAATTTTTGTTTCTAGTAGATCCAGCAGCTGTTATGTACAAGTCTGGCACCATCTGGGCACCCAATTTAATGGATTTTACTTTCTGTAAAATAAAGGGGTTAGATTGAATGAACCTGAGGATCTAGAGAAGTGTATCATTCTGTAAGACATAAAAAAGATTCCTAGACATAGCCCAAAGCAGAGTGTGGATGTCTTGGTCTGCATTCTCCATGGAGCCTGCGGTCAAGACTTCCCCAGGATCTCTTTATTAGGGAGGAGGAGTGAGGGCTGAGGCAGTGAGGCAGCAAGGAGGGTGAGCCAAACTGAGGATGGAGGACTGGACCAGTAGCCACTAACTGCTCTATCCTGTGATACTGTCGTCTTAGAAGTGTCCCATGATACTTGGCCTTAGAACCAAGTCTTGGACAGTGTTAAGGGGGGAAGAAAGGGGAAAAATTCATCTCCTAGCTGCTGCCTCCCAGTGAGCAGAACTTCACCCATTAGAGTGCTATGTCCTTGCAGTTCTGAGTTGTAGATGCACCTGAACTGGCATCACTAGTTGTGGTGTCAAAAGGGCAGCCCTGGCAGAGGAGGCTGGAGGAACAAGGGGAGCACCACCCAAGGTGAAGTCAGCTTGTGCCTGTGGGAAACAAGTTGGGGCCCATGAAAGGCTGGTCACCAGAGCAATGGTTGGAACAGGGGACATGTGGGGTGGCTGAAAATGTTGACTAAGTATAAAGGACATATTTGACAATGTGGCTCCTGCAAAACTTAGAGTTAGTATGATGACACAATTATAACTACTATTATGAGTAACAAGCATAACAAACAGCATTTATTGAGCATTTACTATGGGCCAGGAACTGTGCTATGTCTTTTGGATCAATGCTTCTCAAACTGTGGTCAAGGACCAAGTCTATTGCTTTCTGTCCCCAATTCTTTTGTAAGATACAATAAAAATGAATTCCTAAAAATTAGCTGAAATAAAAAGCAGGCATTCAAAATACATGTTCATTTGAAAAATTATTTGATTCAACAAACATAGAATTACTTTGTCAAACTTCCATAAAAGTTTCTGAGCACTCTCAACTTTTGTATTCATTTCATCATGGACTGCTGTGGATTACCCTTGGGAATGCCCTTCTCTGTATGCAATACATTGTTTGATTTCTCCACAACCCTATGGGCAAAGTGCTATGATTAGCCCCATTTCACAGGTGAGACAACTGAGGCTTATTCATTTTAAGTAACTTATCTAATCTCTCACAGCTTGTAGGGGGTAAAACCAAGCCAGCCTAACTCCTAATGCCACACTGTGAACCATTTTCCTGTGCTACCTTCTCCAACTGTTTGAAGAAGGAGAATGGTTTATAGTTTGTAGATTAAAAACTAAAGGGATTCTTTTGATTTTTACCTTTTATATTAGTTAACCAAAGTTTGAAGATATGTTTATATATGTTACAGGTACATATGTATACATACATGTATATACGTATATATACATTTATAGATGAAGATAAATGATTAATACAACCAAACTAATTAACATATGTTCATATATGCATGCATAGATAGATAGATAGATAGATAGATAGATAGATAGATAGATAGATAGATAGATAGATAGATACACACATATATCCCCTCCTGCATTCATACCTTTTTGGAATATTGAAACTGCATATTTTGTACTTTGCTCTTTATTTCCTGGATAAGTAATACTTTGGAACCTGTGTGATTGTTTAAACTGCTGAGCGTTCTGTCTCATACTAAGAGGGAGTTTCAACCCTCCTACATCCTGGGCTGTCCTTCTGAATTATTTTAGTATGGCATTAGCATCCATCGTCACCACTAATTGGTATTTACTAAGGAATCACATGGTGCCATGTAATCAGAGACCCTTGATAGAGCTTATTCTTTGCTAGGAGGCAGGAGGAAGAAATATGAATTCGCTTCTTTTCATGCATGTGAAGATGCTTGCCCATCCTTCCCTACCTCCCAGAAATACTGCCAGTGCAGAATGCCCTGAAATCCTGATCTATTAGTACCAAGTCACATTATAAAGCTGACACGAATATAAATGATAGGGTACAGTTGACACCTCCTGGTATTAATGTCAAGAGTTCGTGTAGTCACCAAAAAACAAAGGATTAACCACTTCTCTTTTGGGAATCTTGTTCCATCACTCCTCATGCTGACATTCACCTGCAGAAAAATGGGATTTGGAATTTAGAGTGTATGATTCCCTGCAGGGTGATCAGTACGCAACAAAATGCCTTCCCTAGAGAAAGCCCTGGATGTTCAGGGTCCACTCAGTGCCCTTGATTGTTCTCACTCTCTCTCTTTGTTGGTTGGGTTTTTTTGTTGTTGTTGTTGTTGTTCCTAATAATTCCGAGCCTTCTGGCCTTTTCAAATTGCACAGGTTTATCCTGCACGTAAAATGCATGCATATCTGAATGTATAATATACATTTATTGGGGAGTTGTCATCTCTTTAATGGAGTAATTCTTTCTTCTCCATCTTTATTAAGGTATAATTGACAAATGAAAATTGTATATATTTAAGGTATACAACTTGATGTTTTAATATATGTATACATTGTTAAATGATTAACACAGCCAAGCTAATTAACATATCCATCATCTGACTTAGCTACTTTTTTTGTGGTGAGAACACTTAGGATCTACCCCTCTAGAAATTTCAAGTGTACAATACAGTATTAACTATAAGATCTCCAGAAATTAAGATCTCCAGAACTTATTTATCTTTGTGCCCCTGGAGTAATATTCCCCCCATTTCCTCCACCCCCAGCTCCTGACAACCACCATTCTACACCCTACTTCTAAGAATTCGACTATTTTAGATTCCTCATACAAGTGGAATCAGGCAGTGTTTGCCTTTCTGTGTCTGGCTGTTTCACTTAGCATAATGTCTTCCAGGTTCATTCATGTTGTCACAAAATGCATTATCTCCTTCTTGTTTAAGGCTAAATAATATTCTAGTGTGTGTGTGTATGTGTGTGTGTCTGTGTGTGTGTGTGTGTGTCTGTGTCTGTGTGTATCACATTTTCTTTATTCTTAATTTTTCCAAACACCTTCACTGGATTCTCTTGAGGAGTGATGAAAAGTATCAGACTTAATATGGGGAAATACAGACCTTAGGCCCAATGTACAATGAACTCGTGGTACCATGCACGATGCACAGAAAAGTAAACACACGCAGCACCAGCCTTCATGACAATCATGATGGTAGCTGAAACTGATTTAGGACTTGCTATGGCCATGCATGTGCTAGGGGCTTTGCATGGATTATCATCAATGGGACCACACATGGCCTCTGAGGTGCCTCAGAAATATAACCAGCCTCCCTTATTCAATGATGTAATTACCAAACATTTCTAGTGGGTGTGCAGTATGTAACATAAACATTAGGAAATTGGAAAAATATCTTTAATTTATTTAGGTCATGGAGAAGTGTAAAATGAATAAGATTATGGTCTCTGGAGCCAGAGTACTTGGAATCACATTCTGGCTCTAGCAAGGACTAGCTGTGTGACCTTGGGCAAGTAACTTAACTACTCTGCGCCTGCTTTGCCACATCTTTAAAATGGAGAAATAAATGTTTTGGGGGATAAAACAAGTTAATAGATGCAAAACGTTTAGAACAATTCTTGGCTTATTGTCATTGCCAAATAAAAGTTAGATTATAGCTACATGTCAATGTTTTAGTAAAGAAATGTAGACCAAATGGGAAATCTTGATTTTACATGTTACACTCTCCTTGCATTGCTATAATAATCTCTACTTGACCATTAAGTATTGTTTTTAAATGTACTGCTGCAATCTGTTAATAGTTATATTAACAAAAGATGCTAATATCACATATTTTATGATATTCTATGAAATTATATTTTACAGTGTGATATTTATAATAGTCATTAAAAAGTTGTTTCTGTATTTTTCTTTGTGTGTGTAACCTTTATCAGGCTTTGGTAAAAATTAAATGCTCATTTCATAAGAAGCATTTGGAACTTTTTTCTTCATCTATGGCTATAGAATAATTTAAATAATGTTATTATGATCTACTCTTTAAAGGTTGGTATAATCCCCCTGATTTTTTCTCAGGGTAATTCTCTGACACCTTTTATCTGTGTCTATTTTAGAAATTGGACTTATGTTTTATAGCCCTTCTGGAGTAAGAGTTAGCAATTTCACTAAAAATATTCCATTTCATAATTATTTTATCTGTTTGCATAAAGTTGCATAGTATCATTTTTATGATTCTTTTAATTTCTCCTTTTCTTGTTACCCCATATTATTTTTATTTTGTGTATTTATATTTTTTTGTCTTGATGGGTTAGTGGATAATCTATTGAAATCATCTTGTGCATTGCTAGTTTTACTTCTTTTTAAGACTGATTTCTAATGTTTTAATTTCTTAATTTATTTTTATTGGTCCCTTCTGCTTTCCTTAAGTTCATTTTTTTGTCTTTTCTAATGTCTCACTTCAGATATTTAGTCTTTTGTGTTTAGTGATAAATATAGTGAGACATATGTGCTTTCTCTGAGCTCTAGGTGTCTCCCACATGCTGTTTAGATTTTTATAATTTTCTAGGTAGGCTGTGATTATGCGCTATATATTTTCTTGGTACCAACGATTTATTAAAATATCATTTATAAACTTTCAAGCTGGTGGAGTATTTGTTTTCTGATTGTAGTTAATAGTTTTATTGAATTATAATGACATAAGGCTCTCTGAATATTTATTATTTGGAATTTTATTATGGTTTATTTCATGACAATATATAGGCAATTTTTGTGTATGATCTGTCAGCAAAGTATATTCTCTCTTATTGCACAAAGCCTGATAAATATCGATCAGGTCTACTTTTTAAATTAGGTTATTTAGAGATTCTGTATCTTTGCTTATTTTTTGTCTACTTTAACTATCATGAAACAACAGATGAATTCAATTATCTTTCTTTTTTTAATCTTTTTTACATTTGTTTTATTTAAAAAAATTTTTATTGAAGTATAGTTGATTTGCAATGTTGTGTTAGTTTCAGGTGTCCAGCAAACTGATTCATTTGTATGTATATGTGTATATATACACATATATATATTCTTTTTCAGATTCTTTTCCTTTATAGGTTATTACAAAACATTGAGTATAGTTCCCTGTGCTATACAGTATGTCTTTGTTGGTTATCTATTTTATATATATATAGTAGTGTGTATATGCTAATTCCAACCTCCTAATTTATCTCTCCCCCACCCCTTTTCCCCTTTGGTAAGCATAAGTTTGTTTTCTATGTCTGTGGGTCTATTTCTGTTTCATAAATAAGTTCATTTGTATCTTTGTTTTTTTTTTTTTTAGATTCCACATATAAGAGATATCATATGATATTTGTCTTTCTCTGTCTGGCTTACTTCACTTAGTATGATAATCTCTAGGTCCATCTGTCAATTATCTTTCTAATAATCTTCTGTTTCTTTACATAGTTGTTATTAGTTACTTGCTATGAGCAATAATACATTTTAATACACTTATTTTTCTCTTAAATGCTCTATTAGTTTTATTTTTTTAATATTTATTTTTCTTTTTTTTTTTTGGCTCTGTTGGGTCTTAGCTGCAAAACACGGGATGTTTGTTGAGGCGTGTGGGATCTTTTCGTTACGGCATGCAGTCTGCTCGGGTTTCTCTCTAGTTGTGATGTGCGGGTTTTTTCTCTCTAGCTGTGACGTGTGGGGCTCCAGGGTGTGTGGGCTCTGTAGCTGTGGTATACGGGCTGTGTAGTTTGTGGCATGTGGGTTCTCTTGTTGAGGTGCGTGAGCTCAGTAGTTGTGGTGCACGGGCTTAGGTGCTCTGTGGCATGTGGGATCTTAGTTCCCCAACCCAACCCAGGAGAATCCTTCCTGCATTGGAAGGCAGATTCTTTACCACTGGACCACCAGGGAAGTTCCTCTATTAGCTTTAAATAAAGTTATTTCTAACTCAGTTATTATTGAAATAATCAGTGCACCTTCTTTACCTCTCACCTTCCTTTTCCTACCAAGTTGTGCCTGTTGGATCACTTCTGCATCATCAGGACATATCACATGTTCTTCCTCTCACCTATGCCCCTCTGTTTTAGCCTTCCTTTTCCACTCAGATGTACTGAATGTATTGACTACCTACAACTCCTTTGCTCTCCCCTCCCAGTCATTGCTTGGTTCCTTGCAGTTTGTTTCTTTTTTTTTTAACTTTTAATTTTACTTTGGAGTATAGCTGGTTAACCATGTTGTGATAGTTTTAGGTGCACAGCAAAGCGACTCAGCCATACATATACATGTATCCATTCTCCCCCAAACTCCCCTCCCACAGTTTGTTTCTTATTAGTTTTGTCAAGAAGGACTCATGGGTCAATGTTTTCTGAGATTTTTCATGTTGAAAATTGTCTGTGAACTGTACGCATAAAGAAAGTGTAGTTGGGTATGAAATTCTTGCCTTACACTTTCTTTCCTTCAGCATCTTGTAGGTGTTGCTCCATTGTTTTCTGTCAATGAATGTTGCTTGTGATACAACTGAAGTCAGCTTGATTTTTGTTTCTTTTTGAAAGTGACTTGATCTTTTTGTCTTGTTTGTCATAGGAATTATTCCTTTTATTGAGAAGATCAATAATGTCCCTGGAGTAATCACAGTATTAACAATTCTATTGGTATTAACTGTTAACTCTTCCCTGGTATGTCATGTGCCCTTTCAATAGGTATGTTCATAGTCTTTATGTGTCAGGAAGTATTTTTGTATTTTCTATTTGAATATTTGTTTCATTTGTAGTTTGACTTCTTTCAGGACTTACAAGATATGCATGTTAGATATCCTTTGTCTGTATTGTATAGTGTATTATTTCTTTCTAAACATTTTAAACATTTATTTTTATGTTTGATTTTTCCTTTCTTCTATGTCTTTACCATGACTCCCTCTGTGTTTTGTCTCTCTCATATGCCTTTCAACTTTGTCTTGGTTTCTATAATGATTTTATTTTCCATTTATTTCTTTCCTGAAATTTGCCAGCTCACATTTCAGGTCTCCCTGCTAAATTTGTCATCTCTTCTCTGAATTCTTGTATTTTGGCTTCACAATCTTCCTTATGGAGCTTATTATTCTTTACGATTTTAAAATTTGTATCAAACCTATTTGGTCATAACTCTTATCTATTCCATGACAAATTAGAGTGTGTGTGTGTGCATGCACACGTGCATGTGTGTTTTTAGTTTGTGTTTCTCTTTTTCTTCTTTCTGTTTTCTTTTAAATCTTTGTATCAATGCTGTGTTAGCTTTTTTGGTTAGTCATCATTGAATAAACTGTATTTTGTGGGCAAGCTATTTTGAAGAGTTTCTTGTAGGAAGGAACCCAGGTACTGTTTTAGTGTAAGCTTTCATAATTCAAAGGTTCTTTTCTTTGAATTATAAACTTCCAGAAAATATGGCCAACCTCCTTCTCTGAGTCATCTTGCTTCCTTGGCTTCTTTGAACCAAACTTGTCCACGAAGACTTTTTCATCAGCCCAGTTCACCCCATTCCTACACTTAATATTGCAAATAAGAGAGTCAAGTTACGCGCCTCAGGGTTTTGCCCTTCCTTTAGAAAGCATGTTTGTGTTGCTACTTTCTAAGAGCAATCAAGGCCAAGGGCTCTTACCGCTGAGATCTTTCCTATTACTTCTTTATTCTGCTCTTCTGGCATGGCTTCTCCTCAACATCAGCTGCTTTTTACAACCCGTAGAAGTATTTTGAGGAATTATATGAATAATATATTTCTAGTTTTACTGAACATAGTGTTCAAGGTTTGTGTTCTTTTTTTTTTTTTTCAGTGTCTTTCAGTTGATTTCCAGGAGGAGAAGGGAATAAATAGACTTATTCACGCTCAAAGTTCATACCATACTCTGAGTTTTTGCAATCCAAGATTCCTACTGTAGACCAGTTAACAATTGACATTCTAGAAATGTTTGGTGAGTAACCCAATATTGTTGAACAGGTTAGCATAAATAGCAGAATTACTAAGTTAGTGTATATAATGTCTGTTATGTTTATAATTTATGGCGTTCTCTTAATTTTTCTAAATATAAATATTTCATAGAAGTATATGTGAATATAAAAATTATGGAATCTTGAGTGATTCTGTGTTTTAAAAATCCTCTTCTGAATTTCTTAAAAGCACATATAAACCTTTTCTAGATAGTATCATATATTTTTAATTCATGTTTGAATATTGTTGAGACAAAATGAAGAATCTTATTTTCAACCAAAATAATCAGAAGTTTTATCAGTTTAGCAATTAGAGATTGAACTACAAAGCAAGGAAAGTAAGGCTACCTTTCAAGGTCTGACTGTATATAGTGGTTTAATGTTTATTTCTTTGGCATCATGTTCTTTCTATAAGAAAATGTGTTGGAAGATTAAGTACACAAAATTTATTGCTTGACATGTTATACTTCAACATGCTGCTAATTAGCACAAATACTCACTCCAGCAAGTGAGATCATGACTTTCCCTTGGTTGTATCTGAGAGATTCTTTGTGATGGAGAAAAATCCCAGGTGTTTGGCTTCAAATAGGAATTACCACCCAGGTGTCTATCTTAATAACAACAAAATGCCTGGGCTAAAAATCCAAGAAGAGGAAGGGAACTGCTTCATTCTTTCTATTTTTAATGACATTCACAATACTTATTAGTAAATAAATTAGTTATCTATTGCTACATAAGAAAATTACCCCAAAACACAGCAGCTTAAAAAAACAAACATTTCTTATCTCATGTTGTTTCTGAGGGCCAGGAATCTGGGATCAGCTTAGATAGTGGTTCAGGCTCTTTGTCTCTGGATCTCTTGTGAAGTTTCAGTCAAGCTGTTGCCTGGGGCTGCAGCCACCCCATAGCTTGGCTGGGTGGAAGGATCTTGTTGCAAGATCACTCAAGTGGCTGTTGGTGGGAAGCCTCAGTTCCTTTCCATGTGGGCTTCTTCATAGGACTGCTCAAAACTTGACAGCTGGTTTCTACTAGAGTTAGTGGAGAAACAGAATGACAGAGAGACAGAGAGAGAGAGAGAGATGGAAATTGCAGTGTCTTTTATAACCCATTCTCAGAAGTGTAATATCATCTCTTCTACCATATTCTAATGGTCATACAGACCAACTCTGGTACAGCATGGCAAGGCACTGTACAAGAGTATGAATGTCAGGAAATAGAGATCACTGGGGCCATCTTGGAGGCTGGTAACTACAGGTACTAAACTTGTTCCAGGGAATACACTAAGCATAAGGGACTCATCTATTAATAGAACCATTTATATATCCCTTCACTTGGTTTCATGATCAATAGAACATATATTCAACATCTACCATGTACCAAGATCTGTGTTATATACAAGAGATTATAAAGTAAAAAAGACAAGACCTTATACTTACATTCTGGCAAGAGAGATAAATATGTAAGACATGACGATGATGTTCCACTTTAGCATAAAAGAGGCTTGAACCAAATACGATAGGGGTTTTGTAGAAAGAGAGATTGTTTTTGTTTAGGTAATGTACAGCAAAGTTGAGCAACCAGCACTGTAGTTAGTCTTAAAAAGCAAGCAGGAGTTGAGTAAGGTAGGAGTGATTGGCATTTCAGGAGGAAGAGATAGTATGCATGTGGAAGATTTTATTTTCTAAAAATGGGCACAAAGTATATCCTATGTTCTCTTCTGCTGTGTGACCTTGACATCTCCCCATTTAGAGATGGAGTCTGTTTCTTCACCTTCTTAAATCTGAGGGGCCCTGTGACTACTTTCACCAATAAATTATAGTGGAAGTGTTGCCTTGCCACTTTCTGTCATAGTTCTAAACTAGCTGTGCAGTTTCTACCACCTGTTTCTCTGAATCCAGCCCCTACGGAAAAAGTGAAACTTCCTTTAAATATCCATGCTGCAAGAAGCTAAGCCAAGGGAAGAAACCCTGCAGAACCGGAAGCCACACGAGAGAGGCCAAGGAGCTCTGATACACCAGAATGTGAGTAAAGACACCATTTTGGAAGAAGATTCTCCCACCCCGACCAATGCAGTGTTGATCAGAAATGACCACAAAGTCAAACCATTCCTGCATTCATGACCAAATCATGAGCAAAATAAAAATGGTTGCTTTTAGCCACTGAATTTTGGGGCAGTTGGTTATGCTGCAAGAAATAACTAAAATAATGAGCATATTGCATTACATGTTCAGTAAGTCATTTGATGAAGCTAGCTGCTAAATTGAAGAGTAAGGCAGGAAAGCATAAGCTGGCACAGAATCCAAAGTATAAAATATTTGGCGTGCTCTCGTAAATGTTGTTTAGGAAAAGGTGGACATTCTGGACTCTTCTGAATGGCAGAGTAATAGAATTCAATTTGTGATTGGAGATAGTCATTCTGGGGAAAATGTGGAAGATGAGCAACAGAGAAGAGAAGCTAGAGGAAAGCAGACCATTTGTATTTTCCCTTGAAACTAACTGTACAGCAATCACGAAGGCAGAAGTATGGAAGTGTTACATCATGAAGGAGAATGGAACATTTACTGATTAGAATTACATCTCTTTGGCTGGTGGGAAAGAGCTAGATAACAATTATTACATATGATTCTTGAATGTCTAGCCATTATCTAAGACAGAAAACACCAGAGAAGAAGCAAGCGATGTTTAATGAGTTTGGTTTTAGTTGTGTTGAATTCAAGGTGCCCATGGGATTTTTAATGATTGCAGTCAAGTCCTAGAAGAGCAATTGTACTTTGCTTTCACTGTACCATAATTTTCACCTTTCTTTCACACTTCCTAATTATTTTTAATAGAGGGCAGCAATCCAAGAGATGTTGGTTACTACTGAGTTCCCGCTAAAAGCTCCACACAGATTCTTACACAGTAATAGTCCTAACATCCCACTAACCCAGTTTTCCCATTTGGTTTTTTTATGATCCCTAATTACAGGCATAAGATCCAGGTAATGACTGGGTTACATTTTCCGCTAGACAAATTATGTACATAATTAAAGGCACATGTTCACTGAGATATTGAAGCATCTGATGCTTCTGCAGAGAAGATAATTGTCAACCTTTGCACTGTAATTAAGTCTAAATGGGAATCCTAATCATTTTCCAAATGAGCAAACAGTAAGCTAGTCTTGATTGGCTGATTGGCTGTGCCATGGCAGCAAATGAAACAGATTTGCTGCCCAGGTTAATTAGTCATCTATGAATGTCACCACCCTCAGAAACCCCACATTAGATCTGAGCATTAGAGCTAATTGGCAGTACATTGTTGAAACTTTGTATGATTTTTACCTGGCTTGTCTTTGGAATTCAAAATCTCACAGTTCTTTTTTTCCCCTGAATCTGTCTTCTCATAGTGACTCATGTCAAGTCATTTGAATGCTCTACCCACTAGTTCCAGCACAGGCATGAGAGGGCAGATGGAGCGAGGATTTAGGGTGAGTCAGAGCTGGATTCAAATCCCACAGAAATTTCATTCTTAGAGTGAAATCTGTTTCCTCTTCATCTCTCTCTTTCAGTAGTTCATCTGTAAACTACATGTGATTCATTTTACTATATAGAACATTAAGATCACTCCAGCAGGTTTCCCCATGCCCCTTTCCAGTCAAACTCCACCCCACCCCTCCAGAGACAAGCATTATGATATTTTTCCATTAGCTTTGCCCATTCTAGAATATCGTGTGAATGTCATAATGTAGTCTGTAACACTTTTACATAAGGCTTTTTTCAGTCAGCATTATGTGTTTGAGGTCCACCCGTGTTGCCATGTCAGTACATCCTTCTTGCTAGAAAAACTAATAAACCTTGATATTTCTGTCACTTCATATAATAGAAATGTATTTCTCACTCATATCAGAGTACTGTATGGGTATTCCTGGTTCAAAGACAGCTTTCCCAGATGTAGGGAACTTGGTGACCTTGGGCATCTGAAGTTTCACCTTTTCCTAAGCCTTGGTGCATCTGTACCTGACAGCTGATGCAGAGAAAGGAAAGAGGTCAGACGGTAACTTCCACTGCTTAAAAATCCAGCCCAGAAGTGTCACACATCACTCCTATGCATATACCATTGGTGAGGGCAGACCATGTGGCCATATGTGTATACAGATGGGAAGCGTCGGCTCTGGGTGGGCAGCCTCGTTCTTGCACTCACCCCACACCATGGAAGGAAGGATGTACTTTTTGATGGAAAGTTAGTTATCTCTGCCACAATGTCTGAACTCCAGTCCCATGAACTGCCGCCACCCCCCCACCCCCGCACACACACACAACTAGGCTCTTTACTGAGTATCTCTGTAAGACAAGAAGCACAAACTCTACAAACCAACAAAATAGTGTACACAGATGCTACACTTCTTGGCTCTTGAGGTGGAGTCCTATCTCTCCTACTGCAATTGCCTTAAAAACTAGCCTTGTCAATGACCACTTTGCTGCTTCTATGGGCTACCAGGTGGCTGGCAAGGTTCTTTTAAACCTTCCTTTCTCTTCTTTATTCAGATTTTGCTCTCCTCTGCTAATTTTTTCAAACGTTAGCTATGAGAAACCATTTGCTTAGGTAAGGATTTGCCTGGTACCTTGAAGCCACTTTCAAGAAAAGTTCTTTTCTTTTCCAAGTCATTGTTAACAAGGCTCCTGCACATGTATTGAAAGATTTACTATGTGTCTGGTCCTTTGCTAAGGATTTCCACATATATTATCTCAATTAATCTTTAAAATACATTATAAGACATGCATTATTATTTTTATTCTAGGATGTCAGAAACTAAGGTCCAGACGTTAACTAGTGGTGTCCCAAGACATAGAATTAAAGAATGACCTGGAATTTCAATCCAGAGAATGTGCATCTTATAACCAGAAAGGAATTTACAGATTATCTGTCTAATTCCTTCCTTTCACAGGTAAGGAAATAGAGGCTTAAAGCACTCAAGTGATTTGTCTAGTGTCTGAGAGCTGGAAAGCAGCAGAACCAGGCAGAGTCTAAAGCTTCTAAATATCTATCACGTGGTTCTATTTTTTTAACAATAAAATTTTGTCACACATCTAGCTGACTCCTGCACTATGCCTGAACGTATTCCTAGCTGACAGTCACTAGTCAACTATCACAATATTTTCAGCTTCCACCTGAATGGTGATGTTATGTCAAACCAGCTATTTTCCTGAAATGATCAAACTTACTCTGCCTTTGCTAAACACTTTTCTTTTGAAGTCTCCCCAGAACCTGTTTAGCAGAGGCAAAATGCCTTTGACAAAATTATTCCCCCGTTCAGTGGTATGAATTCACTGTGTCTGATTATGCATCCGTGAATTGAAAGTGTTTGCTGCCTCAAGGATCAGCCTCTGATATTTCCTTACTAACTTTGCTTTTATGGTCTGTGAAAAAAATCAACTTGGCTTAGTACTGATGACTGTGTCGTATTTAACTGCTGTATACGTTTTCTTCATCACTATGCGTCTTTTATTTACTGTAATAAATGTGATCGAACAGTGTAGGTTAAGCATCACCTATAGACTGAAAATGAAATACAATTTCTGCCTAGAAAATAAAATATTTTTTGAAGGCAACATGTCATTGCTTTTGTGTTTTCCTGGTTGGGGGCCTTGTAAACACCCAGCTCCCTGGGTCCAAACCTGGGATGAGAAATATAAAGTGAGTGGGAATAACAGAGGAAAAGAAATCTATTTGACCACTGAAGAACAATGAAGTACAATCCCATGAACTAGTCAACAAACACTTTAGGAAGATTGCACTTGCTGGAGTGATATATAATTTGTGAGACGCCACTAATTACAACTTCTATAACATGGCTTTAAATCCTTCCAGAAAAGTACCCTGCTTATTCAAATTGAGGCATTTAAAATCTGTCAAGCTGCCAAGACCTGTTCCCTGAGGTGAATGGCATGCTTCTGTACTGGGGAGACGGTCGGTTTAACTGCTTATATTGATGATTGGACTTAAGTGTCCCATGGGGATAGTGGAGATGTTGACTGATACTAAAGGGTAGACAACTAAAAAAAAAAAAAAAAAACAACCTACATTCTACGTTTATGGATTATACCTGTAGTGGAAAGGACCTGCTAGCTATCTTGTAGAAAATAAATAAATAAATAAATAAATAAATAAATAAATAAATAAATAAGTGCCAGAATACCGCCTGCTTCCTAGAAGTCATATTTTTTGAATGATAAGTATAGTAGTTACCACTTGATGAGAACATGCCACGTATCCAGCACTTAGTAACGCATTCCTTATAGGGCCCATGAGGCCTTCCACATTCAGGCCAAGCCTGACCTATGTATTTTTCTTAGACCCCTCTGATGTTTCTTGGAATTTTTCAGGCCTTCACTCACACTGTATGTTCTCCCCTCTTTGTCCTCTCCCAAATCTCTGCTCCTCATTTTTTGGCACTCAACTGAAATGTTTGGTAACAGGTGAATCAGGGATTTCCTACTTTGGCAATTGGACATGTCCCCTGAATTTGTATATTGGGACAATTTCCTTCCATGACCCCAGATTATGTTGATGCCATGTTATAGATTCCTAAAACATGCTTCACTTTTTCTTTCATGACACTTAGCACAATTGTAGTTGTTTACATCCTCTTGATAGGAGCCCCAGAAAGAGGTGAAGAACATCCTTGTCTTGCTCATGTTAATATCTTCTTCCCTTGGTTCAATCCTTAAGGTAGAAGTTATTATCTTTAATTTACACATGAGAACGCTGACGATCAGAGAACAAACTCTCTAAGATCCTTACTGTAATAAATAATAGAATGCATCTACCTTACTCCAAAACCCTTGCTTTCAAGTCCTATGAAACATGGTCTTATGCTTTAAAAGGAACTCGTACTATGTGAATGTAGGCTATAAAAGTGAAAACAGTACAAAAAATGCAAAAAAAAGTTAAGTGAAATTTATATATGAAACTTAAGGTTAGTGGGTGGTGGCAGTTTTAATGTGCTTAAACTTATATTTTCTACTTTGGAATACCATGAGCGTTAGATCAAGAACCAGCAGTTCCTGAAGACACATCATGATTTCCTAAATGGAAGATGGGAGACTAGGAATGAAATGAGACCAAGCTTTGTTTTCCTATCCAACCCCAGAATTTGAAATCTCTAGGAGTGACCTCACCAATTACATCAGGACTCAAACCAACCACAAAGAGGGAAGGGTGTGTCACTCTAATGGGGACAAACAATCACCACAACCCACCTCTACTCTCTTTTTGGTTTGGGCTGTGGCTATTTCAACCAGAGGTAATAAAATTATAAACATGTAGAACCACTTCAAAAGATGACATCCTCAGGAAGACCTATGATGGGTGATTTCACAGCATAGGACATCTGGTTAACTTTTTATAAGTATTCAGAATGGCTTAGGAAAGCTAAAAACCGGTAAGATAATGTGGCTAAAACAAATATTGCTATTTTCTATTCTAGACGCTTGTAAGCAGAACATGCAGGGAGGGACACCCAGAGGTGCATCAAGAGGTACATAGACTTTGTGGAAGAGGTTCACAGCTTCAAGTGGGTGCTGACTCCTCTGAGAGTTAAAAGTAAGAGAAGTCATTGAATTTTCATTGCCTGACATCTCACCATGCTGTCAATCTCATTAAAAAGAATAAATGAATCTTTATCTGAAACTTAATAATGAGCAAGTTTGTAAGTAGGAAAGTGTGCAGTTGCTCAAGAAGTCAGTTTCTCAGATTTCTAGATCAGAGATAGAGCCAAAAGAAACACAAAGTCCCTGAAGTTTGAACCAGGCTCTCCATGACACTGCCAGCTTTGATGAATTTAATTCTGAACCCCCAGAACTGGTGTAATCCCAAGATATGGAAGGCATGGCTGAGAGGTGGCTTGAACAACCAGTTGAGCAAGAAGTAGGCTCCAGGGGGATTTGTTGAGCTAAAGATGAGAGGGGTAGAAGAAAAGATGGACAAGCCTGGAAGACTGGGATAAAGTTACAGGAGGAGCATAAACCCCATGGCCAGGAACTAATTTTATTCAAGTATTAAATAAGCACGGTGACACATTCTTATAAACCAGTTTCAGGAATATTGCTAAATCTCAGGAATATGAAAAAAGAATTCCACAAGGTAATTAATGTATTATTACTCTCCATGGCAATCTCTTACTTTAGAGAAGGATTCAGTTATGTGGAGAGATATTTATATTAGTGTAGAGGTATTCGCATGATGACATGGATATACAGCACAGAGAGAGATACCAACTCACAAACTGGAGAATTTCTAAAAGAAGTTATGCAAGCAAAGTGACCCTAGAAGAATATTATTCTGAACGTTAGTTATATAATACACTGGAATAGGCTACTGCTGAAGGTAGGAAAATATCCAGAATGCTATTGTAGCAATCCAGGTTCCAATGGGGTAATATTTGAAGAAATAATATTTGGCATTAGAAACTGACTTTATGAGCATTCAAGGAGAAATTTGCTTTCCTGTCTATTGTCTTGCAGGGCTCACCCTCTCTCATGGTCTGCAATCACCTCATAGACTGAGACATTTAGAGATATAGCCCGAGTTCTAGCGTTTCACAGAAGTATATATTGGTTCACCACAACTATTTATTAATCATTTATTGTTTTCCAGGAACTAAACTAAGAACTATCAGAACAGAAGTGGATAATATAAGGGTATATATATATATATATATATATATATATATATATATATACACATACACAATAGGTACCAATAGTTGTTTGACTTTTTACTTTCCTAAACTTTAGCCTAAATTGACCAAAGCCTGACAGTATCTAATCTCTTCTGCTATGATGTCATGTTGGGGGATACTGTGATGACATGAAAAGAGCATGGCCGATCTAGACACTGGGTCTCAAACTGGAGCATATATCAGAATCACTTGGAAGGTTAAAACAAGGTTTGCTAGACTCACTCCAGAGCTGCTGATTTAGTAAGTCTGGGGGGGAGCCTTAGAATTTCAATTATAACATGTTTTCCAGAAGATGCTGTTAGTCCAGGGACCACATTTTCAGAACCTCTGGAGACAGACTAGTTTCCTACATATTTTGTCCCACTACTTTAGCTCAAAGGAGCTGCCCTTCCTTTTCAATGCTAGTAACAGCAAAGGTTGAATTTTATATGGTCTGGCTTTCTGCCTAATAGGTGGACTTTACTCTCCATAGCACTGAGCAGGAACCTATTTAATTTCTTTGACTTTGTTTCTTGCTGAGGGGTAGATGTTCATTCAATTGTAGCTGATCTATGAAATGTCATGGTCTCTAGACCCAGGGGAAGAGAGGCAGCCTCTTAGATGAGAGTAGGGAAGTTCAGTAGCAAACTTCCATTGGGCATTTGCCAGATGACAGTGCTGTACAGTGACCTGGACAGATGTACCCTGGGAAAGAGACAGTCTTTATCCAAGGGCTTTATGCCTGACAAGTTCAAAAGGAGCTTCAATGTTTAGAATGTGAAAAAAACTTAGGACAATAGAAAATGTATTCATTATGGAAGAAAGTGAAATTTAAATCTCCAGTTCACCAAAATAACCACGGAAAAGAAAGCTTGCGCCTTCAACCTTAGAATAATCACTAGTGAACTACATGAATCTCTTAGTGCTATTAATCAGGTGATCAGCTAGCTGGGGCCAGCAGAGCAGCCTCTCATAGCCAGGCAGTAAGCTCACATAATTGGGGAGCATATAAAGAAAGATTTACTATCTTAGTTTGCATGCATTTGCAATTTGAGGTCAAAACTCCAATGTGTAAGTTGAAAAGAAAGACATTAATTAGCACAAATGCTTGCAGGACTATTTGGCTTAGAAAAATAGCAGTTTAGGCTCAGTTTAAGTGTGCCTAGGTGATCACCCTCAGCACAAGTCTGTCTAGATCCAGTAAACCTCATCATGCTCACATATCAGAGAAATCAAGCGCTATTCCAACATATATCTGAGGATTCCTTTACTGCATGTGCACAAAACTGAAGCATTGTGGGAAGGCACATTGCATTTAGCCAAGCTCTGAGAGAGTGGGGAAAGGAAGTGGGGGGACTTTGCTTAAGCAAGGTGTCCACTTTAGAAGAGTGTGGATACAGAAGTTCCTACTTGAATTATCCATCTCCAGCCCAGTGCTTGGCACATGAGAAGCAGTTCATAAGTACTTTTGAACGTGGAATTTAGTAGAGAGGTAAAGAGCCAAGATTTGTTGGGTTTTACTCATGAACCTGCAATTCATTTTGGTCTCAAAACATTCCCCAGTAAAAAGGCTATAGTCTTGGCCATTCATGTATATTTCTCTTAACTTTCCATGATAAGTCCTTAGCAAGTGTAAAGTTGTAGAAAATTGAACATTGTGGTGTCCTGTGGAGGAACTACCTTAAATAAGAAGTCATTTTCCAAGACGCTTAGTGACTCTAAACATCATGAGGACTAACTGTAAAACCTTGCTTTTCCAGATGGTGAATGGATGTGAAAAATTTTACAAGCACTTCTTTTCCAAAGAGTGAAGTTTAATGTTTTCTTGTTATAAAATGTTGATGCTCCTGCCATTGAAAATAGTGCAATATAAAAACTTGTTCATCTGTTCTTTGTCAAGAGAAGAAAACAACTTGTTTGGCACCAGACATTGATTTTCCAGCAATACGAGCAATAAAGGGACTAAATTCTTAGAAAAGTTCCAAATCCAACCCCACCTGCCTGATGTTTCCAGAAGATCTTGCATATTCAGCTCAGAGTCTGGAAACATTTATAATTTGCATTTCTTAAGAAACTGATGGAAAGATGAAAGAAGATGTTGATAATTTCTACATTTTATAAGCTATAGGTATATTCACCTCCTAAGTAATTATGAGCAAAATATTTTAACTCTTGGCCTCGATCTACCCAACTATAAAGTAGGTAAACCAAACAGCCCGCTTCTCTAAATATTTAACAAGTAATAGTAAGGATGATAATAAGAACCCTTCTTTGAATGTTATCATTTTGTACCTGTCAGGAATTATATTAAGACCCTTACTTGAATTAGCTCATTTTATTTTTACTATAAGCCTAACATATGCTATATAATCTCCACTTAACAGGTAACACAAACTGAGGTGTTTAGCAGATAAACAACTTTCCCAAGTCAATAAAAACAGACATAAGATCAAAATTTAAGTCTTCTAACTAAAAACTAGTGTTCAAAAACACTTTCTTAAATGATAAGTGGACTCTCAAATTAAATATCATTATTCTTCTTCTTACAAAACTTACAGGGTCACATTTGAAGCAATAAAGGATAGATAGGTAGCTAGCTCTAGCTAGCTAGCTAGCTAAGGTATAACACACACACACACACACACACACACACAAACATTTTTTTAAATTTTAAATTCTAACAGGCTATTCTGTTCTTTCCATAACATAGAATAGATTCTTTCTGTAACTCTGGATAAATGAATCCATTTCATAGCTCAGGGGGAGGGGGAGAAAAAGAAAAACGTTGGTCACTTTTAGACATAAAATGACTTATTTCCGCAATTAATATATTCAGTGAAATAATAAAAATTCAAACTTTTCCTTCCCCTAGCTAGGAACAAATCCAAGTTTTGTGGGCCTACAGCATATATCTTAGGGGAGGATCTATTTACAAAAGAGGAAACACAACTTCAAAAGTAATATTAAGCACAAAAACGAATAGTTATTGTGACATCAGCAAGGTGGTGAACTAGACTAGTATGTTCCAGTTCTTCATTTCCCCAAAGAAACATCAAATAAACAGTTAGACATTGACTAATAGCTTTATGGAGCCCTGGAAACCATCAGAAATCTACAGAACCAAGCAGATACACAAATTTTAAAAAGGCGCATTCAAAATGAGAAGAAATCTTGTGGCATTTTTATTCATCATTGCTCCATCTCCTGCTTGGCATGGCATGGCATGGTTAGGAGGAAGTAGACCAATTCTCACTTTCTTCTTTGTTGAGAGGACAAAGTGGAATTCCTTTGCAACATTGTGATCTATCTGTGGGTTGCCTGAGGAATCGGTTTCTTTCTCACCTGACTCAGAGCTCAGAAAATAGTTTGGATCTCAGGCTGGAAGCTGCAGAAGGCAGTAGTGGACACTGTGGCACATAAAAGCTGTAGGAAGACTGCAGACACAAGGAAGCCAATCTGCAGAGGTTGGAAGAAGTAACTGTTTTCCAGCGCACAAATCTGAACAAAAGATAACCAGGCATACAAACAAATAAAGAAATATGACCCATTGAAAAGATCAAAATAAATCTCCAGAAAATGACTCTAAGAATTTCTGGATTTGGACTTTAAAGAAAAAGACTTTAAAACAACTGTCTTCTTCTTCTTCTTCTCTTTTTTTTATGCAGCAGCTTTTTATTCGTTATTTATTTTATACATATTAGTGTATATTTGTCAATTCATCTCACCACCACCACCACCATCCTTGCGTTCCCCCCTTCATTTCCATACGTTTGTTCTCTACATCTGTGTCTCTATTTCTGCCTTGCAATACGGTTCATCTGTACCATTTTCCTAGATTCCACATATATGCGTTAATATACAATATTTGTTTTCTCTTTCTGACTCACTTCACTCTGTATGACAGTCTCTAGGTCCATCCACATCTCTACAAATGACCCAGTTTTGCTTCTTTTTATGGCTGAGTAATATTCCTTTGTTATATGTACCACATCTACATTATCCATTCATCTGTCCATGGACATTTAGGTTGCTTCCATGACCTGGTTATTGTAAATAGTGCTGCAATGCACATTGGAGTGCATGTGTGTTTTTGAATTATGGTTTTCTTTGGGTATATGCCCAGTAGTGGGATTGCTGGGTCATATGGTAATTCTATTTAGTTTTCTAAGGAATGTCCATACTGTTCTCCATAGTGGCTGTATCAATTTACATTCCCACCAACAGTGCAAGAGGGTACCCTTTTCTCCACACCCTCTCCAGCATTTGTTGTTTGTAGATTTTCTGATGATGCCCATTCTAACTGGTGTGAGGTGATACCTCATCAAAACCTGGTAGTTTTGATTTGAATTTCTCTAAAAATTAGTGATGTTGAGCAGTTTTTCATGTGCCTCTTGTCCATCTGTATGTCTTATTTGGAGAAATGCCTATTTAGGTCTTCTGCCCAGTTTTTCATTAGGTTGTTTGTTTTTTTAATATTGAGCTTCATGAGCTGTTTATATATTTTAGAAATTAATCCTTTGTTGATTCATTTGCAAGTATTTTATCTCATTCTGAGGGTTGTCTTTTCATCTTTTTTATAGTTTGTTGTGCAAAAGTTTTTAACTTTTGTTAGTTCCCATTTGTTTATTTTGTTTTTATTTCCATTACTGTAGGAGGTGGGTCAAAAAAGATCTTGCTGTGATTAATGTCATAGAGTGTTCTCCCTGTTTTCCTCTAAGAGTTTTACAGTGTCCGGTCTTACATATAGGTCTTTAATCCATTTTGAGTTTATTTTTGTGTATGGTGTTAGAAAGTGTTCTAATTGCATTCTTTTACATGGAGCTGTCCAGTTTTCCTAGCACCACTTATTGAAGAGACTGTCTTTTCTCCATTGTATATCCTTGCCTCCTTTGTCATAGATTAGTTGACCATAGGTGCGTGGGTTTATCTCTGGCCTTTCTAACTTGTTCCATTTATCTATATTTCTGTTTTTGTGCCAGTACCATATTGTCTTGATTACTGAAGCTTTGTAGTATAGCCTGAAGTCGGGGAGTCTGATTCCTCTAGCTCTGTTTTCTTTCCCTCAATATTGCTTTGGCTATTCAGGGTCTTTTGTGTCTCCATACAAATTTTAAGATTTTTTGTTCTAGTTCTGTAAGAAATGCCATTGGTAATTTGATAGGGACTGCATTGAATCTGTAGATTGCTTTGAGTAGTATAGTCATTTTCACAATATTGATTCTTCCAATCCAAGAACAATGTATATCTCTCCATCTGTTTGTGTCATCTTTGATTTCTTTCATCAGTGTCTTATATTTTTCTGAGTACAGGTCTTTTACCTCCTTAGGTAGCTTTATGCCTAGGTTTTTTATTCTTTTTGTTGCAGGGGTGAATGAGATTGTTTCCTTAATTTCTCTTTCTGATCTTTCATTGTTAGTGTATAGGAATGCAAGAGATTTCTGTGCATTAATTTTGTATCCTGCAACTTTACCAGATTCACTGATTAGCTCTAGTAGTCTTCTGGTGGCATCTTTTAGGATTATCTATGTATGGTATCATGTCATCTGCAAACAGTGACCATATTACCTCTTCTTTTCCAATTTGTATTCCTTTTATTTCTTGTTCTTCTCTGATTGCCATGCCTAGGACTTCCAAAACTATGTTGAATAACAGTGGTGAGAGTGGACATCTTTGTCTGTCTTGTTCCTGATCTTAGAGGAAATGCTTTCAGTTTTTCACCATTGAGAATGATGTTTGCTGTGGGTTTGTTGTATATGGCCTTTATTAGGTTGAGCTAGTTTCCCTCTATGCCCACTTTCTGGAAGTGATTATCAAGGAATCAATCCAAGAAGAAGATATAACAACTATAAATATATATGCACCCAACATAGGAGCACCTCAATACATAAGACAACTGCTAACAGCTATAAAAGAGGAAATCAACAGTAACACAGTAATAGTGGGGAACTTTAACACCTCACTTACACCAACGGACAGATCATCCATATAGAAAATTAATAAGAAAAAACAAGCTTTAAATGACACATTAGACCAGAGAGATTTAATGGATATTCTTAGGACATTCCATCCAAAATCCGCAGATAACACTTTCTTCTCAAGTGCGCACAGAACATTCTCCAGGATTGATCACATCTTGGGCCACAAATCAAGCCTCAATAAATTTAAGAAAATTGAAATCATATCAAACATCTTTTCTGATGACAATTCTATGAGATTAGAAATCAATTACAGGGGAAAAAAACGTAAAAAACACAAACACAAGGAGGCTAAACTGTACGTTACTATATAACCAAGAGATCACTGAAGAAATCAAAAAGGAAATCAAAAACTACCTAGAGACAAATGACAACTAAAACACGATGATCCAAAACCTATGGGATGCAGCCAAAGCAGTTCTAAGAGGGAAGTTTTTAGCAATACAAGCCTACCTCAAAACACAAGAAAAATCTCAAATAAACAATCTAATCTTACACCTAAAGGAACAAGAGAAAGAAAAACAAAAAAAACCCAAAGTTAGCAGGAGAAAAGGAATCATAAAGATCAGAGCAGAAATAAATGAAATAGAAACCAAGAAAACAATAACAAAGATCAATAAAATTAAAAGCCCGTTCTTTGAGAAGATAAACAAAATTGATAAACCATTAGCCAGAATCATCAAGAAAAAGAGGGAGAGGACTCAAATCAATAATATTAGAAATGAAAAAAGAGAAGTTACAACAGACACCGCAGAAATACAAAGCATCCTAAGAGACTACTACAAGCAACTCTATGCCAATAAAATGGACAACCTGGAAGAAATGGACAAATTCTTAGAAAGATATAACCTTCCAAGACTGAACCAGGAAGAAATAGAAAACATGAAGAGACCAATCAAAACTAATGCAATTGAAACTGTGATTTAAAATCTTCCAACAAACAAAAGTCCAGGACCAGCTGGCTTCACAGGTGAATTCTATCAAACATTTAGAGAAGAGCTAACACTGATACTTCTCAAACTCTTCCAAAAAATTGCAGAGGAAGGAACACTCCCAAACTCATTCTATGAGACCAAAATCACCCTGATACCAAAACCAGAAAATGATACTACAAAAAAAAGAAAATTATAGACCAATATCACTGATGAATATAGATGCAAAAATCCTCAACAAAATACTGGCAGACAGAATCCAACAACACATTAAAAGGATCATACACCATGATCAAGTGGGATTTATTCAAGGGATGCAAGGATTCTTCAATATACACAAATCAATCAATGTGATTCACCATATTAACAAATTGAAGAAGAAAAACCATATGATCATCTCAATAGAAGCAGAAAAACTTTTGACAGAATTCAACACCCATTTATGATAAAAACTCTCCAGAAAGTGGGCATAGAGGGAAGCTATCTCACATCATAAAGGCCATATATGACAAACCCACAGCAAACATCATTCTCAATGGTGAAAAACTGAAAGCATTTCCTCTAAGAACAGGAACAAGACAAGGACGTCCACTCTCACCACTATTATTCAACATAGCTTTGGAAGTCCTACTCATGGCAATCAGAGAAAAACAAGAAATAAAAGGAATACCAATGGGAAAAGAAGGAGTAAAACTGTCACTGTTTGCAGATGATATGATACTATACATAGAGAATCCTAAAGATGCCACCAGAAAACTACTAGAGCTAATCACTGAATTTGGTAAAGTTACAGGATACAAAATTATTGCACAGAAATCTCTTGCATTCCTATACACTAATGATGAAAAATCTGACAGAGAAATTAAGGAAACATTCCCATTTACCATTGCAACAAAAAGAATAAAATACCTTGGAATAAACCTATCTAGGGAGACAGTAGACCTGTATGCAGAAAACTATAAGACACTGATGAAATAAATTAAAGTTGATACAAACAGATGGAGAGATATACCATGTTCTTGGATTGGAAGAATCAGTATTGTGAAAATGACTATACTGCCTAAAGCAATACACAGATTCAATGCAATCCTTATCAACTTACCAATGGCATTTTTTGCAGAACTAGAACATAAAATCTTAAAATTTGTATGGAGACAAAAAAGACCCCAAATAGCAAAAGCATCTTGAGGGAAAAAAACGGAGCTGGAGGAATCAGACTCCCTGACTTTAGGCTATACTAGAAAGCTACAGTAATCACGACAATATGGTACTGGCACAGAAGCAAAAATATTGATCAATGGAACAGGAGAGAAAGCCCAGAGATAAACCCATGTACGTATGGTCAACTAATCTATGACAAATGAGACAAGGATATACAATGGAGAAAAGATAGTCTCTTCAATAAGTGGTGCTGGGAAAACTGGACAGCTACATGTAAAAGAATGAAATTAGAACATTCCCTAACACCATACACAAAAATAAACTCAAAATGGATTAAATACCTAAATGTAAGACTGGACACTATTAAACTCTTAGAGGAAGACATAGGAAGAACACTCTATGACATAAATCACAGCAAGATCTCTTTTGATCCACCTCCTAGAGCAATGGAAATAAAAACTAAAATAAACAAATGGGACCTAATGAAACTTAAAAGCTTTTGCAAAGCAAAGGAAACTACAAATAAGACGAAAAGACAGCTCTCAGAATGGGAGAAAATATTTTCAAAAGAATCATCAGACAAAGGATTAATCTCCAAAATATATAAACAGCTCATGCAGCTCAATATTAAAAAAACAAACACCCCAATCCAAAAATGGACAGAAGACCTAAATAGACATTTCTCCAAAGAAGACATACAGATGGCCAAGAAGTACACGAAAAGCTGCTCAACATCACTAATTATTAGAGAAATGCAAATCAAAACTACAACGACGTATCACCTCACACCAGTTAGAATGGGCATCATCAGAAAATCTACAAACAACAAATGCTGGAGAGGGTGTGGAGAAAAGGGAACCCTCTTGTACTGTTGGTGGGAATGTAAATTGATACAGCTACTATGGAGAACAGTATGGAGGTTCCTTAAAAAACTAAAAAGAGAATTACCATATGACCCAGGAATCCCACTACTGGGCATATACCCAGAGAAAACCATAATACAAAAAGACACATACACCCCAATATTCATTGCAGCACTATTTACAATAGCCAGTTCATGGAATCAACCTAAATGCCCATCGACAGACAAATGGATAAAGAAGATGTGGTACATATATACAATGGAGTATTATTCAGCTGTAAAGAGGATCGAAATTGGGTCATTTGTAGAGACGTGGATGGACCTAGAGACTGTCATACAGAGTGAAGTAAGTCATAAAGAGAAAAACAAATATCGTATATTAATGCATATATGGGGAACCTGGAAAAATGGTACAGATGAACCAGTTTGCAGGGCAGAAATAGAGACACATATGTAGAGAACAAGAGTGTGGACACCAAGGGGGGAATGTGGCAGGGTGGTGGTGGTGGTATGATGAATTGGGAGATTGGGATTGACATATATACACTAATATGTATGAAATGGATAATTAATAAGAACCTGCTGTATAAAAAAATAAATAAAATAAAATTCAAAACAAAAATTAGGTACCACACACACAAATAAAAGACAACAATAATGTCAGAATATGTTTATGATTTTATCTTATATTACTCTGATTAAATGAACATTTTTACTTATGGTTATCACCATTCATATTGCTTTTCTGAGAAATGCCTGATCATGACTTTTGCACATTTTTCTATTTGGTCATTTATCTTTTTTGTGATTTGTCATTTATTTATCTTAAATAGATTATATTATTTTTACTTGTTTCGTGCTCCAGTCTGATGAAAGAGCTCTTATTTTCACAAAGTTAAATTTGTCAGTCTTTTTTTATAGTTAAAATTTTTACTTTCATGTTTAAGAATTCTTCTTTGTCTCAAGGCTAAGAAGTAAAATTTGATTTTGTTTTAATTTTTGCCATTAGATAGGAGGGGTTCAGGATGAATCTATGTTTCTAGCTTGGATAACTGGATAACTGGATGCAAGGTAATTCTATCCACAGAGAAAGAACACACTAAGTGAAGACCATATTTTAGGAAAGGCAAGGAGGATTATAAACTTAGCTTTGGTCATGTTTGGTTTAAAGTGCATTTGAGCCTTCTATGGTTGATACATCAAGAGAGAAGTTGGTTATATGAATCTGGTGCCCGTAGGAGATATCAGAGGTAGAGGTGCTACTTATGAATTATTTGTGTGATGGTGGTAAATGAAGTTATAAACATGAATAAGCTCACTTAAGAAGAGAGTAGAGCAATGGCTCTCAACTTGAGGAGATTTTGTCCCTCCATCCCTCCCCCACTTCCCAGGATACTTAACAATGTCTGGAGACATTTTTGGTTGCCATGATTGGGGAGATGCATCTAGACTATAGAGGTCCGGTATTGTGCACAGCAAAGCACAACACACAATATAGATAGTCACCTCTCTCCCTCCTAAAATAAATTATCCAGCCTCAAATATCAATAGTGTCAAAGTTGAGAAATTTTGGGGAAGAGAAAAGAGGCCCTTGGCCAAATTTTGTGCAGCACTTCGTGGTTGTATAGCAGAATGCAAACTTTCAAATGACACCTAGAAGGAGCAGTAAGTGATTTAGGAGGAAAACCAAGAGTATTAAATCATGGAAGCCAAGAGGAAAATATTATCAATGGTGTCAAATGCCACAGAGTTCATCTAAATTGAGGAATACAAAGTATCATTTAGACAAACAGAGTGAAAATGAAGGTTTTTGGTGATGCTGTTCTGTGGAATTATGAGGGCAAGAGAGGAGCAGAAGTCAGATTAGAGTCTGAAGAGTGAGTGGGAGATAATGAAATGAAGTTGGCAAGAATAGGTAGCTTTTTCAAGATAGTTGGCTGTGAATGAAAGAAGAAAGAGAAGGTATGGAGTGGAGTGAGATTCATTTTTCAAGGGAGGGATTTATGGATATTTAAAAGTCAATAAAGTAGACCCAAAGAAGGAGAAAGGGAGAAATGGATGAGCGATCCTGATAGTACGTGAATGAAGATGATGTGTGAGAATTCAAGGCTTGGGGGAAAAGATGACTTTAGGCAGAAGAAGAATGGCTCCCCTAGTGTAACAAGGGAGAAGGAAGGTAGAATGTGTGTATATGCAGGTGTAAGTGTACAGGTTAAAGATGAAGACTGCCAATCTAACAGCTTCAATTTTTACTCTAAAGTAGGAGGCAAGTTCAATTGCTGAGAACTGGGGAAAGAGGGTGGAGTGAGATATCCAGACTGAAGATAGCTTGAAGTATACGTTGTGCTTAATAGAAGAGTTGGATGATCAGAAAAGTGTAACACGCTCACCCATCTTTCTGTCGTCTCTCTCTCTCTCTCTCTCATCTCTCAGTTTATCAACCTGGAGCACAAATATCTAATACCCAAGCGATATTTGAGTTCCCTCCTAAACATCAACTATAGATGTTTATGACACACAGGACATTATACAGAGGACCTTTCAGGAGAATATTTGTTCTTTGTCTGTTTGTTTTTTCTTCTATTTTAGGACTACATCTCTACACTAAATTTCTAACCTATTTTACAGTGATCAGGAATATGTTGGTGCAAATTCTATCTAAACCCTCTCTTTTATCCTCTCATTGCTTCATAAATTACCTGACAAGAATGAGAATATACTTTTTCAAAAATTCTCTGCTCATTTATACTCCTCAGCAACCAATGGTGTTCTCATGGTCACCACTGAATTATAAGCTTAGTGAGGTCAGGATTGACCTCAGTTCTGATTCCTTTCAACTACAATCTGTGTGAATGAAACTGAGGCACTTAATTAAACCTGAGCCTTTGTTGATTCATCATTAAATGGATATTGTGACAACTGTCTTTCACAGGGATTGTGAAGATTAACTGCCTGTACATTTGAAGTGACCATACTTCCTGGTTCAGGCTAGTTGTCCTGGTGTGATTATTAACCATGTCTCCTTTCATTCCTTTACCCCCCTCTTTTCACTTAAGTGTCACCCTTTAGGGTCAGTGGTATGTTTATAAATGTTTAGCAGTCTACTCTCCAGGGAGGTAAAAAACTGATTAGCCAATTACCATGGTGGAAATACTCCCACTGTGATCAATTTCAAATTACCAATATGTTTAACTCACAAAGTTCCTGAAAATATATTGGCTCTTATGAGCATATAAGAGCTGGCTCCAGCCACTACTGAGAATGGTTCTCAATCTTGGCTACACATTGTAAAAACGTATGTAGCTTTAAATATAGCAGATCCCATCCTCAGAGATTCTGATGTACAGGTCTTGCATGAGGCCTCAGTATTAGGATTTTTTAAAGCTTCCCTGGTGATTCTGACATACAGCCAATGTTGAGAAACATATCCTGTATCTGCCCAGACTGCAACAGGTGATCAATAAATGGTGGCCGTTTTCATTGTATGGGATATTCCTGTGATAATTTTCTCTTCAATTACTCTCTATTCTTTAAAAAAATTTTTTTTAAATTTATTTGTTTTATTTATTTATTTTTGGCTGCATTGGATCTTCGTTGTGGTACGCGGGCTTCTCATTGCGGTGGCTTCTCTTGTTGCAGAGCACAGGCTGTAGGCCCATGGGCTTCAGTAGCTGTGGCTCGCAGGCTCAGTAGTTGTGGTGCACTGGCTTAGTTGTTCCGCGGCATGTGGGATCTTCCCGGACCAGGGCTTGAACCTGTGTCCCCTGCACTGGCAGGTGGATTCTTAACCACTGCGCCACCAGGGAAGTCCACTCTCTCTTCTTTTGCTCAGACTTTGATGTAAATGTTAATTTGTAAATTCAAAAGACTACTTGGAAACAAAATTCTGAAAGACTTTTTGATTTCCATTTCAGGTTTTTCTTCCTGGATTATTCCCTATCCTAAAACAAATTTGTTCTTCTTTCAAGCGTTATGTTAGTCACCTATTCTCACTACCCCTCCTTTTCTTACTTTTTAACATTACCCCTTCTGCAACTCTCCCCTTGGATGTCTTTCACAGAACTTGTAATATGAGAGCAAGAAAGAAAAAATATGAAGGTGACCCAAATGAATAGCAGGATCATGACTGGGACAAGGCACAATGGAGAGTCCATGCCATGGGTACTGAGGATGAGAAGAAAGCAGTAATTCAACCACAAGCAAGAGAAGGCAAACCACCCTAATGAACTGAGGCCATCTGAAGAGGGCAGGGACACCTTGTAATTGATCAGGAAACTTTTGGATATTTAAGAGGATCTAAGCTAGGTGTTGGAAAATGTCTATTCAAAGAAAGAAGAGAGAAGGCAGTCAATGTTTTGCTGACCAGCTCACTGAGGAGAAGTCACAATAAATTCTAAGAGAAAAGATTTTCATTTTAAAATACTTAAAACTCCCTTTCTTCACTTTAGAGATAGACAATTAGTCCCCACTACATTTTTTTCACTGAGGAGAAGTCACAATAAATTCTCACTGAGGAGAAGTCACAATAAATTCTAAGAGAAAAGATTTTCATTTTAAAATACTTAAAACTCCCTTTCTTCACTTTAGAGATAGACAATTAGTCCCCACTACATTTTTTTCCTTAAGCTTTATAAATTACTTTCCTAGTGAAGACATACTGTCTATAAAGTTTTCTGGATATTTCCATAAAATACCGATTTTAGGAAAAAACCGATAAAAGCGGAATACCTTGAAGTTTGGATATATGAGGTCAACAGCCCAAGGTTTGGGAGATTTCACATCCCAGGCAGTCAGGGAACCAGCAACATCAATATCACCTGTGAACTTGTTAGAGATGCAAATTCTAGAGCCCCAACTTAGATGTATTGAATCAGAATTTTTAGGGGTAGTGCCAAAGAATCTGCATTTTACCTAAACCTTCAGGGGATTCTGGTACAAGCTAAAGTTTGAGAAATGCAACTTTACACAGTTACAGTACATTAGGAGACTTCTCTAAAGATCTATTCAATTGTGAACTACTGACATATTTTAGGCAACCACTTACCTGGTGTTCTGAGCCATACTAAATTATCCCCATCCAAGATAAAGGTATCTCATAGGTAGAAAGCTGTGACATCTGATGCTCTTACACAAAAAAGAAATACTGAGTTATCAGTGTCCTTCCCCCAAAGGCCTGATACTAACTTCTGTCATATTTAGATCTCCACTGCCTTGTCATGGCAACCAAGATATTATTTAAAAACTTCAACCTAGCTTTGCAAACATAAAAAAACCAAAGATATAAATTCTTGAGAAATTTTCTGTGGTATAAACAAGGGAGCCTGGCTTATATCAATAATCAGTATAGGAAAAAACAAGATAAGAAAATGACATTTATTATTTATCAGAAATTGGTGATTTAGTTCATTGATTTTGTAATTCAATCTTCCCCACAACCTTTGGAGTAGGTATTATTGTTCCCATTGAGCAGGTTAAAAAGTTGAGGTTATGCATAGAGTAATTGGCAGAGCCAAGACGAAAACCCAAGTTTTTCTCTTTCAATGAAACATAATGACTTCATGTAGCCCCAGTTAAATTAATACATGAGGCTTTTGAGGGAGAAGCAATTCCAGCTATTGAAACATTGACTCCAGAGTTTAAAAACGGAGTGTGTTTTCATTCTTCTGTTATTCTTCCTTTGTAATGCTGAACACAGCAGGAACCACAAATTATTTCTAGTATGGTCCCCACTCTCAAGCAGCAAGTGTTGGTTTAAAATGAACTAGAAGACAATACAAAATAATTGAAACAAGTTCCCAAATGTGTGACACAGACACAAAGGACTTGGGAAATCTGGAAAGGAGAAAGAGGTCAGTGTGGCCTAAAGGCCTTGAGGCAGGATTTGTGGAGGAAGTAGGAATAAGACAGGGTTTTGGAGCTAAGAAATATTTAGACAGCTGGAGGAAGGCAGGCCCTGAGAGCTGCTTCTTGGCTAAGCAGATTTGTAATACAGCAGATCTTGTTCAATCTGGAGATGATGAGATTAGGTGATTATTTCCTTCCTTCCAAGGGGAATTTATTGAAAGATGGACTCCTGCAACTTCTCAGGATGCAAGATACTGCACAGGTTCCACTTGGACCATTAACAACACACAAGTTAATTCTCCGAGTAGAGAGGTGACTTAAGATTGTTCAATGACTATCCTTTGAAAGGAGTCAGAATTACATTTCTTTTGATTCATGTTTCATTCTTAACAGAAATGGAATGTTAGGAAAGCTAACACATTCTGTTTTTGAGTATCAAGTGGATGTCTTCTAGCTGGATCTATTTATCTGTTTTATTTAACATTTTCCTGTATACGTATGTTATTCTCAGGATAGAAAAATATAGTACAAAGAGCAAGGTCTTTGAAGTCAGGTAGAATTAATAGTAGTCACAGCCACTGACTTTAACTTCTAGTCTGCTAGACACCATGCTGAGTGGAAACTGAGGCTACAAAGGGCAAGTCACTTGTCCCAGAGCATGCAGTGGCAATTCCAGGTTCAAACAGGTTTACTTAAAATCCCTTAACCACTATTCTAACTTCTCAGCATGATTCCAGACATCAATGTTGGGTGAGCTTAGGCAAGTAAGTCAACTAAACTTCAGTTTTATCATCTGGTTGGTGAAGACACACGAAACCTTCTCAAATGACTCTGAGGATCATGTGAGAAAATATGGGCAAAGCCCCTCATTCAGTTACCTGCTTACAGATACTTAGTGAGGGAGCATCTAATTCTCACTGCATTATCACCTTCTCCTGCACAGACCAGACAACTGGTTTACCCAGCTGATGCCATCAGAAAATGGCATCTTCTTTGCTTCTAAACTTAGTGGCCCAGAAATAAAGGAAGGGCTGCTCTGACATGTTATCTCTTTGATTTTATTTTACCTCAGGGAGTAAAAATAATGACCATCCATTATGGTAATATCAAATGGGGGGTGATACATTTCCTATGAACTTCCATTTCTCTTAGATTCTCAGGCTTTCAAGATTTATTCCTAAAATGTGAGCTTTTATATTTTATCAGCCCTTCAGACACTTACTCATGAAGGGTCTCTAAAGAACATTCCTCACCAAGAGTTAAGTTATTTTTTTAAAAACTACATTGCTAATTTTTCTACTGTGGGATATAGAAAAGAAAAAGTCCAGTTCTTTTTTCTTTTTAGAGCAGCTGTGTCCCTACACCACTGGCAGCTGCTTTCCAAATTGCCCAGCCATTAAGTAATTATTTCCTCATCATAAGAGCAGCTGGGAGAGATAGCCTCCCTCCCTAATACAACCCCCACTTCCTTCTGCTTCCACCTCCACCCTGCCTTGAGATGGGTCAGGCCTATAGAAGTATAGTATTGGTTTTCTTCTTATAATTGAAGGTTGTGACTAAGCATTCTGATTGCTTATTATTTTTCAACAGCCCTGAAAGGCACCGAAGGAATGACTTAGTGGTGTGAGATGTTAGATCTGGAAGCAACAGGATATATTATCTAGGACACTTCCTTTCTTTTGTTGGAAAGGAACTTAAGATCAGAGAAGTGGTTTGTTCAAGGTCTTACTTAGCAAGTGGCAAAGCTGAGTCTTGGATTCAAGTCTTAACATTTCATTGGAGTGTTTTCTGCACTACTCCATGGAAGTGGGTGTGGACCATGAACTTGCTTCAGCTTCCTAATAGACATCTACTCTCTGATGTCAGAAGAAATATATACAATGAGTGATGTTTTCTCTTTTTGTAGAAAGGAGGAGGATAATGTTGAGATTTTCCAATCTGCATATACTTTTTTTGGATAATTGACATATAACATTGTTAGTTTCTGGTATACAACATAATGATTCGATATTTGTGTACATTATGAAATGATCACCACAACAAACCTAATTAATATCCATCACCACATATAGTTACAATTTTTTTTTCTTGTAAAGAGAACTTTTAAGTTTTACTCTATCAGCAACTTTCAAATATACAATACAATATTGTTAACTATAGTCACAATGCTGTACATTACATTCCCATGATTTATTTATTTTATAACTAGAAGTTTATACCTTTTGACCACCTTCACCCATTTTGCTCACTCCCTTCTCCCCACCTCTGGCAACTACCAATCTGTTCTCTGTACCTATGATTCGTTTTGTTGGTTTTTTTTTTTTTTTTTAATTCCACATGTAAGTGAGATCATATAGTATTTGTCTTTCTCTGATGTACTTCATTTAGCATAATAGCCTCAAATATATCCATGTCATCCCAAAGAGGATTTTCTTCCTCTTTATGGCTTAATAATATTCCATGGAATATTATATATATTATATACACATATTTTATTTACATATATATATATATATATATATATATATACCACATTTTCTCTATTCATCCATCCATTGATGGGCAGTTAGGTTGTTTCCATATACTGGTTATTGTGAATAATGCTGCAATAAATATGGGAGTACAGATATCTTTTTGAGTTGGTGTTTTAATTTCCCTCAGATTAAATACCCAGAAGTGAAATTGCTGGATAATATGGTAGTTTCATTTTTAACTTTTTACTTGTACTCAAAGATATCATCAATATCCATATCATCAGCTCACCCCCAAACCCAGTCAAAGTCAAGTAAATTTCACATTTTACAGGTACACAGAAAACTTTAGAACATTCTTCCAACCACTTCCAACAACTACTAGCTTCCTGTATTTGGAGTTCAATCAACTTTAAGTTCCTCTGCTATCAATCCCTTTTCTATCTCAATATTTTTACTTCCAAACTCCTTCAAAATAGTGATTTCTCGATGTATGCCAATTATTTCTCAATAAAACTGGAAAAAATTTACTAAATAATTTTAAAAAGTAGTGATTTCTCCCTTGGATGCCTTTCACATTGGTCTGATCCAGGGTTCATAGTATGTGGTCCACAGAGCCATGGCATGTATTCTAAGGATCCAAGAGTGGGGATGGCGCTTGTTTAAAATGCAGATTCGGGGGAAGAGTCAAGATGGCAGTGTGGGAAGATGTGGAGTTCGTGTCTCCCCACAACTAGGGTGACTGCTGGTGGGGGACCTCAACACCCAAGAAGATGGGAGGAACCCTCAAGTAAACCGGTAGGATGTCGAGGGACTGGGGGGGGAGGAGAAGTGGAGGCAGGACAGGACCAGCACCCATGAGGGGTGGCTGAGAGGGGAGAGGGGTTCCCATGCCTAGAGGGACCTTCAGGGGCTCAGATCAGGGGGGAGCATGCCCAGCGTTTCCCCTGCCCAATCGGCCAGGGAAGTCTGCCTGGCTCACAGGCCAGGTCCTACATCCACAGAGGCCCCCTCCAGGCCGTGCTGGTCCTGGGGGCATAAGAGGGAGGCCAGGGGAGAGCAAGAGAGGCAGGTGGGAAGGGCCCTCCAGGACCAGAGGAGTGGGAGAGGAGCAGAGGGCATTGGCCCCACCCACTTGAGCTTGGAAAACCTACTGAGCTCCCTGGCTGGGTCTCCCACCCTCCAAGGCCACCCCTGCATTTGTCCTGGGCGCATAGGAGGGAGGCAGAGGGAGAGCAGGAGAAGCAGGTGGGAGGGGTCCTCCAGGACTGGAGAGCAGGAGAGGAGTGGAGGACGTTTGCCTCACCCACTCAAGCCTGGGAAGCCTGCTGGGCTCCCAGATGGGGTCTTTCACCCTCTGAGAACAGAGGCGGGAGGTACGCCAGGGCCCCTTCTGTTCCATTGAGCCTAAGCCCCAATCCCCACACCTCCCAGGGCCTTTTCCAGCCCTGTGGGTCCTAAGCATAGGCCCCACCCACCACCTGAACCCCGTCCCTGCTTAGGCCCCACCCTCCACAGCCAAGACCTTTTCTACCTTTTTGTTTTTGCCTCCTCCTCTTTTTTACTATTGTGGTTCTGTTTTACTTTCCAGTTGTTGATTCATCTACATTTTTACTTTTATATTTTTCTAACATACCTGTTAATTTCCTAGTCTAATTTTAGTTTTTACTTTGTTATTGTTCTCCTTTTTTAATTTATTTTATTTTTGGCCACCCTGCATGGCTTGCGGGATCTTGGCTCACAAGCCAGGGGTCAGGCTTCAGCCTGTGGTGGGAGCTCTGAGTCTGAACCACTGGACTAACAGAGAACCTCAGACCCCAGGGAATATTCATTGGAGTGAGGCCTCCTAAGGTCCTCATCTTGACACCAAAACCCAGCTCTACTTAACAGTCTACAGACTCCAGTGTTGGAAGCCTCAGGCCAAGCAACCAGTAAGTCAGGAAAACAATGCCACTCATTAAAAAAAAAAAGAGAGACGTCAAAAAATATGTCACAATGAAGGACCAAGGTAAAAACCTTCAAGACCAAATAAATGAAGAGGAAATAGGCAACCTACCTGAAAAAGAATTCAGAGTAATGATAGTAAAGATGATCCAGAATCTCAGAAATAGAATGGAGGCACAGACTGAGAAAATACAAGAAATGTTTAACAAAGATCTAGAAGAATGAAAGAACAAACAAACAGAGGTGAACAACACAATAACTGAAATGAAAAATACACTAGAAGGAATCAATAGCAGAATAACTGAGTCAGAAGAATGAATAAGTGAGCTGGAAGACAAAATGGTGGAAATAACTGCCTAGGAGCAGAATAAAGAAAAAAGAATGAGAAGAATTGAAGACAATCTCAGAGACCTCTGGGACAACACTAAACACACCAATGTTCGAATTATAGGGGTCCCAGAAGAAGAAGAGAAAAAGAAAGGGCCTGAGAAAATATTTGAAGAGATGATAGTGTAAAACTTCCCTAACATGGGAAAGGTAATAGTCACCCAAGTCCAGGAAGTACAGAGAGTCCCATATAGGATAAATCCTAGGAGAAACACACCAAGACACATATTAATCAAACTAACAAAAATTAAATTCAAAGAAAAAATATTAAAAGCACGAAGGGAAAAACAAAAAATAACATACAATGGAATTCCCATAAGGCTATCAGCTGATTTTTCGGCAGAAACTCTGCCGGCCAGAAGGACGTGGCAGGATATACTTAAAGTGACAAAAGAGGAAAACCTACAACCAAGATTGCTCTACCCAGCAAGGATCTCAGACTCGATAGAGAAATCAAAAGCTTTTCAGACAAGCAAAAGCTAAGAGAATTCAGCACCACCAAACCAGCTTTACAACAAATGCTAAAGAAACTTCTCTAGGAGAGAAACACAAGAGAAGAAAAAGACCCACAAAAACAAACCTAAAACAATTAAGAAAATGGTAATAGGAAGGTACATATCAATAATAACCTTGAATGTAAATGGATTAAATGTCCCAACCAAAATACACAGACTGGATGAATGGATACAAAAACAAGACTCATATATATGCTGTCTACAAGAGACCCACTTCAGACCTACGGACACATACAGACTGAAAGTGAGGGGATGGAGAAAGATATTCCATGCAAAAGGAAATCAAAAGAAATCTGGAGTAGCAATACTTATATCAGATAAAATAGACTTTAAAATAAAGACTGTTACAAGAGACAAGGAAGGACACTACATAATGATCAAGGGGTCAATCCAAGAAGAAGATATAACAATTATAAATGTTTATGCACCCAACATAGGAGCACCTCAATACATAAGGCAAATGCTAACAACCATGAAAGGGGAAACTGACAGTAACACAATAATAGTAGGGGACTTAAACACCCCACTTACACCAATGGACAGATCATCAAAACAGAAAATAAATAAGGAAACACAAGCCTTAAATGACACAATAGACCAGATAGACTTAATTGATATTTATAGAACATTCCACCTGAAAGTGGCAGAATACACTTCCTTCTCAAGTGCACATGGAACATTCTCCAGGATAGATCACAACTTGGGTCACAAATCAAGCCTCTGCTATTTTAAGAAAATTGAAATTGTATCAAGCATCTTTTCTGACCACAACACTATGAGATTGGAAATTAATTACAGGAAAATAACTGTAAAAAACACAAATACATGGAGGCTAAACAGTACGCTACTAAATAACCAAGAGATCACTGAAGAAGTCAAAGAAGAAATTTTAAAAATACATAGAAAAAAATGACAACAAAAATGCAACGACTCAAAACCTATGAGATGCAGCAAAAGCAGTTCTAAGGTGGAAGTTTATAGCAATTCAATCTCACCTCAAGAAACAAGAAAAATCTCAAATAAACAATCAAAACCCTCAAATTGTTTTGAATCTCAAAAACAATCAAAAGCATCTAGAGAAAGAAGAACAAAGAAAACCCAAAGTCAGTAGAAGTAAAGAAATCATAAAGATCAGAGCAGAAATAAATGAAATAGAAACAAAGAAAATAATAGCAAAGATCAATAAAACTAAAAGCTGGTTCTTTGAGGAGATAAATAAAATTGATAAACCCTTACCAGAGTCATCAAGAAAAAAAGGGAGAGGATGTGAATCAATAAAATTAGAAATGGAAAATGAGAAATCACAACTGACACCACAAAAATACAAAAGATTATAAGAGACTACTACAAACAACTATATGCCAATAAAATGGACAACCACAAAGACATGGACAAGATCTTGGAAAGGTACAATTTTCCAAGACTGAACCAGGAAGAATTAGAAAATATAAACAGACCTATCACAAGTAATGAAATTGAAACTGTAATTTAAAATCTTCCAACAAACTAAAGTTCAGGACCAGATGACTTCACAAGTGAATTCTAACAAACTTTTAGAAAAGAGCTAACACTGATCCTTCTCAAACTCTTCCAAAAAATTGCAGAGGGAGGAACACTCCCAAATTCATTCTATGAAGCCACAATCACCCTGATACCAAAACCAGAAAAAGATATCACCAAAAAAGAAAATTATAGACCATTATCACTGATGAACATAGACGCAAAAATCCTCAACATAATACTAGCAAACAGAATCCAACAGCACATTAAAAGGATCATACACCATGATCAAGTGGGATTTACCCCAGACATGCAAGGATTCTTCAGTATATGCAAATCAATCAATGTGATACACCATATTAACAAATTAAGGCATGAAAACCATATGATCATCTCAATAGATGCAGAAAAAACTTTTGACAAAATTCAGCACCCATTTATGATAAACACTCTCCAGAAAATGGACATAGAGGGAACCTACCTCAACATAATAAAGGTCATATATGAGAAACCCACAGCAAACATCATACTCAGTGGTGAAAAACTGAAAGCATTTCCACAAAGATCAGGAAGAAGACAAGGATGTCCACTCTCACCACTCTTATTCAGCATAATTTTGAAAGTCATAGCCACAGCAATCACAGAAGAAAAAGAAATAAAAGGAATACAAATTGGAAAAGAAGAAGTAAAACGGTCACTGTTTGAAGATGACATGATACTATATATCAAAAATCCTAAAGATGCCTCCAGAAAATTAGTAGAACTAATCAATGAATTTAGTAAGTTTGCAGGATACAAAATTAATGCACAGAAATATCTGGTATTCCTATGCACTAGCAATGAAATATCAGAAAGAGAAATTAGGGAAACAATACCATTTACCATCACAACAAAAAGAATAAAATATCTAGGAATAAACCTACTTAAGGAGGTGAAAAACTTGTACTCAGAAAATTATACAGATGGAGAAATATACCATGTTCTTGAATTGGAAGAATCAGTATTGTGAAAATGACTTTACTACCCAAAGTGATCTACAGATTCAGTGCAATCCCCATCAAACTACCAATGGCATCCTTCACAGATTTAGAACAAAAAATTTTACAATTCGTATGGAAACACAAAAGAACCCTAATAGCCAAAGAAATCATGAGAAAGAAAAACGGAGCTGGAGGAATCAGGCTCCCAGACTTCAAATTATACTACAAAGCTACAGTAATCAAGACAGTATGGCATTGGCGCAAAAACAGAAATATAGCTCAACGGTACAGGATAGAGACATGTACCACAAGGCTCATTGCAGCACTATTTACAATAGCCAGGACTTGGAAGCAACCTAACTGTCCATCGACAGATGAATAGATAAAGAAGATGTGGCACATATATTCAATGGAATATTACTCAGCCATAAAAAGAAACAAAATTGAGTTATTTGTTGTGAGGTGGATGGACCTAGAGTCTGTCATACAGAGTGAAGTAAGCCAGAAAGAGAAAAACAAATACCATATGCTAACACATATATATGGAATCTAAAACAAAACAAAAAAATTGGTTCTAATGAACCTAGGGGCAAGACAGGAATAAAGACACAGATGTAGAGAATGGACTTGAGGACACAGGGAGGAGGAAGTGTAAGCTGGGACGAAATGACAGAGTAGCATTGACATATATACACTACCAAATGTAAAACAGATAGCTAGTGGGAAGCAGCTGCATAGCACAAGGAGATCAGCTCAGTGCTTTGTGACCACCTAGAGGGGTGGGATAGGGAGGCTGAGAGGGAGGCTCAAGAGGGAGGGGCTATGGGGATATATGTATGAATATAGCTGATTCACGTTGTTGTACAACAGAAACTAACACAGTATTGTGAAGCAATTATGCTCCAATAAAGATCTATTAAAAAGAAAGTGGATAAGGGGGGACTTCCCTGGTGGTTCAGTGGTGAAGAATCTTCCTGCCAATGCAGGGGACATGGCTTTGATCCCTGGTCCACAAAGACCCCACGTGCCATGGAGCAACTAAGCCCGTGCACCACAACTACTGAAGCCCACACACCTAGAGCCCATGCTCCACAACAAGAGAATCCACCATAATGAGAAGCCCACACACAGCAACAAAGACCCAATGCAGCCAAAAAATAAAAATAAAATAGAATTCAGATTCCCAGGCATCTCCCAGACATACTGAATTCTGATTTCTGGGCTGTGGAGGGGACAAGTCAGAAACAGGAATAGGTGTAAATTTTCCCTTCTGCATCTCCCTCCATAACTTCAGGTAACCCACCTATAGATATAAATGAGGTAACTTTAATGCTAAAAAGACAATTAGCTAGATCCAACGGTCCCTCTGCATCTTTGTACAACACTTCATGACTCCCCACTCACTACAAATCCCCAGGTACTTTGAGTGCTTTGGGATCTAACAACTAGTCCTCATAGGGTCTTCTATCAATATTTTGGTTTCTACATGCATGCCCACTCCTACAAAACACTTGTAGACAGCATCTCTCCATGAGAATATCTCTGCTTTGCCTAAAGTACCTACTCCTGATGGTCTCATAAGTGTGAGAACCCCCAGGTGTTCCAGTGACACTATACTCCCTTCTGCCATCACCATATGGCAAGGTTCATGACGAAGGATCTTGTCTACAGCTTGGGGTTACACATTGTTACTGAGCTCAGGTTTTTCACTCCTGGTCCCTGGGTTTCACAAAGTCCCTTGTAAAAATAACTTGCTGGGACTTCCCTCATGGTCCAATGGGTAAGACTTCATGCTCCTAATACAGGGAGCCCAGGTTCAATCCCTGGTCGGGGAACTAGATCCCACGTGCATGCTGCGACTAAGTTCGCATGTCACAACTAAAAGATCCCGCATGCCGCAGCAAAGATCCCGTGTGCTGCAACTAAGACCCAGCACAGAAAAATAAATATTAAAAAAAAAAAAAAGGAATAACTTGCTCAGCTTCCATGCCTAGCCCTTCCTCTCTATAGGGCTCTGACTGGAGTCAAGGAGCATGCTTTCCTATTTGCCCATAGCTCAACCTTTGGTCCCAACACAAAACCACAACCACAAATGTCCTTTTTTGGATCCCTTTCCCCCACACGTAGAACTCCTCCATACAGATACATGGCTTTTCCATAGACCCAGAACTCAGCAGAAAGAGTGAATCCTAGTTAATGAAATATTCCACTCTATCATCTTCACTTGCAGAGTTTCATTATTTAAAAAATTGCCTTGTGCCTTATATCCCCATTTTATTTATATATATTTACTATTACATACATTTGGGTGAAATGTGAAACAAAATACTAACAGAATAGGAGAAATATAACAGGAACATGTAAAAGGACAGATACAAAATCAAGAACATGAGCCAATTCTAAGCAAGAAAAATAAAAGAATAGAGAAATAGAACCAGAAGTACTGAATAAACATGTGGATAGAATAAGTCAACAAGAAAGCGTGAAAAGACATGGGGAACAGGCAAAAGCATAATGATAAAATTAGCTAATATTTACTAAGCAATATCAGACCCTGTGCTATGTGCTTTACCTGCAAATCTTAGTTAAGCACCACAAAAACTGTATCAAATTAACACTATCTTGATTTCCATTTTGTATTAGGCAAGTGAACCTCAGTCAGGCTTGGTGCACACAGTTTACTGCTATTAAGATATCAAAATACTGCCATGTTTGATGCCAGTGGTGCTACTTGACACTCTCCTGTATTCCCATTGCTCAAGGCCCGACCCTGGGTCACCTCCCCTTTGACCCCTGTTGGCCCCTTCCCTTCTATGCTTTTCCATGATCCAGTAACTCAAAGTTTAATTCTCTGCACGGCAGGAATCTTCAGTATCTGCTCCTGGGTTATGCTGCTATCTGGTCATGCCTCACCGATTTTATACATTTTAATCATCAGCCTCACTAGAAGTTAAATTTTCCAGCTGCTATGTGGTAAACTAGGATTTGAACTAAGACAGGCAGATTACTGGCAAAAACAATAGCCAGATGGAGTATGTTCAACAAAACAACAGAAATGATGAACTGAATTTTTAAAAAAAATTTTAAAATAGTTGTGTGATGACCATTTTTGTTTTTTGAAAAGTCAGAGTGTCAGGTAGGAACTAGGAAATGAACAGCGACCCCTCCCCCATCCTTTTCAGCCAATGAGAAAACAGATTCCATGGTTTTCCCAGTCATCCCACTGGGTATGCCAAGGCTAGAGACTGTCAGATGTCCCTTCTCTACTCTCTCCAGCCTTACGAGGACTAGGAAATTATTTTCCATACAGTGTTGATAGTCAATGGCAGAGACCATGATAGTAACATATTAGAAAAAAGAGCAATTGAAATAAATGCAAATGCAGCAGATGTGCTTAAATTAAAGAAACGACAATAAAAAGTTGAGGTAGAAAATATTAAGCCTTAGTTACAGCACCAAAAAATTTACATACTTCCCCCCAACCTGCAAATCTAGGTCTTTAAGTGCGAGAAATACATTATGCAGACCTGATAATGAAAATCTGTTTTCCATAATTTGCAACCTCCTGGCTACGTTATGCCAAGTGCATGTTAAACAAGGCATTCTTCACCGTACTTGCACGTGATTTCTCCCCATTCCAATTGCATTTTGAAAATACATCTTTCTATCTCACTCATGCACACCCAGATCACTTTGCTTTTCCCCTAAAGCATAGCAGTAAAACACAGCCAAACTGATGAGTTTTTATTTTTCTGTGCACCCAGGAATCCTGAATGGAAATATAATGGGGACTGGCAAGCACTTTTTTCTGTGACGTCCCATGTCAGATATTAGGATTTCTTACTTGTTTCCAAGGTTAAGATTGCAAAAAACAGAAACATGACACACAAAGATAAATGTTTAAGACAATGATTCTCCACCAAGGGTGATTTTGCCCACCTCTCCAGCGGACATCTGGCAATATCTGGTGACATTTTTGGTTGTCCAAATGGGAGGAGGCTACTGGCATGTAGTGAGTAAAGACCAGAGATGCTGACAACTATCATACAATGCTCAGGACAGTCCCTCCAAAAAAAGAAATATTCTGCCTCAAATGTTAGTAGTAATGGTGTCTAAGTTAAGAAACTCTGGTCTAAGGTACTATTAAAAGCCAATTGGTTAAACTCATCCATCATGACACATTGCTCGTACCCTCGTACATGAAAAGTCAAAGAATTTTATTTGAAAAGACTATTGTTTTATGTGAAGAAAACATATGCAGTGTATCCTTGTCTATGGGAGCCTTAGCTGATTTCTACCAGTGCCCTTGCTACATGAATCGTAGCCTAGAAATCATGGTGGTCTCCTCTACTTGGAAAGCTGAGATCAGTACTTAAACATGAGTCTGGAGGCCAAGCCAGGGCAAAGATAGCCTATTCAAGTCAACAACAGAAGGAGGTAGTGGCAGCAGAGTCCTTAGAGAGTGTCAAGAGGAACAGGTTGATATCTCAAATTCAAAGGAGCAGGAAAAGTCCAAAGATGGGTGTGTGAGTGGCAAGGCCAAGGGTTCTGAACATGATCAAACCAGTGTGGAATGAGGACAGTCTGCAGCAATCAAACGCTTTGAGACAGCTAGCCATATAACATATGTATTGCATATATAATTATAACAATAATATAATATAATAAAGTAATCAGTATAATTATATTTGTATTTTATATTTCAGTTTTATAGAGGAGGAAACCAAAGCTCAGAGAACTTAAATTTTTTTCATAAGTTTACAAAGTTATTATGAGGCAGTAAATATTTTACTACCATGAAATGAGAAAGACCTTCCCTCCCTTTAAGCTCTAGCACTTTGTTAACATGCTCATTTAGCTTATTATCATATTCTTCATGTGGTCATTTGTCTCCCATTTCATCTTTTTTGTATTTTTTTCAAAAACACCTACCACATCTTCCTTGCCTCAGTTACCTGTGTCTGTTCCTTACGCGAAGGGGATGCCCGTCCTATACTGTGTGTGTCCCTCTTCAGGGCCGGCATTGACCGAATGGAATTGAAAAGTGAGCTTTTTGACAGCAGAAATACAAATAAAAATAAATGTGTACCTGGGTAACATACAGTTACATTCTTTTTTATACATTAATCCTGGTATTTATCATATTCTCTTCATTTTTTTTTCTCCAAAGGAAATTGGAAAAAATAAGCAAGAAATTCTAAAACATTATTTTGCTGGGAAATTATTATTTAAATTTTTTTTTAAATTTTAATTTTATACAGAGCTTTTTGGATGGGTACAGCTACAGGAAAAATGATCAAAATGATGAGTGAGGATACATTTGATATGGGTTTCTACTCAGACTTCACTATTTGAGTCCCCTGGGCTCTTAGAGGCTCAGAGCACCCCAGGATGGAAAGAAACTGGATAAATTCAGTGAATGTAATTGCACTGTGAGGTGACTTTTCTCCCAAACGAATGGCATTTAAAAAGTATTCCTAATGTCAGTAACTTTTACCCTAAAGGACTTATTCACAGCAGAATTCCAAGGACTTAGGTAGAGGAAACATTTGGGAGGAAGAGAAATTTTTTTATTAAGGTCCCAAACTCACTTTTTGTGTATGAGCTATTAAACAATGAAAGAACATGGAGGAATCTTAAATGCACATTACTAAGTGAGAGAAGCCAATCCGAAAAGGCTACATACTGTAGGATTCCAATATGACATTCTGGAAAAGGCAAAATTATGAAGACAGTAAAAAGATGAGCGGTTGCCAGGTGTTGAGTCAAGGGAGGGATGAAGAGGTGGAGCACAGAGAACTTTTAGGGCAGTGAAATACTATGCATGATTCCATAATGATGGATACATGTCATTATACTTTTGTCCAAACCCAGAGAATGTACAACAATGAGTCAACCTTAACGTAAACTATGTACTTTGGATGGTTATAATGTGCCAATGTAGGTTCATCAGTTGTAACAAATGTACCACTCTGGTGAAGGATGTTGGTAACAGGGGAGGCTATTGCATGGGGGGCAGGGGGAATATGGGAAATCTCTGTACCTTCCCCTCAAATTTGCTGTGAATCTAAACTGCTCTTTAAAAGAAGTCCTAATAATTGTTTTAAAAGAGTAGCTTGTGGGGGAATTGGACAGAAGCAGGAATACAAATTAGGAGGCTGGTACAATAATGCAGGCAAGAGAGTCAAGGTGTTTGGCTCAGACGAGGAGTTTCTAAGTGTTTGGATTCTATTGAAAGGCTTAAAAGCCTTCACCTTTGTACTATTACAAAATGTCCCCAAACCAATTCCTCACTCCAGTTCCCTCCCATATATCCTTCTCCATGCTCTCTGGGACATGGATCAAAAGCATAGTTATGATGCCACCTCACCTTTGCTTTAGCATGCCTAGAGGTCTCTAAGATGAAGACTAAACTTTGTAGCCCACTCCACAGAGCCCTCCAATGTGGTGCCAACTACACTTCTCCATGAGAGGCTGCCCTGCCCCTCTCAGACCCTTCCAGTCACAATAAACCATGGCTCATCCCTAAGTGGTCAGTGCCTTGTGGGTCTCCTATGTCTCTTGATGCTGTCATTTCTGTAGCTTCTACACATTCCCTCTGCTCTCCACCCAGAAAATTTCTGCTTCCCTGCAAGATACAGCTCAAATGTTGTCAGCTCATTTCCCAGACATCCAAGCCCAGTAAGGGACTCCCTCCCTTTTGTTCACATAGTAATTTACATATTTGTAATTTATTAATTTCTAAATGTATATGTAAATATTCTTAGCTCAGGCTGCTATAACAAATGACCACAGACTGGGTGGCTTAAACAACAAGCATTCATTACTCACAGTTCTGGAGGCTGAAAGTCCAAGGTCAGGGTGCCAGCATGATTGGGTTCTTGGGGGGTGAGTACCCTCTTCTTGGTTCATAGATGACTGTCTTCTTGCTGTATCTTCACATAGTGGATAGAGAGCCAGCTAGCTCACTGGCCTTTGCTTATAAAGGCCCAAATCTCATTTATGAGGTTTCTGCCCACATGACAATTATCTCCCTAACATCCCACCTCCAAATATCATCACCACAGGATTAGGGTTTCAATATATAAATCTGGGGGAGATACAAACATTAAGTCCATTGCATATTTTATTTAATCATATGTTTATTTGTCTTTTTCCACTGAAAACTATACTGTGACTTAATGGCACAAAATTATGTCTTTTTCACCCTCCTGGAATAGGGTTTAACTTATTACTATGCACTTGATGAAAGGGAAATACAGTTTTTCCTAGCATTAAGCTTTGTGCTATGGAAGTACCACTGCAAGAAGATAAGAAAGTGACTGACTTAAGTTAACTCTCAATATAGTAAGGAAGAGCCCAGAAATGAGTAATATTGTTAAGCATTTTGGTCTAAAATTACTAAAGCCAGTGATTTGAAAATTATTTTGGGTGAGATGAAAGTAAGAGTTTAATAAACTCTTTAGGATATTAAGTCTTCCATATTATATAATCGGGGTGCAGGCAAATCAAGAGACAAAGGATAAAAGATAAGTCACTGCAAAAAAAGTGTTGCCTCCAAGGGTTAATAAGGATATTAGCATATTGGAGTGTATGTACTTAGTTCTTCTCATTGCTATAGTAAGCAATTCATTTTTAGGCCATTTCCATCTTTTATTACCATTTTTATCAGGACTATCAAACACCAGGAGGGTAATGCTTTTTCTGTCTGAATATTGTGGTCAATATTGTTGATTTTTTCCAGTATTCTACAGTTTGCCTTTTCAATTCTCATTGATTTGCCATTTTATGAGCCTTCAGGTGAAAAGGAGGCTTTGAACAGTTTTTTCCAAGAACACAGAAGAAGAAGAAGAATGAGATCCTATCTCAAATTGGTGAGGAATACTTCTAGGATACGTTTCTGAAACAACTATCTAACAATTGAGAGCCAAATGAAGGTAAATCTTTACCTCATATCTTATATAAAACTTAATTACCAATGAATCAAACATAAATATATAAAAGGATTTAAATAACTATTAGTGAATTTTTTCATAAATTTGAAAGGCCAATGCAGATTTAAAAATAAAAATATTTATGAATTAAAATACGTATATTAAAATATTTCTATGCAAGACACCGTGATAATATAAAATGCAAGGGGCATAGTTAGAAACAGGAGAGATACACGGGAGGGTGATGGGGAAGAAACTCTTCTTGGTTTATAGGCAGCTGCCTTCTTGCTGTATCCTCACATGGCTGAAGAAGAGCCAGCTAGTTCTCTGATCTCTTCTTATAAAGGTATTAATCCTATTTATGAGGGTTTGAGAGGGTGGAAGAGTCAGAGGGAAGAGGGGAGAAGGAGAGAGAGAGAGAAAGAGAGAGAACAGAAAATCTTTTCAAAAAGTTTGTACAGAGAGAGAGAGAGAAATAGAGTGGTCTTTCAAGGAGGATATGGAAGGTGAAAGTTTTTTTTTTTAAAAGAAAAGTCTTAATTCTTAAAAGTCAAATGGGAGGATGCAGTCGAGAGGCTGAAGACCACATCATCACATCACATCTAATGAAACCTCTTCATTCCTCATCTTACCTGACCAAAGCATTTGACACAGTTCATTCTTCTTCTGGAAAAACTTTCCTTGGCTTCCATGGCATGGCACTCTCCATCTTTCCTTTCATCCTCTAGATACTCTTTCTCAGCAGCCTTGGCAGGCTCACCCTCCTGCACTTAGCTGACCTGATGGAGTTCCTCCAAGCTGTGTCCAAGGTCCTGTCTTTCCTCACGACCACTCTCTGAGACAATCGTATCAGCATCTCTAGCTTCAGGTTACCACCTAAATGCTGATGACTTAGGGATGTCTGTCTTTCATCCAGAGCCTCTTCTCTGAACTTCACAACGATGTATTCAACTAGCTATTCAAAATCTCCATTTGGAGGCGTGTATGCCACATGGATGTTATTATGTCCAAAGGCAGGACCAAGCTTTGAATTTCTCTACACCCCAACCCAGCCCTCTTCTGGTGCTATTTCTGTTAATGGCACTTGAATCCATCAATTGCATAGGCCAGAAAACTAGGAATCATATTTGTTATTTTAATTTCCTCCAACTCTATACCCAATTCATCACCAGGTGCTGTTGATTTTGTCTCCTAAACAGCCTTGATATCTATCCAAGCATCTCCATCTGCACTGCCAATAACACAGTTAAAGCTATCAACTACTCTTGCTTGAACAGCCAATAATAATCATGGGTTTTGCCACCAAGTCCTTGTCCATCTGGCCACCAGCATGTCTCTATAACAATTTCCCATTGCTCTGAGAATCATGACAAAATTCTTAAGGTGGCCCTGTGCGATCTGCAACTTAACCCATTTCTACATTTGCCTCTTGCTTCATTCTCCAAATTGTTCTCTGATCTCAGCCACACCGTCCTTGTTTCAGTTCTTTAGAAATGACATAATCCCTCCAACTAAGAAGGTTTTTCATGTGCTGGACCATCTGTCTAGAAAGCTCTTCCCCTATTCAACCCTCTTGGTCTTTCTGACTTTTAATCAACGTTCAGGTCTTAGGTTCATCATCACCTCTCAATGACCTGGTGAGGGTAAGTCATGTTCTTATGTGATGTGCTCTCCAAAAACACATCACATTCCTTCACATTGTTTATCTCAGTCTGTGAGTATTTAATTATTGCTGTGATTACTTACAAACTCTACTCCACTAGTGTATGAATTCCATGAGAGGAAGAGCTGTGTTTGTATTTCTAATAAATATATGCCAGGCATGTAATACAGTGAACTGCACAAAATAAGATTGCAGTAAATGATGAATGCATGAATCTCTTTCTTATTCATCCATATGCAGAATCATGGAGAAGAGAAAATGAGAAGATACAATGTAAAAGCACATTGTAAGCACATTTCACTTAAATTGACATGCTGCTGATGGCTTGTCTCCCATCCTTCCCTCTCCATGTAGCACAGTTGACTGAACTCCAAGCAAACATTATCAGTTGACAATTGCACAGGCTGATCTCAGTGACCCTGACTTCTTTCACAACATTCACTTTTTAGATTTTAAGGTTTAATATGATGCTTAGAACAATGAATACCTGGTTGATTTGATCGTTCTTAACCTTTTTCAATGTTTAGAGTAAGCAGAGTTCACAAGCTTAAAATCCTGTTCAGTCTAGGGAATAGAATCTTATTCCATAAGACAGTTTGTTTTAATGTCAGGGTGTGGAGCAGACAGAGCTGAATGTTTAAGGCCAAGGCCATGTGTGTGTTTTAGGATCTAGTACTTGTGTTTGAACACTCACACTCTGACACACACATACTCACACCCCAAAGTAAGGAGAAGACAGTAAACTCTGGGTGGCCCTAGTGCTTGGTGATTAAATAATATGAGCAACTTCTGAATGCTACCACCAGGTGACCTTGCCTTTTTGAAGGTGCTGACAATGATTTAGGGAAAAGGAGTTAGTATTTTAGCAAAGAAATGTTGATGTTTCCTTGTCTTTCTGTCTCTATTCTTTAGCTTTGAGCCACACCTACAGCAAAGTTATTAGATCTCAAAATAGCCATAAGAAACACATCAGAGGGATATGTAGAGGCCGGGAACAATAAAGACAACAATGGAAAAGTTGGAGGGTTTTCACAAATGTGTGCTCTATGGCAAGGACTAAGAGGAAGGCCCTTGGGTGAAGGGGTTTGAACCCCACCCATCCCCACCCTTGGCCAGAGCTGTCCAGTGGACCAATGATGTGAATTATTCAGTGGCTCACCAGATTTCAGCTAGTGTGATTCTGCATCTGCAATTAATTGGAAATGTAAAATCTATCCCCCACCTCTCCCTTTTCCACAGCAAACACAAACCATTTAATTAGCAAGAAGGGAAAGGCAGACAGAAATTCTCTGCTGTGTTTGGTTAATTTTGTCGGTGTAGTCAAATTATCAAAAAAACTAGATGGGGGTTCTGTGGTATTTGTGACCAAGAGAGCAGGTTTGAAAGTGTAGATGAGCTTTCCTTAAATTTTAAAAAGATTTTACTTGGTAAAGATATTATATATTCTGCATAAAATATTTTATACAAATATTGCATAAAAATATGCACCATATTTTTTAAGTCCATAATTGAAGTACTCCAGTAATATCTGTTAACACTATTTACAATAGCCAAGACATGAAAGCAACCTAAATGTCCATTGACAGATGAATGTATAAAAAAATGTGGTATATATACAATGGAATACTACTCAGTCATAAGAAAATGAAATAATGCCATTTGTAGCAAAATATAGGGACTTAGAGATTGTCATACTAAGTCAAGTAAGTCAGACAGAAAAAGACAAATATCATATGATATCACTTATATGTGGAATCTATAAAGATGATACAATGAACTTATTTACAAAACAGAAACACTCACAGACATAGAAAACATACTTATGGTTACCAAAGGGGAAAGGTAGTAGGGAGGGATAAATTAGGAATTTGGGAATAACATATACACACTACTATATATAAAATAGATAAATAACAAGGACCTACTCTATAGCACAGGGAACTATACTCAATATTTTTAAATAACCTGTATGGGAAAATAATCCGAAAAAGAAAAAATATATATATATATACCTATATATATATATATTTAGTTATATATTTATATATAACTGAATCACTTTGCTGTACACCTGAAACTAACAACACTGTAAATCAACTATACTTCAATAAAAAAATCAAAAATAAATAATTAAAAATAAAAAAATAAAAAAGTTACAAACATAGTGGATATTAATCTAAGTATAAAATACAAGACCCAACTATATGTTTGTCATGAGAAACCCACTTTAAACGTAAAGACACAGATTGGTTAAAAGTAAAAGGATGGGGAAAGATATACCATGCTGATAGCAATTAAATAGAAGCTGGGGTAACTATATTAATTCCAAATAAAGATTACTTCAGAGCAAGAAAAATTATCAGGGATAAAGAGAAACATTATTTAATGATATTATCAGTGATAGATGAATTTTCCAGGAAGATGTCACAATGCTGAATGCATATGCTTCTAACAACAGAGCATCAAAATATGTGAGGCAAAACTGATAAAACTACATAAAGAAATAGACAACTCCATTATTATAGTTGGAGACTTCAATACCCCTCTTTTGGTAATTGATAGGTTGATCAGGCAGAATACCAGTGAGCTAGAACAGCACTATCAATCAACTTGATCTAATTGACATTTATAAAATATTCATCTAAAGAGAGCAGAATACACATTCTTCTCAAGTTCACGTAAAACATTCACCAAGATAGACCACATTTTGGGTCATAAAATATACCTTAATAATTTAAAATAATAGAAACCATACAAAAGATGTTTTCAGACCACAATGGAATTAAACTAGAAAGTAATAACATAAACATAGCTGGAAAACTTTCAAATATTTATAGATTAAACCACAAACACTTAAATAACACATTAGTCAAAGAAGTCTCGAGAGAAATTTTAAAATATTTTAACTAAATAAAAGTGAAAATACAATTTATAAAAATTTGTGGGATGCAGCAAAAGCAGTGCTAAGAGGGAAATTTATGGCATTAAATACACATATTAGAAAAGAAAAATGATCTTAAGTCAGTAATCTAAACTTTCACCTGAGGACACTAGAGAAAAAAGAACAATTTAAACCTAAAGGAAGCAGAAGAAAAAAATAATAAAATTTAGAGTAAAACCAGTGAAATTGAAAACTGAAAGCAGTAGAGAAAATCAACAAAACCAAAAGCTGGTTCTTGAAAAGGTCAATCTTTCTTATGCTTAATGTTGGGAGCTTTACCCCAAACCTTCTATTCTCATTTACTATGAGTCCTGTTGTTTTTTCTCTATTGGCAACAGTCTGATGGCAGGAAGGAGGATTTAATAAGTGGATTTCTACTCTTCTCTTTTTCTGCTCTTCTCCTCATTAAATGCTCCATACCAGTGTTGACTCACGCTTATTGGAATTTTACTCCACCCTGTGTGGGGTTACTGTGAAACTTCATGTAGTTCCACCAACTTCTGAAACATTTAAGACATTGCTTTCATTGCACAATCTGATGAAAGGCTGTTCTTACCCCATCTCAACTTTCTTCCCGGTAAGTGAATTTTGGCCTGTTAGTAAAAGTCCACAGAGTTGAGAGAGGTACCTCCTGCTGCCTCCCAAGATTAGGTCTTATATATGTTATCTTTTATATTCTGACTGTCTTATTTATTGTCAGATATAGTTAGTTCTGAGCATTTGTGACTTTTATGCCACTGTTTTCTTCTCAGCATCAAGAAACCAAATGGCCAACACCAAAGATTGCTGCTACCTCTAGGTGGCCCTGGAGGTTGAATGGAGTTGAGGAACTTTTAATTTCATGGATATTTTTCATCTCATTATCTACATATCTCCAAACTAGAGAAGCAATGAAATTTTGTTTTCAAAAGGTGGTTGATGTTTCTGATCACTTTTAATGCTTTTGTGGGTGGTAAAGTTGGGAACTATGTGGTGGGGCACCTCATGAAACTATGTATTCTGTGAAGCTTGGCTTCTCTTTCAATGACCACAGAGCCAGCATCCACCAACCTTTCCTTTCTACTGGTGTATTTTTTGTTATATTTAAAACACCCATCTAAGACACTGATTTTTAGGTCTTGGAAAAAGGGAAATTTTGAGATTTGGCTTCTCTCTGGCATCCTAACTCACTCAGTCGGAAACACATTAACATTTTAAAAGTTTATCCTCTCTTTGTGGATCATATATGGTCTATGGTCATTGTATCACAGAGAGATGTTGGGGGAAGCTAATATTTACTAAATAAGTCATCCATGGCAGGTTCTAATAATTATGGGTACTTTACATCCATTATTTTATTTAAACTTCACACAATCTGTTTGGTGAGTATTCTTACAATTGTCCTTGTTTTAAGGACAAGACCATAACGGCTAAAAGAGACTAAGGAAGATGTCAACCTTCTATACAGCCAGTGAACAAGGATTAAAACCCAGGGCTATGTGACTTTATGTAACTACTGTTTCTACCCACTAGGACCTTTTTGCTAACCTAAATGTCATGGGCATCTGATTAAAATGAGGTAATGAAATCATGTTGTATCTATCTGAGCATTGCCAACTCTCACCATGAAGATATATATTTCATCCATTCTACTCACTAGAGATCATTTCAGGGTCATTTAATGTCAAAAAAAAGTATCTTTCTGGTAAAATAATCCAAAGTGAAAAGGAGTGAGAAAGGAAATTTCAATCATACTATGCATGACAACTGAAGGAATGAGTGATGAAGTGGGCAATCTTTCAGGCAGTTTCTAGCAGCTAGAGCTGACTGCCTTTGACTTCAGTCTACATATTCAGAACAATAGCTGTGAATAGAGATGTTTGCAATGCCAAGCAGAACAGTGTTGGTTTCAAGCGTTCCTTCCTTGGTGAATGATGGCAAAGATGGTAGGGGAGGGCAGTTTGCAAAGTATAAAATCTATGTGACCAGCCAAAAGTTTAGCTCACATGGGGTAATTTTTCAGCCTGGCACCACAGGACTGTCATTTTTATTGTTCACAGATCCTGGATCTTCTGCTTCGAAGAAAGGTTAAGCTTTGGCCAAATGGGGTGCTATTAGCACAGAGAGTGAAGCTCACTGGCATTAGAGTTTCCATCACTGCTCTTGTCAGCAGAAGCACTCTTTTCCATACACACCTCTAAGTTGTCTCTGGGTTTCAGGAGAAAAAGTACTGCATTAATCACGAAGGCAAGTTGGTGACCGTGAGCTCTGGTTGTTTTCCTGATTTTGGTCCTCAGGGTTAAAATGAAGCCAGACACTGTGGAATGAACCCTAATCCCTCAGAGTATGGATAGTTGTTTATGTAGAATTTACTGCTGACTCAACATATAGGTACCAACATATTCCTTAAGGGGAGAAGGTGGACAAAAGGAAAAGTTGATTTAAGCACTTATGAAAAACTTCAAAGCCTTTCTCTATTTATACAAGAATATGTAGAAAACCAATATAAGTCCAACATATTTCTCCAAACAAATATTATGAAGGGTTTCCATAATTTTAATTCCATTGTAAGAATGCATATTGAAATATAAGGTACTTCTCTCTGGGTTGTGAGATTACGGGCAATTCTACTTTCCCTTTGCATAAGTATTTTCCAAATTTTCTGCAATAATATTACTTATAGAAGGGTGAAAGAGGAGGAAGGTAATGGGAGGAGAATCAGGTAACTTCACACCTCACTGCCCAAAACTCCCCAATTCTAACTTAATGGCTAAAGCTGGACATCCATTATTGTATTTTTCCAAAGACCTTTTGGTTGACAAGACTGAAAATTTAAAAAATATATACATACATACATACATACATGATAATGGGAATTTGCTCTTCAATTTTGATAGCAAGAAGAAAAACAAGATGTTAAGCAAATGAAAGAGCCTAAATATTCAATACCAGGGAAGAGTGGAAAAAACAAGCCCAGAGAGGTAATAGAGGAAACAGTGTTTGACTCACCAGTAGCTATTCCGGCCTATATGTCTAAACCAATCATGGCATTTCTACCCCCTTGTCTGTAACTGGCTCAGGAATGGGTCTCCAGTCCAATTCTGACATAGAGACTAGACTCTACCAGCCTAGCTGGAGGCTAACTTCCAGGTTGGCAGAGCAGAGACCTTTAAAGAGTTATGCTATCAGACAAGCTCCGATCAACCATCTGCCTTCCTGTTATGTATAATAATGCCTGTCATCATTGTCTGAGCACATTTAAGGTGTGCTTTCTGTTACTTCCTGTCCAAAGTGTCTTATCTACATGAATGCAAAGCAAACTTTCTTCATAATTTTACTTAAGGTGTGGGCTTACTTTGCCACCCTATCATACTAGCACTTTTTCCCTTTTGTGAAAATTGAGGTATTGGTTCCTATATCTTGATAATTTGTCCCCACTTATGTTTTCATATTTGTTAATCTTCTTCAAGATAAAGTTCCACTTCTAGATTTTCTTATGTCTGTGTGCTGCACATTGTAAAAACATAACAATGTGATTTAGGCCTTTAGTTAAAGGATTATGTACATAAACCACATAATAGCACATTCACTTATTTTAGCCATTTGAGTACACTGAAAGGGAATTTTCATTTATTTGAAGAATCATGTGCCAATCTTGCTTTAGAAAAAAAATACTGGCATGCAATCTAGCAAGAAGGGTACACACACACACATGCATGCACACACAGATAATACTTTTTCACTGTTTCCTTGCCAATTTTAAAATTTTATTTAATGAAATACAGAAAAGTACAGAGAAAAGTGTAAAATCTACTTGCGTGCTCAGATGAACAAATATTAACATTTTGCCCGTTTTAAGTGTTTTGTGTTAAACATAGTGTTTTACAATTTTTTTTTTTTTTTTTTTTACATTAAAGAAATAGGGGATTAAGTTTAAAGTTGAAGTTTATTCCTCCCTGGACCCATTTTTCTTTTTTCCTTCCCCAAAGTAGCTATAACGAAGTACATATTTTAATGTATATATATGTCCATATGAATGAATTATAGCATCACTTGATTTCTCTTTTACTTATTGATACATGAAAGTTTTTTAATGCGAATACTAATCTTTAATCTGCTGTATGTGTTGTACATATATTCTTCCAGCTGGTAATTGTCTTTGAAGTTTGATTATAGTGCCTTTCTTTCCTTCTTTCTTCCTGTCTTTCTTCCTTTCTTCCTTCCTTCCTTCCTTCCTTTCTTTCTTTCTTCCTTCTTTCCTTCCTCCCTCCCTCTCTTTCTCTCTTTCTCCACAGAGACATATTTATCTTTTATTTTATTTTTTTTAACATCTTTATTGGAGTATAATTGCTTTACAATGTTGTGTTAGTTTCTGCTGTATCACAAAGTGAAGCAGCTATACGTATACATATATCCCCATATCCCCTCCCTCTTGCGTCCCCCCCCCACCCTCTCTATCCCACCCCTCTAGGTGGTCACAAAGCACCTAGCTGATCTCCCTGTGCTCTGTGGCCAATGCATGTGCCAACAGCAAGAACTGTCATTGCCAACAAGTCCTGCTGCCAAGGTTTCCCCTTGACCCATCTGACATTGATATTGGCTGGTCCAGACTGGGTTAGCTTTGGGCTCCTCTGGCAAAGGGATGTCCTTTCTATTCTGACTAGTTCACACTCTCCTTTTCTCTGGACCAATGTGTCTCCCTCCTGCCTTCTCTGCAGGGACTCCCAGCAGGTCATATGATGAAGGCGACCCTAGTCCTTCTTTGCACAAGATATAGGACCAAGACAGTCTCAGGCAAAGCAAAATGGTTCGGGACCCTACTTAGGGCCAAGAATATTGGTGCAAAATGGACCAAGGCCTTTTTTACCTTCAACAGGTAAAGCCAGTTGGTAGCCAAGCATCTCTCCTTTCATGTCTTACACCCAACTATTTAAGCACCTGTTGCTGCTTAGGGAAGCAAGTCTCAGCCTTGACTGCAAATATAATCACCTGAAAAACTTTTAAAACCCCTGCTACATAAGCCACACCCTAGAACAATTAAATCAGAATCTTTTGGATTAGAACCAGGTATGCCATATATTTTTTAAGCATCCTATATGATTCCAATATATAGCCAAGGGGAAAACCACTGGCTTAGAGCAATAGCAGTGATTAACTACGATATTACAGTAATACAACCATCACCTTGATTTGACTCTAATTTGGAGAGACTGTAGTGTTTTTAACCTTGATACTTTAACACATATGCCTCCATATAAGGGTCATCAGTATTTGGGTTTGTCAGTATTTTGGAAATGAGGGCCATTAATCAAGAGTTAAAACTAAACTAAAATTAGATGTAGAAACACTTTCTTTCCAGCATCCATATGCCTCTGGCTTTTGTCTGCATAGATTCCTTTTTGGCAGGTTAGAACTGATGGAACTGGGCTGTCTCGATTGCAGGAGTTTCATCCCATGAAGAGGATCTCAGATTTAAAATCAACCAGTAACACTTAAAACTAATGGTTCACTGCTGCTAGCAGCTGGTAGACCTCTCTGAAGTCGGTATGAGTGATCTAAAATCATTCCCCTCAATAATCTTCCCTGCAGTGTGCCTCAAGTTGTCCCTGGGGATGCTGTCACCATTTGGAAGGATTACCCAACCATCTGAATGGTTAGCATGCATGGACATGCTTGCTAACATATGAAAGGAATCAAAAAAAAAATTTAGTTTGAAGCTGAAGTGCAGATTCACACAAAAATGTTAGTTTTCAGAGCATCTATGAAAGGTATTAAGTAGGCATTGGACTTAGGCCCACTGAATATTTCTAGGACCTTCTATAAAGTCACTTTTATAAGCATTTTGCTTTTAATTATCTAATGATAACCTAAAACAAATAAAAAATAAGCAACTTCAGCCCCCTATAACCACAAATATATTGAGTCTGATTTGAAGTGTATTTAAAAATCTTTTTCCTAAGGCTAGTCTTTCACCAATGGGTCTCAAGTGGAAAAACAACATAGTTATGCTGTCTCCTATGAAGAGGAAAAACATGACTATTTTGTAATGAGAATGATACTTTGAAAACCCTCAACTGCTGCATTTACTCCTGGGACATCCCTAGTTCCTGGTTGTCTCTTGGTTTTCTGTGAACAACTAGTCTGGAGTACGCAGATTATATGCCTATGAAGGAGAGCCCACGAGGTCTCCTGTCCTAAGGAACACAGCATTTCAGAGCATTTCTGAATATACTAGAAGAAATAAGTAGAAAATCTGCCCCTGCTGATCACTGAATGTGTAAAAAGTAAGGGAGACAGATGTGAGGCAAATCAAGAGGTCCTGTGTCCGTATGCCCCTCCGGCCAGAATCCTGGATGGGGTGGGACCCTAGTTAGGGTCTGAGTCAAGTCATAGTACTTCCTTTCAGAGTCACATGGTCAGTGTCAAGGGCCTAATTAGCCCTGAGAATTGTGGATGATAGAGAGTGGGAGAGCTCCAAGGGACTATTAAAGTCTTGGCCTATGTACTTTTTGGCTTATAGAAGTGGTTATTTCTTGTAATAGAAGCCACATTGCTGATTATAAAGGTTCATCAGAGCTATATCCTGTATGAGTCTCCATAACCATTAGGGTGTATTAAATCCAGAGTATGTAGGGTAGGGCCAACATCATGTAATATAATATAACGCAGGCAGTCCTGGCCCCTGTTCCATATGGGATGTTCACAGGACACCCTGACCAGGCATACAAAGGACAACACATTGGAGACCAGCAGACCCAGAGGACAGCACTGGAGCCCAAGCACATAGAGCTGGACATCTTTGCCATCACTCCTATGAGGTGGAGTGCACCCAGCCTTCCATGGATCCTGGGTGTCAGCTTTGGTAGAACAGTGGAAAGGGGAGGGAATTTAAAAGGCTGAGTAATTATCTAAAAGGAGACTGGGTTATCTGAGTGGAACTGTTTAAACCCGAAGAGATTGAGATATATTCATGATCAAGTTAGTACTTCTGACTGCTGTGACCGCTCCCTGCCCCAAGCTCACCCCAACTAGGATTCAGTGAGGTATGAGAAAGGTGAGATCAGTTATAAGAAATAAAATGTACACCTTTAACAGAAGCAGCAGAGAATGACTTCTCCATCTCTCACTATGTGACTTTGGGCAAGTCATCCATGTACTTATTCACAAATGCCCTGTTCCAGGTGCGGTGCTGGGCACTAAGAATGCAGTGAAGAAAGACAGTGTCTTCAGATAGGGCAACCACTGTCTCGGCTTCCCACAATCTCCTTTTCTTCTTCCTATACTTAGGGCCTGCAGTCAATAAATATTACTTTTCTTACCCTTTCTCTGCCTCAAAAAAGTTTTTTTTTAAAAACTTTGAAAGAGATAGAGCAAAACTTACCTCACTGTCATTGTTAAGAATTAAATGAAAGGATGGCCACAAATATAGGTAAGATTACGGATGGTTTCGGTGAGTCTAATTTTTCATCCAGAAAAAAAAATCAATGAACTTGTTTTGAAAATAAGCTCCCCCCAAATATGTAGCCCACATATCAGCATTTCCACTCCCCACGGGCACTCTTCCTGTCCCATATGTGGGATCGGGAGAGTCTCGTTTCTTCTTCTCGCGCTGCTGGCCACACTGGCTCCACATCGTGGGCTTCTGTACCTTCCCCTTCATCTTCCCATGAACCATCACTCACCTTTCCCTGCACAGTACTTGGATCCTTGATCCTTGTTCCTTGGATCTTTTCTCCCAGATGCCACTAAGCCGAAACTGTATGCAGCTTACATAATTTATTGTAAGACTGGGAATAACTAGAAAGATGGAGCAGAGAGGACATTTAAGCATTTTATTAGAAGCCTGTTTTCATTCACCCCCCCCCCCCTCAAATATTAGCATTGCATCTCCATGTTGAAATTTATCCTTACTCACTCTCTATCAGAGAGCCATACTCTTCAAATTTTAACTCTATGATTTCTTACCCTCTTTAGAAAAGTACCAGCGCCTATCCAGGGAGATTTTTTTTCTAGTATCCATTTTACTCTTCTAATCAAGGAAATTCCCTAAAATACATTTCCCCAATTGCCAATTATTCAGCTTGTTTTAATAAAATGTGCAGAGGGTTGGTCATGATCAATGCATTAGCACTCCAAGTCCAGCAGCACTTCCCAGGAAAACGTCCATGATCTAGGGTTATGTTTTTCTCTACTCTTGTAATAAGGACTTACATCCCCTTCATACCTTCCTCAGGAACTCCTTCAGTCTCCTCTCTTTAATTTCTAGAAAAAATGGACGCACACAATGCTATGTGCATGCATAGGTCCCTCTCACTAATTTTTGGAAATGACACACACACACACACACACACATGCACATACACACAACTATGCATACATACACAAGAATACAGATACATTTTAAGGACATACACCTTCCAAGGGCAAACAATGATCCCTAGAGAAAAATTCAATTTCCAACTAGGATGCAAAGAATGCAAAGGACTTTTACTTCCAAGGAAGCAACAAGTAACAGGATGAGAAAAATGATCAGTTTTCTATAGAACAATCAAAGAATGAGGATTAAAGGAAGTCTTGACGATTCCAGAGGACAAGCCTTTCTTAGGCAAGAGAGACATAAGGCAGTTCCATCCCTGGGGGCGATAGTCTGATATGCCCTAGCCAAAAACTAAAAACAACCCAAATGCCCATTAGAGGAGAATGTGTAAATACATTGTAACATAATTATACAATGGAATATTATTCAGCATCAAAAAATGAAGTACTGATGCCTGTGAAAATATGGATGAATGTCAGATCCATTATGTTGAGTGAGAGAAGCCAGACACAAGAGGGCATTGTGTATAATTCCACTTTTATGAAATGCAGAAACAGATAAAACTCCTTTATATTGATAGAAATCAGAAGAGTGGTTGCCTGTGTTTCATGGGGATAAACTAGAAGGAGACCTGAGGAACTTTATGGTTTGACAGAATTTTTTAATATTTCACTTGAGGTATCAGTGTTTAATTTATGAAAATTTATCAAATTGTACTTAAGGTCCATGCATGTCACGCTACGTCAGTTTTGCTTCAGTTAAAACAAATACACAGAAATATATCAAACTGCATGCTTAGTATTTGTATATTTCACTGTAAGTAAATTATACCTCTAATTTAAAAAAGATATTTGAAAATCCATAACTTTTCCCTAGATTTATAATATTCTCTAAATTAATTAAAGGAACATATTTCTCATGATACCTTAGGGAGTGTTGTGAAAGACCTGTTATAAATACTTACCAGGTATACCAAAACACACACATGCACACACACACACACACACAGCCTTTCTGGTCTGACATCCATCATGGCATTTCTGACCCCATGCCCTCCTTGAGTGGACAAGTGTGGTGAGGCCAATGGTTCCACTTTTAGAACCACAGATGCAGGAAAGGCTGAAATGAAGGATGGTCACTTACTGCAGGCACTTCCCTAGGTATCCATGATGACAACCAAGATTTAAAGGGTAGAAGATTTTCATTAAGCTTAAAATTTAGCTGAGTCGATGTCCCCACACCCCAGTTTCCTGATTAAAGAGACAAAATCATTGCAATCTCAGATAAACCAATGGCTCAGAGACACCCACTTGCTCTGTAAAAACTCCAAATCTGACACACATGATAAAACAGGGTATAGCCATAAAAGTTGAATGTTTCCTGATAAGTAGAACTGGATGCTCTGATTCTTCTCTGCTCTGTGTTTTCTGGAGGTGAGACCTAGGAACACCAAACAGAAAGGACCAGAAATAATTCTTCAGCAGGCTTGTATGGTTGTCTGAACAGTCAGGCTAGACTTGCTACATTTGACAGATACACTATTTCCTCTGTGAGAAGTGGCCCATAAATGTAATAAATCTTCTCTTAATCCAGTGACAAGGGGTTGAGTATGAACTTTGGGTTTCAGTCTCTCAAACAAAAGAAAAGTTCATGGAATTCCATATGGCCTGAAGGGAAAAGAATAGCAGTCAGGCAGGAGGTGAGGAGACATTGACTGGGAATGTTTTCTCACTTGTCTGAGATATTTTCCAGAAGTAACCCTTTCTCCAATGCTCTGAACATCCAAATGCACAAATATGAGCTAGAAATGCCCCAGTCTTCATGCTCAGCTTGAGGCTGATGCCAGTACATGGAGAAAGGCATAGCCAAGAGCAGCACAGAGAAATAGGACCAGACAGTTAGATTAAGTCCTCCCTAGAGCCTACTCTTCTGTATCTCTAATCATGTGAGCCAAGAAGGTCCCTTATTGTTTACGCAATTCTGACTTGGGCTTTTGCCTACTAGGGGCCAAAGAACCCTACTTGATATCCTGCTGAATATATTTGTTGAAATCACGTATGGCATTTTCCTGAAAAGTCACAGTTACCTTTTGGGAAAAGTTGATCATAATTGTCATATAATGCTATAGATACGCTCTCTTATGTATTGTCTGCAAAACGATATATATATATATTTTTTTTACAGTAGTTCCTTGTTGGTTATCTATTTTAAATATAGCAGTGTGTACATGTCAATCCCAAACTCCCAATCTATCCCTATCCCCTTCCTTCCCCCCTGGTAACCATAACAGAACGGTATTTTTAAACCAATATATTTAAACAACAATAACCTTATGTTCAGAGGAAGCACAAGAAAGAATGTGAGGATTAATTCCTAAGCATCTTATATAAGAACTTTGCTAATGAGCTTGCCAGAATTACCGAAAACTATATTAGTGACATCTAATCTTTAATTATGGTTCTTGGAAAACCCTTGCAGGTTATATCAACTGGTCATTCACTGACTGTAATCATATGGTCTCTCTTTGAGAAAGAGATGTTCTTGCAAATCCTGCAAGAATGAAGATGGCAGAGGGGATCAGGAAAACCCATCACCTTGGTGCATATGGAAGCTATCCCAGGCACCCCAACTGCAGTGTCTGTTTTTCACAGCATGAGTTCACTTCCCTTAATCATACTTTCTGCTCTCCAAAAATAATGTGGAGGAAGCATACGTTATGTACTTAAAGATATACCATCTGTTTTCCTTCTCTGCCAAGAGAGGAATTCCTTATTAAAATGAAAGCCTTGGGTCATCATAGGAAGCAGAAAGCTAAGATAAATGTCTTTTCTTTTTTTCCTCCCAAAGCACATGTACAAAACGTTTCCCATGGCCACTCAATGGAACAGGTGGATACACTTAACTTTCACACACAGGCTGTTAACTGAATGCAAACCCGCAGCCTGAGGTTCTTTAACATAAAGGTAGTAGGTCTGATGCAACAATAGGAACAAAAGTTGAAATGTGGAAATCTCAGCCAATAGACTACGGTGTCCCTTAGGGCTAAAATCTTTGTATCTCCCAAGCCCGCCCAGGCATGGAGCAGGTACAGCAAATATTTGCCAAATGCATATAAATACAAAGAACCATATCATTAACCCAGTGATCTCAAACACTGCACATTAAAATCACCTAATGTTATTTTAAAATCACCACTCTGCTAAGCGGCTAAGATTCTCCCCAGGTTATTAAAATCAGAATGCCAAACTCCACAGGTGAGCCTGACAAAGCGATCGTCTGTATATTTAGCTTATACTGAAGCAAAACATTTAAAAACAATAACTTTTTGTAGTCTATCCTCTTCTAGTCCTTTGCCTCCATATCAAGGAAAAGTTTTGGTTCAGTAATAGAATCAAATCTCAATTTTTAAAATAAATTGGATATTGGTGATAGAAGTGTGAGAAATAATTTTGAAGTTGAATTAAAAAAAAAAAAACCTTTCCTAAATTAATTTCAGCAAAGATTTCAGCGAAACTCAGGAATGCTGTGAAAATCAATATATGTCCAACCCCCTCAGATTAAACCTCAAATAGAGGATATGTAATGAAAATAATTGGTTTTATAAGATTTCCAGACCAGGAATGCTAATTCTGGGAGACTTCGTAGGTCTTCAAATTGTTGAGTTTTCACCCATCCTGAAAATGATTCTTTTAACTAAGACTTCTGAGAACAAATTCTGGTTTATTACACCAAACATGTCTCTCGACTAGAACATCTTGTCTTTTCTCTGAAAATAAAATGACTCCTGGTAGTCAGTGCTGTGCTCTGAGCCATACCTACCGAATTAGAACCTGAGTTTTAACAAGATTTGGGGCTACACATGTGCACATGAAGGGCTGAGAAGCGCTGGTCCAGGGTAAGCGGATCCAGACCGCGGGCCATCTCAGGACCTCGGCAGTAACAATTCCGTGCACAGGAGGAACTGTGGCCATGTGAATTGCTTGGAACTCAGCAAAAGCTGCATTCTTAAATTGAGGCCCTTAAATTTTTTTAAAAAATTTGCCTTTACTTCACCTGTGTTAAGACCAGTATTCAGTTGGAGGCTCACAGTCTCAGAGATATTTCATGTCTGGAGAAACAGACATCTTTTTCCCATTGTGCTCGTGGCTGGGGAGCGACTACCCTGCCTTATGTTGTGTGAAGGTCTAGCGTGGATGGCTGGGACTGAGATCATAGGTCCATGCACCCATCTGGACAGTAGATGAGAGCCCTTCTTGCTCTGAAATGAATAAGGAGGGAATGCCCTGTATGATCTCTTGGGGGAAAGACCAATGAGGGTGGGGAAACAACATGCTTAGGCTGAAACATTTCCCCTTTTCAAACTATGGGCTTAGCTCCTTTAGAGAATCTTCTCCAGCATAAAGAGCCCTGTTAAAAAACATGAATTTCCAAGATTAACAAGGTAAACAACAGACCTATTCTGCCCTTTTCACCCTTCAAAACCTACTCTATGAGAGAAATCAGAATTGTCCCTTCTGTACCCACCATTTCCTAAGCCATCTCCCCAAACCCCAGCACTCAACAATTTTTAGTAGGTCTCTAATGCTTTCAAAAAATACTCTTTGCTCATCTGTAGAATATCACCTGCCAAAATGGTATTATTTCTTTGGGTGTGTAAGAATGAATGATTTTGAGCTACAGATATGAACATAATATTGATACAAAATATGAGGAAATTTCTATATTCCAAAAGAGAAGATCAATTCATCCCTGAAATATACACAGCAGAGTCTGAGTCTTAATTGCTCCTGAGTATCTAGCTGTACACATATTTGTGACAAATACTCTGTTAGCAGTGCCACATGGAATGAAGTAGCAAAATGTGCTTAAATCTACTATACACAGATGCTCCATCACCCACAAAAAGAATATGTCTTTATGCTATTATGTCAGAACCTTTGTAATTAGAATATGTTGGGTTCTGAACATGTTAAGACATTCCTTTCTTTTCCCTCCATGCTTATAATATACACCAGTTATTAACTTGCGTGAATTAAATGAGATAACAAGTACCATACTCCCAGCATAAATCCTGGTACAAAGCTGGAGATCAATAAATGTTGCCCCGCCTCTCTTCTTTCTCAAACGTAGAGGATCAAGAAGAATTTCATGGAGGAAAGGGCCTTTTAGTGAAAACTTGAAAGAAAGAAGGGTGTGAATAGTTGGAGAAGTTGAGGATGGAGGGGATTCCTTGCTGAGACAGGAATAAGCAAATTCAAATATTATGGAAGTAAGCAGAGACCAGCAGGAAGTATCATGTAACAAAATGCATTGAGAAATATAGTGAGAAATTACTCTGGTAAGACAGGCTGGAGGGAATTTGTGAAGAAAACGTCTCTTTCAATAACACAATCTTGAATCAAACTATATATAATGATGATGAATAATTTTTACATTCTGAGAATATATGGAATATCCCAAAGTCATCTTTTTTTATGCTCTGAAAATTCATATTCAGGGATTTCAATTTGCCTAAGAAAATGGAGAACCATTATTTAGGGTTGAGCAGGTCTATTCTGTAACAAGGGACTGCTTTTTGGGTCACCTTCCCGTGAGTTTAGGAGCTGAAAAACCCATCAGTGATTGCTATCTCACCTCAAGGCTGTTCTTTTTCACAGAGCTTGCTACTCTTAGGGATATTTGATAAAACAATATGAAACAGAACAAGTACTGGACAAGCACAGACCAGGACCTAGCATATACAAAGTGTTTAGTAATTTATATTCTTTGACATAAACTTGATTTTAGTCCTGATCTAGCAGTCCTGGGCCATCCTTATAACTAATTGCCTGAATGCCTTTGGGCAAGTCTTGTAATAAATCTCGAAGTCTCAACTTCTCATTTGAAAAAAGGGATTATAATCTGTCCTACATAAGGATGATGAAAGAATATTAGATGGAATATATGAAAGAGCCAATCCCAATCTCTGTCTGTAGGGGGTGGACAGACAATAAAAGCTGACTGGTTCATGATCCCAAGGTGAAGCAAAGCTGTGAGTTGGAGCTCCTATCCGACCCATTACATCAAATCACAAACAGATGAATTTTAAGGATCTTTAAGGATTCTGTCAAGATAAAAAGTTTTCTTTTAATCATTTTCTCTTTTTGATCTGAACGTTGGTGATGAGTCTCTTTTGTGAATCCATTCTTTCTGACCTAGCTCAGAGAAAGGACAAATGATGAAATAAGGAATCTGTGCAAACATCCCCTCATTCTATTGGGAAGATCTGTACTTTTAGCCTCCATTTTCTCATCTGTAAAGTGGGAAGTACAATCAAGTGGGTGCCCAACCACCCTTCCATTTCTAATTCTCTGAACCACATTTTGTGGTAGACAAGATATCTACATATGTGATACCTTGTGCATATTTATATAGTTACTCTACTGTCAAAAATATATTTTCATTTAGCTTCATACTTTTCATCTTATTTATTGCTCCTAAAAACCTTGTAGGGAGGTATTTGCAATCTCCACTTGTTTTAGATAAAGAAACTGAGACTCAGAGAGGTTAAGTAGTTTGCCTATGGTCACACGTGAAATGAGAAACAGAGCAAGAACACGGATGTAGATAATCTGACCAAAATTCTTTCTTCTCTTCTTTACTAGGTGTCCCTGGAACTCAACATTCTGGGACCATTTGCTCAAGAACATTTTGCAGTTTTAAGAAGTTGCTGTGAATGAAGAGTTCTCAGGTCTAGTTTTTTGTTTGTTTTTATAATTTTTATATATCTCTTCCTTCCTGTCAGTGTGACAACTATCATTTTTCTTTGCTCTCAGTATGCCCACCTCTGACAGTCACCTCTCTCTTATCTTCTTTTTAAACTATTGTGGCTTTAAAAACTGCCAAACAGAAGTTGTCAGAAGTGCATGAAGAATGATGGGTCTGGGAGGCAGGGCCTGGGATTTCTCCTGGAGTAAAGTGCACAGACTTCGACTTCCTCAGACCTTCACTGAGAAGGCTCAGAAGTCCATTTTCATTCCTTGATGCTCAGAATAAATTAGATTCATGGATGGGGAATTCTTGGTAGATGAGGTTTCGTTGTAAAATGATTGGTCCTGTGGTTGTTTGTTTTATTTATTTTGATACTGCTTTTCCTCCTTTGGAAACACTAGACTGTAAACTCATTCAGAATGTGCCTGTCCGTCACCTCTTTCTCTCTCCTGCCTGGCACAGAGACAGCAGATGTTTATTCATTCACTCATTCATTCAACATACATATTTTAAGAGTCTGTTACATGCCAGGCACTATGCAAGATATTGAAGATGCCTGGATTGAGACTCAGATACTGACCTCAAACTGATGACAATTTAGTAGAGCCGTGGAAAGAAAAATAGGCACAAAAAAGAAATGGGCTCTGTGCATAGTCAAGATACATCTTGAAGATACTAGGAGGGCTGCTAATATCTCATCAAGAGAGTCTTGCATCTTGTATTGAAACAGGTGTTTTTCAGGAACACAATGTAAAAGAAAATGTTTCAGGCAGAGCAAGCATCACATGCACAAATGGGAGACCTCAGGGAATGAGGCTTGTATGATCTGGAACTACAATTAATTTGGTATCACTAGAGTGTAAACCAGCAGTGTGCTGGCAAACAGTCTTTCTCAAAGAAAAAGCCTTGATTTGCAGTGATTGCTGCTATCCAAGGGGCAAATCTTCCCACTATGGTCAATTTCAAGCTACCTATGGTTTGACAACTAACCACCTTGCAAAATTCCTGAGTACTTAACAATTATCTCTTGAGTTGGGTTCCAATGGTGTGCTCACCATTGAAAGAAAACAAAAAATCATTGTCTCCAAAGAGAGTAAAACAAAGTTGTCCCATATTATCCTATATTCTGTGGGAAGTCCAATGACTTACCCTAGTTTATAACCCCCTCAGGGCCTTAGCCTTTGACACTGCTCCACAAGGACATACAAGGAATTCCGCCCTCTTCCTTTTTTTTCCCCCCAAAACAGTACACTCACAGCATTTATAAATATAGGGATTTGTATTGAAGATTTGGAGTTCACTTGCAGGAAGGCAAATAACCTAGAACTGGGTATATTCGACCTTGTTCTTTACAAGTCCATCGGCCACCCTGACTGATGAACGTGCTGGGTACGTTTCTCTGTGGCCTCCCGGCACCTTGCCCATCTCTCAGCTCTCTCTCCACAGGACTGAGTGGGTTCCCTTATTTGAGATTCCAGTAGCAAGTCCATCTCCCCAACTCTATCAAATAGAGCATTTTACCTCCCTTCCTGCCCTGCCCTCATGGCCTACTGTGCATCCTCAGAGGCACAATTATAAATTTTGCTGAACAAGGGGTTTTTCTGTTGCCTCCCACCAGCTAGCAATACAGAAGCAAGGATTTTGAATGCAATCTTCCCTTGCTCATTCCTTCCCCAGTCTCTGTACCTGGAAGGGTGATTTTTTTTTTTTTTTTAAAGAAGGGTTTCCCACTGATAAAAATGATCTCATACTTCACACATTAAGTCCATCATGTTTATAAGCAATAAATTCTTATCCACTGTTAACATCACTTGACCCTGCTGAAAGTACAAGGCAGTGAGTACCAAATGAAAAAGTGAATGGGTATGTAAGAATACCGTAGACTTGAGTAAATATTTGCTAGATGTACTACCTGTTGCTGGGCTCCTAGAGAGGGTCTTATAAAAAAAAGGTAACTATGAACTTAGCCAGTGCCCGTCCCATTAACAACAAAAAAGCGTTTTTATTTCATTTTGTTCTGGGCACTTCCTGCAGACATGATAAGAGAAAACACTGATTTAAAGGGGCATTTCCATTTTACTTACAAAGAGATGGGACTCGATTAGAGGAAAAGGGTTCTTTAGCAGGTAGAACTTCGTCTAAAAACCCCAAAGCAGTGCTCAATGAGATGCTTGCATGGACATACATACACAATAAACCGTTGCTTTGGGGCTGAGGTTGGTTTCTCCATGAACTTTCCACACTTAGCAAACCCAAAGAGTAAAATGAATTCCAAACAAAAGTAAAGGCATGCTTGGGAAGCTCTGCGCTGTGCCTTAGTTCCTGGTGACATTTATGGAGCTATCTGGGAAAAGGGAGAAGCTTGGCAATTGGGCTGGATGTGCTCTGGGTCCTCCCACTTGGGCTGTGTCTGGTGCTCTCACACACACGGGTGGCCTCGTGCACACACGTTTCTTCCACAGGCGCACACGTTTACAGAGCGCATTGCGAAATAAGGCGCTTTGCTTGGCTGCTGGAGCCCTGAAGCAGAGCCAGGACACAGGGCAGTTCAGATGGCTTTTCCTCCGGCTGGAGAAGCAATCCCTTCTAAATTAAATGCCAGGTGTGAAACAGGTTTTCTTCTTTATGCTCCTCGACTGTGAATAAACAGAAATTCCAGGGCAAGTGCAAGATAATCCGCACATAATTCATCCCGGGCCTCCGTTTTCCAGATGTTCAGCCACTACCGGATTCCTATGTCTGCGGGGCTTTGTTTCTTGGAAGACGCGAGAGTCCATGAGGCCGGATCCCACTCCGGATCTGACTCCCGGCACCCCAGCCAGGCCGCCTCACCTTCGCCCCAGCTCCCCGGTGAGCTGCTGTCTGAGAGCCTCTGCTCTTTGGCCGCATGGACTTTACATGCTTCACTTTGTATGCTTCAAAACTCAAATTGAATTTACCTTTATAAAGGAAACGTTTCTTCTTTAACGTGGAGGATTTGTAGTTCCCTCTTGCTCGCCTGTGAAAGATCTCTTCTAATATTGAGAAGCAACTTCTGAAGTTTTTAAGATTATGCTGTATTGTTTATTGTGATAGAAAGGAGCTAAAGAACTGGCTTTTCCCCACCCGCGTTTTTGGGCCTCCTATGAGTCAGGCAGAGCTCAGCACTTCACACGTCACTTACTGGAGTCTTACCGGACGACCAACGTCAAACGCTTACTCAGGGCTGCTCAGCGTCCTGTCCAACTTTCTAGTGAATGACTTGGGATAGGATCACAGAATTTGCTGAAGACTATGTGGGTCTATTCTGCTGCCCCAGTGCTCCCTAGCTGTGTGACCTCAGGAAGCTAAGCTAACCTATCCGTGCTTCTTTTTCCTCACCTGTAACATGAGAGCTGCAAGCGTTGTTATGAGGGTCAAAAGAATATCTATAAAGTGCTTAAAGCAGTGCCTGGCAATAGTAAATAATAGTAAATAATTCATAATAATTCATAAATATTGCTATTGCTATTTTATCCTATTTAATCAGCACTGAAAATTGTTATTTGTATCCTTATTTTCAGCTATAAAAACACTGAGTCTTGGATTGATCTCATGTCTTAAACTAGGAGTCCAGCTAAATTCATAGGCATTATGTCTGAATTCAAATCCTGTGGACTTCGTGCTACTCTACACCACCGTTCTCTCTGCCTTTACCTTCCGTAAATGAACCTTGGAAATACTGTGTTATTTCCAGGTTGGCAAGGAAAGCAACAACAAAATAAGCTGTATTCAGAATATAATTTTCATCACTGCAACATCTGTCTCATTGGGTTGGGTGTGTAGTTATTCTTCTAGCATCTGGGCAATTTAAATAATATTTTGTTTGTTTGTATCAAACATTTTCATGCCTTTCCAAAGCAAGGTCAATCCTAGTAAAATTAAATTGTTTGCCTGGACAAATTTTTCATTATTTCACCTGGATATCTCAGGTGTCATTTCAAAGGGACACTAGCCTAGTACAATTATTCAGTTCATCCTTCCTGGCAATAATCATAGATATCTATTTGGCATTACTCTATTGATGACCACTTCTAATCTTTAACTTCTCTCCCCCTGGTGACCTTTGCATTCCTGATTCTATGCCATTTGTTTCAGATTTACTCTTTGACTTTCTAGCAACTGGTACATGAAATGATTCTGTGTACAGAAAGTCTGCTGGAAACCAATGGGGTCACCTACCATCACTCCCCTCAGACTGGTTTCACTTTCAATTGATGAAGCAGAGCTTCATAAGAATCAACATTGCCCAGGCTATATAATGCTATACAAATATAATGTATCAGAAATACTTAACTTTATACAAAAGAAAATTGTTCACATGAGTCTCTGAATGAAAATTCACAACAATTTTATGATGTTTAGTTTATTTCCATTCTGTTAATTAGAAAACTGGGGTCCAGAGACACTTGGTACACTGGCAATTACCCACAGCTATACCATGTGGCAGAGGGGGCCCCAGTCAATCTGTCTCCAGTTCCACGTTCTCCCTTCATGAGAGTATTACTCATTAAGGTGGTGGGTTTATCATGGGCTTCATCATTTTAAAACATGACCAAATGTTTGATTTCATGAATTAGGAAGGTAAGAATTCCAAAACCTGTAGGAAAGGGAGGAAGGGAGTCTCTGCTTTTTTTATTTTACAGATAGATGGTGAGAAAGACTGCCTTCTACTAGAGAAAGTAAAGAGGGGTGGGGCCTTCATCCCTCAAACATCTCGTAATATAGTATTATGTTTACAAGTGGACACTGCCTCAATAAAATCAAAGAAGAGGAATCTCCTGCATCACACAGGGAGGTCCCTTGACCTCTGGGAATGCAGGAAGGCAGAAAGAGCCTACAGTTTGGAGCCAGATGAACTTCCTTCCTTATGTTATTGCTGTAAGTCAATGAACTCCTCTGATTTTGTGTATAAAATGTGAGTAATAATACTTAACTCTAAGAACTGATAGATGAATTAAATGAAATAATAAGTAAAGTACCTGGCATAAAGTAGCCACTCAATATTTTTAATTTCTTGTACCTGTGACTTGCCTAGAGTCCTGAAGATGCTGTCTGCAATGTAATCAGTTTGGTCTTCTGACTCAAGGCACTGAACACCATCTTGCCATCAACCATTACTATTTGTCAAAACTATTGACTTCTCTGCACAGAAGACTTTTCCAGCCACTATGGAGAACAGTATGGAGGTTCCTTAAAAAACTAAAAATAGAATTACCATATGACCCAGCAATCTCACTACTGGGCATATACCCAGAGGAAACCATATTTCAAAAAGACACATGCATGCCAGTGTTGATTGCAGCACTATTTACAATAGCCAGGTCTTGGAAGCAACCTAAATGCCCATCAACAGATGAATGGATAAAGAAGATGTGGTACATATATACAATGGAATATTACTCAGCCATAAAACGGAACAAAACTGGGTCTTTTGTAGAGACGTGGATGGACCTAGAGACTGTCATACAGAGTGAAGTAAGTCAGGAACAGAAAAACAAATATAATATATATAATATATAAACTATATAATATATAAACTATATAATATATAATATTATATATATTATATATAATATATATTATATATTTATAATATATATTATATATATTATATATTATAAATATATAATATATATATTATAATATATATAATATATATTATATATTTATAATATATATAATATAATATATAATATATAAACGCATATATGTGGAATCTAGAAAAATGGTACAGATGAACGAGTTTGCAAGGCAGACATAGAGACACAGTCGTAGAGAACAAACGTATGAACACCAAGGGGGGAAGGGGCGTGGGATGACTAGGGAGATTGGGATTGACATATATACACTAATATGTATAAAATAGATAACTCATGAGAACCTGCTATATAGCACAGGGAACTCCACTTCGCTGTACAGTAGAAACTAACACAATATTGTAAAACAACTATACCCCAATAAAAAAAAATTTAAAAAAGAAGACTTTTCCGGGAAATGCTCTTTTCCGCACTCTAACCTTGTGATTTGAATGGGATAGTCTGTTGATTGGGCCAAGGATGCAAATTTACTCAAAACAGAGTACTTCTCTGTGATTTTGAACTTGGGATCAGAGGGAGCAAATCTCAGACTACTGCTGGTGGTGAGGCTGGCAGACAGAAAGGGGAGGAACTGATGTCGTTGGTACCATATTTTCCCCCATGTACAAAAAGTGGGACTGAGAGTTGAAGCAAAGACAAGCCTGGGAGTGAATCCCTGAGACCAGCTACCCCCTGCCTTTTCTTGCTTTCTGAAAACTTCCAGTACCTCATAATCCCTCCTCCTCTCCCAAATCCTTGCATAACCTAGTTCAAATTTGGTTTCTTTAACACGCAACTAAAGGAATCTTAAAACAATATTTCCCCCTAATCATTTAAGATAGATATTATTTTTGTTTACTCAGTGGAAATACAAGCCCAGAGGGGTTGAATGATGGATGGAGGTCAAGAAACTAGTCAGAGGCAGAGCTAGGGTTACTCTTGGAAGCCAGAGGCCAGGCTGCCTACACTCACGCTCAGAAAACTTCAGTTCACCAAGAGGCCCAAGAACTGGTCTAACTTGTATTCTTGGCTTTCCAGGGGCTCCATCTGTTGCTGAACTCAGGTTCGGCTACTCACTGCTCGAAAGCCAATACTTGAGAGACAAGTGTTGGTAGGAAAGGAAAGGCTTGCTTTATTTCAGAGTCTGGAAACTGGGAGACAAGGTGGACTTGTGTCTAAAAGCCAATTCCCCACTGCTGATCAGGGAGCAAGAGCTTTTAAAGGGGAGTTTCAGGGGTGTATATGCAAAGGCTAGGGGGCTGCATGCAGAACAGCACAGTCAGCTCTGACAGTCATCTTGAAATTGGTCACTTGGTGGTCTGATCAGTGTCATCTTGATTTTTTTAAGTACAGTTAATCTTTAGTTCCAGGGTCAGTTTGTTCCCACTTTCTTTGAGGCCAGTTCTCAGAATTGTGCAAGATGGAGCATCTTATGTCATGGCCACAGCCTGGTCATCATGTAGTTAACTTCTTCCACCTGGTGGGGGTTACAGTATCTATAAGACAGCTCACAGGATATCGCTCAGAATATTGAGGAGGAACTAAAAGTCCTTGACTTTGTTTAATGACTAAACTATTGTTATTTTGTCCTGTTTGACTGCTTTTCTTTGCTTCTGCATTTTCTAATTTCTATGATTAATTTTCCTCTTTGGCTAAAGTTTTTCTACAGACAAAAGGCAGGTGGAGGATATGGGTGGAGGGGGTGGTCTGTCCTGGGAAGGCCCCATAGGGTCCTGCTCTGTTACACATCCACCCTGCTACAAGTCCCTTTCTTCTGTAATTCCTGACTACTCTGGCTGTACCTACCAGGCCAACCCACACTCACATTAGCCTCGCTAGCTCTTATTAATCTGGTCTTACATCCTGTTCTGACATTGGAGTCTGATCAGGTTCATCTCTGTTCTGAGAATGTGAGAGGGGCTTTTTATTCTGCTCCTCCCTAGACCAGGAGCTTCTTGAGGGCAGAGATGGTCCCTTATTCCTTTTTGCTTCTCTGAGGGCTGGCATATGTGTTTGTGCAATATCTTTCATTGAATGAAAGAAACAAACCAGACAGGTGATGTTACTGTGAGATAGAAAGAGGGGGAAAGATGCCTCCTCAATTTTGAGCAGTAAGGAGTGATGGATAGGAAGACCGTCTGCTAAAGTTAACAGAACCCATTATGTGAGGTCTTTTCTTGTGCATCCCACCATCCCCTAACATTTCAGTAACGTCCTCCCAACTTCTGAGCAGGATCAGAATAAACAAGACTTTATCTCAACTTCAAACTCCTATTCTCCCAGAAGGAAAGTCCACTGCGACAATTTTATTCTTCTTTATTTCTCCTCTGCACTACTATATGTGGGACAAGTAGGGTGAAATAAGGACAGACTTAGAAACAACCAAATTTAATGTAGGACTCCCGTATTGGAAAACTGAGTAAAAGACATGTAAAATTCTTTTGGGTTCCTGAACCCAGTTCCAATGTGAGTGTTGGCAGTGGGGTGGGGGTAGGGGCTTGTTCCCACACAACACCAAGCAATTCTCAGACACCAGCAGGGTGTCTAAATTCTGACACCATCTACCCAGAGATAGCATCAGATTCCACGGGTTAAGGGCTCAGTCTCACATGACTGACCCCACTCCCTTCACTGCAGACACTAGTCTCAATCCCAGATTGTCACCTGTGCTTCCGACCTACCTACCCGCTACAAACTGAAGATTCCAATGATCCCCTCCTTAGGTTCAATTAGTTTGCTAGAGCAGCTCACAGAACTCAGAGAAACATCTTACTTACTAGATTAACACTTTATTATAAAAAGATATAATGCAGGAACAACCAGATGGAAGAGATGCATAAGACAAGGGATGGGGAAAGGGTGTGGAGCTTCCGTGCTTTCTGTCAGCACCACTCTCCCCATCTCTCCAAAATGCCATGTGTTCGCCAACCTGGAATCTCTCTGAACCCTATCCTCTGGGGTTTTTGTGGAGGCTTCATTACATAGGCATGATTGATTAAATCATTGGTCATTGGCAATTAACTAAACCTCCAGCCCCTACCTATCCTCTCACTCCTCCCCGGAGGTGAGGGGTGGGACTGAAAGTTCAAACCCTCTAATCCCATGGTTGGTTCTCCTGGAAACCAGCCCCCATCCTTAGGAGGGATCCAAATACTTTAGAAATTCTGCTCCAGAAAAGGCAATGAAGACCATATATATATATGTCTTATTATACATCACAATATCATAAAAATGCCTGTGTGTCGAGTGTCTTGTGGGTACCAGTTTTCTTGCTAATGATACTATCTGAAAGGTATTTTGAGATCTTCACCTTAAAGTTCTTGAACATTATATATTAAGGGATCCAGATGAAAAGCAGAGGTTCCTCTATTTCTTGAAATCCAGATTCCTCACTGAGAGGTCAGAACTAGCTGCGGTCCACCTTTTATGATGCCTTTGACTCGTGCTGATTTGAGGGAAGCTCTCCAGCTAACGATGCAGGAGAAGGATTCAGTTTGGAACTGCAGCACCTTGAAGAGAAGGGTCACCTCTCTGCTCTCATTGCCTTCATCTTTGTCAGGACCTCCTGGTGCTTGCTCTCCAGGCATGTTCTCTTTATCTCAAGTACAGCTAATTCATTGCCTGAATATTAATATTGCCCACAACACAAAATTTCAAGGGGAGAAAACTAAGAAGGTGGATGGGGGAAGGAATGACATGACAAACTACACAGAGCTGACTTCTTGTGGAAAAGGTGCCCTTGGAGGGAAGTTTTAAATAGAAATCTATAGTCTGGCAACAAAGTGAACATACATCATTTTGTAATTAATTTGGAGAGTTGAGAAGAAACATTAACTATTGATTCCAATTAGCTTTGGGGGCTAAATTCCTCAGACAATGGCCCAGAAGTAAGGGCAAAAGCAATGCCTGCAGTATGGAATTACTGGCTCAGAGGATTCCTTCATCTGATTTTGCAACTGCTTTTCTGATTGCCAACCCATTCAATGATATTTCTTCATGAAGTGCAAAAAGACTCAGGCATCTTAGGCCATGCCGTGGTCACAGTTCCAGCCAAAGGCCAGCATTTTCAAAGTCATTTGGCAGTTAGTGGCTTTTGCCATTTATAGAAAATTAGCACCTGAGGGTTAGTGATTATTGCAGTTAGATGGTTATGAAACACCCTTTCTTACTCTCTAGGCTTTTAAAAAGAAAAAAAACCTATATTGGGGGGAAGATCTAGGAATCTGGTGTCTTGAGACATGGTGGACTTAATTTGTCCCCTTGGTTCCAGGTATGAAGTTCACCCTGCCCACTGAGGCCCCTTGAGTTTTACTCACTTATTCCTACAGCCACTCCTCAAGCCCACTGACCTCATCTACTACAGTGAGCCTCTTCCAGAGCCCTTTATTTATGGTTTACAATTGCACATGTGTCTCCTCTCCTGTTTACTAGTCAAGGATCTTTTCCACTTCACTGTTGTCAAGACAATAAGTTGGTCCCAGACATAGAAAACAAGCAGATATTGACACTCATCACTTGCTTTTTTTTTTTTAACTTTTAATTTTATATTGGAGTATAGTTAATTAACAATGTTGTATTAGTTCCAGGTGTACAGCAAAGTGATTCAGTTATACATATACATGTATCTATTCTTTTTCAAATTCTTTTCCCAATTAGGTTGTTACAGAATGTTGAGCAGAGTTCCCTGTGCTATACAGCAGGTCCTTGTTGTTTATCCATTTTAAATATAGCAGTGTGTACATGTCAATCAAATACTTAGCTTTGTTAAGGGGAAAACAGGTTTTCTTAGCACTTCTAAGGCTGATCATTTTATAGTAGGTACCAAGGCAGAAAACCAGAACAAAGAGGTTATATATATATTTATACATAGAGGTTTTATATATGTTTATATATATATATAAACAAATAAATCTGAGGCATGAGATATTAGCTTCTTGCCACATTGGGGAACACCCTTCATGATCCTCAAGGGAAAACCCAAGAGCCAGGGAGAGAAGGAGGAGGGCAATTGTTCCAAACTGAGTGTGCCGGCTTCCCCTTCAGAATTGAAGCACAGCCTGTAAGGGCCTTGCTTCTTTGGGCCTGGGCTGCTGGTAAAGACAGAGGGACTTCCAGAGAAGGCATGGTTTCACCTCCAGTAGGGTGCCCAATGGAAACATGGCAATGGCTGAAGGAGTTTCTTGGGCCAGTGGGCCTTAGGCAGCAACATAGGGGGAAACAACCCTGCTTGTTTCTCTGTAATACAGAAAAAAGTCACCCAGAGTTACTGAGACCAAGGAAAACACAGAAGGACGAAGTAGGCTTATGGACTGGAATGGGGCTGGAGTTGCCATGGGAGACCACAGAGCATGGGGATCTTTCAGCCAGAGGCAGTAGCAAAAGTGGCCGTCATCGGTAGGAGTCACCTACCCCATGCCCAGCTACACATCAGCAGATGGAGCCAGTATGGAGGTTGAGGGCTAGAAACAAAGGGAATAAAACACCTCAACTAGAGGCTGGCAGGACCAGATGCCTCTTTTCTGATATCCAGAAATTTGAATCACCCAAAGGAAAAAGGCAGGAAAACAACAGTCAGAAGGAATCCTGCAGTCAAGCATTTATTAAGAGTTACTAAAAACAGAACTGGGAAGTGGATGTGTTCATATATATTAATTTGCTGAAGAATAAGCATAAACCAGCTGTCTTTCTCGAGGATGGATATGTCAAGGCCTCAAGGGGAAGGTCAAACACAGGCAGAGGAGGGTTTACCAAGAAGCCCATGAGGCTTAACCCTTGGGGCCTCACTTGCTCAGGCCCCACTGAGGGCTTCTGCCTCATTCTGTGCTTGTCATTTTATATTGTTTTTCTTCAGGTGTGCTTCCCCAAATCATGATCAGTCTCTGAGCTCAGATGCAGAAATTAAAGAAATATAATTTTTTTCAGTGTATAAAGTGGGACCCCACTTCCTATCTATAACACTCGATTGAGAACCTCAGGTTGTCTTGGTTCCTGTACCATGAGCTTCATGAAGTCAGAGACTCTGATTTGTCTGTGTTTGTCCCTGTGCCTTGAACAGTACACAATCCTCAGTACATAGAAGCTCAAATGAGTCCTAAAGGAAGAAGCCAGACTTGGGCAGAGCAGTCAAAAATGGTTTCTTGGAAGACAAAGGCTTAAGTCAGCTTTGATATTGGTATTCAGACACCTGAGAATTAGCACAGAACACAGGTAGAGGTACTAACAAATTCAGGGAGGGGCATGCAACTGGCCAGAATGGGAGGTTCTAAATAAATGTCCTGTAGTCATGATAAGATGTACTCTTAATGAAGTATCATATTCTGGAGCTTAATGTGGTCAGAAAGGAGATTGATCCCAAGATAGATCCATAGTATACATAATCTACTTAAGATAAGATGACAGAGAAGCCTTAAATTTCCTCTCTAATGTCTCTTTATTTGGGTCACTCAAAGAAAATCATTCAATAATTTTCCCTGGGGAAGCAAAATGAAAAGGACAAATGAAATACCTAGAAATCTTTTTCAAAAGTAGACTTTGTTTTATTAAGGAAAAAAAATGTGTTGCATACAAAGCAAATATCCAGGTGACAGGTTTATGTTTCCTTCCAAATTATAAAATAACTAAAATTCAAAAGGATATCATATGTTTCAATATATTAAATTGTTTAACTTTGCTGACAGCCATGCTGGAGATTCATCAGCATGTTCAAGAGGGTTCTCACCTCCTGTGTAACTGACCAGGGCAAGCCGAGACCCATGGCCTGAGTGACAGGCCACAAGCAGGGCTGTGCCACTCATGGCCAAGTGTGCCCCTCTTCACAATGATACAATTTTATTTATTAGTTCATATCAGAGATAAAAGGTAAGTTTTCTCAAAAAAGAGCAGGATCCAAACCTATTGTTCAACTCTTGAACTTAGTGGGGCCCACAATTTAGCTCTAAGTAAATCCTAGGAGATTTGAAAGGCGCCTTTCCTGCTTCTCCATAGAGTACATTTGAGGAGATTATAGTTGGCATTCAGATAGAAGAAAGTTCCCAGCAGCGCAAATGGAGAAAAGTGTGTGTGATTGTGTGCTGAAAGTCTACATGCCATATCTAAGATACATATAATGTTTTTGCTCCAAGGGACTCAAGGCAATCATTTTATATTACAGAAAACAAAAATGATACTGTGTCCTGTTTCCAATATCACTAAATCCCTCACATGTCACAATCAGGAAAAAAACAAAAACAAAACCAAAATACCAAAAACATTTTGTCCTCTGAGAACTCTGAGATAAACCAAAAATAACAGGGTCACTCTGACTGTTTCTGTTTCCCCAAATAATAAACCTTTGACTATCTCCCATTAACCCAAACTCAATCATCATATAAATCAGTTGCTCTTTGTTTTACTGTGAAAAGACTAAAATAATTATAATAACCTTGGAAATTTAACAACTTTTCCTCTAAATACTTTTTTTTTTTTTAATTTGGTGATGGAAGATTTTAGTCTTTTCCAAAATCTTGCTTTCTTGAACACACTGAAAATAAACTTTTTTAATATTTTTGACTCTCTGGCTTCCTTTTACAGTGACTTCTGGAGATTTCATGAGATAAAGTCTACCTGAGTGCAACAAGTAATAATGTATCCTCTTTCCTATCAAGATATTATTGGATACAGGTGATTCGTAAATATAACCAAGGCTCAAATTTTATTTAAATGTCAGGCATGCTCACTATTAAGGAATAAGGAACACATGTAGATATTGTATCTATAAAGTACTCCAGGAAAAATTATCCACTGTGTAGAATAGCTACCTAGAATAATTTTGAATTAGGCTATTTTTCATAATGGAAAACTTTTATTCTTCTAGTTAAAAGTGTATTGCAAGTGCATCTTTAAGTTAGAGAACACAGAATCATGTTTTTTAAACTATAAACCACAACTAGATAAACATGAGTCCCATGTTTATATAATCTACTCAGAGGTGGTAAAGAATGTCATTCCCTGACAGTCCAGGAAAATGAACAAACATGGGGGTCCCAGGGAAGAAGGACATCACTGCACTTAGAGGTATGCAGGTATAACCTACAGTGGTCAGTGAGATAGTTCTTGGTTCCTAATCTCAATAAAGCTGATATGGCCAGTACAATACTTCTGACACATAAAGGTAAATTATAAATCCAGGGCCTTTTTAAACTTCCAGACAGAAATTAAGTTTCTTGTCATATGTCCCTAGTTTGTTAATGATACAAAAAGTATGTAATCATTAATCAGCATTTCTTGTTACCTTTATATTTTAGAAAACTATTCAAGAATCACAGTATCAATTTAATGATACAAAATCAAAACATTTCTAAACAACTTTTGTGGTCAAATCCATATGTTGATGGCAGGATATTGACTGCCAGAAGGGTTTGTAGAAGAAAAAAGCGATACATGTACTGTTTTCTATATGGCTAAGAAATTCAAAAACCATAGGTAGGCAAAAAATAAGGCATTTTGTACCTGAGATCAACCAAATATAGCAGGGTCACCCTGGCTTGGTCTGGACCACAAATAATAAAACCTTTACTGTAACCCTTAAATCCTTTACAAAAGTATTTTTATTCCTTATGCTTGCAATGCTGATGTCTCAAGATACATCTTGACATCTGTTAAAATGATAATTGTGTAAGAAAACTGTTTTTTTGTTTTTTTTGGTTTTTTTTTGCCTTGAACAGATAAATGTGTCTTGGAAACCAGGATATTTTGGGATTTTCCCTTTTAATTTCTGGTAGCGATTTTTAAATTTTCTGAGCCATACCTTTTGAAGTCTAACTCCCTTATACTCATTTATGCAATTATAAGCTCAAGTATTTATTGAATGACTATTTAAATGGAATCACCAATTATCCACTGTGTAGAATAGTTACCTAGAATAATTTTGGATTAGGCTATTTTTCATAATGGGAAACTTTTATTTTTCTAGTTAAAAATGTATTGCAAGTGCATCTTTAGAGAACACAGAATCATTTTTTTAAAACTATAAACCACAACTAGATAAAAATCACTGATATATATATATATAATGTATTGAGATATATTTAATAGACATACACTGATATACATATAGTATATCTGATCTCAGGTGGCCTTGGCCTGCAGTGGCTTGAAGCAAGATTTTGTTCCCGGCCAGAGATTAAGGTCGGGCAGCGGCCGTGAGAGCACTGAATCCTAGCCACTAGACCACCAGGGACGAGTGACCAGTGACAAGGCCCCGGCCCATCAGCTGTGTAGAAATGAATTTCCACATAGAGATGGAAAGTAGTGAAGCAACTAAAGTGTTTATTAGGAGGAAAAATAGTACAGTACACGTGGATAGACACACAGGCGGCTCAGAGAGAGAGTCACGCCCTCATGGTAGTTTGAATCACTTTTATGGGGCATTTCTTCTGGGTTTCCTTTGACCAATCATCTTGCTTTGCCTGGTTCTGAGTCTGTATTTGATATATCTCAGTGTCCTCCCCTGTGTGTGCACATCTCTTAGCCAAGATGGATTCTAGTAGAGAGGTCTATGGGTAGGTTGACATCACTTACTATGGGGTGGCACCCCCTCCATTTTTGACCTTCAAGGAGCCTTTCTGTGCATGTGTGGTTGGGAAGGTCTCCTTGACTTAAAGAATGAGGAATATGTGATCTTTTATCTCTTATCTGGGCAGGGCCCAGCCTCCTCCATAATGTTGCTTTTATGGAGTTTCTGCTATTATGGAGTTTCTGTCCACAGGGGAGAAACAGTTCAGCCTGGGGCCCATCTGCCTCATATCTATACACTATATATATTGATATATAGAGAATATATATAAGGAATATATATATATATATTTTTTATTTAGCAAATTCAGATTGATGTACCCTTAAACGTTGTGTTCAAATTTTTACTGTAATAGATTAGGCTATTATTAATTCTTATGTGTCTGAAAGTTTTCTCCCACTCTTCATTATTTGCTTAAGTAAAATTTCAAGAAATAGTATTGCTGAGACAGTATTCACAGTTAGAGTATTTGAAACATATTGTCAAATTATCCTGCCTAAAGATAAAGGTTGTGCCAATTTACACAATTTATGAAATATTATGTTTCCCCATCTTTACATTATTAAGATAAGAAATGTAAATTATTTTTCCAGTTATATGGAACCTGTTTAAATAAATTATTATGACACAAACTTTTTTTTTAAATTTTTTTATTTCTTTAATTTTTATTTATTTTTATTTTATTTATTTATGGCTATGTTGGGTCTTCGTTTCTGTGCGAGGGCTTTCTCTAGTTGCGGCAAGTGGGGGCCACTCTTCATCGCGGTGCGCGGGCCTCTCACTATCGCGGCCTCTCCTGTTGCAGAGCACAGGCTCCAGACGCGCAGGCTCATTAATTGTGGCTCACAGGCCCAGCTGCTCTGCGGCATGTGGGATCTTCCCAGACCAGGGCTTGAACCCATGTCCCCTGCATTGGCAGGCAGATTCTCAACCACTGCGCCACCAGGGAAGCCCGACAGAAACTTTTTAATGCTAGTATTTGACTGTACTAGAAAAAACTTTAAAACATTTATGTTTGGTTTTATTTATGTCTATTGTCAAAATTTATTATAAATAAATCTCTTACATTGATTGGTAGTGTTAGCACTCAAACTCTTGACTGTTCAATACCTAAGATTTAATATTTTCAAACATACTTACAGAAATTCCAACATATTTACCAAAAAATGTTATAACTACTAATAAATACATTAAGTCATTGTGACTATCATTTAGGGAAACAATTATCTTTTGGAATAGAAGTTTTAATCAAAACCACATGTGTGAATTTGCAATTTATTCTTTTTTACTGTGTAGACCAATTGCCACTTGATTTTTTAGCTCTGACATATATTAAACAATATATATTCCCCTTATAAATACACAAATCATAGTCACAGTAATACCAAGTCAATGCTGAATTTCAATTCTCTAGGGATTTAGCTTTGTAGCTGGAGTCCGTATTTGGGCTAAAAGTCATGTGAGTATGGGCTCAAGTAATAAATATTAACTCAATTTCCTGGTTGCCCCTCTTGTACTAAAGACCTGTTGATAACTGCTCAACTTAGAGGCACCTTGGTGCTCTACTATTTCAGTAAGGCATCGTCCCTTTTCACTCATCCCATACTAATGCACACAAGCCACTTTAACATGAACCAGATGTGGAGTGCATGGCTGGGGGCCTCAGGCAGAGACTGCACCTTCTGGAGGTTTGCTTAATGAGGTGTCCCACAGTTTTAGAAGGGGCAATTAATTTCCTCGTGGCACTATGCAGTATACCACAAAATGCCAGGGAATAGGATGGTTTTCTTTCTCTGCAATCCTACATCCACATGTTTTATCAATTATGACTTTAATAAAAAACATTACAATGTGACAGCCATGGTCAGTAAGTCATCCAGAGGTACACAGGTAAATTCAGATTCTATTTTGGGCATGGATGTGCCCCGGGCCGGGGAATAGGGTCAGTTAGTGGACTCGCTGAGAAGCATGGGAAGATGAAGGGCATGTGGAGCCCTCTCTTACGCACTGGCACTTTGATTTTTTTTTCTGAGTCTCCTAAGTGGTTCCCTAAAAAAGAAAATTAAATCTTAATTGAATTGTGAGAAGAACCCCAGAGACACACTGAAAGGCTAGATTACAGTAGTCATATTTGACTTATAGATGCTTCACACTGATCAATTAACAGCAAAATAAATATAACCTAATCATGAGGAACAAATATGCTGCAACTTTAATGACACAGAGGGCATTCCTACTGTGAAATAGAGAATTGTGCTCCTCCTTGATGGGAGTTTTGAAAAAAATTTTTACTTGTATTCTTTTAAAAAATCTTCTTCTCTTTCTTTTTCTTTTATTTTTACTCTATGGCAGGTTCTTAGTAAGGAATACATTATTTCCTTCTAGGTTTGGCATAGCTCCTTGCTCTCTTGCTCTGGGTGAGGGATCAGTAAATATTGCTTCTTGCATTTGAAGATAGTGTTTACCCCTGCTTCCTATTATAGGGCTCAGGGAGTCTCTGGAACAGCTTTCTCTCTCTGTTTTTCTCTCTCTCTCTCTCTCTCTCTCTCAGACACACACACACACACACTCAGTCCTCTATCATTACTTGACATTGACTTGGAAAGTATTAGATATATTGTTTACTCTTACACATTCTACAAGATAAGCTAAGAATTTTTTTAAGTTTATTGATAACTCCAGGGTTATTCAAGGTTGTAAGGTTAAGCTGTTACCTATCAAGCGTAGGCTCTTAAACCTGATACCCAAGATGCTTCAAGATGGAGCCTGCAACCTTTTCCAGACTTGACCTTCATCACCTGGTGAATTGGATACCTCCGTTGCCCACAGTTGTGGTTCCTCAGACACTCCTTTCCTTGTCATAGAGCTGTCAGTCTGGAAAGCCCTCATTCTCTCTGCAAAAGCACTGTGTGATGTTCATCCCTCTCAGGAGCCCCAGTCTTGTACTCCCAAGGGCATATCTCATGGTGCCAAGGCATCTGAGACTTGACAAGTCCCAGACTGAAATGACGACCTTCCCCCCAAATCTGAACGTGCTCATCCCTTCTATGGTCCCTTACGCTGTGCTCTGGTCCTACCTCCCTCTACAGATGCACTGCCTGCAAATTTCCAGGCCATTCCACCCTCTGGCCTGATGAAATTCTGGATACCTTCAGAATAGGCCACAATGTTAGAGAGTTTGCCCCTCCCTGTAGTCTATGGGATGGGGGACACCTGGCTATCTAACCGTTCTCACCACCAGGACTTCCCTGTCTTCTCTTGGTGACTTGACTGAGCTTCCAACTCAAATTGGTATCTCACCTATGACATGGCATGCCTTTGTTGGCATATTTCTGTTACCTACTAGAGAGTGCTCTCTGCAAGAACAGACCATGTCTTATTTATGTTTGTATTTCCAGCACCAACACCATGCTGTCACTTACAAGATGATCCAGAAGGATCCTTGCAGTTTTTCTTTAACCTTCTAGTCTTTCCTTCGCTGAGCTCCAAAGGGTGAGTATGAGGTCTCAATATTCTATTCACAGCTGCTTTATATTAGAGTTTATTGTACACCTGTTGGTCAAGAGAACAGCAAACTCACTCTCATAAGGCTTAGCATAACGTCTTGCTTATCTGTAAAATGACGAATTAGAAGTATTACGTCTTACCATTGTTTTGGGTAGTAGAGATGCTATGTGAGAGAAGACACCCTGTAAAATGTATAATAAAGCACTGATTAAATAATTAATTAATTACATTATTGATCAATAAATTATTTATTAGTAAGTGAAATACTTTATATATTAGCTTTATAATTGGGTATTGTTACTGTTCTCCCAGGAGCTATTTCAAAAATATTATTTTGTTCAAATAGAGAAAAGGAAGCTACATATTATTTATTCATTCAAAAAGGTATTTTGTATGCCTCTGTTAAGTGTCAGCTTCTCGACACTGGGGAAACAGTAGTGAATGATTCAGAACCAACCCTGTTCCAGGGATAGTGGGAGACTGTTTAGAAAACCAGGACATTATGATACCATGTACTCAGATTAATGGAAACAGACAAGAGGAGCATAAACCTAGGTTTGGGTGGTCAGAAGTGACATTAAGTTAAGTCTTTGAAGTGTGACAGGATGAAAATCTGGCACTTGGAAAAACAACAGCCAACTCTGAGGAAGTCCAAATTTCCAAGATTGCTGGTCCAAACCATATATCTTTCAGTTGACTGTACAGTACCCAAAGCAAGTTAGATCAGAGCAAATATTCAGCAACAAGTGAACTCCTCACATATGTGTCTGCCTGACTTCAAGTATCTTTCAGGTATGTTTGCACCACAACTACCTTTAGACCTTGAAGAAACTAATGGAATAAATCATCTAAAAAAGCACGCTCTTTAATAGGATACTATTTCCATTTGCATTGTTATGGAGGTAAAAGCAATAATAAATATTTTTGCATGTGTTATTTCACCTGAGTGGTACAATTCTATCTTGTCACTTTTAAAATGCCCTTGTTTAAGATCATACAGATGGCTAGTAGCAGCATCAGGACTTATACCCAGGCCTGTCTGATCCCAAAGCCAGTGTTTTTTAGCCTGCATACTATAGTGCCTCCTGCTAGTGAATGGGAGTTGTGACTTGCTCCCTCTCATTCAATGCATACTCAAAGATCAATATGTTAAAAAAAAAAGTCAAGATGTTCAAATACACATTTAATATTTAAATAGGATATTGAAACAAGGCCTACAATTTTTGCTACTTAACATTTGTAATTCACTAACATGACTTATATTATGGTTTAACCTCAAATATATTTGCTGTAAATAACTCAAATCAGGAAAACATATCACCTAAATCCTATTAGAGTTTGAGAACTTTAGCTATGTCAACTGTGACATAATAAGAAATAAACATTTGTTCTCTGCCCCTAGTTCCTGGCACAGAGTTCTAAAAACTCTTGTAATTTCCTGAGCAATAGGGGTTCTAAGAGCATCTTTTGTTCTAATGTCTGATCTTTGATCCCAGTTCCTGACACAGAGCTCTTAAACCCTTTGGATTTCCTGGGTGATAGGAGTATCTTGTGGTCTAATAAGGCAACTCTCGGTGGGCTTCAGGATGGGGGCTAGTCACCAGAAAGACCAAGCCATGATTAGAAGCTTAAAACTTTTAACCCCACTTTCCATACTACAGGGAAAGAAGAGAAGAAGATTGAGTTAATACCTGATTATGCCTACGTGATGGAGACTTTGATAAAAATCCCAAAGTACAGGGTTCGGAGAGCTTCTGGGTTGGTGTACACATCTGCATTCCAGGAGGGTGCCATACCCTGGCTCCACAGGGTCAGACACTCCTGTGATCAGGATGTTTACAGACCTCACACTATGTACCTCTGTCTATTCATCTGTATCTTTTGTAATATCCTTTATAAACTGGTAAACATAAGTAAATGTTTACCTGAGTTTTGTGAGCTGTTATAGAAAATTATCAAACCTGAGGAGGGAGTTGAGGAAACCCTTGATTTAATTATTATTTACTTTGACCTAGCCATCCCCGTTCCAGGAATATATCCCAAAATACATGGCCAAAAATATGAAGTATGTGCATGGGTATTCATTGCAGCCTATTTGCAATAGCAAAACATTGGAAACTTTTCAAGCGTTCATCACTAGCGGGCAACAAACTATGGATCAATCACAAATGGAGTACTCTACCCTCATAAAAAGGAGTGAGGACTATCCTATATCCTTGTAGGAAATAACCTCTGGAATATCTTGTTGAATGGAAAGACAAAGTGAAGAAAAATGTTATAGAATGAAACTATTCATCTAAAAGGAGGGGCAAGAAATTATTTTCTTATATTTACATATATTTATTTTAACACAGTTCATAATATGTTAATATCTCTTCTATTCACAGTTCATAAATTATATATTCTTATAGTAAACCTAAAATACATACACATAGTTTCTTTTATTAACATAAAACATATTAAATATAAAATAATAAAAAGATTAAAAAATTAATAAATTACTACATTTGGGAAGGTAGAGAAATGAATGAAGGGAACAGAGAGAATATAACTGACTATATTTTGTTTTGTAGATTTGGAATCATTTAATATTTTGTATAATTGTAAAAATTGAAAGCAAAAAAGTGTATCAATTTGGTGACATAATCACCCAGAGAAATTTAATTATTTGACTATTCATCTCTAGTGCGATATTCCCTAAGAACTGATTTAAAAAAAGTCTTAACATGTTTACAGAAAACATTGATGGTGGTAGTGTTTATATTATAATTTTGAGACTGTGGCATGTGCCCCTTTGGACAAAACAGATGAGAAATCATGTCAGTTTCTTTGGTAACTAGGATTTTCAGTATAGGTGCACCTGTCATATTGATGAGGTTAAGAAGAGTGTTAGTGGTTCTGAATGTGAATTGGCAGTATCAGTATGAACCCATGAAGTATTTTATTTTAAAAACATTTCATATCTCAGTTCACTGAAAAACAATAGAAAACCATGACCAATTCAGTAGCAAGGAGTACCCTAGCTCTTCAAATGTGGTCTCTAAATAGGAAACCAGAGTTCCTTGGATGAACAGCTGATTAAGAATAACAAAACCTAAGAGGTATACACACACACACACACACACACACACACACACACAGACACACCATACGCATAATATTAGGAAGAAAAAAGAGACATAATTACAGGTATAAAAGATATTTTTTAAATACCATGAGAGAATATTTTTAACACTTCATGCCAATAATATTTTAGTAAATTATACTTTACCAAAATTAACTCTAATTTATTTATTTATTTAACATTTATTTATTTATTTATTTTTGGCTGCATTGGGTCTTCATTGCTGAGCACAGGCTTTCTCTAGTTGTGGCGAGTGGAGGGTACTCTTCATTGTGGTGCGCAGACTTCTCACTGCAGCGGCTTCTCTTGTAGCGGAGCACAGGCTCTAGGTGCACAGGCTTCAGTAGTTGTGGCACGCAGGCTTCAGTAGTTGTGGCTCGCGGGCTCTAGAGTGCAGGCTCAGTAGTTGTGGTGCTCAGGCTTAGTTACTCCGTGGCATGTGGGATCTTCCCGGACCAGGGCTTGAACCCGTGTCCCCAGCATTGGCAGGCAGATTCTTAACCACTGCGCCACCAGGGAAACCCCAAATTAACTCTAATTAAAAAAAAAAAACCTGAATAGATTAAAAAAATATACTTCATGTAGTCAAAAACCAGCTATTTAATTCAAAACTATAAGGATATACCTTAAAATATAGATTATTAACCTACACATGGTAAGATTATGGGTGGTTTTTATATGCTTCTTTTTGCCTAGAGGCACTTTTCATATATATACACATATGTATATATAACATATATATAAGTATGTATACGTATCTATACATATATACACACACAGATATATGTATATACGTGTATATACACACATACAGGTATATGTATATATGCGTATATATACACATACATACATATATGATGTCAAGAATAAGTAAATCAAAATAATAGAAATAATTTTTAAGACATTTTTTGATTTAATTTTGTTCCTTGTATTTTCTTAACTTATGCTATTTCTATGGTTTGGTTCACAACAGCCTATCCACAAGAAAGACATTATTTGTCTCTCCTGGAACCTCAACCATGTTTAAACTTCTATCTGACAAGATTGTCCCACTTCATCCAGACGGTCCTGGCTCTCCACTCGTCTTAGACACCTAGAACACCATCCTGCTGGTCTCCCAGTTCACGTGTCACCTGGGAGTTCTGTCCTCCCTAACCCTGGAGAAGGTGGCTTTCCCATCTCTGTTCTTCATTAGCTGTGGGACCTTAGCCCACTTCCTCACTTGTCCAAACCTCAGTTTCCTCACTTTCAAAAAGAGACAGCAACCTATGGCGAAGACAGGGTTTTCTGTAAAGCAACTAGCGTCTTTCCTGGTACAAACTAGATACGGACTATACTGTGGTTAATTTCATTCTTGGCTTCAAAGGGGCACAAGAGAGCATTTAGCACAGGCACCCTGACCAATCGTTAGCTGAACAAAGTGTCACAGAGACACTTAAAGTGAAGATTGTTGAGAAATACCAAAGCTAGAGGAAACATATTTTTTCTTATCGCAATGGCAGAACTTCCTTCCTACTTTTGTGAACCAGTATTGCATGGAGAATCACCGAGTGTGAGTGTGTGTGCATGTGTGTGTAAGCACATTTTTGAGCAAGCATCACACTCTCCCTCATCTAAGGATCCCTCATACCATGCGGCGAGGCCAAAAAAATAAAAAAATAAATCTGCTTCCACACTTCCCCTCAGCATTCACCCTATATCAGGGAAAAGTTGGAGGCCAATGATAAGAAAAAGCTTACCTACATTAGAAACATTTGACCCCATCATTACATCAGCAAAAATAAAACAAGGCCAGCCCACTGCATGCCCTCTCTCTGGAGCCCCGGACAATCTGTGTGTGGTAACAAAGCCTGATAAAAAAATTGACAGCATGCCACCTATTTGTGATTGCTCAGAGAAAACATCCCTTTCATAATAATGTTATTAGGACAAAAGAGTGGATTTTTTTTGTCCCTCCTTTGTGAGGAGCAATTTACTTTTATGGATAACAAAAAGAAATAAATTTTCCTGAAATGGTTCTTTGGTGGATCGGTGTTCATGCAGCTCATTCTGCGTTTATAGATAAGCAAAAGGTCAACTGAGTGTTACATCTTTTATGGTGAGTCAGTTAGGCGTTGCACCATGTGGCGTGGGGAGGAAGCTAGTTGGCAAATTCAACTGCTCTTCTACTTTCCTTTAGAGACTGGTTTGAGGGGAGATTTCTGTGCCAGGGACTGTCAGGGGAAACACCTATCAATCACCTGTCACAAGGCATTTGTTTTGGTGGTGGGATTTGATATTCTGTAGGAGATTAGGATGTATTGCTTTTGTCACCTGTGGAAAATATACAGATGATTTTTCAAGTACGTGTTTGACAGATTCCAAAGGAGTGGCATATGTGTCTCTGATTAATGACTTCCTCCTGTGTTCCTGAGGCCACTGCAACATTTCATTAAACTGTAAAAGCAGGGACCTGTTTGGAGATAGTGGAGAGAATCTGGGTCCAGAGTCCGTTCTGGGAGAGAATGAGGGTTTCAGACCCAATTCCTCTCCAGACACACACGGTGTAAAATTGCAGTCAGCCCTCACTTGGGAGTGCCTTTGCTTTCCCAATGACATTTCTCATTTGTTCAACAAATATTTAATTAGTAGGAACCATGCACAAGACTCTACATGCAGGACCCAGAAAGACCCTGCCCTTAAAATGTTTAATTTCTAATAGAGACTGGAAGGAGGGTTAATTCAATAAGCATTTGAGTGTCTTTTGTACGCTAACTCACTAACTACTGAAAATCTAATAGGGAAAGAAGCAGGAGAGGACATTAATATTTAGCGAGCACCTATAATGGTCCAGACAATATATTAAGCATTGAACAAGATTTTTCTCAATTTTATCATTGTAAATATTTTATTTCCGTTCCCCGCCCCGCCCCCATTCCGAGGTAAGAAAATTGAGACTCAAAGAGATCTTGGCAATAAATGACGATATCAAAATCCAAACCCACATCATCTGGTCGCCACTGAAAGAGAAGGAAGGAGGTGGGATGAGGGCAGAAGGTAGGGATGGAATGTGGGTCAGAGGTGGGCATGCACAGAAAGAGCGTCTCGGAGGAAGTGGAGTTGAACTGAGGGCTAGACAGGAACAGCATAGAAAAGCAAACCTTAGATAGGCTCTGAGGAAATGGAAAAGGTAAAGTTGTTCTGGGCAGACAGCAGTGACCGTCTCTACACCCAGCCCGTGTGCTTTTTAATGTGGCAGAGAAACTAGTGTGAGGGAGCACTTTTCCCTCCGCCAGACCCCGCCCAGTCTCAGGAAGGGATACAGGGTGTGATGGAGAGACCCTAGACAGAGGGCTAATAGGCGGCAGTGCCGACTACTCCTTTCTGAGCTCTTTTTGGTGGCCTCTGTAGTTGTCACTTCCTTCACCGTGGTCTTTTTTGATGTTTCTGCTGCCTCTCCCCTGTGGGGTCCCCAAGCCCAAGGCCAGCCGCAGCCTTCTGACTCAGCAACCTCTGTCACCACCTCCGTTCAGCCCTACCCAGGTGATCTCCAAACCTCTCTTCCGGCTTCACCTCCCGCTCCTGACTTCCTGAAATGTCAGTTCTGACTATGAGTCACTCGTGCGGGCTCTCCTTCTTACACATTCCTGTTCCCCCAGTTTAGTTCAAGCCCAAATTCCATCCCACCTGGACTACAGTGGTCCGTTAATAGCCCCTCCTTCTGGTTCCTTCTTAAACGGTGGCCAAACTGCATTCACATGCACCTCTCATACTATTCTGAGAGCTCCTATAGACCATCGCTGGCGCGGTTCCTCTTTGCGTTACAAGCATCTATCGCTCTCTAAACTCTCGATGACACTTGTGGGATGGATAGCTCATACTATGCCCTCCAATCTGTTCTGCGCACATCTGCAAATTCAACCACCTTTATAGACAGAATAAAGCTTAAATTCCATAGCCTTCCATTTGAGGCCACTCACAAACTGGCCCTGGTTAACCCTTCCAGTCCTGTCTCTTTCCACTCTTCAAAAGTAACTCATTATTACAGCAAGTTTTGCCCCACCCCTTGCCCATCACACCTGTGGTTTCTCACCTCCTCTGCTGTATCCTCTCCTCCTCTCTTCTGAATAAAATCTCACTCATTTTACAAAGCAAAATTATAATCCCATCTCATCCACCAGCATTTCTAGATTTCCCTAGCCTTAAATCATCACTTCCTTTTCTGAACCCTATTGGCATTTAAGGTCTAAAATGCCATCCATACATCTTTCCCCAGCTGCCCTTTCCTGTGAAGCATCCTCTGTGGGGCTCAGGCTTTTTTCTCTACTTGACTGTACATACTGTGAAAACCAGACCCCTGGCCTTCATGATATTTGCACCTCTGATGTGCTCTGCATGTACAGGAAGCTGAAGAGAGCTATCCTTGTATTATCATCTCCCAGAATTCACAAACGATAATTCTTTGGAATGTACCCTTTCCTTCTTGCATGAGTCAGATTCCAGTCATTATTCAACACACATGTACAATGCAAGTCAACTCAGATCCCGCAAACCAAGCCCTTGCAAGGCTTCTTTTGAGGTGGCCATGTCTGTAGGGCACGTACCTACTCTGACTAGCAAATGGGCTGGGTGTGTGACATTTCAACAGCAGGTTCAGTTGGGGACTGCGATTCAATTACAGGGTTTGATACCTGTAACGGGAGCCACTTGTTCTCTTTGAGTGACTTTTGGGAAAAAAACAAACAAACAGCCTTCTTGTAATCAGAAGGTCTTCTGAGTCAGCACTTGCCTCACTCTCCATTTATGTCGTACCATTTCATACTAAAACTCATTTTATACTTTTGATACATTGTGGCTCAGAGAGTAAATGGTTTATGCCAGAACATGCTACCTGATGGATGGTACACTGACTTTCTCAGCTTAATTAAATATCTACCTGGAGGGATTACTGCCAAGCAGTGTCTGAAGCTTGAAATCCTACCCACCTGCTTCTGCATACTTCCTGCACCTGAATGGCCGGGCTGAAATGCCCCAAAGAAAGAAGGCTGTTGTTGTGAAAAGAGGTTGCATTACCTGCCTGTCCAGTGGAGTGAATTTTCATCATGCTGAAAATCTTAAGCTGAACAAGACTCTGGGATCCTTGCAAGGGGAGAAAGATGACTGGAAATTTCCACCCACTTTGCAAACTAATCCCTCCCCTGAACACTGATACAGGAGCACACTGTCCCCTTCTTACCTGTCTTAAAAAGAAATACAGGAATTATGAAAGAGGCTGAAATTTCAATCTTAGCCGCTTTGCTTTTAACTCTTCAGGTACCTGCATAATTTCTCCCAGACAATGACCTTGTGTTTCAGAGACTCATGTCAGCATCAGTTGGCTCTCAAAGATTTTCAGATGCATGGACAGTTTGCTTACTGAAGGACCAGTCCCTAGTTCCCACATGTTCACTTACTTTGCCTTCCAAGAGGCCACTGGCAGCACCCTGGCCATGACAGTTTTCCCAGGGTGACACACAAGGAACTTGCTACCTTAAGATATGGGTAATTAAATTTAATATTAAGGTCAAATGTATAACTCCAAGAAACTGTGTAATCATATACTGTTCCTAAATGAAAGATATTTTCATTCAAATTACAAATTGCCCCAAATCTTGCCAGATGTTCAGGTCCATGATAACCAAATCTATATCCTGCATCCACTTTTACTGATGGCTCAGTAACAATTTTGGCAAAGGTCATGATGATTGGGATCAGATGAACCAGACAGAATTCAAATCTGACACATGAGCCTTTGGAGAAGTCCCTTGCTGTCTTCATTTTCTCCTCTATATAAAGGGGAAATAATACCTGATTCCCAGGACTGTGGTGAAAATTAGGGGGACAATGGTTTCACAGTGCTTTGTACCATGCCTGGCACATAGTAGGTTTAAACAAATGGTGCTTAATTTCTTCTTTCTTCCCCAGCATCGAATTAGATTGTGTTCATATACTGCCAAAGGAGCTTGTTAATTTAGTTTGTAAACATTCCAATAATTTATTACCAATAAGTAACAAAAGGAAAAATCATGGCTTACATGGCATATGGCTTATTCAGAACACAATCAATTGCTGAATTTTTGCCTGGCTGTTGTATCAGGAAGCCATAATTCGTGAAGAGATCAGGGAGACCGCTAAACAAAAAGTAAAAGCTTTGCATCGAATCTCTTTTTTCATTGAAGAAACTGGTGTTTTCTAAGTCAGTGCACACGTGTGTTTATTCACCATCCTTCTTTAATTTCATCACATCTGTCTTTCTCAATTGCTCAGCTGCAACCTAGTCTCAAATATTTTATGATACTTAATTTCAAGAAAATTGTTTCACCATGGTAGCAAAATAACAAGTGTAATGGAAAATATATTAAATATAATTCGTTACTGCACAGAACTTTGTCATCAATATTTATATAACGTGTAAGTGGAAAATCAAAGATAACTGAGACTGAGGCAGGGGACATATATCAATACATACAGGGTTCCTTCCTGAGAGAGGGATTTTCCCTGCTTAAATTAGAAGAAAATATTTTGGGTTGTTTCTCTAATACAACATTTCTCCAACATATCTGAAAATTACTCTCTAATCCAAATGCAACCCATTTTTCCCCATTAGATCAATTATTCTTACATTTGTTTAGTTAGAATATTTTATTTTTTTAATTAATTTTTATTGGAGTGTAGTTGCTTTACAATGCTGTGTTAGCTTCTACTGCACAAGAAGACATACAGATGACGAACAAACACATGAAAAGATGCTCGACATCACTAATTATTAGAGAAATGCAAATCAAAGCTGCAATGAGGTATCACCTCACACAAGCCAGAATGGCCATCATCAAAAAATCTACAACCAATAAATGCTGGAGAGGGTGTGGAGAAAAGGGAACCCTCTTGCACTGTTGGTGGGAATGTAAATTGGTACAGCCACTATGGAGAACAGTATGGAAGTTCCTTAAAAAACTAAAAATAGAATTACTTACATTTTTAAAACAAGGTTGCCTTAGGCTACATTATCATGGTATAACAAATATGAAATATCAAAGAAGAGTGTCAGGGAGGAATAGGACCAAAAATTAAGGTCTCTTATACAGGTATTCGACTGTAATTATAAAAGAGGAATCATTGGGTAAAAAACTGAGTTAAACTTTTGTTGACTCATAGTGAGTTGGTAAGGCCTTTTTCCTTAACAGCTATTGAGACTCCAGACTACTTGTCACAAAGTAGTATCTTTGAAATCATCAACACTGGAGGAAAATGTGTTATTTTGATAATGTTATGTTAAACTACCATTGACATTGAGTCTGGACTCAAGTTCTGACCTATTTAAGTCACCCACTTTGTGCCTGCCACTGTGACATTTGTTTGCTTTCAGTTAAGACAGGAAACATGTGTTCATCTCAATTTCTAAATCACAAAGTATGCACTGAAACAAGTTTCTTCTTTACCAATCTATTTAATATGTTGTCTGGAATTAAGGTAAGTAATGAGATTGCAGAACACTGCTAGTGGATATGAATCCATCCCTCCACTTTCCAAAGCAGGAATCATGATCAACATTTATTGGGCAGCAACTATGCTTGGCATTTTCCATACATCACTTCATTTCCCATACATCACTTCATTTCCCCCTTGCAACAGCTGTTTGAGATACAAATTACCGTACCATTTTACAGCTTAAAAAGCTGAAGTTTAGCAATGTTATGGAACTTGTCAAATGTCACACAAGAAGTAGCAGAGGACGTCCCTGGTAGCACAGTGGTTATAAATCTACCTGCCAATGCAGGGGACACGGGTTCGAACGCTGGTCCGGAAAGATCCCACATGCCACGGAGCAACTAAGCCTGTGCGCCAAAACTACTGAAGCCGGATCGCTTAGAGCCTGTGCTCCACAACAAGAGAAGCCACCGCAGTGAGATGCCCGCACACCACAACAAAGAGTAGCCCCCGCTCGCTGCAACTGGAGAAAGCCCGTGAGCAGCAATGAAGACCCAATGCAGCCAAAAATAAATAAACTAATTAACTAAAAAAAAATCTACTACATCTGATTCCTGTTAAAAAAAAAAAAAAAAAGAAGGAGCAGAATCCGGATTCAAGCAGAGGCATATTCAACTACAGAACCCTCATTCTTTCTCCTCCATCTGGCCACCTCTCTCAGAATTATTACAATGCGCTTCATATGGATAAAAGACTCCTCAGACAGCTGTTGATGGTTTATTTTCCCCGATGGCATTCCAGGGAATCTGCTCCAGAAATAGTTTTTTAAAGTAAACATACATTTATAGCAAAGAGGTGTTACATGAAGTATTTTCATTTGGAGAATGAAAACTACTTATGTTTACTCTGCCATTCCAGTCTGGTCCTGCATTGTCTTTTCTTTTTCTCTACGTAGAAAAATTAGGACTAGTCTGTGATCTCTGCAGCCACCAGTTTCCTAAAACTGTGAAGATGAATCACATCAAACATTGCTGACTGGCAGCCTTTTAATCTCAGAATCAGTGCCTCAATTTCAGTAGTTGCCAAGACAAGAAAGAAGAAACACGAAGACTTTAGGGGAAAAGGTCATCCCCAGTGTTGCCAAGAGCTGAGTTCGCAAGCAGTGTTCATAAATAAGCTCAATTATGTTTCACCTCCTCTGCACAGCTGGGTCATTCCACTGAGCGATGTTCCCCTCACCAGATGTGCCGATGCCTCAGTGCAATGAGTAGCTCACAGTTTATCTGACACACATGTATTTAGTTCTGAGGGTCACTGCTCTCCCAGGTCAGCATTTTTCTCACTTCTCAAGTAAATCAGGCATGACAAACCAGTGTGTCATCCTTGCTTTTCTTTCTCCCAAATACGCTATTCAATCAATACCAATTCCCAGTCGGTTACAACAAGGGCGAATGCTTTCACTCTGGGCTGGTGTGCTCCCTGCCTGGAGGCCTAATGATGGTTGAACAACATTGAATGGGTGTGTTAGAAGTAACACATCTCCCTAATGGGATACACTGGGAAATACTCATCTTCCTTGAAGAGATACAAGCCCAGGAAGCGTAGGATGCAGCCCACACTCTTATAGAATATTTTCCCGCCTAGTCTTTCATAGGCCCTCAGAAATATTTCTCAACAATTAGGTTGTAACTTACAGTTTTCTAACTAGATGGCACAATAGAATATTGACTTGAAATTGTTTGAATTAAATGTAACTGCTTTGCATCTGAATAAGAATCCCTTAATAATTGAGATCTATTCTTAAATGCCCCCAGAAATGTAGGTAGTATAGTTACCTATTAGCAACTGGCTTATTAAATCATCAAAAATATCAGAGATTTTGTACATCATACCTGAAACTAGTCCCAGCCACATCTAAAAAGTGGAATTGCAAATTATCGTGTTCCCTTTTGCAAAGGTGTTTTTTTATCATTATATGTCATTGTTACACACTGCAACTTTGCATTCCCCTGCAAATCCATACATTGAAGGCCCAACCTCCAACGTGATGGTACTTGGAGATGGGGCTTTTAGGAGGTGATCAGGTTACATTAAGTCATGAGGGTGGGGCCCTCTTGATGGGGTTATTAGCCCTAAGAGGAGGAAGAGAGATCCCTCTTTCTCCATGTGTACCCGCTGAAAAGATGACAAGTGAGGAATTAGAGAGAAGTCAGCCGTCTGCTGGAAGAAGGTCCTCACCAGGAACCAAATAGGCCAGCACCTTGATCTTAGACTTCCAGCTTCCAGAACTGGGAGAAATAAATCTTTGTTTAAGCCATCTAGTCTATGGTATTTTTTTGTGGCAGCCTGAGCTAGGACAGTCATAATATCCCTTCTAATCAAATTTAGCGAATACTATTTCCCACAAATAAGTGAAAAATTTTGAAGCAATGGGGTGAAGAGCTGTGTAAGGTCATGGTCCAGGCGGGGCCAGATTTAGAATGCTCAGTTGTCTCTTGATCATAGCAGAGCCCCTGAAAATGATTCTCACCACATTACATCCCCAATTATATTTCTGTTCCAGAGCAGGAACAAATGTAGTGGGGTAGGTTTGGGGTAGAAATGCATGTCAAGTGACTGTGTCTGATGAAATCAGATTGAGAAGTCGTGGCCAGACAGATGTACTTCTGGGAGCCGTAGGACAGAAAGATCAAATTCAGGACAAGAGTGCACAGCCATTGTAATTATTATGCATGCAAAACTTTTTTTCTTCCCTTTCTTCCCAAAACGTGTGTGTGAACATGAATGTACTCAACACTCTTTAACCTGAAAGTGACCAAAACTCATTTGCCGCAGCTTAAACACCTCCCAGAAAGTGCTGGAGTGTGGTTTCACGCATGTCACACCTGGACACTGTCTCCATGTCCTGGGTGCCTGTATCCCACCAGCCTTCAGTTCCATTTCCCCTGTGTGTTTTATTATCAGGCAACTTCTCCCCCAGTGGATGGAGAGAAGGGTACCAGAAGCCTCAGGTTTACAATCCAGACATAAGGGAGTGAGAGATTAGGGGTGGGTGGTCATTGGCCAGGCTGGGTCATATGCACCCCTGACCAAGCCTGAGTAACCATGGGACAAATCTTGGACCTGTCCCAAACCCAGGGGTTTGAGGACAGCCGCCCTGACAGTCTAGGAGAGGGGCAGTTCCCACAGAAAAGTGGTACAATCCCCGTGTGGGAGGAAAGCTGCTTCAATTACATACCAACAGATGGCTATCACTTAACCTCTTTCTGTTTAAGGTGCTTTGTTTGACTGTATTATATGCATCTTATCTGAATTCTGTATAGTCTTCTAACATTGAATATCATGTAAAACTGTATGATGTGCTACAAACTCCATTCAAAATACGTTAGGTTAAGCTGTAATGAAAGCTCTAAAATACCTGTTAAAAACTGCTCCACTGAATGTTTAAATGTACGCTTTTCTCATCAAAATGTACAGCTTCCTATGTAAATTTATATGTATATTTGTGTACATATGTGTGTGTATCTAGGTACACATAGATACCACAGTACTTGCTAGAAAACAAGCTTCCTCCTTTCCCCGCCCCTCTCCTGTCGCTCTTCCATCCTTCCCGACCAGCCACTGTTCTAAGAGCTGGGAATACAGCCTTGAACCAGAGAGACGAACGCCTTGCCTCATGTAACTTGCTTTATGGAGGTAGAAGTGGAGAAGCAAATAAACAAACTAGAATTTATGAGGAATGTCATCTGGTGTCTGTCTCCCATAAAGCTGCTATCCAAGGTTTTTAAAAAGTCTGGCCTCACTGGTGGTGGGGGTCCCCTGCGTGTGTTGTGGACGGAGGGGAATCCAGGCGTTCTTCTCCCACTCCTGGAGCTCCTTCTCCTGGGCAGCTACCCCCCCCCCCCCAGGGCACTGTGCCTATGCTCGCCTAGCAGCCTTCCTCTTCCCTTGAACAAGCTTCACTTTTAAGGATACTGCATCAGCTTTAAACCAACCTCAGGATGCAAGGTCTTTCTACTTAGAGAAAAACTGCCCTGGTTGAGTAACTGTCCTGCATTCTTGTTAGATATGATGTTTATTTCCTCCATCCGAAATAAATTCTCTAAATTGTTTTCTGTGTCTTTTCATCGTTTTACACCTCCGCATTTGTTGTTGTCATTGTTGTTTTGGACTGAACCAAAAAAGCTAAGACTGCGGACATGACTAAATTACTAACATACAGCCTAAAGTCAGTGCAGAGTTAGTCGGCAGGGGCTTTGCCTGTTTTGTGGATAAGTGTACCCAAGCGGTAAGAATGATCCTCAAGGGACTTCCCTGGTGGTCTGGTGGTTAAGACTTCGCCTTCCAGTGCTGGGGGTGCAGGTTCAATCCCTGGCCGGGGAGCTAAGATCCCACATGCCTTGGGGCCAAAAAAACCAAAACATAAAACAGAAGCAATATTGTAACAAATTCAATAAAGACTTTAAAAATGATCCACATCAAAACATCTTAAAAAAAAAAAAAAGAATGCTCCTCAACGTTTGTAGAATGAATGAACTACCGAAAGTCCCCAGTGATGAAAATATGACTTTCAGCTGCAACTTTAATGACTTATGATAATTCTGCACTTGACGAAGTTGAACCCACTCCCTCCCTGCCCACATCCTTCTTCATCACAGTCACCCCCGTAATGCTAGTTCCCCTGGTGGCTGCTTTCCCCACTCCCTCTGGCTAGGGGTTTGCAAAGCTGCTGCCTCCAGTACTATTATTTTAAAATGTATACAAATATAAATATATGTGTGCATCAGAGTTGTTTGTTGTATTCAAATCCCCTTCCATGTTTGTGCATAATGTCGTATATATCCTATAAGGCTTCAGAGTATGATTTTTGATGCTTTTCTGTTTCAGTTCATTGTATCATTACATTTTAATCTCCAGGAAGAATTCAGAATCTCTGGGGGGGGGGAAAGGCATAGAAAACAATATAAGTCTCAGAACCTTGTGAGGTTTGCTGTATATATCTCACAACACCGCAGTCTTCAGAATAATGCAGCTAAGCCTTTATCAATGCTTTTTCAGGTTTTTGCAGTTTGAGCATAATCTCCCTGGAATGTGCTAAATCTTACCCTCCACATGACCTTGTAAGAAACCAGAGTATTCACAGATTCAGCACGGGAGGTGCTCGGCAACCTGTTTCAAAAGTTCTGGGTAGAAATTTGCAGGGATTAAAAGGAGTAGGTGATTTCAATTAAATGGTCCTCAGAAGCTGGTGTTAGCCATGTATCTTCAGGATCAAAATACAGCAGTTATTACACACACACACACACACACACACACACACACACACACACACACAGCCTACTTGGTATATCACAAAAAGGAGATAAAACCTTAGATTTCTACTGTGGCCACTTTCCTCCCTCTCTGCTCCCACCTGGGGAAGAGAGCTTCATCTTTCAGACCGTGCCTGTCTAGGGCTACACTTTCTGGACTTCCTTCCCAGGTCTGAGAACTTGGCTAGTTACTACCTTTATTTCTCAGCTTCCTCATTGGTAAAATGGGGTTAATCACAACCTGTATCTCAGAGAGTTGTCAGGATTAAATGAGCAAATTCACATGAAAGGGCTTAGCACATAGTGAGCCTGGACCCTCAGCACCCAGGAAGACTTCAACAAATGCAAAGCCTTTGTAGTTGTAATGAAAACCTTCCCTCTTCTCCGAGAACTAATGTGCAGAGTTTGGGATGAGGGACGTAGGAGGTTTTATGGGGAGAATAATCTGGAAACTGGATGTGATTAAAAATCTAAAAGTAATAATTTGGTGGTAAAATAGTTCTGGACTAAGAGTCAAGAGGTCTGGATTTAGTTCTGGCTCTATGGCTGATTAATTGTGTGACTTGAGCTGAACAAATATCTTCTGGGCACTTACCATTTGCCAGATACTGAGGATTCAGAGGCCAATAAAACACCATCCCTGTGCTCCAGACATTCACAGACTTGTAGAAGAGAAAATTATGTGAACGCTGAAATAAAATACTATGTGATTCACACAATCAAACGGTTATAGAAAAGGGAATAATTTTTTTATTCCCTGGAGTTAACAGATGTGAACACAACTTAGAGGGTGGAGTCAGATAGATATGGGTTAAAAACTCAAACCAGCAACTTAGAGTCAAGTGAAACTGGGTAAATTATTTACCCTGCTTTGAACCTCGGTTTCCTTTTCCGTAAACTACCTGTTCTGTAGGATTCTTAGACATTAGAAATAATACATATAAAGCATCCGGCCAGGATTGTTAACGTAAGTTAAGTGTTGGGCACATGGTAGAAACACAGATGAATGTCCTTTCCCCTCTTAAACCTTTTTCAGCCCTCACACTCTAAGTCTCTATGCATCAGGCCCAAAGGAATGTTATACTGTCACCTCCAAGTGCAGTTTTAGAAGCTGCTATGAACTTTACTGGAACTGAAAGTTTAATGTGGAAAGTTTCATGAATAGTTGTTGGTTCCGGTAGAGAGCCTGGGTGAATAAAGACATGAATATATTTCTAAATTTCACCAGCTTTTCTTCTAAGGCAAGGCAAAAGTTAGTCATTTGTTCTGCCTTTTACTTCTCTTTCATTTCTTGTGGGAAGTTATTCCAACCAACAAATTATCATCAATGCTATTTTCTCCTTCTTGGTGGGAGAGACATACCACCCCTCAGGATAAGCCTGATGAGATAACATTGTCTCTCTCTAGAGAGATTCTCTCACCCCACCCAAACCAAGGGAGACTCCCTTCCCTGAATTGGGAAACCAAAATTCCAAACTGTTGTCTTATTCACAGACTCTTGCCAGTTTGAAAACTCAACTGGATTGCAGAAAGGAGCCCACATTCTACCATCATAGAACTATAAAGGAGAAGTATGCTCAGTGATCATTTGGTCCTTCCTATCCCTGCAAATGAGGAAACCCAGACCAGGAGAGATGCAATGACTTGTCGCATGGTTAGCTTAGCAACAGGGTCAGGAATTTGAACTCCAGACTCCTAGACAGTACTCTCCCCCCACACACTCAGTCTTTTCAAATAAGCAAATCAACGTAAAGGCCAACATAAAAATCCAAATGTAATCAAACACATTTAGTCTTCCAATCGCATTTTCTGGAAACCTCTGATAAATGCAAAACTAACACAGAGGAGGAGAAAAAAAAAAAGCAAATTAAAAACAAATGTACATGAGGTTAAGTCATATGTTCCCTCTAGGAAGATGTTCGCTATTTTTCATTAATTTCCATGAAGCCCATGAACATCATGGGGTTTGGGATTAGATAAATATTAATTATGAGAAAAGTGGAAGTGTTCTGGGATTGTGAAGAGGATGAAATGTTATTTCCCTTCATCTCAGTGACAATATAAAATATAAAGAGACATTAGGTAAAAACTAAGGAAATCTGAATAAATTATGGACTTTAGTTAATAATAATGTATCAATATTTGTTCACTAATTGTGACAAATGTGCCATACTAATTTAAGATGTTAATAATAGGGGAAACTGGATGTAGGGCATATTGAAACTCTTTGTACTCTCTTTTCCATTTTTCTATAAATCTAAAACTGTTCTAAAAGTAAAGCTTATTTTAAAAAATAAACTAGAAAACAAACAAGCAGAAAAACTTCCACATGTCTTCCACCATGCCCTTAGATCTTGGACCATCACAATTAATGCTAAGTTAGAATGGAAACTTAGGAGTGCTTAAATGGCATGAGAGATCATATATACATGGATTTGTATTTCAGGCTATATGCAAGGTAAATGCAGGTGAATTCTGAGTATCTGTTGTACCTCTAGCCTCAGTCCATCACAGTACATTGGATGGAGTGAAGCTCCGTCCTTCAGGATGCTGAGCACTTTATGTACAAATTTTCCCTAATCCTAAGGACAACTTTCTGAGGTATACATTATCATCCTTATTTTGTCGGTGAAAAAATTATGTTCAGAGAAGGCAGGAGATCTGCTTAAAATTTTTCAGGTACAATAAAGTTTATTCAAGATTTGTTTCCCATCTCCAGATTATTTTCCCTAAACATTTAATGTCCTTTCCTCTTCTTACTATCAATGAACATAGACACCATTTTCTAAAGAGCTGGCCAAAATATGAGATAGCTGTTAATAGTTTTTAGTCATGATGTCTCTTTAGAACCTTCCTGGATGTGAGTTTCTCAGAGCTGTTTTTGTTTTTTCTAAAGACCTTGACGATATTGAAAAGTAATGATAAGGCAGTTTGTAGAATGTCTCTTGACCGGGATTAGGATTTGTCTGATGTTTCTCTCATGATTATAATGGGTTTATGGGTTTTGGGAAGGAAGGCCACACAGATGATAACATGCCATTTTCATTATGTCATCGTATCAAAAGTACTTACTATCAACTTGATGTATTACTACTGATGTTGACCTTGATCACCTGGTTGAGGTAGTATTCATCAGCTTTCTCCACTGTAAAGTGACTCATTTTCCCTTTCTCTATATGGTACTCTTTGGAAAAAATACCCACATGCAACCTGCTCTTGAGTGGGATTTATGCGCCACACACTTGAGGATAGAATATCTATATAAATTATTTGGAATTCTTCAATACAGGAGATTTATGTATTCTTTATTTATTTTTTAAGATTGATTGATTGATTGATTGCTATGTTGGGTCTTCGTTTCTGTGCTAGGGCTTTCTCTAGTTGTGGCGAGCGGGGGCCACTCTTCATCGCGGTGCGCGGGCCTCTCACTATCACGGCCTCTTTTGTTGGGGAGCACAGGCTCCAGACGCGCAGGCTCAGTAGTTGTGGCTCATGGGCCTAGTTGCTCCACAGCATGTGGGATCTTCCCAGACCAGGGCTCGAACCCATGTCCCCTGCATTAGCAGGCAGATTCTCAACCACTGTGCCACCAGGGAAGCCCGGAGATTTATGTATTCTTAACCATTTATTTATTTATGCCATCATTTATTTATATCAGTATGAAGTCATGGATATTTAGTTTACACTTGGGTTATAATCCAATACTACTTTATTTTGTTGCTCAAATAATCCCAGCTGTGCCATGGGGAGCTCTTTCAGTAGGCTTACATGTCTTTTCAAATAATCCCCATATTGTGATTTCTTTTTTCTTTTTGACAATTTTCTTACTTTTTGGCATTACAAGATGTTCTAGGCTTGTCTTGTATATTTCCTGCCCCAGAAACTAGAATTTTCTCTTTCTACAAGAAACCCTGGTTCCTTTCTTTGGAGAATGTTATTAGAAACAAAGACCTGGCTACTAGGTGTATCCTAACTAGTGCATATATGCATATCCATAAATATTTCTATATGTGACCATAAGCTAAACATGAGTTCATACTGATGTCTCCAACTCCATTCCACTTTCATGTCCATTATGACATGTTTCATTCTAGCATGCTCCCCTTGCTTTTCTATAAACTCCCAGTTGAACAGTGAGAAGCCTGGCTTTCACCGGCCACCACCCATTTACTTAATTATGCAAATCCAGGATACATGTATAGTGGTATCAGAATTGTTAATACCTACCCCAATGGAAACCAACTTTATCAACTAGAGCACAGCAGTTGTGTATGGTTTCTTTTGCCCTTAGTCTTACAGACTCCACTTATTTCCATCATTATTTAGGTCAGCACTTTCCTCCCACAACCTTCAGTGATGTTGCTTCACACATTTGTAATACGGTTAGATGCTTTTGTCACTTTCTGTATTCTATCCTGGGATCCTCTGGCTTCCTAAATGATCTATTTTTAAGGTGCATGCATGAAGATCTGTTTCTTGTGCTGTAAAGTACTATGGTTTTGACAAAAGTATAGTGTGGTTTCATTGTTCTAAAAAATCTCTTATATTTCACATATTTAACACACCACCGCACACTCCATCCTCCCCCAGCCTGGAATCCCTGGAAACCTCTGATCTTTTAACTGTCACTGTGGTATTGTCTTTTCAATTGCCATATAATTGGAACCACAAAGTACTTAACCTTTTCACACTGGATTCTTTAATTTAGCAATCTGCATGTAAGGTTCCTCTGTGTGGCTCTTTTTGTAGCTTAATAGCTCATTTATTTTTATTGCTGAGTAATATTTCATTGTGTGAATGTTTGTTATCTGCTCACCTATTGGAGACATTTTAGTTGCTTTTAGTTTCAGGCAATTATGAATAATGCTATTATACATATTTGTATGCAGGTGTTTGTGTGGGCATAAATTTTCAAATCAGTTGGGTAAATACCAGGGAGCAGGATTTCTGTATCATAACCTAAGATGATAACTTTATAAGAAATTGCCAAACTATCCTCCAAAATGGCTGTATCATTTTGCATTTCCAGTAACAATAAATGATATTTCCTCTTGATTTGTATCCTCTGCAGCATTTGGTATTTTAATTTTTTTGGATTTTAGCCAATTTAATAGGTATGTAATGGTAGCTCACTGTTGTTTTAATTCACAGTTCTCTGATGATACATGATGATTTCTGTTACTGATCTCTAGTTTAATTCCATTGTCATCTGAGGACATATTTTGTGTGGTTTCTGCTTTAAAAAAATTAATGTGTGTTTTATGGCCTAGAATGTGGTCTATTTGGTGAATGGTCCATGTGAGCCTGACAAGAATGTTTATTCTGCTGTCGTTACATGGCATATTCTGTAAATGTCAATTAGATTAAGTTGATTGATAGTGCTGTTAAGGTCAACTTGCTGATTTTGTGCCTTTTTGATTTATCATTATTGAAAAAGGGATGTTGAAGTCTACAGCTATAATAGTGAATTTGTACATTTCTCCTCAAAGTTCTGTCATTTTTTCACCTCACATATTTTGATTCTCTGTTATTAGGCACATACATGTTCAGAATTGTTATACCTTCTTGGAGATTTAACCCATTTATCATTGTGTAACACTTCTCTTTATCCCTGATAACTTTCCTTATTCTGAAGTTTGCTTTGTCTGAAATTAATACAGATACTCTGGCTTTCTTTTAATTGGTGTTAGCATGGTATGTCATTAGCATGGTATATTTTCTTCCATCCCTTTACTTTTAACATATTGGTGTCTTTATACTTAAAGTGGGTTTCTTGGAGATGACATGTAGTTGTATCTTGTTTTTTTATCCACTCTGGAAGCACATATCTTTAAGTTGAAGAATTCAGATGATTCAAATTTTATATTATTATTGATACAGTTGGATTGATATCTATCATATTTGTAACTGTTTTCCATTTGTTCTTTATTTCTCTTTCCCTTAATTTTCTGCCTTCTCTGGTTTTAATTGGGCATTTTATATGACCTTAGAATGAGAACTTCACTCACCTAATTGGAAACCTAAATACAACAAGAATAGTGGATCCTGGGGTAGCAGGGGCCAAATGGCAACAATCAACACCAAAGGCAAAGAGGGTATGGTTACTGTAATGGGCAGCAGAGTCAGAGCAGCAATCAGAAGGGCTTGGATGTGGGGGAGTAAAGTGATAACAAAGAGACATGGAAAATTTTTAGGGGATGAAACTCTTCTGTATCTTTCTCGTGGATGTGAGCATATAACTGTATACATTTGTCAAAACTCACTGGACTCTACACTTTAAAGAGGTAAATTTTTCTGTATGTAAACTATAATTCAATAAGCCAGACTTTTAAAAACCACACAGATAAAAGTGGTGCAAAGGAAATAAAATAACCTTAGGATTCAGAAATACTTGAGTGCGGTTACCAGCCTCTCTGCTTATGACCTCTGTCATTTGACCATTCATCTACTGATTCATCTATCCATCCTTCTATTCAATCAAAAATTTAAAAATATTCTATGTGTTGGGGATAATTAATTAACTAGGATAAGGAAAATCATTGCCCTCTAGATCTAGTATATTTGAACTGATGTCTGAATAATGAGAAGGAGCAACCCAGGGGACCACCTTGGAAATGCATTATAGGCAAAGATAAGAACAAGCAGTGGAAAGAGGTGGGAGCAAACATAACATGTTTGAAAGTTGTGTAGAGCACCAGTGTGGCTATAATGAATGAGCTAAGAAGTGGAAGGAGATGATATCACAGAAGATGTAGTTACCAGACCAGAACAGAGATGCATCCATGGGCTCTGATAAACCAGGGTTTTATTCTGAGAACAATGGTAAGCCACTAAAAGACATTAAGCCAGATAGGTCACATGTTCAGATATATGTTTTAAAATAGAATATTCTAGCAAATGTATGGAGAATTGCTTGTGGCAGGTGGGCAAAGGACACCTTTGGAAGTAGGGATAGAATGAAAATTGATGGATTGGACAGGATAAGTGAGAAAAAAAGAGGATGTCTTAAGATTCTTCACTGAACCTACTTGAATTTTTTTTTTAATTTTATTAAATGAAACCAGTAATATGTATTTCACAATCTTATTGAGAGGATTACTTGGAACAATAAAAGTAAAATATTGAGTCTACCACAGATTAGGTGCCCAAAAATTATTTGCTAATTTTTGTCCATCAGTAGTTTATCAATATGAATATCGATAAGATCTCTGTCCTTTAGAAAACATTCAAGAACCTAGTGTTTTATTTACTGCCAAATCTCAGGTTCTGGTGCCCTAGTTCTCAGGGCCTAATTATCATCCAATTTGAAATAAGTAAATAATAGCTAAATAGAATTGAAGGATTGGCTTCTAGGCGGTGGGCAGATATCCCTTGTATTGGATCAGAAATGGGGGTCTTTTTTCTAAAGACAAGAGCTATTTCATACAGCCCCACTTCTCACTTAGTACTTATTAAAATATAAATACTGCTCTGGTGTCTAATTCTTTCATTTAAAAAAAGGCAAATTAAACTTTATATATGGAGAAACTAGTAAAAATAAATATCATCAATGTCTTATATACTAGATTTTCCTCCTGAGAACATTTTACTTTTTTTAGTATAAATCTGTATATATATATATATATATATACACTTAATTCCACAGAATCATAACCAGGTTCTGATAATTTGATTTTCAGTGTAATAGCCTTATGATCATGATGAAGGGCTTACCAATTTCTCCCAGACATGGTTGATTTACTCTCTAAAGTTTCTGAAGCAACAGATGCCTTCAGTAATTTTCTACACATTTATTTATTCATTACTGCAATCCTGGTTCTATTTATAGGATATTTCTGAGGGTCAGTGAAATGATCCATTAGGATGACTACATCAATAAAGCCTCAAGTAGCAAATGGATATAATAAATGTTATATTACTTGAGTTGATGAAGAAAAAAACAGCAAACTTGTAGATTCATAGAGATTATGCCATCTGATAAATGGAAGGAAAATAAGAATAACATATTAACAAAGAATCAGAGAAATATTGGGCACCATTAGAACAACAAATCTACATAAATGGAGTCACAGATGGAGAAGAGAGGGAAAAGAGAAGGAAAATTACTTAAAGAAATAATAACTGGAAATGTCCAGATCTGATGAAAAATATTAATCTTCATAACCAAAAAGTTCAATGAACTCCAAGTAGGATAAATGCAAAGAAAGTCACACCCACACACATCATAGTAAAAATGTTTAAAGTCAAAGACAAAGAGAAAATCTTGAAAACAGCAAGAGAAAAAAGATTCATCACATACAAGGAAATCCCAATGAGGTCAACAGCTGACTTCTCAAGAAAAATGGAGGCCAGAACACAATAGGATAACATTTTCTGAAGTGATGCAGGAAATGGAAAACTGTCAACCAAGAATTATATCCAGCAAAATAATGTTTTAAAAAATTAAAGCCAAATAAAAATATTCTGAGGTAAATTAAAAACTGAGAAAATGCATTGATAGCAGATCAGTCTTACAAGAAATACTAAAGGAATTTCTTCAGTCTGAAAGCGAATAACACCAGAGAAAAAATTGAATTCACATGAAAAAAGAAAGTGCATCAGTTAATGTAACTGTGCAAATAATTGTAAAATACAATATAATTGCATAATACACTATAATTGCATATTTATTCTCCTTTTTTGTCTTATTTGATTTAAAAATCAATTCCTTAAACAACAATAACACTGTTGGTTCTATAACATACATAAAAGTAATATATCAGAAGAAAGTACAAAGGAAACAGATGGGAACAAATTTGTCCTGAAGTAATAAAATGACACTGTACAGTAATTCAAATTCACTTAATATAACAGAACTATAAATATATCCTTGGTACATTTTCTTGCCTCAGCTTCTTTGATATACTTAAAACTATATAGAGTGATAAACATAATGTATTGATGGGTTTATTTTATATGTAGATATAATATCTATAACAATACCAACAAAAAAAAAAAAGGAAGAGGAAGGAATAGAGCAATAGAAATACCAGACAATATAGACTTTAAAATTTTTAAAAGATCATTGGAGAGAAATAGGAATATTTTATAATGAAAACCTGGCCAATCAATCAGGACAATATAACAATAATATATAGATGTGCACATTTTAAAAGGGCCTCAAAATACATTAAGCAATACTGAAAGAATTGAAAAAAGAATTAGAAAATTCAACAATAACAGTGGGTTACTAAAATGCCCCAGTTTCAATAATGCATAGAACAACTAGAGAGAAAACTAACAAGGAAATGGGAGACTTGAAACACACTATAAACCAAATAGACATAACAGACATCTATAAAACAACTATACTTAAGAACAACAGACTAAACATTCTTCTCAAGTGCACTTGGACATTCTTCAGGAGAGCCCCTATCCTAGGACATAAAACAAGTCCCAATAAATTGGAAAAGATTGAAATAATGCAAAACATGTTCTCCAACTGCAATGGAATAAAATTAGAAATACATTACAGGACTGCAGTGTACAGCATGACTATGAGGAGCTCCATGGACCCAGTAAAACTGAGGAAAATTATTTAAAAAAAAAATTCAGAGCTCTAGAAATTCTCCTAAGGCATATAGCAAATGAAAAAAAAAATTAAGAAAATCTATTAAAATTTAGTAAGAACAGCAAGAGTCTCTGGTATCTAAGTAGAGACCCACTCTTTTCTGAATGCCCTCCTGACTCAGTGAGAAAGTCTGCTTCAGACTGGAGTTCCCTCTCACTCCAGCTCTCAGTCAGAGGTATCTTCCAGGGAGAGGGCAAGACATCAGCATTTCTCCCTCTGCCCCCAGTTACCAGTGCTGAGGCCAAGTTCTGGGTGGGTGCATGTTGTAACACATTAGTCCATAATGAATCTCAAAAATAGAGGGAGAAAGAGAGAGAGGAAGGGAAACCAAAAGCTATTCTTTGCAGAGAAAGCCAGGTAATAAAGGCAAAATAAATGCTAGAATTGAAAACTCATTCTGCTTGAACCACCAAAGTAATAATGAATTGGGCAAGGAACATCAGTGGATAATAAAACCATTCTGTGAAATGTTGTTGGAGAACATTAGAGTCAGATGGTGACATAAATCATCCCACAGATTACTTATTAATTTGAAAGAGGGAAATAAAAGGACTTTACAATGAGGAACCTTGTCAGTCACTACATTTTAACAAAATATGCTAAACTGAGGCTCAGTAAGGTGAGAAATCTCACATCAGGACCTCACCTAAGAAAATACAGCATCACCTAAGAACGCTTTTGCCAAAATATGTTCAATCTAAGGCAAAGCAAGCTTCAAGACCTCACTTTCATTTATGGAAAATACAGAGATTGAAGAGTAAATAAAATGATAGATGGGTGAAATAATGAGAAACAGACTGTGAGTCATTTTATATGATGAAAGGTTTGGACCCAAAAAAAAGTCAATGTTAAAGAAAATGTAGAGGGAATATCCCAGAATAAAAGCAGTTAAAGAAATATTAGAAGCAAATGAAATATGTGAACTTTGATGGCATACTGGTTAAAAAAATCTCAACTATAAAATGTATTTGGGGGACATTGGAACATTTCAATAAAGACTAAATCCTAGTGTATACTGTATATTATTGCAATAATTTTACTTAAGTGCATTAACAATATTGTTATAAAGTAGGTAAAGAATGTCATCATTTTCAGAAGATACAGACTTAAGTATTTAGAGAAGAGGTGCCATGATATCGTCAACATAATTAACAAGGTTTAACAATTTTGCCAGAAATAGATATAAATAGAAAGAGAGAGGAAAAAAACAGTTGTGAAAGCATGTTTACAATTATTGAATCTAGGAGTAGGGCATGTGGGAATTCATTCTACTGTTTTTTCTAAATAGTCTGTACAAATGGAAATTTTCATAATATAAAGTTGAGAGAATTGCATATGTTTGAAATGTTAGAAAACAGACTTATAAATAACTCAAGTAATAAATCACAAAGGAAATTAGAAAAATACTTAGAACTGATTGATACCAAAACCAATACTGAGCAGTAAGAACAAGAAAATTACTGTTCCCCTGCAGGCTGGCATCTCCTAACAGAGGTTGGTTGCATGCAAAGCTCTAGAAAACTGCCCAGGCTCAGAACTTTAGGCCAACCAGGGGTCAGGTCCCAATCCCAGAATTATGCCCAAGGAAGAACTGGTGCTTACCCAGCCATGAGCATGGAAAAGGCAAGATAGGGCTGGAGAATGGGTCCTCCCATATCATATTGCTATTGAGTCCCAGCTCCTAATCCCAACAGTGTAAGAGCCAGTACTTTCCTAGTTTGCATACCCAAGACTTGGGTTCCCCCTCCCGGATTGTGACATCTGAGCCTTCCAGATTGCTGTGAGCAGCTCCGGGAGGGGATATGGATGTGAGAAACCTGCATTCCTGATCCTATCCTGCCCGATGATTTTTTCCAAATGTGCACAGTCCTGCAGCCTGACATACATGATGCTTGGCCATTACTTTCATGAAAGGTATTAAAATTTATGAGATAGAGCTAATGCAATATTTAAAGGAAATGTATAGCTTGAGCAGATTGTATTAAAGCAAAACCTGAGACAGAGGACCTTCAAGATGGCAGAGGAGTAAGATGTGGAGATCAACTTCCTCCCCACAAACACATCAAATATACATCTACATGTGGAACTATTCCTACAGAACACCTACTGAACACTGGCAAGACCTCAGACTTCCCCAAAGGCAAGAAAATCCCCACGTACCTGGGTAGGACAAAAGAAAAAAGAAAAAACAGAGATGAAAGAATAGGGACAGGACCTGCACCTCTGGGATGGAGCTGTGAAGGAGGAAAAGTTTCCAAACAGTAGGAAGCCCCTTTACTGGCGGAGATGGTGGGGGGAAGCTTCAGAGCCAAGGAGGAGAGTGCAGCAACAGGGGTGCAGAGGGCAAAGTGGAGAGATTCCTGCACAGAGGATTGGTGCTGACTAGCACTCACCAGCCTGAGAGGCTTGTCTGCTCACCGCCAGGGTGGGTGGGGGCTGAGAGCTGAGGCTCAGGCTTCGGGGTTCAGATCCCAGGGAGAGTACTGGGGTTGGCTGCATGAACACAGCCTGAAGCGGGCTAGTGCACCACAGCTAACTGAGAGGGAGTCCGGGAAAAAGTTTGGAACTGTCTAAGAGTCAAGAGACCATTGTTTCAGGGTGCACGAGGAGAGGAGATTAAGAACACCATCTAAACGAGCTTCAGAGATGGGCGCAAGCTGCAACTATCAGCGCGGACACCAGAGATGGGCATGAAATGCTAAGGCTGCTCCTGCACCCACCAAGAATACTGTGTGCAAGCACAGGTCACTATCCACACCTCCCCTCCTGAGAGCCTGAGCAGCCTGCCACTGCCAGGGTCCTGTGATCCAGGGACAACTTCCCAGGAGAACACACAGCATGCCTCAGGCTGTTGCAATGTCATGCTGGTCTCTGGTGCCACAGGCTTGCCCCACATTCTGTACCCATCCCTCCCCCTGGCCTGAGTGAGCCAGAGCCCCCTAATCAGCCATGCCTTTAACTCCCTCCTGTCTGGATGAAGAACAGATGACAGAGGGCGACCTACATGCAGAGGCAGGGCCAAACCCAAAGCTGAACCCCAGGAGCTGTGCGAACAAAGAAAGGAAAGGGAAATTTCTCCTTGCAGACTCAGGAGCAGTGGATTAAATCTCCACAATCAACTTGACGTACTCTGCATCTGTGGAATACCTGAATAGACAAAGAATCATCCCACAATTGAGACAGTGGACTTTGGGAGCAACTTTAGACTTGGGGTTTGCTGTCTGTGACAGACTAGTTTCTGATTTTTGTGTTTATCTGAGTATAGTTTTTAGCACTTGTTATCATTGGTGGATTTGCTTACTGGCTTCATTGCTCTTTTTTTTTATTACTTTTAAACTTTTTTATTTTAATAAATTTTTTGATTTTAGTAACTACTTTATTTATTTATTTTTCTTTCTTTTTTTTCCTCCTTTTATTCTAAGCTGTGTGACTGACAGGGTCTGGGTGCGCTGGCCGGGTGTCAGGCCTGAGCCTCTGAGGTGGGAGAGCTGAGTTCGGGACATTGGACCACCAGAGAATTTCCAGCCACAAGTAATATCAATCAACGAAAACTATCCCAGAGATCTGCTTCTCAACGTAAAGATCCAGCTCCACTCAACAACCAGCAAGCTCCAGCGCTGGACACCACATGAAAAACAAATAGCAAGACAAGAACACAACGCCACCCATTAGCAGAGGGGGTGCCTAAAATCATACTAAGTTCACAGGCACCCCAAAACACATGACCTGACGTGGTCTTGCCCACCAGAAAGACAAGATCCAGCCTCATCCACCAGAACACAGGCACCAGGCCCCTCCACCAGGAAGCCTACACAACCCATTGAAACAACCTTAAGCACTGGGGGCAGACACCAAAAACAACAGGAACTATGCACCTGCAGCCTGCAAAAATGAGACCCCAAACACAGTAAGTTAAGCAAAATGAGAAGACAGAGAAATACACAGCAGATGAAGAGGCAGAGTAAAAACCCAGCAGACCAAACAAATGAAGAGGAAATAGGCAGTCTACTTGAAAAAGAATTCAGAGTAATGACAGTAAAGATGATCCAAAATCTTGGAAATAGAATGGAGAAACTACAAGAAACATTTAACAAGGATCTAGAAGAACTAAAGAGCAAACAAACAATGATGAAAACACAATAAATGAAATTAAAAATTCTCTAGAAGGAATCAATAGCAGAATAACTGAGGCAGAAGAACGGATAAATGACCTGAAAGATAAAATAGTGTAAATAACTACTGCAGAACAGAATAAAGAAAGAAGAATGAAAAGAATTGAGGACATTCTCAGAGACCTCTGGGACAATATTAAACGCACCAACATTCGAATTATAAGGGTCCCAGAAGAAGAAAAAAAGAACGTGACTAAGAAAATATTTGAAGAGCTTATAGTTGAAAACTTCCCTAATATGGGAAAGGAAATAGTTAATCAAGTCCAGGAAGCACAGAGAGTCCCATACAGAATAAATCAAAGGAGAAACATGCAAAGACATGTATTGATCACACTATCAAAAATTAAATACCAAGAAAAAATATTAAAAGCAACAAGGGAAAAGCAAAAAATAACATACAAGGGAATCCCCATAAGGTTAACAGCTGATCTTTCATGAGAAACTCTGTAAGCCAGAAGGGAGTGGCAGGACATATTTAAAGTGACAAAAGGGAAAAACCTACAACCAAGATTACTCTACCCAGCAAGAATCTCATTCAGATTTGATGGAGAAATTAAAACCTTTACAGACAAGCAAAAGCTAAGAGAATTCAGTACCACCAAACCAGCTTTACAACAAATGGTAAAGGAACTTCTCTAGGCAGGAAACACAAGAGAAGGAAAAGACCTACAATAACAAACCCAAAACAATTAAGAAAATGGTAATAGGAACATACATATCGATAATTACCTTATATATAAATGGATTAAATGTCCAAACCAAAAGACATAGACTGCCTGAATGGATACAAAAACTAGACTCATATATATGCTGTCTACAAGAGACCCACTTCAGACCTAGGGACACATACAGACTGAAAGTGAGGGGATGGAAAAAGATATTCCATGCACATGGAAATCAAAAGAAAGCTGGAGTAGCAATTCTCATATCAGACAAAATCAGCTTTAAAATAAAGACTATTACAAGAGACAAAGAAGGACACTACATGATGATCAAGGAATAAATCCAAGAAGAAGATACAACAATTGTAAATATTTATGCACCCAATATAGGAGCACCTCAATACATAAGGCAAATGCTAAAAGCCATAAAAGAGGAAATCAACAGTAGCATAATCATAGTAGGGAACTTTAACAGCCCACTTTCACCAGTGGACAGATCATCCAAAGAGAAGATAAATAAGGAAACACAAGCTTTAAATGACACATAAAACAAGATGGACTTAGCTGATATTTATAGGGCATTCCATCCAAAAACAACAGAATACACTTTCTTCTCAAGTGCTCCAGGATAGGTTATATCTTGGGTCACAAATAAGGCCTTGATAAATTTAAGAAAATTGAAATTGCATCAAGTATCTTTTCTGACCACAATGCTATGAGGGTAGATACCAATTACAGGAAAAAAAAACTTTAAAAAATACAAACATATGGAGGCTAAACAATACACTACTAAATAACCAAGAGATCACTGAAGAAATCAAAGGGGAAATAAAGAAAACCTAGAAACATATGACAATGAAAACCCAATGAACCAAAATCTATGGGATGCAGCAAAAGCAGTTCTAAGAGGGAAGTTTATAGCAATACAATCCTAACTCAGGAAACAAGAAAAATCTCAAATATAAACCTAATCTTCCACCTAAAGCAATTAGAGAAAGAAGAACAAAAAACCCCCAAGTTAGCAGAAGGAAAGAAATCATAAAAATCAGATCAGAAATAAATGAAAAAGAAATGAAGGAAACAATAGCAAAGATCAAAAAAACTAAAAGCTGGTTCTTTAAGAAGATAAACAAAACTGATAAAGCATTAGCCAGACCTATGAAGAAAAAAAAGGGAAAAGACTCAAATCACCAGAATTAGAAATAAAAAAGGAGAAGTAACAACGGACACTGCAGAAATACAAAGAATCATGAGAGATTACTGCAAGCAATGATATGTCAATAAAATGGACAACCTGGAAGAACTGGACAAATTCTTAGAAAAGCACAACCTTCCAAGACTGAACCAGGAAAAAATAGAAAATATAAACAGACCAATCACAAACACTGAAATTGAAACTGTGATTTAAAATCTTCCAACAAACAAAAGCCCAGGACCAGATGGCTTCACAGGCAAATTCTATCAAACAATTAGAAAAGAGCTAACACCTGTCCTTCTCAAAGTCTTCCAAAATATAGCAGAGGGAGGAACACTCCCAAACTATTTCTATGAGGCCACCATCACCCTGATACCAAAACCAGACAAAGATGTCACAAAGAAAGAAAACTACAGGCCAATATCACGGATGAACATAGATGCAAAAATCCTCAACAAAATAGTAGCAAACAGAATCCAACAGCACTTTAAAAAGATCATACACCATGATCAACTGGGGTTTATCCCAGGAATGCATGGATTCTTCAATATATGCAAATCAACTAATGTGATATACCATATTAACTAGTTAAGTAATAAAAACCATATGATAATCTCAATAGATGTAGGAAAAGCTTCTGACAACATTCAGCACCGATTTATGATAAAAACTCTCCTGAAAGTAGACATAGAGGAAACTTACCTCAACATAATAAAAGCCATATATGACAAACCCACAGCCAACTTCATTCTCAATGGTGAAAAATTGAAACCATTTCCACTAAGATCAGGAACAAGACAAGATTGCCCACTCTCACCACTATTATTCAACATAGTTTTGGAAGTTTTAGTGACAGCAATCAGAGAAGAAAAAGAAATAAAAGTAATCCAAATCGGAAGAGTAAAAGCAAAACTGTCACTGTTTTCAGATGACATGATACTATACATAGAAAATCCTAAAGATGTTACCAGAAAACTACTTAGGCTAATCAATGAATTTGATAAAGTAGCAGGATACAAAACTAATGCACAGAAATCTCTTGTATTCCTATACACTGAAGATGAAAAATCTGAAAGAGAAATTAAGGAAACACTCCCACTTACCACTGCAACAAAAAGAATAAAATACCTAGGAATAAACCTACCTAAGGAGACAAAAGACCTGTATGCAGAAAAGTGTAAGACATTGGTGAAAGAAATTAAAGATGATACAAACAGATGGAGAGATATACCATGTTGTTGGATAGGAAGAATCAACACTGTGAAAATGACTATACCACCCAAAGCAGTCCACAGACTCAATGCAATCCCTATCAAACTACCAATGGCATTTGTCACAGAACTAGAACAAAAACTTTTACAATTTGTATGGAAACACAAAAGACCCTGAATAGCCAAAGCAATCTTGAGAAAGAAAAACAGAGCTGGAGGAATCAGGCTCCCTGCCTTTAGACTATACTACAAAGCTACAGTAATCAAGACAATATGATACTGGCACAAAAACAGAAATATATATCAATGGAACAGGATAGAAAGCCCAGAGATAAACCCACGCACATATGGTCGCCTTATTTTTGATAAAGGAGGTAAGAATATACAATGGAGAACAGATGGCCTCTTCAATATGTGGAGCTGGGAAAACTGGACAGCTACATGTAAAAGAATGAAATTAGAACACTTCCTAACACCACACACAAAAATAAACTCAGAATAGATTAAAAATCTAAATGCAAGGCCACACACTATAAAACTCTTAGAGGAAAACATAGACAGAACACTCTATGACATAAATCACAGCAAGATCCTTTTTGACCCAACTCCTAGGGAAATGGAAATAAAAGCACAAATAAACAAATGGGACCTAATGAAACTTAAAAGCTTTTGCACAGCAAAGGAAACCATAAACAAGACAAAAAGACAACCCTCAGAATGGGAGAAAATATTTGGAAATGAAACACTGGACAAAGGATCAATCTCCAAAATATACAAACAGCTCATGGAGCTCAATATCAAAAAAACAAACAACCTAATCCAAAAATGGGCAGAAGAGCTAATAGACATTTCTCCAAAGAAGATATACAGATTGCCAACAAACATATAAAAGGATGCTCAACATCACTAATCATTAGAGAAATGCAAATCAAAACCACAGTGAGGTATCACCTCATACTGGTCAGAACGGCTATCAACAAAAAATCTACAAACAACAAATGCTGGAGAGGGTGTGGAGAAAAGGGAACCCTCTTGCACTATTGATGGGAATGTAAATTGATACAGCCACTATGGAGAACAGTTTGGAGGTTCCTTAAAAAACTAATAATAGAACTACCATATGACCCAGCAATCCCACTACTGGGCACTTACCCTAAGAAAACCATAATTCAAACATAATCATGTACCACAATGTTCACTGCAGCTCTATTTACAATAGCCAGGACATGGAAGCAACCTAAGTGTCCATCAACAGATGAATGGATAAAGAAGATGTGGCACATATATACAATGGATATTAGCCATAAAATGAAACAAAACTGAGTTATTTGTAGTGAGGTGGATGAACCTAGAGTCTGTCATACAGAGTGAAATAAGTCAGAAAGAGAAAAAGAAATACTGTAGGCTAAAACGTATACATGGTATCTAAAAAAAAAATGGTTCTGAAGAACCTAGGGGAAGTACAGCAATAAAGACAAAGACGTAGAGAATGGACTTGTGGACATGGGGAGGGGGAAGGGTAAGCTGGGACGAAGTGAGACAGTGACATTGACATATATACACTACCAAATGTAAAACAGATAGCTAGTGGGAAGCAGCCGCATAGCACAGGGAGATCAGCTCGGTGCTTTGTGACCACCTAGAGAGGTGGGATAGGGAGTGTGGGAGGGAGGCGCAGGAGGGACGGGATATGGGATATTTGTATACATATAGCTGATTCACTTTGTTATACAGCCGAAACTAACACAACATTGTAAAGCAATTATACTCCAATAAAGATGTTTTAAAAAATTAAGAAAATAAATAAAATATGTTTCCAAAAAAACCAAACCGCCCCAAAAACCTGGTAATTAATGATTTAGACAAAACAAATTACCAAATCATAGAAAAGAGAAAATAAACACAGAAAAGTAGACAAAAGGGAAATAAGATGAGAGAAGAAATGAATAAACACAAAATATCAATATACTATAGGGGATTAACACTGTCAAAGTTATTTCCTTGAGAAGAATAATAAAATATAAGACCCCTCCAAGAGTGATTTAAAAAAGGAGAGTCACAATAAGATATTATTACAATACAATTTATAAATGTAGTGCAAATTACTGATAGAACATTTTTTTAAAATTCCACACCAATAAAATTGACTATTTACATAAATGGGCAAATCCTTTGAAAAGTATGATTTATCGAGATCACTTAAGAAGAAATATTTAAAAGCAGCATCATATTATAGCCTTTAAATAAGTCAAATCATCAGTCACAGATTCTCCCACAAATACAGTCCAGATGATATTAGGAAGTTCTGTTAAATATTCAAGAGACAAACAATTTGAATATTATGTGAAATATTTCAGAACAATTCAAAAGGTACAAAATTCTTTATCCAATCTTAATAGGTGCAGAAGAAACATTTGATAAAATTTGACAACTACTTATGACAAATCTCTTAACAAACTGAGAGTGGAAGTGGATCCATAATAAATCTACAGCAAACAGCTGAGCCAATGATGAAACATTAAAAGCACTCCTTTTAAAATCAGAAAGAAAATAAAATGACTGCCATTATCCCTCCTATTCCACAGGAAACTGAAAGGCCTGGATAATTCAATAAGACATAAAGAAACAAAACATACAGAGAGTGAAAAGTAAGAAGCAAAACTTTCAATATTGGAAAAAGATATGATTACTTATATAGTGAAACCTCCACTAAAAAGTAAGTACAAATTATTAAAATTCACAAGAGTTTAGACAGATTGCTTAATATATAAAAATAAGGCAACTGCATTTTATTCAATAGGAAAAAATAATTAGAAAATTCAATTTTAAGTGAAGTAGCATTTATCAGAGCAACATAGAGTAAGGTGATTAAGAATAAATCTAATGTAGGATGTGCAAGATCGTTTTGTGGAAAATTATAAAATTTTATTAAAGTACATTTAAAAGACAAACAGAGAGGCTAAGCCACAATACCCTAAATATGTTGGTTCTCCCCAGCTGAATTCAATGCAATTCCAATAAATAATCCAATCTTTCCTTTTCATGGATCTTAATAATTCTCAAATTTATATCAAAGAACAAAGAACCAAGATTAGCAAGATATCCCCAAAGAAGAAGAATAAACTGGAAGAAATTTCCCTATCAATAATCAAGACACTGATGAAACTTACAGTCATAACAAAAATGCGTTATTTGTGCAGGAATATACAAATGGGTCAATGGAAAATAGCCTCAAAACACACACACACACACATATATACACACATAAGCACACACACACATAATCTGGTATATGACACAGTGGAATTGGAGATCAGCGGGGAAAGATAGATTATTTAATAAATGATGCTGGGACAACTAAATTATCTATGTGAAGATATAAAATTGGGCTTCTACCATATATCATACACAATTAAGGTTTAAGTCAGATTTCTAGTACTTATATATTAACTCATTTTAAACTCGAACCACAGTCTGATAGAGGTTATAATTATCCTTACTTTACAAATGATAAGTTAAGAAATAGAGAGCTCTAGTAACTTGTCCAGGATGAAATTTGTTCAGGTAAGAATTTGCATAGGCTGAAATTTACCAATTAAATGATAAGAATGGTGACTCAAAACTCAGATGGCCTGATTTTAAAATCATTGCTCTGAATCACACTGTGTTCCATCAATTCCAGAGAGATTAAGAACTTAAATGGAAAAATCTAACTTTATAACTTTTAGAAAAAATATATAGAAATATCTTCATGATACTGAGGTTATAAAGAATGTCTAAATGAAATGCAAAAAGCACACATCTTAGAGGAAAAATGATGAATTCACCAGCAATAAACTTCAGTTCATCAAAGATACTTTAAAGAGATAAAAACATGAGCCATACAACTGGGAGATGATATGTGCAACATTTATAGCCCAAAAAGGATTAGTATTCAGATTTTTAAAATATAATTTAATTATCCTTTATTGAAAGAAAAATACATAGAAAGAAAGACATTTACTAAATCAAAGTCAAATCAATACTATTTGATGAGTGCTTATCATATAATAAGACAAGATCTGGCGATACCTTAAAAAAAAAACCAAAGAAACCCATATAAGGCAAAATAGATGAATAGTTATTCATTCAATTGTATTTTTATTCTGTTGACCAAAAGGGGAAAAAGTTTGTTTTGCTTTATGCATATGGTTATCTAAAGTTCTATATTCAAAGTTATAAACTTCTACAGATAAGAAGGGCTTAATAACACTTTGTTATAATAGGTATTTTATGAATGTTCATGATCATGGTTTACCAATATATCTCATATGTGTTTCACTTTGTTTATAGCTTTATCCAAGATGCATAATAAATCCTTTAGTATTTCTTTTTTTTTTTCTTGTGCATGGCTCTGCACAGATTTATTTTATTTTACTTTAAAACTCTTCTGAGACAATAATGAAAAGATAAAACATCCCATTTCAATGAACAAAAGGTATAATAGTCATTTCTTGTATAAGAATTTCATAAAAGAAGAACCAAGAGTTGTCAAAACACTCAAACTCAAAATGCTGTAACCCATTAGTAGTTAGGAAAATGCAAAGTAAAACCAAGATTAGATTCCATTCCATACCCACTAAATTGGTAAAAATTAAGGAGATCTATAATATTAAGTGTTGGCAAGGATGCAGAGTGAGAAATACCCTATACACAGCTGATCAGAATATAACTTTGACAAACTACTTTAGGTACAATTTGCACTGCCCAATAAAGGGAAAAATACACATATCTCTCTACACAGCAATTCCACTCCTAAGCCATATACAGGAATGCTGTTTTCAGCATTGCTTAGAATCACACAAAAATTTTCTTTTAAACACACAAAGGCTTTTCAAATATGGAGCAGATGTATAAATTTAGATATATTCATGCATTAAATATCATCTAACAGTGGGAATAAAATAGATACATCTATGCATCAACATGAATGGATCTCAAAAATTCAGATTTAGTGAAAAAAAAAAAACAAATATAAAAGAACACATACAGCATGATTCCATTTATTAAAGATCAAAAACAGACAAAACTTATCAATGTGTTGCTTGAGAATACATACATAAGTATATAGCGAAACTGTAAGTGAAAGCAGGAAATGATGAACACAAAGATAAAATGATGGTCACGCCTGAGGGTGCCACAGGGGTATGTACTGGGGGAAGGTGCACAAGAATACAGAGGTTCCTGGATTGATCTCTTTTTAAACTGCATGGTGGGCACCAACGTGATTATTTTATCATTATTCTCCAAACTCTATACATACACAATATATACTATTAAAAATGTGTGATATACATTTAAAGTGTATGATTAATATTTAAAAGTTTTTAAAAAGGAATGTAAGACATAAAACAAGTCTGGATGGGGGCAAAGAAAGCTGTTAAGAGCTTGTTATTGTTTTCATGTGTATTTAGGGTCAGAAGAGAGTTCCACATTTTTTTTTCTTTGCTTTTGTATCATTTTTTCCCCCCCACAATCCCAAATTAGTTTTAGATTTAAAAATAAGAACAATAATGCTTCAATAGGAATGTTTGTCTATGGTTAGGATAAATTCTTCAGCATTTCAAGAAAGAGTAAGTTAAACAAAACCAAACCAAATGTCCTTCAGTGGGTGAATGAATAAACAAACAGTGGTGCATCCGTTGGGAACACTACTTAACAATGAAAAGGAACTGATAGGTATTGATATGTGCAACAACTCAAGACCACCGTTTTGAGTAAAAGAAAGCAGTCTCAAGAGGTTACAAACTACATGATTCCATTTTTATGATATTCTCAAAAATTTAAAATTATAGTGAACTACAGTAGAGAACAGAACAGTGGTTGCCAGGGAGAAAGGGTGGGAGAAGTGAGGGGACTTTTAAGGGAGGTGGAACTATCTGTAAACAGACTATGGTAGTGGTTTTCTAACACATGTGTTAAAAATCATGCAACCATTTGTTTATTTTTGTTTTTATGTCCCTTTCTCTGGGAGGTGGGTCAAAAAGGATCTTGCTGTGATTTATGTCATAGAGTGTTCTGCCTGTTTTCCTATAAGTGTTTTATAGTGTCTGGCCTTACATTTAGATCTTTAATCCATTTTGAATTTATTTTTATGTATGGTGTTAGGAAGTGTTCTAATTTCATTCCTTTACATGTAGCTGTCCAGTTTTCCCAGCACCACTTATTTAAGATGCTGTGTTTTCTCCATTGTATATTCTTGCCTCCTGTATCAAAGATAAGGTGACCATATGTGCATGGGTTTATTTCTGGGCTTTCTATTCTGTTCCATTGATCTATATTTCTGTTTCTGTGCCAGTACCATACTGTCTTGATTACTATAGCTTTGTAGTATAGTCCGAAGTCAGGGAGCCTGATTCCTCCAACTCCATTTTTCTTTCTCAAGATTGCTTTGGCTATTAGGGGTCTAGTGAAACTTGAAAGCTTTTGCACAGCAAAGGAAACCATAAACAGGATGAAAAGACAACCCTCAGAATGGGAGAAAATATTTGCAAATGAAGCAACTGACAAAGGAGTAATCTCCAAAATATATAAGCAGCTCAATATCACAAAAACAAAAAACCCAATCCAAAAAAGGGCCTAAATAGACATTTCTTCAAAGAAGATATACAGATTGCCAACAAACACACGAAAGGATGCTCAACATCACTAATCATTAGAAAAATGCAAATCAAAAGCACAATGAGGTATCACCTCACACCAGTCAGAATGGTCATCATCAAAAAATATACAAACAATAAATGCTGGAGAGGGTGTGGAGAAAAGGGAACCCTCTTGCACTGTTGGTGAGAATGTGAATTGATACAGCCACTATGGAGAACAGTATGAAGGTTCCTTAAAAAACTAAAAATAGAACTACCATATGACCCAGCAATCCCACTACTGGGCATTTACCCTGAGAAAACCATAATTCAAAAAGAGACATGTACCACAATGTTCATTGCAGCACTATTCACAATAGCTAGAACATGGAAGCAACCTAAGTGTCCACTGACAGATGAATGGATAAAGAAGATGTGGCATATATACACAATGGAATATTACTCAGCCATAAAAAGAAAAGAAATTGAGTTTTTTGTAGTGAGGTGGATGGACCTAGTGTCTGTCATACAGAGTGAAATAAGTCAGAAAGAGAAAAACAAATACCATATGCTAACATATATATATGGAATCTAAAAAAACTTGGTTCTGATGAACCTAGGGGCAAGACAGAAATAAAAACACAGACGTAGAGAATGGACTTGGGGACACGGGGAGGGGGAAGGGTAAACTGGGATGAAGTGAGTGAGTAGCATGGACATAAATACCCTACCAAATGTAAAATAGATAGCTAGTGGGAAGCAGCTGCACAACACAGGAAGATTAGCTCAATGCTTTGTGACGGCCTTGAAGGATGGGGTAGGGAGGGTGGGAAGGAGATGCAAGAGGGAGGAGATATGGGGATATATGTATATGTATAGCTGATTCACTTTGTTATACAGCAGAAACTAACACAACATTGTAAAGCACTTATACTCCAATAAAGAGGTTAAAAGAAAAAGTAAAGGTTTGATTTGATTCAAAAAAAAAAATTCATGCAACCATACATCACCCGACACACACACACACACACACACACACACACACACATGTTAATTTTACTATATAATTAGAAGAAAGGGAGGGAAGGAGAGAGACAGATAGACAGAGGGATGGATGGGAAAAAATCTATGTTTAAGTGCAATCCAGAAAAGTCAAAAACTCTAATTCAAAAAGATACATGCACCACAATGTTCATAGCAGCACTATATATAATAACAAAACAAGGCAGTAACTTCAGTGTCCATCAACAGATGAATGGATAAAGAAGATATGATATATATGTGATGGAATGTTACTCAGCCATAAAATGAATGAAATAATGCCATTTGCAGCAACATGGGTAGGTCTAGAGATTATCATACTAAGTGAATTAAGTTGGACAGATAAAGACAAATATCATATGACATCACCTATATGTAGACTCTAAAAAAATGATACAAATGAACGTACTTATAAAACAGAAATAGACTCATAGACTAGAAAACAAACTGATAATTACCAAAGGGGAAAACAGGGGTGGGGATAAATTAAGAGTTTGGGATTAACAGATACACACTACTATACATAAAATAGATAAACAAGGACCTACTGTATAGCACAGGGAAGTATATTCAATATCTTATAATAACTTATAATGTAAGAGAATCTGAAAAAGAATAAGTATGAAGTCTAAATAAAGTCTGCAGTGTCATTAATAGTAGTGTACTGATTTTAATTTCTTAGTCTTCACAGATGAACCACAGGAATGTAAGATGTTAACATTACTAGAAACTGGGTAAAGGGTATAGAGAAATTCTGTGTTACCTTTGTAACTGTTCAGTAAACCTAAAATTATCCCCCCAATTATTTAGTTTTTAAAAATCCAGAGAAAGTGTAGATGCTCTAATTTTTATTTTAAAAAGTGAAGACAGGAACATATCTGTGTACTTGTTTGTATGGTCCATAAGTATCTCTAGAGAAAAAAAACACAGGAAACAATACTGGTTGTTTCTACAGTTGGGGAAGTCGATCTTTAGAGGACAGAGTGTGAGAGATTTTTAATTATGTATTTGTTTTTAATATTTTCAAATTTGAATCATGTGAAAATGTTTACTATTTTAAAATAAAATTAAATTAAAAAAAATATTCCCAGGTGTTGAATTGGTTGGTCAAAGCTGTGTGTCATTTACACTCTGATATCCACAGTCAGATTGCCTGGGGAGAATTTTCTCCTGAATTGATAAGGAAATAGCCCCAGGTTCATTTCCACTAGTTTCCTTAGTTCACAGTAACAGTTGTGTAATTCATTATTAATCTTCAATTGTTTCAATGCTTCTAGCAGCTTCTAATCTCTGAAATCTGAGCCATACCCAGCTCAGGGCAGCCCTGTCAGGGCACTCAGGTTGCAGAAATAGAACTCTCCTAGGAGGGAGTTATGATTTGAGGACACCAATGAGACTGCTATATTATAGGATAAAGATCATCTGCCCCTGTAGATGGCATTTGTCATTGACTAGCAACATCCACAGAGAAAAAGAATCACTAACCCTATTAGGTGCTTCTATGAAAACAATGGACTCTTCCTGCAGAAGCTCCAAAAGGGAAGAAGTCAGTGGGGGGAATCTGGCCTTGCAATCAGCAGTCCTTTCTGCAGGAGACGGGAGGGGCAGTTTTCTCCCCCAGTGGGAAAATCATTTAGTAAACTTCCTGTGTTTATGACACCAATTCATATTCACATTCACCTTAGAAAAAGGAGAAGAAAAAAAATCCTGGTAGTTATCTTCTAAAGTGGTTTCATTATTCAGTTTTTAAATCTTCACTTTTGACAGAGCCATCCATAAGTTTCAAGTGCCAGAGAGTGACTAAATAGCCTTTAAATACCTTTTCCTTATCTCTAAAAGTGGAATATAAATGAGACATTTCTTTGCTGCTTATAAAGCAATCCAGACTTCAGTTCTTCTATTGGGAATTGATTGCACACCCACTGGGGGTTTTATTCAAAGGGACCAGGGAATCATTCCTTCAGTTCTAATAATACGTGTTTCTGTGTTTCTCACTCTGCAGGGTGGCTGCCCATGGCTGTGCTGATTGTGCATTGGCAAAATGCCAGGGAGAGTCCTTCACAAAGACTAGGATATGAATAACAGCCCCTAGAGTTGTGGAAAATTCCATTCCTGCTACCTCTGTGCATTGTCTGAGAACAGACAGTGAAAGGAATATGAAAGAAGCCTGCCGTAAATGTCACGTTTCATATTCCATGGATGACGTGAACGGATATTGCATCCTAAAGCATAAAGCTCTTCCAAAGGCAAAAGCTGTCAGAGCAAGTGTCCATTGATCCGATGGAAATGGGAGAGGCACAGTGTGATTCAATGTAATTATGTTTTTTATACCTTTGATTTCTTTCAAAGTTTATATATTTTTCAAAAGCAGTTTCTCACGCTGCTTTCAGGATTCCTATGCAGAAGATACAAAACAACAATTTCACTTGTTAGTTCGCCATTACTGAAAAAAGACAATCACCTAGCTTGCCACAAGAGGTTTTCAGTGATTGTGACAAAACGGACTTTGCTCAAATCATCTGGGATACAAGAAGCCCTGTGTAGCAGAGGAATAGATGTAACCAAGGGTGAATGTGGAAGGTGGGATGCAACTTGCTGATGGGCCAGGCATCTTGTTGCGCTGTGCTTGGAGGAGTGTTTATAGAAGGAGGAGCTTTTAAAAGGATATATAACATTGAAAGGGATACAGAGAGAAGAGAGAAGCAGAACATATAGGGAGAGGATAGAGGATCTTTTCAGAGAAATCCAAGAACAGAGGTTAACTAGTAAAATCCTCAGGGATAACCAGGCTACCTGTAAAGGTATGAATTTAACCTGAATCCAAAAGGGGACTTTGAAAGGGAAAAGGACCCTGTGTTCTTTGTCACAAGCAACAGAGACAGGTTCTAGCTAACTCAGGCTAAAAAGTAATGAATAAAAGACTACTGGGCAGGAAGGGAGGCTGTAAGACCAGGCTTGGAAGATGGGCAGAAAGCCTGGACATCAGAGGTAGAGTCAAGGGCACATTCAAGGGGCAGAATGGCTAGAATAATATCACTAGCACCACTGACGTGGTCACTAAGTGCTTCCAGGGCTTCAGTCTTGACCCCATGACTTCTACTATGAATATTTGGGCAACAATCCCTGTGTTTTTGTGTCAGTCATTTAAGCATAACAGTCCCAGGTGGAAGCATCCAACTGGCCAACCTGGACTATATGCCCATGTTCTAGTTGCCAGGGGACAGCCAAAGAGAGAAACTGGCTCCTAGTTTGGATAACTTTAGGAAAAGGCAAGGCTCTGCCTCCCAGCAAGACTCTCTGTCAGTGTCAGGGATTTTCTGAATAGGAAAGATATTGGTTGTTAGATAGCCAAAACAAACAAATCGGTAAGCAAACTAATGCCCATAAAGACCTTCATTACTTTGTAGAAGAATAGGAGACAGGGACATGAAGGATGGGAAAGAGTTGAAGGAAAAGAGATGGAAATAAGAAATATGAAAAACCTAGACCAGAGGAAAGAATTGGGATGATGACTCTTAAAGATTCTGTAAAAAAAAAAAAAAAAAAAATTCTGTAGGCTGCTTAAAAGAGAGGCAAAATCAAACCTTAACTGAGGAGGTCTTATCTTGGACTCTACCCTGGTCCCCAAAAGCAGAGTCTAGAACAGGGCTTGCATGTATTTAGTTCATTTGAAGAAGTGACCAGAGAAGTAGAATGGGGACCTGGGAAGAGTAAAAGAGAGAAGGAGAAAGAAAGGTGTAGACCTGATGGGTCTATGCTGTGGGCAGCTAAGCTCACCCCCAAGTACACACTCCGAGGAGCTGAGTAGAATTACTCACCCGAGTGATGGAACAGAGTGGCAGTCATCCACCTGCTCCAGTCTCCCATTGGCCAAGATCACCCTATGGACACTAACTCCCTTGCATTTATGAATTCCGGAAGCTTCCTGTTAGGAACCCCATACTACAGAGACCAGAAAGCAAAGCGAATAGGGTAGAGCTGAAGTAGGATCCTGCAATAAGGATAGTTTATGGCAACAGTGATCACCAGGGGAGCTGTTCCTCTGTTGGCTGCTCTGTTTAGGCAGAGCCCATTCAATCATTATAATGGAGAGGGGAATAAAAGATCTTGGCTTCTAGAACTTTCTAACATGGACCATGGCCCTCTGATCATCATGGGCACCAGATACATTTTTTAGATGTGGTAATCCCATTCTGACTTCACAAAATTGAACGTGGGAAGACATAAAGCCAATATATATTCATTCCATCTCTAAGAAAGGATACTATGGAATCTACCTATAGAGCCTAGTGTGGGGGATGAAGCTCTTTTTGTGAGCAAACCTCAGCTACAAGCAGATTCATAAATGGTTCTGGCAGTGCAGACACTGCACACTTAGAACATTAAAGAAGGAGATTGTTAACAAGCCCATAAAGAAGACTGTGTAGCAAGGGTCAGGCATGGAGGTGGAGATATAGGAGAAGTGTGTCCTGGAACCCAGGGGGAGGAGGGCTTCAAAAATCAGTCAAGTGCCAGATGCTGCTGGTTCCTTGGATTTGTGGAACCATCTGTTCTCCATGGAGTCCTTTCCTCTGTTCACTCAATGCCATCAGATGCATGCAGCCCCTCCCATGCCAGTGTGGCCTTCTACTGTCCTTCATTCATAGACAGTCAAGTGAGAAAGATGAAACATAGAGGATGATTCAACATCTCCAAGGAACAAGCAACTGCTGACATTTGCCTAGCTTTTGAGAAAGATATTGTCCCTTCTTTTGTTCTCACTGTTTATTATAACCCCTTCTCTCTAGGACATAGGTAGGAGTCTTTCCAGAGTGGACTGTAGGACAGTCTAAATAACCCACACAATGCTGGTCTCAAAACTAGTTTTTCCCAGTGACTAACCTTGTTATCTTGGATTATGATTGTGCATCTCAATTTTTTCCTTACTCAGTGAATTCTCCACAAGTCTCTGCAAGCTGATAGATCTTACCAAACAGATCCCCAGACAAAGCTTGAAAACATAAGTATTTAGAGGGAATACTCAGTAGTGAACCACAAATGGGACCCATGTTGCACAAAGAGTACTTAGTCCAGTGAATACACTCATTTTATATAAGCCTTCTTTTTTAAATAAGGAGAGAAGAGGAAATGTGGCTAGGATTTAAATAGTAATGCAATGATTCCTCTAGGCATGGATTGAATGGCAAAAACAAGGTGTATAGCTTCTGGGTTAATGTACCTGAGTGCTATGTTACTACAAAGGAGCAGGAGAAGAGGGAAGATGAGGGGAAAGAAGGAGAAAGAAAATATCTGAAAGAAACAGAACTGGACAAGCTTCCTTTTCCTCTAATGTTACTCAAAAGAATAGAGTTCATGAAGAATAACTTTCTTCCTCCACACACCAAAATGCAATTGTTTCTTCAAATTGTTCAGATCTCAGAAATTGAACAGCATGCTTTTCAATGACACTTCTCCTAAAAGAGCACTATAGTGGTTCGTAAACCCACTGACTGGCAGCATGCATTATTCATCAGGTCTGGAAAGAGCCTAATCATCCATTCTATTGTTAATAGCCTGTAAATAGTTGCTTTTGACAAGAACATTTAACATCAGCAAGAAGGGGGTTCAAGGAGCGAAGAAGGCACAAAACTTGAAATAACAGGGTCAAGAAACAGTTTGGAGCTTACTTACTATGGTAGCTGGAAGCTGCTGCTAGAAAGGTAGCCTCCCAGCCTAAAGCTCATGGCAGATTAGGTGAATGGTGCCCTTGAATGACTGGAGAGAGTCAACCATCCCCATGATAGAAAATGAGACTATGTCTGTAGTGATGCCTCCTCAGGGAACAGGTACAAAGGCCACTCATGGTATTGAGTAGAGATATCCCTAGGCTTCATCTCATGCTCTCTCTGGGCACACCCCTCCCTCTTCACTCCTCTATCCCTCTTGCATCCCTGGAGCTTCGCAAGAGCAGACTGTCTTTCCCTTTTGAGTTTCTCCATAACCTCCAGCATCTTATTCGTGTTCAGTAGAATGCAGAGGAAAGGGATTACCTGGTTTTTCTTCAGAGCTGTCGCTGGTCAGTCTCTCTCAGAAAAGGTGCGTCTGAGTCTCAGTTTCCACTTTTGGTCCAGGGGATAAATAATACTGACATCTCAAGATGGGCATGATGCTTGAATGAGAAAAAGCAGGTAAAATTTCTGATATCATGTTCATCACTTATTAATATGCTCATCACATATTAAGAATGCATTTGGTTCTTAATCAATGTTAGTATCCTTGCCCTTTTCCCTCATCAGCGAGTCAGAAAGCACACGTGTTTTGGAGGCTGGTGGTGAAGGTTTAGAGGAGATGATGTTTGAGAGAGCAACACAGGGTTTTGTCTACGTGGAGTAAGTTTTTTTCTAAATAAAGTCTAGACCTTTGTTAAGAATAGAGTTTTCTATATTTATTTCTCTAAAAATGGAAGAAGCCCATGACTGGAAATATGGAATTAACATATGGCACACAAAGTCCTGATGAAAGAGCAAAGAAGTAAGTAAGCAGCAGTGCCCAAACATCACCCATCTGCAGACAGTTTTAACAGATTCATTTATGTTTCCCTGGAATGTGGCTCCTGCCTGTAGGTTGTCAGACTTCCAGCTCCTCACACAGTCTCTCCTCTTTGTTTTCTGGAGGTCCTTGGATTGTTCCACAAGTACTCACAAATCATCCTCTGTTCTGCCCCAGGCTTCTTGCTGATGTCATTTCCCGAGAATCTAGGGTCTTCCTTGAGAAAACTGACTTTCATAATAAATTTTCCATCCCCTTGGACCTCCCAAAGTCACCAATACAAAGAGTGATTCTTGTCCCTTGGTTTTTGCCATATGGGAGACAAGATGTTTCCAAGAAGGTAGAATACTTTCTTCTCAACTCCTTTGTCTCCTAGGCCTTGCTGTGTCCCAAGTCTCAAAGGGACCCTAGGGAAAAATGTTTTACCTCAGTCTCCTGTCTGCCTCCTTCCAAAGAGCCCAGCCTCAGTCCGAGGAGATCTTCCTGAAAACGTTGAGTATACAGGGCTCTCCACTTCCCAGCACTGCCCCACTCCACTCCCCCATCTTTGTCTTCAAGCATCTATGAATGAAGCTCCTCTCAGGGCCCCCCTCCTTCCACATTATGCAAAGAAATCCAAATTCATGCAAATAGTGCCTACAGCTTAACAATGCCACCAGCTCACAAATGTTTGAACACCCTTCTGCTGCAACCACGGGACACACACACACACACTTTATTTAAACCCACAAGATAAAAACTGATTCACATTCACACAGGGAGATTCTTCCTGTTACTCATTTTCACCTTCTTTGCTCTTTTTTTTTTTCTCCTTTTTTTTTTTTTTTGCATACAGACCCTATCCCTTTGCAGTGGCTGTCGTATTGCCCATTCTGCCCCTGTTTTTATTTATTTATTTATTTATTTATTTATTTATTTATTTATTTATTTATTTATTCTTGGCTGCGTTGGGTCTTCGTTTCTGTGCGTGGGCTTTCTCTAGTTGTGGTGAGCGGGGGCCACTCTTCATCGCGGCGCACGGGGCTCTCACTGTCGCGGCCTCTCTTGTTGCGGAGCACAAGCTCCAGACGTGCAGGCTCAGTAGTTGTGGCTCACGGGCCCAGTTGCTCCGCAGCATGTGGGATCTTCCCTGACCAGGGCTCGGACCCGTGTCCCCTGCATTGGCAGGCAGACTCTCAACCACTGCGCCACCAGGGAAGCCCACCTTCTTTGCTCTTAAAAAGTAATTCAAGTGAAGAGTCTCTCTCCTCCCATACATGGCTGGGACATTTTTAAAAAAACAAAGTTAATTCTATACAATCTAATTTAGTTTCAAAGTAATAGCTACTTAACCCTCTTTCCTTATTGTTGGCTTCCCAGATAGCAGGTATGGATGCCTTGAAATGACTCCATCCAGTGAGTCAACTCCAGGGAGTAGTTGTGACATGTCTAATGGGGACAGTCCAGATCTGCAGTGTAGACAGCCAATCTGCTCCTTCCAATCTACTTTTTTTTTTCCAGCTAAACCAAGCAAAAGCAGGCTTGGTGCCCATTTGACTCAAAATGCTGCCATATTGTGGATCTAGCAACCAAACTTAATTGGAGCTGAATGGCTCCCTATGGAGATAAAACCAAGGGAAAGTCAGAAAGCAAAAATTATAGGATTTATATTCATTTGCTTAATCACCACTCATAGCTCCTTGGTGCATGAAAGTATCAATAATAGACATCTTATTGTATTCCTGTCTGTATCTATGTTCACAGCTTTATCTTACTCTTCACCTGCATTACATTTCAATTCGCCATTTGTTTCCTTTCAGTACCTGCACGGTGAGAAGTTCTCTCCCTGATCTCCTCTCAAGGTTGCATCAGATCATTTAGATGAAGAGCACTCTATGAAACGATATTAGGGGCTGTGTACTGCACATCTGTATTTTTTCTCCAAACAGTTCACATTTTGCTCTTTATGACACCTTCAGTTTCAGTAATTGGAGGATAAATATTTCTTTTTTTAAAAAAAGGGAGTCTTAATCCACCTTTTAGAGGGAAAAACTGCCTCTGGAAAGCTTTTACAATAAAAATAATAGAATAACAGAGATCTGAGATGAGAAAGATAAATGTGCTTATTTGGTCCTCCGTCTGAGGCAAAATGCTATTTAATTCCTTAGGAATCTCAAATGTTGGAGCCTGTGTCCTTGGCTTTCATAAACAATTTCTCAGTTAACTAGTGAACATATACGGGAAAATCACATTTTTTATTGTGGTGCAATATACATAACATAAAATTTATTATTTTAACCATTTTTAAGTGTACAGCTCAACAGCATTAAGTACCTCCACATTGTTGTGCAAACATCACCACCATCCATCTCCAGAACATTTTTATCTTCCCCAACTGAAATTCTGTACCTGTTAAACGATAACTCCCCATTTCTCCCCTACCCAACCCCTGGCAGCCACCATTCTATTTTCTGTCTCTATGAATTTGACTATTCTAGGTACCTCATATAAGTGGAATTATACAGTATTTGTCTTTTTGTGTGTCTGGATTAGTTCAAACATCACAATTTTTAACTTGAGGGCAACAGAGGTAGTTTGTCAAGGAGATAGTTGACATTTTTAAAGATACAGCACTGGGTTTAAATTCCACCTCTGCAGCTTAATACCTCTGTATTCTCAGGGAAATTCCTCTAAACATGTTTCTTTATCAGCCCCAGATGATGGTATTAATAATGCTGGGTTGTGTGACTGTCAGGAAGATATGTATGTCCACAGTATGGCATAGGATATAGAGTGAATACTCAATCGACATCATTTCTTATTCCAGCTACTAAGCCTGAGAAATTTGAGATAAATCTGAATGTCTAACTTCCAAGTTAAACTAACACTTCTGTGCTTTTCAGAAATACACTGAAATTGACGTTCTTTAAAATGAGAATACATATCTTCCCCAAAAGTTTATTGTGGTAATAAAATTAGATTAAATATGAGAGTTCGATATATAAAATTCAATAACAGTTGGTCCAATCTCAATGGGAGGGATTCCAGAATGGCATCAGATGATCTCTGATCCAAATGATGAAAGTGATACAGTTGTCGGCATCCCCAAGACCAGAGGGAAGAAAAGATGATGCAGCATTTGTAGCTTAAAAGGAGAGGGGTATGGACTCATAAAAAGCCCTGTATTTCCTGAAATAAAAATACTGTTGATTAGAAACACATGTTTGATAGAATCTTTTTATTTTATTGTTGGAATAAAAGCTAAAGGTCATCTACCCCAGTATTATTATTTCCCTCAACTGGTAACAGCTATTGCTGTATGTCCCTAACTCTTTTTTCACCAATAGACTGCCATTTTAAAAAATATAACCCTGAAAAATGAGCCTTGTTCTTGCCTTCCAGCTAGTGCAATGAAACTTTCTCTTGAGATAGCATATTCTTATTATTGAGCTCCAGTCTGCTTCTGCCATATCTGAGAGGGCTCGATCTCTGAGAAACTAGGTTGAAACGTAGAGTTAGCAGAACATTCCAACTCATGGAGTTAAAAGATTCTGAACCTGTTACCCATGACAGGGAAAAAGCAAGATATCTGTATTTTCAGCTGGTGTACTTGTGAATCCTTATCTACAACAAACTTTGCATTGAATCCAGTCAAGCAAAATATTTACTTTTATATATATTTAAACATTTAAAATGAATTGACCCATAAAATCACAGAAAATATGTATACAAACAAAGATATATATGTGATTCAGACCTTAAGAGAGGAATTTAGGAATTCAGCAGTGTATTAGGCTGAATAATGGCCCTCAAAGATATTGGGTCCTACTCTCTGAAACCTGTCAGTGTTACTTTATTTGGAAAAAGGGTCTTTACAGATGTGATTAATTTTAGAATCTAGAGATGGGAAGATTATCCGAGATTATTTGGGTGGCCCTAAATTCAATCACATGTGTCCTTACAAAAGGAAGGCAACGAGAGATCTGACATGCACAGAGAAGGTAGCAATGGGAGAAGGAACAAAAAGAGATTTGGAGTTGCTGGCCTTGAGAATTGTAATGATGTAGCTGAAAACCAGGGAATGCTGGCAACCATCAGAAGCTGAGAGAGGGAAGACAGGGATTATCTCCTTGAGCTTCTGGATGGTGGGAAGCCCTGCTGATACCTTGATTTAGACCCAGTGATACTGATTTCAGACTTCTGGCCTCTAGAGCTGTCAGAGGCCACCATGTCATGTAAGCCACCAATTTATGGTAAAAGTTTTAAGAGTAATAGGAAATTAATACAGGCAATATAAAATAGGAAATTAATACAAGCAGTATCAAAAAGACAGCATGGATCTGGATCTCTTCTCTCATGGATCTTATAGTCTCAAAGAGAAGATAAAAAATTAAACAAATTAAACTGACAATAATATATGGTGGGGGATATGATGAGAAAGGACAGGGTATTTTGAGAACATATTAGCAGGGAGACAAATCCAGCTTTGGAGGTCAGGGAGGGCCATTCTGAGAGTGTTTACAATGAGATCTAGAGATCTAAATTTAGTAGGAGGTATATGGGAAGATTCAAGGCAGTCATGGTAGTCCTCTTAGGAGCCAAGAGGTTATGGAGAGCATTCCACATTTTAGCCCTGAAAACAGTACAGTGTGGAGTGAATTGAGTGATAGAGATGAGGCAGTGAGGCAGGCAAAAACCATATTATGCAAGTATTTATAACCATGGTAAGGAGTATAGAGATTTTTAAAAAATTGTTATTGGAATATAGTTGATTTACAATGTTGTGTTAGTTTCTGCTGTACAGCAAAGTAAGTCAGTTATACATATACATATATCCACTATTTTTTAGATTCTATTCCCATATAGGTCATTACAAATTACCGAGTAGAGTTCCCTGTGCTATACATTAGGTTCTTATTAGTTATCTATTTTATATATAGTATATATAGTGTGTGTGTGTGTATATATATATATATATATATATATATATATATATACACACAAACATAGTGTATATATCAATCCCAATCTCCCAATTTATCCCTCCCCCACCTTTCCCCCTTGGTAACCATAAGTTTGTTTTCTACAACTGCAGCTCCACTTCTCTTTTATAAATAGAGATTATTTTTAAAGCAATAGGAAGTCACTCAAGGTTCCCAAGTCAGAGGATGGTGTATCGGATTTCTTTTTAAATGGATAATTTTGGTGTCACTACAAAGAATGAATACAGTTGGACTGGATCAGAACCAGTTGAGGAGGCCATAGCTGTGATGGTTGTGATCTGCACCAAGACCAAGGACAATGGCAGGGAGTCTAGAGAAGAGGAGTGAACACTGGCAAGAAATGTTTACTTGGTGGATGGAATGGGACTCTGCAGTTGATTGGATATGAGGTGGGTGACAAAGCAAAGAGTCAGGCTGTCTTTGTTTGATGAGATAGGGAATGCTGACATCTTGGGGGGGGGGGTAATTATGAGTTTGGTTTGGGACATGTTGACTTTGATGTACTGGTAGAAATATAAATGGAACTATTGGCTTGGCAACTGGAAATACAGATGTGAAACTCAGAGTGTCAGTCTAGCCCATAGAGGCAGAAGTGAGATTTACTTCCGAGGAAGAAAGAAAAGGATAAGGAAAGAGGAAAAGGGCTTGGATAGAGACAAGAGGAACACTCAGTAAATGCCATAGTGAGTGTCAGTCCCTGAAAAGCATCACCACGATGAGGGGCGCTATCCATCAGACAACCTGTCCATGACTCAAAAACTTCCTGATGCTAGGCTGAAGTCTTTTTCAACTTTTACTCTTCATTTACTTGATTTGACAGTTCACTTCTTTTTTACTTAAACACATTCCTGCAGACATCTTTTTGAACTATTAAAGAATATAGGGCTTCCCTGGTGGCGCAGTGGTTGGGAGTCTGCTTGCCGGTGCAGGGGACACGGGTTCGAGCCCTGGTCTGGGAGGATCCCACATGCCGCGGAGCAACTGGGCCCGTGAGCCACAACTGCTGAGCCTGCGCGCCTGGAGCCTGTGCTCCGCAACAGGAGAGGCCGCGACAGTGAGAGGCCCGCGCACCATCATGGGGAGTGGCCCCCACTTGCCGCAACTGGAGAAAGCCCTCGCACAGAAACGAAGACCCAACACAGCCATAAATAAAATAAATAAATAAAATTAAAAAAAAAAAAGAAAAGAAAATGCTCCCTATTTCACACACACACACAAAAAAAGAATATAGTTACATCCTTCTTGGAAAATATGTTATTAAAGTAAGAGCTGAATTTTTCAAGGTCAAAGTAGTCAGAAGAAGAAGAAGGATGAGGAGGAAGACGGGGAGTATGTGAGATAACACATAAAGGTGATAACTGCAATGATATCATATTAGAAAAATACTATAATTCACAACAATTTAACTTAATACACCTATCCTAATTTTGTAATATAGCATCTCCAAATAGAAAATTGGATTATTTAATATACCTCCAGGATATTTCAGGTCAAAAGAAAAATAATTTTCACCTATAAAATGTAGAAAATTGACCCAATGATTAATTTGGATTGAATGTTCTATAAATATGGCTAAATTTCCTGCTTTTATTTCTTCATTTAAATTGCTCCATTCGCCACAAGGAAAAGTGGATTTCTTAAATAACATGCTTACACAGTGCCTCACAAATCAATTAATCTTTTTTTCACTTAACAATGAGATGACAGGCACTGCAGAAATGAAAAGAAAAAAAATATTAATAACTGCCTTCATTGTTCAAAATATTAAAAATAAATATGCTAGATATTGTACACCAGTGCAGTAATATCCATGTTAACTGATGTGGCTGATATTTACTGAGTGCCTATTATGTGTTAGGTATTTTTTTTGACCTTCAGATTGTAGCATTGAACAAGATAGACAAGGATCCTATACTCAATGAGTTTATCTTCTAAACAAAGTATTTTAACGTATCACGTGATCCTTTTGTAACGTATAGAAATATCGGATCATTGTGTTGTGCAACTAGAACAAACATAGTGCTGTATGTCAATTATATTTCAATTAAAAATTATGTAGACCCTGAGAGGAAATCAAAATGCTAATGATGGTTACCCTTGGCAGGTGGGGATTGTTAATTTTTACTTTATGCTTTTATGTATTTCTAGTTGTCTGCCATGAACATGTACTACTTGTAAAATTAGAAAGAAAATAATAAATGTCATTAATTTTTTTTTTTAAAAAACCAGCATAGTATTTTAAGAGCAGAGAGAAGAGAGTAAATACTGGATAATTTGCATGAAAGATTAAGGGAGCCATATTTTCTACCAAGCCAGAATAGTGGTTGGAGAAATTGGAGAAGGTTGCTCAGACAAGGTGACATTAGCTTTGAAGTTTGACAGGTACAGAGGAATTCACCAGCTAATGGTAGAGGAGGGCATAGAAGGCAGGACACTTGATAAAATAACAATACAGAGGTGAGAAAGTACCTAACATCTTCAGAGAATGAGGAACCAACAGATATAGCTAAAGAATTGGAGATTGAGGGCAGATTATGGGTAATATTCAACACCATGCAAAATGATTTGAACTCCAAGTATTTACAACCAACCAAGAATGAAAAAAAAAATGGTTTTAATCTGTTAATAGCCATATAGAGCAGAACACTCATGTCATAGATCATTTGATTAACCAGTTTAAGCCGTGCTCAATCTCCAGAATAAGCAATTTAAAGAAATAAAATGGGTTTGTGTTATGGAATGAGATTTATTCTTTAACTAAAAACTTCTGGCTAGTGAACGATTACACCAGGAAATGAAGTAGATTTTCCATCCCTGGCGTTGTAAGGCTTTGAGAAAATTTCAGGCTGGTCTTGCCTAAATCTGTGAAGCCAATCTATATGATCACTTTAGTCTCTCTGGGGCTCAGGATTTTTATGATTGTGAGACCTTTAAATGTGCAGCACATTTAAAGAACAAGCTGAAATTAGATTGCTGAGGTAAAACCAAAATAATGAAAGATTTTGTTTTATATGGATGTTCACATTTATGTCTCCTTTAAAACTTGTGGCTTTTGCAGAACCTTGGAATCAAGCAAGGATAAGATAGCTTTTGTGGTTTCTCAACTAATTATTTTATCAGCCATCCAGCAACACAGCCTCAAGCTTCTATAATATACTTGCTAAGTCCTAATAAATATAAAACTTTCACCATTATTTTCATAGTGAAGGATTAGACCATTGTCATATATCAAACAATAGAAAATTAATTTTGTTTGTTACTGCTTTCTGTTAAAGTAACTATTGTATTTCTCTCCAAGTAGATTATTTACTTGGGAGTATTTTTACAGCTACATATAGCCATAATCTTTCTACAGAATGATGAATTTCAAAGGCCAAGACTTATATGATAAATTCCCACTATATAATTTAATGATCTAAAAGAATAGTTCTACCATCATTGAATTTATAGACTCTTTGTGTATTAAGAAGCAGACATGAGCTCAGACTTTGCTAGTGATGAATAGCTGCAAGGGCATGAACAGTAACTATTCATTTAAGGCCAGGATCTCCTCAAGTCATTCCATCTTTGGGTTGAGATGTCCACAGACTCTTGCAAATTCTCTCATCACCTATTAAAAATGTAAACACTATGAGGTGGCAAAGTCCATAGCTTAAAAGAAGGAAGTTTCATGGCTTCTTATCCTGAGCCAGCAGACCCTTAGTAGTATGATGTAATCTTGGGCACAAACTGGTTTTTAATGTGATGTAGGTCACAATCCAAGCAGACTCTGTAGAGGTCCAAGGGCACAGGTTATGGGACATCTTTCACTGTCAAGGCTTGGTTCAAGATTGATGGTATGACCAGCGTGGCTCTGGGGATTTGGGAAAGAATGACAGTGGGCTGTGAACAATAACACCTGAAGCTGTTTTAAATTCAGGTGCTTTGCGTTTAGAAAGCATCAATTCTACTCTTTTTCATTCTGTGATGTCTATCTGTCAGTCTGTTTGTTTCTGGGAACAGCTCTAGGAACAGGGTGAAGACAAAGAAACATAACACTGCCTCAAGATAAGCAGCCTATAAATGAAAAAACTCAATGAATCTGTTGATTTACTGCATCTACACAAGGTCAAATTGAAAAGCAGGATGAAAAGCTAGAGAGGACAATTACCTTAAATCTCTACAAGGGAAAGTGATCAGAATGAAAATGAGATAATCAGAGACCAAAAGCCAAACACCAAAGAATGCCCTCCCAAGTGATATTTAAAGTCACATTTGCCTCCTTATTTTCATAACTTGGGTAAAAGCTATCAGAAAGGCAGAGGAGGTGAGTGAGGTGTGGACCAAAACAAAGAGGCACACAGAGAAGGGAAGGGAATACAAAGTAACTGGCATTTGTTGCTCAACAAGTATTTGTGCCAGTGATTGTGCCACATGTACATAATTTCCCACACAAAATAGCTCCATGAAATGGTATTACTTTTTATAGTAAGTGATGGAGTCAGGATGCAAATGCAGGTGTGTCCGGTAGGAAAGCCACTGCTCTTTCCCAGTGTTTCATGCTGCCTCCCCCCCCCCCACCTTCTGATCATCTGAGTTCTACTCCAGCTGAAGGCGGGGAGAGATGGAGAGTGTGGGGTTACAGAGAAGATCCACCAAGTGCAAACTCCGTTTCTCACCTGTGAGATTACATTTGGCAGGCATTCAGCGCACGCTGGGCTTTCCCCCAAATTCCTCCTCTTTGATATTGCGCAGGTGCCATCTCTGAGCTCTTCCCAGAACTGCTTGCTTCTCAGTGATGCTTCTTCAGAGCACAGTCAGAGAGAAGTCAAGGGTGAGGTGAGGGAGCACAGAAGGAATTTGCTGGCATTTAACACACCCTGAACGGACTCTAACTGAAGACATATTTTCATGCTTACAAAAAAAAAAAAAAAAAAAGCCACCAATTTTTTCAAGTTTGGTAAGAAACGAACTTAAAGAAAAACAGAATCCCTGGAGATAAAATAAGATAACCTATTTTTATTAAAAAGCTTAGAAAAAGCTTTAGAAAAAGCTTTCAGCATTTGCATTTTCTGATAAATTAATGAAGAATTCCGTAAAGCAAGACTTATTTAAACTGGAAGGACTACACCAAAACATTTGCAGATTTTTTCTCTAGTTAAAAAAATAGGCTTTTTCAAATTTCTTTAGTGTTACCTTTTCTAAAATGAGCCTATATTGCTTTTAAATGGAAAAATGGAAACAAACTTCAGTTTAAAAAGCAGGAGGGGAAAAGTTTCTGCTCTGACAAGCTCATCCTGAAAGTACTTATTGGAGATATTGTGATAGACGTGCCATGCGATCTGGCTTTTAAGATTATCTCTGACATAGATTGAGTTACCTTAGTCAATAAATTTCAGTTCAGGGAGGAATTTTCTTCGAGGCTTCTTGGTAGGAATTCTGCATATTTTCCCCTTTCCCCAGAATCCTGGACAGGGCTCTTCCTCATTTGTTCCTATCTACTAATTTCTCATATTTGACAGAGATGCCACACAGACAAAAATTCAGCTGATTTCAACCCAAGCTGCCCCAAGCCATCTAATGCAACTCCTTCTAAATCACAGAAAAGTGTCTGAAAAAGTCAAGAAGAATTCAAATAAGGGACAGAGAGGAAATCATCCTGATAGAAATTTAAACAGCGAAGTCAATCATGTTTAAATTCTTCTTAATTTTAGGATAGTTTTAGATTTATAGGAAAAAATTGCAAAGAGAAGACAGAGAGTTCCAACATAGCTTATACCCAGCTTCCACTAGTATTGATATTTTACAATAGTGTTGTACATTTGTCATAATAAATAAACCAATATTAATACCTTTTATTAATTAAAGTCTGTACTTTATTCAGATATCCTCAGTTTTTATTTAATGCCCTTTTCTGTTTCAGGATCTCCTCCAGGGTCCACATTACATTTAGTCATCGTGTGTCTTTAGGCTCAGGTTGACTGTGACAATTTGTCAATTACATTGTACTCTTTCGAAAACTGGAAGAGATAAAAGGATGTCGCTATTGTTCGAACACTTTACAAACTTATGTATGGCTAGATATTCCCAGGAAGGTATCTGAATCCCTAAGGTGTGTATAAGCTACCAATATTCATCCAAGTGCTAAGCAAAATGGAAAATAAAAGAAGTTTGCCAGCATATTTACAGAAGATGAGTGTCCTTTATTTCATGCAGCTGCCTGTGAAATGTAAGGGAGAGGAAGCCCATCTGGTTGACATCCAGTGCTTTTTAACAAGTAGAATTCAAAGACAGGGTCCACTCCAAGGAATAAAACAGAAATCAGCCAAATAACTAATGCGGTAAAGGAAACCGCATACGTAGTGTCATCTGGCACACAGCACCTAGCATGGTGCCTGGCATATGTGTTGAATGGATGAACATAAATGAATGAATGAGGTCCTAAAATTGACTGCGGATAGGACCCCCGGACAGCAGAATTTAGTTTCAAAGGGTGAAACAATTCATGTGCAAAGTCAAATCTACCATCCACTCTAGAAGAATTTAAACCAAACTCAGAACACTAATTTTTTTTAAATTCAAGCTTTTGATTTTAAAAAGACAGACACCATGGGGTATGAAGGGCATATCTTGAATTGCTTCTGTTTACTAGTTGTGGAGTCTTTACGAGAGTTATTTAAACTCTTTAAGAGTTAGTTTTCTCATTTGTGTAATGCAGATAGTAATAGATCCTATATAGATTTCCTGAGAGAACTAAGTAAGTAAGACAATGTCTGTTATAAGAGTAGAAACTTGGCAAGTGGTGATGAAACATCATCTTCATCAACATGTTCATTTTTATTGCTACCCAAGGGTATCACATGCAAAATAGGAACTACTCTTCTATTTACAATTGACCCTTGAATAACACAGGTTTGAATTGTGCAGATCCACTTACATGTTGATTTTTTCAAGAGTAAACGCTGTAGTACTTACTACATGTGTTGTTGGTTGAATGAATGCAAAACCAGGGATATGGAGGAACCGCAAAGAGGGAGGGTCGATTCTAAATTATACATGGATTCGACTGTGTGAAGGGTGGCACCCCTAACCCCTGTGCTGTTGAAGGATCCACTATCCTTTCTCCTCCCCGCCACCTCTCTCCAGCATGAAATTCTCACCTCTGAAGCAGCCACATTATATTCTGTGACCTGTCTGGCAAATTCCTAACCATTTTTTGAGATCCACCTCAAAAAGCATCTCCCTGAAAAGCGTTTCCATGCCCCTCTTTGTGCCTCCCTACTATCAAGTTAATATCTCAATATAACTCTTGTTTGAGATATTGAAATCTTGGTTCCTATCCCAGCCACATGTGTTCATCTCAGTATACCTAGCACCCAGCATACTGTGAATATTATTTTTCTAGGACTGCTGTAACTTGATGGCTTAAAACAACAAAACTTATTGTCTCACAGTTCTAGAAGCTTGAAGTCCAAAATCATGGTGTCATTAGGGCTATGCTTGCTCTGAAGTCTCTAGGAAGGAATCCTTCCAAGACTCTTCAGGGCTTCTCAAGTTGATGACACTCCTTGGTTTTCTTTGACTTGTAGTGGCATCACTCCAATCTCTGCATCCATCTTCACAAGGCCCTCTTCCCTCTGTGTGTCTGTGTCTTCGTTTGCCATTCTCCTCTGTGTGTGTCTATCTCTGGGTCTCTTTTCCTTTTGTTATAAGGGCACCAGTCATGTTGGATTAAGTGCCCACCCTATTTCAGTGTGACCTCATCTTAATTTACATCTTAATTACATCTACAAAGACCCTATTTCCAAATAAGGTCACATTCACCCATCCCAGGGGTTAGGATTAGAACTTATCTATTTAGGGGATACAATGCAACCAACAACACTGTCCAACACGCAACAGGTGCCCTATGATGAGGAAATGGGATCAATGACTAAGTAAACAAATTCTACTCTCCTAGAGACCAGGTGCAGACATACAGGTGGTAGCTCATTCTTCTGTAACCACTATGTTTTAAAATTCTGCAGTTTCTTGGGACCCACAGAATTCTGCCTTTTCAAATCCGTAATTAAATAATCCCATGCTAAATCTCACAGTAATTCCCTTCCAGGGTTTTGTATTTGTATCCAAATATGGAAAACCCAAGCCAGAGCCTCAAAGGCATAATTTTAAAACCGTTTTTTTGGCTTCTGGGTTAGCTGCTGCAGCAGCCAACATACTAATTGCATGTCTCCTTTCACCTGTATAATATTAATAACTTGAAGACGTAACAGTTCTTTGCAACCACATCCTATTTAGGGGGCCAAGGAAACTGACATTGTTTGGGACAGAAGTTTGCTGCTAGTTCTTTCCAACCCTTGACTTTTTAGCATATGTAACCAGCGTCTTAATTTTCTCACTTTTTCTTCTCCACTAGAGCAAAATGAAAATACTGCAGAACATACAAAACCCTACATTTTGGGGTGTACTGGATTCTGACTTTCACATTTCGATTTTCCTCATCTTGCTCCAAAACTATAGAGAGATGTCAGTGGCTTCCAAGGTATTGAGTCCTCATTAGATGTTTCACTTTCTTTGTTAACATTACTCCTTTCCTGGACCCTTACTGACTTACCTCACCAAGGAAAAAAAAAGTAAGTGACTTTTCCTTAAGCCAGTAAACAAAGAACACAGTGAGCCTACTTGCTAATTCTCCTAGTTCTTCACACCACTCAGCTAGCATGTTATGTTAAATCAAATTATCTGCTTGCAGCCTGGGGAGACATGAAGAAAAAAAAGGAAAGGACACTAACGTGGGATTAAAGAAATGATAAAAGCCACAGGCAACTTCATGCACATTTATTTGTACTTATACAAATAACAAATAGCAAAGTGTGACATCCTTGGAAATGTTTGCAACCCTTCTCTTACCGAGGATGAGAAACACAAATGAGGCAGTGTGGGAGAAGGAATAGCCAGAGTTTGCAAAAACAAAAACAAAAACAACAAAAAAACAAAAAAAAACAACATAATTCTGATGGACTCTTTCTCCAGAGTGTTAAATGCTAGTCTCTTGGAATGTTGTAGGTTATGGTTCCACCCAACCTGGTAAAGGGAGAAAGGTCCTTGGTCCAAAATATCAACAAGAAGCCTAGTCCTATCACTTGCCTGGATTTAAAAATAAGTGATAATACATTTCTAGACATAAATATAACTTGGAATAACACCATTTAAGAATTAAAAAACAACTTCTTCCCTCCTTTTTGGAGTGACATTAATTATATGTCAGACTCTGGGCTTAAGATTTTAGGTATAATATTCATTTGCTCCTGTGTACTACTTTTTTTTTTCAATTCACATTTCAAAGATGAGAAAATCAGAGTGCAGGGAATTTAATTACCTTATGACAAATGACACAAATAATAAGTGGAAGATCCCAGCTTCTAATCCACATTCGTCTGATCCAAATGCACAAATTCTTTGTTAAGAATTTGTTATATATAGGATACATTCCCATGGCTCAAAAGGATAAGAGCAGGATGACCACAGTGAACGGAAGACATACACAGCAGAGGCAATTCTGCAATCTGATTGGGCACCTGTCATAATGACCCTTATCTTTGGGACATGGGGCAGGGGTGTGGGTGTTCCTAGGATACACCCCAATTCTTCTCTCTGGAAGGGGCCCTTTAGTCTTTTGCTCTTCTTGATCTTTGACCATTCACTGTGGAAAGAACAAAGTTCTTTCTTTTCCATCATCTTCCCTGCCCACATTAGTAGACATTAGAGATTCAGCTCTCCTAGGGGTTAAACATCTTTCTCAGTTAGCCTCCCAGTCAAGGGATTTGGGCACTGAAGGGTTGTTTTGAGTGTTAAATAATCCAACATTCTGGTCCAGTGTCGTAACGGTGTAACTCACAAACACATAGAGTTTTTAATCTGTTGACTCCAGTCTATTCCATGTGCCAATAGCCACACCCATCATTCTTTTCTATACATATTTTAAATATTTACCATATATCTTTATCACCACCAGGTCTTGCTGTCTTTTATTTCCAGTTACCATGAGCTTACAAAACATTAATGGGAGAGCCAGACGTTGAGTATCATTAGCCTTAGACATTTTGTCTAGGTACAAGGTTAAGTGGATGTCACCTCCCCTTGAATTTTTACTATGAGATACCTTAATCCATTAATTTGTCTCTTGTTGAAAGAATGAATTTAATTGGTCATTTTCTACTCTGTATTTTATCTTTTACCATTCAAGGTGAAAAAAACGGCTACAAGTCTCTAAAATACCCTTTTCCATTTTATTCTTGCTTGCAAATTAACTGTTTCTTTTCTGAGCTCATCCTTTCCTTAGAATAACTTGCCAGATGCAGCCAACAGCACTTATCACACAGTATTGGTTCAAACCTCTCCCACTAGAGCCACAACTTCATTACTTATGTGATTTGTCCCCAGTTTTAGTAAAACTTCCACCATAATATCATACAACACACCATCTTTCAAGTCTCAAATAAAGTCTTTACCAACAGCCAAATAGCCACCAAGTCAATATCTCAAATTAAGATTTCCATCAAGGCAGTGTCCCATTGCTTTATTTCTTTTCTTCTTTTTGTTGAAGTATAGTTCACTTACAATATTATACTCATTTCATGTTTGCAAATAGTGATTTGATATTTTTATAGATTATATTCCATATAAAGTTATTATAAAATATTGACATATTCCCTGTGCTGTATATTACAACCTGTATCATACTTATTTTTTTTCCAAGAAGAGATTAGTTTTATTAAAAGAAAACAGAAACAAATTTATACAATTAAGATATCAAACCTTTTAAAAAATCGATCAATATGTTTCATAAAGGAAGGTGAAGTTACAGAAAATCAAGTGGGCACTAAATTAACAATCTCAGTTATTGATACATCCTGTATCATACTTATTTTATACGTAGTAGTTTGTACCTCTTAATCCTTTTCCCCAATCTTGCCCCCCACCCCTCTCCCCACTGGTAACCACTAGTTTGTTTTCTGTATCTGTGAGTTTATTTCTATTTTGTTATATTTGTTTGTTTGCTTTATTTTTCAGATTCCACATATAAGTGAAAACATACAGTATTTATCTTTCTCTGTCTGACTTAACTTCACTAAGCATAATACCCTCCAGGTCCATCCATGTTGTTGCAAATGGCAAAAATTCATTCTTTTTTATGGATGACTAATAGTCCATTGTGTGTGTGTGTGTGTGTGTGTGTATAATACAATATTATATTATATACATGTGGTGAATATATATATACATATATATATCACAACTTCTTTATCAATTCATCTGTTGATGGACACTTAGGTTGCTTCCACATCTTGGCTATTGTAAATAATGCTGCTATGAAAAGTCAGGTGCATATATCTTTTCTAATTAGTGTTTTTGTTTACTTTGAATATATACCCATGAGTGGAATTGCTGGATCATACAGTAGTTTTATTTTTAATTTTTGAGGGACTTGCATACTGTTTTCCCTGGTGGCTTCACCACTTTACATTCTCATGAACACTGTACTAGGGTTCCCTTTCTCCACATCCTCATCAACACTTGTTATTTGGTGTCTTTTTGATAATAGCAATTCTGACAAGTGTAAGGTGAATCTCATTGTGGTTTTGATTTGAATTTCTCTAATGATTTGTGATGTTGAGCATCTTTTCATGTGTCTGTTGGCCATATGTATGTCTTCTTTGGAAAAATGCCTATTTTAAAATAGTCTTCTTTATTTTATTTTTTTGATATTGAGGTGTATAAGTGCTTTATATATTTTGGATATTAACCCTTATCAGACATATTATTTACAAATATCTTCTCCCATTCAGTAGGTTGCCTTTTTGTTTTGTTGATGGTTTCCTTAGCTGTGCAAAAGTTTTTAAGTCCTATATATATATGTGTGTGTGTATGTGTGTGTGTATGTATATATGATAGATAGATAGATAGATAGATAGATAGAGCTAAGATCTAAGTCAGAAAGTATACTGTACATGTTTTCATATAGGAGTTTTATGGCTTCCAGTCTTACATTTAGGTCTTTATATATTTTGAGTTTTTTTGTATATGGTTTGAGAAAATGTTCTAATTTCATTCTTTTACATGTAGCTAGCTGTCCAATTTTGTCAATACCACTTATTGAAAAGACTGTCTTTTCTCCATCGTATATTCTTGCCTCCTTTGTCATAGAGTAATTGGCCATAAGTGTGTGGGTTTATTTCTGGGCTCTCTACTCTGTTCCATTGATCCATATGTCTGTTTTTGTACTAGTACGATGCTGTTTTGATTACTGTAGCTTTGTAGTATAGTCCACAGTCAGGGATTGTGATACCTTCAGCTTGTTCTTTTTTCTCAAATTTATTTTGGCAATTAGGGGTCTTTTGTGGTTCCATACAGGTTTTAGGATTATTTGTTCTAGTTCTGTGAAAAATGTAATGTGTATTTTGGTAGATATTACATTCAATCTGTAGATTTCTTTGGATAGTATGGACATTTTAACAATACTAATTCTTCAATTCATGAACATGGAATATCTTTCCATTTATATGTATCATCTTTAATTTCCTTCAACAATGTTTTATAGTTTTCATAGTATAGGTCTTTCCTCTTCTTGGTTAAATTTGTTCCTAGGTATTTTATTCTTTTTGATATGATTTTAAATGGGATTGTTTTCTTGATTTCTCTTTCTGATAGTTCATTATTAGTGTATAGAAAAGCAAACAGATTTCTGTATATTAACCTTGTATCCTGCAACTTTACTGAATGTATTTATTAGTTCTAATAGAGTTTTGGTAGAGACTTTAGAGTTTTCTATGTATAGTAACATGTCACCTGCAAATAATGACCATCTATGTCTTCCCTTCCAATTTGGATACTTTTTTTTCCTTTTTCTTGTCGATTGCTGTGACTAGGACTTTCAATACTATGTTAAATAGAAATGGTGAGAGTGGGCATCCTTGTCTTATTCCCTGGCTTATAGGAAAAGCTTTCAGCAGTAGTAAAATAGTGTGAAACTGGCAAGATATTAAAGGGGGTCATGGAATAATGAAAAACACCTAATCCAGAGGAGACCAAAAAAAAAAAAAAAAAAAAAAAGGACTATATAACAGATGAGATAAATAACAGCAAGAATAAGATGGTAAATATAAAATCAAACATATAAATACTTTTCTTAAATAAAGATAGACTCTTTCATTGGGGCTTTTACACTGGCTAATCCTTCTGACTGGAACACGCTTCTCCCTGATAATCGTGTGGTTAACACCTTCAAATCTTTCAAGTATTTGCTCAAATGTCATCTTCACAGAGAGCCTTATCCTGACCATCATATTGAAAATTGAACATTCTCTCATAGACACTCTTGATCCCTTCTTCATGTTCGGATTTTCCACTTTCCCATAGTGTTTACACCTTTTAATATTCCATATAATTTATTATTTTTGTAGTTATTTTTGTTTTCTGTTTCCTCCTGGAAATAGTCCTTGGGAGCCAAGATCTCTATTTTATTCACTTTCTCCCAAGTGCCTAGAGCAGTGCCTGACCCTTGTGAGACAGGCAGTCATTTAAAAAAATGTTAAATTAACACACAAATAACTACATGGGTAACAAACATTCAAAATTAAGAATTCCGAATAGTGTTAAAAATGTGAGGGAAAATTGATTAAAGAAGCACACACAGGCAAGGCACACCATATTTTTTACTTTAGAATCTGTGTTATTTGAGTTAACCTCCCCACAGATCAGGGATGAAAGTCTGGCCACTGATCCATGGTGGAGATTTTCACTTCTAAAACCATCAAGGGAAAAAAAAAAAAGTATTTATAATAGTTTGTTGCCACAGGGGTTCTCCAAAACCTAGTTTGGGTGAATCAAAAATCAAATTTCAGCATCACAAGGCACCAACCATAATTCTCAGGATGTAAGGATGTTTAAAACAAACTAATTTGATACAGAATAAAATCCAAGCCTCTATCTGAAATAATCCTCATTAAATAATGTTCTGACACATTTCCCCTAAGTCTTTATTTTCTCACAAAGGATTTTTTCCTATTGCACCTTGCAATTTTCTAAAGATTTTTCTTTCTATTCCCTCCTGTTCAGTACCTCTTACCAGATTAGAAAGGGATGACCCAGGGACTTAAACAATTCAAAGAATTAATCAAAATGTCATGTGCATCTGAAGTAATCCCAGTAGCCCCATCTCTTTTATAAGGCATTTTCTCTGAGATGCCTTATAAGATGACTCTCTGAGAGGCATTTTCTCCCAAGTATTTCCTTTTCTGCAGTTAGGAAGGAAAGAAAGGAGGGAGGGAGGAAAGCAGGGAAGAAGGAAGGGAGGAAACCAACTCTAATTGAATTAGGCACTATTCAGAGGTTTCACACAAACCATTTCATTTACCTTTTGTAGTTGGCTTGTGATATCAATATTTTGTCCTCATTTCTCTGACAAAGGAACTGAGGCTCACTGAGGCAAGTAACTGGCCCAGGAACACAGAACTAGTTAGTGAAGATGCTCATATTTGAATCCAGATCCGTTTGCATGCAAATCTAGATTAAAGATCTTCTTTCTTGCTTTAAGAACCATAAACAAGAATTTCCTCCTCATTGTAAAGGCCGGGAGGCTTAGGACCAGGTGTTATCTTCAACTGCATTCACAAGTTTGACTATTAGGTTTGGTATATTATAGATTTTTTCTTATAATCACTTGTATATTTTATTCCTTTCATATTAATCTTATTATACGATCTGTTTGAGTGCATTTTTGCATGCATGTTCCCTGGTCATGAGGCTCAGGGAACACTTCAAGTTTGGTCCTTCCACTCTTGCCAAGCACTCCAGAAATACCTGAAATATCAGACAAACATTGTGTGTCACAGTTTTATCATAAGACACATAATGAATGGACAATATTACCTACACTTAGACAAAGGTTGTGTTTGCAAGTAGCATACAGAGAATAACAATTCCTGTCAAATGCTCACTCATCTTAGGCAGGCCCCTGGACTGGCAAGCTAAAGCTTGGGTGTGTGTATCACTCACATCTGTGTCATAGCTTTGGAGGGTTTTATACAGTTCCTCAGCATGTGCTCTTTTCTGCTTCCTCTTAAACCTGAGTGGAGGAACTCAGTGGTACAAATGTATTAATCAGGATAGGCCAGGTTATATCATGGTAACGATTTTTCAAAGGCTTATTTCTCTCCCATACAACACGTCCCTCATGGATTCACTGGAAGCTCTGTTCCCATCACCCCACCCTTTAACCCAGGCTAACAGAGCAGCCATCACTGGAGACATTGCCCATCAATACGGTGGAGGAGAAGGGAAAGTGTGGTGAATCCTGGTCTCTGATAGTTTCTGTCTGGATAGGGTACATGTCACCTTCACTCACATTCAACTGACCAAAGCAAGTCAAATGACCACCACTGTCTTCTAAGGGTTGAGGAAGCCCAGTGCTACCAAGTGCACAAGATCACTGGAAGAATGTGGTGAAAGCAGTGTGACTGCCACACTGAGTGAGGTCACAGTCTTTGTCTTCATCTCTCCTGGCTCATGTCAGCCCCTGGGCATTTTTTCATTTGCTGTGTTTGACACAGATCCTGGCATTAGCTTGCCCGGGTTGTCATAACTAAATATCACCAACTTGGTGGCTTAACCAACAGACATTTATTTTTTTCACAATTCGGGAGGTTGGAAGTCCAAGATCAAGGTGTTGGTAGGTTTGGTTTCTCTGAGGCTTGCGGATGGCCACCTTCTCCCTGTGTCTTCACATGGTCTTCCCTCTGCATCTGCGTGTGTCTGTTGTCTCTCTGAGTGTTCAGATGGATTTCCTCTTCTTTTAAGGACACCAGTCATATTGAGTGAGGTTTCACTCTAAATATTTTATTTTACCTTAGTCACCTCTTTAAAGGACTTATCTCCAAATATGGTCACGTTCTGAGGAACTGGGAATTAGGGCTTCAACATATGAATTTGGGGGAGACACAATTCAGCCCTTAATAGTCAGTCCCTCACTCACTGTCATTATTTGTTCTCTCTAGGTGGGGATCTGCTTTCTCCTTCTCTCATCCCTTTTCTGCACAGCAGCTCTGAGATTGTTGTTGTACAGTGTTCAGGAGAACACCTACAAGCAACTTTTGGTGCCAGCTGGCACTTAATGCCAGAAGGGTCAGCAAAGCATGCAGGTACCCCGTTCTCCCAGCATATTGAGGAGAAGCAGATGGGACTGGGTGTGGCTGGACACATCGGCTTCCTTTTTTATGGAGCAAGTCTGAAAGCAGTCGTGCATGAGGGGAATAAACCTTGTGGTTTATGCATCCAGCAATTTGAGCTTATGTGCCAGATGTTTAGAGGAGTGCTAGGAAATGCCAGAAACCTAGCAACCAGAATAGCTTGCAGGCCCCTGTCTTAGAGAGAGGGGGAGCTCTGGTCCAACTAGATTAGACAATCTTCACTTCTTGCTCCATAGTAATCAGTTAGAAACACAAATTTAATTCCATTTCCAAAACATGCCAGAGGTTTCACATTGTTCCTAGAAAACTCTAACCATGACCTTGGCCAAAGTATGGTCCTAACAGTGATCTTCAAGGCCCTGCATAAACTGGTCCCCATCCACCTCTCCAGTGTCCTCTTGAACCTCTCCCTCTCCCCTGCTCATTATGGTCCAGGCACACTGGTCCCTTTTAATGTCCTTGACTACCTTGCATTTTTCCCTGCCTTGATGCAGTCACGAATAGTGGTTCCTGGACCTGGAACGCCCTCCCCATGCTCTTCATATTGTTATTTCCTTCTCATGCTTCAGGTCTTGGTTTCAATGTCACCTCCTTAGAGAGTCCTCCCTGGCTCCTTGATATAAAGGATGTCTCCCCAAATTAGCCCTGCTGAATTTTAAACACCTTATTTGTTAGATTCATAGCACTCATCACTATTATAATAGCAATTATATCTACACACACACACACACACACACACACACACACACACTGAGACACACTTGTATGTTATATGATTTTTCTCTCAAATGTTTGGTACTCCAATATACCTCAACATATAGCAGAGTACCTGGCCCATGTGGTAAGTAATTAATATGATAGGTTTGTTGTGATATTTGATGTCTATGGAATCCTTTTTTATTTTATTTTTTATTTTTATTTTAATTTTTTTTAAATATACATTTTTTTTAAATTTATTTATGTATTTTCGGCTGTGTTGGGTCTTCATTTCTGTGCGAGGGCTTTCTCTAGTTGCAGCAAGTGGGGGCCACTCTTCATCGCAGTGCGCGGGCCTCTCACTGTTGCGGCCTCTCCCGTTGCGGATCACAGACTCCAGACGCGCAGGCTCAGTAGTTGTGGCTCACAGGCTTAGCTGCTCCGCAGCATGTGGGATCTTCCCAGACCAGGGCTCGAACCCGTGTCCCCTGCATTGGCAGGCAGATTCTTAACCACTGCGCCACCAGGGAAGCCCCTGGAATCCTTTTTTAAAAACAATAAAATGCCATGCAGCTATCAGCTGTTATTATTTCTATTAATTATCTGAGCCACACTGGCTTAAGACCATTTCCAGAATAGGAGAAGTCATGGGAAGAAGGGGAGGACAGAAAGGTAAGGCCAACATTACAGATTCTTCACTGTCACAACCACTTGCTAAGCCCAGACTCTTTGCTCTGGCTAAATCAATGAGGCTGAGTTGTCTGATGGCTAAGCCACTAATGGCCACACGGCTTGCTCATGACCCAACTGAAGGCAGTGGCCATTTGGTGCTGGCAACTCGCCAGAGAGTGATGGCTGGAGGGAGTCTATAGCTTTACTGAGGGGCTGGAAGGAGGGTGAGGTACCAAAAGGTATAGAATGCCTGGCAGGTGTCATTACTTCATCCAGTCCTCAGGGACAGGAACTAAATACAACTTTGCTCATTTTATTGATGAGAACACCAAGAAATGTTAACCACTCTTGCCTTCTGTACTTTTAGGATGGACCCTACAGCAATGGGTACCTGCCTCTCACTGGTAAGATTTGACTGGAAGAGAAGCTGAGCATGTGCCATTGATTCAGTTGAGCAAATCTGTTCCTGCTACCTGGAATTGAGATTGATCTTACTATGTTTCTGTTGTACCAGAACAGAAAGAATCTGCCAGGAGTCCTGGAATATCCACATTCTGCCACGTGTGCCAAAAAACACATGAACTGGTATGTAGAGAAGAAGGTTGAAGATGCTTTGTTCAAAGAGTAATGGATAAGAGATGCCCCCAGCCACCACCACCAGAAGGAAATAGAAGTGAACCCAGAGAAAGACAGAGATAGCCAAGAAAGAGGCAGAAATCAATACACCTGGGGGGATCGCTCTCCCACAAGAGAGCTTCATACCTTCCAATATAATTTCCCTTTGGCTCAGCCTAGGTTTAGTATATCTTGTTTCTCTCAACCATCCCTGACGATGTTTTAAAATAGCAGCCATTCATAGGATGCACTCATTTGTTCTGTCCCCAAATACCTCTCAGGTGGAAATTTAAACACCTAGTTTAGGTAAATGTCTTCCTCCATGACTTTCAACCAGATTGTGAGCTGTCTGAAAGCAACAATTAAGTCCTTCTCATTCCCAGGTCCATCACTTGTTCAGTAGCGTCTGTGGGGTTTAATTCAAGTTGCAATGATGAGGCTATATCTCCTTGGGGCCAGAAAAGGAAACTGCAGGTCTCAATGCCCCTGAGTCATGTGCCTTCTAATTAAATTGAGAATTAAGGGATGTTTTCCTATGCATTAACAATAGGACAGGAGATATTTTGGTAATTTATACTTCAGTATAATTAAGAGAAGTAAATCTCTCTCTAGGAAGTGATTGGAGTCAAGCAGACACCACAGCTCACTTAAGCAGCAAGTTATTCTTGTCATTTTTTATGCCAACATATTTCTTCTTGAAAATTTGGTTACACTAATAGCAATGAGAGAAGTAGTAGAACTGGATAAAATAAGTGAGAGAAAAAAAAGTGTGAGGAAATATCATTATGATTAAACTGGTATTTATAATTAGAACTATTCTTTGGCATTCTCTGATAAATGAGTGAGAAGTTCCATCATGACCTTGTCTTAGAGTTTTCTAGTACCTGTCATTCACATAATATTCATGTTATGTTTGGTGCTATATACAGCAGAAAGAGGTAGAAGACAGTTTTTCTCTAGAAACTCATTGATCGTCAGAAGAAGTGCCAACACCATCAAGCCCCACCATCAAGTGGAGGCTCAGTCCCCACCTATCTGCCCCCAGCTTGTCTCCGTTATATCTGCATAAGGCTGTTTTCTTTCACAGTCTCCACTCCATCCTCACCTAACACAGGAGGCATGTCTACTGCTGACATTCTTCTGAGTACTACATGGGTACATTATATACAATTTAATGTATACAAATATTGATGTTTCTGTGGGTTGAACTTCCATAGCTGTTACCAGATTCCTAAGTAATTATCATTGTCAACATTTACTATAAAATTACCAAGTACCAGGCACTGTTCTTAGGAACTTTGCAGATATTAACTGATCAAATCCTCACAATAATCCTATGGGTAAGTATTATGATTATCCCCATTTTGCAGAGGAGAAAACTAAAGCACTAACTAAAGAGTTAGTAACTAACTAAAAGCACAAGGTAACAAAGCTTGTGACTGCTGAGTCCTGGATAGGAGCCCAGGCAGTGTGACACCCCTTCTCCAGGCTGTTTTTAAATGACTTGGCTTTCCTGCCTCTCCTATAGGGTCCCTGATATCCAATTAAGATATCAAAGCAGATATGGAATTTGGGGAAGCCAGGCCTGACCTCTTGGCAATATTAGGACCTCAAATCGTAGCTTTTCCTTTTCTGTTATATTTATACACCTGCGTATGCGTGAACATGGGTGTACACACATACACAGGCATTCATGTAATCGAATGTGCCTTTAATCAAACAATGCCATTTATTACTTCTGGTTTTTATTTTTATGAATGACAAATGTGAGGCCAGATATACAATTTTTGTTTTTTCCTAAGTGCTTATAAAAGGTTTTAATACTTGAAATTAAATAACTCCATAGGAATGACTGGAACCTTCACTATCTTCTTTAATCAGAAGCAATATAATTTTTCAAATAAATTGTAGGATATTAATTCAAAAAAATACTATGCTGCCATTAAAAGTTATGCTTTTGAAGATGATTTGCTAATATAAAATATTTATAGGTGAGGAGAGAACACAGGCCACAAAAAGTATTTCATGTAGCATGATCTTAATATCAAATTATGAAATTAAAAAGAAAATATATATACTCATAAAATCTTGAAGGCTGAAAAAATGAATTTTTTCTGGATCCACCTGCAAGAATGCAATAACATGTAACATTTTTCAGAATGGAAGCATGTAAATGAAGGAATGAGGAATAACCACTTATTCTGATTATTGGACAGCGTAAGATGCTGAGCTCCACAATTTCATTTATTAGCTTACATAAGTCTCATACAATCCTATGGGCCAGTTATTAGTTTCCCCATTTTATAAATGAAGAAATAAACACAGACATTAAAAGGCTTGCTCAGCATCACTTAGCTGGCAATAGAGGCCTCTCTTACTTCAAAGGCTTAAAAGAGCTTGACACATCCACGGTCCTCTTGCTAAGGCACCAGCAACTCCCACACTCTGCCTGCAATTTTGTATATCTACCTCAAGATTTCAACAAGCTCTAACTTTTCTCCTACCACCTGAGTGCTCAGAGGACCAAGAATCCCTCCCCCAGTCCCCCTGCATCTCATATGGCCCAGATCCAACTGCTTGGGGCCCCAGTTTTCCAACTCAGATCACCCTAGCTGTGGCCACCTGCCTGGAACTCTTCCTTCTCCCATTGAGGGCTTTCTCCAAGTGACTGCTCATACGTCTCACATTTTCTCCAGGATCCCTCCTAGATACCTATATGTGAGAATGTTTGATACAGGCTCAGGAGTACAACCTGGGAAGGAGCACATCTGTGGCAGATCCCCAACTGCAGTTATACTGCCCTCTTGGTGTCACAGCACCACAAGTCAGCCAGGTACAGGAGGCTTTTAGAGAAGTGGATTCTTCAGGTTTCCCTTGAGATCTAAAAATCCTCTTCTTCTCAGACTCTTGGCCAAGTTAGTACAAGTTTGCTACTCCAGAGAGAGAAGAAAGGAGGGAAGTAGACCTCAGTTAATTACTAGGTTTTTTCGCTAGACTTTTAATTGGGGGAGGGGACAGGTGCTTAACAAGCAAGGCTGACATCTGCTTGCCCATCATTCAGAAGACATTCATTCATCTGCAGGGCGCTGATCCAATTGCTTCCCCCTTTCAGTCAACACTGGCGCAGAAATAATTGTCATTGTTAAGGTTTATGCAGGGTTAAACGTTACAAAGCACTGGACACAAAAGGTATCTGACACAGTCACCCTGTCTTCTTATTTTTTTAATCACATTTTATTTTGCTCTCACAGTATTCCATGCTGGTGAAAATCTGCAGTTGCACATGTGGACATAAATCAGCTAGAAAACTGAGGTTTAAAAGAACAGGCTTTGGACTTGGCCAAATCAATCAATAACTGAGCCTCAAGGTATGCTCTGGAATGATTTCTCTGGGAAATTCTAGCAAGAACAACAAAATCCAAACAAATTGCAGGGAAGTTAATAAGCTTAAAGTGGGCATATTCATGCACCACAGAGACAACCAAAACAAAACAAATAAAGTGAAATGAAATAAAAGCACAAAAACTCCAGCCTTAACAAAAAACAACATCTCAGGATTCTGGTGTGTTTCTCCTCAGTCTTCCCTACATCATTGTCATGTCTACATCGTTTCAGATCTCCTTGGACTTCACCTCTCATTCCCTGCCATAAACTTGGTCCTTCTACTTGAAGACAAAATTTAGTGTTCACAGCGTTGGTCCTTGGTGTTCTTGAGATGAAGCCTTTATACTCTGGACTTTCCAGTGTTTGGTTATTTCCAATTAATATTTGGATCCTATTTCTCAGTCAAGAGCTACCTCAGTTCATTAAATGCCCATTGTAATTTCTGGACATTGTGAAAAACTCAAGCTTTGCTAGGATACATGCATACCTAAAGACCACAGAATATTTTGCACCAAAGCAGCCATGGCTGCATTAACCACATTATCTCTTAAAAGACCCCCTAAGACCACCTTACAGAGAACGCATTTTGAAAGTCTGGAACAGGCTATTCCGTGTCACCTCTGCCTCAAATCTAGCCCAAGGCATTTTGCCAAGTGGTGTTGGAAGAGGTATTCCACAAGCAGGGATCATTTTGCATAGTTAACTCTAAGAAGGAAAATTTGAAACTGCAGGAGCCTCTTAGAAAAGCAGATCTAATTGGGAGACCTGAAATGTGGCCAGGTCAGCTGGCTTCATGTGCCATTCCCAAGGCTCTAGGACTTTGGCCTCGCTCTCATTCAGCTGGCACCAGCTCATAGAACACAGGCCACTTACCAGCAAATCAAGGAACAGATTTACTCTTCCTGCTCCCTAAGAGGAACAGCTGCACCTGAACAAACTTTCAAGGTCAGGTTCACATGCAGTTTATGAAAACCTTCCCTGGATACTCCTGACAAAGGCCAAAGACAAATTTAACTCAGGTTTTCTGGTCTCTGGCCCGCTGCCCCATGTGACAGCTCCCTGCACCTAGTTCACAAAACCTCACCATTTAGCTGTCCCAGCGAGTCCTGCTTCAGGACAGGAAAGAGAAGTTCTCACATATCTCTCACAGAGTCTACGCTAGTTCCTTTTGCACCTGGGATCTCCTTGGGGGCCTCTGAATCGAAGTCTGACTAAGCCTGACCTTGCTTTGGTTTATGAGGGTAATGAAATCACAGCCCCAGGTGGGGTGGCTGCAGGTGCACTTGCTCAGCCCTTTGGAGCCTTGTTATTTCTGTAATTTGTCCCATGCTGTCTCCTGCTTGGGGTTATACTTTACAGCCTAATGAATGTGTTCTCTTATTAAGACAAACCTTATCCATGCCAATCCAATTAAATCTATATAATTAGCCTGGAAATTTTAAAGAAGTGGGCTTCAATGCAGATACAGTTTTTTGGTTTTTTTTTTCTTTTTCTATTGTAAGTTGTTGGACCAAGACTAATTATGATTTGGGAAGCAGAGAAGTTGGTGGAAAGAGCAACTAGTTAGATGTCAGAAGACCTAGGTTTTATTCCAGTTCTGTTATGTGATCTTGAGCAGGTTCCTCTCCTCCATGGATGTTGGTCCCTTGGCAATGAAATGAATAGTTTGGACACATTTGTATAGATAATATCTTTTCATTTATTGAGTTACCTTACTGCATGTCAGACAGTCGCATAAAAATTTGGCAAAGTGGGTACAATGTTGTCGATTGTGGGAATACAATCACCAGACAATAGAAGACAAATGATTCACCCAAGACCAGACAGTGAAGAAGAAGATATGTTTCCAAAACCCATCCATATGCTTCCCAAATTGATAACCTATACTCTGCAGACGATGAATCTTAGGAGGAAAGTTTGGAAGTAGCTGAAGTCAGTATCAGGTCACAAGGCTGAGTTGTACTCTTAGCTCAGTTACTAACTCAGAGATCCTAGACCAGTAGACCGTCTCATTGTCAACCACCACCACAACTAATCTTTCCTTCTCAGTTCTCAGAAAATTCAGGGTAATATATAGGGTATACGTCAAAGTCTTCTAAAATATAGGCACAAGAAAAACAGAAGTAGAGCAAATTTTGTTATACTTTTATCGAAAAGGAGAGGAGAAAAATGATTCATTTCTCTGGACACAATAGGTAAATGCTGGTCCCAGACATAAACCTAACACTATCGTTAATGGTGTCCACCAAGCTCTAGGTTTCACCTATGTTTGTGAAGCACTTTGTTCAATAAAAATTGTGATCATAAATAAATTGAGAATCAGCAAATGGAAAGCTTAGCCTATATTAATCATGAAAAGTACATTTTCCTGGTGAGTACTTAGTACCAGATTAAAATTCAATTCAATATCTAATGACATTATGAAAGTCTGGCTAATGTAGAAACCAGTTCTTCCATTTTTCAGAGAGACAAAAATGGATTTTTCAGTAATTATTTATTCAAGGATTTAATTCAAACAATGTTATTATTTCTTGAGGAAAAAGAAGGGCTCTATCCTTGGATAGGGCATTTGTCTGCTTATATATAAAAAAGCAACAATAAAACATCAAAATTTCTTCCTTTACTATGCTGAAATAATATACATACAGAAAAATGCACCAAAAAAATTTCAGATCAATGATTTTTAAAACCACCATCCAGATCAAGAAATAGAATATTACCAACACCACAGAAGCTTCCCATATATTGAATCCCAATAAATGTCCCCTGTGTCCCCCAAAGTTAACCAATATATTTATTTTTTATATTTCTTTATAATTTACCAACCAAAGCATACTATTGATGATTTTATAAACTTTATCTTAATGGGCTCATATAGTCCATATTCTTTTGTATCTAATTTTTAAAATAAAATTATATTTGTGATATTTAGCCATATTGTATGAAGATGTATTTTGTTCTTTTTTCACTATAGTGTAGTATTACATTGCATGTATATTTAGTATATGTATAAAAATATCATAATTTACCATTCTACTCCTCATGAACATTGATTGTAGTTATTTGCAAATTTAGGCTTTTATAATAATGTTGCAATAAACATTCTTGCATGTGTCTCTTCTGTACCTGGGCATTTATTTATGTTCTTGGCTTATATCGTGGAGTAAATTGCTGAATCGTAGGATTTGCCTTTCCTAACTTTAATAGATACTGCTAAAGTGTATTCCAAAAGGATTGTACCAAATTAACTCCTACCAGCAACACATGAGAGCTTTATTTTTCCACATCCTTTCCAATACTTAGTGTTACCTGTCTTTTGCATGTTTACCATTCCAGTGTCTGTGCAGGTGATATCTTATTCTTTTCATATGCATTTTCGTGATAACTAATGAGAATGAGAAACTTTTCACGCATTTGCTGGGCATATGAATGTCTACAATCCACCTGGAATTAATTTTCGTTTATGGCCTAAAATAGGGATCATTTTTCATTTCCTTCCATATAGACATTCTGTTACTTCAACAGCACTTATTGAAAAGGCCATCCTTTTTCCACTGCTGTGAAGTGCTACTTGTATCATTAATCATTTGCCATATACATATGGTTTTGTTCCAAGGATCTCATTTTTTTCCCACTATTGGTTTAGTTGTCTATGCCTCTATCCTTGCACCTATATTTTAATGTCTTAATTACCGTATATTTTAATACCTTAATGTAGGGTAGCGTAAGTCCTCCCACTGTTTTTCTTCTTTGAGTGTGCTTTGGCTATTGCCAGAATTTGCAAGAATTGGCTTATCAAGTTCCAATGAAAAACAAAACAAAATAACATCTGGTAAGATTTTGAGTGGGATTGCATTGATCTAGGATCAATGATCTAGGCAGTTTAGGGGCTATTAAAAGCAAAGCTATAGTGAAGACCTGGCTATTTCCAATTCATCACTCTGAATTCTCTCAAAAGCGTTTCATAGTTGCCTGTGTAGAAATCCTGAACATGATGCGCTGAATTTATTCCAAGGTATTTAATCTTTGGTACAGATAGATTATATCTTGTAATTTTTTTTTCATTTTCTTTTTTTTTTTTAACATCTTTATTGGAGTATAATTGACTTACAATGGTGTGTTAGTTTCTGCTTTATAACAAAGTGATTCAGCTATATATATACATATATCCCCATATCTCTTCCCTCTTCTGTCTCCTTCCCTCCCACCCTCACTATCCCACCCCTCTACGTGGTCACAAAGCACCGAGCTGATCTCCCTGTGCTATGCAGATGCTTCCAACTAGCTATCGGTTTTACATTTGGTAGTGTATATATGTCCATGCCACTCTCTCACTTTGTCCCAGCTTACCCGTCCCCCTACCCATGTCCTCAAGCCCATTGTCTAGTAGGTCTGTGTCTTTATTCCCATCCTGCCCCTAGCTTCTTCATGACCTTTTATTTTTTTTTTAGATTCCATATATATGTGTTAGCATATGATATTTGTTTTTCTCTTTCCGACTTACTTCACTCTGTATGACAGACTCTAGGTCCATCCACCTCACTACAAATAACTCAATTTCCTTTCTTTATATGGCTGAGTAATATTCCATTGTATATATGTGCCACATCTTCTTTATCCATTCATCTGTCGATGGACACTTAGGTTGTTTCCATGTCCTGGCTATTGGAAATAGAGCTGCAATGAACATTGTGGTACATGACTCTTATTGAATTATGGTTTTCTCAGGGTATATGCCCAGTACTGGGATTGCTGGGTCGTATGGTAGTTCTATTTTTAGTTTTTTAAGGAACCTCCTTACTGTTCTCCATAGTGGCTGTACCAATTTACATTCCCCCCAACAGTACAAAAGGGTCCACTTTTCCCCACACCCTCTCCAGCATTTATTGTTTGTAGATTTTTTGATGATGACCATTCTGACTGGTGTGAGATGATATCTCATTGTAGTTTTGATTTGCATTTCTCTAATGATTAATGATGTTGGGCATTTTTACATGTTTTTGTTGGAAATCTGTATATCTTCTTTGGAGAAATGTCTACTTAGGTCTTCTGCCCATTTTTGGATTGGGTTGTTTGTCTTTTTGATATTGAGCTGCATGAGCTGCTTGTAAATTTTGGAGATTAATCCTTTGTCAGTTGCTTTGTTGCAAATATTTTCTCCCATTCTGAGGGTTGTCTTTCCATCTTGTTTACGGTTTCCTTTACTGTGCAAAAGCTTTTAAGTTTCATTAGGTCCCATTTGTTTATTTTTGTTTTTATTCCATTTCTCTAGGAGGTGGGTCAAAAAGGATCTTGCTGTGATTTATGTCATAGAGTGTTCTGCCTATGTTTTCCTCTACGAGTTTTATAGTGTCTGGCCTTACATTTAGGTCTTTAATCCATTTTGAGTTTATTTTTGTGTATGGTGTTAGAAAGTGTTCTAATTTCATACTTTTACATGTAGCTGTCCAGTTTTCCCAGCACCACTTATTGAAGAGACTGTCTTTTCTCTATTGTATACTCTTGCCTCCTTTATCAAAAATAAGGTGACCATATGTGCATGGGTTTACTCTGGGCTTTCTATCTTGTTCCACTGATCTATATTTCTGTTTTTGTGACAGTACCATACTGTCTTGATTGCTGTAGCTTTGTAGTATAGTCTGAAGTCAGGGAGCCTGATTCCTCCAGCTCCCTTTTTCTTTCTCAAGATTGCTTTGGCTATTCGGGGTCTTTTGTGTTTCCATACAAATTGTGAATTTTTTTGTTCTAGTTCTGTGAGAAATGCCACTGGTGGTTTGATAGGGATTGCATTGAATCTGTAGATTGCTTTGAGGAGTATACTCATTATCACAATGTTGATTCTTCCAATCCAAGAACAGGCTATATCTCTTCATCTATTTGTATCATCTTTAATTTCTTTCATCAGTGTCTTATAGTTTTCTGCATGCAGGTCTTTTGTCTCCTTAGGTAGGTTTATTCCTAGATATTTTATTCTTTTTGTTGCAATGGTAAATTGGAGTGTTTCCTTAAATTCTCTTTCAGATTTTTCATCATTAGTGTATAAGAATGCAAGAGATTTCTGTGTATTAATTTTGTATCCTGCTACTTTACCAGAACGATTGATTAGCTTTAGTAGTTTTCTGGTAGCATCTTTAGGATTCTCTATGTATAGTATCATGTCATCTGAAAACAGTGACAGCTTTATTTCTTCTTTTCCGATTTGGATTCCTTTTATTTCTTTATCTTCTCTGATTGCTGTGGCTAAAACTTCCAAAACTATGTTGAATAATAGTGGTGAGAGTGGGCAACCTTGTCTTGTTCCTGATCTTAGTGGAAATGTTTTCAGTTTTTCACCATTGAGGATGATGTTGGCTGTGTGTTTGTCATATATGGCCTTTATCTTGTTGAGGTAAGTTCCCTCTATGCCTACTTTCTGGAGGGCTTTTATCATAAATGGGTGTTGAATTTTTTCAAAAGCTTTCTCTGCCTCTATTGAGATGATCATGTGATTTTTAATCTTCAAATTGTTAATATGTTGTGTCACATTGACTGACTTGCATATATTGAAGAATCCTTGCATTCCTGGGATAAACCCCACTTCATCATGGTGTGTGATCCATTTAATGTGCTGATGGATTCTGTGTGCTAGTATTTTGTTGAGGATTTTTGCATCTATGTTCAGCAGTGTTATTGGCCTGTAGTTTTCTTTTTTTATGACATCTTTGTCTGGTTTTGGTATCAGGGTGATGGTGGCCTTGTAGAATGAGTTTGGGAGTGTTCCTTCCTCTGCTATATTTTGGAAGATTTTGAGAAGGATAGGTGTTAGACTTCTCTAAATGTTTGATAGAATTAGCCTCTGAAGCCATCTGGTCCTGGGCTTTTGTTCGTTGGAAGATTTTTAATCACAGTTTCAATTGTGATTGGTCTGTTCATATTTTCTATTTCTTCCTGGTTCAGTCTCAGAAGGTTGTGTTTTTCAAAGGATTTGAAATAATTTGTCCATTTCTTCCAGGTTGTCCATTTTATTGTCATATAGTTGCTTGTAGTAATCTCTCATGATCCTTTGTATTTCTGCAGTGTCAATTGTTACTTCTCCTTTTTCATTTCTAATTCTATTGATTTGAGTCTTCTCCCTTTTTTTCTTGATGAGTCTGGCTAATGGTTTATCAATTTTGTTTATCTTCTCAAAGAACCAGCTCTTAGTTTTATTGATCTTTGCTATTGTTTCCTTCATTTCTTTTTCATTTATTTCTGATCTGATCTTTATGGTTTCTTTCCTTCTGCTAACTTCGGGGGTTTTTTGTTCTTCTTTCTCTAATTGCTTTAAGAGTAAGGTTAGGTTGTTTATTTGAGATGTTTCTTGTTTCTTAAGGTAGGATTGTATTGCTATAAACTTCCCTCTTAGAACAGCTTTTGCTGCATCCCATAGGTTTTGGGTCATCGTGTTTTCATTGTCTTTTTTTCAAGGTATTTTTTGATTTCCTCTTGATTTCTTCAGTGATCTCTTGGTTATTAAGTAGTGTATTGTTTAGCCTCCATATGTTTGTATTTCTTACAGATTTTTTCCTGTAATTGATATCTAGTCTTATAGCGTTGTGGTCGGAAAAGATACTTGATACGATTTCAGTTTTCTTACATTTATCAAGGCTTGATTTTTGACCCGAGATATGACCTATCCTGGAGAATATTCCATGAGCACTTGAGAAGAAAGTTTATTCTGTTGTTTTTGGTTGGAATGTCCTATAAATATCAGTTAAGTCCATCTTGTTTAATGTATCATTTAAAGCTTGTGTTTCCGTATTTATTTTCATTTTGGATGATCTGTCCATTGGTGAAAGTCGCACGTTAAAGTCCCCTACTATGATTGTGTTACTGTCGATTTCCCCTTTTATGACTGTTAGCATTTGTCTTATGTGTTGAGGTACTCCTATGTTGGGTGGGTAAATATTTACAGTTGTTATATCTTCTTCTTGGTTTGATCCCTTGATCATTATGTAGTGTCATTCTTTGTCATTTGTAATAGACTTTGTTTTAAAGTCTATTTTGTCTGATATGAGAATTGCTACTCCAGCTTTCTTTTGATTTCCATTTGCATGGAATATCTTTTTCATCCCCTCACTTTCAGTCTGTATGTGTCCCTAGGTCTGAAGTGGTTCTCTTGTAGACAGCATATATACAGGTCTTGTTTTTGTATCCATTCAGCCAGTCTATGTATTTTGGTTGGAGCATTTAATCCATTTACATTTAAGGTAATTATCAATATGTATGTTCTTATTACCATTTTCTTAATTGTTTTGGGTTTGTTATTGTAGGTCTTTTCTTTCTCTTGTGTTTCCTGCCTAGAGAAGTTCCTTTAGCATTTGTTGTAAAACTGGTTGGGTGGTGCTGAATTCTCTTAGCTTTTGCTTGTCTGTAAAGGTTTTAATTTCTCCATCAAATCTGAATGAGATCCTTGCTGGGTAGAGTAATCTTGGTTGTAGGTTTTTCCCTTTCATCACTTTAAATATGTCTTGCCACTCCCTTCTGGCTTGCAGAGTTTCTGCTGAAGGACCAGCTGTTAACCCTATGGGGATTCCCTTGTATGTTATTTGTTGTTTTTCCCTTGCTGCTTTTAGTATTTTTTCTTTGTATTTAATTTTTGATAGTTTGAGTAATATGTGTCTTGGCATGTTTCTTCTTGGATTTATCCTGTATGGGACTCTCTGTGCTTCCTTGACTTGATTATCTATTTCCTTTCCCATATTAAGGAAGTTTTCAACTCTAATCCCTTCAAATATTTTCTCAGTCCCTTTCTTTTATTCTTCTTCTTCTGGGACCCTTATACTTCAAATGTTAGTGTGTTTAATGTTGTCCCAGAAGTCTCTGAGACGGTCCTCAGTTCTTTTCATTCTTTTTTCTTTATTCTCTCTTCAGTAGTTATTTCCACTATTTTGTCTTCAAGGTCACTTATCCGTTTTTCTGCCTCAGTTATTCTGCTATGGATTCCTTCCAGAGAATTTTAAATTTCATTTATTGTGTTGTTCATCATTGTTTGTTTTCTCTTTAGTTCTTCTAGGTCTTTGTTAAACGTTTCTTGTTTTTTTCCATTCTATTTCCAAGATTTGGTTCATCTTTACTCTTATTATTCTGAATTCTTTTTCAGGTAGACTGCCTATTTCCTCTTCATTTGTTTGGTCTGGTGGGTTTTTATCTTGCTCCTTCATCTGCTGTGTGTTTCTCTGTCTTCTCATTTTTCTTAACTTACTGTGTTTGGGGTCTCCTTTTTGAAGGCTGCAGGTTCATAGTCCCCATTGTTTTTGGTGTCTGCCACCAGTGGCTAAGGTTGTTTCAGTGGGTTGTGTAGGCTTCCTGGTGGAGGGGACTAGTGCCTGTGTTCTGGTGGATGAGGATGGATCTTGTCTTTCTGGTGAACAGGTCCACGTTTGGTGGTGTGTTTTGGGGTGTCTGTGACCTTATTATGATTTTAGGCAGCCTCTCTGCTAATGGGTGGGTTTGTGTTCCTGTCTTGCTAGTTGTTTGGCATAGGGTGTCCAGCACTGTAGCTTGCTGGTCGTTGAGTGGAGCTGGGTCTTCACCTTGAGATGGAGATCTCTGGGAGATTTTCAGCGTTTGATATTACGTGGAGCTGGGAGGTCTCTGGTGGACCAATGTCCTGAACTCAGCTCTCCCACCTCAGAGGCACAGGCCTGACACCCAGCCAGAGCACCAAGACCCTGTAATCCACACAGCTCAGAATAAAAGGGAGAAAAAAAGAAAGAATGAAAGATAGAAAGAAAATTTAAAAAATAAATTTATTAATTTAAAAAATAAAAAAGTATTATTAAAAATAAATATAATTTAAAAAGTAATAAAAAAAAGAAAGAAAGAAAGAGGAGATTAACCAAACCAAAAAACAAGTCCACCAATGATAACAAGTACTAAGGACTATACTAAAAAAAAACACCAAAAACGGACAGACAGACCCCTAGGATAAATGGTAAAAGCAAAGCTACAGAGACAAAATCACATACAGAAGCATACACATACACACTCACAAAAAGAGAAAATGGAAAAAAAATTATATATCGTTGCTCCCAAAGTCCACTGCCTCAATTTGGGATGATTTGTTTTCTATTCAGGTACTCCACAGATGTAAGGTACATCAAGTTGATTGTGGAGATTTAATCCGCTGCTCCTGAGGCTGCTGGGAGAGATTTCCCTTTCTCTTCTTTGTTCGCACAGCTCCTGGGGTTCAGCTTTGGATTTGGCCCCGCCTCTGCATGTAGGTCGCCTGAGGGCGTCTGTTCCCCCTCAGACATGACGGGCTTAAAGTAGCAGGTGATTTGGGGGCTCTGGCTCATTCAGCCTGGGTGCAGGGAGGGGTACAGAATGTGGGGCGAGCCTCCGGCGGCAGAGGCCAGCATGATGTTGCAACAGCCTGAGGTGCACCGTGTGTTCTCCCAGGGAAGTTGTCCCTGGATCACGGGAGCCTGGCAGTGGCGGGCTCCACAGGCTCCTGGGAGGCGAGGTGTGGAGAGTGACCTTTGCTTGCACACAGGCTTCTTGGTGGCGGCAGCAGCAGCCTTAGTGTCTCATGTCCGTCTCTGGTGTCTGTGCTGATAGCCGTGGCTTGTGCCTGTCTCTGGAGCTCATTTAGGCAGCGTTGTTAATCCCGTCTCCTCACCCACCATGAAACAAAGAGGCAAGAAAAAGTTTCTTGCCTCTTAGGCAGGTCCAGACGTTTTCCCAGACTCCCTCCCAGGTCCCTGTGGCGCACTAGCCCCCTTCAGGCTGTGTTCACGCCGCCAACCCCAGTCCTCTCCCCGGGATTTGACCTCTGAAGCCCGAGCCTCAGCTCCCAGCCCCCGCCTGCCCCGGCGGGTGAGCAGACAAGCCTCTCGGGCTGGTGAGTGCTGGTCGGCACCGATCCTCCGTGCGGGAATCTCTCCGCTTTGCCCTCCGCACCCCTGTGGCTGCGCTCTCCTCCGTGGCCCTGAAGCTCCCCCCCTCCGCCACCCGCCGTCTCTGCCAGTGAAGGGGCTTCCTAGTGTGTGGAAACCTTTCCTCCTTCACAGCACCCTCCCACTGGTGCAGGTCCCATCCCTATTCTTTTGTCCCTGTTTTTTCTTTTTTCTTTTGCCCTACCCAGGTACCTGGTGAGTTTCTTGCCTTTTGGGAGGTCTGAGGTCTTCTGCCAGCGTTCAGTAGGTGTTCTGTAGGGGTTGTTCCACATGTAGATGTATTTCTGATGTATTTGTGGGGAGTAAGGTGACCTCCACGTCTTACTCTTCCGCCATCTTGAAGCTCCTCTCTCATTTTCTGTTTGTTGCTATAATCTAGAAATCCAATTTCTAAATGCCATTTACTTTAGCAAATGTGATAAACTCGTTCATTATTAGCCTTATTAAATCCTATTTCTTATCCCAGCAAGGCTATCAAAGTGGGGAGGACTCTCCTCCCTGATGCTCTGGAAGACGTCCCAAATCCTGGGCTCAGTTCTCTGGGCTCAGTCCTCCTCCAGGTCTTGGCCTTCACTGTCCTGTCACCTCCTTCAAGTAAACATTTCTTTTTTTAAGTGTTTTGCAGCTTTCCTATTTGCCCTCATAGGATGGTTGGTTTGTAATGTAATCCTCCTTTACTAAAAGTAATCTCAAAGTTGCTTTATTTGACAAAATATAATTCAAATGTAAATGCAGAAAGATTCTTCCTATTAAACTGCTCTCAGAGTTAAATTTTTGCTTAGATCTAAAAAAATTATTAAAATTGGAGATAGGAGGAAAAAATTAAGAATGTTGTTAAAACATTCTGTCTTAATTATTTTCTATAATATTTGCAATCTGTTAGAAACAAAAAATCATTACATAAAAGAAAATAATTTTTCCTATGTTGTGATATAGGCATTATTTCAATTCATAAAAACATAAAACTACCATGTTAAAGAAAACAATAAACATAAATTAATGCGTAATTATTTGTTTTACATAAACTGCTGTTCATATATTTGGCTGTAGGTGCCAATGATTCAATAGCTATGTTTTTGGTTTTGTTTTGGGTTTGTTAGTTTACCACCTTAAGAGGCATGAAATTAGGTCTGATTTTATTTCTAAAAGATATTCAGTTTTATTCCTTATAGTTATCTCAAATGACACATTGTTATTATGTTAACAGCAGAATAGTCCAATAATATGCGTAAACATGCTCAAGGGATTAGGAGGAATCCTACTATATTTATTTTCCTTCATGGCTTGGGTCATTTAATTCAGATTTTCACCACCAAAAGTTCAATTCAATTTATGTGATTATTTCTGGGAAAGATAGTAATTACATAAGCCAGATATTACTTGAGAAATTGTATAGAAAATATATATTACTAGCTTTATCTAGATACATCTGGAAATGTTAAAGCATAGTTGGTCTCTCTAGGTTGAGTAAGAAGAATAAATCAGTAAAATTAAAAAATTTCAAAAATAATTTTTTGCCATGCCCTACTACTGTAGAATGTGCCAAAGCTCTAAAGTTAACTTATTAAAGAGTTAGAATACGAATATTACTGACAAATATGAGTTTAGTGGGCCTTTAAGACCAAAGAAATTGTAATAAATTGTTTTATGTTAAAGGAGTTGAAGTAATAAATGAAAATAAGCTGTGTAAGGAATCAATGAAGAAATGAAAAGCATCAAAAACTGGGAGAAAGTAAAGGTATACAAAGACTGGGAGCCCTGATGAGCCTGAAGAGTGGCTGTAGTGGAGGAGAATGAATAAGATACCTGAATCAGAGGGAGTTATAGGCAGATAATGGGATAGTGAATTGGTTTTACAGAGGTGGGGCAGTTATGGATGATGACCAGGGCCAAGACAGAACAGAGAGTACATGCGGAGTGGAGGAGATACTCCTGGAGTTGAGGATCTCAAAGAAATGAGAGACCATTGTATGGACTTATCCACATGGAAAAAAAAATAACCCAGGATCATGGCACGGATTGAGGGAGAAAGAAAGATTCTAAGCCAAATGCCAAAGTCTTTGATAAATGAATGAGGATAACAGAAACAAAATATCTAAAATCTAGGAAAGAAACAATCCCAAAGTGAGTACTACTTGAGGGAAATGCTATCTGATCAAAACTACTTTCTTCAACAGTGGGATAGTAGAAAAGATGTTTAATTTAACCACCTACTGAAAATCAACAAAAGCTACAAATGCTGCCTGTGTACCAAAGCAACCAGGTCAATTGCACCAGGACACCTCACTTGTCAGCAATAACCCAAGAAAACACATTTGACGTCATTTCACACATTCGTTAAATTAAATTTCCAAATGTATGTTAAAGTCAGAGATATATGAGCAGAAGTGTTATCTAGGAAAACCAGCTGTTGTCCAGATGGGCCCTCAAAGGGCAGAATTGTCTTGGCAACATCGTCATTCTTTCAGCGATATTTATTAAGTACCCACCACATGCCTGCCACTGGGCTGGGCGTTGGAGATCCACCTGTGTTTACACCCCAGCAGGGTGTTTCGGGTAGTTCTTATCTTTGCTTTTCTGGAAGTCAATATTTCTAGTCCTTAAGTTCTCTCAATAGGATATACCAAGTTAGCATGTAGTAATGACAAGGATGGTTAATGAACATAGTAATGACAAGCAAAAAGAAGTGGAAGTATTAAAAAGCCTTTCATCTAATCATAGAGGAAAGGGCCATAGTCATCAAGCTATGGCCCATGAGCCAGCCTGCCACGTGTTTTTATATAACCAGCAAGCTAAATGTATTAGCCTTCTGAGAACAGTCGCTTGATTTTGCTTCTTGGCTGGCAAAGCCTAAAATATTTACTATTTGGACTTTTATAGAAAAATTTTATCTAACCCCAATTTAAGCAAGACCCGATGAAGCATCTCTGTTCCATATTACCTGGTTTTAGTCTTCTGAACTTGAAAAAGATTGTATCAGTAGTGCCAACAAATTTTGGGTTTGGTGCTTTCCTTCACCAGTGTGCTAGAAACTTTGTTTTCTTTTTGCTACCTAGTTATTCTTCAGCTATAATGTTCATTGTCAAATAGCTCTGTTCGGCAATCTAGTCTTGATTAGATGTCCAGGCCATTTCTCTCTGATTTTTAGACCTGATAAATATTCTTTTATTTCTGAGGGTATCTGTAGATACTGCCTCTCATGGACTATGCATAATGTAGTCTAACTTAGGGATTGACAAACATTTTGTGTAAAGAGCTAAATAGTAAATATTTTTGGCTTTGCAGGCCTGATAGTCTCTGTCGAAACCACAAAGCTCTGCCACGGTCATGTGAAAGCAGAGATAGAAAATTTGAAAATGAATGGGGCAGGGGTGTTCCAATAAAACTGTATTTGCAAAAACAGGTGAGCTGGTTTTGGCCTCTGGACCACAGTTTGTCAAACTCTAGTCCAACTTGTTCTTAGATGTTCCAACTCAAGTTTTATAAATATCTATGCAGAAGCTTCATTTTCTATTATATCCACTTTACAAGTGAGGAAAATGGCAGTGTCTCTCTTACAGCAGAATAAACTCTGTATTTGAATAAACCAATCAAGCAACTAATAATATCTTTGGGGAGAAAAGTAAACCATCAAATTGTTAGTCATAAGTTGAACCCCAAAACTGAGTTTGAATTTTGAATTTTTCCAGGGACTACAATGCCTTACATTTGATCCCGAATGCTGGTGAATGTCAAATCACAGCTGTTGGACCTTTAATGTATCAGTCTTGAAAGGAAAGCTTTGGCTTTGTTTGAGACAGTTCATGTTTTCATGAGATTTTTAGCTTACTGTCTTTGGGTATTGCTCCACCTTGCATATCTGAAGATTCTCTCTTCTACCTGGAAATCAGGGCTGGTCAGAATGGCCCTGAGTATTGTTCCTTTTGGGTATCAATTATAAATGTTTAAACAAATGGGTCACAAACTGAAATGAGGTCAATTAAATCTTCTGAGGCATGCTCCATTCTGATGGATGAGCTGAAATGAAAACCATTTCAGAACCTACTTTCAGCAGAATAATGAATTCGGCGTTTCCAATCATTAAAGTTGAAATTATAATAGATAGCATTCTGCCCCACTGTTCATGAGATTTAACTCTTCAAAGGTCATAATAGATACACCCTATTAAATAATGCAGGCCAGACAAAGCTGACTTAATAAAACTGAAATGTCACTTTGGGTTTGAACTGATTTTCCTACTTAAAGACCTTTTAGGCTTGCAAATCAAAACTGCCTTGTATTCGCATGTCTGAAGGAGCTTGACTTTCCCAGGGTTAGTTTAAAAAATGCAGATCGATGGGAAAGGTTGGTGTTGGGTCAGTATCGAATAGCCTTCTCTCAGGGACTTGAATTATTCATGAGCATCCATGTGTTTTGTGTTTCTTGCTTAACACTATGGGCATTGGGGGCAGGAGGAGAATGTAGTCAAATGCAAACATAGATTCCTTCTTAGACAGAGTTAGCAGTTCGAGGAGGGAGGAGGCTGGGGGTGGATGTAATTTTACAGGAATTTGAATCAATAAACTTTGAAACTAAAGAACTGTCCGACAGCTGAGGATACCCAAGTTTTATGTTATCTACAGTTCATTTTTGACAAGCTGTGTACCCTTTAAACAAAAGTAGGAAGACATAAAGCCAACTGCCTATCTTCTGATTGTGAATGTGGCTGTCTTTGGCTGCCTCCTATACTGACTTGGAGGTGGGGTGGCCCCTGTAGACAGGTAAGTGTACAACTGGAGTATGGAAATAAGACTCAAGAAGGGAATAAAGCCAATATTTTATAATAACTATAAATGGAATATAATCTTTAAAAATTCTGAATCACTATGTTGTGTGGCTGAAACATATAATATTGTAAATCAACTATACCTCAGTTAAAAAAAAGAAAGAAAAGAAGAAAAAAAGAAGACTCAAGAGCTAGGTTCCACTCTGCTTTCCTTTCCTCTGAGTACGTCATCTACCATTTCTGAGCTGCAGAATGCACTTCTATAAAATAAAGCACTTTAGTCCTCTTCAGTGGTTTTCAAATTTTGGGGGCGTTGCAGAGCACACTCTTGGAATAGAACATTCCCTATAAGTCATATGCACAGAACAGACACAGGACTGAGGTAGGAGTAAGGGATTCAAGGAAGGAGACGCTGAGCCTCTATTTTTCCTAACTTGGTAGAATTGGTCTCAGTATTCTCCCTGACTGCTTGCCCCTAAATATCAAGCTGAGGAAGTCAGGAGAAAGAAAGAGCTAGCTCTTCCTTCATTTTCCCTGTTGGCCCTCTTAACTGCCCTTCATCCTTCCTCCCATGGTTCACAAACTTTAGGTCTTAAAAAATTCCTTAGCTGAAATATTGTGTGTGGTTTTGTCTACAAAGGAGACCCAGAATGAGCCACATTGAAAATCATGATTTTCAGGGCCCACTTCCTGACTTCAGAGAGGAATCCTGTGTATGGACGACTAGTTTTGAGAGCATTTAAAGAAGGACAGAATGAAGAATGGTAAAAAAATAAATAGAAGAAAAGATTGTTGGATTAATGCTGTAGTATTAGATCTGGAGGTCTAGAGCTAAAATGATGTCTTAATTTGGAAGAATAAACGGTCACATCGGGTTACACCAACATCTGCGAGCCTGAAGCAAAGTTTTTCTGCCCGTATTTCCCTTACCACATTAATGTCTGTAAGAAATGAGCTGGGGCCCCTATGGATAATGATCACCTTATTACTGTATAGATGTGCATTCTAGTGTCAAAAATAAGTTGTCCTTTGTCATCTGCGTGCCTTGATTTGGTTCTCAGCCCTGGACAATAAGACAGTTATATAATTTTTTTCTGACAGAAAGAAAATATGCCACATTTTACAAGAATGCAAACTTCATCTAGAGAAGTGGTCCAAGAAAAATATCCAAGGAAAACCCTGCCTTGGCCTCAAAAATCTGTGACCTTAATGTTAAATGCAAAAAAAAAAAAAAAAAAAAGGTGATCTTAAAACCAAAAAAAGAAATGTTTAAAGTTCAATTCACTTTTTTCTTGCTGTTAATTAAGGCTATGAGGACAGTGACCTTAAAAGTGTAACATTCCTTGTAAATTGATACAGCCACTCTACAGAACAGTATGGAGGTTCCTTAAAAAACTAAAAATAGAACTACCATATGACCCAGCAATCCCTCTACTGGGCATATACCCTGACAAAACCATAATTCAAAAAGGGTCATGTACCACAATGTTCATTGCAGCACTGTTTACAATAGCCAGGACATGCAAGAAACCTAAGTGCCCATTGACAGATGAATGGATAAAGATGTGGCACATATATACAATGGAATATTACTCAGCCATAAAAAGAAACGAAATTGAGTTATTTGTAGTGAGGTGGATGGACCTAGAGTCTGTCATACAGACATACAGAGTGAAGTAAGTCAGAAAGAAAAACAAATACCATATGCTAACACATATATATGGAATCTAAAAAAAAAAAAAAAAAAAAGGTTCTGAAGAACCTAGGGGCAAGAGAGGAATAAAGATGCAGATGTAGAGAATGGACTTGAGGACATGGGGAGGGGGATGGGTAAGCTGGGGCAAAGTGAGAGAGTGGCATGGACTTATAAATACTACCAAATGTAAAATAGATAGCTAGTGGGAAGCAGCCGCATAGCACAGGGAGATCAGCTGGGTGCTTTGTGACCACCTAGAGGAGTGGGATAGGGAGGGTGGGAGGGAGATGCAAGAGGGAGGAGATATGGGGATATATGTATATGTATAGCTGATTCACTTTGTTATACAGCAGAAACTAACACACCATGTAAAGCAATTATACTCCAATAAAGATGTTAAAAAAAAAAAAGTAACATTCCTTTAGGCAGTGAAAGGAATAATGACTGACCCTTAAGACTGCCACTGAATGGACAAAATATGCATTGATTATGCATACAGTTACCCAATTTTGTTATTTTACAAAATTGAATTCTTTCCTGCTGAAGTCCAATGCTGAGCACTTAAATGCAGACTGTACTTAATTTTGTCAGAGTAAATAGCAGAGGTTATGGAAAGTGTTGTGGTTCCACAGTCATTAATATTCCACTGGTGTTGGAAGAGACTAGCAAGAGAAGAACACAGCAGGTTAGGTTTATATGAATCTATTCAAACCCCACATAATGAATGTGGAGAAGAGTGATTTGAATGTGTAATTTCAGTCACTCAGCAGAACGAAAAATTCTCATGCTTAGTCTCAGGGCTTTGAAAGAGCTGTTTATTTTGTAATTTTTCACTCACTATTATAATCAGACCTTATGAAATAAATTGTTAATAATTTTCAAACTAAATGAACTCTTTTTTTTCTCTAGAAAATTTCTAAATTTCTTATACTGTCACAAGATTTTGTATTTTGTAGTTCTTTCCATTACAAGGATTCAGAGCAGTCACATGACAGGGAAATTCAGTTATGCTGGCATTTTAATGCTTTCCTACACTCACACCTACTGGGACCCACATCTGTCCCTCCTGAATTCAATAGACAGATGTGGTTATTTTCACTTTCTAGTGGAGATGGCTAAAGTGCCTAGCCACTTATGTCACACTTCTACCAAATGTTTTAGGTAAAGGTAATCAAAAGGATTATGAGATGAAAGAAAGTCCCCAATTCAAAGATGGAAGACCAATCTCTATCTGGAACTCTCAATAGTGGGGTTAGGGAATCAAACAGTAAATTGTAGGTAAAGAGATGGGCAGAAAATATCAAATTTAATAAAGAACTCTGGTGGAAAGGAAGATGGAATGTTATAGGATTGAAAAGCCCTGGGGAGGAAATTACAACTATGTGAAGATCCTTTAGCTCTCTCCTGCAATGTCAGGATATGTCTTTCCAAGAATATGATGAACCATAACCAAAAGTAAACTAAAACAGACTTATCAGTAATTTACCCAAGACTCTCTGTAGGCGCTCAACAGCTGTCATCATTTTCTACTAAGTCAAACTGTAACACTACCCTGGAATGTGAATACAAGACAGTAAGAAAAATAAGGATATAGGTGACAGAGTTTTCTTTCAAAGCGAGTGTCACTTATTTTTTATGTTTCCAAAACTACCATCTTGACATTACAAACAAATAAAAGTAAAAACTTCTCCTATATCTATAGGACTGTAGTAACAACTAAAAGCTTCTTGTGTGATGGAAATAGTAATACTAAAATATAATAATAATTTTAAAAGAGCTGAGGGAATAGGAGGAAAATTACCTGGAGTTTCCTGTAAGTCCATCCACCTGAGAATACAAATGGGAATTGGTTTCCAATCCATACTTCACTGGTTCTTGCTTCTTCCTGCTCATCCAAGGAAACCTATTCCCTATAAAGCCTCCACTTGACCACCAAAGGTTTCTAGGCATCCCTAGAGGATGTCTGCCATGTGCTTATAAATATGCCCATGAGTATCCATGGAACATCACTGCCAAATCCCTGGGGAACTCATATCTCTGCAAAGTACCACAGCTGCTGTCATCCACTGGACACTACCATCGGTTGTGTCTGCTACACTTGCCACACACTGCCACTGCTATGAGCTTTAGACACTAGTGCTAAGAAATTTCTACCATCTTCCATCACATGTTTCAGAATTCCATTGGAGGCAGCTGCCACTTCCATCCCCTCCCACCTAGCACCTCCCCAGTACATCAGACCTCCATGGTGCCCAAGCTGTGTAGTGGTCTAGAGGAAAATCTTTATTTTTTCTCTTCCTACTCTGATACAACAGTATTGGCTTGCCCTGACATATATTTTTGATGGAATAGCATTGCCAGTTTTTATTTTAAACTTCTTTCACCTTAGGACAAAGACAAGAGTCCTTCCTTGGTGGCTGAGTTGGACTCTTAACTCAAGTGTTGTTCATCACTCATCACTGACATCGCTTTGCTTCTCCCCTCCAGCTGTAAGGCTGTGCCTGACCTTTACTTTCCTTGAAATAAGTACTTAACTATGAGACTCTCATAGAAACAGATTCCTGATAGAACTGCCCCACAAGCCCATCAGACCTGCCCAGCCTGACTCTCAGGTGTAGAGATAATATAGACCCTACACCCCAAGCTAACTAGAGAAGTCTTTGTCTAGCATGTTTATCTTTAAAATATGTTTACATTATTTTCTCTTAATCCTGTTCTATTGAAACATGACACAGAGTTGCAACCACTGGAACACTCTTCTTCTAGAGACTTAGCCTTTTAGAATGTTTTAGGCCACCTGAACAAACAGAATCCAGTGCCAGAAGGAGAACTGTTCAGCAATCTTGGACTTTTAAAATGCAACTCATAGTTACTTGTTAAGTCATCAGCCTTTGATAATTAAGGATATTTCTCTTTTTTCTGCAGGATAAGGCCAGTAAAATCCTCATCCAATTCAGCCATGAGGTGGCCAACAACACAGGGAGAGAAACTCTGAGTTCCCAAGCAATATTGTTGTTGCCCTGTCATCACATATGTTACACTGTATTGTCATTTCTTTTTGATTCTTCTCTGTTCCCCATCAGCTCAAGGCTCACATCTACCTTGTTCTCATGGTAACCTCAGCACCTAGCTCCTTACCTGACGTATAAGATATTCGTAGTAAATATTTCTGATTGAATGACTTTAACATATTCGAATACCTTATATAAGTAACTATAATTTCCCAATGAGATATACTTTCAGACTTTGGGAACATGGAGATTAATTATCATGCTTTCAATATTTCATATAAAGTCTGAAAAATAAAATGCATGAGTTTGGCCATAATCAGAGTGTCCCTCACCAGAAAGGTAGTTTCTGAGTGTGTTATGCTAAGACTAGGGTGTTTCTCAACTCTCAATCTACAAAGTCAAGGTGCTAATCTAATCATGGGGCTCTTTCAGGGGAAAAAATGACTCATTAGAGTGAAGCTATAAACTTCATCAAGGAGGAAATGTCCTTTGCAAATTATAGGATGTCCTTCGGGTATCCTTTTAGGTAGATGCCTTATCCATAATGTGAGTCAGGTTCTGGAGTCTACTTGACTCTGTGTAGCCTCTCTAGAGCATGGAGGACATCTATCAAGGTGCCATTCCACCATGATGCCCAGGAGCGGTGGTCAGCCCCTCCTTATATCTTTATGGCTTGAAAAATTTTTAGTGATGTCTTGTGTTTTTCTTTTCCTCGAGTGTGTGACCTCAGGCTGTGTGCCTTTCTAAGGCCTCAATTTCCTCACTGAAGAGTAGCAGTTACACTAAAAATTCTCCCTCTTATAACTTAAATTTGTGACACTGCATTATATCTGTCCTCAGAAACTCTCTTCCTTGGCTAGATTAGTCAAATCTGACACTATAATTCTATGATTTCATCCCATGTTGAAAGGAAAGTCTTATCTAGGCTGTCCCTGCCAATGTTTCCCCCATATCCATTGAACCTACCATTTTCTTTGTCTGGATGTGATTTTTGGCATCTTGGAGGCCAGGAGTGTCAGGGAACTGACATCCTACGGGAACACCCAAAACCAATGACTCAAGAATTAGTGTATAAATTCCCCAGCCTTCTTGCCCCTCAGCTGGGTTAATTCCATGCCTTGTATTCTGCACCATTTCCCAGACTTTGCTTTCAGGATCAAATACTAATCCCCCATGGTGGCAGCTGGCTTAATAGGGCACACTCTATTTCCTGCCTTCCCTTCCCTGTGTAACTCCCTCCACTCTCTGCACAGCCCAGATAAATTATCTGTACTTAAATCCTATCTCAGGTTCTGCTTCTGGGGGAATCTGAATTAAGACACACATATTAAACTAAATTGAAAGTATTGTTTCAGGTATTTGAGTCTCTTTATATTTTCTCCCTTCTTTTGGCCTACAGAGAATAGATGGATGAAGTATCAATACCCTGGGATGTGCCTGCATGAATTGGATATTATTACTTAGCTGCCTTCCTTGCAGAGTAAACAGCTCAATATGCCAGTGTGTAGAACTCCATAACCCTGTGGCTACCTTTATGCACCCAGCAAAGTGTTCTGTATATGTTCACATCATAGCGTGCTGTGCAATTCAAGAAGCCCTGGAAGAGCCAGGGTTTGTGATTAACACAGCAAAAGCAAACTTAGAGTTCCCAGGAAACTGGGAAGAAATACAGGGCAAAGAGAGATGCCCAGAAATAAAAGATGGTGAAAGAAAGCATTGTTTAATTTTGTGAAAATAATAATTTCAGGACCCTGAGTCATAATTGATTTATAAATTTATGCTTATATAATTTATATATTTAGTCAAAATAGTATAGATCTGTTTTATCCAATAGCAACCTATGGAATTTGAGCACTTGAAATATAGCTGGTTCAAAATGAGATGAGCCACAGCTAAATACACATCTGCTTTCAGACTCAGCCTGATAAAAAGAATGTAAGGTATTTCATTAGTGATTTTTTACATTAATGACATGTTTAATTTATAATATTTTGGATATGTGAGGTTGAATAAAATACATTATTAATTTCACCTATTTACCTTTACTCTTTAATATGGCTGCTAAATAATTTATAATTACCTATCTGGCTCAAGTTATATTACTATTATACCGCACTAAGCCAAATTATGCTGTGATAACAGATAAACTGAATTTTCAGTAGTAAATAATGCAAGAATGGTCAATTTCTTTTTTTTTATATCTTTATTGGAGTCTAATTGCTTTAAAATGTTGTGTTAGTTTCTGCTGTACAACAAAGTGAATCAGCTATAATTATACATATATCCCCATATTCCTTCCCTCTTGAAACTCCCTCCCACCCTCCCTATCCCACCCCGCTAGGTCATCACAAAGCATCAAGTTGATCTCCCTGTGATATGCAGCAGCTTCCCACTAGCCATCCATTCTACATATGTCAGTGCTACTCTCTCACTTCGTCCCAGCTTCCCCTTCCCCCCATGTCCTCAAGTCCATTCTCTATGTCTGCGTCTTTATTCCTGCCTTTCCACTAGGTTCGTCAGTACAGTTTTTTTAGATTCCATATATATGCGTTAGCATACAATATTTGTTTTTCTCTTTCTGACTTACTTCACTGTATGACAGACTCTAGGTCCATCCACCTCAACACAAATAACTCAATTTCGCTCCTTTTTATGGCTGAGCAACATTCCATTGTATATATGTACCACATCTTTATCCATTCATCTGTCGATGGACACCTAGGTTGCTTCCATGTTCTGGCTACTATAAATAGAGCAGGAAAGAACATTCTGGTACATGCATCTTTTTGAATTATGGTTTTCTCTGGATATATGCCCAGGAGTGGTATTGCTGGATCATATGGTAGCTCTATTTTCAGTTTTCTAAGGAATCTCCATAGTGGCTATATCAATTTACATTCCCACCAACAGTGCAAGAGCGTTCCCTTTTCTCCACACCTTCTCCAGCATTTATTGTTTGTAGATTTTTTGATGATTGCCATTCTGACTGGTGTGAGGTGGATACATCATTGTGGTTTTGATTTGTATTTCTCTAATGATTTGCGATGTTGAGCACCTTTTCATGTGTTTGTTAAGCATCTGTATGTCTTCTTGGTGAAATGTCTATTTAGGTCTTCTGCCCATTTTTTGGATGGGGTTGTTTGTTTTTTGGTATTGAGCTGCATGAGCTGCTTGTAAATTTTGGAGATTAATCCTTTGTCAGTTGCTTCATTTGCAAATATTTTCTCCCATTCTGAGGTTTGTCTTTTCGTCTTGTTTATGGTTTCCTTTGCTGTGCAAAAGGTTTTAAGTTTCATTAGGTCCCATTTGTTTATTTCTGATTTTATTTCCATTACTCTAGGAGGTGGGTCAGAAAAGATCTTGCTGTGATTTATGTCACAGAGTGTTCTGCTTATGTTTTCCCATAAGAGTTTTATATTGTCTGGTCTTACATTTAGGTCTTTAATCCATTTTGAGTTTATTTTTGTGTATGGTGTTAGGAAGTGTTCTAATTTCATTCTTTTACATGTAACTGTCCAGTTTTCCCAGCTCCACTTGTTGAAGAGGCTGTCTTTTCTCCATTATATATTCTTGCCTCCTTTGTCAAAGATAAGGTGACCATATGTGCATGGATTTATCTCTGGGCTTTCTATCTTGTTCTGTTGATCTATATTTCTGTTTTTGTGCCAGTACCATACTGTCTTGATTACTGTAGCTTTGTAGTATAGTCTGAAATCCAGGAGCCTGATTCCTCCTTCTCCATTTTGCTTTCTCAAGATTGCTTTGGCTATTCGGGGTCTTTTGTGTTTCCATACAAATTGTAAAATTTTTTGCTCTAGTTCTGTGAAAAATGTCATTAGTAATTTCATAGAGATTGCATTGAATCTGTAGATTGCTTTGGGTAGTATAGTCATTTTCACAATGTTGATTCTGCCAATCCAAGAACATTGTATATCTTTCCATCTGTTTGTATCGTCTTTGATTTCTTTCATCAGTGTCTTATAGTTTTCTGCATACAGGTCTTTTGCCTCCTTAGGTAGGTTTATTCCTAGATATTTTATTCTTTTTGTTACAGTGGTAAATGGGAGTGTTTCCTTAATTTCTTTTTCTGATTTTTTGTTGTTAGTGTATAGGAAAGCGAGAGATTTCTGTGCATTATTATTGTATCCTGCAACTTTACCAAATTCATTATTTAGCTCTAGTAGTTTTCAGGTAACATCTTTAGGATTTTCTATGTATAGTATCATGTCATCTGCAAACAGTAACAGTTTTACTTCTTTTCCAATTTGTTTTCCTTTTATTTCTTTTTCTTCTCTGATTGCTGTGGCTAAAACTTCCAAAATGATGTTGAATAATAGTGGTGAGAGTGGACACCCTTGTTTTGTTCCTGATCTTAGAGGAAATGCTTTCAGTTTTTCACCATTGAGAATGATGTTGGCTGTGGGTTTGTCATATATGGCTTTTATTATGTTGAGGTCGGTTCCTTCTTTGCCCACTTTCTGGAGAGTTTTTATCATAAATGGGTGTTGAATTTTGTCATAAGATTTTTCTGCATCTACTGAGATTATCATATAGTTTTTTCCTTCAGTTTGTTAATATGGTGTATCACATTGATTGATTTGCATATATTGAAGAATCCTTGCATTCCTGGGATAAACCCCACTTGATCATGGTGATGATCCTTTTAATGTGCTGTTGGATTCTGTTTGCTAATATTTTGTTGAGGATTTTTGCATCTATGTCCATCAGTGATATTGTCCTTTAATTTTCTTTGTCTGGTTTTGGTATCAGGGTGATGTTGGCCTCGTAGAATGAGTTTGACAGTGTTCCTCCCTCTGCTATATTTTGGAAGAGTTTAAGAAGGATAGGTGTTAGCTCTTCTCTAAATGTTTGGTAGAATTCACCTGTGAAACCATCTGGTCCTGGGCTTTTGTTTGTTGGAAGATTTTTAATCACAGTTTCAATTTCAGTGCTTGTGATTGGTCAGTTCATATTTTCTATTTCTTCCTGGTTCAGTCTTGGAAGGTTGTACTTTTCTAAGAATTTGTCCATTTCTTCCAGGTTGTCCATTTTATTGGCATATAGTTGCTTGTAGTAGTCTCTCATGATCCTTTGTATTTCTGCAGTGTCAGTTGTTACTTTTCCTTTTTCGTTTTTAATTCTGTTGATTTGAGTCTTCTCCCAAAGAACCAGCTTTTAGTTTTATTGATCTTTGCTATTGTTTCCTTCATTTCTTTTTCATTTATTTTTGATGTGATCTTTATGATTTCTTTCATTCTTCTAACTTTGGGGTTTTTTTGTTCTTTTCTCTAATTGCTTTAGGTGTAAGATTAGGTTGTTTATTTGAGATGTTTCTTGTTTCTTGAGGTAGGATTGTATTGCTATAAACTTCCCTCTTAGAACTGCTTTGCTGCATCCTATAGGTTTTGGGTCATCATGTTTTCATTGTTATTTGTTTCTAGGTATTTTTTGATTTCCTCAGTGATCTCTTGGTTGTTTAATATCGTATTGTTTAACCTCCATGTGTTTGTATTTTTTACAGTTTTTTTTCCTGTAAGTGACCTCTGGTCTCATAGTGCTGTGGTCAGAGAAGATCTTGATACGATTTCAATTTTCTTAAATTTACCAAGGCTTGATGTGACCTATCCTGTAGAATGTTCTGTGTGCACTTGAAAAGAAAGTGTATTCTGTTGTTTTTGGCTGGAATGTCCTATAAATATCAATTAAATCCATCTGGTCTAATGTGTCATTTGAAGCTTGTGTTTCCTTATTTATTTTCTGTTTGGGTGATCTGTCCATTTGTGTAAGTGGGCTGTTAAAGTCTCCCACTATTATTGTGTTACTGTTGATTTCCCCTTCTATGGCTGTTAGCATTTTCCTTATGTATTAAGGTCCTCCTATGTTGGGTGCATAGATATTTACAATTGTTATATCTTCTTGGATTGATCTCTTGATCATTATATAGTGTCCTTCCTTGTCTCTTGTAATAGTCCTTATTTTAAGGTCTATTTTGTCTGATGAGTATTGCTACTCCAGCTTTCTTTGGGTTTCCATTTTCATGGATTATCTTTTTCCATCCCCTCACTTTCAGTCTGTACGTGTCCCTAGGTCTGAAATGGGTCTCCTGTAGACCACATATATACAGGTCTTGTTTTTGTAACCATTCAGTCAGTCTGTGTCTTTTGGTTGGGGCATTTAATCCATTTACATTTAAGGTAATTATAGATATGTATGTTCCTATTACCATTTTCTTAATTTTGTGGGGTTTGTTTTTGTAAATCTTTTCTTTCTCTTGTGTTTCCTGCTTAGAGAAGTTCCTTTGGCATTTGTTGTAAAGCTGATTTGGTGGTGCTGAATTCTCTTAACTTTTGCTTATCTGTAAAGTTTCTGATTTCTCTGTCAAATCTAAATGAGATCCTTGCTGGGTAGAGTAATCTTGGTTGTAGGTTTTTTCCTTTCATCATTTTAAATTTATCTTGCCACTCCCTTCTGGCCTGTAGAGCTTCTGCTGATAGATCAGCTGTTAACCTTACGGGAATTCCCTTGTATGTTATTTATTGCTTTTCCCTTGCTGCTTTTAATATTTTTTCTTCCTGTTTAATTTTTGTTAGTTTGATTAATATGTGTTTTGGCATGTTTCTCCTTGGGTTTAGCCAGTATGGGACTCTCTGTGCTTCCTGGACTTGACTGACTATTTCCTTTCCCATGTTGGTAAGTTTTCAACTATAATCTCTTCAAATATTTTCTCAGACCCTTTCTATTTTTCTTCTTCCTCTGGGATGCCTCTAATTCGAATGTTGGTGTACTTAATGTTGTCCCAAAGGTCTCTGAGACTGTCCTCCATTCTTTTCATTCTTTTTCCTTTATTCTGCTCTGTGGCAGTTATTTCCACCAGAATGGTCAACTTCTTATCATGGTCCATATCCAAAAATGGTACATATACAAACCCAGTTGCGGGCTCTACTCCAGAGTCTTTCAGGGATTCAGGCTGTTGGAGGGACTGTCATTTTTTGATCAGAGAGACAAAGATGAAATTGTTGCCCCAGAAGGGATAGAGAGTTTTGGGAGATCTTGCCCCAGCACAAACTGTTTTGAATCAAAAGGAGCACACACCATCTACTCATAGCCCATTATCGGAACTCATCACAGGACTCCAAGGCAAAGGAGATCAGAGAAACATCACCATCCCATGCACCAGAAGAGAAATCAGAGTGGATATGGCTGTACACTTGAAGTGTCTACCACAGTGTGCATAGCTTAGTGAAGTGTAAACATCAGTCAGTCCAATCTAGAGCATAAAAGCATGAAGATGGCAAGATGGCACTGGATGATGTTATCAGTAATTTACACATTGACAAGAACCACTGAAGAGATGCATTTTTAGGTGAGGAAAAGAACCTGAGATTGAGGAATTGGGCACAGAACTGATACATTAGAAGTACAGAAAACAAGCTTGCTTAGCCGCCCATTTTTTTTCTAGCAGTGTCCTGTGCTTTGATATATATCTCAGGTGAATAAAATGAAATCAAATGTCACCTAACAAAGGCCAGACAGCTGCTCAGAGTAATCTCACCACTGTCCAAAATCTAAAGATCAGAAAGACTTTGTTGGAACACTAAGAGTGTCTCCGTCTCTCAGGAACAAGGTCATATTTAAACAGAATTCCAACATATTAATTTAAGATGGAAACACTGCCATTCTCAGATAGGACTCACAAACTCACACTCTTATTACAAGAAGAAAATACAAATGGAAAATCACTGTTACCTGGTAAATAGGAAATTAAAACAAGGAATGTCTGCTGATCTCAAGAATTGCTTCTCAGGTAAGAAGGCTTGAGGCATTCTCATATATTGTAGGAATAATTTGACCAAGGAGAACATGAGACATAAGTCTACTTAGCCAAGACCAGCTATCTAATGGTACAGACATAAAGCTGTCCAAGACCTGGTACTCTTATTTTACACTTTCATGACTAAACCATCTATTTTCCATGGGCTTTCTCCAAATAGAGTAAGCACAAGTAATGAGATTTCAGATGGCTGAATTGCATTTACTTCCATTCCACACTGCCTCTCTGAGATGACTTCCAGAAAGCCTTAATTACAATTTTAGATATTCCCACATCCTTTCAGCACATATTCACTCAGAGTATTACACATCTCCTCGTTTATGATATGTAGATTTTTGCCATTGTAATTCTCAGAGGGCTCTTATATTTATTAGTCCTCAGGAACACCTCTCTGTGACCCCCATAAAATAAAATTTGTCCAATTTGGATTAATGCACTGACTTTATTTTCTATGGCAAATTATGTTGCATTTGGATTAACGTTTTGATACTCAGACTAGAAAAGGAAAATTGAAAATTAGTCCTAATAATTCTAGACTGTATGAAAGATCAAATGAAGCTAATGATCAGCGTTTTACTAAAAAATAAAATTAATTAAGATGGCTTTACCTTTCATGTTTTTTCTTCAGATTTTCACTGAAAGGTATTAAGATTTTATCTGCATAGAACAAATTTACCAAATGTTTCATTGGAAACATCTATAAGACATATATCTATGAGCATTAAAACTATATATTTATGGAGACAAATGTGATACTAATGAGAAGTTTTCAACATGATGCTGAGAGCAGGTCAGCATAATCCCCCATTGCATTGGCTCTGGGTAGGTTTGGAATGACAGTTCTACCAAGGACAATTAGACTTGGTAGCATTCATAAGTAAAACAGAGAGTTTATTATACTGCATGATTCCAAAAATGATAGCCTCCCTATAAAAAAAATACACCCTTGGCTGAAGTGCAAACATACCTAACATTCCACTCAATATTTGTGGACGATTAGATTTGAAGGTCCCACTCTCAAATTTTAGGGATAAACACTGCCCTTTTAGCTCTTTAAATTTAAAAATTCAAATGATATCAAGACTGGTAGCAAATCAAGACAATAGTTTTCTAATGTCAGTCAGTGAACACCTAGAACGAGAAAACTTAAGTAGCATGAAGTTATTAATTACCTCAGGAAATGTAACAAATGCAATCCAGAAGGGGAAAAATGGCATTAGGAGGAATGAGTCATAAAAAGGAGTAAGGTAGGCTTCATAATATTATTCAGTGTTTGTCCTAAGCAAAATATAACTTTAAACAAGTTTTAAGACCTTTAAGAGAGAAGTTAGGTTTTCATACTTTTTTTAATATTCCCCTCAGGCTCTTGCAGCAGGCTATAAAGATAGAAGGATTCAATAAAGATTTGTTCATTCAATATTTACCACTTTTTTATAGTGTCAACTATATCCTAGTTGCTATACCAGGTTTTAAATGTATATCACAAACAAGAAAGATTCTCTGCTGTCAAAGTGTTTATGGTCTAGGTGGGGTTTCCAAATAATAAAACGTGCCATTAGAATTCACTGTTGATACAAGAGCAAAATACAAAACTCAGTTATATTTCTGTAAACTAACAATAAACACTCTAAAAATAAAATTAAGAAAATTATATTTACAAAATTATAAAAAATACTTAGAAATAAATTTGCCCAAAGAAGTGTAAGACTCATACTCTGAAGATTACAAAATATAGTTGGAAGAAATTAGAGAAGATTTAAATAAATGGGAAGATCAAAATAAATGAAATTAGAGAAGATCTAAATAAACGTTCATGAATCAAAAGACTTAATATTAAGATGGCAGTACTCCTCATATGTATGTACAGATTCAATGTAAGCCCTATCACAGAAGGCTTCTTTGCAGAAATTCACAAGCTGATCCTAAAATTCATTTAGAAATTCAAGGCATGAAAAAAAAAAAAAAAAGAAATTCAAGGTATGCAAAATGGCCAAAACAATCTTGAAAAAGAAAAGCAGAGTTGGAAAACTCACACTTACAGATTTTAAACCTTATTACAAACCTAGAACAATCAAGCAAGTGTAGTAGTGGCATAAGGCAAACATATAGATCAAAGGAACAGAATTGAGAGTCCAGAAATAAAACCTCACATTTATTTAGGAACAATTTAGTTCTGACAAGTTTGCCAAGACAATTCAATGGGGTAAAGAACAGTCTTTTAACAAATAGTGCTGAGACAGCTAGATAGCTACATGCAAAAGAATGATACTGAGCTACATATAAAAAACTTAACTCAAAATTGATCATAGATATAAATATCATATCTAAAACTATAAGATTCTTAGAAGAAAACATAGAAGTAACTCTTCATGACCTTGACCTAGGGAATAAATTCGTAAAGAAAACTCTGTAAGTCCAGGCAACAACAACTATATATATAGTTGGGTTTCATCAATTTTTTAAAATTGTACTTCAGTGGACACCATCAAAAGAGTGAAAATAAAACCCACAGAACAGGAGAATATATCTGAGAATATATTTCAAATTATGTACCTGATAAGGGATTTGTATCTAGAATATAGAAATAACTCCTATAACTCAACAACAGAAAAACAAATGCCCTATTGACAATAGGTAAAAGATCTGAATAGCCACTTCTCCAAACAAGATATACACATGGCCAATAGACATATAAAAAGATACTTATACTACAATGAGATGCCATTTCATACCCAATAAAATAGCTACAATCAAAAAGACAGATAATAACAAATGTTAGTGAAATTGTGGAGAAATTGGAACCTTCATGAATTGCTGGTGGAAATGTAAAACAAGTCAGTCACTTTTAAAAAGCTGTTTGCCAACTTCTGAAAAAGTTAAACATGGAATTACCATATGATCCACTCTTGGCATATACCCAAGAGAACTGAAAACCTATGCCCACTCAAAAACTTACAGATGAATATTCATAGAAGCACTAGACACAATAGGCCAAAAGTGGAAACAGCCTAAATGTTCATCAGCTGATGAATGGATTAACAAAACGCTGTATATCCACAAAATGGAATATTATTCAGCCACAAGAAGGAGTGAAGCTCTGATACATGCACAGTTGAATTTTTAAAACATTACACTAAATGGAAAAAGCTATTCGCAAAGAACCACATATTGTATGATTCCATTTATATGAAATGTCCACAATAGGCAATTCCATAGAGTCAGTCAGAAAATATATTAGTGGTTGCCAAAGGTTGGGGTGGAAGGAAAGAGAGAATGGGGAGTAACTGCTAATGGGTGTAAGCCTTCTTTTAGGAATGACTAAAATATTCTGGAATTAGATAGCAGTGATTCAGGCATGATTTTGTGCACATTCTAAAAACCACTGATTAATCTACTTTAAAAGGGCAAAGTTTATGATATATGAATCTGCAAGGAATTCAGACAACTTATGCAGTCTAAGGAAATAGCTTCCACAAGACTGCCCTCACTTCACACCCTAGATACAGATTTGGAGGTCCCCAGAGCCACCTTCACTTCACACCAGCTGTCTACAAATTAGGGGGTTTCCCAATAACAATCCTCAGATTCAATAATGACTCATGGAACTCAAGAAAGCACTGTACTTAGAGTCACAGTTTTATTTTAAGAAAGGATACAAATTAAAAACAGCCAGAGGAGGAGACACTTAGGGTGAAATCTGGGAAGTTTCCAAAAGTAAAGTTTCCATCATCTTCAAGGGTGTGTTACCTTCCCAGCATCAATATGTTACAATATACATGGAGTATTGTGAAACAGGGAAGCTCACCCATGCATTAGTGTCCAGAGCTTTTATTGAGGCTTAATTATGTAGCCATAATTGATTGAATCATTGCCCACATAGTCGAACTCAGTTTCCATCCCTCTTTCCTTGCCCAAAGGTGGGGTTCATATCAGGTAGCTCAAAGCCCAAACTCTCTAATCACTTGATTGGTCTTTCTGGCACGACCAAGTGTTACCTCCTTAATGTAACTTAGCACCTCCTGAGCATAAACAATCAGATATAATCCAAATTACACATCATGAATAACAAAGATACTCTTACCACTCAGGAAATTAAAAGAGATTGGAAACTACCTGCCAGCACTCCCAGGACAAAATTCAGATCTCTCTTTAAGTGAGGTCAAATTCCTTACTACACAGAATTATATCTCAATAAAGCTGCTATTAAAAAAAAAGAAAGAAAAAGAACATTGAATCCTGATTTATGATAGATACTGCCTACATGCATATAAAGTGAATATAGGAATTTAAGTCATATTAAAGAATTTTAGAAAGATTCTTCAGAAGTGTAATGTATGTATATCACTGCTATTGAAATAATGCCCGAATAAAAGTTAAACTACTGGCAATAATTTTTTAAAATTTACTGTGGAAGTTCTGTTATGGGAATAAATAAAAACATCCATGGAACAAGTAAGAGATGCATGCAGTGCAGGAGGGACATCAAGAGAGGCTCTGGTAAAGCACTAGCTTCAGGAAGTTTCCATGGGTTTGAGTGGTGAATTGTCAACAGTAAACACAGAAATTAATGGAATCCTTTAAGATACCCTGACAAGACTTGACCTCAAAGTCAAGAAAATATAAGGAAAATATAACAGTTCTGGAGTCCAGAGTGATGAGCTACAGATCTTTAAATCTCCACCCCTTACAGAGAGGATTTGTCCCAGAGTCTAAGCAGGACCATGTCCTCAGCTGAGGACCAAGTGGCCCAAGATATTAGAAGAGAAGAGTAATGCAACACAAAGGGCATGGCTCAGGGTCAACATGAAACCTACCTTCACACAGAATCCATTTGGAACAATTACGTGGACCCAAAATCATTGATTTTAATCTGCTTCTCCTCGCAAGTAAGCTATGTGAAGAGAATCCTATGGACAATTGCTTAGAGTAGACTCTTCTCAAGGACAGAACTCTGAAGACAAATTCCAGTTAGGAAATTAGAAGTCATGTCGGCCGCATGCATGGTCAGGAACCAGAAGGAGCTGAGGAACACCTGGACCCAGTAGCATCAGTATCCTTAACCTACTTTGGAGTGGAGTTCACATCTACTTGAGAAGACCTGTTTGCTTTTACAAGTTAACATCCAAAGCAAAAGTGGTTTCCAGCAGAACCTTACTTTAATGCAATGACAAAGCATGGGTTGTAAATGAAAAGAGCTTATCTGAAAAAACTTGTTATAATAAAATTCACTTATTAATTGTTTCATTCACCCAAAATATGCCCTTGAACATCTGCTAATAATATATTTATTCATGTAACAGGTATTTATTGGATGCCTACTAATATCAGGCATTTAGTCCCTGATGATACAGAAGTAAACAAATCAAATAAGGTAGAGCTCTGCATTCAGAGATCTTACATCTTAGAAGGAACACAAGTAATAAACACAAATACACACATAAGAACATAGATATGTACCTAAGATAGATAATTCATACAATGAAAATGTACTAAAGAAAATAAAAGGGGGAAATGAGATTAAGTGTGCCTGAGGAAGGGGAATTCTAATTTTGCTATGTTAGATCACAGAAAGCCTTGCTAAGGCAATGACATTTAGATGACATTTTGCATGGAAAACAACCAGGCAAAATGTGAAGGAAGAGAGTTCCAGCTAGAGAAAATATCAAGTGGAATAGGAGAGGGAATATGCTAGGGAATTTGAGGAACAGAAGGAGGGATGACACAGAAAGCAGAGGCCAATATACATAGCTCCTTATAGGCCACAGGGAGGGGGGTGGATTTAATGCTAAGTGCCAAGTGCTGGACCATGTGGATTACAGGGTCACACTCTCTGCCCTCTTGAGTCTTCCAGTCTAGACTGTGGGGCACAAACACTAAACAAATAGCCACACACAAAAAATAGAACTACAGACTGGGACATGATACAGAGGAAGATTCCAGATCACCCTTGGGCTTTATAACCAGAAAACCCAATTTAATTTGGGGGTAGGAAGGGCTTCTTGTGGGGGGGGGGGAATAACCTTTAAGGGAAAATTTAAAGGGGAGTTGTATTAATATAACCAGTCACATTAAGTTGATTACTTTAGGTTTATATGAATAAATAAAGATAGATAGAGATGATAGAGTTATAGAATCCATTCACTTTAATTAAAAATTTTAAATGGTGACCCTAATGAGGCTCCTGATGAAAAGAATGACAAATTTTCAGTCACACAGAATATATGCCATCAGACATGAAAATTTTATTATCTTTGCAATGACAGATTGATTCACTATACAGGACTTCATAATATTTGAAATTAGGAACATGGCATTAAAGTTCATGAACTGATTACCATAATTATAGTTCATTTGATCTTGATTGCTTTTGTAGGAACTCCTGATTAAATCTGTCTGCCCTTGTAATTACTACAGCTTCTTTCTTACAATGCTAAAAATTTCTTGGGATAATAATTCAGCATTTTGCTTTCAACCCTTACCCTCTTCCCATACCATATTGCTACAGTTGTTTTAATCATAATTTTTTTCTTAAAAACCTGGAGTAGTAGTTTACAAAGATTTTCACTTACAGTATTCAGAGACTCAAAACAAGCTGGGGAAGGCAAGCATTATTCATTCTATTTACAGATGAGGAGACTGAAGATCACCAAGGGGAAGTGAATGATCCGAAGCCACATAACTCTAACTGTGTTAGTTTCTCTTCTTCAGGTTGCCAGAGAGCTCTAGGACGTTGGATTCACACAGGCAGGGAGCCATCCATGCATTCTTCTTCACCAACAGGGAAATGCATGTGAGAGTCACTCTGCTTCTTTACCAAAGGAGAGCAGAGAGGCTAGAAAGAAGCAGAAGGGTAGGGGAAAAGATCCTATTGAAACACAAAGATCTTTTGATCTCAGCCCTCCAACTTTCTGAGTTCTCAGCCTACACCTTACAACTTGGATTTTGGCAGCCAAATAACAAGCCAGAGTCTGCTCCCTGGGACAAAGGAAGAGGCTGGAGGTAGGGGGAATTTTTCTGTCTGCAAACATTAACCTTTGAAGAAGACTTCTGTAGATCTAGAGCCCCAACCCTTTACAAAATAATTCATCCAAGAGGGTTCAGTTAGATGAGTGGGCTTTACAGAATTCCTAGAAAACCAAAGCCACCAACGTGGGGGGTATTGGATGGTGGTTGCTATTTTGGAAGATTTGCCCATGAGAGATGAGAGGCAGGGGCCCAAGTTGGCTGGAAGTGTAAGGGCAAGCTCAGAAGAGGTAATACTGAACATTAATTGTGTACCAGAGACCTGCCAAAAGTTTGGGGTTCCAAAAGGAGAAGCTTCCATCCTAGACAAGGCCATGGGATGAAAGCTCAGCCCCAGAGGAACTGCTGACCTGGTATAAAGAGAAGTACAGTGATCAGTTGTGACTCAAAAATAAAAGTGAGGGCTTCCCTGGTGGCGCAGTGGTTGAGAATCTGCCTGCCAATGCAGGGGACACGGGTTTGAGCCCTGGTCTGGGAAGATCCCACATGCCATGGAGCAACTGGGCCCGTGAGCCACAATTACTGAGCCTGCGCATCTGGAGCCTGTGCTCCGCAACAAGAGAGGCCACGACAGTGAGAGGCCCGCGCACCGCGATGAAGAGTGGCCCCCGCTTGCCACAACTAGAGAAAGCCCTCACACAGAAACGAAGACCCAACACAGCCATAAATAAATAAATAAATAAATTTAAAGAAAAATACTTAAAATGTTAAAAAAAATAAAAATAAAAAAAATAAAAATAAAAGTGAGGGCCCAATAATTCTCCCAAAGGACCAACTCCAATTCCTTCTATCGACATATGCTTGGGAAAGAGGGAAAAAAATAAGAGGATCAATAGGTATTGGTATAGGCTGAATTGTGTACCCTTAATTCCTATGTCTAAGTTCTAAGCCCCAGTACCTCAGAATATGACTGTATTTGGAGACAGGGCCTTTAAAGAGTGGGTTAATTTTGCTTATGGTGTGAGGAAATGTTCTAATCTCATTTTTTCACGTGTAGCTGTCCAATTTTCCCAGCACAGCTTATTGAAGAGGCTGCCTTTTCTCCATCATAATATTCTTGCCTCCTTTGTCATAGATTAATTGACCATAGGTGTGTAGGTTTATTTCTGGGCTCTCTATCATGTTCCATTGACCTATGCTTCTGTTTTTTTGCCAGTTTTAATTACTGTAGCTTTGTAGTATAGTCTGAAGTCAGAGAGCATGATGCCTTCAGCTTTCTTCTTTTTTCCAAGGTTGCTTTGGCAATTTGGAATTTTTTGTGGTTCCATATAAATTTTAAGATTATTTGTTCTAGTTCTGTGAAAAATGTCATGGGTATTTTGATAGGGATTGCATGAAATCTGAAGATTGCTTTGGTTAGTATGGAAATTTTAACAATATTAATTCTCCCAATCCAAGAACACAGAATATCTTTCCATTTCTTTGTATCATTTTCAAATTCCTTCATCAATGCTTTATAGTTTTCAGAGTATAGGTCTTTCCCCTCCTTAGTTAAGTTTATTTCTAGGTATTTTATTATTTTTAAAGTGATTGTAAATGGAATTGTTTCCTTAATTTCTCTTTCTGATTGTTCATTATTAGTGTATAGAAAAGCAACAGATTTCTGTATATTAATCTTGTATCTTGCAAACTTGCTGAATTCATTTATTAGCTCTAATAGTTTTTTGGTAGAGACTTTAGGGTTTTCTATATAATATCATGTCATCTGCAAATAATGACAGTTTTACCTCTTTCCTTCTAATTTGGATACCTTTTATTTCTTTTTCTTGGCTCATGTCTATGGCTATGACTTCCAAAGCTATGTTAAATAGAAATAGTTAGAATGGGCAACCTTGTTTTGTTCCTGATTTTAAAGGAAAAGCCTTAGGTTTTCATACTGGAGTATGATGTTAGCTGTGAGTTTGTCATAAATAGCCTTTATTATGTTGAGATATGTTCCCTCTATACCAACTTTGATGAGAGTTTTTATCATGGAGAGATGTTGAATTTTGTCTAAAGTTTTTTCTGCATCCATTGAGATAATTGTGTGATTGTTATCCTCCCTTTTGTTAATGTGGTGTATCACATTGATTGATTTGCAAATACTGAACCACCTGTGAATCCCTGGAATAAATTCCACTTGATCACTGTGTACGATCCTTTTATATATTGTTGAATTCAATTTGCTAATATTTTGTTGGGGATTTTGCATCTATATTCATCAGAGATATTGGCCTGTGATTTTCTTTTTTTGTAGAGTCCTTGTTTGGTTTTGGTATCAGAGTAATTGTGGCCTTGTAGTATTGCATTAATTCAATTGAACATTCAATTGAAATTAATGCAACATTTTGAACAAACTAAAAGCTTTTGCACAGCAAAGGAAACCATTGACAAAACAAAAAGACAACCTATTAAATGGGAGAAAACATTTGCAAATTGTGTGACCAATAGGGGTTAATATCTAAATTTTATAAATGGCTCATACAACTCGATATCAAAAAAACCCAAATAACTCAGTTTAAAAATGGGCAGAAGACCTGAATAGACATTTTTCCAGAGAAGATATACAGATTGCCAAAAGGCACATGAAAAAATGCTCAACATCACTAATCATCAGAGTAATGCAAATCAAAACCACAATGAGGTATAACCTCACATCTGTCAAAATGGCTATCATCAAAAAGTCTGTAAATATCAAATGTTGGTGAGGATGTGGAGAAAAGGGAACAATTGTACACTGTTAGTGGGAATGTAAATTGGTACAGCCACTACAGAAAACAGTATGGAGGTTTATCAAAAAACTAAAAATAGAACTACCATATGATCTAGCAATTCCACAGCTGGGTATATATCCAAAGAAAATGAAAACACTAATTTGAAAGGATACATGCATCCCAATGTTCATAACAGCACTAATTACAATTGCCAAGATACAGGAGCAACCCATCAAGTACCCATCAACAGGTGAATGGAAAAAGGAGATGTGAAATAGATATTACTATCTATGTGATACAGAATATTACTCAGCCATAGAAAGAATGAAATTCTGCCATTTGCAACAACATGGATGAATCTAGAGAGTATTATGCTTAAGAGAGTGAAATAAGTCAGACAGAGACAGACACTCTGTTATCACTTACATGTGGAATCTAAAAAATAAAACAAATGAATGTATGTAACAAAACAGAAGTAGACTCATAGATATAGAAAACAAACTAGTGTTACCAGTGGGAAGAAAGGAGGGGAGAGGAATGAAATAGGGGTATGGGATTAAGAAACACAAACTACCATGTATCAAATAGATAAGCTACAAGGATAACTTGTACAGCAGAGTGTAATATAGCCATTATTCTATAATAACTTTAAATGGAGTATAATCTATAAAAATATTGAATCATGATGTTGCACACCCCAAACAATATAACATTGTAAATGAACTGTACTTTAATAAAAAAAAAAAATGATTTGATTAAGTTAAAATGAGGTCATTAGGATAGGCCCTAATCCAATACTATTGCATTGGATTCTTTATAACAAGAAGAAATTTGGACACAAACACAGAAGGAAAACCATGTGAAGACATAGGGAGAAGATAGCCATCTGTAAGACCTGAGGCAGGTCTCAGAAGAAACCAACCCTACCAATTCTGTAGGCTTGGATCTCTGATTCCAAGCCTACAGAATTGTGAGCAAATCCATCTCTGTTGTTTAAGCCACCCAGTCTGTGGTACTTTGTTATGGCAGCCATAGCAAACTAATACAGGTATGTCTATGTTTTTCTTCTAAGCCCCACACTTCTCTGGGGGGAGGGAGTCATCATAATATACAGCCAACCCCTGAGGAGATGGATTAGAAAAGTGAGGGAGTCTGGTCTGTTGGAGCAGAGAGGGGTGGCATCAGCAGACCCATCTGCAAAGAAATAAGAAAGAGTTTCTGGGAAATGAGGAAGGGAATGCTATTCCCCTCTTCTGTTCCTATGAATTGCCCAAAGACAGCAGTGAAACAGCTTCTCAGTGAAAAAAAAAAGCCTTTTCCTCTTCCTTCACAATACAGCACACAAAGGACCACCCCACCCTTCAGAGTGAACCACCTCATTGGAATTTACAAAATAAAAGGTAGTCAGGTTGTTCAAAAGTCTTTACAAAAATCCTTGACCCAGAAGGGTTAGAATCTAGAAGAAGGAAATCAAGACATAATGGGTGATTATTTTCAATAGTATCACTCTTGACATTCTGCTCTTTCCATTCTTTTGTTTTGTGTGTGTGTGTGTATTCAGAATCATAGCCATTGTTGTTATACAGTTCTCAACTTGCTTTGGTTATATTTTAGTTTTTTAAAAGGCATAGAAAAGTATTCAAATGAGACATGGTATGTGAGAAATGAAAATAGAGAATGAGTTATTGAAAGCTCTAGGGGAAACCTGAGGTCACCTGTGCTGCTGGAAACCCAGGCTGCAGTGCTTTGGAGCAACACTGTGGTCAAAAAGTACTACCATACAACCCAGCAATCCCACTACTGGGCATATACCCTGAGAAAACCATAATTCAAAAAGAGTCATGTACCAAAATGTTCATTGCAGCTCTATTTACAATAGCCAGGACATGGAAGCAACCTAAGTGTCCATCATCAGATGAATGGATAAAGAAGATGTGGCACATATATACAATGGAATATTACTCAGCCATAAAAAGAAATGAAATGGAGGTATTTGTAGTGAGGTGGATGGAGTTAGAGTCTGTCATACAGAGTGAAGTAAGTCAGAAAGAGAAAAATAAATACCGTATGCTAACACATATATATGGAATCTAAGGAAAAAAAAAAAAGGTCATGAAGAACCTAGTGGCAAGACGGGAATAAAGACACAGACCTACTAGAGAATGGACTTGAGGATATGGGGAGGGGGAAGGGTAAGCTGTGACAAAGTGAGAGCGTGGCATGGACATATATACACTACCAAACGTAAAATAGATAGCTAGTGGGAAGCAACCACATAGCACAGGGAGATCAGCTCTGTGCTTTGTGACCACCTAGAGGGGTGGGATAGGGAAGGTGGGAGGGAGGGAGACGCAAGAGGGAAGAGATATGGGAACATATGTATATGTATAACTGATTCACTTTGTTATAAAGCAGAAACTAACACACTATTGTAAAGCAATTATACTGCAATAAAGATGTTGAAAAAAAAAAAGTACTCCCACCTTCAGTGCTCTAAGTAGAACAAATATTAGGGTGAAGAGCCTAATTTGGGGTCATTCCCTCCAAGTCTCCCTAGAGACATCCTTAACTGAGCAAGCAGGCAGGTAGATGCACAGTGGCACTTCCCCTCCGGGGAGTGGGGAGCCCTTCTTGTGCCCTTCACCAGCTGATCTTAGTCATTCTGAATCAGAGGAATCAGCAAGTCCATCACTTGGAGATTTAATTATCTTTTCTTTACTCAAATCTCATAATGAATCATTCCAGGAGGTTATTAATTTTTCATTCCAGAATGAGTGCATGAAGGCTACCTAGTATGATGTTCTGCTACCTTTGAAAAATTCCACTCATGCCATGGGTCTGTACTGTGAATGGGCTGTACATTCTCTTGATTAACAGTTAGAATCACATTGAATCTTGCCGACAAGGGTTTAAGGCAAGGTCATACTAGCGTGCACCTAAACATCTTTTAACTGAGGTATTGCCAAACCCATACTGGCTTCAACCAGAGGCTGGAGCATGGGGCACTACAGAACCCCACCCCCCAGCCAGAATGCAGGAGCCCCTGTATCTAACATCTATCAATCTGCCACTGAAGCTGCCTCTACCTGAGTTCAGGATTAATGATCTCTCACTTGAACAATAACATTAACCTTCAACTTACTTTTCCAGCTTCTCTTCCTACATTCAACCCTACCAAACCATACTCAACCTGCACTTGCTTGGACATACCTCCAAGTTTGTTGGAGGAAAGTTCTTGATATTTGAAAAGAAATAAGAGCTAATCAAGGACTCTTCAGCAATATAAGAATTTCCTTAATTTTTTGTCATGTTATAGTTGGTGCTCCATAAATGCACATGAAATGAATCATGGATGCATAGAGCAGCTCCTCTGCTCTGCAGATATAGTGTTCCTACCAGTGTCATCTGTTTCCCACTTCTACCTCAGTTTTTTTTTCAATCACATCAAGGTCTTAATTTTTAGTAGCGTTTTATCTTCTCGATTTCTTTAGGTAACAATTATTTAATTAGCATCTACTAAGGGCTTTAAATTATGTATTTATTTTTATCCAGTTCTTCATTGTTTTTCTTCCTCAGTAGATTCTAAACTCCACAAAAACAGAGAACTGTCTGTCTTACTCACTATGAGATCTTCGACACCTGGAAAACAGTAGGTGCTAAAATATATGTGTAGTGCGAAATGCATGAATGTGTAAACATGCACCTACAATCTCAACAACTGAGGTTTTTAGGGTTTGTTTCCTCCCTCTATTGCTTTCTTTTTTATTCAAACAACATCAAGATCGTACCTATTTGTTTTAAAACAACAAAAAATGATTGCTTGGGAGGGCTCTCAGATTAGCCATTTCTTCATGGTGATTGGTGGACTGACGTTTTCACTTTTTCACCTTCCATTTCTATCCTGAATCACTCTTCATTCTAATACAGACTACACACTGATAGGTGCTTTTGCAGCAGATGCTGGAACAGCTCCCAGTATGATACTGCAAAGGCTCTTTTCCCAGCAAAATCTGAGTCCATCAGTAACACGTTCATTCTCCACAGCCAAGATTACAATATTTTCCAGTCAGATTTCACTTGCTTGGGATAAATCTTGTAGGCTATTAAATCTGACTTTCTGATCCCCGCTAACAGGGTATTTGAAGAACTATCAAAGGAACACTGCCAGTGTCTTGTATATTACAGTAAGCCCTTGATAGCAGCCATAATGTGTTGTATGATGGGGAATGTTGTCTAAAGATAAAAATAGGCAGGCGGGAAGGCATCAGCCCAATCGACTTAATTTTACACATGTACAGCCACTGGCATGTCTGCAATGAGATTAAGTAATGCCCTTGTTGGCAAACATTATAACTTTTCTCCAATAACAAATCTTTAGTTGATACTATAACTTTGGTGCAACTAAGTGTAGGAAGGAAAGAACAAATAGTAGCTGATTCCAAAGGAACCCTCTCGTTTAAAAAAGCTCGCCCATTAGGAAGGCATATGTCAGATAGAAGTGTGTACATAAGAAGGATTTACAGTTATTTTGTTTTCAAATAGTCAGAGATGTAGATAAGCAGAACAGACTGAAAGCTGTTGTCAGACCCTTCCTCTTTTCTGCCTTCACAGCTAGAAGGGAAATTCTAAGTTTGCTACAAGCTCTCTATTAAATCATAATATATGTTTCCTGCACATCATTAAACCTCTAGCTGATTACTTGATGCATTTCTCTGAAACAAGGGAGCCCCACTTAGGACAGGAAGCACTTATAAAAATAGCCCTTTTAGATATCACCTGTGATTCTGATGATCTGTCAAAGCCAAGATGCAGAGAGACCAAGGTCAGAAACACCCTGCGAAAGCAGATTGTATCCCAGCTTCTAGGCAAAACAAAAGAAGGGGGAAAGCCCATGGCTGGTGAATCCATCAATTTCTGGGAAATGATGTCTAATCACAAGTTTGCATATGCAGTAGGTGCCCTGGGAAAAAAAGACAGGACCTACAGGGCACATTTAAGATGCATCTCAAATGCAGTCCTCAGAACTCCATTCAAGGAGGGAATAATTGGATGGGACCAGAGGGGGAAGGTGAATGGGTTGAGGCTGAAAACCCTTGAGTCTTGTCACAAGTGGGCAGGTGCACATCAAAGAGTTCACATGGATCCCATTCTATGTATTTCTGTGGTGATACTATGAAATGTGTGCTTTCCTTTAATATCGTGGAAGAAAAAGCAGGTCCTGGAAAGTATAGTTATTTTAGTTGTTTTAATACTGGAATGTTTGAATATAGTGTATTTGCTAATTTACTTCCAAGTATTTGTTGCATACTCCCTTATTAACTCAAAGGAAATTTCATGCAGGTACCGCAAAGGTATAAGTAAAAAAGTCCTTCCGTTTGTGACGTGCCTGCGTTTACCAATGCCCGAATTCCATGCTGGCTGAGATTATCTCTGTGTCGAATGGGAGAGGTACTATGAATTCTAAATGCTACATTATCTTGCTTTATAACTGCAATGCCTAATAACAGAAAGAGGGCTTTGGGCCACAATTAATAGCCATTCTTACAGATCTTTTAACTCTGCAATCTCTAAGGAGTTTGCTTTCCATTAACATTTCCAGAAATAACTTACTTTACATTATTAAAGTGCTGTGAGTGATAGTTTCCAAATTATTCCTAAGCTAATTATTAAAAAATGATTACTCCAAAAAGCTTTTCCCACTTTAAATTGTACCTTTAAGAGTCTTGCAATAAATATGAAGATAGAGCCATAGCTATTGTAAGGATCTCTGTTTGTGATATAACCAGTTTTATTAAGCCAATCTCCAGTGTACTCTAAAATGTGTTTTCATTACAAGTTATGGTACTAAATACCATGAGAAAAGATATGGAAATCAGCAATATTAACTATGCCAGTTAAGATGAGCCAAACTAACCTAATGAAGGGGATATAGCCACTAGAAAGCTATGTTTTGATTTTTTTAAAGGTTAATTAGACTGCCTAATTATCCCAGACTGAGAGCATATTATTCTCTTAGAAAAGCAAGCATAATTAACTTAGAGAGAGGCCTCCCCTACAAGCAAAAACAAGTAAATAAGAAAACTCCAAGCCAAAGTGGTTTGCTTCTGTTGAAATCCAGTGACTTGATGCTTATATAAATAGGATAAAACACACATGCACACACACTCGCACACACTCAAACATACACACAACAATAGCTGTTAAATGTGGCCATCCTGAGAGTTTACAAGATATGGAAGAGTTGACTGCAAATCTATATCCATAATTTCTAATCTGTATAAAGTATGCTTCTCAAGAAGATGAAAAGAAAATACTTCCTAGGAAAGAATGGGACATCTGTTACTTTGAGCTGCCTAGCAACAATCCCCCTTTCTTTTGGTAACACTGCCCCAATTTTCTTTCTGGAATTATCTGTTGCACCTACATTGCACTCCCTTACAGTTTAATGTTCCCTAGGAAACTATCCAATAAACCAACTGCACACAAATGTCCACTTCAGAGTCTCAGAGAAGACTTTTCCAGGGAAGCCAATATAAGGTACTGGTGCCAGAATTGGCCCTAGGAAGCAGAAACTGAAATGAGATTTTAGTTTCTATCACTTGTCTGCTGACTGGCAATCAGGATCACAACACTGGTAGTTGGGGTGGAACTGATAGCCCCCTTGTATGCTATAGCAAGATAGATATTAAAACTTTCACAGGTTTTACATAATGGCTTATAAAGTGTTTGAGCTACTGATAAAGGGTCCTCTTCAGCATTTCATCAGACCAAAAGCTCTATTTTACAGCCAAGGAGGTGAGGTAGTTGTCACAAAATTATAGGATCTATTCATCTTCTACCACATCACCTAGAAACTGCAGGCAAAATAGAGCCATAGAATACATGGTTGAGGCACCAGCTTGAAGATGACACTTTCAAGGATGGGCACCACTCTCCAAGACCTAGTATACACCATGAATCCACTGTATGGTTCTGTGTTCCAACTGGCAGAATACATAGAGCTGAGAACTGAGAAGCAGAAGTAGGAGCAACTGCATTTACCATCACTCCCAGTGAGGAGTTTTTCTCTCTCATTCAAATAAATGTAGGCTCTTGGGTCTAGCGATTCTGATTCACAGAGGGGGGACACTTCTACCAGGGGATGCAGCAAGAGTACCATTAATCTATAAGCCCTGGCTGCTGGCCTATCACTTCAGGTTCCTTGTGCCAAGAGACCAGATTGCAAGGAAGCTCATTATGCTGGAAGGATTAATTGACACTGATCTTCAGGAGGATGTTGAACTACTGTTACACAGTGAAGGTAAAAGTATGCTAGAAACCCAGTTGATTCACTGGAGCTTTTTAATACTCCCCTGCCTAATTGTGGCAGAAAATTGTCAAGAGAAGCATTCATGACATGAGAAGGGCATAGTGACCATGTCCCCAGACCCCTCAAAGATGAGAGCCTGGGCCACCCCATGAGGTAAGCCATGACAGAAGAGGTGCTAGCAGAGAGTATAGGAGTCACAATGGGCCATGCAGGAGGGAGCATCAGTTATGGCCCCATGAACAACTGTAGCAGTGGGAGCTGTAATTTGTTTCACCAACCTTACCCTTGTAAACTTCCCCACAAAAATAGACCAACCAGAATTCTAGAGGGAGCTGTTCCCAGATAGGCTGAACTTATACAGCAAATGGATCCAAGCAGTAAAAGGAGTAGACAGTAGTGGATGCTGGGGTGCAACACCCAGATCCCCCACTTAAGACTGAGTTACTACTTCCCCCAGTTGCCAAGGTGTATTTCCAGATGGCAGCGCAGGTGTGAATTCTCCAGGAATTTCTGTCATCCATTGAGAGCTTGCTCATCCAACATTATGCCCTATCTCAAGTATAGCCTTCACTCAACAACTGGTTAATGTGGGAGGGAGTACTAAGCCCTATCTCGGAAGAATCGCCCCAGCTTCAGAGCTGCCATCAACAACCACAGGACCATGCAAAGCAATGACAGTATTTCTGATATTTACACATTTCAGTTAACAAGGTACTGTGTCAAGCGAGGAATACATGTGTGTGTATATATATATATATATATATATATATGTCTATGGGCTATCATAAAATAAATTTGGTTTTCCCTGTATTTAATGAAAAAATAAAACCTGCCACAAGATGCATTCCTTTAAGTGGGCTTCCATATTCTATGAAGAAATATTTAGAACTTATGCCAGTATAAGGCAATAATCTACTTTCCTGGAAGGGAGTAATATAAGGGCCTCATTCTTATCCATTTGTATCCATGCAAAGATTTTTGCAATTAAAGGAAAAAGAAAGAGAAGGCGGGGGGTGGGGGGGGGGAGAGAAGAAAGAGAAAGGAGGGAGAGGGGAAGGATAAGAAGAAAAATTTCAAGATTTGAAATATAGCAGTATACAAGAAGGCTATTCACGATGACCTATTCTCAATTTATCCCATTCAACAATTTGTCATATAATCCCCCCAACAGTCCACAATAGTCCTCGGCTCCCTAATAAATTACAAGGAATAGATAAAAATGCTGAAATTAGTTCTTATGCTCAAGCTTCTCCATCAACAAACTGTAATAAAGAGAACTACACAGCTCCTATCCCTGCCTGTTGAAAGCCTGAAATATAAGTCCTATTGCTTAAGGATTGCTGCTCTCTGATTGCAAATGTGACATTGGTTTTGGGTCCTGGGATGTTTGCAAAGATGCAAATGTTAACAGGCACAGCAAGTCTAGAAAAGGATTTGAGGGAACACTGTCAGAGCATTAAAGAAAACTCTGAGGCTTGGTTTCCTCACCCGAAGGAAGGGTTGGTTCTCCTGGACTTTCTGTCTGCTCCCTTCCAGAAGGACTTGGCCAAGCTTCTATGGCCAGCCCAGAGAGAGGAAGATGGAGATGTTCATTCCTCCCAGCCAGGGGCAATAGCTCAGTTCTTTTCCATTCTTCCCTGCAAGTCAGCAGGGCGCCATTGGCAGCATCCTTGTGAGTTCTTACATGGGCCCCGAGTATTACAGTTTTCCAAATTAAGTTCCTCTCCTTTCCTCTGCAGAGTGCCATGCTCTATCTTGGAGTGTTTTCTCCTTCATGTGGAGCAGCTTGCCCTCTGCTTCCTGTTTTCTAGAGGCCAGCTCCCTGGCCCTAATCATTTACCTCAGTAAACTAAGAACATCAGAAACTGAAGAAACTGAAACGGCCATTTCCACTTCCGGAGGTCAGAAGCTGCTCAAGGCCAAATGTTATAGGGGCATTCGAGGCCAAGAAAAAGCAATTTACTTCTCACAACATTTTACTAGGGAGGCAAGTGGAGTCACCCCATTAAAACAAGTCACCTCTTCCACTTTCCCTCACTGAGTAGGTCCCCTCAGTGAGGAGAGGGAGCAATGCCCTCCTGCTTACGTGAAGTGGACACAGTGATGCTCTGTACGAGTGATTTCCAGCATCCGTCCACATTTGAATCCCCTGGAAAGCTCCTCACAACACAATTCCTGGCCCCACCCCCTGAGTTTCTGATTCAGTCATTTGGGGGTGGGGCTTAAAGATTTGCTTTTCTAACCACTCCCCCAGGGGGTGCTGACCCTGCTAGTCCACAACCCTCATTTTGTGTGCACTTTTGCACCATACTAAGTCTCTACCATGTGTGTAGGGACAGCAGGTGACCCCAGCAAAATGGCTCTCAATGAGTCTGCTTGGGATGGAGATTTGATTTAGAGTAGACCATGAAGGCAAAATCAATACAAAGAGAAATAAGTAGGTGTGGGAGGAAAACCCTGATCTCACGATACTGGCTTTCCAGTATCACCAGCGATCCATACCAAACCACTGAGCCAATTTCAAAGGGGGGCACTGGTGGCAAAGAAAACTTTCAACTAGCACATCTGCAACAGAGATTGTTGCCTGAATATTTTTTGGTTCAATAGTCTTATCAGTCAGGCACCGGAAGGAAGTCCAGCCAGTGAAAGACTTGTAATTATTTTTATTCACCTTGAAAACTAAATGCTGGTTCAGATGAGAATTCAACTGATTTGCAAACAGTGTTTACTCTTTTCCTTGTCATCACACAGGCAGCCAATTAATGACATTAAAGATTAATTAACAGGGAAGCTATGCGCTACCTGCCAAAGAGATGATTAAACTTGGAGTCTATGATTCTTCCCAGAAAAGAAAATAAACCTCAGTAATTAAAGGTTCAGAAGCAGCTTTTGTGCTGGGTACCAAGTCCATCCAAGTCAGAATGAGAAAGGTTTCTTAAAAAGTCAAGTGGGTAGGCTCAAGCTGCAGCCAAGTCCTAGCCACCCAGTGATGCCAATTCTCGTGAGCCATCGTGTGAGCCAGGGAGCAGCTCCACCTGCCAGGGAGCAGCTCCACCGGCCAGGGAAGCGGGAGTCATCACACAGAGCCTCCGTGTGCCTGCCCTCCAAATGGAGCAGCAACCCAGAACTGGTTCTCCATTCCTGCACCTTCCCAACGCTCACAATCACATCCCATTTCTCTAGAACCTTCTCTTAATCTAAAATCATCTTTTCTCAAACGACTCTGCTGAGGCTGCTCATTTTTCTTCCAAAGAAACACATATCAAAAGTAAGGTTTGATCATTCTAAAAAATGCATAATTGAACAGAAAGTTTGAGGTTGGGAGAAGGGCATGATCTCACTAGAACATTTCAGACCACTGCTGGTAACGCACACCGGATAACATTTCACAGTTCACAGCGTGTGCTTTTCTTTGTATGCTATCCCATTAAATACTCCCAATAGCCTTGAGAAGTGGTCTTCATTGTTTTTTCTCCACAGATGAGGAAACTAAGCCAACGTGGGTGTGCAAAGTCTAGGGATAGGAGGTGTCAAACGATCCCCCCACGAGTGCTGATGTATATCCGTTGACTAGCTGTGGGCTCCTCTCACTGACCGTGCTGAATAAGGGACTTGGCTGTAGAGCCCAGAACAGTAAAGGCAGTCATGAAACTCTCGCAGTGAGAGAAAAAACATGTGATGACATAACTTCTAAATCTAAGATAAGCAGTTAATTAATTAAACAATACACAGTTAAATAAAAGCTATAGCTCATGGATCAGTAATGTGACCATACAATGCAGCTCTGATCCAGACTATTTTGAGAATGACAAGGGACAAATCAGAACTTGTGGTCATCTCATGATTAGCAAAGTGCTTCAAAAATAAATACCCATATTTATCAATGTTTCAGGTAGTGGTATTCTGAGTATCTATTGTGGGTGCCTTGAAACACATAATGCTATAGTTTAGCCAAGATGAATTCTGTATATGTTCTTGTCCAGAAAAGATTCTTCAATAAAAACCTTTTTAAAAAAATTATTAGATGAGCTATATAATCCTAAAGGATGGATGGAATAATTTCAGTTGAAGCCCTGGAGAAATTTTATGGAGAAGGTGACATTTAAGTTCAACTATGAAGGACCAGTAGATAATCTATAGTACGATAAAGAAAAAGAGCATTTTTAGGTTAGAGGAATTGCTTGAAGAAATAATAATTCAAGGTTATGTTATGGATGTAGAAAATGTCATGTTATGCTTGAGGAACAGTGAGTAGGACAATTTTTATGTCTTTATTTAATTAGAAATTTTTTTCCTCTCAAAGAGTAAATGAATGGAGATTCCACAGTAAGTTAATTAACATACAGTGTTATCTTACTCAACATTGACAATGTTCCCCCAAAGTTAAATATTTATGAAGTTACATTTCGATTTAGATAAAAGATAAAATTTGCTTCAAGTAATATTTAATAGAAGAATTAGAATGGTAATTAAAAAGGCCATTGGTTGCAATGCTTGATAACATTTGATGCAATTATCACAAAGGTTACTGAGCCAGCAGAAGACACTACAAATAAGTAAAAGCCTAGAAATGGAAATGGCTGGGAACTGATAACTGTAGTACTGGGAATGAAATGAAATAAAAGAGTAAATATGTCCATTCAAATCAATAGATAACAGTGCCTTTCTTGTGCAGTGAAATGTTAAAGTTACCATATTTAATTCCCTGGCCAAGTTCATCTGCAAGTAGATAGTGAGCCATGATGAGATAAGCAGGCTGGGTTTCCATGTTTTGTGATTGTCTGATGCTAAGGAAACATCCCAGAAATGCTGACATAATGGGAGTGAAGGAGAATTTATTAAAGACAGTCTTGAATATTGTATATTGAATGAATGCAGAAATTAATAAATCTAACACAATGCTGAAGGAGAAAGTGTGTTAGTCTCTGAGAAGAGGGAAGAGTTGAGGTTATCACTGTAAAAAATGGAAACAATTTAATTTGTACAATAATAACCACAACACAACAACAAAAACCACATAATATTCATTTATTCTGTAAATTTTTATTGTATACAAGTATGTGCCAATAAGCTCTAGTGATACAGTAGTAAATGAAGTTCCTGCCCTCCTGGAGAAAGACAATTTTAAAAAATATGTAAATTAATTCTAGTAGTGATGAGTACTCTGAAGAAAAACAAAGCAGGGCAGGAGTACAGAGTGACAGTCATGCTAGTTTAAATCAGGGAAAGTTTCTCTTACATTTGAATCACTTTTCTGCTGACAAAACCCTTCTATAACCTCATTCATTTCACTTAACCTTGACAGCAGAATGTTAATTTAGATATTATTCCCACTTTTACAGATGAGAAGACCTAGATAAGTTAACAGAATCACCCAGCATGGGGTGGGCATTGGTAAGGAGGGGATACCGGAACGCCCTGGAAGTAACATTGGTTGTGCACCTGGATGTCAAACACCTCTCTCAAGGTGCTTTACAAATGCATACAGTCTTCATAAGATGTTTTGGTCTATTTCTTCTTCCCATAAAAATTCCCACCATAGGTCTGAAGTTATTGTACAAGGTAAAACGTCAGTAAATGGCAGACATAGTTAATTATAGCATGGTGATTCCAAATCCTGTTCCCATCCTATTGCACAGGGACTTCATCATGGGTCAGGATCTTTAAAAAAAAAAAATTCAGGGCAGGCTGCCTATTCTTTCCCAAGGAAGGAATGGATATGCATATATATGTACATTTATATACAAAAGACTCATAAAAAGAGCTATAATAAAACAATTTTTAAAAAGACACATAGCCTCACAGGAAAAAAAAGGGCAATGGAATTTAACAGGCACTTCACAAAAGAGGATATCCAAGTGGCCAATAAATATATTAAAAAGGCTCATTTATTTATTAAAAAAAAATTTTTTTACAGTAGGTCCTTGTTGGTTATCTATTTTAAATATATCAGTGTGTACATGTCAATCCTAAATTCCCAATCTATCCCTCCCCCCAACCCTTCTCCCCTGGTAACTGTAAGTTCATTCTCTAAGTCTGTGAGTCTGTTTCTGTTTTGTAAATAAGTTTATTTATATTATTATTATTTTTTAGATTCAGCATATAAGCTATACCATGTGATATTTGTTTTTCTCTGACTTACTTCACTTACTATGATGAGCTCCAGGTCCATCCATGTTGCTGCAAATGGCATTATTTCATTCTTTTTAAAGGCTGAGTAATATTCCATTGTATATATGTACCACATCTTCTCTATCCATTCCTCTATTGATGCACATTTAGGTTGCTTCCATGTCTTGGCTATTGTAAACAGTGTTGCAATGAACATTGGGGTGCATATATCCTTTTGAACCATGTTTTTCTCCAGACATATGCCCAGAAGTGGGATGGCTGGATCATATGGTAGCTCTATTTTTAGTTTTTTAAGGAGCCTCCCTACTGTTCTCCATAGTGGTTGTACCAATTTACATTTCCACCAACAGTGTAGGAGGGTTCCCTTTTCTCCACACCCTCTCCAGCATTTAATGTTTGTAGATTTTTTTTTTTTTTTAAATAATGGATAACGTTTTGGTAAGCATGTCCCAGTCATCATTATTATTACTTTTTTAAAAAAAATAAATTTATTTATTTATTTATTTATTTTTGGCCGTGTTGGGTCTTCGTTTCTGTGTGAGGGCTCTCTCCAGTTGCGGTGAGCGGGGGCCACTCTTCATCGCGGTGCGCAGGCCTCTCACCATCGCGGCCTCTTGTTGCGGAGCACAGGCTCCAGACGCGCAGGCTCAGCAATTGTGGCTCACAGGCCCAGTTGCTCCGCGGCATGTGGGATCTTCCCAGACCAGGGCTCGAACCCGTGTCCCCTGCAGTGGCAGGCAGATTCTCAACCACTGCGCCACCAGGGAAGCCCCCTGTAGATTTTTTGATGATGGCCATTCTGACTGTGTGAGGTGATATATCATTGTAGTTTTGATTTACATTCTCTAATGATTAGCGATGTTGAGCATATTTTCATGTGTCTTTTGGCCTTCTGTATGTCTTCTTTGGAGAAATGTCTATTTAGGTCTTCTGCCCATTTTTTTGACTGCGTTGTTTGTTTTTGGATATTGTGCCACATGAGCTGTTTGTAAATTTTGGAGACTAATCCTTTGTTGGTCGTATCATTTGTGAATAGTTTCTCCCATTCTGTCAGTCGTCTTTTCATTTTGTTTGTGATGTCAAAAGGGGCTCTTATTTATTTATTTATTTATTTATTTATTTATTTATTTATTTATTTATGATGTGGACTCTTTTTAAAGTCTTTATTGAATTTATTGCAATATTGCTTCTGTTTTATGTTTTGGTTTTTTGGCCGCAAGGCATGTGAGATCTTAGCTCCCTGACCAGAGATCAAACTTGCATTGAAAGGCAAGGTCTTAACCAGTGGACCATCAGGGAAGTTCCAAGGGCTCATATTTATTAATCATCAGGGAACATAAATTAAAACCACAAGATGATACTACTTCATACACATCCAAATGGCTAAAATGAAATGGGAACTGTACCAAGCGTTGACAGTGATGTGAAGCATCAGGGATTTTTATACACTGCTGATGGGAAGACAAAGCAATTAAGTTTGGAAAATCTTTAGCAAGATCTATTCAAGCTAGATACTCTAAGACCTCGAAATTCTACCCCTAGGTATATACCCGACAGAAATGCATAGATAAGTTCACTTAAAGACACATTCGAGAATATTCATGGCTTCTTTATTCATGACAGCCAAAAGCTGTAAATAACCAAAATGTGCATCAACAGTAGAATGTTAAACAAACCGTGACATATTCAGGCAATGGCATTCCATATGGCAATAAGAATGAACTACACACAGCACACAACTACACACCGCAACATAGATGAATTTCACAAACATAATAACAAGCAAAATAATAGAAATAGACTCAGAGACATAGAAAACAAACATGCTCACCAAACAGGAAAGGAGGCAAATAAATTAGGAGTTTGGGACTAACAGATATACATTACTATATATATGTGTGTGTAATAGATAAACAACAAGGACCTACTGAATAGCACAGAGAACTATATTCAATATCTTGTATAGAGATCAGAACTGTGGTTGCCAAGGGTCGGGGGGGTGGAGAGTGATGGACTGGGAGTTTGGGGTTAGTAGATGCAAACTATTACATTTAGAATGGATAAACAAGATCCTACTGTATAGCACGGAACTATATTCAATCTCCTGGGATAAACCATAATGGAAAAAAATATTTTAAAAAAAAGAATGTATACATGTGTATAACTGGGTCACTGCTGTAAAACAGAGATTGGCACAACATTGTAAATCAACTATACTTCAATAAAAAAATCTTTCAATTATCTATAATAGAAAAGAATCTGAAAAATTATACATATATTATATATATTTATATATATATAATATATATGTGTGTGTGTATATATATATATATATATATATATATATATATATATATATCACTGAATCACTTTGCTATACACCTGAAACTAACACAACATTGTAAATCAACTATATTTAAATTAAAAAAAAAAAGAAGTTAGGTACAAAACAGTGCTTACTGTATGATACCAATTATATAAAGTTCAACAAAAGCAAAACTAATCTTTTGTGCTAGAAGTCAGCCCAGTACATTTTGGGGGAAGCAGCTGGGAGGGGAGAGGGATGGAAGAGTGCAATTCTGGTCCCAGTAAACACTCTCCCTTGGTCTGGGTGTGGATTACACTGGTGAGTTTACTTTGTAAAAATTTATTGTTTATTATATGTCAATAAAAAGTTTTTTAAATCTTCAGGAAAACAAAAAAGGAATAAAACTTGCAGAAACAAAGGAAGGGACGCAGTCTGGATTCCATGAGAACTGAAGCAAAGAGAAAGGGCCCACAGCTTTGGGAAGACACGGAGGGATCTTGTGTGTTTCTCTTGCAGGCCTCTCCATCCACACCCTCTCATGCTGGCTTTATCCCTAGGAGCTCCCAGCAGACAGAAAGAGCAGGCTTTAAGCTCATCATGAGAACTAAAGGATTTTAAGATCCGCCTCTTTTCAAAGTAACACCCACTATTTTTATTTGATGCAGGCAAAATCTGTATGTTCAAAGCTGCTTTCATGTTCTGTGCTGACTGAGATCTGTGGCTCTATTGTTACTGAAATGTGGCCTTGGCTTTGTCTAGTTCTTAAAGGAGATGTTTTAAATCACTCAGATTCAAAATGGAAAACTCAACAGGTTGAACTGTTAAAGTTCTATTTGGAATGAACCAAAGAGACTGATTTTCTACTCCACATAGTTCCTCTCCAAAACTGATTCTCTGCCACACGGTTTTGTCTGTGTGTTGGTTTATGCAAATTTTACATCCAACGTTCTCACTGCAACTCTTTTGCTTTCTTTACAAAGGGTCCTGAAACAATCTGCTGGACCCTAGGTTCACCCAAGCACAACCACTAGCATAGATCAACCACAGTATTTTACAGATTCATGTGCTTATTCACTACCTAAGCAAACATCAACTGAATGCCTCATGTACTGAGTTATCTACCAGGAGCATGGCCGAGGAGAGATTGGGTAGGTAACTCAGTGTCATGCAGTAACCAGGCTACAGCACAGACGTTGAAATTCAGGGCTCTTGCCACCCTCTACAGTGATGTTTCCAGTCCCACTGCCCTACCTCTCCCCCACACCTCTGAAATCTGGGGTACACTCTTATGCTGCTTATAACTGTTATAAATAAAGGAAAATGTTCAGGGAAAGACTCCTCACCTCATTGCCAAAATGATAAAGATTTGGACAAGATAGACCCCAAATATTGGGGTGAGGATTTTTTTCTTCTTTCACAATGGGAAGGGGGAAAAAAAGGCTGTCCACCATCCTTTACCTCCAAAATGGAGATCAGATTCACATCACTGGTACCAGGAGAGGATCAAAGTGTATGTATCTTTCAAAGGAAAGATAAACAGGAAAGCTGTAATAGTAAATGTTTACTGTCTTAGATTAACTTTCTCCAAACATGACAAATGTATTTAACAATCAACAGTCAAGTTTCAGGAAGGCATCCTCACCTATTCTACTAGATAATTACAATGCAAAGGATGCACTTGGCAGAAAAGACATATTGCCTTCTTAGAGGACCTTTTCATCACACAAAACTCTAAAATACACTTAACAAATGATCATGCAACTGTTGAGCAAAATTTGTTTTACACATGTTCTCTATGAAGTTAAGCCAAAATGTCCTTCACTGTAATCTTTGTCTTCATTCTGAATTTTGCCTTTGGAAGTAGCATGTTACAAATTTAATCCCTCTTCACTTTGACAGTTCTTTAAAGATTTAAAAACCTCAAGCATATTACCCACCCCAGGCCTTTTTTTTTTAGTCAAAATTAGAACCTATATCCTCTATGATTACATTTAATTTTCCAGTCAGTATAATTTTTTCAAAGACCAGTTCAGTGATAAGACTTAACCTTTTTTCTTGGATTATAAAAACAGTATATATTCACTATAAAAATAATTTTAACTCCAGATGAAAATGAACACATAATAAATACCATCATTATTTCCATTACTCTGAAAAAAGCTAACATTTTGTTGTACATTTTTTGAACTCTTTTTTATGCATATTTATAAGTATAACTTGCATATTGTAAAATGGGTCCATACTATACATAACTGTTTCAAACCTTAGAAGTTTACTTACTGTACAATGAAGATTTTTTCCTTATCAAAAAGTGGTACAAGTGGTTCTGGAAAAAAAATGACATAAACTCACTTTTTCCTGTTCTAAGTTCAACTGAATACCCTTGAAATTACTCAGCAGACAACGATAAAAGGACTCTGAAAGCTGGAAAGAAGGTGAACTGGCTAGAAATCTTAGGACTTGAGGAACAACAACGTGGTGAGTTTCCTGGGTTCAAGTCTAATCTCCCATCTACCCCAGACTGGGCTCTGGAGAGACCTGCAACCCCAAAGCACTATAGACAAAGAAAAAACACAAAAACAAACCAGAAAAGCCTCTTCTCTTTGGCTAAAGGACTGGGAAAGAGATGCTTGTCTTCCCCTCTCTCTCCACAACAAGGAAGTGGTCCAATCAACCTGCAGAAGAGCAAGGAATCTCAGACCAACCCAATCTGCACTCTATACTCAGGGCACTGGCCAGGTAGCCCAATCTGCTGACGGCAGCATCAGCAGTGAAGCGTTGTGTCTCCCTGATCTCCATCCAGTGACACAAGAACACTCAGGTCTAGTGGCTTCTGCCCCCTCATACACACAGAAGGTGGACCAGTAACAGCAGGTAACCTACAGAAGTGCCTTTCACCCCTGCAGATGTCACCAGCAGGACTGAGTTAGGAGTCCCACCAACACCAGAAAGAAAAAGAAAAAGACCAAAACAGCATTGCAAAGGCTCTGAACACTAAAATGCCATGGAAATAAAGATACACAAGTAGGTTAGAACTTACAAAATAAACCTAAGCAAGGCTACTGCTTGCGAAAATAGAAGATTTAAGTAGGATCAAGGTTCCTAACATAGTAACCAAAGTGTTCAGGAGGAAATAAAACATCATTTATGCAAGGAACCAGGAAAATCACAATTTGAATTAGAAAATACAATTTATGTCAACACTGAGATGTATCAGATGTTAAAATTATCTGCTAAGGATTTTAGAACAGTCATCATAAAAATGTTTCAACAATCAATTACAAATTCTCCTGAAAAAAATGAAAATAAGTCAATCTCAGCAAAGAAATAGAAATTATAAAAAGGGACCAAATGAAAATCACAGAAATAAAAAGATAACCAAAATTTTAAAGTGGCTGGATGGTCTCAACAGTATAGAGATAACAGAGAATAAAATCAGTGAGCTTGAAAACAGATCAATAGAATTTACTCAGTCTGCCCAACAGAGAAAAAATAGACTGAAAAAATAAATGATCAGAGCCCCAGGGACATGTTAAGCAATAGCAAAAGATCTAATGTTTGTATCAGTGGAGTTTCAGAAGGAGAAAGAGTGTGGGACTGGAAAAATATTCAAAAAATAATGCCTGAAAATGTTTCAAAATAGGCAAAATCATAAATCTACAGATTCAAGAAGCTAGGTGAACTTCAAATAGGGTGAACCTTAAGAAATTCACATGAAGATACAACATAATTAAACTTTTTTTTCTTGAGAAACCTGTATTTATTAAAACACTGCCAACATGGACTAAATGAGTTTTTAATTAATTTTTAAAATTAGAGAATAATTGATTTATAATGTTGTGTTAGTTTCTGCTGTACAGCAAAGTGAGTCTGTTATACATATGCATATATCCACACTTTTTTAGATTCTATTCCCATATAGGTAGTTACACAGTACTGAATAGAGTTCTCTGTGCTATACAGTAGGTTCTTTTTTTTTAATTGGAGTATAATTGCTTTACAATGTTGTATTAATTTCTGCTGTACAACGAAGTGAATCAGTTATGTGTATACATAATCCCCTCCCTCTTGAGCCTCCCTCCCACCCCCCATCTTATTAGTTATCAATTTTATGTACAGTAGTGTGTGTACGTCAATCCCAATCTCCCAATTTATCCCTCCCCTTGTCCCTTTCCTGCTTGGTAACCATAAGTTTGTTTTCTACATCTTTGACTCTATTTCTGTTTTGTTAATAAGTTCATTAAAACTAAAGACAAATAAAAAAGTCTTTAAAACAGCCAGATGGAAAAGAAACATCACATGTGAAGGAAGACCAATGCAAATGACAGTGGATTTCTCACCCAAAACTATGGAGGTCAGAGGATGTGGCACAACATTCTTTCAGAAGAACTGTCAACTCTGAATGCTATATTTGGTGACACTATCTTTCAGGACTGAAGGAGGACTAAAGACATTCTCAGATGAAGGAAAACAGAGAGCGTGTGTTGCCAGCACACCTACCCTTGAAGAATGGCTAATAGAAGCTCTCCAACAGAAAGATAATGATAACATAAGCAGGCTGGTACCTTCATAAATAAGAGGACAACAAAATGGGTAAAAATAGAAAAAAATACAATAAACTATCCTGCACCTCATGAGTTTCTTTAGTTATATTTCATATTTATATTATTTATAACATGGGATGTGTGTTCAATGTATGTAGAGAAAATACCTAAGATAATTTCATTTGAAAAGTGGGGAGGTAAAGAGATAAAAATGGGAGTAAGTTTTTTAATAGTTGAAATGGTAAAAACATCAATATCAGTGGCCTGTAATAAATAAATATTTTATATATACAAACAAATATATCATAATACCTAGAGCAATCACTAAGATAAGCAATCAGTATGCAAAATGATGTATTCAAAAATAGTATAGGGTTAGGACCTGCACAGATAATGAGAGGCAGCAAGTTAAAAGGAGGGCCTCTTGAGTGTGGGGTCCGGAGCCTGGAGATCTGCAATCCACCTGGGAACAATTCCTGGGTATGGTGTGAAGTGTTGTCAAGTCTGATTTTTTAGCCATGTGGCTGACAGGGTCTTTGTGCTCCAGCCGGGTGTCAGACCTGTGCCTCTGAGGTGGGAGAGCTGAGTTCAGGACATTGGTCCACCAGAGACCTCACAGCTCCACATAATATCAAAAGGGGAAAGCTCTCCCAGAGAGCTCCATCTCAACGTTAAGACCCAGCTCCACTCAACTACCAGCAAGCTACAGTGCTAGACACCCTATGCCAAAGACAGGAACACAACCCCACCCATTAGCAGAGAGGCTGCCTAGAAATCATAATAAGGTCACAGACACACCAAAGCACACCACCGGATGTGGTGCTGCCCACCAAAGACAAGATCCAGCCTCATCTACCAGAACATAGGTATCAGTCCACTCTACCAGGAAGCCTAAACAACACACTGAACCAACCTTGGACACTGTGGGCAGACACCAAAAACAACAGGCACTATGAACCTGCAGCCTGCAGAAAGGAGACCCCAAACACAGTAAGTTAAACAAAATGAGAAGAGGAGAAACACACAGCAGATGAAGGAGGAAGGTAAAAACCCACCAGACCAAATAAATGAAGAGGAAATAGGCAGTCTACCTGAAAAAGAATTCAGAGTAATGAAAGTAAAGGGGATCCAAAATCTTGGAAATAGAATGGAGAAACTACAAGCAACATTTAACAAGGACCTAGAAGAAATAAAGGGCAAACAAACAATGATGAACAACACAATAAATGAAAATAAAAATTCTCTAGAAGGAACCAATAGCAGAATAACAGAGACATAAGAACAGATAACTGACCTGGAAGACAAAATAGTGGAAATAACTACTGCAGAGCAGAATAAAGAAAAAAGAATGAAAAGAACTGAGGACAGTCTCAGAGAACTCTGGGACAACATTAAACGCACCAACATTCAAATGATAGGGGTCCCAGAAGAAGAAGAGAAAAAGAAAGGGACTGAGAAAATATTTGAAGGGATTATAGTTGAAACTTCCCTAATATGGGAAAGGAAAGAGTCAATCAAGTCCAGGAAGTGCAGAGAGTCCCATATAGGATAAATCCAAGGAGAAACATGCAAAGACACATATTACTCAAAGTATCAAAAATTAAATACAAAGAAAACATATTCAAAGCAGCAGGGGAAAAGTAACAAAAAATATACAAGGGAATCCCCATAAGGTTAACAGGTGATCTTTCAGCAGAACTCTGCATGCCAGCAGGGAGTGGCAGGACATATTTAAAGTGATGAAAGGGGAAAACGTACAACCAAGATTACTCTACCCAGCAAGGATCTCATTCAGATACGACAGAGAAATTAAAACCTTTACAGACAAGCAAAAGCTGAGAGAGTTCAGCACCACCAAACCAGCTTTACAACAAATGCTAAAGGAACTACTCTAGGCAAGAAACACAAGAGAAAGAAAAGATCTACAACAACAAACCCAAAATAATTAAGAAAATGGTAATAGGAACATACATATCGATAATTACCTTAAATGTAAATGGATTAAATGATCCAACCAAAGACATAGACTGGCTGAATGGATACAAAAACAAGACCCATATATATGCTGTCTACAAGAGACCCATTTCAGACCTAGAGACACATACACTGAAAGTGAGAGAATGGAAAACGATATCCCATGCAAATGGAAATCAAAAGAAAGCTGGAGTAGTAATTCTCATATAAGACAAAATAGCCTTTAAAAAAAGACTATTACAAGAGACAAAGAAGGACACTACATAATGATCAAGGGATCAATCCAAGAAGAAGATATAACAATTGTAAATATTTATGCACCCAACATAGGAGCACTTCAGTACATAAGGCAAACGCTAACAGCCATAAAAGGGGAAATCGACAGTAACACAATCATAGTAGGGGACTTTAACACCCCATTTTCACCAATGGACAGATCATCCAAAATGAAAATAAATAAGGAAACACAAGCTTTAAATGATACATTAAACAAGATGGACTTAATTGATATTTATAGGACATTCCATCCAAAAACAACAGAATACACTTTCTTCTCAAGTGCTCATAGAACATTCTCCAGGATAGATCATATCTTGGGTCACAAATCAAGCCTCGGTAAATTTAATAAAATTGAAATCATATCAATTATCATTTCCAACCACAATGCTATGAGACTAGATATCAATTACAGGAAAAGAAACTGTAAAAAATACAAATATATGGAGGGTAAACAATACACTACTAAATAACCAAGAGATCACTGAATAACTCAAAGAGGAAATCAAAAAATACCTAGAAACAAATGACAATGAAAACATGATGATGCAAAACCTATGGTATGCAGCAAAAGCAGTTCTAAGGGGGAAGTTTATAGCAATACAACCCTACCTCAAGAAACAAGAAACATCTCAAATAAACAACCTAAACTTACACCTAAAGCAATTAGAGAAAGAAGAACAAAAAAAATCCAAAGTTAGCTGAAGGAAAGAAATCATGAAGATCAGATCATAAATAAAGGAAAAAGAAATGAAGGAAATGATAGCAAAGAACAATAAAACTAAAAGCTGGTTCTTTGAGAAGATAAACAAAATTGATAAACCTTTAACCAGACTCATCAGGAAAAAAAGGGAGAAGACTCAAATCAATAGAATTAGGAATGAAAATGGAGAAGTAACAAGTGACATGGCAGAAATACAAAGGATCATGAGAGATTACTACAAGCAACTATATTCCAATAAAATGGACAACCTGAAAGAAATGGACAAATTCTTAGAAATGCATAACCTTCTGAGACTGAACCAGGAAGAAACAGAAAATATGATCAGACCATCACAAGCAGAGAAATTGAAACTGTGATTAAAAATCTTCCAACAAACAAAAGCCCAGGGTCAGATGGCTTCACAGGAGAATTCCATCAACATTTAGAGAAGAGCTAACACCTATGCTTCTCAAACTCTTCCAAAATATAGCAGACAGAGGAACACTCCCAACCCATCCTACGAGGCCACTATCACCCTGATACCAAAACCAGACAAAGATGTCACAAAGAAAGAAAACTACAGGCCAATATCACTGATGAACATAGATGCAAAAAATCCTCAACAAATACTAGCAAACAGAATCCAACAGCACATTAATGGATCATACACCATGATCAAGTTTATTCCAGGAATGCAAAGATTCTTCAATATATGCAAATCAATCAATATGATACACATATTAACAAATTGAAGGAGAAAAAACCATATGATCATCTCAATGAATGCAGAAAAAAGCTTTTGACAAAATTCAACACCCATTTATGATAAAAACCCTCCAGAAAGTAGGCATAGAGGGAACATACCTCAACATAATAAAGGCCATATAAGACAAACCCACAGCCAACATCGTTCTCAATGGTGAAAAACTGAAACCATACTGAAACCATTTCCTCTAAGATCAGGAACAAGACAAGCTTGTCCACTATTATTCAACATAGTTTTGGAAGTTTTAGCCACAGCAATCAGAGAAAAAAAAGAAATAAAAAGAATCCAAATTGGAAAAGAAGTAAAGCTGTCACTCTTTGCAGATGACATGATACTATACATAGAGAATCCTAAAGATGCTACCAGAAAACTCCTAGAGTTAATCAATGAATTTGGTAAAGTAACAGGATACAAAATTAATGTGCAGAAATCTCTTTCATTCTTATACACTAATGATGAAAAATCTAAAGTGAAATTAAAGAAACACTCCCATTTACCATTGCAACAAAAAGAATAAAATATCTAGGAATAAACCTACCTAAGGAGACCAAAGACCTGTACACAGGAAACTATAAGACACTGATGAAAGAAATTAAAGATGAAACAAACAGATGGAGAGATATACCATGTTCTTGGATTGGAAGAATCAACATTGTGAAAATGACTATACTACCCAAAGCAATATACAGATTCAATGCAATCACTATCAAATTACCATTGGCATTTTTCACAGAACTAGAAAAAAATTTTTCACAATTTGTATGGAAACACAAAAGACCCTGAATAGCCAAAGCAATCTTGAGAAAGAAAAACAGAGCTGGAGGAATCAGGCTCCCTGACTTCAGACTCTACTACAAAGCTACAGTAATCAAGACAGTATGCTGCTGGCACAAAAACAGAAATGTAGATCAATGGAACAGGATAGAAAGCCCAGAGATAAACCCACGCACATATGGTCACCTTATTTTTGGTAAAGGAAGCAAGAATATACAATGGAGAAAGCCTCTTCAATAAGTGGTGCTGGGAAAACTGGACAGCTACATGTAAAAGAATGAAATTAGAACACTCCCTAACACCATACACAAAAGTAAACTCAAAATAGATTAAAGACCTAAATGTAAGGCCAGACACTATAAAAGTCTTAGAGGAAAACATAGGCAGAACACTCTATGACATAAATCACAGCAAGATCCTTTTTGACCCACCTCCTAGAGAAATGGAAATAAAAACAAAAATAAACGTATGGGACCTAAAGAAACTTGAAAGCTTTTTTCACAGCAAAGGAAAGCCTGAATAAGACAAAAAGACAACCCTCAGAATGGGAGAAAATATTTGCAAATGAAGCAACTGACAAAGGATTAATCTCCAAAATTTACAAGCAGCTCATGCAGCTCAATATCAAAAAAACAAACAACCCAGTCCAAAAATGGGCAGAAGACTTAAATAGACATTTCTCTAAAGAAGATATACAGATTGCCAATAAACACATGAAAGGATGCTCAACATCACTAATCATTAGAAAAATGCAAATCAAAACTACAATGAGGTATCACCTCACACCAGTCAGAATGGCCATCATCAAAAAATCTACAAACAATAAATGCTGGAGTGGGTGTGGAGAAAAGGGGACTCTCTTGCACTGTTGGTGGGAATGTAAATTGATACAACCACTATGGAGAACAGTATGGAGGTTCCTTAATAAACTAAAGATAGAACTACCATACAACCCAGCAATCCCACTACTGGGCATATACCCTGAGAACACCATAATTCGAAAAGAGTCATGTACCACAATGTTCATTGCAGCTCTATTTACAATAGCCAGGACATGGAAGTAACCTAAGTGTCCATCGACAGATGAATGGATAAAGAAGATGTGGCACATATATACAATGGAATATTACTCAGCCATAAAAAGTAACAAAATTGAGTTATTTGTAGTGAGGAGGATGGACCTAGAGTCTGTGATACAGAGTGAAATACGTCAGAAAGAGAAAAACAAATACCATATGCTAACACGTATATGTGGATTCTAAAAAATAAAATGGTTCTGAAGAACCTAGGTGCAGGACAGCAATAAAGATGCAGACGTAGAGAATGGACTTGAGGACACAGGAAGGGGGAAGGGTAAGCTGGGACAAAGTGAGAGAGTAGCATGGACATATACACACTACCAAATGTAAAATAGATAGCTAGTGGGAAGCAACCGTATAGCACAGATCAGCTCGTTGCTTTGTGACCACCTAGAGGGGTGGGATAGGGAGGGTGGGAGGGAGACCCAAGAGGGAGGAGATATGGAGATATATGTATATGTATAGCTGATTCACTTTGCTATAAAGTAGAAACTAACACACCATTGTAAAGCAATTATACTCCAATAAAGATGTTAAAAAAATAGTATAAATAAATCAAAATAGAATTCTCAATCTTTTTTTGAGTAACATCAGAAAACAAAAGGAACAAACAGAATACTAAAAACAAAATGGCAGACTTAAGCCCTAACATATCTATAATTACTTTTAATGAAAAGAAGTTGTTCCAGTTTCCAAAAGGAAGAAAGTGGATTCTGACCAGCTTTGTGACAATCCTGAGCAAAATCTTTATAATGAAATAATTACATGTCAACTCAATGGGACCAGAGAATGAGGAATTAGATGGGGTGTGGTGGCATAATATATTTTATGAAATCCGTTGGACACGTATCATGTTAGTAATTATTAGTAAGTGTTAATTTCGGTCATATAAAAGTACATAGTGGGAATTGATTAATTATTCAACTCACTAACTCCAAAGTGCTTTACATACTTAACATCTATATAGGTACATTAGTAACTAATATTTATAAACACTTAAAACATATAAACTTTCCACTTTCCATACATTTTCTTTTTTGAGCCTCATATCAAGTCTATAAACTAGGTATTATAAGCCACAAATGAAATTTGAAGAAATCAAGTATAAGATTGACTTGCATAAGGACATGCTGCCCGCACGTGATGGTGCTGAAATCTCAGCCCAGGTATTCTGTCCCCAAATGTCATCATTTTTCTATCGTATCGCACAGGTCCCCCAGGAGTTCCAGGGAACACAGTAACCCTCAGCACTCCTCACAAGACTCCCAAGACATGATAAACTCAGGGTTGTCAAGTTTATGGTGTTATAAACAATAACCTCACAGGTGTGACTAAGTGATAGCAGGAGAATAGAATCTTTCAATCTTGGAAAGGCATTTTCTTAGCAACCTAAGTTCAATGGTGGGCTTTTCACTAGTTCTGAAAAGGAAATGTTTTGAAAGTTTAATAGATCTTTATTGAGCATCCACTATATGTAAGTAACTGTGCAGAACACTGTGTGGAACAACAGAGCTTCTTTCCCCCACAAGGAACTGGAAGAGATGAATAAAGGCTTAGGTGACTGTAATAGTATCAGTCAGAATTCAGTCAGGGAAGTAGAGCCACTGTGGGTGCTATGGGATAAGGGACTTGTTACAGGACGCACACCTTCATGATTGTGGAGTTGTTGAGGGAAATGAAGGTGTGGAAAAGGAAGCTGGAGGATCAGAGGAAAAGGCACTAACAAGTCTGCCTGAAGCCCTGGTGTGGGTAACAAGTCAGAACGGGAAGGGACACGTGGGGGCCAGAGAAGGGAAAGCTTGTGGAGAGGTCTTTGGGAGCCTCCTGGACAGCCACAGCCTCTGTAGATCCACCACTAAGTGTCTGATGGTGAGCCTGGGATCCCCGCCAGTCAGTGGGGTGAGCCATCAGGAAGAAGAGATGATGTAGAGCAGTGGAGAGCAAGGAAGAACTGGGACCTGCTCATCACTCTGGTCACCTCAGCATCATTCCTGTCCCTGTATTTAACCAGGTGAAGACATCCAGAGAATAATAGCAGCTGCTTTTCTTCTACCTCCCAAATATGTCTCTCTTTTGGCCAACTCAAACTTGAAACAAAACAAAGAAGAAGAAAGGTAGGTCTCGATGTAACTATGTTGACAATAAAATTCCAATACAACCAGTTAGACCAAAAGGGTGTCAGAGCTAGGGTACAAATACCTTATAATAGGAGGAGGGAGGCATAAAAGAGGCACGGGCTCAGGAGCCAGGTTCAGGAAACCTCTCTGCCTCCATATTTCTTGCCTCTCTTCTTTTCTCAAATACTTGGCTCTAGTGGGAATGATTCTGCACCCTTGTCACAGGATTTACTGTGTGATCTTGGGGAAGTTACTTAATGAGACTCCATTTCCTCATCTGTAAGTGGAGAATAATGAAACATACCTCAATGAACCATGAAAATCCCATGAGAAATTACAAGCAAAAGCTCCTGGTACACAGCAGATGCTTGAAAAATTGTGTCCACCTTCTCTTCCACTTTGCTCTTCTCCACTAGCTTTTCTGCTTCAGAGGTTTATATTCAATCTTTGACCACGTGTCAACTCCGGTTCCACAAATGACCCTGATTATACATAGACTCTTGCTAAATGCTCTAATAATTCTTAGATACATCATGCATTCTGAATTTCCTTTTTGAATCATGGAAACTATGTTTTAAAGTATTCCAACTCTTAGTTTCTAAAGTGGTACCTAAAATGTATTAAGCCCTTAGATGGTGCCAAGGTCTGCGGAATATGTATGCTTATAAAAGGTAAGAACCTAATGTTCCATTCCAGGTGTCCTTGTCAAGTGGTGATTTCCCCCATTTCTTTTCACACGGCCCCTTTGTTCTTCATTGAGGTTTGCATTTTTTACACTGAGTTCTTGGGAACTCTCCTCCACCAAGTCCTGAGCTATTCAAGATGTCTGGCAAAAAGATTTCCAAGTGTAGGTGTATGTAATTAGGATCAGGTGGGCTGTCCGCTTTATTCACCCTTCTTTCCATCTGTTTAGTTCCTTGCTGACAAGCAATTCATCTATCATGCTGAATAATTGATTCCAGATTGAAGAAGTTTTCTCTTGCATCTCCCCAACCATAAGCAGAAATTCTCTCTCCCTGTCTCTCTCTCCATATATATGTATATAGTCCATTTTATATTTTGTCCACTGTACCCCTTTGGGATAAATGAACTGCAATCAAAAATAGGATTTTTAAAAAATGGGAATGGGAAATGTGGGGAGAGGAGAGTACATGATGGGAAATATTAGCACATATGCAGCAGACCATTTGGAGAATATTGCCCATCACCACTCAGCCAAGTTGAAGGGAATTGATGAAGGGATTCCAACTGGCCAGATTTCTCCTGTAATCCATAAAAATTCAAAATGACACTTTATGCATGAGCAGAGAAATCCACAAATCAGAGCAAAAGATGGATTTGCAAGTGCAGTTTTTTGTGGCTGCAGCGTTAATGCTCTCAGTGTGCATGCTGTCAGAACAATTGTGCAACGTGGGTTTGTTGTGGTGGAAGAAATAAAATGTACAAAGTACTTGGAAGAAGAGGTTGAGCCAGGAGAGCTTCCCAAAGCCCTTACCCCACATTTCTCCACATTAGTGTAGCAGATGTTTCAGAGAATTACATTAAGCAACAAATGTAATAATAATTTAAAATAATGTCACTATGTAACTTTAAGGCATTTTTTATTACACAGGATGATATAAATTATTTACTCATTATTTAAATTATTGTTCATTCATTAGTCCTAACTAAAGTTGAAAATGTCAACATCAAGTAGCGTTTATTTAAACACTATCTTTTTTGTATCTATTCGTTATTAGCCTAAAGTCTAGTTGAATAGATCCTTCTAAGAAAATACAATCTAATAGTGTATACAAACATATAATTAGCACAAATAACTATACAAATAGCTATGACTGCACAAATAATGAAATATTTGCAGATTTTTTTTTATCAATTTTAACAGTATATTCTAAACTAAAGCAACCTGCCAGGTGCTTGCCTTAGCCCATACCACCCCCCCCCCCACCTTATTTGCATCAATCCCTCAGCTCAAATCTTACATGAGGAACTATCACAAAGATGGGTTGGTGAAGAGAAACTTAGCTCCTGGGCCCTGCCATATTATGCTGACTTTTTTTAAAAAAGCACCTCTAATTAATGTGCTAAGTACAGGATAAACATTAGCAAAATAGAGCAAATTTAGGTTTCCCTTGATGTTTTATTGGCCAAAATCAGTCAGTAAATTATTTCTCATGACTGCTTCTCTTATGGCCCTGTACCTTTATATTTCATTTCCACATTATCAAACAGGTGTGCAAGTGCCATATTGCCTCCAAACTGTTGACCAATTGCCCATTTCCTGCCTTCTACATTACTCAGAATTAGATATGGCTGGTCTCACAATTGAAGGGAAATCATTTCTAGAAGCCCCTCAAAAGTCCTTGCTGAAAAAAAAAAAAAAAAAAGTCCTTGCTGATGAACAAGAAGGGTTCTGCATACAGATGTCTTGAAAAAAATCACATCATGACACCTTTTACTTTGATATTCCTTGAGAGTTTTAAGAAAGGGTTTAAGTTATTCAGCACGCAAAGCTCTTATTGACCTGAATCTTCCTATGACACCTATCTCAGCTTTCCTTATTCTCACCGGCACACCCTAAACTGTGGCCCTATTCACTTAAAAGTGTTGTTATTACCTGAATCCTCATCTACTTGCTTATGTCTGGAACACTTTGTCTCTTGGAGAACACCTATCCATCTTTTAAGGCTCTGGATCTAGATAGTATGCCTTGATCCTCATAGAGATTGGAATAAGTATCCCCACATTCAGCACCATCTTCTTTCATAATTCTATTTACACGTTAGAATCACCTGGGTTTTTTGTTGTTGTTGTTGTTGTTTTTCACTTATCTGTCTGCCTCACTGACTGAGAAATTCCAAAGACCAAGACCTTTGTCATTAATTTTAGTCTTACTAATTTCTGCCCTGTGCCTGGTACATAGCAAATACTCAATACGTATTGATGAAAAGTCTCAGTTAATGGGTGTACAGATGGATGGATGAATGGATGGATGGATGGATGGATGGATGGATGGATGGATGGATGGATGATAGAAAAGTTACAATCTATTTCCTAGCCAGTTACCACTTGCTTCTTGTATTAAAGTGGCATTGTCTTGCAATGTGCTGTGATGAAACTAAGGTCTGTCCACACCCTCCGTTCCCTTCTACTCATCCTGGAGCTGTTAGACTTAATTAAAAGGCATGAAAAATTTGAGACCCCAAAATAAAAATCTAAATAAAAATCAAAGCAGCAATCTCCTCAATAGTAAAAGTTTTGTTTCTGTTGATTGTACTCTTGTAAGAAGCAACAAAAACCATTCATGACTTAAAATTCAAAGTATGTTGTATACATTTTTAAATGCTTTTTCAATGCTGTTTTTATTTCCTATTTCTGCTCATTTGTACTTACGTGATGAAGATATAAATTTGTTATCACTGAGCATCTTCCTTGAAAAAAGAACACCTGGCATCTCTACTCACCCTTTCTCTTTGACAAAAGGGCTTACTCCATGAGAAAATATATCAATGTACAAGCCACCTTAACTTTTAGAAGAAATCAAAATATTCCTTTGTCATCCAAAGAACGATTTCATGGGCTTCCCTGGTGGCGCAGTGGTTGAGAATCTGCCTGCCAATACAGGAGACACGGGTTGTACATCTTCTGCTGTTTTAACATAAGATAAAGTGTCTGGGAAGATCCCACATGCCGCGAAGCAACTAGGCCCATGAGCCACAACTACTGAGCCTGCGCGTCTGGAGCCTGTGCTCCGCAACAAGAGAGGCCGCGATAGTGAGAGGCCCGCGCACCGCGATGAAGAGTGGCCCCCGCTTGCCACAACTAGAGAAAGCCCTCGCACAGAAACGAAGACCCAACACAGCCATAAATAAAAATAAATAAATAAAAATTAAACTTAAAAAAAAGAACGATTTCATTACAGTTAGTATTTCAGTAGCTAAACCAATGAGAATCTTTATTTTAAAAATGCGAATCAAACAATGCTAAGGCTGGAAGCTACATAAACGTTTAGTCCAGTGCTTAAGGGCTGAATTCACTTTCCATCCCTTCCAAATTATTTGACATCTCTAAGCCTTAGTATCCTCCTCTAAGGAACTGGAAATAAGAAAAATAACTGATTCATAGGATGACTTTTAAACTGAATGAGACAGTATGTATGAATATAGAGTATGTTTTGGTCATTCCTGGCACAGAGCAAGCATTTACTAAATTCTAATAGTTATAAAGGGGGGGAATTATACCTTCATTATACAGGCAAGGAACTCTGAGGTCATGAGATATGACGTGAATTACTCAAGTTTACAATGGAATTTATCTTTAGTTTCCCATAATTATCTCTAGCATAGATGGTACTTATTTATGAGCCTACAGATTTTTGAAGCAAAACAACAACAAAAAACAATGGTAGTGATACTAAAGCTGAGGACTGGGTGAATTGGAAACCAATTTTAGGCCTTATCAGAACCAGTTTGGCTTCAAAGCCCTATCAAACATAACAAAAATATCATACAGAAAAAGTGGTATTAGAAACCACTTTCCAAACCCTCAATCAGTGCACAGTTTATAACAGTTCTTCTATACAGTTAGAGAAGGAAAGAAAAAAAAGAAGGCAAATATGAAATTTCAGAGGACAGGTTTGTAAACTTAAACTTATCCCCAAACTTAAATGGGGGTATTGTCAGGTTCTGATGCCCTTTCTTCCTCTGACCTCAGCTCAGCCAGTAATACCCTCTCTGGCTTCTTCACAAGTACTTATTACGAGAATCTATACTTTTTCAGTCCAGAGTCCTCACAGGTCAGCAAAACTGGAGCCTTAATGGTTTTCTTATAAGCTTTCCCACACTCTTTGCCTTGGCTCAAACCTCAATATAGTATCATTTATCATAAGTTAACTATTTGACCTTCAAATTTAAACCAGGACCTGGCAATGCAGCCAGCTACAATGGTGAGGAGAGCTGAGAACCTAGCTTTTCTTCTAAAAAGGCTCATTTCCAGTGGTGCTTAAGTTTCTTTCTAAGCAGAGACAGAAATTGGTTTTAATTTTATTGGCATTAGATATCTTCTCCAGAACAATAAATAGATTGGCTAAATTCCTGTAGCTGCGTTGTATCCACTTAACATTTTTAAAAAGAGGCTTACCCATTTTCCAGATGCCTGATCAGGATATAGGGATCTGATCCCAGAATTAACACAACCTTTATAATGGGCTCTTCCCCAGAAGAGGAAATAAGGAATGAATGAGGTAACCTGAAAGTCCTGGAGCAGGATCTACATCATCTCCCCATCAAAGGGAGTGGGAGGGTGGCAAGAATGGAGCCTAGTTGAGGATGGAGCCAGCCCTGGTGATACCCTAGGCGCCAGGAAGGAACAGAGCAACTTTTTACTAAACAGCATGTACTGCTCTGGCAGAGCAACCAAATCCCAGGGCTGGAGATTCTGATGTTTGGGTATATATGTTTAAAATAGCAATAATGTTTCAAATAACAGAAACTTCAAGAGCCTCGTGATCTTGTTCTGGCAGCTCAAAGTAGAGATCTTTGCTAAATAACCTTTCCCACTGACTGCCTCATTCCCTCCTATGAGCGTCCTGATTGGCTGAGAGAGGCTCTGAAAGAGCAGAAACAGTCATAGCAATTGCTTCCTCAAAGGTTATTGTGGAAATCCAATCAGATGCTGAGTATCAGAGTACCTGGCCCAGGGTAACTATGTAACTCTTCTCTTCCTTGCAAAGAGATCATTGTACATCTTCTGCTGTTTTAACATAAGACAAAGTCCAAAAGTTATATTTTAGGAGGTTCCTAAGGATAAAATTAACACATAGCAAACTCCAAAAACAATGTTGCATTTTAGGCATTTTTAACTCCACCTCTACCTGCTTTCAAAGAAATAGCTTTTATGTATCCACCTTCAATGGTACTGAATATGCATAACCTAGATGTCAGTGAGTATCTATTTTTTTCCTTCCCATAATATTGCCATATTTACCAGGACATTCACATACCCACAAAAATATTAAGCTAAAAAATAGAAGTCACAATTAAACTAAATGAAGATAAAAGGAAGCATCATGTTAATGAAAACCTAATTTACATGCTGTTCTGTATGGCATTCAGATTAATAGGAGAACAATGGATATAATAGGAAAATTATACAAGGATTGAATTTCACATGGATCATTTGATATTCGTCTACCTGTGCTGTGAGCAAGTCACGTTGCATTAGATCAAATCCTGATTTTATTCCGTTGCTGAATATCCAATTGTCGCATCTTCACCTTTTGCCTCTTCATTACAGGGATGTAATCACAGGATGAACCCCTGAGAGCTTGTGTTCAACTGCCCGTGTGTGCCTATTTCACAATCTGCCATTGTTACAAGACACTCTGGTTAATAAGCAGATAATGGGATATGCAAATTGCATGTACCTGATGAAGAAGGAAAAGTGTGCCTTTCCACCTTTGCATAAGTACTAGCTGACTTCTTTGTGACCATGGAAGCATCACCATCGAGGTGATTTATGGAGTGTTCTATCCCTTTCCTTTCAGGAAATATGGGTAATGAAACTGTTTTCTTGCAATTTACAGAACTTAGAGTATGGGCAACACAGGAAGGTCTGAGGACAGGGAAACTTTTTCAAATGGGTTCATTAAACCATAAAATAAAATGAGCCCCACATTGCAAAATGTTTCAGTCAGCCCCAGAAGAGTTATAAAATATGATGCCAAAGTCTGAACAACCTCAAGGATGCTCACAAGAGGTCAAATTGATACGGAAACTCACCAGACGCAGAACTATGGTGATTCGGCCCTGGTGCCAAAGAGAGTAAGTGATTTAGTAAATTTTAAACATCAGGAGTTACTTGAGGTTCTGTATTAGCCCTCTCTGGGACAATGTTCCACTGGACATAGCATCGCAATCGACCAGCCCATCAACTCGCTGCTCTGAAACAGAAGAAAGAGCATGGGGTTTGTAGAGAAAAGGTGTGGCTTTGATGGGCGACCTATGACATGTCTCCGGCTTCAGTTTTCTCATCTATAAATGGAAATAACTGTACAGACTTTTCATAGGATCATTTAAGTTTCCTTTTATTTGGGGGGGGTGGCGCGCACAGCAAGGTTTGTGGGGATCTTATTTCCCTGACCAGGGATTGAACCTGGGCCTTCAGCAGTGAAAGTGCAGAGTCCTAGCCACTGGACCACCAAGGAATTCCCTGTTTCTTTTTTTAATTGAAGTATAGTTGATTTACAATGTTGTGTTAATTACTGCTGTACAACAAACTGACTCAGTTATACATATATATACATATTCTTTTTCATATTCTTATCCATTATGGTTTATCACAGGAGATTGAATATCGGTCCCTGTGCTATACAGTGGGGCCTTGTTGTTTATCCATTCTATATATACCAGTTTGCATCTGCTAACCCCAAACTCCCAATGCATTCCTCTCTCACCCCCCTCCCCCTTGGCAACAACCAGTATATTCTCTATGTCCCTGATTCTGTTTCTGTTTTATAGATAGGTTCATTTGTGTCGCATTTTAGATTCCACATATAAGTGATATCATATGGTATTTGTCTTTCTCTTTCTGACTTACTTCACTTAGTATGATAATCTCTAGTTGTATCCATGTTGCTGCAAATGACATTATTTCATTCCATTGTATATATGTACCACTGTGTGTGTGTATATATATATATATATATATATATATATATAAAAGGTATGGTACATATATACAATGGAATACGGCTCAGCCATTTTAAGTTTCAAAAGTTGGGATAATCATGGGAACTGTGTTCTGGGTAGCTTCCCTCTGCTGATACTAAATCCCCCTGCCCCCTTCTCCAGCCCCATCTCTGCCCTGGGAGACCCGCCTGGATGAATTTTCCTGGCCCTTACACCCTCTGGCTTTAGGTTGGTTTTGTCAATGGTGAGCAGAAGCAGGGGAACAGAAGGAAGAAGGAGAGTGGTTTTGGGGGTGTATTCCTTTGGCTCTTTCCTGGCAAGGTTACCCCAGGCTAGTCATGTCCTTTGAACTAAGATGGTGCCTACCCTCTGTTTGTGAATTACAATAACTGTCCCTCCCCTCACTCCTTTATGCATAAGTGTCCCCCAGCTTTGTTACTAGCTCAGGGTCCTGCTGTATCCTTTGTGGTTGTGCTATATCCAGTTCACACCATCTTAAGAGATCTTTTATTAAACATACTCAATCTAAAAAAAAAAAATGGTTCTGAAGAACCTAGGGGCAGGACAGGAATAAAGACGCAGACGTAGAGCATGGACTTGAGGACACGGGGAGTGGGAAGGGTAAGATGGGACGAAGTGAGAGAGTGGCATGGACATATATACACTACTAAATGTAAAATAGATAGCTGATGGGAAGCAGCCACATAGCACAGGGAGATCAGCTCGGTGCTTTGTGACCATCTAGAGGGGTGGGAGGGAAACGCAAGAGGGAGGGGATAGGGGGATATATGTATATGTATAGCTGATTCACTTTGATATAAAGCAGAAATTAACACACCATTGTAAAGCAGTTATACTCCAATAAAGATGTTAAAAAAAATTACTCAAGATTATCCTAATTTGAATGTCTTGTCTGTGTCCTGCTGGGTGCCTCAGTACTGCACACTCTAAAAATATTCTATGGGCTAAGACATATAACAGTTCTAACTTAAAATAATAAAAAGAATTCCAAAGCCAATAGTCAAATTCTCTATTTTTCAATTCCTCATTTCTAATTCCTTTATTACAATTCAATTAAGTAGCCATGAAAATGAAAAAATCCTGCAGGTCCACAGCAATTTGTATGTAGGAAAATAATATCAGGTGAATCATTTCCACTTTCATCTGGGTTTCTCCTTAGCAGTCTAGATGGTAAAACCTGTATTACTAAGCAAACAAGGCACACACATCTGTTTATAGTTTATCTGTTATCAAATATTGTCATGAAATATCCCTGTAAGGATGAGGCTGGGATCCTCTATCTTTGTGCAGATTTTTGGAGGAAGACACCCCAAATTCTAGTGTCTGTGATTGCCATGCCCTCCACAGCTATAACAGACCCTTGAGTCCACAGCTGCCACAGCAGCAACTGAGTCAAAGGCTCTGTTTAGACAGTGGATCTCCCCAGCCCTGGAAAGCCAGGGTGAAACTCTGTGTCTGAATCCATTTTTCCAGGGTCTACACTGGCATAGTTAGTGGGCCTCAGGAGGGACCTTGCTCCTCCTCTACCCGACTCTGGCTCTAGGAGTAGACAGTTAACCTCTTGCCTGACTCAAGTCATCAAACACAGGAAATTCTCCCAATTGACTTGAAAGCTCGGAGGCCATGGGAGATGGAAATAAAAATAATGAAACCCATTCATTATACCTCCACCACAGATAAGACAGGGCACTTTTTTAGTAGTTGTTGTTGATGGGCTAATTTGGAACTTGACTTTCACATACAGATAATTTGAGAATGGAAACATCATTAATTAAAGATAAAGACAGAACATTTTAAGTGAGGTCATGGAGGTGTCTTGCATTTGGAGTAAAGAGTCCTGAGTTTGAAGCCCCAACTCTCCCTCCAATCATTTGTCACTTTAGGCCACTTGTGCATCTTTTGGACCGTGTGATTTTTCAAGCGCAATTTAAAGATACCAACACCTTTCCCAACAGAATCTCCTAATGGGGGAGTTGTAATTATCAGCAAGGTGATAAAATAGGGTAACATCTTGCAAAATTAGACTCTATGCAATTGTGTCGCATTGTTGTGGTTAATAAAAACATGAAAACAGGCATGTACAAGTGCATGGAGACTGGAAGAGTCCCAGGAGCTCACAGTTAAATGTTCCTGGAAGGCAGATCCCTTAAATGTTTCCAGAATTAAACACTTAGGATGGATTAAGGAGAAGAGAATCAAAGGTAACCCCTTTTTTTGATGATGGAAAGGCAGGTGGAGATCACAGGAACGAAGAATGCCGTTGAAAATTTTAGACAACACAGAGACAATTGAACAGATTCAAAACTTTCCTAAGGTGACCTGTCTTATACAGTAAGTCCCCTACATATGAACCTTCAAGTTGCGAACTTTCTAAGATGCAAATGTGCATTCTCATGTCCAATCATGTAAGTTAGTCCATGTGTCTGGTGTACATTGTCATGTACGTGTATCTTCTACAAGTGGTTGTGTTTTTGTACTTTACTGTATAGTACTGTGTAGAGTACAGTAGTACAGTATCTTTATTTCAAGTCCAGGATGTCCACAAGCAAGCATAAAAGCAGCAGTATATAGCCGATTATGTTAGTTGGGTACCTAGGCTAAATTTATTGGACTTATGAAAAAATTGGAATTACGAACATGCTCTCCGAATGGAACTCGTTCGTATGTATGGGGACTTACTGTACCTAGGATAACTAAGCTTCCCAATTTGCCCAGGCCTGCAGGGTTTTATGGGAGTTGGGACTTTCTGGGCTAAAACCAGGAAGGTCCTAGGCAACCAAGAAGACACGGTCACCCTACCTATACTTACCCAGCTCCAGCGGCCAGATCATTGTACCTTTGCTTCTCAGGGTGTGGTGTTATTTTGCCACTGAAATCCACTTTATCTTCTCTCCTTTTAAAACTGCATTTCACCCTTTCACTTGTCTAATCCTTCTACTAAGCACACAGACGAAAAAGAGGCACCCAGGGACCCCTGTCCCTTGGAAGAGTAGTCTACTGGGACCCGTAAGAATACTATTTTTATGTCTTGTTATTTTCTTAATATCCTCTCCAGTTACTTCCAAAGAGAGCAGCAGAACAAGCCAGCCCACCCCCAAACAGGAATTTTACCATTTCATTCCACATGCTCCCAATAGAGGCAATTTTTTGGAGAAAATACTGTGTTTTCTCATGATTCCACAAACATTATGCAAAACGTGCTCTCTCTTCAGAGCTGCCATGGCTTGGATCTGCTGGGTGACATCATCTGTTTAAACAATTATTTTTGCCTAATGGAGAGTTTGCGTGCATGAAAATACTGCAGATAAGCATTTGATTCTTGAAGACTGGTGGCCGTGCTTCTCTTGTTAGCCAGCTGGCCTCCTCTCTGCAGAGCTAATAGTCCAGCAGCAGCAGCAGAAAGGAGACAGCAGAGCCAAATTGGAGCAATTATCCTCTAATTTTACTAAAATTTAATTTAACTCCATTCACTTTCACCAGCTTCTTGGCATATACGCTGAGCCCAGGGGGCTAGGCATGGATGTAAGATAGGAACAAGTCACAGCTCTTAATCCCTTGGAATACCAGAGTCTGATGGGGAGGCCAACACACCATTAACCAGGAAGGCAGGTGGTGGTGAGTGCTTTAGAACTGCGCCAGTAGAGTGGAGCCCCAGACATGGCAACCGAGCATCACCTGGAAGCTTGTGGGACATGTAGAATCTCCAGCCCACGCCAGGCCTAGTGAATCAGATTCTGTATTTTTACAAGCTCCCTGGTGAGCTTGTTATGTACTTGAAAGCCTGAGAAGCACAAGAAATGTAGAGCATCTCTTTACATTTCATACAAGAAATGTAAAAGCGAAATGCTTATACCAAGAGGCAGAGATGCCAGCAGTTGGGAGCCTCCCTGAAAAAGGAATGAGGGCGGAAACCCCAAAGCATTGACATGACTCCAGGGGAACACCAGGTGAGTACAGAGAGCAGCAAACTGGAGCATAAAATTGAGATCCAGATGAGTTGAGGTCAGGATCATTAAAGGGCTTGGATGTCAAGCTGGGAATCTGGACTTAGTCTAAAGAAATGAAAAGTCAATGATGGTTTTGAGGAAGAAAAACTTTGATTAGGACTGTGCTTTAGAAATACATCACCGGTTGCTGTGTGAAGGAGGGAAGTGAGGGGGGAAATGAGAATCAATAAGATAAGTGTTTTGAAACAGCATCAGATATTAGCCACCCCCTCCATTCCCAGAGAATCTGTCAATAGTACAGTTTCTCAGGGCCCCACTGCACCTACCCTCCAAATGAGGCTGCTTCCCACTGACGTCTGCGAACAACTACCGATAGAATGGTTCATGGTGAGGCCAGCATATTGGGAGGCCAGCTCCTTTGGGAAAAAAATTTGTAATTTCTTTCCCCTGAGGCAATTCTGATTTGGGGGAATGTACTGGGTTAATTGGAAGTTCCCCAAAAGATACGTCCATGTGCTAACCCCCAGAACCTGTGCATGTGATCTTACTTGGATAAAGGGTTTTTGCAGATGTAATTATCCTGGATTAAGGGAGTGAACTGTGAATCTAATGACAAGTGTCCTTATAAAAGACAGAAGACCCAGATGAGGGGAGGAAGAAGGAAAGCGGTCATGTGAAGACAGAGGCAGAGATTGGAGTTATGCAGCCTCAAGCCAAGGAATGCCTAGAACCACCAGAAACGGGAAGAGGCTGGGGAGCATTCAACCCTAGAGCCTTCAGAGGGAGCATAGCCCTGCCAACACCTTGATTTTGAACTTCTGGCCTCCAGAGCTAGGAGGGAATTAATTTCTGTTTTAAGCCACCCAATTTGTGGTAACATTACAATAATTTTAAGAAACTAATGCAAGGAGTGATTGGGACTTTTGGATTTACATATGAAGGAACACTTCATTTGCAAATGAAGGAACACTTAAAAAGTCATGTAGGGCTTCCCTGGTGGCGCAGTGGTTGAGAATCTGCCTGCCAATGCAGGGGACATGGGTTCGAGCCCTGGCCTGGGAAGATCCCACATGCCACGGAGCAACTGGGCCTGTGAGCCACAACTGCTGAGCCTGTGCGTCTGGAGCCTGTGCTCCGCAACAAGAGAGGCCGCGATAGTGAGAGGCCAGCGCACCACAATGAAGAGTGGCCCCCGCTTGCCGGAACTAGAGAAAGCCCTCGCACAGAAACGAAGACCCAACACAGCCAAAAATTAGTTAATTAATTAATTAATTAATTTAAAAAAAAAAGTCATGTAAAAACATAAAATCAAAACTATTATGGTGACCAACAGTGGTGAACCACAATTCAAATGATAACAATGGTGTCCGTACTTGAGCATAACGTCCCTGTATCCCCATTAGTTGACCATCTCTGTCCTGAGTTGTTTTCCCATGATTATGATTGCACAGAACCATATATGTTCTTTCCCTGTTCCTTCTCCCCTAACACAAAACTAATAACACATATCTTTCTTTCATCTAAGTCAGTGTTTCCCAAGTGATAGGCAGAGTAATGTGCCCCTCCCCAAATATGTCCAATCCCAGAACTTGTGAATAAGTTACCTTGCATGGTCAAGGGATGTTGCCAATGTGTTTAATTAAAGATTTTGGGGTGGCAAGATTATCCTGGATTGTCCAAGTGGGACCAGTATAATCACAGGGACCTTATAAAGGAAAAGGGAGAGAGGAGATGTGATTATAGAAGCAGAGAGATGATGCGGGGCCATGAGTCACGGAATGTGGCAGACTTTAGAAGCTGGAAAAGGCAAGCAATTCCAAGGATTCTCCCCTAGGACCTCCAGAGGGGCTGATGCTCTGCTGACCCATTTTAGACTCTGAACTCCAGGACTGTAAGATAATAAATATGTGTTGTTTAAAGTGACTAGTTTGTGATAATTTGCCACAGCAACAATAGAAAACGAATACACCAATCTTCTTTTTTCATCATGGTTTCAGTAAGGAACATTTTTAGACTTTTTATTTTCCTAACCAGCCCCCTTCCAGCATGAAATAGTAATATCACAGATATATTGTATATATATTATATATATATTGTATATATATATTGTAGTGTGGTCCTTAGGAGAGCCACAGACTATTGTAATATCTAAGTATTTTTCACCCCCCAAGAACTAATTTCATTGTCTTGGGGCAATAGCATCCCTGTTAAAATGCATGATCCAATTTATATCCACCCTTCCTGGCACAACTCAAGTGTTATCTCCTCCATAAAGATTCCCCAAATAATCCAAGCCATTTTGGATTATAGGAGCATTTTCATGATCACTTCTCCCGTTGCCCAATTTTAATCCACTGTGTGCCTTTAACTACTCATATAGTTTATTCTTGAACATCCTTATCAGTCAACCCCTTTGCAAAGATGAAATGTCCAATGGCTAAACTCTGTTGAAAAAATTTTTTCACAGGTTGAGCTGAAACCCGTTTTCTTGCAGCTTTCATCTGTTGGTCTTATCCTTTTAGAAAGGGTGTAAATATCCCTATCCTTTCAGAAGAGTATAAAATGCAGTTGATTCCTTTTCTATCCAACAGCCCTTATTGGAGGATGCCCGTTTCCTCTCCAGGCATCTTTCTCTTTTCAGGATGAACATCAGAAATTCCTTAAACAAATCCTTATATGATGTAGTTGTAAATTCTATTATTACTCTGATTATAACACAAATGTACTTTTTACTGAGGACCTTCTTCAAGCTTGTTGTTCTGAACTTGATATTCTTAGAACTGAACTGAGCTGTCTTGGCTATAGTTTGACCAGAATAGAGAAGAGCAGGATCTTACCTTCCTTTTGCTGCATAATATATTCCTATAGATGCAGCTTTTGGTAACAATATTTTGTCAGCCACATTACACTGTCGATTCATATTACGCTTACAGTTAGGTAAATGTTCAACATTTGCTGATGCTAATCCTGTTGGGTTTTGGAAAAATTTCAGCACCTCATGTTTATTGCTATTAACTTCTATTACATTCATCTCTCTAGCCTTTTGATGTTTATTTAGAGACAGATTCTGGTAACATCATAAGCATTGTCTGCTCCCAACTTTTGAACATCTGCAACTATGAATAAGTCTTTATATTTTTTCATGTTATTAATACCATAAATATTAAACTATCAGGGTAGGTCTAAGGCCAAACCCCTGAAGTACACTGCTAGAAAAATCTCTTGAGGTAGACATTTATCATTAACTGACTTAACTGGGTTCAGTCAACAGCCACCTAATAATACAACTCTTTAATCTTTTATTTATGTCTGTATTTAGTTCATAAGGCTCTAGGAAGATATTGTGCCTTGCTGATATCTCCTGGGGCTACCTCTTTTTCCTAATCTTTGGCATAGTAAATTTCAAAAAAAACCAGGAGACTGATCTAATATGATTTGTTTTCAGCGTACTCAGTCTGTCTCCTTGTCATCATCAGTTCCTCCTCTCAGTGCTTACAGCCAGGAGTTGGTATTTCATTTCAGAATCTCACTCAGTGACTAGGCAGAAGGATGTTATAGCCAAGAAGCAGGCTGGGAGACAGCTTCCTGGGCCATTCCACTCTTTACCTTCTGTTGCTCTGGGTGAAGATCAGTAGAGCAGATACTTCAGCCAAGGGCCACAGAAGCCATCAAGACAGCTCTGGAGTCAGAATGAATGGAAACCAATGAGGAGTGAAGGCAGCCTGGCCAGCCTGTGAGATGTCCCTCCATATTTTCAGCCACAGAGTTAAAGAATCACAGACTTTTAAGAGCATTACCTGAGAGAGAGATATCGGGAGTTTCCCTGGGAGGCAAGAATGTCACTGAAAAGAGATAGATTGGATGAGAGATAGAGGGTTTTGGATTCCAAAGAACAGAGAGAAAAGACTCAAAGTCTTCACTCATAACTTCTAAATCTCCAACCCCTAAACTTCCAAGCATTCACGCTTTCCCTCTTTCTCAATGTCATCATTTACAGTTAGGAAATCTCCAGAAAATAAAAATGACCTCTTAGCGAAAAATGATAAGACATTTAAAGAACCAAGAGCCACAAGAAAAAACAAGAGCAACCCATCAGAGCAGAAGCAGGGCTAATGGAATAGAAAAAGTAGTGATTCAAAATTAGCTTAATAAATATGCTCTTGCAAACAAATCAATGGACAAAGGATTAATCTCCAAAATATATAAACAGCTCATGCAGCTCAATATTAAAAAACAATATTAAAAAACAAACAACCCAATCCAAATATGGGCAGAAGACCTAAATAGACATTTCTCCAAAGAAGACATACAGATGGCCAAGAAGCACATGAAAAGCTGCTCAACATCACTAATTATTAGAGAAATGCAAATCAAAACTACAATGAGGTATCACCTCACACCAGTTAGAATGGGTGTCATCAGAAAATCTACAAACAGCAAATGCTGGAGAGGGTGTGGAGAAAAGGGAACACTCTTGCACTGTTGATGGGAATGTAAATTGATACAGCCACTACGGAGAACAGTATGGAGGTTCCTTAAAAAACTAGAAACAGAATTACCATATGATCCAGCAATCCCACTACTGAGCATATACCCAGAGAAAACCACAATTCAAAAAGACACATGCACCCCAATGTTTATTGCAGCACTATTTACAATAACCAGGCCATGGAAGCAACCTAAATGCCCATCGACAGATGAATGGATAAAGAAGATGTGGTACACACATACAATGGAATATTACTCAGCCATAAAAAGGAATGAAATTGGGTCATTTGCTGAGACGTGGATGAATTTAGAGACTGTCATACAGAGTGAAGTAAGTCAGAAAGAGAAAAACAAATATCGTATATTAACGCATGTATGTGGAACCTAGAAAAATGGTACAGATGAGCCGGTTTGCAGGGCAGAAATTGAGACACAGATGTAGAGAACAAACGTATGAACATCAAGGGGGGAAAGCAGCGGGGTGTGGTGGTGGTGGTGGGATGAATTGGGCGATTGGGATTGACATGTATACACTGATGTGTATAACATTGATGACTAATAAGAATCTGCTGTATAAAAAAATAAATAAAATAAAATTCAAAAAAAATATGCTCAAGGTATTAAAGGAGTATTCTTAGAAATATGAAGCAAGAATAAGCATTATGAGGAACCAACCAGTTATATTCACTATTAAAATTATAGTTGCTAAAATGAAAATTTTGGAAGATGGTTTGAGTAACAGAATGGATTCAACCAGAACCTAGAGAGCTAGGGGATTTTCAGGAACCTACCCAAAAGACATTAGAATGGAGTTAAGGGAGGTCAGAATAAAAGAGAACTGAATGATAAAAGTAGAAATTTTAACATCCAACTAATTGGAATTTCAAAGTGAGAAGAAAAGGTAAAAAGAGGGTAGGATACACTTGAAGAACTTATGATTGAGAAAGTCCTAGACCTAAAAAAGATTTAAGAACTTGGATTGAAAGGGCAAAAAGGGGGTCAATCAGGATCAATAAGAAAACATACCTTTCCAGAAGCCACCATCAGAGCTACCTTATAGCCTACTGTCCGGAACTGCCCCACGTGGCATGAGGAGATGAATCCCTGATTAACTTAGATCAATCATATTTCATCTATGAAGTTGTGTGTATTTTTAATGGTTCTTTTTTTCCAGAACATTAAAGTAGTTGAAAATTGTTGAAAATTGAGAAGTCAGGGTATTAAAACTCACATTATTTTATGTTTAAATATTTACTGATACCCAAAACAGGACTGGTTGTAATTTTATTTTCCTGACTTCAGTAGAAGCAAACTCCCCAATAATATTTTCAACTGAAAAAATAAGACAAGAAGTCAATTTTGGAAATTTGTGATGGGCTCTGAGCTGATTCAAGGTGCCCTGAGGAGAAAGGACTGCCTGGACAGTTGGTTCTAATCTGCACCTGATGTGGGACCTGTTTGAAATGGCACATACCTCCTCCTGGTGCGTTAGGGGCCCCATCAACTAATACTGATGACTCCTCAGTTGCTCCTTAAGTGGTTTCTCAGACTTTAAAACTTCATCTCAGGTGTGCCCATGAACACCACAGTCCCTGCCAAGCCACAAATCAGCGTTTGCTTGCAAATCCCTTCTCTTTATTTGTTTGATTGGGAATACTATTCAGACTGCTCAAGCTGCAGCCACAACTACTTTTCTGAAACATGCTTTGTGGATCCGTTAAATCATCTAGTTAGAAAATCACATTAGTGTGGGTTATCGATTCTGTACAGGTTCTTCTCATCTGGCTGTAGTGAAGCTGTCTTCATGGCAATCTTCTTGGCATCCGCCAAAGGCTGTCTTTCCGAGCAAGGGTGACATCACAATTAAAAGTAAAAATCTAGGTGCTGGCCAAGTGTTTTGGAGAACAATTCAAAAGAAATATTGAAACCATATTTTTTTCAATTATTTTTAAGATAAGAATGGAAATGACTCTTTCTCCTGTTCTCCCTGATTCATTCCATTTCTACCCCTTTAAATTCTGGCGGGTTGTTTGTAATAACAAGATTGTCTGTTTATTGGAGCAGCTAGGTCCTATGGTAGTGGATCTCAAACTTTAGAGGCCATCAGAATTATCTGGAAGACTTGTTGAAATACAGATGTCTGGGCTCCAGCCCCAGATCTTCTGATTCAGTAGGTCTGGGATGTGGTGGAGTATTTGCTTGTCTAACAGATTCCCAGGGCCTGTTGATACTGCAGGTCCAGGAGCCACATTTTCAGAAGCATTGGACTAGAGTACTGTGTATAAATAGAGATATCTTGCTAAACAGTAAAATTTAGCTTAGAAGTGACGAGTATGTCTATTCTGTAGCACAGTTAAGTGGACACTTGTATTGAAGTAAACCAAAAATGCACACACAGACCACATACTGGTCTGGTTGTTTGGAGGAACTTGCTAAAACACAGATTCTAATCCAGTAGATGTGAGGGAAAACCCTGGATTTTTCATTTCTCACTTGTGATGCTCCATAACCCACACTTTAAGTAGCAAGAGGGTAAAATAAACCTTATTTGATACAGCTTTTCATTAAGTCCTTTACTATTGATTCAAAATAGAAGACTTTTTTTCCTGTGAACAACTGATGCAAAATACTTTAAATTCAGAAACAGGGTTTTTGTCACTATTACTGTGTTTATTAAAAAATAAATTTTAATTTCCTAGCGTCTGTATTAAGCAACTTCCTTTGGATTTCACTTCCCTTCAGTGAGGGAGATGCCAGGAAACATATAGAATGTGGGATAGTATGAGATGCAGTCTCATTCATAGCTTTTTGGCCTCAGGGACTCCTATATCTCTATTTTAACCTTGTCCAGGAAGGACAGCTTCGATTGGGCAGGATTGTCACTTTGCAGTACAAAGCAACTTTAATGGAAAGAATTGACCTCAAGTAATAGAAGAGGCATCTTCTTCTGGTTCACCACCTGTGGTCAATGAAATGCAATTAGGTTCAGCTGCCAGGGCAACCTCCTTGCAGCATAACCAGCAAGCATTTTATAGCTTCCTCTGTCTAGCACAGTCCCAAATATACATACATTGGAGCTAAGATAACCAGCCCTTCCAGATTACCCAGGGCTGTCTACATTGTGACACTGAAAGTTTTGCATCCTAGGAAAAACCTCAGTCCCAAGAACACAGGGACAGTTGGTCACCCTACATGGGGCAAGGCAATGATCTTTACTCCACCGATATTCTTTATGCTCAATTCCCACCAGTGTGGCAAAATGGAATTCTGCTTACACCTCCACATCCTCACCTGTGATGGGGTATTCTTTTTTAAATAATTTTATCATTTTCTTTTTACATTTTTATTTATTGCACTAATTTACATGCAAGAAAGTGCAAATACGTGTACAACTCAATGACTTTTCACAAAGCATATTCTATTGTGTAACCAGAATTTAGATTAAGAAATAGAATGTTACCAGCACCAGTCTCCTCATGCTGCCAGCAAATCACTGTTCTCCCCCAAGTGTAACAACTATCTGACTACTTTTTAATAGGTTAGAGAATTATTACAAGACAAATACCCTTGTAACCACAAGGGTGCTTACCATATGTAGTTTAATTTTTTCTTAATTTCTCAAAAGTTTTCTTGAATTATAAATTTTAGTATTTGTTCTTTTACCTTGCTTTGGTTCTCTTCTTCAGAAACTTCTATCTCTAGGGACTTCCCTTGGCAGTCCAGTGGTTAAGACTTCACCTTCCTATTCAGGAGGTGCGGGTTCGATCCATGGTCAGGGAGCTAAGATCCCACATACCTCATGGCCATAAAAACAAAACATAAAACAGAAGCAATATTTTAACAAATTCAATAAAGACTTTAAAAATGGTCCACATCAAAATAATCTTTAAAAAATATACTTTTAAAAAAAGAATTTCTCTCTCTAATTTGGAACTTCTTTGCCTATCTTCTACAGGTGTTATTTTCTCTCAATTCCTTCTATCTTACATTTCTTTTTGTTTTTAAAATTTTCCTCATTCACCTCCTACTTCTCTTAAGGGATGATTTGTTATGTCTATTTTTATTGTACTTCTTCTAGCTTAGTTTTTAGCTCCAAATGAATTTTATTTATTTTTAACATCTTTTTTGGACTATAATTGCTTTACAATGGTGTGTTAGTTTCTGCTTTAAAACAAAGTGATTCAGCTATACATATACATATATCCCCATATCTCTTCCCTCTTGAGTCTCCCTCCCTCCCACCCTCCCTATCCCACTCCTCTACGTGGTCACAAAGCACAGAGCTAATCTCCCTGTGCTATGCAGCTGCTTCCCACTAGCTATCGGTTTTACACTTGGTAGTGTATATATGTCGATGCCACTCTCTCACTTTGTCCCAGCTTACCCTTCCCACTCCCTGTGTCCTCAAGTCCATTCTCTAGGAGGTCTGCATCTTTATTCCCGTCCTACCACTAGCTTCTTCATGACCTTTTTTTTTTTTTTTTTCCATATATATGTGTTAGCATACGGTATTTATTTTTCTCTTTCTGGCTTACTTCACTCTGTATGACAGACTCTAGGTCCATCCACCTCACTACCAATAACTCAATTTCATTTCTTTTTATGGCTGAGTAATATTCCATTGTATATATGTGCCACATCTTCTTTATCCATTCAATGGTCGATGGACACTTAGGTTGCTTCCATGTCCTGGCTATTGTAAATAGAGCTGCAATGAACATTTTGGTACATGACTCTTTTTGAATTATGGTTTTCTCAGGGTATATGCCCAGTAGTGGGATTGCTGGGTCATATGGTAGTCCTATTTTTAGTTTTTTAAGGAACCTCCATACTGTTCTCCATAGTGGCTGTATCAATTTACATTCCCACCAACAGTGCAAGAGGGTTCCCTTTTCTCCACACCCTCGCCAGCATTTATTGTTTGTAGATTTTTTGATGATGGCCATTCTGACCGGTGTGAGATGATATCTCATTGTAGTTTTGATTTGCATTTCTCTAATGATTCATGATGTTGAGCATTCTTTCATGTGTTTGTTGGCAATCTGTATATCTTCTTTGGAGAAATGTCTATTTAAATCTTCTGCCCATTTTTGGATTGGGTTTTAGTTTTTTGGTATTGAGCTGCATGAACTGCTTGTAAATTTTGGAGATTAATCCTTTGTCAGTTGCTTTGATTGCAAATATTTTCCCCCATTCTGAGGGTTGTCTTTTCGTCTTATTTATGGTTTCCTTTGCTGTGCAAAAGCTTTCAAGTTTCATGAGGTCTCATTTGTTTATTTTTTTTTTATTTCCATTTCTCTAGGAGGTGGGTCAAAAAGGGTCTTGCTGTAATTTACATCATAGAGTGGTGTTCTATGTTTTCCTCTAAGAGTTTGATAGTGTCTGGCCTTACATTTAGGTCTTTAATCCATTGAGTTTATTTTTGTGTATGGTGTTAGGGAGTGTTCTAATTTCATTCTTTTACATGTAGCTGTCCAGTTTTCCCAGCACCACTTATTGAAGAGGCTGTCTTTTCTCCATTGTATAGTCTTGCCTCCTTTATCAAAAAGAAGGTGACCATATGTGTGTGGGTTTATCTCTTGGCTTTCTATCCTGTTCCATTGGTCTATATTTTTGTTTTTGTGCCAGTACCATACTGTCTTGATTACTGTAGCTTTGTAGTATAGTCTGAAGTCAGGGAACCTGATTCCTCCAGCTCCGTTTATCTTTCTCAATATTGCTTTGGCTATTCGTGGCCTTTTGTGTTTTCATAAAAATTGTGAAATTTTTTGTTCTACTTCTGTGAAGATTTCCAGTGGTAGTTTGATAGGAATTTCATTGAACATGTATATTGCTGTGGGTAGTATAGTCATTTTCCCAATGTTTATTCTTCCAATCCAAGAACATGGTATATCTCTCCATCTGTTGGTATCATCTTTAATTTCTTTCTCAGTGTCTTATAATTTTCTGCATACTGGTCTTTTTTCTCCTTAGGTAGGTTTATTCCTAGGTATTTTATTCTTTTTGTTGCAATGGTAAATGGGAGTGTTTCCTTAATTTCACTTTCAGATTTCTCATCATTAGTGTATAGGAATGGAACAGATTTATGTGCATTAATTTTTTATCCTGCTACTTTACCAAATTCATTGATTAGCTCTAGTAGTTTTCTGGTAGGATCTTTAGGATTCTCTATATATAGTATCATGTCATCTGCAAAGAGTGACAGCTTTACATCTTCTTTTCTGATTTGGATTCCTTTTATTTCTTTTTCTTTTCTGATTGCTGTGGCTAAAACTTCCAAAACTATGTTGAATAATAATGGTGAGTATGCGCAACCTTGTCTTGTTCCTGATCTTAGTGGAAATGGTTTCAGATTTTCACCATTGAGGATGATGTGGGCTGTGGGTTTGTCATATATGGACTTCATTATGTTGAGGAAAGTTCCCTTTATGCTTACTTTCTGGAGGATTTTTATCATAAATGGGTGTTGAATTTTGTTGAATGCTCTCTCTGTATCTATTGAGATGATCATTTGGTTTTTCTCATTCAATTTGTTAATATGGTGTATCACATGGATTCATTTGTGTATATTGAAGAATCCTTGCATTCCTGGGATAAACCCCACTTGATCATGGTGTATGATCCTTTTAATGTGCTGTTGGATTCTGTTTGCTAGTATTTTTTTGTAGGTTTTTGCATCTATGTTCTTCAGTGATATTGGCCTGTAGTTTTCTTTCTTTGTGACATCTTTGTCTGGTTTGGTATCAGGGTGATGGTGGCCTCATAGAATGAGTTTGGGAGTGTTCCTCCCTCTGCTATATTTTGGAAGATTTTGAGAAGGATAGGTGTTAGCACTTCTCTAAATGTTTGATAGAATTTGCCTCTGAAGCCATCTGGTCCTGGGCTTTTGTTTGTTGGAAGATTTTTACTCACAGTTTCAATTGTGATTGGTCTGTTCATAGTTTCTATTTCTTCCTGGTTCAGTCTTGGAAGGTTGTGCTTTTCAAAGGATTTGTCCATTTCTTCCAGGTTGTCCATTTTATTGGCATATAGTTTCTTGTAGTAATCTCTCATGATCCTTTGTATTTCTGCAGTGTCACTTGTTACTTCTCTTTTTTCATTTCTAAATCTATTGATTTGAGTCTTCTCCCTTATTTCTTGATGTGTCTGGCTAATGGTTTATCAATTTTGTTTATCTTCTCAAAGAACCAGCTTTTAGTTTTATTGATCTTTGCTATTGTTTCCTTCATTTATTTTTCCTTTATTTCTGATGTGATCTTTATGATTTCTTTCCTTCTGCTAACTTTAGGGGTTTTTTGATCTTCTTTCTCTAATTGCTTTAGGTGTAAGTTTACATTGTTTATTTGAGATGTTTCTTGTTTCTTAAGGTAGGATTGTATTGGTATAAATTTCCCTCTTAGAACTGCTTTTGCTGCATCCCATAGGTTTTGGGTTGTTGTGTTTTCATTGTCATTTGCTTCTAGGTATTTTTTGATTTCCTCTTTGATTTCTTCAGTGATCTCTTGGTTATTTAGTAGTGTATTGTTTACCCTCCATGTGTTTGTATTTTCTGCAGATTTTTTCCTGTAATTGATATCTAGTCTCATAACATTGTGGGTGGAAAAGACACTTCATATGATTTCAATTTTCTTAAATTTACCAAGGCTTCATTAGTGACCCAAGATATGTTATATCCTGGGGAATATTCCATGAGCACTTGAGAAGAAAGTGTATTCTGTTGTTTTTGGATGGAATGTCCTATAAATATCAATTAAGTCCATCTTGTTTAATGTATCATTTAAAGCTTGTGTTTCCTTATTTATTTTCATTTTGGATGATCTGTCCATTGGTGAAAATGGGGTGTTAAAGTCCCCTACTATGATTGTGTTACTGTCGATTTCCCCTTTTATGGCTGTTAGCATTTGCCTTATGTACTGAAGTGCTCCTGTGTTGGGTGCATAGATATTTACAATTGTTATATCTTCTTTTTGGATTGATCCCTTGATCATTATGTAGTGTCCTTCTTTGTCTCTTGTAATAGTCTTTTTTTAAAGTCTATTTTGTCTTATATGAGAATTGCTACTGCAGCTTTCTTTTGATTTCCATTTGCATGGAATATCTTTTTCCATTCTCTCACTTTCAGTGTATGTGTCCCTAGCTCTGAAATGGGTCTCTTGTAGACAGCATATATATGGGTCTTATTTTTATATCCATTCAGCCAGTCTATGTCTTTTGGTTGGAGCAATTAATCCATTTACGTTTAAGGTAATTATCGATATATATGTTCCTATTACTATTTTCTTAATTGTTTTGGGTTTGTTATTGTAGGTCTTTTCCTTCTCTTGTGTTTCCTGCCTAGAGAAGTTCCTTTAGCATTTGTTGTAAAGCTGGTTTGGTGGTGCTGAATTCTCTTAGCTTTTGCTTGTCTGTAAAGTTTTAATTTCTCCGTCGAATCTCAATGAGATCCTTTCTGGGTAGAGTAATCTTAGTTGTAATTTTCTCTGTTTCCTCACTTTAAATATGTCCTGCCACTCCTTTCTGGCTTGCAGAGTTTCTGCTGGAATATCAGCTGTTAACCTTATGGAGATTCCCTTGTATGTTATTTTTTTTCCCTTGCTGCTTTTAATATTTTTTCTTTGTATTTACTTTTTGATAGTTTTATTAATATGTGTCTTGGCTGTTTCTTCCTGGATTTATGCTGTATGGGACTCTCTGCACTTCTTGGACTTGATTGACTATTTCCTTTCCCATATTAGGGAAGTGCTCAACTATAATCCCTTCAACTATTTTCTCAGTCCCTTTCTTTTTCTCTTCTCCTTCTGGGACTCCTATCATTCTAATGTTGGTGCATTGAATGTTGTCCCAGAGGTCTCTGTGACTATCCTCATTTCTTTTCATTCTTTTTTCTTTATTCTGCTCTGCAGTGGTTATTTCCACTATTTTGTCTTCTAGGTCACTTATCCGTTCTTCTGCCTCAATTATTCTGCTATTGATTCCTTCTAGAGAATTTTTAATTTCATTTATTGTGTTGTTCATGATTGTTTGTTTGCTCTTTATTTCTTCTAGGTCCTTGTTAAATGTTTCTTGTATTTTCTCCATTCTATTTCCAAGATTTTCGATCATGATTACTCTCATTATTCTGAATTCTTTTTCAGGTAGACTGCCTATTTCCTCTTCATTTGTTTGGTCTGGTGGGTTTTTACCTTGCTCCTTCATCTGCTGTGTATTTCCCTGTCATATCATTTTCCTCAACTTACTGTGTTAATTAAGCAAAATGATACCCTGTTTGGGGTCTCCTTTTTGCAGCCTGCAGGTTCGTAGTTGCCATTGTTTTTGGTGTCTGCCCCCAGTAGCTAAGGTTGGTTCAGTGGGTTGTGTAGGCTTCCTGGTGGAGGGAACTAGTGCCTGTGTTCTGGTGGATGAGGCTGGATCTTGTCTTTCTGGTGAGCAGGTCCGCATCCGGTGGTGTGTTTTGGGGTGTCTGTGACCTTATTATGATTTTAGGCAGCCTCTCTGCTAACGGGTGGGGTTGTGTTCCTGTCTTGCTAGTTGTTTGGTATAGGGTGTCCAGCACTGGAGCTTGCTGGTCGTTGAGTGGAGCTGGGTCTTGGCATTGAGATGGAGATCTCTGGGAGAGCTTTTGCCGTTTGATATTACATGGAGCTGGGAAGTTTCTGGTGGACCAATGTCCTGAACTCGGCTCTCACACCTGAGAGGCACATGCCTGATGCCTGGCCGGAGCATCAAAACTCTGTCATCCACATGGCTCAGAATAAAAGGGAGAAAAAGAGAAAGAAAAAAGTAAAATAAAATAAAGTTATTAAAATAAAAAATAATTATTAAAAAAATTTTAAATGTAATAAAAAAAAGAAAGAAAGAAGAGAGCAGCCAAACCAAAAAACAAGTCCACCAATGATAACAAGTGCTAAAAACTATACTAAAAAAAAGAAAAAAATGGACAGACAGAATCCTAGGACAAACGGTAAAAGCAAAGCTGTAGAGAGAAAGTCACACACAGAAGCATACACATACACAATCACAAAAAGAGAAAAAGGGGAAAAAAATATATATCCTTGCTCCCAAACTCCACCACCTCAATTTGGGATTATTGATTGTCTATTCAGGTATTCCACAGATGCAGGTACATCAAGTTGATTGTGGAGATTTAATCTGCTGCTCCTGAGGCTGCTGGGAGAGATTTCCCTTCCTCTTCTTTGTTTGCACAGCTCCTGGGGTTCAGCTTTGGATTTGTCCGGGCCTCTGCCTGTAGGTTGCCTGAGGGCGTCTGTTCTTCGCCCAGACAGGACGGGGTTAAAGGAGCAGCTGATTAGGGAGGCCTCGCTCACTCAGGCCGGGGGGAGGGAAGGGTCCGGATGCGAGGCGAGCCTGCGGCGGCAGAGGCCTGCGTGACGTTGCACCAGCCTGAGGCGCACCGTGTGTTCTCCCAGGGAGGTTGTCCCTGGATCACGGGACCCTGGCCGTGGCGGGCTGCACAGGCTCCCGGGAGGGGAGGTGTGGATAGTGACCTGTGCTCACACACAGGCTTCTTGGTGGTGGCAGCAGCAGCCTTAGCATTTCATGCCCGTCTCTGGGGTCCGCACTGATAGCCGCGGCTCGCGCCCGTCTCTGGAGCTTGTTTAGGCGGCACTCTGAATCTCCTCTCCTCGCGCACCACGAAACAAAGAGGCAAGAAAAAGTCTCTTGCCTCTTCGGCAGCTGCAGACCTTTTCCCGGACTCCCTCCCGGCTAGCTGTGGCGCAATAACCCCTTCAGGCTGTGTTCACGCAGCCAACCCCAGTCCTCTCCCTGCGATCTGACTGAAGCCTGAGCCTCAGCTCCCAGCCCCGCCCGCCCCGGCGGGTGAGCAGACAAGCCTCTCGGGCTGCTGAGTGCTGGTCGGCGCCGAGCCTCTGTGCGGGAATCTCTCTGCTTTGCCCTCCGCACCCCTGTGGCTGCAGTCTCCTCTGTGGCTCTGAAGCTTCCCCCCATCTGCCACCTGCAGTCTCCACCCGTGAAGGGGCTTCCTAGTGTGTGGAAACCTTTCCTCCCTCACAGCTCCCTCCCTCTGGTGCAGGTTCTGTCCCTATTCTTTGTCTCTGTTTTTTCTTTTTTCTTTTGCCTTATCCAGGTACGTGGGGAGTTTCTTGCCTTTTGGGAGGTCTGACGTCTTCTGCCAGTGTTCAGTAGGTGTTCTGTAGGAGTTGTTCCACATGTAGCTGTATTTCTAATGTATTTGTGGGGAGGAAGGTGATCTCCACATCTTACTCTTCCACCATCTTGAAGCCATGCTCCCAAATGACTTTTATATTTATTTCCAATTCCTTCTTGAGTTCTGTCACCTCATTTCTGAGGTTTTTTTTAAATTTATGACTGATGTTATTGTTTTATATTTTGAATCATTTTTTATGTCTTTTAACTTATTTTCAAATAGTCATTAGAGTTTTGATCCTTTTATGAGTATGTCTTTCTGGTCATTGCCTATAGGGAAATTTCTCTGCTACTCATTCTCTTTTTTCTTATGGTAACTTTGTATGGGATTTGACCTTAAAACTATTCTTTAGTTCAGTTTTATATATTTAAATAAACGTTTATTTTCGAATAATTTTAGATTTACAGAAAAAGTTGCAAAAAATATTACAGAGATTTTCCTTTTACTTTGTACCTAGTTTCCTCTATTGTTAGCATGTAATATTATGCTGACACATTGGTCACAACTGAAGAATTAACATTGATACATTATTAATAATTAAATCCATACTTCATTCAGGTGTCATTAATTTCCACCTAATATTCTGTTTCTCATCCTGGCTTCCATCCAGTATACCAGATTAAACTTGGTCATCATTTAGCCTCCTCTTAGCCAGGTTAATTTCTCAGACATTCTTTGTTTTTGATGACTTTCATGGTTTTGAGGAGTCCTCTTTAGATATTTTGCAGAATGTCCCTCAATTTGAATTTGTTTGCTGTTTTTCTCACATTAGACTGGGGTTATGGGTTTGAGGGAGGAAGGCCAGAGTGTATATTCTCAACACATCATAACAAGGGTACAAGCTATCAGCATGATTTATCATTGATGATGTTAACGTCAGTCACTTGGCTAAGAGTGTTTGTCAGTTTTCCACTGTTAACTTTTCCCCTTTCCATACTGTAGTCTTTGGAAGCAAGTCACGGATTATAGCCCACACTCAAGATGTAGAGTTATGCTTCACCTTCTGTGGGAGGAGTACCTACATAAATTATTTGTAACTATTCTTTGTGGGAGATTTATCCATTCTCCCCCATTTATTTATTAATTCTAGCATTTATTTATATCAGCATAAATTCAGTGACTCAGATTTTACATGTTGGGTTATAAACTATTACTATTTTATTTCTCTTTTGTCACTCAAATTATTCCAGCTCTGGACATTGGGAACTATTTCAGTTGTCTCCTGTGTCCCTTTGAGATACTTGCATTGTTTTGTGTTTTGAGCATTTACTTTTTTCTGGCATTACATGATGCTCCAGGCTCATCTTATATATATTTCCTGTCCTAGTCCTAGACTCAGGCATCTTTCCAGGGAACTCTGATTCCTTTCATTGGAAAATGATATTAGAAACCAAGATCTGGATGCTGAGTGTTCTCATTGATGCTGGGCTGTGGTTGTATTTTACGTGTAAAATTAGTTTTTCTGAGAATTTAGAAGTAGACTTTGTTCATGTATATGTATTTTCTAATGCCCCAGAGCTCCATTTTCTATTGCTTCTATGTAATGCTAAAAATTTTGGCCTCTCGCTTTTTTCAGGACGATTCTGTTCCCTCTCCCACCTTTATTTGGATGTTCTCTTTTCTTTATCTTCATTATCCCATGAGGACTAGAATGCACCAGTCTTTTCAGACCTTACTGAAGTCCTGTAATATTTACCAACCACTGAATTGGTTAAAACATTTTATAGTTTAAAACATTCTTAAATGTGTCTGTTCTCATTCCAGAAAATACCTGTAGGCTATTCTGCAGTTCTGCTGTACTCAAATCCACCAGACAGCCTCAATATCCCTCTGCTTTCTCCAAGACACACATGTGACTCTTGTGGCTATCTGTAGTTTGTTCTACCAGCTTGCATTTGGGAGTTTGTTGGGATACCTCATTCTTATACTTATTTTCAGTGTTGTCCCTGAAGTTTCATCTCCTACTGAGTTGTTCTATTTTCACTTGGGGATTTGGAGACCTTACAACTATATTGCCATCACTGGCTCTTTCCAGAATCGCTGAAGGTTTCAAAAAATTTTTCAGAGAAAAATGTTGTCAATGAGAAAAAGTTGTCTTTGTCTTGTGAGTTCTTGACTCAAGAAGATGCGAGGGAGAATGAGAGGGAAAGAGGGAAAGAGAATTTCCAGGACTCCGATATGACACAGTCTTGTCATGGACAGAATGAAGACCCAGGGAGAATAATAAAGAAATATATCCACCATTTTAGCTAAATGATCAAAGTTAGTTTCACTAGCAGTGGGACAAACTTGACATCACATACCTGCTGATGAGAAGCACATGTCACTTCTATGTAGTTCTGCCAAATCCTATTACCTCAATCAAATCTTGAGAAAATGTGGAACAAATCCAAATAGGGGAATAATATATAAAATAATTTGCCAGTATTCTTCAAAAAATAAAGATTATGGAACACAAAGACATACCGATAAACCATTCTACATTACAGGAGACTAAAAAGACAACTGAACACAATATCTGATCCTAGGATATTTCTTGCACCAAAAAATGTTCCCTCTCTCTTTCTCTCTCTCCCCTTCTTCTCCCTCTGCCTCTTGCTCTCTTTTGTTTCACTATAAATGTTATTAGTGGGAAAATTGAAAATGAATAAGGTTCATATGTTATACAATAGTATCAATATTAATTTCTTGATTTTTACAATTGTACTGTTGTTCTATAGTAAAATGTCCTCATTCTTAGAAAGTACACAGTGAAGTACTTAAAAGAAAATGGGCATCATATTTGCAACTTATTCTCAAATGGTTTATAAAAAATAATATGTGTAACAAAAAACCCTATAAAACTCTTAGAAGATAAAATAGGAGAAAACCTAGATGACATTGGATATGGATATTAGTCTTTTTAGATACAACACCATGAAAGAAATAATTGATAAGCTGGATTTCATTAAAATTAAAAGAACTTCTGCTCTGTGAAAGATAATATCAAAAGAATGAGAAAAGCCACAGATTGGGAGAAAATATTTGCAAAAGACACATCTGATAAAAGTCTGTTATCTAAAATATACAAAGAAATCTTAAAACTCAACAATAGGAAAACAAACAACCCAATTAAAAATGGGCCAAAGACCTTAGCAGACAACTTACCAAAGGAGATACACAGATGGAGAATAAGCATATGAAAAGATGCTCCATATCATATATCATCAGGGAAATGCAAATTAAAACAAAAAGATAGTTCTTTATACTTATTAGAATGGCCTGGACCATTGACAACACAAAATGCTGAAGAGGATGTAAGCAACAGGAACTCTCATTAATTGCTGGTGGGAATGCAAAATTGTACCACCACTTTGGAAGACATTTTGGTGGTTTCTTGCAAAATTAAACATACTTTTACCATACTATCCAGTGATCACACTTTTTGGTATTTACGCAAAAAAGTCGAAAACATATCTACACAAAAACTTGCACACATGTTCAAAGTAGCTTTATCATACTTGCCAAAAGTTGGAAGCAACAAAGGTGTTCTTCTTTAGGTGGGTGGATAAACTGTGGTACATCCAGACAATGGAATATTATTCAGTGCTAAAAAGAAATGAGCCATCAGGCCATAAAAAGACACGGAGGAATATTAAATGCATATTAAAAAGAAATAAGTGAAAGGAGCCAATCAGAAAAGTCTACATACTATATGATTTTAAATATATGACATTCTGAAGAAAGCAAAACTATGGAGACAGTAAAAAGATTAATGATGGCCAAGGGTTAGAGGGTAGGAGGGATGAATAGGTGGAGCACAGAGGATTTTTAGAGCAGTGAAAATACTCTGTTTGGTACCATAATTATTAATACATATCACTATGCATTTGTCCAAACCCATAGAATGTACATCACCAAGAGTGAACTATAGTGTAAACTATGAACTTTGGGTGATTATGATGTGTCACCGTAGGTTCATCAATTGTAACAAGTGTGCCACTCTGCTGGGAAATGTTAACAGTGGTGAGGCTATGCGTGTGTGGGGAACAGGAGGTATATGGTACATGTCTGTACCTTTCCCTCAGTATTGCTGTGGACCTAAAACTACTCTAAAAAATTGTCTTCATAAAATAATAATAATGATAATAATAATACTAAGAAGAAGAAGGAGAAGAAGAAAAAGGAGAAAAAGGAGAAGGAAAAAGGGAAAACACAAATTCGTATAGTAAAAAGAAAAAGAAAAAGCAAATGTGTTAAAATTTTAACAGCTGTGGAATATGGATAAAGAATAATCATGAGTTCTTAGTACTATTTTTACATTTTTTTGTAAGTCTGAAATTACTTAAAAATACAAAGTAAATATTTTTAACTATATACCTCTTTGCCTCTAACACCCCTCACTTCATCCTCACTCCCTTGCTCTGCTGACACACTGGATAAAATTCTTCAGTTTTAATCCTCATTTAATCTGTCTCAAACACCATTGACTTCATACTCAGGAGGTGGGAATAAGAGGACATCTACTAGACACCAAGAAGTTGGGGAGCAGCTTCCATTTGTTGAGTAAAGTTTACTGTAAGACAGAGGAGCATGAGCCTTAACTCATGACCACATTTTGGAAACTTTCCAGCTTCCTTAAAGCTGACTCTTGGTGATATTCTGCAAGTGAACTTCTCCAATCAAATGCCAACATTAGTTATTGATGGAAAGCTATTAAATAGATCTCAGCAAAACAGCTGGATGGACCCATATGGAACACTTGTTACAGAAGACAAGAAGAAATGCATATATTAGCCTGGGTTTTCTAGATAAATTGAAAGTGTGATACCAGATCTTTGTGAAAGGAGAAGGCATTATTTATTCATTCCCTTCAACATCCCAACAAGCTTAATGAATATAGATGGTTCACCTGGACTCTGAAATGGCAAACAGCAATTGCTCTCCAACAAGACGAATGAACACATTGCAGAGCTAGACAATTTCGTTTGTCAAAAAGAGGCAACCAGCATTCACTGAAGACATCCAGAGGTTTTTTCATCATCTCCCCATATTTTCTGAGGTGAATCCAACTTTTCAATGATGTTTCAGTTCTTACCATTCAAGAATTCTCTAGCACATTCTCTGATTTCAGGCTTATTACTTGGATTCCTTGGCAAATTAGTTGCAGGTTGGAGAGGAGAGAAATTACTCTTTTATGATATTTGTCAGAGGACATATCTCTGAGCTATCTGTTGCCCAACATTTATCCAAAACCTTGCCAGGATAATTGATATTTATCCTAGATGGTCTGAAAATCCATAAGATAATCCATTTCTCAATATAATCCATGCTTCATCTATACATTAAGCCAAAGAATCAGAAAGCTACATTAGTTTGTAGAAAACTGCCCAGGCTTTCAAGTACTCATTTTACTAAGTCATACACTTGTATCATGCCTGAGTGTTCCCAGGAAATGTTACAGAATAGAGGTTATTAAAACCAGCATCCATTTTATTATAAAGCCATTGCCTTATACACTGCATGGTACCTGGCTGCTATGCTATATACAGCCACAGAGGGTAGCTTTCAGAACAAATGCCAAGAATATTTTTACTTTTCTAGCGAAACTGATATGTGTTCTCTGTGTGGTCAGTGGAACCCATACAACTGACGATACTTCTCTTTCATTCTAACCACTAGAAAGCACAAAGCCAATTTTCAGTTCAACTTTAACAACAATATAAGGGTCTATGGGGGTTGCCTGCACTGTGATCTTGTTTACGTATTGCTCTTCTGATTTGTCTTTTTGTTGTTGCGATTTTTAATTTCTTTTTTGTATTTGTCTAATGGAAGGAGGGAAAAAAGATATGGAAGGAAGGAGGGAGAGTAGCAGGAAGGAAGGAGGAGTAAAGCAGGAAATGCATTTGTTGAAATGGGATTAGATTGCTCAAGGAATCAGGAATTATCTATGTATCCTTTTCCCCTGCTAATGTCACTGGCAAAAAAATAGTTTGACAAGTTTTATTAACATCACATTTTTCTTAAAGAAATGGAAAGGATTCTTTAACACAAGCTACATGGCTTGTGTTAGCCAAATAACAATAGCAGACTTTATGGGCACAAAAGAGAAAATTAAAAGCTAGATGACCAGGAGAGGGGACTTTGACCAAAGGAACAAGATAGTTGATCAGTTCTAACCAGAAGTAACTGTAAAGCTCTCCATTCTACATGCTTGAGAGAGAAGTCATCGAATTGAATAAGCCTTTAACTTTCTTCCCATGTTTTAAAATTTATTTTTATTGAGGTAACATTGGTTTATAACATCCTATAAATTTCTTGTGTGCAATATTATATTGCTACAGCTCTGGAGAGTGAGACAGCAGAAGACAATGCTGCCATATAGGGTACATCTCCTTGAAGCTACCTACCTCCACCACTCAGATGTGATCTGGAATACCCCAAGTGCCTCTGACCCTATCATGCTGAGTCCTTGTCCTTCTGGGGCAATGCTACTCTGAGATGTCCTCACAAGTTTAAATGATAGCAACAGAATCCCAGGAGAGCATAAAAAAACATGGAAACATATTGGGGTAAATGAAACATTAGTAGACTCCTGAGAGACATAAAGAGACTAAATGGTATGGTTCCTTTTTTGTTTTTTGTTTTTCTTTTTTGCAGAGCCAGCATTGAGATGGGCATGAAAATCCCCACAGAATTCGAATAATATCCCTCTGCATGTAGGATTTCATGGGAACATTCCCACAGTTGTTAGGGTTCTATTCAGATTATGAACCAGCTAATAAATTAAATTTTTAAAAAAGAAAGAAGAGCCACAGTCCCTGGGTACAGTTGATTGCTACCATTTTGCAAAGGTGGCCACAGCTGCACAATGCGAAAGCCAAGAGGAGAGTTAGACCAACAACAGTGCTATTCCCAGATGTGTGCATTTGCTTGTTCCTTCAGCTAGTGTGTTATCTCCCTCAGACAGGAACATAAATAAATGTTGCCTCAGACAGGAACTGCAGCATCAAATATAAAAGCTGTGTATTTGAAATTAATTATTTTCTGGCACAATTCTGTAAAAAAATGACATGCTTTCAGTTGAAGCACTTCCATGTAAAGCCAATTAAGCAAGAGGAGCAACAACTGGGCTGAGATCAATAAAGGATGTTGGCTATTGTTCAGCCATGAGACAGGCTGTGCTGGTCACCATCTGTGGAAGCAAGTTACGATGCCATTTTCAATAAAGGTTGTCAGGACCTGCGGAAAGTAAGATAACAAGTGGAAGGAAATTAGACCTTCAGATTAAAAAAAAAAGACAACCTTCCCTTTCTTCTAGTTCTGTCCTCTTTATTCATCACTTCTCTTCATTCTTACCAAATCCAATTCCTGGGGAAAAATTGGCCATTTGATGAATAGATATACCTTGATGTGAGGGTACCTCTTGGCTTATTCTGCCCAGGATGTCTACCACTAAGCCATACTTGATTTTAACAGCTTAATTGAAATATAATTTGCATAGCATAAAATTCCTCATTTTATTTTTTTAATTTATTTTTATCTTTTTAGTTTTTGGCCACACTGCACAGCTTGCAGGATCTTAGTTCCCTGACCAGGGATTGAACCCGGGCCTCAACAGTGAAAGTGCTGAGTCCTAACCACTGGACTGTCAGGGAATTCCCTAAAATTCATCATTTTTTTTTTTTTAAATTTTTATTGGAGTATAGTTGATTTACAATGTTGTCTTAGTTTTAGGTGTACAGAAAAGTGAATTAGTTATATATATATACATATATCCACTCTTTTTTAGATTCTTTTCCCATATAGGCCATTACAGCATATTGAGTAGAGTTCCCTGTGTTACACAGTATGTTCTTATTAGTTATCAATTTTATATATTGTAGTGTGTATATGTCAATCTTCCAATTTATCCCTCTCTCCACCTCTTAGCCCCTGGTAACCATACATTTATTTTCTACATCTGTAACTCTATTTCTGTTTTGTAGATAAGTTCATTTGTACCTTTTTTTTTTTTTTTTTTTTTTTAGATTCCACATATAAGCAATATCATATGATATTTGTCTTTCTCTGTCTGACTTACTTCACTCAGTATGACAATCTCTAGGTCCATTCATGTTGCAAAATTCATCATTTTAAATGTACAATTCAGTCACTGTAACATCACTGTGGCCATTTCCATCACCCCCAAAGTATCCCTCATGCCCATCTGTAGTTAGTCAATCCCTGTTCCCACCCCCAGCACCAGGTAACCACTAAAGTACTTCCTGAATCTATATATTTTATAAAATTTGGACATTTCATATAAATGGAATCATGGTGGGGAGGAAGGCAACTAACATGTGTCCAGTATGCCAGGTGAAGAAAAATCAAACTTATAAAAGAATTCTCCTCTCTTTTCTCCTAGAATTGTAATGGATTCTATTTTTCATATTTAAATATTTGATCCATTAACAATTTATCTAAAGTTTCCATTTTTCATTTTTCCAGATGTGACTTGACAGTTTCAGTTCCATGGTTTATGTAGACCGTATTTTTTCTGCTGGTTTGAGATGCTACTGGTATTGAACAGTAAATTCCTACGAGTTTTTGTTTTCAGGTTCGTATTATATTCTACTTTATTCTAGTCCATCTATCACTTCATATGCCATCACCACACCTTTAAAATGGTTTTCACATCTGTCAGTGCTAGTCTCCACTGTTGGCTCTTCTTTTAAAAGAAAAAAAACCTCATCATTTTTATTTGCCTATTGTTTTCCCAACAAACTTTATGTTTATCTTTGATGGGAAAGAAATGTGTAGCTCCAGCTCAAAATACAGTAACTATTAACAGATTGATACATACATCTATATGATAGTAAGTTCTTTTGAAAGATAAACTAAACGAAACAAAAATCTCTAAACAGAGTCAAAAGACAAATGACAAACTGGACAATAATATTTGCAACTCATCACAGATAATGGGTTAATCTCCCTAATGTATAAAAAATTCTTAGAAATAAAAAGACCAACAGCTCAAGAGAAATAGGGGAAATATATGAATAATTCACAGAAAAGGGTGGCTAATAATCCACTGTTCAATAGCCTCACACTCAGTCTTGCTCTGTTTTTATTTTCTTATCTGGAAATGGGCATAACAGTGAGAATAGTAAACAAACTCAACACGCTTTGGGGAACACTTCCTTTCCCAAAATTAAAACTGAACTTGGAAGGATGTTACTACAAAAGGGAAAGAAAAAAAGGGCAATTTCTGTTCTCGAGAGACTCTTAGTAGTTATTGAAGCCCACATACAAAAACCACTAGAGAAACCCACTAATCATATAAAGTATTGTAGTGTCTCAAAATGGGGAATTAGGGAAGAGGAGTTGTAGGCTGATTTGGGGACAGTTATTAATCAAGACCTGGGCAGGGACTCATCAGAACTTATAAATAGTTGAATTGCTGAAACAGTGAGTGGTCTTATCTTTGGAACACACAGGTCCGTGTGGAGTTACCAGTAAAGCAGTATTTTTATGGTTTAATATCAGAACATACTCACCTGAAGGAGCTGGTATTTGAACAACTTGAGTTTTGATGGTTTTGTTGCATGTCATTTTATCTGTTTTGCAAGTTATAGAACAAGATTATGAGTTGTGATTTTTCTGTTTTCATTTCTCATGGTTTATATGGCACTTCAATATCCGCCATAACTAATCCATTAGATATGTACTCTAATATTCATTTTATAGATGGGGAAACATGCACTATGTTTTTAAGTATTTTGTCTAAATTCCCACAGTTATTAAGTGTCAGACTGAGTTTCAAAATCATGTCTGTCTAGCTCCAAAGCCTGGGCTTTGGACATCTATCTACTCCATATGCCTCTAAATCAGGGATTCTTTACTTGGTGTACATGAACTATCAGGAGGATTCATGACCCCTGCATAGCATATGCTAAATTTGGGGTATAGGTATATTTGGGGGGAGAAGGATAAGAATGAATACACCCATCTCATTCTCAATGGGTAGGTGAACCAACAAAAGAGGTTAAATGTCTTTGCCCTAGAGAAATTATCTCCCTAAACCTAGGACAGCTTAATCCCACAATAGAATGGGGAGAGAACATCTACTTACTTTAAAAGCAAAATGGGCATGGTGACCACTTTCAGAGCCATTACAGGGATTGGGTTTCTCATTTGTAGCTTCTCTGGAATTAAAATAAAGAGCTAAAAGGAAGCAAACAATGACCTTGGATTGAAAACCCATAAAAGAGGGAATCCATGGGTTCTATCTAGTCAGTGCAATTGCTTGGGAAAGTCATGCAGTGCATCTGAAAGTCATCAAGTATCTCTGGCTCTCTAAATCATGTCCATTTATCCCAGACATATCCAAGTAGAAAGTGATTTCAAAGGGATAACTCCATTCTCTCTGTGGTTCATGCAAATTTGAAACAAGAATTAGACTTTCAGTTTCTTCCCAGCAAGATCTCATGTCGGAAGCTTGCCTTTTTAAAGTGAAAAAAAAAAAAATTAATTCATACCATAATAGGTAAGTTTGTTTTCCCAAGAACAGGAAAACATGCTTTAACTCATTTGTTCGTGTGACTGTTTTTTTCAAGTACAAATAGTGAAGGAGTTTGGAAATTAACAAAAGAAGAGATTATAGCTCATGGAGGAAAAAAAAAAAAAAAAAAAAGCCCTCTCTGAGTTTCTCCCTTACAGCTTGTTGCAAACTATGTTCTCCAAAACGGAGTGAATACAATATCTTGAGGAGAAAGATTATAAGCTAACAGTAACAGGAAAAATCTCCCTACAGACACAAGGATTTAGCAACAGATTCTGAGAAGGGAAGGAGACATAACAGGCAGCTCACAAGACACAGCCAACTTGAACTGTCTCTAGTTCGTGGAGCCTGACAATTCCTTCTGTTTTGAAAGCTTCACATCAGGTTTTTTTTTTCGTATGCTCTTCACTATTGCAGCCAACCTGCAGCTGTTATGCACATTTCAGAAAAAACGTTAATTTATAATAATGTATTGTTTGTCACAGAAGACAAGGGGGAAATTGAACTATTTCCATCCATCTGGAGATGGTGAGCAGCTGGTTAAAATCAGGGATTTGACATATTTTATTTTCTAAGTATCTCACCACCTTAACACACCAGCCCAGCCATAGCTGTTTTCCCGGAATGCATGTTGGTGTCTATCATTTAACCTCCTCTATTTTTCTTCAGCCATCTGGCTTGAGGTTTGTCCTCATTCTTGGAAGTTTTGTGAAACAAGTGTTTGAGAATTCGTGAGAAGAGACTCTATGCCACACTAGGGCAGAGATTCTTCAGTAATCAGACTCTGAAATTAACCATAACCAGACTGCATGCATGCCTAGAGTCAAATATTCATATTATAGGGGAAACACAACAGCAATTTCGTGGCTGAAAAAGATTGCCTAGATCAGGCCTGTGGCAAAACCATTAAAACTTAAAGGAAACAAACAAACAAAAAGGCAAACACAAATGTGCTTTATAGCCCTCTGGATATTTAGCTGGTGAAGGGTCACATCCAGATTATATGCCACTGAAATGGATCTTCATAAGAAGCTCTCTCTGAGAGTCAAAAGATAAACTAGTAACTTCAGAAATGTGTAAATGTGTAGCAAATGAGAGCATCCTAAATTTCATCAGTGGAAAGTTACTTAAATTGGACATTAATATTGCCCCAAAACTTTATCATATATAATTAAATCATTAATTTTACTGTAATGTCACTCTCATATATTTAATTAACATTTCCACTAGCCAAAAAAGGAAAAAAAATAGTGAATCTGGATATAAGAAGTAATGGTCAGCTTGGTTCCTCACCATCAAAATTATTACACTGTCAACCCATAAATTCCAAGTGTTCAGAGTTTCAGAGGCATTTCTTCATGGTCATTATGGGCTTCCAGTATTGTTTAGTGTGTTTGTTTGTTTGTATATGGCCAACAGAGTTATAGAAGATTGTAAATAATTATGAATCATAGGCTCAGAGACCATGAGCAACACAAATAAAACCAAACTTTGTATTTCTAAGGAGAATTATTAAACTATCATTCTAAGACTAGCTTACCAGCTTCCACCAAGTCTGAAACAAAGTAAAAATGAAATCTCAGTGCATCTCCCAGGACTAAGGTCAAACCAAAAACAGACCAGGCCTAACAAGGTCTGAAACTCAGCTTCAATTAGATTATGATAATTGTCTTGTATTCTAACTGCCTAACAGAAAGATATTAAATCCTCTTTGTAAGACGATAACATCATCCAAGGCCTCTAATATAGTTCATAAGCATTGCCCAGCATTCAATCAAAAATAACTAAGCATGAAAAAGAACCAATGACCAAAAATAGACAACAGAAATAAACTCACAAATGATATAGCTATTATAACATCAAACAAGGATACTTTAAAAACTTTAATGAATATAATTAAGAAAATAGAGAAATAGATGCAAAAACTTACCAGAAAACTGGAATCTATTAAAAAGAATCAAAGGAAGTTTCAGAACTGAGAAAATAATTTACAGAAATTAAGAGCTCAGAAGATGGATTTAACAGCAGAATAGAGAACTAGTGAATTGGAAGGTAAATCTGTAGATAAATTAGTTTGGGGCACAGAGAGAGTAAAGATGGAAAATTCAGAAAAGAGTATTAAAAAATATATGGGACACAGTGAAAAGTTCTAATGAACATGTAATTAAAGAACCAGAAAGATGAAGGGTAGTGAGACAGTATTTGAATAGATAACAGCTAAGAAATTTCTAAAACAGACTTGGGACACCAAGCCATAGGTTCAAGAAACTCTGTAAAAGCAAAGCAAGATGAATTCAAAGGCAGCCAAACCTAGGAAACTGTAGTAAAACCTCTTAAGCCAGAGACAAAGAGAAAATTTCAAAAGCAGCCTGATTATGCATTTCTATCAAAAACCTACAGATATCATCAAACTCAAAGATCAAGCTTTAGAATTATGTTTAATATAGTGAGGAACAAGACTAGAGTACCCTTTTTTTCAAGTGTTCAATAGTTTCAAATCATTTCTTCAGGCCCATTATGACATTCCAGTGTTTTGGGTTTTGTTTTTTCACATTTGGGATAAGATCCAGGAAATTAAAATATCTAAGAGTCTAGCCTCAGAATCCAACATTAATACAGTACAAACAGATATTTTTACCAGTCAATATAGTAAAAAAAGACTTTTCCAAGATTGATATTTACTCTCCTTATTTAGAGGTTATTGATTATTTATATATCTACCAGCAAAATAGTAGAACCAATTTTAGTGAATAAGATTAATATGTAAAACTTGATACCCTTCTTAAACACTACTAATCAAATAGCAACAAAATTTTTGTGGAACTTGACAAGCTGACCCTAATATTGATATGAAACAGCAAAGGCCAAATATAACTAAGATAATTTTATAGGAGAAATACAAAGTATTAGAATCAGATAACCTGATATTAATTCATACTACAAAATATAGTGATTAAATATGAGGTATGGATAAATTAAATAAGGAAAAAATAGGTAGTATTAAAATCAATCCATACATATATTAAAATTTGATATATGACTGGAATTTAAGTAAGAAGGCACACTCTTCCTGACAGAATGATAGCCTAGATATTTTTAAAAACTCATGGTGGAAAAATAACCAAAATAGTGGAGACATACATGTATATGTATACGCACACATAAACACACACATGCACACGTGCACACATGCACATATAGTCATAATTTAAACAAACCCCTTTATTGGCAAGAAGATTAAAAAGTTCTTCAAAACCAGCTATTTAGTGAAAGCAGGAATCCAAAAGGGCAAGCAATTGCTGAATTTATCCTGGATTCATTAATCTTGATGAACCATAGTTTTTATTTCCACACTTACATGCAGTATGGAGAACAGGGGAAGAAACCCAGGTTTATCTAAAAATTAACAACAATCAACTAAAAAGTGTCTGTGTAAAGCTGGGACCTCAAAGGCCTATTCCCTCAGTGTTTAGGTGAATAAGAGAAAAAAGTCAGAGCAAGAAATTTGCCAGACTCTAACTTGGCGTTGGGTAGAGAGGGGAAAAGAATTCCCCTGTTAGCCAGATTGTATGAGAATTTGAGGGCAGAGTCACACATATGTGTCCAGAACACCTCCAGCCAAGAATTTATACAAAACCTGTTTTGGTGGTTATTGTTTCATGTATCTGCAAGAAAGAAAGTACAATTCTTCTCTCAAAGAAAGAGTGCCAGCTGAAAAATAAATAAGAATACATAAAGAACAAAAACAGCAGCATAAAGAATGGCCTAAGGTATTATAATTATCATACACAGAATTATAAAATTTGTATGCTTAGTATGTTTCAAGAAATAAAAAATTGAAAATATTTTTAGAAAATAAAAATAAACATGATACTATAAAATATGACCAAGATGATTTCTAAAAATTTAAACAGATCTCCTGAGAAAGACAATATTAACTTAGCCTCAAATATAGGAAACAAAAATCAATGGAACTACACAGAGAACTGATACATCCATCAGTGTAGTAGAATATAATCAAAACCACAATGAGATATCACCTCACACCTGTCACGATGGCTATTATCAAAAAACAAAACACAGTAAGTATTGGCAAGGATGTGGAGAAATTGGAACATTTGTATACTGTTTTTGTGAATGAAAAATGGTGCAGCCACAATGGAAAACAATATGGAGATTCCTCAAAAATTGAAAATAGAACTACCATATGATCCAGCAATCTTACTTCTGGGTATTTACCCAAAAGAATTGAAGTCAGCCCTTCCATGTTCATTGCAGCACTATTCACAATAGCCAAGATGTGGAAACAACCCAGCTGTCCATGGACAGATGAATGGATAAAGAAAACACGCACACACACACACACACACACACACACACACACACACAAAATGGAATACCATTTATCTTTACATAAGAAGAAAATTCTGCAATATGTATAAACATGGATGAACCTTGAGGACATTATGTTAAGTGAAATAAGCCAGTCACAGAAACACAAATACTGCATGATTCCACTGATATGAGGTTTCTAAAACAGTCAAATTCATACACTCAAAGAGTGGAATGGGGTTTGCCAGGGGCTGAGAGAGCAGAGAATGGGGAGTTACTATTCGATGGGCACAAAGTTTCAGTTAAGCAAAATGAATAAGCTCTAGAGATCTGATGTACAACATTGTACCTCTAGTCAATGACACTGTATTTTACACTTAAAAATTTGTTAAAAGGGTATATCTCATGTTAAGAATTCTCACTACAATAGAATAAAATTTCAAAAAGAAGAATATAGCATGCATACCTCGGTAATCAAGTGATTAATCAGACTCAAAAAATCAGTGAAGATGAAAGCAACACATTTAAAAACACAAACTCATAGAAATACACAGAACATGGCACCCCACAATTGGAGAATAAATATTGTATTAAAGCATAAATTGATGGTTAATAAGAATGGACCCTGTTTCAAACTATAAATTAACTCTCAGAAGAATTTCCTAAGATGTCATGCAAACAAAATTCTCTAACTACCATCCAGGTAAATCAAAATCAATAAAAATAATAATAACTAGAAAAATATATGCATAAAAAATAAAGAATACACTTTCAAATAACTCATGGGTTAAGGAAGAAATAAAAATAAAATTGAGAAAATTTGACTAAATAGTAAAAGAAATACTACATTTCAAAACATAATATGTAGCTGAGGCAGTATAAAATAAGGAATCTATAGCCATTACTTCTTGAATAAGAATGAAGGTTGAAAATTAATGAGTTAAGCATCCTACTTAATAAGTTCTTATAATTACAAAACCAACGCAAAGAACTCATTTTTTATGTCTTTTGCCCAGTTATCAGAAAAATACATGTTTTAAGTATATAGCTTGATGAATCTTCACAAACTGAACACACACATAGCATTACCTGGATCAAGAAACAGAGTATTACCAGCACCCCAGAATTCATCTTAATTAAAAGTAATTTTATAAATCAGGGAAAAATTTTGTGATAGATTTTTTTTGACTTTGCTTTTGATCTTGGTGCCATCCAAACTTTTCATATAACCAGATTTATCAATAATTATTTTATTGCTTTTGGATTTTGAGACATGTTTAAAAAGGCCCTCCTCACATCTTAATTATAATATTCTCCACTTTTGTATGTAGTTCTCAGGTTCACTCAGGGTTTGGCGTCAAATTTTATCTTTTTCCTTAACTCCTAGGTTGCCCCAGTGCCATTTATTGAAAAGTCAATGTTTCTCCAAAGATTTGAGGTGTCACATTTACCATATGCCAACTTTTCATATGTACTTTGTCTACCTCTGGACTTTCTGTAGTGTGCCATCAGTCTGTCTATTTTGGTGTCAAATCCACACAACATAATTAGAGAGGCATTTTTGGTAAGTGATAATATCTTATCAGACCAGCCCCTCCCCAATCTTTGGCTCTTCTTTTTTAGGTTTTTTTTTTTCTGGCTATTCTTCCTTAATTATTTTCCCGTATTAACTTTATTATCATCTTCACCACCAACAACAAAAAAAGACACCTTGGTGTTTTTATTAAGATTATATTAAACTATTAAATTTATGTATTAACATAGGGAGAATTGACATATTTATGATGTCTTTCCATTTGTTCAAGTCAAATGTGATTACAGAATATTACCTGATGCCAAGATTATTTTCTTTCCTTCATAAGAAACAGTTTTTGTTTTGGAAGCCATAGAAATTTTCCTATTTTATCTCAAAACAGTAACATATTTTACTAGGCTATGTCTTGGAATTGATCATTTTTGGCCAATTTTCCCACGTGTATGGTAAATCCTTTCAGTATGTTCATCCATGGCTTTTTTGTAAGGAAAATTTTCTTGAATTATAAATTTAAATATTAAGTCTATTTCTTTGTTTTATTTTTCTTCTACAAGTAAGATTATTATAACCATGTTGGATCTTCTTGCCTGACTTATCCATCTGTCTGTCTCTCTGTGATCCTTTTTTCATTTTTTTTTTAATGAGAAGATTCTATGGCTAATATATCCAGTTACAAGAATTAATGTGAATTTACAAATGTCTATAATCCCTCCTAACTTCATTTTGCTTTTCATTTTTCTATTTTAGTGGAGGTAGAATTTATTTGCTATGAAATGTGCAGTTTGAAAAGTGTGTATACCACAGTAACCCACAGACATATTAAGATATAGGATATTTCTTTCACCCCAGAAAGTTTCCCTGTGCTTCGTCTCAACCTCCCAGAAGCAATTTCTCCTCTGATTTCTATCACAACAGACTAATATTGGTATTTCTGCTACTTCATAAATGGAATCATACAGTATATATTCTTTTGTGTCTTTCTTCTCTCATTCAGCATTACGGTTTCAGATTCATCCATGCTGTTGTATCAGTAACTTGTTATTTTAAATTGCTAAATAGTACTCCAGTGAATATATGGCAATTATTTATCCATTATACTATTGAAAATGATTTGGGTTGTTTCCCATTTGAGAATATTATGAATAAAGCTTCTATAATTACTCTAGTACATATAAGTCTTTGGAGAATGTATATGTTTTATTTCCCATAGGTACATACCTAGTGGTGGAATTATTTGTTCATAAGGTAAGAGCATGTTTAACTTTGTGAGAAACTATCGAAATTCATCAAAGTAATACTACAGTTTTTTACTCTCACCAGCAGTATGTGAAAGTTCTCTCTAAAACGTCATCAATAGTTTATATTTACTCTTAGTCATTCTAGTGGTTGTGTAAGAGTATGTCATTGTGGTTTAATTTGCATCCCCCTGATTGCTACAGATGTTAAGCACTATTTTACATGCTTTTCAGCCTTTCATTATGTCTTCTTTTCAAGGCTTCTGGACATTTTAAATTTGGTTGTTTTTATTATTGAGTTGTAAGCTTATTTACAATTAAGATACAAATCCTTTGTCAGTTATGCACTATGAATAATTTCTGCTAAACTGTGGCTGGCCCATTCACTTTCTTAGTGATATCTTTTGATAAGCAAAAAGTTTTAATGTTGATGAAGTCCAGTTTATCAATTAAAATAATTATCGTTGGTGCTTTTGATGTTCTAAGAAGACTTTGCTCACTTGGAAGTGGTAAAGATATTGTCCTGTATTTTCTCCCAAGATCTTTGTAGTGTTAATTTTTATCTTTCAGTCTATGTTCTATCCCAAATTAATATTTATCTATGTTACAAGAAATGACTTGAGGTTAATTTTTGCATATGAATATCTAGTTGTTACAGCACCATTTGTTGAAAGGTTTTTCTTTGCTGATTTTCATTAACTACATTGCCATTATTACTGTCAAAAATTTTTTTGATCATATGAGTGTGGTTCTATTTCTGAAGACTACTCTGTCTCATTGATCTATTTGTCTATCCTTATGCCAATACTACATACTTTGATTAATATAGATTTTTAAGTTTTAAAAATTGATAGTGTAAGCCCTCAACTTTCTTCTTTTTTGAGATTATTTTGACTATTCTAGTTTCTTTGCATGTCTATACATTTTTAAATCAGCTTATCAATTCTACAGAAAACCTGGCTCAGATTCTGATTTGGATTGTGTTGAATCCATAGATATATTACTGGGAAAAGATTATTAAAATAGCCATCCAGAATTATGGATTTGTCTGTTCCTCCCTTCAGTTCTGTCACTTAATTGCTTCTTGTATTGTGAGGCTCTGTAATTGAATGTTTATATGAATCAACTTCACCCCTTCTATTGGTTTTTAGTTCTATCACTTTGTTTTTATTTGTTTATTTGTTTGTTTGTTTGGTGATCACTCCAGGGATTACAGTTTCATCATTAACCTATCATGTTCCACCTTGGATTCATATTATATCACTTAATGTATAATGTAAGAATCTTATACTTTCATTAATCAACTCTTGCTCTCTGTGCTAATTTTGTCCTACGATGTTTCTTCTCCATATGTTGTAAACACCATAACACATGATGATTATTCTTATTTAAAATGGGAAATGCCTTGCAAATATACTAAGAAACAAACAAAAATATTTTTAACATTTACCCACATATTAACCATTAGGCATCATGTGGTTTTAGATGTGGGGAGGGAGAGGGTAAGTGGTTTTATAGTTGAGAAGATAGATTATAGACATATCCCAAGAGGAAAAATGGATAGAGTTAGTTACTGCTGGATACTAGGTAAGGAGCCTTCAATACACCCCCTGAAACCTGGTCAATTGCCTATAATTAGACAGAAAATATTTTTTGTTTTATTTACATTTTCCCTTACCCAGTGCATAATCAATCCTGTAACTGATGAACCGACAGTCAATCTTGATTCAAACGTAATTACTGTAAATAAAAATGCCAGTAAGAGGGACTCCTTTATTTTTGAAAAAATATACTCATATACAACGGCTTCATTCTCAACTTCTATTGCCATTTTTGACATTTGAAGCTGTAAGTATTGAAGGAAACATAAGGCATCATGATCCTCTCTGGTCTCTTTAATAACTGGGATCACACCAATAACGAGGGCTAGTGGACCCTGACATGAGGCTTACCAGAGCAGGAAAGGGGATCACTGATTTAATTCTTCTGGAAACATTAGGCAACGTATCTTTGGTATGAATTAGAAGTGCCTTTACTGTTTGGGCTCTGATTGGAGCTACTCTTGGAGTGATGTGACTCGTATTGGAATCTGTGTTTTAAAAACAAACAGCTCTGTGTTAATATGAAAGCCAGTTAACCTCCATGCACCTATAGTAATTAAACTGCAAAATTAGAATAATAATTCAGACTTCGCAAAGTTGTCATGAATATTAAATGAGTATTTACACCAAAATGCTTGGTTGGATAACCATAAATCAGCTTATAAATTAAAATAACACTATTATTTTGCATAAGTTAATTTCATTATTTTGCATAAAGAATAGTATGCAAAGAAGTGCAACGCCCTAACCTTCATTTCAAATTCCCGTTCAGAGGCTTATTTTATTGTTGATTGCAGAGATTGCTGCATATATCTTATTTGAACTTTCTGGAAGTGAGTTCAGTTAATTTCACTTCAGTTTCAAATCTAGGTATGTGATATTGGGAAGGTCACTTAAATCACTTAATTTATTCACATGAAAAGATGAGAATTGGACCAGGTAAATTGTGGGGTCCTTTCCAGCATTGATTGCTATGGTTCCATGATCCCATAAATCACCTTCACTGTAAAATGCCATTTCTCCATTTGCTTTATTTCAGTTCTGTCTTTAGATCACCCCAAGCTGGATGTTTCTATAAATCCAGAGGACGGGAAGGAGAGGATCATAGGAAGAGCAAGCCTGTCAAAGGGGGAAGCCCAGTGCCTCCAAGAGATTTTTTCCTTGTTGCTACCCTCAGTCAACTAAACTGGTCCCTCCATTTGTTCTGAATGAAAGAGAGTCAAGAATTTTAGTAACAATGCAGATACACAGTAGTGAGTTGGCAGGATTGTTCAGAAGGGGGCATCTGTCGAAAAGGAGGAAAGACATGGTTAAGGTATATTAATAAAAATAAAATGTAGGCAAATGTGCAGGTCAAAAGAAACAGACAAAACTGCAGAAGTATGAGATGATTTGCAGAATTACAACTACTGGCAGACCTACAACTCAATGGAACTTTGATCAAGTAGCCTTAAGGTTTCTCTGTGGCTCAGACATCATTATCTTCACCTTCTGACAAAATAATATAAAAGGGAGACCAGTACTGAATAGCAGAGCCACTTGTCACATGGCTGATTCTACACTGGAGGAGTCTGGAGATCATGTCAGGCAAAGTATGAGGTCACGAGGCAAAAGAATCCATGTTCTGTATAAAGTTATTAAGCTGAGGTTACACATGGCCAAGAGCAGACCTGCTCTTTTCTCCTCTAGTTTCATGGCCACAGATGTGTAATGAATCACCTGTCTGCATATCCCCACATGATCCTGCCTGCTGTAACCAGCAGCCTCAGTGCCTGGAGGGACCCTGGGCTGAGAATATGAGAAAGCTCGATGTCATGGTGACCCAGTGAGTTGTCTGGAATGGCTGAAATGGCCAGGATTTCTATGTTCTTACTGGCCTTGCAGTCACTCCACGACAGGAGATACTGACCATGCCAAAATGTAACTTTATTTTTCTGAAATTAAACTCAATTAGCCCAAGACACCAAGTTTTGCCAATGGCAAAATCCAAGCCAAAATAAAACTCTCCTTACTTGACAACAGTAATTCAGCCCCTTTCCAATATAAAACAATCTCTTTCATCCTTAACAATTAGTTCTAATGACTAAGTCAAATTCAAGATTGTAACTTGGTAGGTTACAGATTCTCTCATTTCCCTCTTCTTGAGTTGGGCTCTTGGTACAGAAAATATATTGTATTATTCTTGGGGCGCTCAATCATCTCACCTGATAATCACCCTATCTTGGCTTTCACTAGTAATGGTCATTCCCTTAACCTGGTCCCCAGCTTAGAGCCTTTACATGCAAAAAGGAAAAATAAACTTGATTATATTTTTAAAATTATTGATATTTTATGCCACAATGCTAATTGACCTATATTAGAATAAAGCCATATTTTTTCATGAGTATCCAAGGGATTAAGTTAGAAAGTAAAAGGTAGAAAGAAATGAAAGAGAAACTGAAGTGGGCAGAAAACCTCTTTCTGTCATTTCTATAAGCACCTTAATTTATTATACCATGATCCTACTCATAGCATTTTTCTTGGTTCAAATTTTTCACCTCGGTGAATAACCTTATACACATATCTGTTCACACATGGGCAAGTATTTCTGTAGGATAGATTACTAGCAGTGAATTGCTGGGGAAAAGGGCAAGTACATTTAGAATTTTAATAGATAAAGTTGACTTTCTGTCCAAATAGGTTGTACCAATTCAGATTCCCTCAAGCAGCATGAGAGCTTGCATTTTCTGCATCCTCCCCAGTGCTATATATTGTTTTAAAATATTATGCTAATAAAATACGAACTATTCCACTAAGTTCCATTTGTTTATTAGCAGGGTTGAACATTTTTTTCAGCTATTTATTGGTCATTGTATTCCATCAACTGTGAATTGTCTGCACATGGTGTTTGCTTGTTTTTTATTCAGCTGTTTGTCTTTTTCATATTAATCTATAGGAATTCTTTATTCTAAGTATTAATCTTTGTCTGTGCTTTTTGTTGCTGGTAAAAAATATCCCAGTCATTTGCTTATCTTTTATTTATAATGTTTTTCATCACCTAAATGTTTTGAGTTTCTGTGTGCTAAAACCTTTCTGTCTTTTTCTTTATGAAATTCGATTTTTATATTTTTCTTAGGAAAGCCTTTCTGGCTCAATATTACTTAAAGCAAAAATATACTTTTATTTCCTTCTAGAATTGCTATTGTTGTTTGCTTATTTTTTAAAAGATTATAATGAAATCGATCTAGATTATTTTTGCCTGTGGTGTGGGGTATTTTTTCAGATAGATAACCAATTGTCCCCAAAATATTTATGTCAGTCCAGTATTTTTCTTCCAAGAGAAAATGCTATTCTTCTTGACAACAGAGTCCCATAGACATATAGGTTTGTTTCAGGGTCCCATTGCAAGGAATTTGAGCAATTTGAAAGGATCCAGAAATTCAGTGGAATAAAGCTACATATATTAATTACTTTATTTTATTTTTTTATTTTTATTTTTTTTTAACTGAAGTGTAGATGATTTACAATATTATATTGGTTTCAGGTGTACAACATAGTGATTCAATTTTTTAATAGATTCTACTCCATTTAAAGTTATTACAAAATAATAGCTATATTTCCCTGTGCTATACAATATAACCTTATTGCTTATTTAAGCAATTACTTTATTCCACAACATTATTAAAACCAAAAATAATATAAGTGCTTCATCTTCTGGAATTGTTTTTTCCTCTGACTAAATAAATTAAATATCCCTTGAATAACTTAGACCAGCCATAGAAAAGGCAGATTTCTAGAGACAATTCAGCTGAAGCATCCCAACGTCTTAAGCCCACCAGATTGAACCAGCAACAGAGGAACATGTAAACAGATATTTGAAAGGCTGTTGAAATATTTGTGTTGGGTTTAGTAGGGTCAGAAAGTTTTTTCTCACTCAAGTGGCCTGGAGACTACATCTCATTGGCTGAAGAGGCATACCTGAGAATCTAATTTTCACATTCTGAGTCTGCAGGTATGTGCTGAGACTGTCCTGCTGACACAGCTTTTAAAAATGGGAACTTTCTAAGCCAATCCTTTCAGATATAGCTCCTCTAAATAGAGAACTGAGTTGATTGGGTTGTGACCTCCTATGTTATCTAAGGCAAGGGAGTCTTTGATCGACACAAATCAATGTACCATTGGAAACATACCCTTTGGAAAAGAAAAAGCCAACATCCAGTCAAGACATGTGCAGTCAGCATGCGTTACAGGAAAAGAGAGGGTAAATTTATTTCTTTATTTACTACCTACTGAGTCAGGCTTAAAGAGAGTCCCGGATTAACAAGAGCTGTATGGCCAACAGAGGGTTTTTATGTTACAAGATAAACATGCTCTTGTTCAGGTTATAACATGTTCAGGATATCCTCCCAGTTCAAGGAACTCACCCAGTGAGGATTTGCTGCTTCCTGGTGACTCAGGGGACCACACCAATACACTTGGACTGGTGACAGCCTCCTTGCACCCAGAGGAAGGCAGGGCCAAGTGCAAGGGTGAAACGGGGCTGGGATGAGCAAACCATGCTCAACTGCAGTAGGGTTTCACTCATTGCCAGGGAGACATCAGAGTCAATTTGGGAGGCTACAAACATCCTTCTCCTGCTTCAGTCCAGTCCAGCCAGTGGAGCACACAGGTGTGTGAATGTGTCTGGGCGAGTGTGTATGTTGAGTATGAAAAATGCAAAAATATTACCTGTGATGACTTTGACTGTCCTTTACTCTCATACCCTTGGTATTGATGTTGGTCTATCCACATACCCAACAGCCTCGTTCACAGTTAGTGCTGTCAAATATGGAAGCCACATGGGGCTCTTGAAACTTAAATGTAAGTGAATTAGAATTAAATGGAATTTATTTTTTTATTTTATATTAGAGAATAGTTGTGTTAGTTTCAGGGGCACAGCAAAGTGATTTAGTTACACATATTCATATACTTATTCTTTTTCATATTATTTTCCCATTAGGTCATTACAGAGTATTGAGTGTAGTTCCCTGTGATATACAGTAGGTCCTTGTTATCTATTTTATATATAGTAGTGTGTATATGTTAATCCCATAAAACTATTTTCCTCAGTCACACTGGCCACATTTCAATTACTTAATAGACACAGGTGGCCCACGGCTACCATAACAAACAACACAGATACAGAATATTTCCATCATTGCAGAAGGTTCTGTGGCATAGCACTGTCCTTATATGAGTCCTTCTATGTTTTGTTCTGTTTGGTATGCCCTGCCTTCAAAGAGTGTATAGGCCAGCTGGGAGACAGACTGTAAGAAAGTATTCTCTCAAATAAATCAGCAGGAATAATTTGAGATAGTGCTTACAAAGGAAAGGTGCTGGATGCTTGGAGAGAGTGCAGTGTGAGATCTGACTTGTTTCGAACATCCCAGACAGCAATTGATACTTTGAAGAGTGAAGTCTAGGAGAAGTCCTGAAGAATCTGTGGAAGAACAATTTTCCACTTGAAGGCATGTATCCATGGCATGGTGCAGAGTGGAGGGGAGTAAGGGCGTTAAATGTACAGAGAGAAGGGATGGGAGCAGCAGCGGGATAAGATTTCAAGATGTCTCCAGGCTTACCTGTCTCTGCTTTATGTTTTCAAGCCCGAATAGAATCTACCCTCTGATTTATCCTGCTCCCTGCTACATCCTCAGGTCCCCGTCAAAATCAGGTTTTACCCAAGATAATTCAGACTAGGAAAAATAAAGACTAAAATTTAAATTAAATGAAAACTGCCAACCTTTGCATAACTAGTGGAAAAAGTCAGGCTCGGTTTGCTAATTTCCACCTGGTTGAGGAAGAAGGGCAAGGACGGGGGTACTTGGGCAGGCAAATCTTGGAGAATGCACGTGGAGACCCATGGAGTCAGCATAGACATGGAGGAAGGAAAGGGAGCATTAGGAAAGGTCTGGTTCCCCCTGGGAAGAGGAAAGTGACAGGAGAAAGGACACCAAATGCAAGTGAAATTAATTAAACAGAATATTTATAACGTGGCCCTAAAGTTAGGCTGAGCTGGTGGAGTTTTCATCAGAACATTATTTATGGAATTATTTTATGACTTACATGCTTCCTTCCTAAACAGATGTTTCAAGAACAAAATTGTAAGGGAAAGCCAGCATTTACAATACAATTTCCAAATAACATGCTAGTTTGCCTAATTGAAAGAATAAATACAAGGGTGGAACTGAGTATCTAATTTTAATAAGCAAATAGATCAAGTTGGAAAACAGCTACTACTCAATGTTTCTTTCCAAAGCAGTGGAATGAAAACTGAACTTTAAGTTAGCTATTCTGATGATAGAAACAAAGAAATGATTAAAAGGGGATTCTTAAGATAAACTAACTTTGTTTTAATCATTGATTTAAGAGATATTTACACAAAGAGTTATTGAGGGAGAAAAGTAAGAAGCAGAGAAGAATGAAAAATAATAGAAGCAGAATGTACAATGTGCCATTTTTGAAAAACAATGAGAAAACCTTTACGTAAATATGGAGAAAAATCACCAAAAATTTGTACCATTTCAGGATAATTTGTAAAATACAATATTATTTTGGAAAAATTAAACAAATGGGAGTCCCACGTGTGTGTGTGTGTGTGTGGGTAACTGGCTTATCAGATATTCATTTCTCTTTTAATGCACTTTCCAAATTGTGTCTTTGTTATCTCTACATAGTTGGTCTTTTCCATGAGACAAGGTCTCTCCCCTCATCTGTGTATTCCCAGTACCCAGCTACAATCTCTGGCAAGCATTAGGCATGGGATGGATTGTTGATGCATAAATGACACCAACTAGACCAGACGGGATGCTGGGGAAGGAACGATGGATGGGAAGATGCAGGAAAAGCTCAGGGTTGAGGTCAGAGAACTCTGACCAGGGTGTTGGCTGTAAGGAGATGCCATCACCAGTCACGTGGGCCATGATGGCTCTTTCCCGGGCTTGAATTCTACACCAAAGACGGGACCAGCTACATAAGTTTTGGAGCCCAGTGTGAAATGAAATTTCACGACCCCTTATTTTAAAATTATTGAGAAGTTCAAGATGGTAACCACAGAGAATTAAACCAAGCATGGGGCCCTGTGTTAACTGCATTGTGCCACACTCATGAAGCCGACCCTGACTACAGACAATCAAGCATCTTTGATAGATGTTAAGCAGGGGCAAGATGATCAGATTTAAGGATGTCGTTAAGAAAGATCAGTGCAGATGCATTGTAGACAATTGTTATCAAGAGGCCTGGGGAAGAAAACTGCACTGCCATGAAAAATTAGAAGGGCCTGAACAAACCTGCCAGTAGCCGTAGGGCTAGAGAGGTGCAGAAGGGTCCAGGAGAAGATGAAGGAATTAGGAACCACTATCTTGATTGCATGGAGAGTGGGGACTGGGGAAGAGAGCTGAAGAAAATGGGTAGGGCAGCAAGAAAAACGTGTAAGTTTCTGCCTCTGGCAACAAGGCAAATGGAGCTGCAAGCAGATCCAGCTCACAAGGACACCCAACATGTTCTTGAGAATGACAGTAAAACATGAAAAGTGAGCGCATGGATGCTGCCGTGAAAAAGTAGACCTAACATGCTAACGAGCTCAGAGGAGACAGACATCACTTCTTTCAAAGAACCCGGGAGACGAAGAGGAATTGTCCCGTGGCAAAGTTGGCATTTGTGCTGCAACTCGAAATAGTGTTAATTTTTGTATAAAGAATGGTGGGGAAGAGAGTTCAGGAGTACAGGCAGGTGCCTGGGGATGTTCATGGTATGTGGAAGGAAGTGCTGGTGTTTTGGATCACAGCACCAGGCTGAGCCCTATTTACATAGGACAGGTTGGGTGGGTGTGCATAAGGAAACAAGGTGACTTTCCCAAGGCTACAGTGAAAATAAAGCTGAACCACAGCAAACTAGAAAATAGTGTCACCAGACTCTTTATCCAGAGTTTTCTCCAATAGAGCACTTTCTACCCCCAAACCCTTCTGTTGTTTAGATTGTGCTAATAACCGATTGAATTATCAACATGGCAAATTCAACAGAAGGCGGGATGGACGCCAGGCGTGAAGACCACCAAGGATTTGAATGGTAAACAGTCAAATGGTTGGAAATGAGCTGGACTCCAAAGTTAATTTAGAGTAACAACATGCTTCTGGCAAAGACTTACCTCTTGGTTTTTGGTTTTTTGTTTTTTTTTTGATCAAGGCAAATCACTGAGTGAAATTGAACGCACAAGTGCTCACAAATCCATGGAAGGATTTTTCTTTCAGGTTATGCCTGAATGTCCAGTATCGTCATGAGAAAGTAATTGTTGAAACATTTGCTTCTTTGTTATTGACGAGCAGCTGTGGATGACAGAAACATAAGACTCAGAAGTTTCTGTCCCTTAGCCCCTTCAGTCCGTTCTGGTTTAAGATGATTACATAGCTATTTGATATAACAAGAGCCAGTCGCATGGAAGAGACAAATGGTTTTATTTCTCAAACCAGCTTCATCAAGGACTACTCAAAGCAGAGTCTCATCCGTCTTTGCACGATTTCACTCTCATTATAGCTGGAAATGGGAAGTCATTTTTCACAAGGCTGATCTCTAGTTAGCGATGGAACTGTTAACAGTAGTGCATCCTGCAAAA